>NC_052634.1:15015000-16265000 GCF_016161935.1 Mauremys reevesii | reverse complement strand
CCTACAGTAACACGAACCATCTGTTGGGGGCTGAGGTCTGGGGGGAGTGGGGAGCTGTTTGATAGGTCTCAGGGGTGGCTGTGAAAGGACCTCGTGGTTTCACTGTGCATCCTAGGACATGCCCTGGCTGGAGGCAGCAGAGTTAATAGGCCAAGCCTCTCTCCAGGCTGGGGGATTTCTCTTGGGCCGGCTCTGCCTTGGGGATGGCCAACTCCTGGCAGGTGCTATCTGTGAGACACTCTTAATCAGGCACCCCTTGAAAAGCGGAGGTGAAGATGGGGAGGTGGGACCCCCAGCTGGGAAGGGTTGTTGCTGTGTGTGTGTGTCCCTGTACAGGGAATTCTCTCCGACATGCGTCTCACGAAGTGAGTATTCACCCACGAAAGCTTATGCTCCAATACATCTGTTAGTCTGTAAGATGCCACAGGACAATTTGTTGCTCTCAGACATGGTAATTCTGTTATCCTTTGCATCCCTGTTACTTTTCCAGTTTCCTGTCGGAGATGCTCAGTGAGCGACGTGCCCTGGCTCAGCCACAAGGTACCTACTTCGAAGCAGGAAAGGCTGGGTGAAATCTCCAGCCTGCATGATATGGAACCTCAGGCTGAATGGTCACAGTAACCCCTCTGGCCTCCAATCTGGGCATGCCAGGGCTAGTGTCCAGGGCCGGATTTAGGAGCAGGTGACCCAGGCAAACACCTGAGGTGCTGGGCTTTGGGGGCACCAGATTTGGGGGGCTGTTTTTATGGTTAGCGACAAAAGGGAAGGTAGAATGTTTGACGTAACGTTTCAGGGTACTCCAGAACTGGATTCATTTTCCACTAACCTCCTAGAATGTTCTGGACCTTTGTAGAATCTGGTGGAACCTTCCAGACTTTCTGAGAATGACATTTTCCTCAAACCTCACGGATATATATATGGGGGCGGGGCGTTCCCAGTCAGTCTTCTATGACAAGGTTAAATTATGCAGGCAAATTGTCAATCAAAGTCATGAAATGGGCCACAAATGCAATAAAAATAAGGTATTCAAAAGTTCAACAAATGGGGGTGGGGCACCATTTGGTCTAGGCTGGCCCTGCTCATGCCTCCCAATGCAGGTGCCACACTGGGGTTTCCGGAGAGAGGCTGG
Organism: Mauremys reevesii; assembly: GCF_016161935.1. NCBI lineage: Eukaryota > Metazoa > Chordata > Testudines > Geoemydidae > Mauremys > Mauremys reevesii. The sequence continues at coordinate 16,263,871 of NC_052634.1, read as the reverse complement.
TGAATAGGTGACTTTTCCAACTCCAGGCTATTATTGTTGACTCTGGGTTATTGTACAAGGGAAGAAACACTTCACTCAAGACAGATCCAGTGACCCAGGAATCCAGCCTTTCTCACCAACCAAAGCGCACTGGCGCTACGCAGGAACCAGCTGCCTGCCCTTGGGTTTTGTGAGGGAAAGATCCCAGGGAAGCGAGCAGCCGTGGATCCAGGCTCTTGTGCTGGAGGTAATTGCTTGACTCCCTCTCACCTGTTTATCTACCGACTACCCACCCTCTCCCTTCTTGCTCGGCCTGATCTTTGGTCTCCAGCCTGCGATGGGTTATTGCCCGGCATGACAATAAGCACAAGCATGTCTCTGTACATTTACTAGTGCTTTTATCCCAAATCCAATTCCCCTCTGATCCCAGTTCCAAGTTCAGGGTGTTTGACTGATTCCTTTGGATCTGGATCCAGGCATCAGATCAAACAGTTGAAATCTGAGGTCCTTTTATGTGGTGCAGACGGCTCTCCTTATAGGGTCATCTCCATTGCGGTGGAGTTTGTGTGTCTGAAACACACTGCTGTGGCCTCAACAAACTGGAGCAAGGTTTGCAGATTGAAGCCCTTGGCAGCCATGGCTCCATCTTCGTGGTTCTCCCCTGGGACATGTTATCTTTATAAAGATGGATGGTTTTGCACAGGCCTCACTCACCCCTCACAAATGCTTCTCTTTGATTGACGCAAGAAATTTCTTTTTAAGGATAAACAGACCCGTTCCAATCACATCTGGCAAACAAAGGAGGCAGAGCAACCCCTCTGGCCAGGCTCCAAGCTGCTAATGAAAAAGACGAGAGCCATAACTCTCCAAAATTCAAACTGTATTTCCAGACGTCCCACGCTAGCTGCAGTGCGCAGTGACTCGGATCAAAGAGTCACGGAAGAACTCTGAATGGTTCTCGCTACAGCAATACTGGAGAACCCAGGTTCAAGCCCCACTCACGGAGCTGCTCAGACTGGGTCACAGTATCTCAGCCTGCCCGGATCCCCCCTGAGCGTGGGCTCACTACTTCTCTCTCTTGCAGCACCAATGGTAAATCACCTCTGTCTGCCAGCCAATCTTATGTGGCACCTGTCACTGCGGTATCTTTTTCTCGGCTGTTATCCGGCCCCCGCTGCTGTGCTCCGCATGAACGCTCCTGTCGGTCTCTCCAGACAACACACTGTGACTTAGGGATAGATGGTCCCAGACAGGAAACCGAGATACAGAGAGGGTAAGTAACTTTGCACGGTCACACAGGAAGCCTATGCCAGAGCCAGTCACTGACCTCAGGCCTCTTGAGTGGCAGCTCAGTCGCAAAGCCGGCCTTCCCTCCAGCCAGAAGTGCTGCTTATAGACCTACTGTTACTGAGGAGGCGGGTGCTGCAGTTTGCGCCAGAGGCACAGAGCTTCACAGTCTCTCTGGTGGCTTTCAGTGGATTCTGGATTCTTGGGCCAGTTGCTGCAAAAGCTCCGTGTCCTTCTCGCTAATCTCACTCTGGAAGGTGACTGTTCCATTGTCCCTGGGATGGCGTTGTCATGGCAGGTCTGAATGTGCCGGTCAGATGGACCCTGGGGTCATGTAGGCCCATCTCTGGGCCTGCTCCGATGACGATCTGCTGGAGCAAAGAGGAGCCCAAGTGCATGCCAAGGTTGCAGGCTTCCTTAAAAATCAGCGAGTCAGTGGAGGAAGTGCTTTAAAGTGCTTCCCTCTCCACCTTGACTTTCCAAGGTTCATCATCAGCTGCTTCTCACCATGCTGCCGGAGAGCTGGGAAATGGTGCTCACCGTATCTGAGGTGTACGTATCTGCGTACAGCTGAGATCTCAGGCCAGGCGGTCCCATTGTCTTCTCCAGTGGTTCCATGTTGAGTAAGCTGTGGAAGAGGCTGGATGCCCACGGGACTCCGCGGGTGAGGGCTTTGGAAGTGAAGGAGCAGGCTGTCATGACACTCTGGGGGCAGCCGGAGATGAACGATGGAAGCCAGCTGGATCCCACTGAATCCTGCCATGTCTCGGAGGTGGAGGCCGCAGAACTCCAGGGCTGAACACAGCTCAATCTGTGGAGAGGCCCAGCTGTAAGAGAATGGATGGATGGTCTTCGCCCATGGCCAAGAGGCATCTAGCCATCAGTGCCACAGCCCTGGCTGGCAGGGCCCTGATGTTGGCAGTGGGGTTCAACCCTGGCAGTAGCTGGTGGGTCAGCTGCACTGCGTGACCGTGTGACCTTGGCACACTTGATGCTCGTGTGAAGCTGCTGTTGCTGGGCTGCGGCTGACTGGCTGCAGGTGTCTCGTGAGCTGCGTTCTGGGTGCTGGTGTGCTCTGCTAGGGTGTTTCTACCAGAAACAGGTGGATCGGGGAGGAGATGTGCTGGTGGTTCCTGGGGGGCTTGGGGCTCACCAGAGGCTGGGGGCAGTGGAAAGTGAGGGGAGACTTTTGTTGTGAATGTTTTGTAGGTGCAGGCTGTTTTGGGGCTGGGGGAGCGCAGCCTGTGCCGAGAGGGCGGGGCAGTGACCCCACTCTTGGACTGGCTAAGAGTGAGGAGTTGCTTCCTGGGTCAGAGCTGCAAAGCACCCCTCTCTGTCCTGAGTACTTGTCCCACGACTGTAAACCCCCCAGGGCAGGAGCCTGTCCACAAAGCGTCCAGACCTGCGCTGGGCTCGGCAGGAAATACAGGATCAGCAGGTCCTTGACTAGTAACTGTGGGCCACATGTACCAAGGGAGTTAGGTGCCTAAAGACCTTTGTAAATCTGGTTCTGTGTCCAGGGGGTTGCAACAAGGGAAATGGGGTGCTGGTGTTAATTTGGATTATAGAGGAGGAGGAGTGCATGGAGGGTGGGACGGGTGGAGAAAGGGACTTCTATGCTGGAGAGTACTAGAAATGCAAAAACTTTCTGTGGCTTGAAACATCCAGGCCTACAGAGAAACTCTTTAGTTCCAGGTAACTTCAGTCCCTCCCACAGGCCAGCCTGCTCCAGAGAAACCTCTGACTGGGAGGGGCACTGGGGAACTTCTGTATCCTCTACTGGGATCCTGTAAGTCCTCAGCCTTGGGCCAGCGAAAAGGACACACAGGAGGGGCTGGACCTGAGGGATCAGTGGTCTGCTTCCCCCAGGGGATGCTCCCCATGATAGGAAGGGTTGGAACATCTTGCAGTGCATGCTGAGGGCTGTGGTGGGGTGGAGTGGTGATGTTCATGGAGACACAGAGCACAGTGGAGCACGGCTGTGTCCATCAGTGTCAGGAAGGGTTTAGTTGGTGCTTTGAGCAGGGGATTGGACTAGATGACCTCCTGAGGTCTCTTCCAACCCTAATATTCTATCATTCTACAATTCTAAGGGTTAACACACACCTGCAAGCTCCCCTGAGCAGCAGGCTTCCAGTAGGCTGTTACCTGGGGCCGGCTTCTATTCACCAGTCCCAGGTCGCTTTGAAAGGATCCCAGGCTGCAAAGAAAAGGATCTTTGTGCGGCTGCCTCCTTCCCTCCACTTAAAGAAAGACAAAACCTGCTGCCTCTTTACTTCCTGCCTCCCGAATGCACAAAACTCAGGAAGGCAGCTCCCTCTCCGGCCCACGCTGCCTGGCCTCCTTTCTTCCTTCACCTGCAAAAGCAGCTTAGCAGCAGGAAAGGCTCCTTCCGACGATGGCTGGTTCCTATTGTAATCGCCGCCAAAGAGGCAGCAGGAGGGATTCCTGAGTAACCACAAGCCGGGAGCAAGCGCACGTGCTGCAGGGCCAGTGCTGCTGCAGCATACCTGGGGTGCCAGCACTGGGCAGGTGCCTTCTGGAAACAGAGGGAAAAGTTCTCCTAGGCAGGCAGGTGAGGGTCCTATTGGTGAAGCGAACTCGGGTAGCTAGGAAGAAAGCCAGAGATCACAGAGCGGGCACTCACAGATCCTACCCAAGCGATAAGTGCACAGAGAGGTCTTGTCTAACAGGAGATGGTGGAGTTAATCTGGAGCATTTTACTCCCACTGGCTGCGTTCACACAAGCAGAGTTGCCCCAGCCCCAGCTGTCTCAGTGGGAAAAGCGCCCCCTAGTGAGTCCTTCAGACCACCAGTTATTCTTATAAGCAAGGGCTGACCGGGCCCAGCCCGGCTTCGGTTCTAGACTCTGACAAGCTCTCTGGCTGCAAAGTGCCGGCTCGCAGCTCTGCTGATGGGTGGACAAGAGCCCCACACAGGGGTGGCTCCAGGCCCCAGCATGCCAAGCGTGTGCTTGGGGCGGCATGCCGCGGGGGGCGCTCTGCCGGTCGCTGGGAGGGCGGCAGGTGGCTCCGGTGGACCTCCCGCAGACGTGCCTGCGGGGGGTCCACTGGTCCTGCAGGAGGTCCACCGAAGCCACGGGACCGGCGACCGGCAGAGCGCCCCCCACGGCATGACGCCGTGCTTGGGGCAGCGAAATGTCTAGAGCCGCCCCTGGCCCCACGATCAACCACAGGCCAAACAAGCCCAGCAGTGAGCATCACGCGTGCATCCCAGACCACCTCCCAGGCATGGAGCTGCTCCTTTGAGGTGTCCATCGCCCGAGGGGCTGGCAGGAGCCCATGGTGGGTGATGCATGCTGGCTTTGGCCTGTGTGCTTTGCATTCTCCAGGGGCTGCTGAGCCTGGGGAGAAGGACGCCCTTCCAGCAGGACATTGACCCTTCCCCGGCCCCGCTAGTGCCATGAACCCCTTGGACACAGCCCTGCGTCCAGCAGCCTCCGTCTCCCTTCAAGGCAGAGAGAGGGCCAGGCGGAGTTTGCACTTGTCTCTCCACTCAGCTAAATAAACAAAGCCTGTTCGCAAGCTGCTCTGCTGGCAATCCCAGCCCGAAGACTAGCAACACTTCTAAAACAAACACTTGCACACTCTACCGGGCGCGGGGTCCCGCCTCCCTGGTCCCAGCGCCTGCCCTTCACCGGTTTGCACACCCGCCACCCTCTCCAAACAAACACATGCTGAAAGCATTAGCACTAAAATAATAGGGCTGGCAAGCCCCGGCCCCCTTGATAGAGGCAGATGCTGGTAAGGGTTCCTGGGAAGGAAGCCACCTCCCTCCCGGAGCCGTTCTGCTCGACAGAGGTCTCTGCAAGCTCTCTGGAGAAATAAATAAATAACGGTGCAGAGTGGAGTTCAGTTTAGTTTGGCAGCAAGGCCAAGACATCATCTCGGAGAGTGTTTTCTGTTCCTAGCGAGAACATTAACTCCACAGACAGGATGATGAAGCTGTTGTGCCGGAACCCCTGCTGCTCTGCCGGAGCACGTGACGCCTGGATGCTTTGCACGGCGTCAGCCACAGGTGAGGAGACTCCATTAGCCTGGCACTCTGGGCAGGCGACGTGCATTTTCCCATCAGCCTCTGAGTTGGCCATGGTGACCCAGGCACTGCTGTCCTGCAGGAACAGAGCCACCGACCCTGCAGGAGCTCCCAGTGGGTCAGCGTGCAGTAGTCAGCTTGCTTAGTGATTGCCTGGAGGGTCCCCTCTCTCCACGCGTTCCCTGTGGGCTAGGGAACCGAAGTCAGGAGTGGGCCAATACGCAAAGCTGCCCAATGATCACTCCAGGGATCTCTCCCAGTGCCACCATGGCCCCCCTGGAACAATGTGCTGCAAAGGAGAGATGCGGGCATCTTGGGGGATGGAGCTTTCTAAACAGCTGGTCCATGACTGTGCAACTCACCCCCAGAGCCCATCACAAGAAGCAAGAATCGGGGTGCCTCCAGAACAAATGGCACGTCCCTAGCTAGATGGACGGGATGCCTGGAGATAGATTGGATAGAAACTGGTCTTCTACTAGTTCTCTGGTTTTCCCAGAAGTTTCTTCATTAAAGTAGTGAGCAGCTGTGCCCCCCAGGGCTGTGATCTTGCCAGTCCTCCAAGCTCAGCAGTGGTAGGCCCTGGAGCAGGAGACCTTGGGGGACCACCAGCTGCAGCAGGGAGTGATGGCAGCAATTCGGTAGGGTCTCCTCTCTGAGAAGGACACTTGCCCCAGAGGGCAGCTGCTCTTGGTGTGGCAGCGGTAGGCGAAATAGCCAGACCCTCAGTGTTTAAAGCTGTGGTGCAGAGACCCCCAAGGTAGCCCAGGAGAGCATTGTGGGGAAGGCTTGGCAGCAGCAGCCATGATGGCCCATGTGGCCTGAGCATCCAGCACTGCACAGATGGGGCTTGTGTGGAGATGACCCAGAGCTGCAAAGTCTGGCGAAGGAGTTCCCGAGGGTGACCTGATTTTATAGGGACAGTCCTGATATTTGGGGCTTTGTCTTATATAGGCGCCTATTATCCCCAAACCCCTTGTCCCGATTTTTCACACTTGCTGTCTGGTCAGCCTGGATTTCCCACCCGCCCAAACCAGGGTGTGATCTGAGGGTTGGCTCGGGCCCTGATCTAGCTTCAGGACACTGAGTGCTGCCCTGCTTCTTGCACTCTGTAACCGTACATGGCAGTAAAAGCTGTCACCCGAACGCGCACTGCCGCTCCGCGAGGCAGAGGGAAACGCTCTCTCTTCCCTCGGCTCTGAACTAATGTTATTCCAGTTGGCTGGCTTTTTCCAAGTGCATTCCCCTAGGGTCAGTATTGAAAAGCTCATTAACAAGACCAGCCCCTTCCTGATTCATAGAGAGCAGCTGACAAGCCAAGGCGAAGAGACAAGCTAGCGCTGTCAAAAGAGTTCCTCCTGTACGTGCAGCCCTGGCATGCTGGAGGGGCTCCCACTGGAGAATGGGGGAAGCCTGAAGGCTGGTGGTTCAAGTCAGCTTGGCAGTCATGTGTCTGACATTAATCCTTCATGTCAGTGGCATTCATTGCTCCCTCCAGCTCGTGCTTGAAAGAAAAATGACACTGTTGCTGTACAGAATATTTCCAAGGGATGGACAAAGGACACTGGGTGAAATAAGAGCTTCTGATCCCTTCCCCAAGCCCTGAGTCTCTGGAGAAGCCTGGCTAGCATGCTTGCCATTTTCATACCCCCGGCAGGCTCCATAGGAAGAGACCCAGTACCAGGACCGAGGGTGCCCTGGTATCTCTGAGCCCCCCAGGAATAGGCTGCACCAGACAGCTCACGAGAATGGTCAAAGTGCCTGGATCCTAGTCCCAGCTCTGCTGCTGGGTAAGTCACTTCACCCCCTGTGCACTGACCACCATCTCCACCCCCTTGATCGGTGCTTATACACCAGCCAGCAGCTCATCAATGCTCATCACCAGGGCATGTGAGCCACTCACAGACATGCATGAATTCAGCCTCACAACACTCCTGCCACGAGGCAGAGAAGGATGATTATCCCCATTCTACGGATGGGGAAAACGAGGCACAGAGCAGTGAGGTGACTTGCTTGGAATAGAAGGGAGGAGTCGTGGCCTCCCAGGCCTGTAGTTGGGCCCCAAGGCCACCCTCTCTCCAGCTGATTTGCTAGCACAAGAGGGCTGGTGATTAACTGATCCCTCTGGCGATATGGCCTTCGACTCCTGGACGTCGCAGAGACAGAATCAGTGCAAACTCCCTCGTCACACGAGGTCACATGAATCCTGGAAGACATCATGGAAAAGTTGGACTAAGCTCTTGTACTTTGTGGCCCTCCTGTGCCCAGCTAGCATTGCTTCTTACTGTGTTGGAGGGCCAGACCCTCCGCCCCTGGAGTGGCACAAAGGAGATTTATGTCAGCACCAGAAAATTGGACTAGTGGAGAGGAATCCTCAGCTGGTGAGTTACATCACCACCACCCACCAGCCCCCAGCATGCTGGCGTTCTGGGGCAGGCTGGGAGAAGGGGTGTGTGTGCGAGGAATGGAAAGGGACAACACTGACGAGGATATCAGCCCCTTGAGGGGTGCTAATCATTATCACAAGCTCAGGTCGCTCCAAGGCTGCTCTAACTTGCCCCTACAGGATCAGGATGGGGAGGAGCTGAAAGACGGTGCAAAACCTCTCGTGTCCCAGCCTCCTCAGGTGCACAGTTTCTGCTGTGTGTGAATCCAGCTGTCAGAGGCTTGGCCCGTTTATTTATTTATTTGCATTGCATGAGATGTTCCACTGAAATCAGGACCATCACATCAGTTCAATGCAGGCCTTCCCGTGACAGTTTCAAAGTATCTGATCCTTCCTCCAGGCCCGTGTGCCACAGAAGTCTCACTTTAAGCCCCCAGTGAGATATAAGTGGTGCTGGTCCTCTGCACAGGAATGAATTTCCTAGACTTTAAGGCCAGAAGGGACCCCCATGGTCAATCCAGTCTGATCATCAGCACATTGCAAGCCTCGCCACCCACTCCTGAAATCGGCCCATCACCTATGGTTGAGTCACTGATGTCCTCAAATTGTGATTTAAAGATTTCAAGTTACAAAGAAGACACTATTTCCTCTAGCTCAAACCTTTCGCTCTGATTCCTTAGACTGAGGACACGTAGGGTGTGACAAAGAAGCACTGCTCACGTGAGGGAGTTCATTTCGTTAGCAGAGGCTTTGTCCATACGCTTGATTTCAGTTCCTAAAAGCCTGGCCGAAAACCGGAGGAGAAAATACCCAGTGAAGCAATAATTGGAGGGAGGTGAAATGAGCGATGTTGACTGGCAACGTCCCCTCATTCTGAGGGCATCACTCATCCTCAGAGCACATTCCCATCTGTCCCACACACACCTGGGATGTCTCTCTGTGTCCTTCTGTAAATATTGCTGACATGGGGAACGTGGAATATTGAAACTGACATGGGAGAAAACATCAACCCTATTAAAAAAAGACCCAGAGTAAAAGTTTAAAGCGTCTAAGTGACTTAGGAACCCGTGTCTCATTTTCAAAAGTAACAAACATTAAGGACCCAGATCCTCAAATGTATTTAGGTGCTTTAACTCCCATTGATCTCAATCCAGAAGGCAGTAAGAGGCTCCCTCATGCTATCCAGGTCTCGGACGTGGGCACGCGGTACCCGCACACTTCCGGAGCAGAGGGGAGGGATGGATGGAGTCTTGGTTCTGTACACACGCACAGGCAGGCCGGCACAGCTGAGTCAGCGCAGAGGGTGTCATAATTTGCTTGTTTAGGCCAGGATTCCTCCCCCTCCATCCCAAAGTTGGGGGAGAATCCTGCTTCCGTCTCTGAGTCACAATACCTCCAGGGGCCGCTTATGTGTTGGCTGCACCACAGATTGAGCTGCTGACCTCCGGAGCTAAAAGCATGAGCTGCTCCAGCTTGAGCTGAAAGAGCCAACCTCTGTAGCTGAGCGCCGTCAAGCCCCCATGAGCTCCGGGGACACGGCGCAGACGGGGACACGGCCACGCTGACCTGTGGGTTCTGGGTTTCCTCTGGAAAGAGGAAGCTCATCCCGAGGCTCTGAGGCCTCCAACAATTCATATCCCAGGTCAGTCGCCATTTCTGTCATGTACAATTGTGGGCTTTTGGGGGCTGTTCTGCATTTGTACAGCACCTAGCACCAGGGGGGTTTTAGTCGCTGTAGTAGTAAATAATTTATGTGCGGGCTGCCACCTTGGCCAGCATACCAGAAATTGAACCAGGCACCTGCTAAATCACTGCAGCTTTAGCGGACTCATACCGTCTCTGCACTGGCCCTGTATCACCAATCGGGGACACTTACACACCACCCCTTGCTAATCCCGCCCTGTGTAAATAACCCCTGCTGGATTTCTTGCATCATTCTAGGGGCATAAGGCATGGCGGGGGGAGAGGAATGCAAACTGAGCATTGGAATGGGCCACTACCGCCTGAAAGACCATTCTAACAGCTGTGCTGCAGATGGGGAGCCGAAAACACAACTCAAAATTCAATATCCCTCTTCAGTGTTTTTTTGTTTTGTTTTTGTTGTTTTTTTAAATTTTCAGTAAATCTCCCAGCCATCTCCCCTCCCCGCCGCCCCCCTCGGCCCAGGGCTATATTATGAGTTTTTGTGAGGGTTAGAAAAATAAACAGAATGTAACCATAACTGTCTTAATGTGCTAAATTACTGGAAAAGACAAAACAGATTAGCAGCGTGGATTAGGCCTGGTGGAAAGTGGCCAAAACAGCCCATCTCTGGCGGTTATTTAGTTTAGGATCATTTTTGTTTGCCTGTCTCTGGGGATGGATGTCTGAATGTATCTAAACCGGTTAGATTTCTCAAACCAGCAAGGAGAGTTTGTACTGGGAGTGGGGGGGAGGGGGGGAATCTGTGGCTTTTTAAATATATAAATTGCAAATTCTGTAGCGGAGCATTGCAGGTTCAAAAGGCAGCAGCGTCGTTACGACTTCTCACCCTTTGGAGTTGGAAAAACGGACCGCCCGGGTGAAAGTTCTCATGCGCCGGGAGAGAGATAAAACACACAGTCTAGGGGCTTCAATCCACTGGAGTGAATTCTCTCCCCAGTGCTTACGTGCTAATGATAGTGATTGTACATCCTCTCTCGGGTCCCAGCATCCTCCCTGCACAGCTGTCTGCTTCGCACGTACGCTGGCTCAGACCACGCCCAGCTAGTCTGGCTGAAGTGGCCTGTGCTGCATCACAGCTTTACTACCTTGGAATAAATCACAGCTCTGAACATTCCTGAGTCATTCTCCTTTCCCTGGGTTATAGCCAGAGCTGGGTGAAGCTCAAGCGGGGTTGATGTTTGGATCAGACAATCCCCCGGACATTCAGATTCTTCTCCGTCCGAGCTATCCAGAGCTCTGCAAAGCTAGGCTGGAGGCCTTGTAAGCACAAGCTCTCTTGCTCTCTCTCATGACAAAGCCCTGGCTGGGATGATTTAGTTGGGGTTGGTCCTGCTTTGAGCAGGGGGTTGGACTAGATGACCTCCTGAGGTCCCTTCCAACCCTGATATTCTAGGATTCTATGAGATTTCTGGTGCTACCAGGCACATCAGCCGCCGGCCTGGCATTTCAGCCCATTTGCTTCCAGAACCAGGTGGAACCCAGGAGCACAGAGGCAGCTGAGCAACCGAAAAAAGTCCTCACCAGCTTGAACGTGGGATTTCCAGTGCTGAAAGCAGGTATCGCTCCAGCATGAGCTAAAGGAGTAACTCCTGGGGCCAGCAGCTTTTGTAGACTCACAGCCACACACACCAAAGAGTCAGTGACACAAACTTCTGAACCTGAGAAAAGATTTGGAGCTGTGGACGGGAAGCTACTGTTCGCTGAGCTCGATCAGCCTGTCCTAGTAACAATGACCGGCCATACCAACTCTCTGTTTGTAAGCAGAACACCCTACCGACCTCCGGGAGAAGGCGCCGCTTCAGACTTACCGCACAATAATAGTATTTGTTGTAGCCATCTCAGCCCATCAGTCCCTCGAGCCTTGTAAAGAAAAACCCCACAATGCACCTGGCTAATTGTGTGGGGTTATACCTGGCAGGTCAGATTGAACCAAAGAGCCCTTCTCTTTGAGATGGGTGAAATCTGGGGCCAATACTCATGGCCAGCTCCTCTCTTGGTGTCAGGCCCCAGTCTGCTATGCAGGAACATTGCACAGTAGTGCTTCATGCTGTTCTCCAGTTCAAGGTCCTGCTCCTCACTTATAAAGCCCTGATGGGGCTGGGGCCAGGCTGCCTCCCTTGGCCTCTCTCTGTCTGCACCACAGAGCGGCGGTTGCAATCAGCCAGGACCCAAGGCATGCCCTCCAGAGACAGGGGCAAGCATGCTCAGGGATGGGCCTGCAGCTGGAGAACTGGTTTCTGCCAGAGAACAGGCTGCACCTGGCGCCCTAGTCAAGCAGGTTGGTTGCCTAACTAACCCACAGGGCTCCTGACTCCATCCACAGGCTAGTCTAATGATAAGGATTTAGACTGTGAGCTCCAGGGGACAGGGACTGTGTCCCCCTTTGCGTTTGGGGCTATCACCATATCAATTCACAGTTTCCAAGGCCAGATGGGACCATTGTGATCATCTGACCTCCTGCGTAGCACAGACCCCAGAACTGCCCTGAAATAATTCCTAGAGCAGATTTTATGAAGACATCCAGTCTGGATGTAACCATTGTCAGGGATGGAGACTCCATCACTACCCCTGGGGCATTGTTCCCGTGGTTAGTTGCGCGCAGGGTGCCAGATCCTGAGCTGGTGTAAATCAGCCTAGCTGACCTCATTGGCGCTGTGCTGATTGACCCCTGGTGGAGAATTGGGCCCACTGTTATAACTAATTAATAGCAGAGAAGAGGTGGGGGAGCCATGCTGCCATTGGAGGACACCCCTTGCATTGGATGGGAGCTTTGGGGAACTAGGAATAATGGGATAAAATTGAGAAAATGACGATCTAGACTGTGTGAGCCTAACACTGCTCTCACAGAGGGTTTACTCACTGGGTGGAGTGACTCCTGATTTATGCTGGGGGAAGTGAGGTCAGAATCAGGATCAATAGGATGAAAAATGTCCTGGCAGTGAGATGCGTGAGGCTGTGGAATTGTCTCCCCCAGGCAGGTGATGGAAACAGCACTGCTAGGGACATTGAAATCAGACTGACAGAGGCTGGGGGTTCTGGCATGAGGGGACGCTCCCCTTTCCCTCTGCTGGGTGTCTGGTGCACACAGATCCGGGGCAGCAGGGGAGACAGCGTGGATCCCTGTTTGCACATGTGACAAAACGCTCATCTGGGAGCCGTGAGACTATTCAGGGAGTGGAAGCTGCGGGAGCCACACGGCACTGCTTGTAATAGGGCACTTGCCATCATCTGGAATCTTTTTAGCGGCAGGTTTATTTCAAATGACGGTAAGGCCCAGCTGCTGCTCCTTGCCCAGGCTGTGTTTGCTATTAGACCTACAGCTGCAATTACATAAGCACTAAATATATAAGCAGAGAGCTGAGCATGTGGTTACAGACCCACAAGCCCCTAATGTTGGGACATCTGGTCACCCGAGCCAAAGCCACATTGCAGTCTGTGAGGGTTTGCCTGAGCTGGGATGAGTGAAGATGAGGGGGGCTTGTTCCCCCAGATCTATGCACAGAGGGTCCCCTGCACTCACAGATCTCCCCATTTATCTGAACTGGGGGGCTCTGCACACGGGGAGAGGTGGGGCACCTGGGTCATTTCCCCACAGCACCCAGGCGGAATCCTGCCAAGCGGGCAGCACCGCCCTGAGCAGCCCCCATCCTGTGCAGCGCCACCCCCCTTCCCGGAGGGCAGCTGAGGGGAGGTGCGGCAAAGGGCCCAGCCTGGAGATCTGTGCGGGCCATCCCCTTCCCTCTGGGAAGCCGGGGCCTCCCTGCGCCTCATCATGAGGCCTGGGAAGAGACCCTGTGCAAAGGGACGCTCCCAGTGTTTTCCAACCCTGAGCCCCTCCTGCGGGTCTCCCCTTGTGAAGCTGTGACACAGCCCTGGGGAAGGCCGGAGGGATTTGGCTCTCAGCGCCGACACCACTGGTTCTTCCTGGTGTCACTGAGGTGAGGCTAGTACAAGGACTCCTGAGGTCCGGGATCCAGGTGAGCCAGCCGCAGCGTCAGGAGGAGCTGTGCTAATCTAGTCTCCTTTGGAAGCTGCTTGTGGCTGATCTGATGTAACCCAAGCATGGCCAAGCCCTGGGGTGCCTGGGAGATTTCTCCAGGCAGGAGATGACTCAGACTGTCAACTCTCTGGGCAGAGCCTCTCTCTTTGTTCTGTGTTCGTAGGGCACCTACCACTGCTGGTGCACGTCTGGGGCAGCTGGGTGTCATCACAATACAAATAACAAATCCTAATAGTACTAAGGAAGTGAAATCAGCAAGAAGGAAATAGCCCCTGAAAGTAAGAAACAGAGTAAATTCTGGAAACGGAGTCAACAAAACACCCAGCCTCCGGCCCGACCGGTGATACACTGCTGAGAAGAGCTGTGAGGTAAACGCTGGAGGAGCCTTCGCTGCAGGGAGCCAGTGGGTGCTGCTGCTCAAATGAGCCTCCCAGATGGTCTTTATTAAATGGTTATTCCAAAGTTTCCATCACGGGGCTAGAGACTTGAGCCAAGAATGTTCAATTTCAGCTTCTCCTCTCTGAAGTTACCCTCCCCCAGGACTGTCAGTTTACAACTGGCCCAGGTACGTCCTGGCACATGAGATTTAAAACTCATTTACTCGCCTGATAACCTTCCCAGGCTCTGTGATGGAGATTGCTCCAGCCTTGCGTTCAGGAGGAGGAGGGGGACGTGGGGGGGTAGGCCTGCCTGACAGCTACACAGCACCACGGGAGAGAGCAACAGGAGGCACCGTAAAGGGAAAAGGGAACGGAAAGATGCATCGGAAGAGCCCAAAGAGGAAAAAGAGACGGACCAGAGATGGGGGAACCTGCCAACCAACCAATCACTTCAGGAGGAGGAACTGCGACTCAGAGTTGGGCCTAGTAGTCATGGCCACATGTCGAGGATGGCCACAAGGCAGTGGACAGCAAGCAGGACTGGAGTAATGGCTAGAGCCGGGTTGATAGGCGAGGGTCAGGGTCAGAGTTAGGCTGGGGTTGGATGCTGGAGATCAGAAAGCCAGGTGAGGTCTGGAGCCACCGCAGGCCAGAGATCAGTGCAATCACTCAGCCAACTTCCCAGGCCACCCTCCAGGGTTAAATAGTGCTCATGGGCTGATCAGAGGGACACAGGGTGCTGCTGTCGCTTGGCCCCTTTGGGCCGTACTTCCTGCGGTGCCTAATCTCCACAATGTCCTTGGAGGGGGCTCTGCATGGCCTCCTGGTGGCAAGGTGGGAGCGTCAGCCCTCCCAGTCGCCTCCGACCTGGGCCTTAGTCCCACGGAGCCATATAACCAGGTGTCTTCACTCGCACACGTGCAACGTCATCCTTTGTGCGTGAGTGTTCGCACGGGGCTCGAGCGCTCCACCGGGACAAACCGCAACAAACAGCTCAGGCAGGTTCAGTGTCATTCACTGGTAATACACTGGTCATTATCACTCCAGGAGTGCGTTCACTTGCGCGTCATTTCCCCTGTTCTGCAGCTAACTGAACACTATGCAGCAAACAAATGATTTGATGCATTGTCAGCAGCATCTTTCGAATAATTCTGTTCGATGTTTGTACAGCAATGGGGAGGGGGGGCTGCTCTCTGGCTGCAGCTCCTAGGCCCTTCTGCATTTCAAATGAACAATCATAACAATTCATTAATAATGTATTCAAATTCAATAAAATCTTCTGGCTTCATCCCGCTCTATAAACTACCCATCACTGCTAAGATCCACTCAACAAGGGGGGCAGGGGGAAGGGTTGATTGGTGTTGACCGTTACACGTTGACTTCAGGGATGGTTTTGCCCAAGCCCCCAGGGTTTGGGTCCATCTGAGTAAAGGTGCCTTTGCTGGTCTGACATTTCCAGCCCATGCCTGGTGTAATGAGACTCGGCTCTGTGCAGTCCGATACACACCATGCGCCGTCTGAAATCCAAGGACACTCTACAGATGTGCTTGCAAATCACTTTATGCTCCAGTGACGCGACTCCCTGCCTGACAGTTCCCAGAACTCCTCCAGCTCCGCACTGGAACTGATATCAATTGAGTTAGATTAGGGCTGAATTTGGCGCGCTACACTTTTGGCTCCACCGGGCTAATTAGCACATTCCAGGAAGGGTAAACGGCAGGTGAATGGTCCCTCTTCTTTATTGCCTCCACTGCACAGCTCTCTAGTTGCACAGATGTCCATATTTGATCTGAGAAGACTCCTGTGCTATCATTTTTATGATGCTCCTCTTGTCTGGCCTTTGATGCATATCACATCCCGCATTAGTACACAGGATGGCCACTCGTCTCAAGACTCCCATAAACACCACGTGCAGGCTGAGAACACCTATCAGGTCTGTGGAATTGGGCCAGTCATCAGAAGGTTAAGGGATGATTTGATCACAATCTATAAGTACCTACAGGGGGAACAAATATTGCAATCAGCTCTTCAGTCTAGCAGGGAAAGGTCTAACATTCTCCAATGGCTGGACGTTGAAGCTAGACAAATTCAGACTGGAAATACGGCATCAATTTTGAACAGTGAGGGTAATTAACTGTTGGGACAATTTGCCAAGGGATGGGATCATGGTGGATTCTCCATCATGGACAACTTTTAAATCAAGCTTTTAAAAGCTTTGCTCTAGGGATTATTCTGGAGCAGATCTATGAATCATCTCTTGAGGTTCCCCCAGGTGCTGTAGTATTCCAGTGCCATGTGATGATGCCATGTTGCAGGAGTATGTTCCACAGGACAAACTGAGTTGCCCCTGCAGAGTGCTGATGATGCGGCCTTGGGGTTTTTTCACCTTCCTCTGCAGCATGGGACATGGGTCACTCCCTAGGGTCATCTGGGTATACCTCACTTAATGAATTCCCCTCCATTGCAAGGGCCTCATGCACTGGTGCACCTCGGTCCCTCCTGTTCTCTGTCTGTGACACACAAGAGTTTAGTCTTCTGAGGACTGTAATATTTTGATCTAATTCGGGTTGTTGGCTTGGTGTGGTGGTGGTTGGGTGGTGTTGGTGGCCTATGATATACAGGTGTCAGATTAGATGATCTAGTGGTCCCTTCTAGCCTTAAACTCTATGACTCTATGTTAGTTTCCATTTTTCTTGTGGTGTCCTCCCATCCCACCCCCATTCCACTCTCCCATATGGGGAATAGAATTCTCAAGACACCTGCCACCCGAAGAAGAGAAATTCCTTTCACGGACACTGAGTCTGAACTGTCCAGAAATAGTGTCATCCTAGCAGGCGCAATGCCTGGAAGATTTGG
Organism: Mauremys reevesii; assembly: GCF_016161935.1. Lineage (NCBI taxonomy): Eukaryota > Metazoa > Chordata > Testudines > Geoemydidae > Mauremys > Mauremys reevesii. The sequence continues at coordinate 16,247,226 of NC_052634.1, read as the reverse complement.
TGTAATTAATTATAATCCATCCAATAAATGAGAGGACAGTAGGGCATAAATAAATATGAGAAATTAGGAACAGCTGTCACAAAGGGTTTGTTTTTTCAGAGGCTCATAAAAATGTAAAATATACCAGGCAGAACTGCTTAACCACAAACACGAGGGTCACACGAGTAGACAACAACTCCTGCAGGAATACAGCACTAATCAGAGCATTCATCTCAACAGAGCCAATGTCTGTTTCCAAAACAATGGCCTGCGATTGTTATGACCCAGGCAGTCACACAGGCACAGCGGCCATGAAGGGCTCCCGCAAGAAGGAATCTTCAAAAGCCAACTGGTCAGTGGAAGGTTTACTTGATGCCCCATGGAGTTTGCTGCTCTATCAGGAGAAGATGGGTGGGTTTTACAACATAGAATCATAGAATCATAGAATATCAGGGTTGGAAGGAACCTCAGGAGGTAATCTAGTCCAACCCCCTGCTCAAATCAGGACCAATTCCCAACTAAATCATCCCAGCCAGGACTATGTCAAGCCTGACCTTAAAAACCTCTAAGGAAGGAGATTCCACCACCTCCCTAGGTAACCCATTCCAGTGCTTCACCATCCTCCGAGTGAAAAAGTTTTTCCTAATATCCAACCTAAACCTCCCACACTGCAACTTGAGACCTTGTTCTGTCATCAGGTATCACTGAGAACAGTCAAGATCCATCCTCTTTGGAACCCCCTTTCAGGTAGTTGAAAGCAGCTATCAAATCCCCCCTCATTCTTCTCTTCTGCAGACTAAACAATCCCAGTTCCCTCAGCCTCTCCTCGTAAGTCATGTGCTCCAGCCCCCTAATCATTTTTGTTGACACAACCCCAGACTGGTGACCGTTTAGAAGGAAGAGCGAAATTTGCAAGAGGTGGCCTTCTAGACTCTCCAGAATGACCCAGAAACCCAGTAACTCAAGATACTTTGGAGCTAGTTCATGGCAAAATTCTCATTTAGTCTCCCCTGCCTACAGTACGTGCTGTGTTCACTGATGTGAATCAAGAGACACTCTTGCTAAGGCTGGAATTTTCAAAGGGGCTTAAGAGAAGGAGGCCCCAATTCCCCTGGGCTTCCAGTGGGAGTTGGGCACCATTTGAAAATCTCAGCCAAAATCTAAATGGTCATCCCCTGAGGCACGAAGGACGGATAGCGGGGACTGGGAGTCAGGATTATTGGGCTCTATTCCCAGATCTATCCCTCTGTGGTACTTACATGGCCCCATGACTTTATGATGGGACAAAACAACTGTTGCTGATACACCATTAAGCGTGTGATCTCCAAAGTCCCAGAGCCACCCAGAGCCTATCCACTGAGCCTTTCGCTGATTCATCATGCATGCAGCCACACAATCGCTGCGTGATCAGGTGCTCCCCGAGTCCGGGGTCCCTGATGGAGCAGAGAGGAAAGTCTTTCCCCTGACGTTCAGGGAGAAGAATCTTTATCAGCATCAGGGCAGCTCCCAACGGAAAGGAACGCAGGCTATCTGTTGAAACATGAAGGTGGTATAAATCATGGGAAGGAGAAATTCAGCAGCGTAGATAAAACCCTGAGAAGCATAAATCAACGCCGAACAGAAAAGAGATAAAAACACTGAAATGGACATTAAAAATGCAATTCTCCTGCCAAGTCCCCCTGATGGATCCAGTCTCTGGGGAGTTGGTTTGGAAAGTTGGCCTTGGTTTTGAAGGAATGCAGAGCCCTGTCCTCTCCTCCCCACATCAGAACATCTCAGACTCAGGTTAGACATTTAAGGAGATTTTTGGCCATTTTCCTTCCTTAGGAACTTTGCAGAAAGTTCCCTATGACCTCAGTGCTATTCCAAATGCTATAATGAGCAGCAACTGATGCCCAGTGCAAGTTTGGAATGCGCCTCGCCCCAGACACAGCTCTTTGGTTCTTCTCTTCAGTAGGGGATGCCAGCCCATCACATCCAGTCATCAGTGCTCACAGTAGGGGAAGAAAAGTGCTGATCTGCTACCATGGGCTGACTTTGAAAATTCATGATCCCTGGCTCACCAGCATTTCTTGGGTACTGGAGGCACCCCTAAAATATGTGAGCATCTGGGGACTCTGGCAACAGTCCCACCTCCTGAGTTGAAGCTACTAAGAGCCAGCTGGTCTGGTTGCCAGTATGAGTCAGCAGAATGGCTCTGCAGCTTCATACACAGGCCTAGCACCTAACGCCACAAGCGGTTTAAATGAACTTGTCTTTACCACAGAGCCAACGTACCATAATGATGATTTCAGTCTCCTGTACCATGGTAAGCACAGCACAGCAGCTCGTTTTGCAGTACTTAGGTACATAAAGGGCCACAGACACCAGAACACTCCAGTTAGTGTGCACTGGTCTTGCAATGCAAAGCCAATGTAAGCCTAGCTGAACCGGCTAGTTAAGGTGGCACACTCCTTTGCATTGCTGGAGCGGCACAAAGCAGCCATAGTGTGCCTGGGAAACAGGACCATATACTTTAAAGACTGCACCCGTTTGTGATAAAACTTCCTCTTGGTCCTTTTGTCGCACTGTATGTGATTTGCACTGTTGGTGTAACTTAGATCCTTGGAGCAGGGACTGTGCTTTCCGCTGTGTGCTATGCCGTGCTGAGCACGCTGATAGCCCCTGATAAATAACATTAACAAACACCTGCCATATTCCCTGGTTCCAGCCAGAAACAGGGTGAGGACAGCCTCCCTCCTGGCATTTTGGCATGGCTCCTAGTGCAACCAGAAAGTGGAAACAAGCAAACACATCAGCAAACTAGCTCCAGAGAGTCAGGTCAGTTTGGGGCAAAGGCTCTGGTGGACCTTTGGATCCAAGCCAGTTTATCCAATGGCCGCGGGTGAACACAGCCCTTGTCACACAGGTTTCCTGCCTGGCACTTGTTGATGGCCGTGTTTTGCAATGTGCCATTTTTCCATCACTGTGCAGACTGCCCAGAGATGCAACCGAGAGATACAGTTACTCTGGAATTCCAGCCAGGACCCAATAGACTCCACTAAAGAGTTTTGCAGTAGGACTGAAACCTGAGGCCAGCCCCAGGTTCAGATTTCACAAAGCAGGGATCAGTAAGAGCCTGGCTGAGGCGAAAGCGTAAGGCTCTCCATCGACTTGTGCATTGTGAAACCTGTCCCTGCAACAGCTGCGCCCAGCCGGGGAAGGCAAATGAAATAAGCTCCCAAAGTGTTTGATAAAAGAAAGGGGGATTTCAGGAAATCCACGCGCTCAGATCTCAGCCCAGCTGTGTTGTTTTTCATAAAGTTACACTTTAATGTTCTAAACCAACATGATCAAAAGAAAAGCATTAGGTGGAGCTGAGGAGGGAGTTGGGACAATCTAGCCCAGATGAGGAGCTCAGTGCAAGTCTGCCCTGCGTTGTTAGTGGTTTGATCAGAAAGATTAAGGTGCTAACGGCGACTGGGTAGGTGCCATCTCACTAAGGCGGGGGCCCCATGTTTCTAAAATCCATTGCAGGGGGTTAGGTCAGGGAAGGAGACTGTGGCTGGTTGTCTCAGTAGAGGAACTTAAAGGCTCCTGTGGCTCACCGACAAAGCCTTTAACCACTAGTTCGATGTGAAGCCACTTCAGAATTGTTACCAGTAGAGTTGGTCTCGAGCTGCAAAAGTTGGCTTGGTGTCTGGGAACACTTCCCCGCTTCCCACTGCCTTGGGACTTCTCCTCCACCTGGGATTTGGCAGAGGAGAAGCTCCGGAGAGCAGCAAAGCGGGGAAGAAGGGGGAGTCAAGACAGTAATAGAAAATAGCCGGCAGTTCCCCTTTCCCGGGATGCTGAGATGGTGACCGAAGTCTCCATCTGAGCATCCAGGGAGAGCTGCATTTTTGTGCGCACTAGAGATTGGCTTTTCAACCGGAAATTCTCTGACCCACACTGGCAGAGCAATGGCGGGGAATTAAAAGGACTTAAAAACAGCATCTCATGATGCTTTTAAAAATCTCGTGCTTGATGGGGCCAATCGCACGATTCTTTGGCTCTGACTCCTGATGTCTGATCTCTTCAAGGGGTCCAGTGCGTGAATTTTCTCTCTTGAGGCTGGTAATGCAGAGCAGCATTAAGGCTGCTCTGATTTATACTGGGGGACACAAGCAGTGACCCCAGGATCAGAGGAGAGCAAATGTGACTACATACCCCCCTTGCACTCTCCCTCCTGAGCTGCATGGAGGCAGAACCCCAGGATCTGGCCCAGTGTCAGAGGCCAAAGACTTGGGTTCCAATCCTGCCTCTAGCTGAGATTCCTTCAAAGGCCTTGGGCAAGTCACTTCGCCTTCCATCTTGCCCAGGCAGGTGCGTCATTCATGTTGGCAGGCTGCTCAGATCCTTGTGACTGTGACAGAGCAACGCGAATAAAGACATACAGTCAGTTGCTTCCCCAGGTTAGCCCCAGATAATCTCCCTTCATGAATTAATCCCTCAGCACAAAGCCACTCCCTGACTGGCTCTAGCTGGCCCTCAGTAGAGAGGCTGACTCCTGGAGCCATGGGGACTGAACGCTCGTCAAAGCAGCAGGGTGTCCCTCATGGGTGGGCGGAGGCACGGTGGGAGCAGGTCAGCATGTGAGGAGCATGTGCTCCTCTGCCCAGTCCAGGCCTGCTCTGTGGGTGAATGGCCTTTGCTCTCCAGGGTGTCAGCACTAAACTCACCTACACGACCGACGGGCACAATACGTCCCTCAGCTTCGCAAATGCCAGCACCGTATTAACGCGGCCAGTGTTTTCAAATGGAGGGTCTCACGTGAGACTCCTGCTAGCTTTGGTTCGAAAAGCCCCCCCAGTACCTCCCGATCGTTGATGTGCGTGTTCTCCCAGAACCACTGTGAGGGCGGGCAGTGCTATTATTCCTATTTTACCAACGCACCTACGGCATGGAGTGGCTGAGTGACTTGCCCCTGCTGGTGGTAGAGCAGGGACTTGAATTGCTCCTCAGCCCTCACTAACCACAGGACTATCCTTCTTCAGCTTTCAGCGGCTCACGTTGGGCTCCCGAAACCGTGGCCCTCACAGCTGAACGCTACTTTTGAAAATGTTGCCCTGGTCTTTTCTTTACCGTACCCCACCTGTCCATTGCCTTAGGACTCCTGTACAAAGCAGGGATGTTTCTCAGTGGCTTTGGCCTCTCCCTCACCTTGAGTCATTATCAGAGAAGGGGCCATTCCTCAGGTCTGGAGACGTCCCCCTCCGTAGCATAGTGTGATGTATTGCACTGGAGTATGTTTTTAGATTGCAAGTTCTGCCTGTTTTCTGTTTGAAGGTTCTTAAAATGAGTTGACCAGAGCAGAAGTTAGTAAATATGATGCGCCCTTGAGGACAGCAGTGGAAGCTTAGCAGAACAGCCAGCAGAGAATAGGGGAGGAGGACCACAGAGGAAGGGAAGGAGGCTGGAGCCCTTGCAGTTTGGGAGTCTGCTAAATAGAAACACCAGCTGGATTCTGCTGCAGATTTGCTCACTCCAGCTAATGTCCAAAAAAGTCGCTGCTCTTTCACCTCTTGTGCAAAGGGCAGCGCTGGGAAAGGAAAAGCAGAAGAAATCTGTCTGCTGCTCACATGCTGAGAAAAGTTCCCTCGTAGGTGGGGCAGAGGGGTTTTGCTGGGTGATGTTTCACCCACATTCTTGAGGAGCTTTTGGTGAGGGGTGGGGGGCTTGGAAAGTGAGTTGAATAATGAAGATGGAGGGGGAGGGGGAGGGGGCAAGCCGTCTGGGGTGATGTGAAGATTCCTGCCCTGCTGAGATCAGAACCAGCTTAGGCCAAACCAAAGCAGAAGCAGATGGTGGAGAGCGTGGAAGCAAAGAACTTTCAAATATTTCAGTCACATGGGGCGAGATCAGGTACTGCCATTGGAGGGCTAACGAGCTACAATCCATCCATCATGACCTCAGCTGGGGAGCAGAGCAGATGGAGCTCAAGGTCCATACAGCGTGTGCCACAGCATGGCTGGGTGGGGATAGAAACTTTCATGTTCAATGCCTTGAAGGTGCTCAGATACACAGGCAGCGAGTTATATGGGCCCGTGGTGCCCGGCTCCACCAATATTCAGGAACGTGGACCTGGCTCCACCAATGTTTGGGCTTATATATTCAGAGCCATCCCGTCCATAGGACGGACCGGGGCAACGGCCCCAGGCCCATGCTTTGCGGGGTCCCGCGCTTCAGGGGGACACAGGGTCCAGGGCGGCCTGGGGGGGTTCGTGGGGGGTCTGGCGCCGGCAGCAGCGAGTGACCCAGCTCCAGCCTACCCCGCTCCGCTCCGCCCTTCCTCTTTCTGCCCCAACTCCACCCCGCCCTGCCCCCTCGCCACCCCTTCCCCCAAGTCCCCATCCCGCCTCTGCCCCCCTGCTCCGCCCCTGCCCCCATTCAACCCCTTCCCCTATGCATGGGATGGCTCTGCTTGGACCCATTCTGGGCACCACCAAAAATTATACAAACTTGGTGCCCATGCTCAGATACTGTTCCCCTTTTTCTCTCACGTCAGAATAGATCAGGAGTGACTCCTTTGAAACTGGAGTAAGTGAGAGAACAGTCAGGCCAGTGGATAGATAGATAGATAGATAGATAGATAGATAGATAGATAGATAGATAGATAGATAGATAGATAGATGCTCTACTAGCCAACATTCACAGACAGGACGATGTCCCTATTTTTTTTAGCATATTGGGCCAAGTGATCCACTGGTATAAATCAACCCTCCTGACTTCAGTGGAACTTTGCTGATGGACACCCACTGAGGGGCTTGGTCCTGTTATTTCTTGGCAGAAATACTGTGAGTGAGACAAACAAGTGGCTATTTTACACTGATGCTTTCACACGGCAACAATTCTCACCCGCACCCGCTGCCCAACATGTCTCTGCTTCTCAGCTGTCCGGCTAATGAAAGAGCCTTCAGCTGAGTTGTGTGTGTCCCATTGTTCACTGTCCTACTGGGACCATGTGCTGGAGAAGGGAGAATGCTTGGCCCTGGTTGTGAAGTTGTTCGCTGCTAGCAGACAAATGAAGGGGGGGGGGGGGGTTGCGTGATTCCGGTTGTGCAAGATAACAGATGTTGTGCAGCTCTATGCCAATTGTTGTTTTATCAGAGATTCTGTGCAGCAGATGTGAACTGCGCAGCACGAGACCCTTCACAGCAGCCTGGGAATGGACACAACAGACCATGGGGTGATGGGAAAATAGGGCCGGATCCTGATCTAAATTACGCCAGTGTCACTCTAGTGCAGGGGTGGGCAAACTTTTTGGCCCAAGGGCCACATCTGGGAATAGGAATTGTATGACAGGCCATGAATGCTCACAAAATTGGGGTTGGGGTGTGGGAGGGGGTGAGGGCTCTGGTTGGGGGTGTGGGCTCTGTGGTGGGGCTGGAGATGAGGAGTTTGGAGATCAGGAAGGTGCTCTGGGCTGGGATCAAGGGCAGGAGGGGGATCAGGGTTGTGGTAGGGGGTTGGGGCATGGGGAGGGGCTCAGGGGTGCATGCTCGAGGCAGCGTTTACCTCAAATGGCTCCCAGAAGCAGCGGCATGTTCCCTCTCTGGCTCCTATGCAGAGGCTATGGCCAGATGTCTGTGCACACAGCCCCGTCCACAGGCACCACCCCTGCAGCTCCCATTGGCTGAGGTTCCCACCAATGGGAGCTGCGGGGGCGGTGCTTGGGGCAGGGGCAGCGTGCAGAGCAGAGCCCCCTGGCTTCCCCTACATGTAGGAGCTGGAGGGAGTCCATGCTGCTGCTTCCAGGAGCTGCGTGGAGTGTCCCCTGACCCTGATCCCTGGCTGGAGCACCAGGGGGCAAGCCGCAGACTCCACTCCCCAGTGGGAGCTCGAGGGCCAGATTAAAACGGCTGATGGGCCGGATCCAGCCTGCGGACCGTAGTTTGCCCACCCCTGCTGTAGTGCAACTTCCCTGAAGTCAGTGAACCTGATTTTCCTTTCACACTCATTTTACACTGCTCTAACACCATGAGCGAGATCCCGGCCTGATCCTTCCCCCACTTAGACTCCATTGGGTTTTGTTCTTGCAGGGGAGCAAATCAGAAGGCAATGGAAATTTCATCAGGGTGAAGCTGGTGTAAGTAACTGGAGAATCAGCCTCACAATTTCATGCAGACACAATTCCACTGACTTCAGCTGAGTTTCTCCTGACTCATCCCTGGGAGAGGACCATTTGGCCTGACAACGGGCCAGATCCTCAGCTCATTTAAATCAGCAAAGTTCCACAATACAGCAATACTGATGACACCAGCTAAATACTTGGCCCATGAATATTGGGGTACCCCCTTTTTCATAGGTTGGTTGTAGTCCCCCTTATTCTCATTAGCATCTGTGCAGAACCCTGAGGTCAAACAGACATTCAGAGATGTTACAGCTGGTGTCTTGTGGTGTATTACAATCCATTTTTCCATAACCTCACTATTAGCACATCTTATGCAGGAACCTTGTGAACTGATGGGCATAGGGTTATTCCTAGGTCTTTTACTCATATCATAGAACATCAGAGTTGGAAGGGACCTCAGGAGGTCATCTAGTCCAACCCCCTGCTCAAAGGGGGAACTAATCCCCAGGCAGATTTTTGCCCCAGATCTCTAAATAGCCCCCTCAAGGATTGAACTCACAACCCTGAGTTTAGCAGGCCAATGCTCAAACCACTGAGCCAACCCTCTGTTTTGTGTCTGAGCAGAGTCGAGACACAAAACAGAGAGTGAGTTAAGGAAAGCTGGACTGTAGCTTGGAGGCCACCCACAGAGAAGTCATGTACAAGGCTGGGAGTAGTAGTGAGATGTCCCAGAAGGAGTAGGTGGATGGGGAAAGATTAAAGGATACAGTCATGGCCATACCAGAATGGAGGGAAACAGAACACTTCAGCCTGAACTGTAAGTGGAATCGGGAAAACTCTGCCTTGCAATATGGGTTGTCATTGCCTCCTGTACAGAGGGTGTGAAACCCTGTTGCTAGTGTGAGAGAGTGAGAGGAGAGGTCTGATCTGGGAGCAGTTCACACTTCATTTGCACAGGCCCATAGGGCCAGATCCTGGCATCTGATCAGTCAGCCTTGAAGCCAGATTTCCCATCTACATGGGAATTCATTTTATCATCCATTGATCATTGTATTATGTGATGTTCTGGTCAATTTATATGCTGTTTCTTATATAATCAATGTAAGCTAGATAGATTTAAATGGTAGGATTACAGACATATAGGATTGGTAAGTATTTAGGAGTGATGAGGGAGTATTAGGTATGTAAGTAAAACATGGCTGAAATGCACGGCCTACAGGCTGAGACCAGAACAATTTTAGCTTAGCCATACTAGGCTAAGCATAGTTGAGGGAGGGATAGCTCAGTGGTTTGAACACTGGCCTGCTAAAGCTACGGTTGTGAGCCCAATCCTTGAAGGGGGCCACTTAGGGATCTAAGGCAAAAATCTGTTCGGGGATTAGTCCTGCTTTGAGCAGGAGGTTGGACTAGATGACCTCCTGAGGTCCCTTCCAACCCTGATATTCCATGAGATCCTGATTTCATTCTAAATTCCTCCTTCTGAAGAATGAAGCCTGTGGCACTCTCCTCTCACACCTTAACCTTGTTTCCAAGGCCAGCGATCATTGAGACATTCCTGAAACTGGGAAAGGAAGAGAAACAAAGGGCATGAGTTGGGATGCCCTAAAGGGGAGCAGATTTGCCCAGTGATGCTGAATGTAAGTGACAATATAGCACCAAACTACGGAATAACAACAACAGCCAGAAGGTTACTGAGTCTCCACTTGGCCTGTGTGCTAATGCCCCATCACTGCCGATGGGAACTCAGCTGGTGAATGCATGGAGCCTGAAATTATCACGCCAGCCCCTGTACCACAGTTAAACATGGCTCTGCCCTCTCCACCAAGTGAGCTTGACACTCCTGCCCTGGGCACCATCCTATGGAACAAAGCAAGGGCCTGGCCCACAAGCTCTGTACAACTGCAGAGATCTGCAGCAGCTCAATCCCTGGAGGTGGCTCAGCAGAAAGTTAATGCAGGGTGTGGCTTTATCAGCTCCATGATCTGCTCATCCTTTCTGGCCTTAAACTCAGTGACTATTACTCTAATTCCCACCAGACTGGTGAATGGAGGATGCGAGTCCACCCACCATCAGCCCAGCCCTCTTCTCACCCATTCCCTCCATCTGCTTCAGTGCCCTGGGGATGGGGATGTCTGCCCGGGGAGTAGCAGAGGGAAAGGAAGAGCCATGCATGCAGGGTTCCTTTGGCATGCAGCTCTAAAGGGTGTGATCAGACTTCAGCTCTTCCCTCCTCCATCTCCCATGTCAAAGTCAGCTCTCACCACCTCCAGAACATTGGCAAGACTCGCTCTTCCCTTGACCTGCCTCAACTGAACTGTTATCCAAGAGCTAACTGCTTCCAGCTGGAGTATTGTAATCTGCTTCTCCCCAGTTCCCACTCTACGTTTCAGGAGGCCCAGCACGCTGCGGCCAGGCTACTTCTTCACACCAGGAAATGGGACCGTATCACCCCATTCTGAATCATCAAATCCAGGTCAGAACCAACCGACTGGTTTCCAAACCTCCATGAACAGAAGCCCACCCAGTTCACCCCAGCTCCAAGCTATCCACTTGCACTCCATTCTAGTCTCTTGCTTCTTCCAGGCTTGGCCTCCTGTCGGAACCCTCCCCTTACCCCTTTATCTGCAGTTATCCTGGCCCTGCAAGCCAGTTCCCCCCTTACCTTAAAATCTCCCTTTTCTCATTGGCCTCTGCCTGCAATTGACTCCCTGTGAAGCACTGGGCTCTGTGCGAAGGATGCAAAACAAAAACAAACCATATGTATTTCACTGTGTTGAATAAATATTATACAGTTGCTAAGAAATGACGCTGATGGCAAACTGCATAGCTCGGGAGAGCAACTTTGGTATATGAGGCCTTTCAGAGGCAACCAGATTGAATCCAACTAAAGTCATTGCCAGCTGGTGGCCACGCAGTGGCTTGTGAGTTTGGTGGGCTCGGACCACTTCCCACAGGACAGGTGTCCCCGTTAACATACTCACCACAATTGGCACTGATTAGCACGATCATTGCCAGATTCAGCAAAGCAGGCTTCTTAGATTTTGAAAATTTTACCCAACCTCAGATTATTACAACTGAATTTCCGTCGGCCCACACCAGGTCCCTGCTGAGCCACGTTGACGGAGCAGCGTGGGGGAAGTTTGCACTGTTAGTACCCACGTTATCTCTATTGGGTAGATACAGGACTCTGGTGCTATCAGTCTGGAGTTTTCCTCAGCAAGAAATTAACTTAGAAGCTGCCCACAAACATACCAAACTGATTTGATTCTCCAGCATTCCAGGAGCACACGTGCAGTTTGAAAGTGCTTTGTCAGCCTGTTGAAATCCATATTTCTGTTTTCCCAACAGGCCCCGTGTGCTGAAATCCACAGTTCTGTTTTCCTAGCAGTCCCTCTACGTTCCGATGGAACATCTGTGCAATGATTGCTCAGGCTAAGTGGGGGAAAAAAGCTGTTTGACCCCAGTGGATAGGAATAATAATTTCTGATTAAGAAATGACTTATCCAGAATAACTCCTACCCACCCTGCTCAAGAATGTTTCTGCAGATATTAACACAGACCTTGAGGCATTTGAAACAAACTGGGCTGCTATGCCAAAAGTGACCTCAGACTCTGCGTTTTGGAGTTTTTACCTATTTAAAATGGTTTTCCAGGGTAATAACAAGCTGGGCCGCTCTCTCTTTCCTGGCTGGGGATGAAAGGTACCAATGTGTGCCCACAAGAGAGGCAAGTCTTTGGGACCGATTTGTTCGTTATTGCTAGAGGGATTCCAGTGTCACTTAACTGTGTCCGTTTGGAGCCAGTGCAGAGGCCGATGCCGGTGTTAAGGGTCCGCAGCACTTTGACGACACCGCAACCAGCACCATTTGAATGCCAGGCCTCCTAAAAAGGAGCCACTCGGCGCTCTCCCAGGGTTGGAGAGCCTGAACATGGAATTGGCTGCTGCTCATTCTCACTTTCAACAGTCGGTTACTATGCACCGGCCTGGACTTTGCCTTGGCTCACAACCAAGGTAAGCACAAACTCCCGAAGTGTTGCTTACAGAACCATAGATCATTAAAGAAGGTGAAAACTTTTCTCTTTGCAGATTCCATGAAGCCGAGTCTTTGTGTGCCGTTCGGAGAGGGCCGGGCTGTTTTCCCTCTTTTCAATTACAAATACCAAACCATCCCCTATGGAAGGAAGAACCATTCTTCACCCACGTATTGTGGACAGACAGACAGACCTGGATGGATTTAAAGGGGGAGGTGGTGACTGCCGCTCCTCCCCCTACAAACACACACGATCCAGCTGGAGAGTTGTGTGTTATTTGGGAAATTCTGAACCCGTCAAATGAGTTCCTGGAGCAGCTGCAAATCCTGGGCAGAGCTCAGGTCTCAGGAAGGGGCACAGCTGACTTGTATTTTGGTGGGGCTGGGATGCTTGAAATTCAGCCAGCAGGGCTGGGGAACCTGATGTCACCAGAACGTGAGCAGGCAAACCAGACACAGGGGGATTGAAATGTAAAAAGGCCATTCACAGCTGGATGCCGTGTTCTAGCCAGGTGGGTCCCAGGATATTAAAGAAACAAGGTGGTTGGGGCGACATCTTTTACCGTGGACCCACTTCTGTTGGTGAGAGAGGAGAGCTACACAGAACTCTTCTTCAGGGCTGGGGAAGGTACTTAGACCATGTCTACATGGGCACTTTTGTTGTTAAAAATTTTGTCACTCAGGGGTGTGAAAAAACCACTCTCCCAGTGACAAAGCTACAGCCCCTCGTAGAGGGTGGTTTTATTTTGTCATGAGGAGAGCTCTCTCCCAGGGAAAAAGAGTGGCTACACTGCGCAGCTGCAGTGTCACAGCCACGCCGGTGTAAGGTGCTCAGTGTAGACACAGCCTAAGGCCTTGTCTACACTGGCAAGTTTCTGCACAGTAAAGCAGCTTTCTGTGGTTTAACGCCCGAGGTGCGAGCCACTTCGTGCGCAGAAACTGCGCAGTTGCAGCACTGTAAAAAAACCACTCTGATGAGAGGCGTACAGCGTTCTGCGCCGGGGGTACAGCGCTGTGGTGCCAGTGTAGACACCTTGTCAATTATAGCACTGTGATTGGCCTCCAGGAGGTGTCCCACAATGCCTGTTCTCGCCTGTCTGGTCATCGGTTTGAACTCTACTGCCCTGCCCTCAGGTGACCAACTGTCATTCCCACCCCTTAAATTCCTTGGGAATTTTGAAAGTCCCCTTCCTGATCGCTCAGTGACGTGTGCAGTGGTCTCAGCGCATCTTTCCAGGTGACCGTGCCTGCTCCATGCAATCCCCCGCTTGGAGCAATGCCGAGCTGCTGGACATCATCAGCATTTGGGGAGAGGCAGCTGTCCAGTCCCAGCTGTGCTCCAGCCGTAAGAATGATGATGCCTATGGATGGATTTCACGATGCATGACAGAAAGGGGCCATGACTGGGACACACTGCAGTGCAGGGTCAAAGTGAAGGAGCTGTGGAATGCCTACCACAAGGCGTGGGAGGCAAACTTCCATTCTGGTGCTGCGCCCACGAGCTGCCAGTTCTACAAAGAGCTGGACACGATACTCGGTGACGACCCCACCTCCACTGCGAAGGCCACTGTGGATACTTCGGTGGCTCGTGTGACAGCCGAGAGTGGACCGTGCCAGGAGGAGGAAATCTTGGACGAGGATGTGGAAGGGGACCCAGAGGTGGAGGACGACTCAGAGGTCAGAGATGCGTGCAGCCTGGAGCTCTTCTCTACCCCAGAGGAGGCTAGCCAGTCACAGCTGTCAGATCTTGGTGAAGCGCAAACAGAAGGAGAGGCCCCTGGTAAGTGGCTTTGATTTCGGGAATCGCTGAAGCGAGTTGTTGGAGCTAGGAGGGTTGCAGAAAGCAGGCTTGAGTCTGTATGATGCGCGTACCACCACATGCCTAGTCTGAGTGGCAGAACAGGGTGTTGATAGATTCCCGTGAAGTGAGGTAGTCAATCTCAGAGATCTCCAGGAGACTCTCATGGAGATACTGGGCAATCCGCTGCCGCAGGTTCTTTGGCAGAGCTGCTTTGTTTCTTGCCCCATTAAGGGTAACTTTCCCACACCACTTGCCATCACTGGGGGGGTGGGGAGAACCATTGCTGCACACAGGCGAGCTGCATAAGGGCCAGGGCAGAAACCTCAGTCTTGGAGAAGACCCTCCCTTCATTCCCTGCTCACCCTCAGCAACGAGATATCTTCCATAATGAACACAGCCTGTGGAAAATGTGGGGACAGGAATGATTATAAGGCCCCCCCATGCAGTGCTGGCTCTCCCCAAGAGCCACATGCCCGGTGTACAGTACGGTCCTGGAACACTGATTTCCCCTGCCCCTGTGGTTACTCACCATTTTGGGGGTCTTGTGGGTCATGTGTGCTTGCCTGGGGTCAGCCGGATAGTGACAGGTATGTGAATAGTGGCTGTGCTTTAAATCAGTGCTGTGTGTGTTGCAAACAAGACTGCTTCTGTAAAACGTCGCCTTTTGGCTTCACAGGTATGACCCTGGGAGCCCAGCCTCCCTCTTTGTTATCGCCGGCTGAACGTCTGCACAGAATTAGAGTGGCCACGAAGAACTAAAGAGAACTTTGTGTGATGTCATGATGCACTCCGCGGCCGAAAAACAAGAAGTGAAAGAGCGGTGGGACAGCGGGAAGAGGAACCGAAAGGCGAACACAGCACGCCAGAACGAAGCGGCTCTTAAACGTTATGGAGCGTCAAGCGGACACGCTCCAGGTGCCACTAGCACTGAAAACCGAGCAGCTCCGTACCCGCACTCCCTGGCAGATACTGTCACAAAACTCTTTCCCATTCCCCCCCCCCCCCCCGACACTGCCAGCACACTCCTATCAACCTCCTGGCTCCAGTCTGTACCCGCTGCATTCCACTTCTGCCCCATCACAGCTTGCAGATTCCCAGTACCCACTGCACTCAACATCCCTCCCTCTGCAGTTTAGCCCTGCTGAAGTACAGTACCCACTGCACTGTACTCCACAGGAGACGGTTGGATATGATCCCTGGACATATGCAAATCTTTAACCATCCCGGGACCCCACCTCCTCCTGGGACCCTCCCTACCCTCATCCCCCTCAGTGCTGATGTGTTTTTTTGTTTGTCTCTCTCCTCCAGTTGTTGTTTTGGTTTGGTTTGAAAGCAATCTTTATTCCATTAACTGAAAGCAAACAGAGCCCTGCGAAGCAGCAGGCAATTTTCTTTCACCTTCATAGTGCATTGTCTGCAGCAATCACAGTCACCTCCTAGCATTACAAGCACTGCACTCCCGAGCATAGCAACAAATATTAGTGGCTTTCAGCTTCAGATTGCTGCCTCAAGGCATCCCCAGTCCTTATGGCCCTGCACTGGGCCCCTCTGATATCCCTGGTCTCTGCCTGTTCAAATTCAGCCTCCAGGTGCTGAGCCTCAGAAGTCCAGCCCCGAGTGAAGCTTTCACCCTTCCCTTCACAAATATTCTGGAGCGTACAGCATGCGGCTATAAGCATGGGAATATTGTCATCGGCCAGATCCAGCCTCCCATATAGGCGGCGCCAGCGGGCCTTTAAACGGCCAAAAGCACATTCAGTCGTCATTCTGCTCTTGATCAGCCTGTTGTTGAATTGCTCCTTGCAGCTGTCAGGGTGCCCCATGTATGGCGTCATAATCCACATTACACTACACGAGTAAGGGTGGCACAGGATCGCGGCAGCTTCTCTTTCCGAGTCCCTTTTTCGTTTGAGTTTTTTGTTCTTCCCTCCAGCTTCCCTTCATTCCTCTGTGTCTTTCTCATTCCCGTCCCTTCTCACGTCTCCCACCTGGAGTTAACTCGCCCCCTCCTCAGGGCTCTGCCCTCCACAGTGCTACGCTCTTGCACATGACTAGCTCCATTGAAGTGACGTCAATAAGGCTAAACAGTGCTTCACCATAAACACAAGCTTCAGTGCTTCCCTGGATCACTCAGCGTCCTCAGCCGTGGCAGGATGAAGCCCTTAAGTAGCTTTTCTGCTCCTTTTACATCTCTTCCTTCTATCCCCTCGGCCTCTTACTCCTTCCCCCCCCCTTCCCTCGCTCTTTCACTCAGCTCCCGTTCACTAGGCCTGTGTGAGGAGCGGATCATTTCACTGGAACTACTCATTGCTTCTGCATTTTGTTTCGTTCTAATGGATGAATCGGTCGTGCGAAAATTGCCATAAAAGCACCCACACCCCTAAGCCCAAAACGTGCCCTGATTCTACAGTACGTTTGGCAGGCCTAGCAAGCTCTGTTCAATCAAAGGCCAGTCTTTAATGGGATCTGAAAGACTGACCCTCCTTTAACTTGGAATTGACATTAATAAGAGCACAGGCGAACTCAGCTCTGCAATACTGAAAACACAAAGGAGGCCTGAATAAGAAACATATGAAAAAGATGAAGGCCCCATTATTTGGAAATCTGTAAAATATTGGAAAGGTGGTTTTTTGGTGCGAGTGTGAACAGCTCCTTCTGGCAAGCACCAGGGGACTGAGATGGGGCTTTGCCGCACTGTGAAATACTTTCCAGATATCCACATGGCCCAGCATCAGAGCAGCTAGCCAGCCGGAGAAAGGGACTTGGAAATTAAAGGTGTTTCAAGACATGAATGTCCTGGGCATTTCTCTGGAAATAGCTCTCTGAGTTTGCTAATAAAACAACGCTGGCGCTTATCCAGCCGCCTACAAGAGGCGGGGGAATTGCACGCGGGGGAATTGTAATGTGGCAACAGGTGCTGGGTTGACAAGTCTGAGCATGGAAATCCTGGGTTTACGCCTCAGAGCAGGTACCTGCATGGCACTGAAGGCAGCAGCAACAGCTTCCCCGTCCCCAGCTCCCACCAACCTGACTCAAACCTCATAGGTAAGGCGCAGCAGGGAGAGACAAGGTCAGGCGCTAGGGCCCATTCAAGGAGGTTAATCAGTGCCGATTGTTGTGGCTGAGTGTGATGGCAATTGCGATGGTGGTCGTGCTGTGAACACCTATCCACTAGGAACGGCTCGCTCTCACCCTTGCTCCAGTGTTGCTCCGGCCCTGCCTCACTCCAGGTAACCTGGCTTCAATTCCCAACCTCCAACATCAGCTCTGGCCTCTGGTTCTGATTTTGGCCCTAGGCTCTGACTCCTGACTCCGCTTGTGACCCTTGGCTC
Source organism: Mauremys reevesii (assembly GCF_016161935.1). NCBI lineage: Eukaryota > Metazoa > Chordata > Testudines > Geoemydidae > Mauremys > Mauremys reevesii. The sequence goes on along the minus strand of NC_052634.1, from coordinate 16,229,991 downwards.
TAGCACCTGGCCCCTGACTCCAGCTTGACCCTGGGCTCCAATTCCTGGCTACCAACTCCTGCTCTAACTGCTAGGCATGACTTCTGCTCTAACCGCTAGGCACAACCGCCCACATCCCAGTCTCTGACAGCAGCATGTGAGTTCAGTCTGCTCTGCTGGAAGGGAAAGAACAAGTTAAAAATTACTTAGACAAGTTAGACACCTAAGTCACTGGGGCCTGATGAAATACCTCCTAGAATACTCAGGTAGCTGCCTGAGGAGATATCTGAGCCATTAGCAATCTTTGGAAATTCATAGAAGATAGGAGAGATTCCAGAGGACTGGAAAAGGGCAAATATAGTGCCCATCTATAAAAAAGGGAAATAAGGACAACCAGGGGAATTACAGACCAGTCCGCTTAACTTCAGTATCTGGAAAGATAATGGAGCAATCAAGCAAGCAATTTGTAGACCCCTAGAAGATAATAAGATGATATGTAACAGTCAACATGGATTTGTCAAAAACAAATCATGTCAGACCAACCTAACAACTTTTTTGGACAGGGTAACAAGCCTTGTGGATAGGAGGAAAGCGGTAGCTGTGGTGTATCTTGACTTTAGTAAGGCTTTTGATACTCTACCGCATGACCTCCTCATAAAGAAACTAGGGAAATACAGCGTAGATGGAGCTACTATAAGGTGGGTGCATATCTGGTTGGAAAACCATTCCCAGAGAGTAGTTATCAGTGATTCACCATCAAGCTGGAATGGCATATCAAGTGTGGTCCTGCAAGTTTTAGATAATGGCAGAGAGACTACACTTATAAATTTTGTGGACAATACCACCCTAGAAGGGGTGGCAAGTGGTTTGGAGGATAGGATTATAATTCAAAATGATCTGGAGACACTGGAGAAATGGCCTGAAATAAACAGAATGAAATTCAATAAGGACAAATGCAAAGTACTCCAGCTAGGAAGGAACAATCAATTGCACATGTACAAAATGGGAAATGATGTCCATGTATATCAGGGCACGATACAGAGATCAGAGAAGTTCTAATAGCTGGTGGAGAGAGGCTGGGCTGTCTACTGAACTGGGATCTTCCAATGGCTGGAGGTGATTTAGTAATAGTTACTACATGTTTCTAGTGAAATCATGGGAAATTCATCAGACGCTGTTCCCCTCCATGGGTTTGTTGTTAATGTCTTGATTTAAGGTTGCTGTTGAAGAAGAAAAGGAACCTACTGGTGAGTGTGTGTTACAGGTCCCCAGGTAGGCTTGAGCCACAGAGGATGAGAATCTGTTCCAGCCACAGCTAGAGGACCCTGGCTCTTTAGTTCAAGCTGTAGCAACCCATGTTTTTAGCTCTGGAGGCCAACTCGTTCAGTCTCCAATGTGTTGGCCAACATAGTAGTCATCACATAAGTGGGGTCTTGTCTGGGATTTGAACTGCTGTGGGCCTCGGACACTTGGGATCAGCTTTCTTTGATCCCATTAGGAGAACGTTGACATGAACACACGTGAGGAAGCGCTTCAAAGCCACAGCAACTTTTGGACCCTACTCAGCTCCCCGCTTTGCCATTTCTCACAATCTCCTCAGTTGCTCTTGATGCCCCTACTGACTCCAGGGCAAAGACATACCTCCACCTCCAAATGCGCAGATGCCCTTTGAGAGCGAAGGGAAAAAGCTCAAATTAAAACTAAATCTTGCTATAACTTTCTTGGGACAGATTTTTACAGGCACTTGAGTTTTCTTAACTGCTTTTTCGTCACAGACTCCTTCGCATTTTTCCCTTTATTAAAATGGCATCTGTCCCAGGACACTTTATGATGCCATATGTGTTTTCACTTAGGCACTGATTTTGTTTGATAGTTTCTTTTCCTATAAAAATCCTGGTGATGTTATTAAAGTTCTTTTCTGTGTAATAAAGTTGCACAAGGAAAGTACATTTGCTGTTCCCACCTCCGTTTCCAGTAAGCCCGGGTTCAGAACGCCACATTTTTCCATTTCATTTAAGCATTGTCCTCTCTCTTCCAAGAGGTCAAGGGCCAGGCTAAGAATAGAAAGAAACTATGTCTGGAGACGCTGCACCAGGTCCTGTTTCGAGCTTGGCTCAGAAGCAGTGCTACAAGGCCTGCTGCTGATGGACAGCGACTCTGTCACTTGCCAGACCAGTTCATAGGACGATGAGGTGAGATGTTTGCATCCACACAATGCAGCGCTGCTGCTATGTGTCATAGATCCAATAGCAACCTTGCAAAGGAGTTCCAGACCATGCGGCAGGAGGCCTTTGTGGCTCTCCGGTGGCACAATGTAACTGCTCTCTCAGTCCCCGCTCCTGGACAGGGAGAAGGGCAACAATGACAACAGTAATACTCAGCTCTTTTCACCTGTAAGTGTCTAAGTGCTTCACAAAGGAGGGGCAAGATAATTAACCCCATTTTCCAGATGGGGAAATTGAGGTGGGGAGAAAGGAAGTGACTGGCCTGAGGTCACAGGGCAGAGCTTGGAGAAGAAACCAGGTCTTATAACACCTCACCAGTGAAGGGCCATGCTTCAGGGGTTCTCCTTTCTCGCTCTATCATCCCTGCTCCTTCTCCCTCCCTGGCTGCTTGGAGGGAAGGGGTTGGATCCCAACAATTCCACTCTGTTTACTCAGCACTTCCCCCATAGCCTCACGGGGGCAGGGTGAACAATATTCATTAATAATCCCGAAAGTGTTGTGACCTGGGGGTCTATTTACCAGTGGACTAGCACATAGGATCGTAATCTGTGGGATAAGGACAGTTGGAGCAAGTTCAATAACTGCCCGGGGTCTTTTATTGCTTGAGATTAGCTCGGCAAGCTCGCCCCTGCTGCCGGTTTTGGGGTTATAGTTACGTTCCTCTCTCCAAGAGGCAAGACGAACTGACACACCTTGAATTGCCTTGTGGAATTACTGAGTGTGACCTGGCCCTTTGTGGCCCCCTGCTGGAGGCCCCACGATCCTACCGCACCCTGCCCCAGGGAAGGATCAACAAAGGTGGGTCCTCCAGGCTGCCTAGAGAGGCTGCAGGGAAACAGCCAATCAGGGCACAGCAGGCTCAGATAAAAGGCGCTTCAGGGGCTGAGCAGAGCAGTCCCAGGCTGGGACCAGAGGCGCTCAGCTTAGACCAGAGGAGCTTGATGGGCTGCATTAGCTAAGCCTGGGAGTGAGAGGAGCTGAGCGCTCTAGCTTTAACCTAATGGACAGAGGCGAAGAGGCCCAGGGAACGTAGCATCAGTCAAGTAAAGGCACATGGCTGCTATTTGTAGGGTCCCTGAGTTGGGACCCAGACTAGGCAGGCAGGCCTAGGTCCCCCCACCAGCCCTGAGAGGAGGATGAGGCTCATTTACAAGTCCAAGCAAAGGGATGAATTCAAAGGGCCCAGGGAGGGGGCTGAAGACCCTGGCACAGGCAGACAGACCATCTGGTGAACTCTTGGTTATCTCACTGCCCCAGAAGGGGGCTGAACTTGAGAGATTAGCTGGGGCAGGACTTAAATCTAGCCCACAAGAGGCTGAGAACTGAGCCCAGAGCCTGGGCTGGAGGGGCTAACAAGGGTGCAGCGATAGTCCTTGGTGGACCTTCGCTATCCTGGAAGGGGTTCATCTATTCAGCTATGAAGTGTGTGACTTAGCTGGAGGGCTGAGTCACTGACCACCTGCCTGGCGAGGTCGGCAGCCCACCTGGGGCACCGGGAGCGGAGGGAAAAGTGTGCAGGACCGCACCCAGCTGACAGGAGGCGCTTACAAGAGGTGAGTGCCCCGTTGCACAAAGCCTGGATTCATTCTCCTCTAGTGGGAGCCACTCCCCTTGGAGACTGTCTCAAGTGTGGGGAGAGCACTGGTTCCCTCAACAGCACAGTTACTTTCTTACAGTGTCTGTGCTCTCAGAGACTTCAAGGCTAGGAGGGAGTGTGTCTAGTTGGAGCTGTACAACACTGGCCAGGCTGTATCCTCTTCTCTTCTAGTAGAGCCCCAAGATGCCCCGCCCTGATTCTGGAACCTAGCCAGCTCCTCCTATGCGGTGCTGATAGGCCACGACTGCTCCTAGTGATGTCACTCAGTGCCCCACAGGATGATGGGATATGGCATTCAGGTTTTTAGCCATATGACTTTGGGATGGCTGTATACATCACAAGGAGGGAAGCCATGAGAGTTACCCAGATCATCCGAACGAGTGCCAATAAAACCTCTAAGCTGCCCCACCAGGCACTCTGTACATGCAGATACATTGCTGAGATGTTAGAGAGTTTTCCAAGATGAAACAAGGACTATTTTTCAGTGTCCGTATGGGATGGCCACCATCTTGGCCAACACATTCGCGACTGAACTGGGGACCTCCAGCCCTAAAATCATGAGCTGAAGGTCACCCCCTGTGGATGTAACCGACTTGTATCTTTTGTGGTATGTCACAAAGGAGCCTGTAACACACAGTAACCAGTGGATTTCATCTCCACCGATAAAACCTAGGTGCTTTCAGTACTATGGGTCCAAGTATACAGCACTCACAAGAAACATGAAAAGTTACCTAGGTTCCAGAGGTTTTTAAACAGCTAAAAGTGTCCCAACTTCAAACTGTGATATCTCAGGCACTTGGACGCTAGACATGATGCTGACAGCCCCCATTGGGCAGATGGGCCTCTCTCATTGCCGCAGGGCTACAAATCCCACTTCTAGCTCTGCAGAGGCACGGTCAGCACGCCTTGAGTCATCCCAGGTGACTACAGAGAAGCTGGTTATGGCCCAGTCTGAATCTTGTTTGTCTTGTCCTTGAGGGCGTGAAATTGGGCAGGGAGCGGGCCGTAAGGAATTCCACATTTGGCGATTTGTCCTCAGGAGGCAGGGGCAGTGGGGGAGGCATGAGGCACACGGGTGCATGAGTTTAAGGCCAGAAGGGACCATTGATCACATAGTCTGACCTCCCGTAATGCACAGGCAGGAGAACGTCACCCCCAGTCACCCCTGTTACTGTGCCCAGTAACTTGTGTTTGGCTAAAGCATCTTCCAGAAAGGACTCCGGTCTTGTTCTGAAGACTTCAAGAGATGGAAAATCCCCGACTTCCCTTGCTGGTTTGTTCCAGTGGTTAATCTCCTCCCTGTTACAGATGTGGGCCTTATTTCCAGTTTGAAATGGCCTGGCTTCACCTTCCAGCCATTGGTGGTTCTGCCTTTCACCACTAAAATAAAGAGCCCTGTAGTACCCAGTGCTTTCTCCCCAAAGGTACTTGTAGCATGTAATCAAGCCTCCTGCACACCACAAAACAGCAGATCGGGAGGTGCAGGGAGGGAGGGGGAGATGCTGATTAACAGGGCTGCCGGTGGATGGGAGGTGCTGGGAGCAGGGGGGAGCTGATGGGGGGCTGCTGACATATTACTGTGGCTCTTTGGCAATGTACATTGGTAAATTCTGGCTCCTTCTCAGGCTAAGGTTGGCCACTCCTGGGCTAGATCAAAAATGGTGCTGGCCAGTGCCATCAGAGGGAACTGATGGTTCCCAGCCTCTCACAGGAGGCACTAGACACCTTGCAGGTTTGGGCTCTCAAAGTATTGTGTCGTGTTGCTGTGAGCTGTTAGACAGTTGCCACATTCCACCCAGAAGTGGCTGCATGTCTCCTATGTAGCACGACTTTTGGTTTGATTTCTTTGAGATGAAACCTACTGCATATGCAGGTATATAACATAAGGCCCGCCCCCACTGCAGCTCACCAAGGCAGAAACATTCATCCTAATGCTTGGAGTCACCTTCTTTCTGTTCAGCTGATGCCATTTGGAGGTGCGGGGCACTGGCTCCATAACCGTCCATCCGTGTTTCTCTGTGTTTCAGAGCGTCACGGCAATCCTGATTGAACTCGTAGCTCTCTGTGTCTGAATGATTGGCTAGGGAGCAACGAACCATGTTCCCATCTCCCCGAGTCGCCTGGTTCTCAGCAGCTCCAAGGCCGAATGCTTTGCCCATTGTGGACACGCTACATATAATTGCTCAGCAGCTGCAGTTTCCGATCTACTCCTTGAGAGCTGCTCCCGGGCCAAAAGGGGTGGGCTCCAGCTGTCTCTCTCTCCCACTCAGAAAAGCACGCTAGTCCCTTTCCATCGTTATCCCAGAGCCCTCCTCAGCAGCAGGTGCTAACGCCGGAGGCACCGAGCCAGCCTGCAACAGTGGAGCCAGCATTTCCAAAATGGCCCCATTCAAAACAATACGAAATGGAGGGGCGGGGAAGCCTCCCCGCCCGTTGGTCAGCAGCACTGAAGGTTATCTGGATTTTCCACATGTCAAGAGGCCAAATAACGGCCCCGTGCAGCTGAACGTTTCGGCTGTAGCTTTGTCAGGTCCCTCGCATCTGGCCTGCAGATGTGCCGCAGCACTGCGGAGCCAGCCTCTGCCGTCCAGATGGGAGAAGGAATGAAGTGCTGAGATTTTATTTGAAAAGCTCCTTAAAAGGTTGAGCTCCATGACTCACGGTCCCAGAGCAGGGGACCCATTTTCCATGGCCGCGCCTTCAGCTGGGAAACTGTTCCCAGCTTATGCTACGGAGTGCAGTGAAAGGTGGCGGGCAGGAAAAGATCCACTTCCTTTATGGAATCCAGGGGCAGCAGCTCACCATCACTCTGCTCCTGTCTGACCCCTCTCCAGCCAGACCCGTTAGAAATCTCTCAGGCCATAGTGATGACATGGGAGCATTGGGTGTGGTCATTACATCAGGGAAGGGGAACATGACACATGGAGCAGAAGGCTGGACTCAGATAGGGAGCCCGGGGGGATACAGAAGACTGGAGAAGAATTGCAGGGAAGACAGCGGTTAACCTGGGCGGCGAGGAAGACTGACATTACTAGGGAGAAGGGCAGAAGAAATCTACCATTTCATTGCACTGCGTGAAAGTGTTCTCAGATGCCACGTACCGTATGAGAACCCAGGGAGGGCAAAGACAGACGATCCGTTTGCTGGGTGCTATCTCATGAGGTCGTTTTTTAGGACAATACTACTCGAATGGGCAATTATAGCTAAAAGACCGATACCGAAGGAAGGAATTAGATTGGTTTGCAAACAGTGGGAACCTGAAGAGGAGGAAGCACAGGACAGGGAGTTGGGAAAACAGCTGAAATCTTGGGGAAAGCTTCGTAGACTTAGAAATAAGGGGAAGGATATTTCCAGCTGCTACAGCCCCTGTATGCCACTCCAGCTGGACGTCCCCTGGCCCATCCACCCACAAGCCCCCACACAGGGGGTGTGCCAGGTGCACCAGGAAGCATGTGCTCACACCCCAGCTGGTCGGCATGCTGGGATACCCCCGTGGAAGCCCTGAGGGAGGACTGCAAGCTACAAGCTGTGTCCTTTGCTCATTTCTTACAGCAGGGCTGGGATTGGGGACAGAACCCTATGTATTAAGAAGACATAACTGGCTTTCTACAGCCTGATTTATGGGTGCAAGTTTGATGGGTGGTCTTAGAGTTAGAGCAAAAGATGGAGTCAGGAAACGCTTAGTCGTATGCCCGTCTCTGCCATTGGCAGACCCTGTAACCCTGAGCAGGTCTGGTTCCTCATTAAACTTGGGACAATACTTAGATACGTTGTAAAGGACTTGGAGATCCTCGGCTAAGAGGTCCTATATGGGGTGGCTCCGAAGCCCATTGACTTCAATGGGAGTCTTTCCACTGATTTCAGTGGCCCAAGCCCTAGAAATGCAGAAGCGCTGTGATCCCCGCTTAACCACCCTGCACAGCCTCTCGTGGGAGAATAGATCTTGTAGATACAGTGCTCTTTTTTCCCCACCATGGTGGGCGTGCTGAGCATTATGAGCCAAAGTCTAGTCTCACTAGAGGCGAAGACAACATTCCTGCTGACTTCAGTGGGCCTAGGACTTGGTCGTAGGTCCACCTGATAAGTGTAACTCACAAAGTTCAAGTCCAAATGAGGTGTCAAAGAAAGCCCGAGGACATCTGCTGTTCTATTTTCCCTTTCTACCACCAGAGCAAAGGAAAAGACATGGAGCCATCATATTACAGGGCCAGCACTACGGAAACCCCTGAACTAGGGAGGACTGAGCATGGGATGCTGGTGCTGGAGCAGGCAGCAGTCTTCCCTCTGAGTCACTACAGGCCCAGCGCTTCAGCAGACGTCCCTGTGCTGCTGCTGCCTTTTAGATGAGACCGAAGACCAATAGGCAGCGATATCTCCTGACACTTCGTGCAAGAGGAGCGGGCTGCCCTGGTATCCTGACCAAATTCCAGTGGGGGTGACTGGAAAAAGAGTGGTTTTGGAAAGCGTGGTGAGAATTGGTGAATCAGTTTTTAAAGTTACATTCTTTATACAATGGAAAGGTTCTCTCCTTCATCGCTGCCTGGTTGCCTTATAAAAAATTTTTGCCACCTTATAACGAGAATGAATACTTTTTCCCCTTTAAAAAGTCTTTACGCATATTTCTATGTCTGACAAAGTCATGAGATGTGCTTTTTACAAGGCTGAGAAAAGTTTATTGCAAAATAGCAAAAGCTGCACATGTTTTAAGTGTAGCCATTTGAAACATGTGCGCGGCTCAGTATTGGGACCGCTCCCCTTACTAAGCGTTCAGAACACCCCAAGACAACTTAGTACAGGAAGTAGATCCTACTAGTAAAAGGCAATATCAGTTTAGAGCACTGTATGAATGATTATTTAGTCAATAATTCCATGTCCAATTTAAACTCAAAAGAGAGAACTTAAGATCAATGGAATGGAATTACCCATCCTTTAGTTATTAATTCTTGAAGGTTGTCACGGAGTCCCCGGGCGATGCTCTGGAACTACTCCCTACGAAGCCAGTCAGGACTCTGGAGGAGCCTCCTCTCTCTGAGCATACTGTCACCAGGGCAAGAGGCTTACACCTTCCTGGGTCTGACCTCGGAGTATTCAGCATCCCCTTCCACACCGTGCGCTTCCCGCAGTGAGTCCGCACAGGTGGGGCTCCTGGGGCAACCAGAGGTCCCTGCACCCCAACTCCGCAGTCAGACATGGCTCTCAGCCAGCCAGCAAAACAAAAGGTTTATTAGTCGACAGGAACACAGCGGAGAACAGAACTTGTTAGCACAGAAATCAGTGACTTTCAGCCAAGTCCATCTTGTGGGGAAGGGAGCCCAGAGCCAGGGCTCTGGCCCTCCTCCTGTGCCCCATGCCAGCAGAGACTGACTCGCTTCCAGCTGCCCAGCCCCTGCCCTGCCTGTTGCTCCTCCTCCAGCCATTGTCTCACTGCAAGGGTCAAGAGTCACCTAGTCGCATCCCCTGCCTGGGTCTCAGGTTGCGAAGAAGCGGCCACAGCATCCATGCAGGCAGCTGGAGCAACAACCCCCACACAAGTCACGCACGCTTATTCCCACCACCTAGACATTGGCGCAATACACAGGGAAACTGAGGGGCACACAGCATTCATGCAAAACAGTAAGACTCACATACAACTTAACCCGGGAAAATCTCCACTTCATCACAAAGATATACTGTGCAACCTTTAATGAGAGTGGTCTCGTGTTTCATCACTCATTGGAAAGACCACCTCCAACAGTAAGATATCCCCAGATCCCAGCAAAGTAAAGTTGAAGAATGCCATCTATTGAATCACCCAACCCTAGGTGTCTCTTCAAGTCTCCCCTCGTAGTGATTATACTAGTCCAGCTTACCTTTTCTTGGCTTTTAAGATCCAAGGACCTTAAAGCCCAGCATGGTATGGCTGGAAACCAAGAGACACTCAACACTCAGTGTTGTCTGGCTGAGGCTGTCTTTCACCACAGCTAGTCTCATGGGTCACGGCTTTGCATAGCAGAGTTTTCTTTTCTTTTATGAATTGCCAGCTGTGGGATTTATTTGTTTAAAAATCCTCACAAAGAGGACAGCTTCTCCTTCAGATCTGACTCTTTATTTCCCTGTCAATCCCCAAGGGTGGAAGGCGGTCTAGAAGAGCAGGCAAACATTTCACCGTCTTGCCCAGCAGCCGACATTTGAAGAAAACCATGTTCATTGCACGTGGCATCATCTGGCGCTTGCATCGCTCTTTGTTCATTTAAACGGCATAGTCAATTCCATTCCAGACATAGATGAACAGCTGACTTCAAGTCAATGTCATTACTGTGGTTTGTTTTGTTTAAAAGAGGTGACCCTACCAAAAACACAAAGGTAATAAACTAGCTTAAAAGGAAAGGGCCGGATTTGAGATGTTCTCCAGATGATTTGCATTGCTCGAGCAACCCAATATATCTTTAAGTCCATCTTGGCTGGCTGAGTAACCCTGCTAGAGAGCTGTAAAGCAGTCAGAGAGTACCAGATGAATCCTAGCCCGAATTCTGAAAATGCTATGTGATTTCCCCACTTTCCCTTAACACATTTGATTGTGGCTATTTCTTTGTCAGGAAAGCTTCAGCTGTGGATCAGATTCATGTTCATTGGCAGGAAGATGGACTGTGTAATCTATGAGGTCTTTTCTATCTCTAATTTCTACAACTCCACCAATATAAAAAAAACGTGCTCTACCAAACAGGCCTACTCCATGTCAGAGATGTGTAACTGGGCGAACCTTCTGCCGCATATCGGCACACATTATAATGAAGCGCTGCACTGAAGAGGGTCTCTTTATATAAGGTGGAGCAAACCCCAGCTGATGTAAATTGACATAGCAGCTGGACCAGTTTACAATAGCTGAGGACCCTGTGGGTTTCCATGGTTCTTGTCTCTCAGTCATGCCAGATCAGATGTTCTGTTTACAAGTAATCAATGCTTTTTTCTAACACCCAGGATCAGAGCACCAACCAGCTCTTTCCTTCTCAGACACTAGCACCAGGAAGAAAGGTTCAGCAGGATCAAGCTATGCCCTCAGTGACCCCTGTTCTGCAGTGGGTTTGCACCGGTGGAGCTGGTTGGAAGTTAGCAAACAATTCTGTTGATGATACACCAGAAGGCCTGGATACCAGCTTCCTCTCCTACCGCTGTGTCTACTCTTCTGGGCTAGCAGGAGCACAAAGCAAGGGAAATGCATTTTCTCACCTCGCATCTTGTCCTTCATATTCCCGATAGTCAGCAAATTGTCCCCCATCCCTCTGTCAACCTTGCCGGGGTGTCACCCCTGGCAGTGTTACAGCTGAGTTGAGAGCTTCTCGGCCCATTGTCCCGAACTGCAAGCAGGTGCCTGTTGTTGTCTCTCTGAAAAGCCCCCTACCCACCAGTGCTGCAATAGGAGCTGGCTCCGGGAAGGCTGTGCTCTGCCGGGCTCCTGTCGAGCCGAGGTTTTTCCATATATTTCACACTCTGTGGTGCAGGCACACTCGCTTTCCAAGAGGGCTTAGTACAGACAGGAACCAGAGGAACAGTGCTTTAGAACTTCGGCTCCAGACGCTCTCCAGTTAACCACAGCTTCCAGGGCAGATTCCAATCAGAATTTTTCAGATTCTTTTCATCCTGGAGTGTGGGGGCGGCAGGCATTCGGGGGGCCACTTGGCTCTCCCCTCCTGCCTACACAGTATGAAGAAGGGATGTGACTTTTCTCAGGCTGTGTTAGGGTGACCAGATGTCCCGATTTTATAGGGACAGTCCAGATTTTTGGGTCTTTTTCTTATATAGGCTTCTATTACCCCCCCCCCCAGCCCCGATTTTTCACATTTGCTGTCTGGTCACGCTAGGCTGTGTAGACAGAGGATTCTCTTACCTACTCATGTTGGGGCTGCAGTTCCTCCTACTCATAACTCTTCCCACCCAATTCCCCACTCTCAGAGCCTGGCCCGGCTGCAATACATTCCACTTACTGCTGCTAGAGATTCTAGTCTCCCAAAGAAAGATGCAGAAGCCCAGCTGCATGGAAAAGAAAACAGAAAATGGCTCATAAGGACCAGCCATGCATTGGCTGGGGCGGGGGATAACCAAGATGTGACCTAACAGGTATTTGCAATTTTTGTGCCTTTGTTGTTCTCTGCACTCTGTTTCCTTTCATCATCGGAATGCACACCTAGCAGGAAATCCACATCTGAAACGGAATAATGCTCAGTGCCTGGGATGAGTACGTACCCTGATCTCCATTGTACAGATGGTGGAAGCTGGGCCACAGAGGCGGTTCATGAAGTTATGAGGCAGTGGTGGAGCTGGCAATGGACCACTCTCTCTCTCGTTGATAGACATTAAGGGAGTGATGTGGCTGACAAACATTTATATAAATAAACGCTGCCTCTATAAATACACAGCTCTGCGTTCTGAGCCAATCCATTCCCGCTTCATTTGTGTTGCACTGAAATCTTCCCTGCCCTGGGGCTCCTGCCGGTACTTTGATGTGTCCCGAGCGCTCTGGCATGCATGTGAGTGTATGAGCATGTCCCGCTCCCCGCAGCTGTCCTCACTTAGAGGGAGCCTGCTCATTTTCACTTTTCCTTTTTCGTTTTCTTCGGGGTCTCTCTTGGGGCTGACACCATCACTGGTTTATTACTGTTCTGACCAAGTTTATTCGGCATTACGGTCCCACCTGCCCAACATCTCTCTGTTTCTTCCGCCGCTCCATTTCCCTGGATTGGGAGATACTTATCATGAGTGCTGAGTCTGTGTTTCTCATTAGGAATAAGGACCCCCGCCTCCCCCTCCACCCAGCACTGTCAGTTTTCCGACAGTTCAGAAATGCCCACTGGCCATTCCTCAAAGCTGCATTTCGGCAGTGCAGTTCTCAGATCACTGTACCAGCATACATTTCTTTGGCCTCACAGCTGCCTGCGAGGTAGAGAAATGTCATGATTAGCATTCCCATTTTACAGAAGGAAACAGCAGGGAAAGTGTCTTTGTCAGAGTCACGCAGCTCTTGGGTTAGGGACTGTCCATTCACTCTCTGTTTGTACAGCTCCTAGCACAATGGGGTACAAATACTGAAATAATAATTATGCTGAAAATAAACCCCACATACTGACAGCTGGTTCCCTGCTTTAACTCCTGGGCACGCTGCCTTCTTGCACTAGCGACCGGCCAAAACCAGTCCCATTTGGGGAGGTTTCTGCTAAAGTCACAGTGGACAGCTCCCAAAAATTGAGGGCTGGAGTTCCATCCCATGCGTCTCCTCCAGCAAAAGGAAGTGAGTCACCGTCCCCAAGCATGAAGCGCAGAAATCAGACTCCCTTCCAAATGCTTTCATCCCATTCTGAGCTGCAGCTGCCCCCACCCCCCTACAGGGCTCTTTGGGGGGAAGCAAGGAATGTGCATTTTATAAGGAGGTGCTATTAAATGTGCACAGAACCCCCACTCCCCCCCCAAAAAACCCCTGCAATAAAATCCAATTAAGGCTGAGTGCTAGAGCCACAAAGTCAGGATATTTCTGCGTTCACATGATTGCAGCTGCCTCCGCTCGCCTCCTTGGTGCCTTATTACTGCACATCTGGTCTGTCTCTGTCAGAGCTGGCCACTCTGACTAAACAGGGGCTTCACAGATTGAAACCATTTTTTAAAAGAACAACAACAGTTTCGTATCCAAGCCGAGGGAGGTACCTACTGAGTTTAGTCCTGTCGTATGGGCACATAGTGTTCTGAATGCCCTCTAGTGGCACCTCTCATTACAGTACTTCTTAGTACAGGAACTCCTCACTTAACGTTGTCGTTACGTTCCTGAAAAATGCGACTTTAAGCGAAACGATGTTAAGCGAATCCAATTTCCCCATAAGAATGAATGTAAATGAGGGGGTTAGGTTCCAAGGAAATTTTTTTCCACCAGACAAAAGTAATTATATACACACACACACACACACACACACACACACACACACAATAAGTTTTAAACAAACAATTTAATACCGGTACACAGTGATGATGATTGTGAAGCTTGGTTGAGGTGGAGGAGTCAGAGGGTGGGATATTTCCCAGGGAATTCCTTACTGCTAAATGAACTAGCAATTGACTGAGCCCTCAAGGATTAACTCTCACAACACTCTACAAGGCAGCAGGAAAGGAGGGAGGGCAGACAGAGACATGCACCCTGTGTGTGAGAGAAAAAATGCGCATTTCCCCTTTAAGTAGCTGACCCCAGGTTTAAGTACACTGCCTTGTTAATTAAATCAACCTGTTGAGACCTGCCTAGAAGCTCCCTCCCTCTGTAGTGTGTCCCCCCCGCTCTATGGAAGATGGGGTAAGCGGGGTGCAGGCGCAGGGGGAGGGGGAGACACCCTGACATTAGCCCCGTTCTTCCCCCCTCCCCCCGCACAGCAAGCAGGAGTCTCTGGGAACAGCTCCAAGGCAGAGGGAAGAAGCAGCACCTGGCAGTGGGGGAAGGGACAGCTGCTGCACAGGGAATTTAGGGGCGTGGGGAGCTGATAGGGGGAGCTGATAGGGGGCTGCTGGTCCACCCCAGTTCCAACCACCCACCAGCTAGCTGCAACGGGCTGCTCTTCCTGCAAGTAGCAGGCAAAACAGGTGGCTTCCAAATGACGTTAGAAGGGGGCATTTCCAACTTTAAACGAGCATGTTCCCTAATTGATCAGCAACTTAACATCGAAACAACGTTAACCGGGACGACTTTAAGTGAGGAGTTCCTGTACAGGAAATTGCCTGTGAGACAGCACTACCCAGAATACTTAATAGGGACGTAGATGTGCCTTTGGTTGGATAGTGGATTTTCAGCAGCACCTCAAGGTCTCTCTCTTCCCTTAAATACAGTACATAAGTCCAACATAATTAGATGTGCCCAAGACACTGGGATTGCAACAGAAGATCTGACTCATCCTTGACACTGCGTTGCTAGAATCAAGTATTAATGTATTGTGTTAGACCAACGTGAGGGGCCCACGACTCCATTCTGAGTTCCATTTTCGGGAGGTTATCACTGAAACTGGTGAGCAGGAGGAAGTAAGATAAACATACCCCGTTGGACAGCCAAGATCGGTCGCGGTCCTAAGACTCCTCCCCAGATACCGAGGCTTGATCCGAGCTGGAGCGGATGAGAACCTAGGAGCTCAGGGCCCTCGGCACGGTCTCACGTTGCTGAATAGAGGGGATTTTTTGTTCAGTTTGTGATGCAGCGCTGCAGAGCTGAGTTTATTGCCCTTCAGCCCTGTAGAATTATCCGACTGGCTCGGTGGCTTAAAGTTTTTAATGTGGCCACTGATTTTCAGAGGTGCTGGCACCCAGCAGCTCCAGCTGAAGTCAACGAGGGCCGTGGCCCTCAACACCTTTGAGTATCAGGCTCCCAAATGGCTCAGGTTTGTCACGCAAACATTGATGGAACCATATTCAGTGGCCACTTCTTCAAATGTCTGGGAGAGCCAGGGCAGTGTCCTCCCTGCTCAGGGACTCGCACCCAGACACCTCCTGACACTCCCTGGGTGACAGAAGAGAAGAGGCTCTTTCACCTTTGCCCCGATCAGGGTTATCAGGAGTCCCTGACTCAACATGTTGGCTCCATTCTCTTGCCTTTCTCCTAGTCTCTCCTCATCCGTAGCTGATGTTACAGCACAGCCTGCCACCGGCCCTCTGCCGTAGCTGCCAACTCTCTCCTTTTGGCCTGGGGCAGGCCCAGGTTTCACCACCCTGCCCAAAGCACAATCCCAGCCCTTGCCCCGAGCGGGAGGCTGGCTGAGGGGACCCCTCTCCTCACGCTGGTGTGGAGCTGTATCAGGCGGGAAGGGCACTGTAGTCGAGCCAGCGGCTGCCTCCTGCCTGTTCTGCACAGTGCAGCGGGGGAGAGGGGGTGGCATGTCCTTCCCCACAACCCTTTCCCGCCTCCTAGGGAACTGGGGGATGGAGAGATTCAGCTGGGGGGAGGGAGACGCAGGTAGCGGGAGAAAAGGGAAAGAGAATGAACCGGGGATGCGGGGAGAGGAGAGAATCAGGCAATGGGAGGTGCAGTTGCTGTAGGGGGTGGGGATCAAAGGTCTCCTTCCCCAAACACACCAGACAGGATAGCAGGCCCCTGGACCTCTGCCGGAAAGACAATGTCAAAGGGTAGAGAGCCCATCAGGGGAGCGGTGTGGGGCAGCATGGAGGATGTTGGGGGTCTCATGGGGGCCTCCATAGATTCTTATAGGCATTTGAACTTCTGGATGGCTCTCGTCACCTCCTTAGCCCTGCGTTCGGAGTGTACCTGGCCAAGGGATTGGCTTTGCCTGTGGGGTGGAAAGGATCCTCGCCCACCAGGGATTGCACAGAGCAGGCTTCATTCACTGCAGCCAATGCAATAGCCAGTCGCCTGGCTGAAGAAGAGCCTCATAAATCACAACGGACGAGTTCATGATAATGAGAAGCAGCTTTACGAGGTTTCCACAGAGGTGAAACTGCCCAGGAAACAAGCGTACAGGGTTCCCTTTGGGCCCCGCTGGGGAGAATCACTGCTTGTAATACACTGGAGTGACACGTGGTGGCCGTAAGCACAATCAAGGGAACTGACTGCTTAGGGTTCCTCAAATGCACGGCCCAATCCACACCCGCTGGCCGTGCGACCAGAGCAAGAGGAAACGCACAGCACAATCCCTGCTCCCTCCCTGCTACAGGGGACCGAGATCTGGCTTGCTTGGCCCACGAGCTTTGTGAGATGTCCACAGGAGGACAGCTCTGAGTCCCGCTGAGTTCTTTGCCATCTCAGCAAAGTTCAGGATCCAGGGGGAGGTCTGAATTGGTTCAATGCTCGAGCGGCACTTGTTCCCACAGGGCGAGAGGAGGACGTTGTAGAGGCTCTGGGACTGGTGTGATAAACTTGGCAGTTTGAGGAGATGCTGGAACCCTGTAATCTGCCCAGTACCAGCCAAAAGATCTGGAAAATGGCAGACGCAAGCGAGATCAACCTGGAGGATTAATTTGAATGCCCGCACCTGTTAAATGGAAGTTCAGGCAATTAAACCAGTTGGCACCAAAGCGCCCACATGGGGGAGCATCAGACACATTGCACTGCAGATATATTTGTTCACGGTAGCATTAGCCATGGGCTAGGCGCTGTCCAGAACTCAAGAAGGGGTGAGTTGTCCATGCCCTGATTTGCTCACAGTTTACCTTGTCCAAGAAACGTGTATGCAATAAACCATCAGCACCCCCAAGTCCTCCCTGCCAAAGTGTGAAACCATGTCTCCAACCAGACCAGGTCTTTCAAGCCTGATTCATATGCTGCTAAGCCAGGGGTAGGCAACCTATGGCACACTACCAAAGGCGGCACGCGAGCTGATTTTCAGTGGCACTCACACTGCCCAGGTCCTGGCCGCTGGTCCGGGGGGGGGGGGGGGGGGGCGCAGCATTTTAAATGAAACTTCTTAAACATTTTAAAAACCTTATTTACTTTACATACAACAATAGTTTAGTTATATATTATAGACTTCTAGAAAGAGACCTTCTAAAAACGTTAAAATGTATGACTGGCACACAAAACCTTGTGAATAAATGAAGACTCGGCACACCACTTCTGAAAGGTTGCCGACCCCTGCGCTAAGCCATCCCTTCCAAGATAGAGCACAGAGCAGTTACTGCTCTAGTCCACAGAAGGCAGTCTCAACAAGGGTTGAAGAGACCTGGGACTCCTTGCTGACGGAGGAAGAGAAGCACATTCTCCATCAAGCGTTTCAGATCTGCTCTTTAGCCCACAATTACACATAATTGTCCTTGTTTTCTTTATTCCACTCAAATCATTCCCAATTGCCCAGGGACCTCGGGGGTTCGCTACCTCTCCTTATGACCGACATGCCAGAAGAGCATGTGTTTTATCTCAGACTCACAAGGTTTGTGGCTTAGATCAGAGCGAGAGCTGTACTAGAGTTCACACATTTTCAGGCCATCAGAGAGAGGGAGGGCTAAGCCAGGATGGCTGTGGCCGTCTGAGTTTAGACGGAGGCAGAATTTCAGGCTCCATTAGTGAAATCCCACTGCATCCCTGGGCTCTATTAAAGATCCCTTCTCAGGCTGCTTGAAACTGAAAGCTAAGCCCACCCCTTAAGTCAACGGCTCTGCGCAACTACCTCCAAAGTGGTGATGGGGGACCCTTGGAAGTTTGGGAGAAAGCCTCGGCACTTTGAAGAGTTACAGCTTAGCAGACTTTATTCCTAAACCTCCCATTTGTCTCCATTCCCTTTCCCCTCTTCATGACTAAACCAGAGTTTTCTCCCTTTTCCTGACCAGCGGCTGCATCTCCCCAGCTCCCAACAGCTCCCCCAACCTGTCAATGATACCCCGCCGTGGCGACAGGGCATCTCAAAGTCTGGCACGCTCTCTGCTGGGCTCGAGCTGGTCACCTTGGTCATATCTGGTGCACCCTGGGGCTCCCCAGGTCAGAGGCTCCCCTCCGCATGGTGCATTACGCCCCCCTGTGACTCCTGGGAAGCGTCACAATTCACAAGAGCAACCAGCAGGGCTGAGGTGGACAGAGCTCAGCGAGCCCCCTGCCTGCACTTCATATCCTCCCCAGACAGACACGGGGGGTTCATCCCAACACAATCCCTCCCGGGGAGAAGGCATGTTTTCATGGAGACTCTGCAGCAATATTTGAGCTGCTCAAACAGACCTTGACAAGAACCAGGCCGCCACGCTGGCCTGGGGGCAGGACAAGGGATGACGAAGTGGCTGCTGTGAGGTGGGGCAGTTGTCATATCACTCCCTTTCCTGCCCCACCTGCTGACTCCCCCGAGCCTCAGCAGTGAAAGCCGGGAGAACAGTCCCCCATGCAAGGGCTCTGCTCTGTGGTAAGCTAAGGGGCTTCTGACAGAAAAGTAAACTGTGGCCACGGGAGTTTACACAGCACAAATAAGCAGCACTTTGGTGTGTTTAACATTCCCATCTCCTTGAATTAGCAGAGATGCTCCTCGCACTCCATATAACCCCCGCTTTCTGCTGCAGCCCCAGCTAACGCTGACAAGACCCAGCACAGAGACCAGCCAAAACTGGGGGGTAGGGGGAAGCTTCCGACATCTGAGTGGACAGATGCCTTCAGCTCCCAGAGCTGCCATCCTGGGTCCTTCCGCCAGCACAAGACACAAAGGGAAGGTGCAGAAGAAGTACCCTCCCCCACCCTCAAGCGTCCATAGGCTGCACCTTACTGGGAGGACCAGGGTACCAAAAACAGATCAGCAGCATCAGGAGGGACCAAAGGTTTGTGTATTCCCCGGAGATGCTGCCTCACCCTTTTCTGGGAGAAAGGATGCCTCGGGCTGGAGGAGGAGCTGGCGGAGGAGGACTGAAGTCTGATCTGCAAACAGCCCTGCTCTGCGGGAAACATTTCCAGCTAGGGCCAGCCATGGCACAGTTAATTGCCCATTGTGCATGGCCTTGAGGACATCAGCTTCGCAGCCTCGACCGGAGGAGGAGGATGTGGCTGCAGCTTCAGCGAGGGGCATTTCATGGGCATTTTCTAGCTGTAGCTCACTGGCCACCTTTAAGGACTTGCCTCTGTTGGGATGTTGCACCCAATCCTGCAGGCTCGGGTGCCAGACAAAGAACAGGGGGAACTGCTAGTGACCCTAGTTAAGGCTGCCTTTTATAACTACAACGAATATACCATTGCCTCAGTTTTCTCTACAAGTCCCTTTTATTTAGCAAAGATCATGTTACTTAGCTAGCTAGGGGAATGAAACATTCATCAGGGTGATGGCGGTTGGCTTTTGTTTTCTGTTCTCTCTCTCTCTTGTTCCTGGTACTCTTTTCTTTCTCTGTCTTCCACTCTTTTAACTACCAGCCAGTCGTTATCATTTCAAACAGAGCAATACACAATGCTGATATTTCCACCCCGCAAGAAAACCGTTCCCTTTTCACCAGAAACCCGATTTGGGTGCAAATAAAGCTCCGGAGGTGCCAAACTGCCCTGCTCGGGGTGGCCAGGGGCAGCTGCGGAGAGATGGAACCTCTCCAGTCCTGTTTGGAGCCAGCAGATCCAGCCCAGAGGAGCTCACCCAAATGCCAGCAAATCGCACTGTGGCGCAGACTCGTTGTGGGTCTAGTTTGAAGGAGAGCAGGGGGGTGGGGGAGGGCTACTAATTTCAACCTGTCACTGTCTCGCCTTTGTCCACCCTTCTCTGGGAGAAATAAAGAAGTAAGCACACCAGGAAACCCCTGGCAAGAGGCAGGGGTTGGCAGGGCCGTCGGGGGGTGGCCGGAGGAGGGACACGCCAGATCTGTGCTGGTTGTGAGCCAGGTTTGCCTGGCCTCGCACTCTGGTTTAATAAACTGCGAAAGGGGGTTTTCAAAGGCCCACTTGATCTCCCCCATCAGGCATCCCCTTCTTCCTTTCAGAGCCGGAGGACTGGAAAGGGGGGAGAGGGGGGGAGCCCTCCATGAACAACAAGGCCAGAGAAAGAAGCGCCTGAGGGTTTGACTATGAATTTTTGATGAACAGAAGGAGACCCTGCCCCCTTCAAGGAGCGCTGGGTGCAATGTCAATAATGTTAGTTTAAGTAATTTAGCATGGTTCAGTGGCTCTCTGAGAGCGGCTTGTATTCAGTCTGGGCCTCTCTAACAAGCCTCTTTTGCTCTGGGCTCCCTGGCACTGAGACTCTAACAATAGCCGCTTTCAAGGGGCTGCACTCTATGGAGTACTTGTCTTTCCACATCCTAACCCTGCCGCCTCCACCAAAGAGGGGGTCCAGCTCCTTTCACGCTCTCCCTTGCTGCAGTGGCAAGAGCTAACGGCACTTTAGGAGAGGATAGATCAGGCTGAGCTCAGCCGGTGTCCCCTCCATGCCCCCCCCCCCCCACACACACATCTGCTGGAACAGAGCCGGCAGCTCGGCGGTGCAGGTGAGGCGAGGAGCCGCTCAGCTCCAGGGCAGATGCACTTTGTTCCTCCTCAGTCCAACGACAGGGGAGCTGCACCTGGGCCAGGCTGCAAGTTCCCGGGCCGGACGGCAGCACCCGGCCATGGCTGAGAGCACTAGCCTTCCCAGCGTGTGTAGGGAAAGGCTGACTTGGATCTGAAACCCATGCAGAGCTTCTGGGTGCAAAACTGCTTGGGGGAGTGCTACCTTCCACTGGTTCACCCTGAACAACCCCCGACCCTCCCACCCCACCCCCAACACCCTCCCCCCACCCTGCACACCCCTCAGCCTCCTCCCTTCCACCTCCCTGAACCCCACCCAGGCCCCCTCACCTCATCCGCCCTGACCCACCCAGGCCTCGTCCCCCACCCCAGTCTCCCCCCAGCTCTCTGTCTCCTGAAGATCCCCGGCTGCCTGCCTCTCTCCATGGGGTTAGCTGTTCTTTCCCAACAGTACATGCACCTCTGGGCAGCAGGCTTGAGGGGAGAAGCCCTCATGGCACATCCTGCCCCAGGGAACCCCCGAAGCAGAAGGGGTTTTGATAGAGCGGCCAACATAAGCCCCACTGGGTGCATGCCAGCCCCACAGAATAGCCCAGCAGGGCTGGAGCATACCAAGGGCACGAGGGAGCCAGGGTGACACAGGGGGTGAGCTGGGCCTGGGTCAGATAAGGAGTTTTGAGAAGGGGTCGTTGCTCATTTGGGGCCCACCAAAGGTCAGGTGGCAAGGGAGTAGGGTGACCAGACAGCAAGTGTGAAAAATCGGGACGGGGGGTGGGGGGTAATAGGAGCCTATATAAGAAAAAGACCCCAAAATCAAGACTGTCCCTATAAAATCGGGACATCTGGTCACCCTACATGGGAGGGTCTCAGACTGAAGTGGCCCACTGGGCAGAGGAGGGGAGTTGGACATTCAGTGAGCCCGGGGGTGCTGGAGAGGGAGGGGACCCAGGCGTTCGGGAGGGTGAATGGAATGTTCAGGGAGCCAGCCAGGAGGAGGAGGGGGCAGGTGTCCAGGCTGGAACCGAAGCAGCTTTGCAAGGTGCATTTCTCCCACGCACGCCTGTCCATGGGGCGGGACACACGGCTGAGGGCTCCATCCTACAGCCTCTCTGCGGTGGGTCCGGGAGCAGGGCTCTGTGCCACGGAGCGTGGCGCTACGGAGGGGTGCCCGACAGGCTGGGTCACACTTAGGCAATGCAGTGGCAGGCCCTCAGACCTACTCGTCTCCCCACCCACCTGCCTCTCTCAGTGCAGACCCCCTTTGGGGTCCATGCCCCATGGATTCGCTAGCCTGCCAGGTCTGGGGCTGCTCTGGTCTCCCAAGGAAACACTTGCTGTTAACTGCCAGCCCCCCGTTTAAACATAGCTTCACCGTATCAAACATTCAGGCCTGAGCCCTGCTGGTTCTCACCTGCTGGCCTCCCTCTCCTGGGACTGGATTTCCCCCTCCCGCACAGCCAGCTGAGGCAGGTGCACCCACTCAGGACTGCCACCCGTCTGCAGGGGCAGGAGAAGCAGCAGACTTGCAAATCAGCTATGCTTCCGAAGGCCATGAAGGCAGCCTGGCCTCTCTCCTCCATGCAGCATTCTGGGGAGGTAAAGCATACCAAAGCCCTGTCTGCTCTTCTAACAACAGCTCCAGACTTCTCCCTTCTCGGCACACAAACCCCTTACTTGGCGCTCCGGCACAAGGCTGGGGGCAGTCGAAATGTCTCTCAGCTGATACTAAATTCTCAGGGTCAGTGTCTCATACCCAGCGGGTTCCAGAAGCTCACTCAGTCTAACAGACCGGTCTGGGACTGCTTTATACTCATTTTACGCTAGTCTGAACGGCAATGCATGGATATCCATGCCGTGCCCCCTCTGGAGTCCCCCCAGCATACCCTCTGCAGTGCAGACTGGGCTGATCTCTGCTAGTTCTGTGCTGGGGGGATTCTCCCCTCCGCTGGCCCTCCGAGCTGCCTTTACAACCCCTGTACATCTCTGGAGTGGCATATGGTGTAAGTCAGGTGACCTTTCTCACCCCCACAATAACCAATGGTAACTAGCTAAAGTGTCTAATTCACAAACAACCCGCCAAGAGAGAGGCATTTGCATAAAGTCTCCAAACACCTCTGCACGAGGAACAAACTGACCAAAATTCAGAGCCCGCCAATGCCTAATTCATGAACCAAAAAGAGGCGAAATGCCTCAAATAAATGGGCTGTGGGAATACTCCCCCCAGCTCTGGCACTGACACTGTTATGTCTGTTGTTAAGTTAAAATAAAACAAGGTTGAAATAGAAAGAGCGAGAAGGACCTTGGGACGTCGGAAAGCGCTTCGCAAAGCCCCCTGCAGGGATCTGTCCTGATATTTGGTTGCAGCTGTTGGCTTTGAGGCTGTTCCACTCTCGTTCTCTCCCCGTGGGCTGCAGAGGATCGATTTGGGGAAGGGGAGCAATTAGCAAAAGAAACCCATGTGCATTTTGAGACTAAATTATTTGCTGAGAAAATAAGGTCCATTTAGAAAACAAATCAGGAATCCGTCCTAATGAGCCACTTTCCCTGCCATTTGGCAGCCAGCGTGGCTGCTTTGAAGGTGACTTTTGACCCCTGAAAGTCCTGAAGGCTCCAGGATGCCCTTCCACTGAAGTTCCAGCCGGCCGGCCTGAAATCATTAGAGGAATTTTCCAGCCTTCTCCAAGAGCACCTGCCAACAATTAGAGACATCTCCCCAGAGGCTAAACTCCTTCCCAGCCATCTCCTCCTCAACACTTCCATGGCCCTCTCACCCCTCAGTCATTCCAGTGAAAATAGGTTGGGGGGGGGGGAGGAGATTAAGCTCTTTCCTATTATCTATATTATAGCAGCACCTAAAGATGCCAGCAACTGGGACCCCATTGTGCTGTACACACATGGCAAGAGACAGTCCCCGCCCTCTAGAGTTTTCTAGTTAGGAAGCCAACACATTCTAACGGAAAGTATAGGGCCATCACTACATAAGCATTGCAGATGGTTAAGCACAGTATACGGACATCTTCTACAGCTGATGCATTGACTCAGCAGAAAGTGCATCGGCTTCTCAACCGCTAGCCCAGGTTCCTGCAGTGTTTGGGTTCACCCTGGCAGACGCCCATCCACGTCAAACACCGGCCCAATCCTGATTAGGCTGTGAAAGCTGATGACACAGCGGTGCAACGTAAGACGACCGTACTGTGTTAGGAGCTGGGACAGTAAGCAGGAGGCAGGCAAAAGCTGTTAGTGAAAATGAAACAAATGAGGCAATTAAAAAAAAAAACCATCAAAGAAGGGAGAAATGAATCACCCCTGAGATAAACAGAAAATTTAAAGCTCCGCTCAGGACTAATCTGCAAATCCACCCTGCAGATGTTCAGTGTTTCTGGGCTTTAAGGAGGCTGTGAGAATTTTGCATTTAAAGAAAGGCTCTGTTGAAAGCAGCTGGAGACCAGGTGGGAAAGGGCCCCGCCAGCGCGCAGGGAAGACACTTAAACCTCTGGTCATAGAAAGCCAAGTTCAGCCCTCCCCCCTCTTCTTTGGGGCTCGCATGGCACATTATGTACCTCTGAGTGGGTACGAAACAGGCCAGCCTGCCCCTGCTAGGGCCACCTCCCCACCTTGCAGGCTTTCCAGGGGAGCCACTTCCAGAAGGGATTGGCCAGAGGCAGTGGCTGGGGGCACATATCTCAGAGACACCGGAGAGTCGTAGTGGTGGCAAAACCATTACAGATCTGATCCTCCAGTGAGGGGATAAATACTGAACCCTGTCAGCACTGGGCCTGCCTCGCCCTAGCACAGAAAGGGGGATAGACAGGGCTGGGTTTAATTTCTTAACAGCAGCAAAGTGTCTCCCACCGAGCTCGTAAAACGGCCACAGCAGGTTCTTTGCATCTGCCTCCACTGTGTCTGGGGGCTTTAAACTCCTGTCCTATCCGTACCCACGTCCGCTCACAGCGCCCGAGACAGGTATCTGGGCCTGCTCACCACCCTGAGATCTAGTGGGGAGCACTGGGAGGTGGGTCTGGATCCTTAGCAGACCTGTGCTGGGTCCCCGCGCCAGGTAGGCGGGAGATGTGTTGGTCTGCACCAGTGGTTCTCAACCTATTTACCAGCGTGGGCTGCATACGCAGCTCTGTGTGTGTTATGTGGGCTACATCCATGCAATACATACATACACACACACACACACACACACACACACTATCTGTATGGCCCTGAGGATGTCACATGGGCAGTAGCTGCATGCTGATTGGGCCACAAGGGGCCCGTGGGAGGCAGGTTGAGGACCACTGGTCTATAGATTATAGCTAACTGGTTCTCATGGCCCTTTCTCCGTGCTGCTGGGGGCAGGGACTGGTTTGCACTCTTCACTGTGCTCCCTATGGCGCATCGACTGGGCTTCACTGGGCTCGTCACCTCATTCACTGGGGGCTTGTAACATTTTTATTATATTCAGAGGTCCTTGGGCAAGTGGCACCAAGAAATAACAGCATTGCTCTTATTATAACATTTCCATGCAATAATCCTCCCCCCACCCCCCACAAGCTCCCCTCTGCCCTCCGCACAGCCAATGCTGGCACGGGAATACTCTCCGTCTCCCCCCATCCACACTCAGTCCAGACTGTGCCCCCCTCCATTCCAGCACTGTGATCGGCGCCATCTCCTCTCTGCCAAGGGAGAGGATCGAATGTAGATACAGATGATGAAAGGCTCGAATCCAAATGCTGCCTGGGAATTTCCTTCTCACTTTTCCATTTCTTTTTTCCTTTCCCTCTTCTCTCCTTCCACTCGCTTTTTACTGTTTCCCCTTGTCCCTCCTTCCTGTCCCATTGTTCTTTTCCCTGATGTTTTCCCTCCTCTTACTGTCTCCACCTTCTCCCTCCAAGCACTTCACTCTCTTTTTTCAGGACCAGCTCCCGTCTCTTTATACACTGTGCTTTTCTCTGCAAAGGCGGAGCTGCCTCCAGCCCCTTCCTGCCATCCCCGCTCCAGGCGGGGAAGAAATTCATTTCCAGAATCTCCACGTCCCTCTGTCCCTGGCAATTGGACTCAGTATTCCCTGGCCTGGCCTTATGCAACTGAAGGATTTGCCAAAAGCTGACAGGTGACTGTGTCCATCCCAGCAGTGCCTGTCTCAACTCATGGTGTCACGTGTAACCCACACACCTCCTGGGTGTGGTGTTCTGTCCCATCTAGTGGCACTGAGACCACTTAAAGAGAAAGAGATAAAATGAGTCTGCCCAGCAGCCTTAGCTAACAGCCAGGTGGCTTTTAGCTCATGCACTAAGCTCCCAAGGCCCCGGGTTCGATCCCGACAACCATGGTTACAGTCAGCGTTAAAGACACGCCTCGATTTTCACACACTCTCCCAACCCCTGCATGGAAGTCACACCTTGCAAACAGCCTTGCTTCACACACACACACCGTGTGCTCACGTGAACCCTCCTCACTGCAGACCTGGAGCCTTCTCTAGCGTCCAGGGGAGGAAAGTGGTGCGATCTCCCTGCTCACCCTCTGCTCTTTTCTTTCTCTCTTGGGTAGAGACGAGCCCTTGGATCTGAACCCAGAACCCAACTCGCCTGGCTGCTGGAGAAGTTGGGTTCCAACACTGTACACTGCTGCTCCGGCTCATCTCAGCATGCATCTATCCTGAGACACATCAAAATCCACCCTAGGGCCCCCGTCCTTCTCTTGTTAAAGGCAGTGGCTCACCTCCCCTTCACTTTAACAGGAGCTGGAAGAATAACCCACAGCCACGCACACACCTGCACACACACACACACACACACACACACACACACACACACACACACACTTCTTTCTCAGCTATGAATCCCCTGCGCCCAGAGGATGGCAATGAGTCAATAAAGGATTTATGGCTTTTATCTGACCTTTGTTTCTTTTCCTTATGAAGGGGTCATGTGTTCACAACACCTGCGAAACATGGGCCGGCTCTCGGGCAGAGACCAGTGTACTGGAGGGACGTGTGCGCCTCCATGCAAAATGGATCGATGTGCAAAAACCGAGCACTGAGGGGTTATCCAGCTTTGAGCATTGTCGTACTCGGTGACCCCCCACAACAAGCTGTGATTGGCTCAGTTTGGGAACTGCTCCGTTATGTGCATCACACACCCCAACAATACACGGGTCCCAGAACCTCCAAAGGGGGTCCCACCTGGGACCCAGAACGGCTGTGGAGTTAGTATTCCAGTTGCACGTGCCCGGGCTGGCCAGACTGTGCTAGAGACCGTGGTGACAGATTTCCCCAGCCCTGGGAGAAACCAAGAGCAGAACAGCCTCTTGGCAGAGATATGCCCCAAAGACGTCTCAGCACAGGCTGGGCTCATAACTGGAGAAGCCAGATGTAGTGCCCGGGATTCAGTCACTATGCAGAGACAGCCGGGTTTGAGAGACCCATGAGAACCGCATGGTGACCAGTCAGTTGGACACACTTGATCAGACTGAGCCGCTAGTAGCTGTCACAGTGCACTAGCAGTTCTCTGGTGGCGCCAACGGTAATTGTAGAACTTAAGCTCCCACTCCCTCAATGTCTCACATCTCCAGTACCATAAATGTCTGTGTTGCTTAGTCACATAGTTACTATTTCAAATCGAAAGCTCACTTGATCTCTGGATGCTGAATCTCTCCCTTTAGCTTTCTGTGCCGCGGCTCGTTCACACTGTGGGACCAAGATGAAAATTAGCCTCTGACAGCAAGACTTGGCCAGGAGCAGCTGGCCGGAAAGCACCCACTCAGTTCAGATGCATACTAGTGGACAAACCACTTTTCGGTCATGCATCCCGGGGCTGTACTTTAAACAGGAGTACCTGAGTACTAACCCTGCTGTCACCATAAAGTCCTGTGTGGTCCTGGAATGCTGCATAATTACTGTAATTAGATATTTCCCTGCAGTGTGTTATTCAGCCATTAGATGGCTTCATGTTCTACACAGAGTTCCAAAAAGGGTGTGGTCCATGGTAAACCAAGACGACAAAGCTGGAATACGAGCTGCGTGCAAGCCTGTATATTTGTTTATAGTTGTCATTAGTTTCATTAATAAACATCACTTCCTTAAGGACTGTGATTGCATATAGCAGGGCAATACTAAACTGTAAAATCTTAGGTAACGTCAGATTTGCAACAATATTTACTGTCCTAGTTCTCTATTATTTCATCACCTGCCTGGAGACTCTGGTGAACTGTCTCCTGGCTTCTATTAAATCTCTAACAATGGCACACGTATGTCTGAGTCTAGCATCTCCCATCAGGCTAAGCTAAAGCCCAACTCACATGTCCCACTCTGCCTAGCCAACATGAGCCGGCAGGGTTTAATCTTGATGGGAGTGAGAGTGGGGGATAGGGGAGAATAATCTGCAGGTGCCTTGAAGTCCTATAAAGCACCAATAAATCACCCAGCTCTGCATGAGAAAGCATAAGCTTTATGATCAAAATACACCAAGAGAGGGAGAGATGGGAGTGGGCCCGTCACACCTGCCCGGGCGATGCCGGGAGGCGCCCTGCTCTCCTATGCCCAGCACGCTCCAGCTAACGGCTGCCCCTCTCCAGCGCGGATTGACAAGGAGCTCCCTAGATCTGGCAGCTCCCTTAATTGAAACCAAACCTGTGTTGCTCTTTTGTGAACAAACATGGCAGAGAAGAAGAAATGTTTTCTGTTGGCTGCCAAGGCTTTAAGTGCCTACAGGTGTCTGAGGAATGCTAATGGCAGAGGGGAATGGGAGGGGGAGGGGGGCTGCGCTGCCTCCTGCATTTGGTTCCCATTAAGCCCCCTTCCCACCCCCTCTACACCCGCCCTTTCCTCAACCCTCCAGCAATACGCAGCGTTCACGAGCCAATTATTTCACCCACTCCCCCACCCCATGTGAAGCTGTTGCCGCCTTAACGAAGAGCAGATGTGAGGGCGGGACGGTCCCCTGGCCTGCGATGACAGGCCAGAGACGGACTGTTCTCCACTCTCTCCGCTCTGTGTCCCCAGAGGATGTGCAAGAGAAAAGGAAAGTGGCTCCAGCTGCGTCCTGCCTCCACAGGGCAAGGGATTTGGGTTACATCACTCTGCTGGAGGAAGCGGCAGGTCCCATGGGGCTTCTCAGCGCCGCCCTGCTAATGGCACAGAGACACCGTCTGGGGGTGGCTCAGCCAGCTCCCATGCTCGCCAGAGCGAGTGTCCCCAGCAGACATTGCAGAGAAGACACCACCATCCCACCCCAGGGGGCTGTAAACTTCCCCTGCAAACTGTCCCGCAGGAGACACAGGACTCCCCCGGGACAGCTACAATCCTCCCCAAGAACTATGACAAGGAAGCACCAACCTCCTGCCCTCTCCTCAGGCAGGTGACTGTTACTCGGCACTTTTCCAGCCCCAGGAACGTTCCCAGCAACAAAGGGGCAAACAAAGACGAAAGCCCTGTCCCAAAGTCCACAGGACAAGTCTTTGCCAGCATAGTTCTGTTGGGCAAAGGGTGAGAAGGTGTGATCCCGGAGCGACATAACTGTGCTGGCAAATGCCCCTAGTGTAGACACAGTTATACTGTCAAAACTGTGCTTCTGCCAGCATTCCTCATTTTGCTCGCAGGGGTGGGGGATGGACTAAAGCATACTGGCAAAAACAGCTTTGCCAACATAAGCTGCGTCTACACTAGGAGCACTTTGCTGGGATAGTCTGAAGGTCTCAATCCCGTAGCTGGATTCACACAGGCAGACACTTAGGGCTGGTCTACACTGGGGGTGGGGTGGGGTGTGGTCAATGTAAGATACACAACTTCAGCTACGCTATTCTCATAGCTGAAGTTGTGTATCTTATTTCAACTTCCCTCCCGTCCTCACAAAGTGGGATCGGCGGCCGTGGCTCCCCTGTCGACTCCGCTTCCGCCTCTTACCCTGGTGGAGTTCTGGAGTCAACGGGGAGCGTGGCGGGGGAGCAATTTATCGCATCTAGATGAGACACGATAAATCGATCCCCAATAGATAGATCGCTACCCGCCGGATCGGCGGATAGTGTGGACGTACCCTTACACTCATGAGGATCCAAGCCTTTGGAAGCTGTTTTACAGAAACCACCATGCAAAGCACTGGCGTAGCATCAGAAAATCATCATGACCTTGCAGAAGTACTCATCAAATGTGAAATACAGGCCTGGCAGGAGATCCTGAGGGGGCACCCCACTTTCGAGAGGGGCAATCAGTAGTAAGGGCATAGTAAGAGATCACACTACAGTACTTGTGTGAGGTGAATTGAAAAAATACTAATTCTTTTGTTTATCTTTTTTACAGTGCACATATTTGTAATAAAAAATAATAGTATAAAGTGAGCCCTGAGCACTTTGTATTCCGTGTTGCAACGGAAATCAGTATATTTCAAAATGTGGAAAACATCCAAAAAATTTCAATAAAAAAGTATTCTATTATGGTTTAGCAGTGTGATTAATCGTAATGTATTTTAAGCTCGTGAATATTCACGATTAATTTATTTTAATCGTTTGGCAGCCCTACCTAGTGCAGCTCTCTTTTAATTAAATGAGAATGTTTGCCTCGTCTTAGTGGACGGTTTCACAACACACCTCACAGCGCTTTGCCAGGTTCGCTAGTTCAGAGACTTGCAGGCAGATGGACAAACTCTGGACAGCCCATAGCAAACAAACTCCTTGAGTCAAAGGCGTGTAATTCTGAAATAGTTACAAGGCAGCTGTACACCAGGAAACTGGAACCGAAGCAACACACTGTGACGAACGTCAAACAGCCATCCACAGTGCAAGTGCGAGGGAGTGTTTGATTGCAGACAGAAAGTGTCTGGCAACCTGCAAAGGTAACACCTCTATCAACCACCCCAAGGTCATACATGTTAACTACTCCATGAGCCAATGCTGCGGAAGGAAGAGGAGAATCTTAGGAATCCATGGATGATGCCGGCTAGCTATTACTTGAGGAAATCCAGAATTGTCATTGATGGTCCTCGTGCACTGATAGAAGAAACATTCACCCACCCAGTCACGGACAATGGAAAGCACCAGGAGCCGCAAATGCAGACACCACGGGGTAGAGCCGCCTTCCTGGCAGAACAGGCCACAGCAGGAAGAAACATTCTGGGAGCAAACGGCCATGCAATTAGAAATCTGTATTCGTAGTGGCTGGGGTTTTTTGATGTCATAAGGCTGGGGGTGTGGTGGGTTCTGCACTTGAATTAAATACATAACAAGGGACAGGTTCCCAGTGACCCCTGGTGTGAATGGGACCCCAGCATCCGTCAGGGGAATTAGCACTTTGTAACCCTGATCCATGCCAGGTGACTGGGACCAACATACGAAGATCCAGCAACACTTCTATATTACACTCATGAGCGTACACTGGAGGAAGGAGAGCAGCAATGAGATGATGTGGTTCATGCCCAGGGTGTGGAGCATATTCTTGAACAGATTTCCTTGTATGGGGCCTGAGAGTGGAAGTTTGATGGACAAAGTCGGGAGGAGGCTCCTTCTGCACAGCGGGGAGGCGTGAAAGAAGCCGTAGTGGCAAGAGCAGCAAGGAAACAGGGGACCAATGGCAAAGTGAAAAGAGACAAAGGCAGAGAGAGGCACGAGGGGGCTCATTTGTTCCAAGCAAAGAGAAGGAGCTTGGGGCTGATGTAGAAGGCAAGGAGCAGCCTGTGGAGTGACCTGAAGAGTGGGGAGAAGCAAGGCAGATGTTTCCTAAAGCCGCATTTTGGAGGAGCTGCAATGGGGAAGGGGAGAGCAAGCGAGGCCAGAGCAAAGCACGTTCCTGTGTTCCTGGTACGTAACCAGGGCCTGGGGAAGGGCATTAGCGGTGGGGATGGAGAGGAGCAGGGTGGATTCTGGAGGAATAATTGGCAGGACTGATGTGGATCACAAAAGAAGCTGCCACCTCCCATGAAATATCACATGGGAAGCTACAACCACACCACAGCAGGGTCGCTAGCCAGCAGCAGCGGATGAACCTTGAGACTGGGTGGGGGGAGCCCCCCCCCCAATATACAGAAAGGCTCTTAGGCCCACATCCTCAAAGGTGCATCAGTCCTTCACTCCCAGGGCACCTGTGCAGAGCCAGGCCTCAGCTTTAAACCCCTACAGATTTCCATAATCCATCCTATATGCCCAGGGGCAGCTCAGAGTTCAGGGGCTGACTGCTCACGGGAACACATTAGATTTAAGGACGGGTGAGCTAATTTGGACCGACTCAGTCTTCATACTGAGCTCATGCCAACCCCCAAACCCTCTTCCAGGCAGGAAAAGTACCTGACATCTTATGGTTTCCTTTTCCTGGTGTCATTCTCATTCCCTGGCCCTGGCTGGCATAAGGAGCGATGAAATGCCACAAGGCGGGTTCTGCTCAGATCATTCGACTTGGTCAGGAATTTTTTGACTAAACATTTTTTCATCAGAAAAAAATTGATTTGTCGAAACTAAAACACTTCCCGGGAAAGGCTCAGTTTCTATGGATGTTTCTACTTAACGTTTTTTGAAATAAATGTTTTGAAGCTGTCAAAATGTTTCATATTGACACTTTGGGAATGAAACATTCCAGTTCAAAACAACTCTTTGTTGCAAAATTTAAACTAATTATAGTAAATATTTATATACATACATACATGTTAATAAAAATGGTCAAAATTGAAACAAACCTTTTTGACTGACCCAAACCAAAATATTTGCTGGATTGCGAACATTTGAGATTTCCATTTTTCAGCCTGATTCGGGACAGGAAAATTTGTCGATGTCTCAAAGATTTTCTTGGGGTGAGATACCAGTTTCCTGCCCAGTCCATGCCAGCTGGAGCTAGAACTTGTGGGGAGTATCGGAACCCTAGTGAGGAACCCGGTTTGGGTGGGCATCTCAGACCTATGCCCAAGTCACACCATCCTTAGCAGAGGGAACAGAACCCAGGAAACCTCTGCCCACAAAGAACGAGGACTTGCTGTTGGAGCTGTCGGCTGTGAGTCAGCAGCTGGGTGTCAATGACCAGGCCCAGCCACGAGAGGGGCATATGCTCTCGCACAGTAAAATGGCATTACATTTTCTAAAGCTTGTGGTCACCCCATTTTGCCAGGTCAATGCTACTGTATTTTGGGGGGGCTGAGGAGACTTCATCCCTGGAGCCAGGGACTTTGCAGATACCCCAGTTCAATATACACCCAACTCCACTCCTGCACACTCATTTTAGGTATGCAATCCCCAAAGATCAGTCCCCTTGGAGCCCAGGAACCCCGTGCAGGCAGCTTGTCCAATCCCAGGGGAGGATGCAGATCCTCACAGCCTGCTTGTGTCTCAATAATGCCAAGTGAAATCTGCTCACTTACAAGTAAAGGGATGGTTTCTCTGAATGCCAGCCCTGCAACCTGCCCCTGGGATCTGAGAGTCATGCTGGCCTCTTTCCTTCTCACTCATCATCACCAATAAAGGTGCTGCAGGCCAAATTCTGCCCTCACTTATCCCCACAGAGTATGCCCATAGTGGGCCTTGTAAAGGCTCATTGCCAGCTGTGGGTTTGCACAGATGTAACTGATTGGAACTCATAAAAACATAAGAACGGCCACACTGGGTCAGACCAGTGGTCCATCTAGCCCAGTGTCCTGTCTTTCAACAGTGGCCAATTCCAGGTGCCCCAGAGAGAATGAACAGAACAGGGCGATTATCGAGTGATCCATCCTTTGTGGTCCACACCCAGCTTCTGGCATTCCTTCAGCTCATGTGGAAATGGCCTATGTTTCTGGCTTTGAAGGATAAGGGACCTAGTCTGGGCTGGCCACCCAGGTGTGTGTCCATGGCATTATCTGGTAATGGCTTCTGTTCATTGCACAAAGTCATTTCGTTCCAGTGGGCCCGAGTCCCAACTTTGCAGCTGGCCCTTATCTCCATGACAGGAGAACCTACACTCAAGGTCCCAACGCGTCGAAACTTGGGAGAGTCCTGAGCCACGGGAGACGCCGCTGCCCTGAGAGCGTTGCCCGGCACAGAGAGCTGGTAGTTGACACTTACATTATTTGTATTTAAATTGGAGCTGAACGGGCCTGGTGGGTAGGAAAGCCTAGGATGTGCTCTGGGGCATGGCCTTCCTTCACCTCGTCAGGCCTTTCAGCTCTGGGCCTCTTTGCAAGTGGGCTGGAGGAGAGCACACAGGTATTTTAATGAGCTGATGGAGTCAATCCACAAACAATGAATATAAACCAGCCGGCGTTTGCCCTGTGACCCCAGTAATGACTTGTTTATCGTCGAAACAGCAGTGTGTAATATAAGACAATCTCAAAGTGTCACTAACTGGAAAAGCACCAGTAAATAGCACCATATAAATGTTAAGTCCTTGCATCGAGGTTTGCTATTAACCAAAGAGAAATCCTAAGGCCCTACTCCAGTTCCAGTAGCCCAGCCCCTTTGTGCTAGAGGAAGAAGGTATAATGTGGCCTGATGTGGATTAATGCTTGACAAGTCATTCTCTATTATCTGTATTACGGTAGCACCTAGAAGGAACAGGTCACGCGCAGCTCACCCCAAGCATTAAGAGGTATTGCAGAGGGAGCCGAAGGCAAAGCCACAGGTGGGCTTGTCACCACCTTGATTGCTAAAGTGAGGGGAGAAATGCCTTCCCGCCCATATTAGGAGTGGAGAGAGTGCTTCGATCCCTTGGGCTGAAACCTAAGCAAGGGGAGAGATCGCCAGCCACCGACAGGCAAACGCCGCGATTCTAGGGCAAGCATGTGCCATGAAGCGTGGAATGGTCACCTGCATCTGACTCAGAGCTCCTAGCGGCCAGATGCTCGGGGTTTAACTGATCGCCATATTTGGGGTCGGGAAGGAATTTTCCTCCGGGGCAGATTGGCAGAGGCCCTGGAGGTTTTTCGCCTTCCTCTGCAGCATGGGGCATGGGTCACAGGTCACTTGCTGGAGGATTCTCTGCAGCTTGAGGTCTTCAAACCACAATTTGAGGACTTCAATAACTCAGACATAGGTTAGGGGGTTATTATAGAAGTGAGATTCTGTGACCTGCATTGTGCAGGAGGTCAGACTAATAATGGTCCCTTCTGACCTTAAAGTCTATGAGATTCTGCACTGACCTATATCCCCTCAACCCACTCCTCCCAGAGGCCAGGCAGCCACATTCTTTGTTAGCACCTAAGGTCACCCCAGCCTGAAATATCAGCAATTGGCCACTGTCAGAGGCTGGAACTGCAGAGCAACCAGGTGGAGAGAGGAGAGCAGAACCGGGGGGATGGAGAGAAATGGATGGTAGGAAAGAGAAGGCAGGAAGTTGGAAATAAAAAAAAAAAAGTACAGGCCTGTATGAGTCTTGACACTGATTTCACTGGGAGCAGGATTGGGCCTGGAAATCAGTGGAAAAGGTGCTGAACAGACCAGTGGGAACGCACAGTCTCTGCCCTGGAGGAAGGAGAGACGTGAGGGGAAGTCAGGGTTAGACAGAACCTGCCATCCTGAAGCTGACAGCACTCCCATTGCCTTGGAAGGGAGTCTCGCCTGAGTAATGGCGGCAGGATTTGGCCAATAGGGATCAGTGCCAAAACGCTGAGTGCGCAGAAAATGCCAGCCCCTGGCTGAATGAGCTCCCATGGGCTGTGACCTGCAGCTCCTGGGTGTCAACTGCTGGAGAGCAGCCACTCCCAAAGCCCCTCGCTGTGGAGATGAGTGATCTAGAAATAAAATCATTGTCTCTATAAAGCACACCTACGCTGCCTCCTTTTTACCAGTGGCTGCTTCACACACAGTGACATAAATACAAAGGTCGAGAATTTGCTGCACAGCTGCAGATTTCAGTCTCTTCATTCGAGGACATTTTCCAGGGCCCCGTGGGAATGGCTTGCTCAGAGAATTTCCCCATAACGGGCTCTGCTTCAGTCACTGACACCCAGATCAAATAATTTTCTTCTGAGGGGCATTAGGAGCCTATGTGGCTCTTGCCCAGGTTTGAGCTGCAAAGGGCTGTTCTCTGTTCTATGGGCAGAGAGAGATTAACTGCCATGCTAAGGTCACACAGAAAATCTATAGCAGAGTGGGGATTAGAACCCACACAGTCTGAAGTGGTATCGCATGTCCAAACCATAAGTCTTGTCGCCTCTGCAGGCAGCTGGATGCACCCCTGGTTCTGGACATAGCCAGCACTAATCTGAACTAATCTCTCACCCCTAGAGGTCATTCTCCCTGGCACAATGGCTTCTGTAAGGCATCAGCTCAGCAGGGTTGCACATTAGTGCCCTAGAGGCAGGGGCGACTCCAGGCACCAGCGCATCAAGCATGTGCCTGGGGCGGCAAGCCGCGGGGAGGGGGGCCTGACGGTCCCTGCAAGGGCGGCAGTCAGGCTGCCTTCGGCGGAATGCCTGCGGGAGGTTCGCCAGTCCCAGGGTTTCAGCGGTGGGTTCGCCAAAGGCGTGGGACCGGCGGACCTCTCGCAGGCACGCCGCCGAAAGCCAGCTGCCTGCTGTGCGTGGGGCTGCAAAATATATAGATCCGCCCCTGCCTAGAGGTGAAAGCATCCGCACCCAATTCCCTGAGCTAGGCCATCCCCAAGCAGCCTGTGGAGTTTATCCTTTGTGCCCCCCAGTGCTGCCTGTTTTACAGCTGAAATGGACGGGGAGTCACATAAGCTGCTGCAGCTCGGTTTTTATTTACTTTTGTTCATTGACGGCTAAACACGTCTCAGCCGCAGCTAAACCCTTCCCGTGTGACTTGCCAGAGCAGTAGCCTGGGGAATCTCCCATCATCTCAATGTCATTGCAGCAGAAATATTTGTATTAACGTGCAGCAGCAGCAACCAAAGCAAGATGACTGCAGCGCTGCTGCTGCGTTACAGCCTGGAACATGCGGGACATTTGCGGTGTCGACTATAACCCCGGGTGGAGATCCACTTTTAAACAAAGATAACAGAGGAGCAAATAGGTTGAACTAGGAGGCATTAGCTGCAGGATGCGTTACGGCCCAGAGAAACAGCAAGCTGCCAAAGCTATGGGACAGAGACCTGAAATGCTGCAGTTTGTATTTTCTCATATGCCTCCTGTACTATGTGGGACACACCTGATTTAACGCTCTGCAGGCTCCAATTATCGTAGAGTGCAGGCCAAACCCTGATCCCATTGGAATTATTAATATTATTTATTTGTAACATCACCACTTCTAGGAACGCCGGTCATGTACCAGGACCCCATTGTGCCAGGTGCAAAAAGGCCCGAATCGTCGTTTGCCTTCAGCGAGGCCATATTGAAGGCTTGGGCATGTTAAGAGAGCATTTTCTATTTACTCGAGCAGAGCAAGTCCTTGACAAGAAAACCCAGGTAAAGCAAAACACATTCCCAGGACACCAAAAGAGGAGCATGCAAATGGAAACGGTGCAAGGCAGGGAACAGGCCTGCTGGAATGCAGGCGCTCTGTGTGTATCAAATTCAAACATGCCCCAGCCCGTAGGTCGGCTGCAGCCTCTGAGATGCGGGCCTGTGAAAAGTCGGATACTGAGAGACAGCAGAGTCATCCTTGTCGCTGGAGGGGAGCAAACTAGCTCCAGTAAGACAAAAGCTAATTGGACCTTTGCCTGAGTTTTGCTAATGAGCTGGAAAGGGCGGCTGGGAACAAAGTTGGTCTTCTGGCTCCATGATGGAGAATTGCCGCTTTCACTGTATATTTCCAGCCCTCTTCCTTGCTATGATCACCCCACAAGCTCCTTCACCAGCCAGGAGAGACTCTGCTCCCCACCACCCAGCGGAGACCAGCAACATTCAAGAGAGACCTGCCCACCTCAGAACCAAAGCGGACCCCTTCCCCATCTGAGCACCCAGCCCACTACCAGAGGGGACCTGCCCAGGCCTCCCACAGGACAACCCACCTGCTAGCATCACTGCTGCTGAGAGGGACAGTTGGCACATGGAGGAATCACCAGGAGCGGTGTGTGAAGGGGCCACAAATGCAGTGAGCCAGGGCTGGGCAGGGGATACGGGGTGGGGGATGGGGCTTGCCTTGTGGGTGGATGTGGATGGAATTTATGGCTGGCGGGGGAGCTGGGGGGGGGAGTGTTTTACCCTGTGTGTGTCAAAAAATGGTTCTAAACATACGGGTGGCACCTCCCAGCCCAAACCCACCTGCACCCTGCACCAGGCCCTGACCCTATCATCTACACCAGTGCAGAGTAGGGGAGAAGTAAACCCAACCAGCACGGCACTAATTCGCACCAGTGTGAGTGGCAGCTCCCGGTGCTGGGCCAGGAGGAATCTTGCCCCTGATCTTCCCGCAGGCTCTACAATGTTTCTGTGTTTGCCCCTTAATTGTTTCTCACTCCTGGGGCTGTCTGCATGTGTCTGTGGCACGCCACAACCCCACGGGAGACGCCGCTGCCCTGAGAGTGTTGCCCAGCACAGAGAGCTGGTAGTTGACACTTACATTATTTGTATTTAA
This sequence comes from Mauremys reevesii, assembly GCF_016161935.1. Taxonomy (NCBI): domain Eukaryota; kingdom Metazoa; phylum Chordata; order Testudines; family Geoemydidae; genus Mauremys; species Mauremys reevesii. Next base: position 16,191,884 of record NC_052634.1, on the reverse strand, counting down.
ATTGGAGCTGGACGGGAAGTTTCTGACAACCTGTTTTTTCATTGGAAAATGCCAATTAGTTGAACGCAAACTTTAGGTGGAAACACACTCATTTTTATTAAACGGTCTTTAAAAGAGCGGGACGGAGAACGGCTGCGGCATGCTAGTCTGCTCAACAGCTGGTCCTGATCTATTTCCTCTTGAAAAGGAGGGGGGAAAAACATGCAAAAATTATCTCTCTGCTTCTAGAAAATATGAGCAGGGCATTAGTTTCTTTGCACAACTTGTCTTTTACAGGAGTGGATACAGCTCGGGCAGAAACCAAAGGCAGTGGGGGAAAGGTAGGGGGGAGAAGGGAATCTGTCAAAATGTTTTAAAATGTCACTCTAAGTGGGACCTTTTTTGCAAGGCTGTCAAAACAAGAGGCCCGAGCCTTTCACACAATGGGCCTCTATGAAGACAGGTTCGTAACCGAGAGCCACTTTTCAGTCAAGTCAGGGTGAAGTGATTGCACTAACGAGTCAGGGGCTATAATAAGGGGAGAGACAGCTGTCAGGAACCCAAACTGGCCCTAAGTCCACATTAATGAGACTTCACATGGAGAAGTCGTCTCTTTCAGGAAGGCCAGGATCTGAGGAACAGCTGGAGCCCTGCCGTCATCAATGCTGTTTATTAGGAGACAAAGAAAAGAACTTTGCTCTGAGTGTTTAAGGTCAAACTCAAGGTATCCCCAGGAGACAGCAGGAGAATTTATGAAGTGGTGGACAACTGGTTCAACAAGAGTTCTTGTTCCCTGACTGGGCACCATTATCTGCTCATTGCTTAGCTATCAGGCTAGCCCTGTACCTTGCCTCACAGAGAGCCTGTAGTCATGATCACTTCCCTGCGTTTGTCTTTACTGAAAGTGTTAGGCGCTGCTGTAATTCCCCATGCAAGTGTGACAGCTCTTGTTAATCAGGAAACCCCCCTTATTCCTGCTGCTTCCTTTGCTACACACAGGCAGGTAATATTTCCTCCAAGACTGAGTTGTCCCAGGGTGAATTTGATTAGTTGGCACTTGGAAGAAGAAAGGGACAGAGGCAGTCCTGCATGGATAAGAGAGAGGGTTTAGCAGGGAACAGCTGAGACAGGAATAATATGTATTGAGGGAAACTGAGTCAGGGAGCAAAAGTGATTTGCCCAAGGTCACTTAGCAGGTCAGTGGCAGAACAAGGACGAAAGCTCGGGTCTCTTGCCTCCCACCTTGTCCTTTGGATCACATGGCCTCTCCTAGCTGCTAGTCATTTGTGGGAGGCACAGAGGTCCCATGAGCTGGGCTCTCTCTGTGGCTCTTAAAAAGCCTTCAGTGACCTGATTCGGCCCTCACTGACCCCAGTTTTACACCATGTGATTTCACTGACTACAATGGAGCTACTCTTGTTTCACACCGGAAAAAGCAGGCCTGGTCTTCACACAAAAGCTATGCTGATTTAACTCAAAGCACCTCTTCAATGGCTTTAAACTGAGACATGTCAGATTTCAACTAGAGCTGGGTGTGACGGGGTGTCCACCCCACGCAGAACTGGAAGGGGTTAAGATGGCCAGGTAGGCCAATTAACTCTCCCTGGCTCCTCCTCCAGGTGCAGCCTGTAGCAGGGAGCTCATTGAGAACAGGCAGGGCCTGTAAAGCCTGGCAGCTGGCAACAGATAATGTCTACTGTTGGGAAAGGGCAGTCACTCCCTGGGAAGATTGAGGAGGGTTTGGAGCTGCTATACCCAAAGACAGGAGGGGAACTAGCGTGGCAGGAAGCAGTCCAGGGAAGGAGCAGTGAGGGCTGGGAGAGGAAAGCCCAGAACTGCTGAGTTGAGAGTCCCGGGACTGGAACCTGAGGGGGCGGCGTAGACTTGAGGCGGTGAATGGGAAGACTGCCAAGGACTGCTCAAGGAAGGGTGCTGTGGTTCCTGGAGCGAGAGAGGGGCTGAAGACCAGAGAGAGAGTCCAAGTGAAACACAGAAGGGGGCGTCGGCCTCGAGAGCTAATCCCCAGAGTGACCAGGAGGAGGCGCCAGCCCATCAGTGAGCGGAGCACCCAGGGACACTGGACATTTTTTGGCCAAAACTTTTCAGCCATTGGTTTGGAATTTATGACGTCTTTCAGTGACTATTTCGTCCAGAAAAAAACCTCAAAAAGATTTTGAAAAAAGTGAAACATTTCATTTTGACCTTTTTCTAAAGGAAGTGTGTCAAATTTTCAGTTCACTGTGAATATTCCTTTGGAAAATTCTTTCTGTTTCATTAAAAAAAACAATTGAAAATGTTAAAAACTGCTCAGAATCTAAATTAAACATTTAGTTTCAGGTCAAATGAAAAAAAAAATTTCTGACTTTTTTTGACATGCTGAAAATTCTCCTAAAATGTGTTTTCAGTTTGACCCTGAATATTTTTCCCATTTTTTTCTGAATTGCCAGTGAACCAAAAAAATTTAAAAAAAATAAAATAAAATAAGTTATTTGCACCATTCTAGTTTCAACCAACATACATGGGTTCATTGTGTTTGCATTGGTTGACTTAAAAAAAAAAAAAACACTTCTGTTACACCGGTGCAACTCTGAGTGTAGACTGGGCCTAAAATCAGACTTAGGCCCTACCTAAAGTAAAATTCACCCAATGACTTAGAGAGATGCTAGCCCAGGGAGGTTGGGGAGGCATTTTGCCATCAGATTGGACTGAATACAAGAAAAGAAACAAGCTTCAGTTCCATGGTCCCAGAAGAACATAGGGTTTGCAACATCCACTCAGACTAATAATCTATCTAACCCAGTACAGCACCATCTGCATCAGATTGATGCTCCATGAGGTCTGATGTATCTTACCTCTCTTAAAGCCCTGTGGGCCAGATTCTGCCCTCTGTTACATGAGTGTAAACCCACAGTGACTCCATTGACTTCCATGTAGTTGTTCTGGATTCACACCAGGCTACCGAGAATAGACTCTTATTCTTCCGGGGATGACTCCATAGAGCACCTCGTCAATACTGCAATGCCAACAACCAACACCATTCTCTTGATTTGTGAGGTCTGTGACCAGGTGCCTGGAAGGACCACACTGAGAATGCCGCACTCAGAGCAGACTGCAATAGGGCAGACAATCCCCCCAAACTGGTGGTTTGTATATTTAGATAAGAACAGCCATACTGGGTCAGACCAAAGGTCCATCTAGCCCAGTATCCTGCCTTCCGACAGTGGCCAGTGCCAGGTGCCCCAGAGGGAATGAACAGAACAGGGAATCATCAAGTGATCCATTCTCTGTCGCTCATTCCCAGCTTCTGGCAAAGAGAGGCAAGGGACACTGTCTCTGCCCATCCTGACTAATAGCCATTGATGGACCTATCCTCCATGAATTTATCTAGTTCTTTTTTTAACCCTGTTATAGTCTTGGCCTTCACAACATCCTCTGGCAAGGAGTTCCACAGGTTGACTGTGGGTTGTGTGAAGATTCACCAAGCCAGTAACAAAGAGCTTCTGCAGTACCACGCTGGTTAACCAGAAACCAAACACAGTCCCCTTTAGGCATTCCATCCCTTGGCTCCCATCCATACAAACAGGTCTAATATAGTGAGGGGTTACTGAAAACCCATTTCACTATGAGATCAGTTCGAACTTCAAAGGATCAAAAACTTACCCAGGTTAATATGTATCTCAGATCTGACCGAAATATTCTACTGTCAACCAATCCTTAGTAAGGTAAAAATTTAATAATAAAACAAAAGAAAAGAGTTATCAATGGTTAAGGATTGCAAAGTCCTTATATCAAGTTTGTAGCAGTGATGGAATAGACGGCCGGCTTGCAAAAATCTCTCTGGTAACTTACAAAAGATTGGAACGGCCTCAGTCCATAGTTCAAGATGCTCCTTTTAGTTGTAAATCCACAGTCCAGAGAATTAGAGCAGGAAAGAGGCAAAATGGAGGGGTCTCAGAGGTCTTTTATACCCTTTGCCATGTGCATGGAAGTTGTTTACTGTCCCAAACGAAACCCACAACCCCTGCGTATGGAAAATGACTGGCCCGAGATGGAATCCAGGGTAACATGAGCATATCACATGTCCTTACACAGTCTGCTGACTCACAGGGGTGGCCGTTGGCTCCTCACTGCCTGAGGCATGCTAAGGAACAGCTATCTGGACTGAGGTTTTTTTCCAGTGGCCCATTGTGATGGCCTCAATGGGCCATCAACACCTAGCTGTCTGGCCCTGATGTAAATCCATCTGGTGGGCATCACCCAGGAACGAAACACAGGTTTAAGATACAAGCATACAGCCAATATTCTTAACTTCATATACAAGGATGATATGTGCATATAAACAGGATAATCATACTTGCAAATCATAACTTTTCCATTGACATTTTACAGGATACAAACGGTCACCTTTCTTATACACAGTGTCACAGGGTCATCCTGGCTAATTACCTGCATCATGAGCAATGACGCAAGTGCCGTTAGTCACAGATCGAAGGCGGCAACTCAGACCAGGTCCTCCATACAAGAACCCCAAGAATATAGGGATTTTGTTATGACTGTGTATATTCCGGAGCATGCAGAGTCCCCACCTGAGGTCAGTTGTGCTGGACACTGCAGAGATGTGGGTGTATAACTGGTTGCAAAACCATTCCCAGAGAGCAGTTATCAGTGGTTCACAGTCCATCTTGGAGGGCATATTGAATGGGGTCCCGCAGAGATCAGTTCTGGGTTTGGTTCTGTTCAATATCTTCCTCAATTATTTAGATAATGGCATAGAGAGTACATTTATAAAGTTTGCAGATAATACCAAGCTGGGAGGGGTTGCAAGCGTTTTGGAGACTAGGATTATAATTCAAAATGATCTGGACAAACTAGAGAAATGGTCTGAAGTAAATAGGATGAGAAGACTGAGAGGGGACATGATAACAGTTTTCAGTACATAAAAGGTTGTTACAAGAAGGAGGGAGAAAAATTGTTCTTTTTAACCTCTGAGACAGGACAAGAAGCAATGGGCTTCAATTGCAGCAAGGGCGGTTTAGGCTGGACATTAGGGAAAGCTTCCTAACTGTCAGGGCGGTTAAGCACTGGAATAAATTGCTTAGGGAGGTTGTGGAATCTCCATCATCAGAGATTTTGAAGAGCGGGTTGGACAAACACCTGTCAGGGATGGCCTAGATAACACTTAGTCCTGCCACTGGTGCAGGGCACTGGACTAGATGACCTCTCGAGGTCCCTTCCAGTCCTATGATTCTATCAGATACAGAGGCCATTCCTTCCCCTGACGAGCTTGCCAAGTAGGGGCAATGTTACCTTGTGGTTGTTTTGGTCTGTCCCTAGATTGTCAATTTACCCTCCCGCCACATGTATGTGATAATTAGTGTTGCCAGCTTCCCAAGTATCTTTCCCAAGTGTCTCTGCCACCCTGGGGGAGCTCTTGTTGCCGCCTGAGAGTGCAGAGCTTACTTCTCCCCAACCATCCCATCCATTCAATCTGTGCCCCACATCTGCTCAGCCCCCTCTCATTCTGCCCCCCAGCCTCACTTCCCCTCCTCCTGCAGCTCCTCGGGCTCTGCCCCTACCTCGCAGGCCTGGGGGTGGGGTGCAGTGAGGTCCCCTGTGCCCCTTCCCATGTGTTGGAGGAGAAGCAGAGGATGGAGCTGTCCTGTTGTCCACGGCGGAAAGGAGAGGAGAGGGCAGAGCTGGCCTGAGCTACTAGGTTCTTTCTGCTCCCTGTCTCCCTGTGAGAACGGTGTCAGTATCTCTCAATCCCCTACCCAAAAACTTCTCTGGCTTTTTAGGAGGACGAGAGCTCTGCCTGCCTCCTCCAGCAGCTCTGATTGGCTGCTCTTCTCTGGGAGGCAGGGCAATGAGGAAGGCAACCAATCTGAGGGGGTTTTCTTTGCACTGGCCAGAAATTGATGAGGGCTGGAGCATCTTGAGTTGGTTAACAGCCAGAAATTCATGAGGGCTGGTAGCCTGTTGTGCACCCATTCCTCCCACCCGCCCCTGAGCAGGCAGGCGGAGAGCAAGCCCTCTGCAACAGCCACCCCTGCTGAGCCTGCAGAGGATGGAGGAGGATGCATGGACCAGCAGCAAATTACTACCCACCTGAAGCAAGTGGGCAACAGAAAATTCTATCCAGAGGCACAATTCCTTCCTTTCCCTCTCCTGGAGCAGCACTGCTGCACACCACCCAGCGCTCTGAGCAGATTGGGCCCCAATGAGCTAACTTTAAACTAAGCTGGAGCTGGCCAGAATTTACTCTCTTTCACCCAGAAATAATTGCGGTTCTGGTCAAAACGTTCCCTGAAAATGTTCTTGTTTTGAAAAACAAACATTTGAATCTTTTTTTTTTTTAGTTTCTAGCTTTTCAGTGGAAAAATCCTGAACATTCTTTGGAAGGAAATTTTTAAAACAAAACAAAAAATCCTGAAAATTCCCAGTGCAAAATAATGGGTGGTTCTGAGCCGCTCTCGTGAGCACTCCTTAGGGTGAGGCTGCTTGGCTGCTGCAGCACCGAGGCGCCTGAAAGGAAAGCTGAACACACAAGGGAGAAAGAACCAGCAAGGAGGCCTCAAACCAGCCCAAAAGCTCCTCAGGGCCCAACCCAAATCAGAAGTTCCCAGGGTCTGCTCTCTGTGTTGTCTCTGACAAACACCACAGCACCCGCCCGGCCTCCTGGGAAAGGGCCGTTCCAGTGGCTGAGGGATGGCAGAAGAGCTGCACTGTCCAAGCAGAGCTTGTTAAGAAGAAAAACAGTCTCCATGGAGCCCCTCAGAAGAGCTAAGGGATGGGTGCTGAGGATGCTTAGTACCTCGCAGGGCAGATCCCCATTGATGGGTACAGCATAGGATTGACATCGGTTGGGTGTATTTCTCTGCTTCTGGAAATGGGGGTGCATCTGAGACTCAGGCCAAGCCCCCCATCCTGCACTGGGACTCAGACCCCCCCCCAATTCCCACCAGCTTGCAGTTCTGCAGGGTCCTCGTTCATGCAGCGTGTTCGCTGTCTGCTGAATCTGAGCAGGTAAAGAGGGCACATCTTTTTCCAATTGAAGCGAGGCGGCCGGGCTGCCATGACATAACAAGCTTGGCAAATCGGAGCTTATTGAATTTGTTAACATCATCCCTGGGTCCACGGGCCGGGGAGCGGGGCCGGGTTGGGAATTCCCCTTGCTTTTCTTATTTTTCGTATAAAAGTTCTGGGGGCTTATCGATTACAGCCACCGCACTGCGTGCCCACCGGCCTCCAGGCTGCAGCACCGACGAAGGATGGGGGCCTCCTCCCAAGCTGGCTGGGGGACGTCGTGGGGCATTTCTGGGGCTGCGCGGGCGGAAATGAGCGCTAGTCCCTCTTGTTGCTTTAAATCCATGTCAGGTTGAAAGGTTGAGCAAACACTTTGGAAGTCAGTAAGCCTGACCTGCGTTCCCTGGGGCTAGGCTCACAGACAGGATCCCCGTGCTGTCACGCCATGTTGTGAGAACCTGGCCCCAGAGATTTGGGGCAGGATTTTGTTCTGGTACAAACGACCCCTTTTTCCTTTCGCTAATGATTTGTGTGACTCTAGCTAGCTCTGGGGAAGGGGCTGGCTGGAGGGAGCTCCCGTGGGGCTCAAGGCCTTCTTTGCACAGTAACAGGACAACACGCACAGTAGCAGTGCAGGCTCCCTTTGTATTGCCCCACCAATGTGCATCTAACTTTGCCCAGAGTGACCAGCTCTTTGGGTGAGGGAACAAGTCACTCTCGTTAGCCCATGATGTCCTTAGCATCTGCAGACTGCTAGCACAAGACCCCTTCATGCTAAATGTGGGGCTGGCTCTTAAGAGCAGCCATACTGAGTCAGACCAAAGGTCCATCTAGCCTAGTATCCTGTCTACTGACAGTGGCCAGTGCCAGGTGCCCCAAAGGGAATGAACAGAACAGGTAATTGTCAAGTGATCCATCCCGTCGCCCATTCCCAGCTTCTGGCTAACAGAGGCTAGGGACACCATCTCTGCCCATCCTGGCTAATAGCCATCGATGGACTTATCCTCCATGAACTTATCTAGTTCTTTTTTGAACCCTGTTATAGTCTTGGCCTTCACAACATCCTCTGGCAAAGAGTTCCACAGGTTGTCTGTGCGTTGTGTGAAGAAATACTTCCTTTCGTTTGTTCTAAACCCGCTGCCTATTAATTTCATTGGGTGACCCCTAGTTCTTGTGTTATGAGAAGGAGTAAACAACACTTCCTTATTTACTTTCTCCACACCAGTCATGATTTTATAGACCCCATCATATCCCCTCTTGGCCCTCTACTGTCTAAACAGAATAATCTGTTCTACTCAGATGGAAGCTATTCCATACCACTAATCATTTTTGTTGCCCCTTTTCTGTACCTTTTTGAATTCCAATATATCTTTTTTGAGATGGGGCGACCACATCTGCACGCAGTATGCAAGATGTGGGCGAACCATGGATTTATATAGAGGCAATAAGGTATTTTCTGTCTTATTATCTATCCCTTTCTTAATGATTCCCAATAGTTCCTGTGATAGCCACGTGGAACTGGACTATTCACATCACATAGCTGTTTGGGTCAGGGATTGTCATTCACTATCTAGCTGTACGAGGCCTAGCACAATGGGGGCTCTACTTGGCATCTATACACGCTGCAATATAAATGCTCAACACTAATAGCAAGGAGCTGCCTAAGAGCCATCAAGACAATATAATGAGAAGCGCAACCCCCTCCCGCATCCTATAGTCCACAGTGTAGATGAGCCCAAACCAAACTCAGAGCTGAACACCAATAGACCTTGGAGGAATTTGATTTGGATCTAAACGTTGTGGTTTGAGCATTGGCCTGCTAAACCCTGGGTTGTGAGTTCAATCCTTGAGGAGGCCACTTAGGGATCTGGAGCAAAAATTGGTCCTGCTAGTGAAGGCAGGGGGCTGGACTCGATGACCTTTCAAGGTCCTTTCCAGTTCTAGGAGATTGGTATATCTCCAATTATTACCTATCCAACATCCAAAGCAAAGCGTCTGTGCTGAGCCAGTGTATCATCACAGGCCAAGAAATGACAGTCGCCTTGCCACTGTTAGTTGGCCTTTTGCGGGGGAGAGAGGTGGGTTCAAAGCTAACATATATATTTTATATTAACAACAGATGTTCAGACAACACAGTGATGGGCGCAGTATCAGAATTTAAACTGGCAGCTAGAGGGTCAGGCCCTGGTGATAGATCGCTAGATTAGATATGGTGTTTCTTTTTTCAAAGACACACAACGCACACAGAGTGTATTTGGAAGGTGTCTTCACTGAGGATTCAGCGTGGTACCATGTTGCGGAAGGCCACTTTGGGGATCCCAACCCAGTTTTGTCCTGTGCCGATCTCTGCTGCAAATGCTGCATTTACAGCTTGTGAAGGTGAATTAATTCAATTCTACTCCAGCTTCTGGTGTCTCCAAAGTGTTAATCCCAAAATGCCAGGTGCCTCGCAGATCACCGCCCCAGCCAGGTCAGCAGCCCCTGCCCCCGCTCTTAGTTATTTAGCATTAGCCTGGTGTCTGTCAGTTTCATTGATCAGATGTTCCTCGTCTCAGATGGATTATTGTCTGCAGAGCAGCACTACCCACGTCCTCGTAGCCCTTATCTACCAGAGGCTTTTTTCAGTTTCAACCAGAGTCTGCATAACTCTCCTCCCCTTGCCCTTTGCAGGCAGCAACCCAGATAACCTCCCTTTTGTAGTGTCTGGTCTCAGGATAATCCACAAAACCCCCCTTCATGGAGCTGCCCTGATACCCAGTAGCTGTGACTCACGAAATCTCTTTACCAGATGAGACACCCTAACCTGCCTCATCTTGCTGGGACGGGAGCTCTGTCACTGTAAACTGGTGAATCTCCCATAGGGAACAGCCCAGTCTGGCTGGATCAGATGGGCCCAGACTGACCTGCAGTGCTAGGGCTCACTCCTTTGTGATCTTCTAAAAGCCTGGTACACTGGATTATTTTTCATTATTCTTGTAGTATTATATGCAATGAAGAGACGCCCATCACCGCGGTATCTGGGTGCACAATGAGGGATAAGGACCATACAAATCCAGTCTCCTAACCCATAAAACACTGGAATCCTTGCACTCAAGGCCAGGCCTGCTGGTTTTCTATGGGAGAGGTGTTGGCATCGTCCTTCCATCTGTGACTTGCCAGAGGACTGCACCCTATCTTCAACAGACCCAGATCCCCTGGAGTTCCAGGCTGGACTGGTGATACTCCCTAGGCATTAGGGATGCATCAGTCCATCCAGACTACAGCAGTTGCCTCCTCAGCAACCCCAACAGTGAGGAGCACCCTAGCCTTTCTTGAAAGCAGCCACCTTTGGGAGTAACACCCTACCTGACGTGCCTCTCATAGAGGCAGAAAATGCTTTGGATGGGTGTGACCAGCCTCGTGCTATGTTCCATCTGCTGAGGCCACCTGAGCTCCAAAGCCCTGCTCAGATCAGACTCCTCCTAAGCCTGCTGCAAACTTCAGCGTGATGAAAAGCTCCAAAGAACTCAGACTGGTTTCCAGTTCCCAGCAGTGGTTCTAAAGATGATGATCCCCCATCGCCTGCTTCTGCTCAATGTGTCACAGTCTCTTTCTGGGAACGTGGACCAGAACCAGGTACTTTCGATAGCCACTGGGCTCACCAAAGGGAAGGACGTGAAGGCTACTCAGGGCTGCTTGAACGGTGAGCAAAGCTTGTGAGATCACCAGGAGCTGGTCGCTTGTCACTGAAACATTTTTTCCATTAAAAATGGTCGGTTGGTTTTTTTTTACTCCTCCCCAGAACCCAAAAAAAATTCAGTAAAATTTTTCAATGTTTTAGTAAAGACATTTGGGTTGGGGGCATTTGAAAACTCTTTTTTTTTTTTAACCACAAACTGCTTTCAAAAGTATTAAAAAAAAATGAAGTCACGCATTGGGGATTTTCTTTATATCAACATTTTCCAATCAACTCTACCCCCAACTTTTTTTCCGCCCTGATCTGCCCCTGCTGGGAGGAGTCCAGCTCTGGAATGTTATTTTGATATCATTTGTAATGTGGAGACCAGTGTGATTTGGATTGGTTAGTGATAAGGATGTCCCCCGACCATACACACGCTGGCACTTGCCTGAGCTGTGATGTGGGCTAGGTGGGGGTTCAGTGTCTGGGGAATTTGGTCAGTTACAAAGCAATTTTATCTCCCTTGGTGTCAGCAGTGGGGAGTATTCTGGCCCACTGGATCACACGTAACCACTGCATTCCCAACAGTGAGGCACTAGAGCTATCAAAACACTGCAGGTATTTATTCAAAACTTCGCTGATGAGTCCTTTCAACCCTGTGCGACGCCCTCTATTATTTCTCATTTATAAGCATTCATGCAAACAGGATTTTAGTCACATGAACATTTCTTCATAGGAACAAGAATATTCGCTGTTTATGACTGGGAATCCCTTATTCCCCTGGTTCCAGTCATCCAGCAAGGGCATAGGAACGCTACCGTGGGACTCAGGTGAACAACCACACACTGCAAATAGCTGCTAGTCAATGGGCCCAGATTGCAAACACCCTGTAGGCTGGAATGTGTCTGCAAGCACTATTCAGCAAATCCTTGTAAATACCAAATACTTGCGCAGAAATCAGGCGCTGTTGGCCAATGGAAAAGAGATGACCTTGATCAGATCAGTTACTCACAAAAAATAATTCAAGTGGCTCGAATGTGCTGCGGTGAGAGGAGAAGCATTCCAGAGTGGGAGGCTCACACGGGGCAGCAGAATTCATAGATTATTAGGCCAAAAAGGAATCCTGTCATCATCGGTCTGACCTCACACATAACACAGGCCAGAGGATTTCCCTGAATTGATTCCTGCTTGGATTAGAACAGAGCTTTCAGAAAAACATCCCTTGATTTAGAAGTTGTCAGTATCGGAGAAACCACCCTAACCTCAGCAAATTGTTCCCACGGTGGACTGATGCTGTCTGCGCAGCGCCAGTAACTTTTGCACATAGCAGAGCTCATTTATACATGTTCACAGCTGAGTCAAGCTGAGCATTTCACTGCATGACCCTCCGACTGACTTCATTTGGTCAGGGTTATTGTTCCGCCTCGGAGTTCGGCCTGCCACGCCGTCTTCTGCTGACGTCCTCAGCTGCCACTTCATCTACCCTCTACACAATAGAGCTTTGTCACATCTGAGCTGCCTACAGTGCCAGGGGCCAATCGGCTGTGTGGGGCTCTCCGGGAGCGTATGAGTAAACACGGCCTTTTCCTCACAGGGCCCGTCTACTTGCACTAAAACCACACCCACAGGCTGTTGCTTGCACTGCAAATTTGTGTGGATGCATTGGAAAATAGGGGCCAGTGACCACTTTCCATTTTGGGGGTCCTTTTGGGAACAGCCTTTTCAGTTATGCACTTTTTAATGCCAAAGATAGAGGATTGGGCAAAACCTTTTGGCTCGATCTATCTATCTATCTATCCATCCCACACTCATCCCTGCCACAGCTGAAGCCCAGAAGTTATGACAAATAAGTGAAATTTTCCAAACCGTAAAGAGAATCAGGTTAATTCTTATTTTCTCTTAGCCCAGTGGTTCTCAAACTTTGGTACCGGTGACTCCTTTCACACAGCAAGCCTCTGAGTGCGACCCCCACCCTTATAAATTGAAAACACTTTTTTATATATTTAACACCATTATTAATGCTGGAGGCAAAACGGAGTTTGGGGTGGAGGCTGACAACTCGTGATCCCCCATGTAATAACCTCACGACCTCCTGAGGGGTCCTAACCCCCAGTTTGAGAACCACTCTCTTAGTCCCTTTGCCAAGCTCTAGTGCCTACTTGGGGAGAAGCACCGTGGTATCTATTTCGTGGGCAGTGCCAATAACAACTAAGACCCTGTGATACTGGCATAGTCGGACGAATCTGAATTTCGTTGGCAGTGCTCAGACGCAAACCCATGATCAACAGATGCAAAGGATAAAGCTGACGCTCCCCATAGCCACGGCACTGGCATAGTCCAGCGGTTTTCACACATGGGCAAGCAATATTCTGCAAACCCCAAGAGCAACTGTAATTAAGAGACGCCAAGGGTGTCTCAAAACCCAGGTCATGCTTAAATGGAGTTAGAATAGACCGAGCAGCAGGTCCCGCTAATCCTGATTGGGCCATCATGCGATTTGAGACAGATTTAGCTCCAGATATGAAAGGCATCGCAGCATATGCAAAAAGCCATGGGAAACCTTGACTTGAGCACAGTTTTCTCCCAGCTGGGAGAAAGAGGGAAACAGAAATCCATTCCAAGGTCAAATGGTTCTCTCCGGAAGCTCAGCAGCACGGGCTCCCCTCACACCTTTCCTCTGCATTCTCCTTGGAGTTTGCAAAGTATCAGCTGCAAAATTCAGATCCAGATTCAACCGCCCCATCCCTACCCCTCCAAATGTCCAGAGGTTTGGATCTGTGCTGATGAATGGAGACACAAGAGGGGTGAGGTGGTAGCTTTAATTGGACCAGCTTCTGTTGGGGAGAGAGAGAAGCTTTCACACCACACAGAGCTCTGCTTCAGGGCTGGGAAAGGTACTCAGAGTGTCACAGCTCAATACAAGATCAAACAGATAGTTTAGCATAAGTAGTTAGCACATGTTCTAAGGGACGACTCAAGGTGAAAGCAGCCAGCTGCAAAACTCATGTTCTGACCCAGGCCTAGTTCCCTAACAACCCTGAACGTGCAGGCTGAATAGCAGGGGAAACATCTTCTCCCGATTGGGAGATGGGTTAGGCAGTGCAACCGTCTCACTCCCAAAGGAAGCGATGGAAACTCCACTGCTTGAGTCATTCAGAATTAGGCCAGACATGGCCCTGGAGAATTCACCCACAGGGAACAACCCTGTGCTGACGGGGAGATGGTCTATCAGGTCTCATCCACCTCTGAGTTTGAGTGGTCTATGAGATGTCCACGGACAGCTGTCTAAGGGAATGGGCCAGTGCAAAGAAGCACCTGTGAGTTCTCCGTATGTGGCTGGGGCGTATGGCATGTGAGTGACTGTGGGTACAGATAGGACCACACTAATCAGACCGTGCATATGAACAGTATCGTTTTGTTCTGTGTTTTACTCAGCACCACCGAACTGCCCCAGCAAGAAGCAGTCTAGACGTCAGCCAATAAATCACAGAAAAAAATATGCCGCCCAAAGTGCTTGGCAAACCCTAAAAAATAAAGCTGCCCAATGCTCTGCAAAGCAGGTGTTAACACCAAGTTGCAAATGGGGGAACTGAGGCACAGGGAGGCTAGGTGACTTACCCAACATCCTACCATGTGTGAACAACATGGCTGAGAGCAGAACATTGAGCCAAGTTATGCCCATGCGACTGCACAGTAAGGTCATTGACTTCAGTGTACCTGACATCAGAGTCTGGCCCAAGAGCTCTCTCCCAGCCCTGTGCTTTGACCACAGCAACAGTGTGTTTCCCCGCAGTATGTTATCCAGGCACTAGATGTGTGCTGAGTAGCGTTCCAGGTGGGGTCAACAAGGGAGACAATGCTGGATCTCAAGCTGTGGGTGTCTATCATTGTTTATAAATGGCCTCCTGTTCTGAAAAGCTGTGATTCCATCTAACAGGACAACTCCTAGCTGCACTCCAACTACACAGGCAAACATCTCTTTGAACGTAGAGTCACCCATTGGTGCATCTAACTGAATATAGCACGCTCACAGTTATGGCACTGGAGTAAATGAGACGAGAATCAGTCCTGCACAGATCTATTTGCCTGAATCTCCAAGACCACCAATCATCCCCCAACCCAAAGCAGGTGCGGCTACAAGGACCTCAAAAGGTTCACGGACAGGGAATAACAGGATGAAGCAGGCAGCACTTTGTGTAGAAGCTAGAGTTGGTAACATTCACAGATTAAGTCTCTCTTCCTCCTCCCATGAGAGGAAAGTAGTCAGTATTATTATAACAATTTGGCAGACAGGCACATTGACTAAGGCCAGGCAGCAAGTCGGTGATGAAGCTAAGAGTAGAACCCATAGCTCCGGAATGCACTAACCACTAGCCCATACAGTCTCTTCGTAATAGGAAATGGGCCCAGGCTGCAAAATTTGGGGCTGTGTTTCAGGGCACTTGAAAGCTAGGTCTAAAGCAGCTGGCTTTGGGGTTCCAGTTTGGGTCCCATTGTGAAACTCCGAGCTGGGCTCTGGTCCAGATTTTAAATTGCCCTCCCCCCCGAAATTTGTGGTTCCCCCTTTGCCCCACCTCTACCCAGACCGAAGCCTTCCCTGGCAGCGGTAATGCTGAGCAGAGACACTAATCATCCGTCATTTGCTGTTGTGCCACTGGAACCAGGCTCTCCTACGATCACACCCATTTATCAGATAGTGGCAGGCCAACAGCAGCTACTGTCACCAGCACTGAAATGCAGTCCAGCCGCAGGAACATCAGCAACTCATTATGGCCCTGCAGCTCCTACACAAACAGCTTCTGGAAATCAGCCTGCGTAGAACTGCTGCAAATAAAATCCGGCATCTCTTCCGCAAACACCACAGTGGTGGCTCCAGGCTGACAACACGGTCATCTCGCTTACCATCAACTCAGTCAGGAAGGACAGTTGGAACTCGTGTGCTACAGGGGCCAGGGGGATGGGCAATCCAGAGCGAATAATAATAACAACAATACAATATCTTGAACCTTTGCCCAAAACCTCTGATCAAACCTTTGGGAGGCTCACAATGCTTTGGAGAACTCCGTTTGCTATTGTTTTAAAGAACACGAGAACAGTAGAATTTGCCATACAGGATCTGACCCTTCGGCCCATCAAATCTGCTGTCCGTCTGCTGTGGCGGCTAGTCATATACGTATATGTATATTTGTTTAATTTCACTGTCTGAGCTGTCTCTAGATAATCTCTTGCTCATCTCTGTCAATTTCTCTTGCTCAGTCTCTCCTTCTCATTCTAATCTCTCTAGCTGTCCTGATCGAAACGTTTCACTCTTCCTCTCTGCACTCCTAGGATGCCCATCACCTAATCTGTTGGCGCTAATGACAACGATTAACTGAAGCAATTTTGCTGGACTGTGCTCATGACGCTGGGCTCCAAAACCTGGAAACAACAAAAAGTAGAGGCCACTTAGGACAACACAGGCCTCAGCCCCTCGGTGCCTTGTTTCTCCTTCATAAAATGCTTATAAAAATATCGCCCCGCCTTTGAAAAATACTTTGAGATCCTGAGACAAATGACCGTGCAATGGGTTGTTATTGCATTTAGCAGACCTCATACAGAGGTGTATGACTGAGGAGGGACCAGTTCCTGATCTCAGCTACAGAGGGCTAAATCTGGAATAGCTCCAGCAAGGTTACTCGAGATGTACACTGGTGTAACCGAGCTCAGCATCTGCCCCCCTTTGTTGTGAGCAATCCAGGGCTACGGTGAGCATCATGCGGCGTGTTTAATTTGAGCAAATTGTCTTGAGCGCCGCAGAGCCGACGCTGCTTGTCATGGAAAGGCCAGCGCGCGTGCAAAGGTTCTGCAAGCTGTTGGCTTGGACAAGACTGTGGGGCATTGAGAGAGGAGGCCCAACAAGACATGGGAGGCCGTGTGTAATACTGACAACTTCCCTGTAGGAATGCTCCACAATATTGACCTGCAAGGAGGGAAGTTTATACTGCAAATGCTGGGCTCCACCTCCCCCACCCCCCACCCCTTCGCTCTCCCCGCAGCAAAGATTTAAAGGTCTCCCACAAAAGTGGAGATTCATCGGCCCACCCAGCCAGCCTGAAGGAGGCCGGGTTTCCTAGCAGCCCTGCCGAGCTTGTAGTCTTGCAACAGACTCTAAAGGTAAATGAAGTGGATGAAGGGAAAGGACACGTTTTTAATAAACTGCTCTACAAGCCGAGTAGCGGAGCCTGCCCCCGAAGCCGCGGCTGACGCTGATGATAGATTGCCATGGGCAGTGATTAGAGCCACACAGCTGGGGGGCAGAGGGCATGGTTCATGCTCTATAAACTCCTTGTGTTTTGCGACGGGAGGCCGAGCCCACGAGGCTTCACTCTGGAGGCTGGAAATGAGCTCCAGATTAACGGTTCATTTCCAGCGCTGCCAGCGCTGGGATTTCCAAGGCTGGGCCTCCCCATGCCACGGCATGCGTGCACGCTTCCCATCCCTGGGCTTTCGGAGGGAGCAGCCAGGCTCCAGAGGGCTGGGCGTTCGGCAGAGAGACGCAGCCTGTTCTTAGCCAGGTCCTGAGCACAGGCAGCGGAGCTACTTTTCAATGGCTTTTCTGCCTTTTTTGTCCAAGTTTGTAGTGACCCCAGAACAGCAGCGCCTGCCTCTCGGCCCAGCAGCCCAGAATCCACCTCTTGGAAATTCCAGAGCCGCCAAAGTCAAACCCTGCTGGCCAAAACTCAACCCTCCCGAAGGAAGCGACAGAAATTGCTCCCTTCCCCCAAAGTTCAGGCGAAGAGCTGAGTGAACCCTGCAGAAACAGAAAGGCCAGGAGGGAATCCTTGACTTGAGACTGCTGCATGGGGAACACCCAGCCAAGAGCCCCCTCCCGGTTAGTGCAAGGCTGCAGCCCAGGGACAGCGGATCCAATCTAATAACCCGCCTAAGGCATCCATCACCACGGAGTGAAATGCTGAGCATGCCCACAAGGGCTACAATCCATCCTCACCCTCCCGGCGTGGTTATAAATTGGGGGAAGGGCAGTGCAGTGCAATTTTTTAAAGCATTTTTCCTTTGTCTCTCTTTCTTCTCCTCTTCTGTCACGCCACCCCACCCGCCGCTTTCCCCAACCCCTGCTTTTCCTTCCTATTTGCCTAGAATAGGGTGGCTGGGCTCTTCTGGGCTCTTCCACCCCATCAGGAGCCCTGCCAAGAGATCCTGCTGATTCCCCATGGCAGGTATAACTCACTCATCCCACACCGGGGAGGGGGAATAGCAGCGGGAGCTAGGGCCTGGGGCAGGAACCCTAGGGGAAGTCAGGCCTGGAACTGGAGCTGTCTCACGCTGAGTTACCTCGTCAATAAAGCCGAAGGCCCGGAGCGGGTGAATTTTGACCCCCTGGCCTTTGGAGGAGGGTGGGAAGGCTGGATGCTCAATGCTGCCCCGTTTTGGGAGGCGGACCAGTAACGTGACTTTCTGATTGGCTACCTCCACCAATGGCGCAGAGCAGGGCAATCGCTATCTGAGTTCCTGGTCTGAAGGCCTGGTCTGAAGGCCAGTTTGGCTGCCATTTATAATCGTAAGCACTCTCTCCAATTATTCTGAGTTAGCACCTAAACAGAGCCAATGGCACTTCACAGACACCCGAAAGAGCCCCACTTGCAAACACTGAGGACCCAGATCCCCAAAGAGATTTAGGCACCTAACTCCATTCAAATCCATAGGAGTTAGGCACCTAAATCCCTGTGGGGAACTGAGTGGAGTTCTGCTCACTTCTATGGGACTCCTTGCTGTCTGGAGCATGCGGCCCGGGCCCAGCTGTGGGAACAGCGTCTGAAAGTGGAGTCTGACAAGACAAGCTGCGAGGGGAGAATCTCGGGCAATGCTTCTTAGATGGTGACCTATCAACCTGAGTTAGCTTGGCAGGTCTCTGAGCAGGGACCCCATTTCTGGTCTGTGTTTGTGCAGCACCAAGCACCAGTGGGTCCTGGTCCATGACTGGGGCTCCGAGGTGCTACCACAATATAAATAAGACCAAGGAGAGGAAGTGAGGTTTGTGAAGATTAAGTTCATGAGGCAGGTGGCATTTGCAAGCGCCTGTCCTGTTCTCCTTGCACATGGGTGTTTTCCATGTAGGCGGCTTGCAGAGGGAGTCTCATTGGAGGAGAAATCATGGAAAAGCCAGTGAAGGAGAAGAGGGGCCGGCACCAGGCCAGAGCAACCCAGGGCTGCCAGCTTTTGTATTTTCACTCTTAGTCTCGAGACATGGCAGATGAAACAAGCTCTGCTTCTTTTTTTGCCTCTGTCTTCACAAACAAGGTCAGCTCCCAGACTGCTGCACTGGGCAGCGCAGCATGGGGAGGAGGTGACCAGACCTCTGTGGAGAAAGACGTGGTTCAGGACTATTTAGAAAAGCTGGATGAGCACAAGTCCATGGGCTGGATGCGCTGCATCCGAGGGTGCTAAAGGAGTTGGCGAATGTGATTGCAAAGTCATTGGCTGTTATCTTTGAAAACACATAGCGATCAGGGGAGATCCTGGATGACTGGAAAAAGGCTAATGTAGTGCCCATCTTTAAAAAACAGAAGAAGGAGGATCCAAGAAACTACAGGCCAGTCAGCCTCACCTCAGTTCCTGGAAAAATCATGGAGCAGGTCCTCAAGGAATCAATTCTGATGCACTTAGAGGAGAGGAAAGTGACCAGGAACAGTCAGCATGGATTCACCAAGGGCAAGTCATTCCTGACTAACCTAATTGCCTTCTATGATGAGATAACTGGCTCTGTGGATGAGGGGAAAGCAGTGGATGTGTTATTCCTTGACATTAGCAAAGCTTTTGATATGGTCTCCCACAGTATTTTTGCCGGCAAGTTAAAGAAGTATGGGCTGGATGAATGGACTATAAGGTGGATAGAAAGCTGGCTAGATCATCGGGCTCAATGGATAGTGATCAATGGCTTGGCAGCCAGTATCAAGCGGAGTGCCCCAAGGGTCGGTCCTGGGCTGGTTTTGTTCAGTATCTTCATTAACGATCTGGAGGATGGCGTGGATTGCACCCTCAGCAAGTTTGCAGATGACACTAAACTGAGAGGAGTGGTAGATACGCTGGAGGGTACGGATAGGATACAGAGGGCCCTAGACAAATTAGAGGATTGGGCCAAAAGAAATCTGATGAGGTTCAACAAGGACAAGTGCAGAGTCCTGCACTTAGGACGGAAGAATCCCATGCACTGCTACAGACTAGGGACCGAGCGGCTAGGCAGCAGTTCTGCAGAAAAGGACCTGGGGTTCCAGTGGATGAGAAGCTGGATATGATTCAACAGTGTGCCCTTGTTGCCAAGAAGGCCCATGTCATTTTGGGCTGTATAAGTAGGGGCATTGCCAGCAGATCGAGGGACGTGATCATTCACCTCTATTCAACGCTGGTGAGGCCTCATCTGGAGTAGTGTGTCCAGTTTTGGGCCCCACACTACAAGAAGGATGTGGATAAATTGGAGAGAGTCCAGCGGAGGGCAACAAAATGATAAGGGGGCTGGAACACAGGACTTATGAGGACAGGCTGAGGGAACTGGGATTGTTTAGTCTGCAGAAGAGAAGAATGAGGGGGGATTTGATAGCTGCTTTCAACTACCTGAAAGGGGGTTCCAAAGAGGATGGATCTATTCTAGACTGTTCTCAGTGGTACCAGATGACAGAACAAGGAGTAATGGTCTCAAGTTGCAGTGGGGGAGGTTTCGGTTGGATATTAGGAAAAACTTTTTTACTAGGAGGGTGGTGAAGCACTGGAATGGGTTATCTAGGGAGGTGGTGGAATCTCCTTCCTAAGAGGTTTTTAAGGTCAGGCTTAACAAAGCCCTGGCTGGGATGACTCAGTTGAGGATTGGTCCTGCTTTGAGCAGGGGGTTGGACTAGATGACCTCCTGAGGTCCCTTCCTGATATTCTATGATTCTATTCTTTTGTAAATTCGCTTGATTTTTCCAGCCAGTCTCCTGATCTCAGAGACCCTGAATCAGGAATTTGGAACGCCTGAGGTCGGCAATGCTGCATCTCAACTTTGGGGGAATATACCAGGAGCAGGATCAAAATGTCTTTGGAAAGCAGAACCCGCTCCCTGCTTTCCGCGGCCATTCCAGGGACCCGGGCAGTAAGTGCCCTGGCTGTGCCATGTCTGTGCAGGTGTTTTGGGGATGCCAGGCTGAACCGACTGTCCACGCTAAATGCAGGCATAGGCTGCTTGAAGCCCTGCTGTCTCTACCACATCCGTCTTGGCGGGGACTCTACAGCTGAGGATGCTGCGTCTAAGAGCTGGTACTTATAGGCATTACAGTCGGCTGTTAATCTGACACATGGACACAGAGCCACCTTCCTGTCTGCAGCTGCCAGGAGCATGGTGGGTTTGACGTTGGGAACGGGGAGGGAGCTGGGACATCCTGAGGGATATGCACAGCCCAGCCGAGGGGCAGGCACGGCTCTCAGTATTTCCCTGCTGCGTGTCTCCCATGGGGCCGACTAGGATTTCACAGAGTGCCTGAGAACATCCTGTGTATTACCATAGAGCCTTGGGGCACGATCCTGCTGCCACTCACATCAGTGGGCGCAGGAAGGACCCCTTAGGTGGTGAGGCTGGTAAAGGTCTCTCAGGGCATCCCTCCCACCCTCTCCATGGGGCACTGAGCCCCCTCATAGAGCGCAGACTTCCCAGTGCCAGCCCCCTGCCCAGAGCAGTGCCACCCTAACCCCCTCACGGAGCATCGAGTCCCCCATTCAGTACTAGACCCTCCTCTATGCTGAGCCCACTAGGTTTTATTTTTTGGCTTCTCCAGCAGTAGGCACCTCACTGCATGGGAATCTGTCAGTCCCAACCCACGCGGTAGGTGCACCCCGCCCAGCCACGCTCCTTCCCCGTGCATGGACTCGTTTGTTTTCTGTGGTTTCCCTCCAAGCCCTGCTCTGACTCCGGAAGGCGCCTTCGATGCTAATGGGCGGGATGTGGCGAAGCCGGTGCTAATTGCTGCCGTAGCTGCGCCCGCAGGTAAGATCCCTCCAGCTTGCCAGGCCCCAATAAATCCCACACCCCTGGGCACAGACAATGCAGCTGGCAGGTTCTAGCAGTTACCTGGATAGTCTTTAACCCCCCCTCACTCAGCTCCAGCAGCCTGCAAAGCATTAATCACCAGCAGGAGAAGCAGCCTCCCTGCTTGTGGGGCCGTTTCGCTCCCTGCCCATTCCCCACTGGCTCCATCCCATGGGCCCACAGATCAGAAAGAGCCTGCTCGGCCTATATCCCCCCATGGAAGGGACATTTTTTTATGCTGTAATTGCCTCTGTGAGCAGGAAATGGTCTGGCTCAGCCCCCAGGCTGAGCAACCGACGGCTCACTCCGAGCAAAGCCCCTAGGTTGGGAGCTTCCACCCCCCTGGGCTGGCTCACCTCCAGCACAGCGTCTCGCTGGGAAGCTGAGAGCAGAGCGCTGTAGCTAAGGACAGCAGATGGCCTGGGGCTGGGTAGCTCGGAGGTTATCAAGTAAAAACTCCCATCAAAGGCAAAGGGATTCGCACTCCGGCCCCACGTGCTGCGACCGCCGGATCTGATAACGCAGGGCAAATTAATCTGATGAGACCCAGGGGCAGAGGAGGGTGCTGGGGGATCCCTGGCATGCAGGACACTTTGGTTCCATGGCTAACCGTTTGTATCTCCCTAGCTCCTTCCAGCCACAGATCACAGCGACCTTCGTAACATTCGCGGAAGCAGCCTCGTGGCCCTCTTTCCCCATTGAACAAGGTGCTGCCCCGTTCCACAAAGGGGCAGGGGCCTCAGGCAACGTCACAGAGTCTGGCAAGTCCGTGGGGGAGCTGAGCCCACTTCTGCCAACCGTCTTCCTCCACGCCCCATAGCATCTCCGGGTCCCTCGTGTGCCCACTCACTGGTGCAAGCCGCACTCCTCTGCCGCTTGGGAATGCGATTCTTGCCCAGCCGGCACCTCACTTACAACTTGAACTGTTGCTCATGTTCCCACTCAGGTCAGCCAAGAGCCCGGCTAGCTCAGGTGCTTATCTGCCCCCCTCGCTGTAGGATGGGTGCACTGGTGAGGGAGGGATAGCTCAGTGGTTTGAGCACTGGCCCGCTAAACCCAGGGTTGTGGGTTCAATCCTTGAGGGGGCCATTTAGGGATCTGAGGTAAAAAATCTGTCTGGGGATTGGTCTTTCTTTGAGCAGGGGGTTGGACTAGATGACCTCCTGAGGTCCCTTTCAACCCTGATATTCTATGTTAAATACCCTCATTCCCCTCCAGTACATTGGGCTGCTGTCCCCATAGTACAGATGGAGGCACAGAGAGTCTAAAGTGACTTGTGTAAGGTCACACAGCACATGTCTGGCAGAGCAGCAAATTCACCCTGCCTCTCCAAGCCTTACACTAGCACCTTGACCACTGGAGTCATCCACAGGAGCTGGATGTAAACCTGTTGAGATTGGCATGAAGAGCCCAGGGATTGAATTTTGCTGAGATGGGTTGCCGGAGGGTATTTCAAGTGGCAGGTGCGCTGGGAAGCCAAGGGGAGGGTGGTATCCTGGGGAATTTGAAGCTAACCTTGTCCTCAATCCTCTTTCCCATGCATTCTCCTTCAATTTCTGGGAGGAGTGGGGGGTCACTGGCTGTCACCATGAAAATGCAGCATCTCAAGCCCCAGCCCCATTCTGTGTGGCAAGCTGCCAACATCAGAGTCATTGCACTCACTGAAAAGCACTCCAGACAGAAACCACACCGCTTTCCCTTCGCACACTCCTTTGCTCTCCAGATGCCTGACTCGCTAATCCCAGTGGAGAGCCTTGTTGCTGTTTGATAAGTTGTTTACTATGATGTCATAGCACATGATCGCACTGTTATTCCACCTCTTGGCTTTCGCACGCATAGCGATAGCACGGGCGATACAGAGACGAAGGCAGTAAAGAGAAGAATGCAGCAGCCACGCACCTCAAGATGAGAGGGAAAGAGGAATCAGCACATATATATGTTATCTAGCTCAACTTTCAATCGCTAAATGCCAAACACTCAATGAGCTCATTAATTGTAACTAAAGTAATTATTTACGGGTCTCCAGATGCTTACAAAAGACAACGTCTTGTTCTGGTTGGGACATAACACCTCCCAAATGTGTATGTCATCGCTACAGCAGGTTGAATAGGACAAAAGAGAGAGTGGTGACTATTTTCTTGAGTCTAAGCCCTGCACAGAGATTACCATTAGGGTCTGTCTACCTGTGACTACAGCATGTGTGGACATCTTGCGCCAGCTTTGATCTAGAATAACAGTAGCAGTGAAGCAGAACAGTCTGCAGCGTGGGCTATCCGCTCACGTTCATCCCAAGAGTCCCGGACAGGCTAGGAGAGCCTACGCTTCGCACGATTGGGATTGGAGCTAGTTGGAGCTAAGCTAGTGCTCAGGTATGGCTCCACGGGCTGTAGTCACATCTCTGATCTGATGGCAATATAGACAGACCCTCAGTCACGGAGTCGCCTCATACACAGGTGCCAGCACCATGAGACTCACATGACCAATCACATTCCAGAAATAAAAAATAGTCAATTTCGGGGGAGCTGTCTGCTTTCACTATCTTTATAATTGTAATTCTTATGAGGATAGCGCTTGGACGTCCCAAGCTGGGTGCTGTACGTGGACACACAGAAAGACATGAGCCAAGATTTTCAGATGTGATCAGTGATCGTGGGAGCCTAACTGGAGACACCTTAAAGGGGGCTGGTTTTCAGAGAGTGCTGAACACCTGCCCTCTGAAAATCAGGCCCCCTTAAAGGTGCACCAAGTGGTGCAGGTTTGACAATCTTGGCCATGGCTCGTGCCTCCCTGGAATATTTAATCTTAATATGATTGCTCAAAACTCTCCAGCAAATCCTTACAAATCATGACCACATTCGCCGAACCTAGCATCCAGGCATTGCAAATGACAGAACAAGGAGCAATGGTCTCAAGTTGCAGTGCGGGTGGGGGGTTAGGTTGGATATTAGGAAAAACTTTTTCACTAGGAGGGTGGTGAAGCACTGGAATGGGTTACCTAGGGAGGTGGTGGAATCTCCTTCCTTAGAGGTTTTTAAGGTCAGGCTTGACAAAGCCCTGGCTGGGATGATTTAGTTGGGTTTGGTCCTGCTTTGAACAGGGGGTTGAACTAGATGACCTCCTGAGGTCCCTTCCAACCCTACTCTTCTATGATTCCATGATCTATGAAATATCATTGGCACTGAACAGCTCAGTTGACTTTAGTGACCAAGCTGGGATGAGCTGTATTCAGTGCCATGCCAGTGAGAGAGGTCTGGCCAGTTCAATGTAATTCTTGGGGTGATGGGAGCAGCAGCTAATTTCAATGGGAAAATACCAGCATCAGCATCATCTGAAGGAAGAGGGCAGGAAAAGAAACGTTGAGAAAGTTGTTATGCCTCCCAAGAGAGCAGCAAATTGCCCACCGACACTGAGCAGCTCAACCTTCCGACAAAGGACTGAAGCTAGTGCCTGGCCTGGAGCTTCCTAGAAGCCCATCTTTTGGGATGGACAAAGACCATAACTTTGTGTGTAGCCATCCCAGCGTGAGGACTCCAGAGCCTGCACATGGTTTGAATTTTAAATGCAAGCCCGTTCGCCAAGGCACCGTTAGCCTAGCAAGAGCCAGCGATTCCAGCCCCGCGAACATGGCCAGTTAATCCCAACTAAGCTGTATCTAGAGATACAAATCCCCCAGTAAATCTAATTGTCTGCAGGAAAGCACAGCTGGCAGAGTTACGGCAGAGGCGGCACCATTCCAGTCCCCTTGGCCAGGGGGATTCAACCAGAAAACTACATTCAGACTAATTATCCCCAGAGCCCCAATCTGTGATCTTTGGAACAATTAAAAGTCCTTAATCCTGAATGAAAAGCAAACAAAGGCCAAGTCATTGTCTTCCTGCTTCCCCTAATCAGGGCTGCAGGTCCTGCTCCTGTTTACAATACAAATTTTCAATTAAAAATTCCAAAAGGCCCCAGTAATTGGGTCTCAAAGGGGGTTCCCACCGACAAAAAGAAATGAAAAGAGCTTTACTGTTCCCTTCCTGGCCGGGTCCCCTCCGCCAAATAACCCACAATTAAACATCGTCTGGGAACGCATGCGACACGGACAGGCTCCCAGACACCAGCAGGCTCTGGCTGGGGCAGGCAGTGCACACACACACATACACATCGTCTGCTCCCCCTGGCATGGGCATGCACACACCGCGCTAACGATGGGTAGCGAGCGAAAGCAATTTCATGCCCAGCAAGGAGCATCGCAGTGGCTGTATTGCCTCTTGATTCAGATCTGCTATTGTTTGACGAGCCCGTCTCTTAATCAGGATCAGTCGAGGAAACTGGAGGTGTTTGGGGACCGTGAGCCCCAATGTCATAGAATCATAGACTCTCAGGGTTGGAAGGGACCTCAGGAGGTCATCTAGTCCAACCCCCTGCTCAAAGCAGGACCAATTCCCAACTACATCAGTCCCTGATTACAGGGGAGGGAGCTGTGAGCAGGGACTGGGAGTCAGGTTGTTTTTCTTTTAAAGGGAAAAAATGCCAGAGGAGTTTGTCCTTGCTGTTGCTGCTAAATTACAACTCTCAGGAAAACCCTTTCTTGGGCCTCTCTTCCTCATTCCCAAGGGCAGCACCTGAGTAAATAGATGGTGCCATGGAGACCAAAATGCATCTTGTGCTGTTCCTTTAACTGCACTTGAGAGACAAACCCTGGGCCAGATTCTTAGCAAATCAGTGTAGTTCCATTGACCTCAGTGATGCCACATCAATCATACCAGCTGAGGGTCTGTCCCCCAAGCTCTCCTGGATCTGTTTATTAAATCACAAATTCCTTCCCCCGACCCCCACCTCAAGGGCCATTGGTGGACCCAGCCCCTCCCCGGCTAGCTAGAATAGCAGGCAAGCAATCAAGTGAATTGCACAGTTAGCAAGTCCTTCAAGTGGGTAAGCGTAAGCTTTCTTGACAAATCAACCACCTTCCTAGAGGCTCCTCTCGGTCCAGTGCTAACAGCCCCTGGCAGCTCCTCGCTCATTACCCTCCAAAAAACAATTAGAGAGCAGGCTTTAAAAAGGCAACTCCTAATGAAGGCACTGACCTGATTTGAAATGGGGACACGACTACAAACTGCTCTTCTCGAGGGAGCCTCGGAGTTATTTGTGGTTAAGGTCAGTTCCAGCCACAGTCCCCCACACTTCCCAAAACACAGCTGGAAGGCACTGGACGCCCCCACTCATACAGAGAGAGCGGGCACTCTATTTCAGACAGCAACACCCCGACAACACCCAGAGGAATGGCGAAGTGCAGGGCGGGCAGTACTCGCTGCTTGGTCTCGCCTGTTTGTGCTCTTTGAACGTCGGTCAGAGGCATCAAGTTCAAGAAAAATTCAGGGCCTGATCCTCTAACTCTTTCCGTCTAAGCATCCTTAGCCAAGGCTTTGCAGGATCTGCATATCAACCTCATCCCAGCCTGAGTCACAGACTAACACACCTTGAGCCTGCACAGCAGCTCAGAGAACTGTTCACAAAATCAGGTCTCTTCTCCCCACACAGAGGCGAACAAAGAGGGAACCTCTCGGGGTCGTTTGTTTTCTTAAGCACCCTTGTATATTTGTTTTCACTCTGCAAGGCGTGCAGGTCCAGCTCATCAAAGGTTTTTAAGAACCTGACTCCTATTGGTTACCTAACTACTTGCAAGGATCTGGGCCCTAGAAAACACAGAAATGGGTGCAGCATATGCACCTGAACAGAGCCAGACAAGCGAGGAAAGAGCAAAAGGCTGAGAACTGACCCCCTAGGTCTGATTTTCACAGGTCTTGAGCACCACCACTCTAGCAGGAGCCCAAGCGCTCAGCACAGTGCAGGTGCTCAGAACGTCCAAGGTCTGGCTCTGCATCTCTCTCTTTCCAGTTGTCCCAGCTGCACTATCGCCAGCACTTGAAGCCTTTCAACAAGACAGGGTGTCTCCTTCTCAAACATGCTCTGGTTCAGGCAGCAGCTCTGAGCTCAAGGCAAGAAGCATAGAAGATTAGGATTGGAAGAGACCTCAGGAGGTCATCTAGTCCAACCCCCTGCTCAAAGCAGGACCAACCCCAACTAAATCATCCCAGCCAGGGCTTTGTCAAGCCGGGCCTTAAAAACCTCTATGGATGGAGATTCCCCCACCTCCCTAGGTAACCCATTCACCACCCTCCTAGTGAAATAGTGTTTTCTAATATCCAACCTAGACCTCCCCCACTGCAACTTGAGACCATTACTCCTTGTTCTGTCATCTGCCACCACTGAGAACAGCCGAGCTCCATCCTCCTTGGAACCCCCCTTCAGGTAGTTGAAGGCTGCTATCAAATCCCCCCTCACTCTTCTCTTCTGCAGACTAAATAACCCCAGTTCCCTCAGCCTCTCCTCATAAGTCATGTGCTCCAGCCCCCTAATCATTTTCACTGCCCTCCGCTGGACTCTCTCCAATTTGTCCACATCCTTTCTGTAGTGGGGGGCCCAAAACTGGACACAATACTCCAGATATGGCCTCACCAGTGCCAAATAGAGGGGAACAATCACTTCCATTGATCTGCTGGCAATCCTCCTACTAATGCAGCCCAATATGCCATTAGCCTTTTTGGCAACAAGGGTACATTGTTGACTCATATCCAGCTTCTCATCCACTGTAATCCCCAGGTTCTTTTCTGCAGAACTACCTCTTAGCCACTCAGTCCCCAGCCTGTAGCAGTGCATGAGATTCTTCCATCCTAAGTGCAGGATTCTGCACTTGTCCTTGTTGAACCTCATCAGATTTCTTTTGACCTAATCCTCCAACTTGTCTAGGTCACTCTGGACCCTATCCCTACCCTCCGGTGTATCTACTTCTTCCCCCAGCTTAGAGTCATCTGCAAACTTGCTGAGGTTGCAATCCATCCCATCATCTAGATCATTAACAAAGATGTTGAACAAAACCGGCCTCAGGACTGACCTTTGGGGCACTCCTCTTGATACCGGCTGCCAACTAGACATGGAGCCATTGATCACTACCCGTTGAGCCCAACGATCTAGCCAGCTTTCTATTCAGCTTATAGTCCATTCATCCAGCCCATACTTCTTTAACTTGCCGGCAAGAATACTGTGGGAGACTGTATCAAAAGCTTTGCTAAAGTCAAAGAATAACACATCCACTGCTTTCCCCTTATCCACAGAGCCGGTTATCTCCTTCTTGTGTTTCCTCCTGGTATCCCACTTCCCCACTTACTTCCAGGCTTAGGTCACCATTCCCCAGCAAACCTAGTTTAAAGCCCACCTCAGTAGGTTAGCAAGTATGCCTGCGAAGATGCTCTTCCCTCTCTTCATGAAGTGGATCCCATCTCTTACTAGCAATCCTTCTTCCTGGAACAGCATCCCATGGTCGAAGAATCCAAAGCCCTCTCTCCGACACCACCTTTGCCACCATGCATTTACCTCTACAATTTGATAGTTCCTACCTGGGCCTTTTCCTTCAACAGGGAGGATGGACAAGAACACGACTTGCATCTCAAACTCCTTTATCCTTCTTCCCAGAGCAACATAGTCTGCAGTGACCCACTCAAGGTCATTCTTGGCAGTATCATTGGTACCCACGTGAAGAAGTAAGAAGGGGTAGTGATATAATGGCTTGATCGGTCTCGGCAGACACTCTGTCACATCCTGAATTCTAGCTCCAGGCAAGCAGCAAACTTCTCGAGTCTCTCAATTTGGTCGGCAGATGGATAACTCCATCCCCCTTAGGAGGGAATCCCCGACCACCACCATGTGTCTCCTCTTGGAAGTGGTGGTCGTGGAACCTCCATCCCTAGGACAATGTATCCCATGCCTTCCAGTCGATGGGGTCTCCTTCTGATCCCTTCCCCCAGATGACTCTTCCAAACCATTCTTCGCCATAGTAACTGTGCAGAGAGCCTGAAAACAGTTTCTTACCTCTAGCTGCACGGGGGGTACATGGGTTCTTCCCTTTCTTCTTCTGGAGATCACATCACAAGGGGGAGGGATAGCTCTGTGGTTTGAGCATTGGCCTCCTAAACTGAGGGTGGTGAGTTCAATCCTTGCAGGGGCCATTTAGGGATCTTGAGCAAAAATCTGTCTGAGGATTGGTCCTGCTTTGAGCAGGGGTTGGACTAGATGACCTCCTGAGGTCCCTTCCAATCCTGATACACTATAATTACTTTCTCAGTATGAATCAGGAGGCATCCCCCTTGTGTTTCCTCCTGATATCCCACTTACCACAGGGCTTAGGTCTCCATTCCCCCAGCAAACCTAGTTTAAAGCCCTTCTCACTAGGTTAGCAAGCCTGCTTGCAAAATGCTCTTCCCTCTCTTCATTAGGTGGATCCCAGCTCTTCCTAGCAATCCTTCTTCTTGGAACCCTCTGGCCGGTGCCATGCAGGAGGTCAGATCTGATGATCCGAATAGTCCCTTCTGGCCTTCTCAGCTATTAATCTATGTCGCTCTTACCACAGGCCTTTAATAGCCCTGCAGTGGTAGACAAGGCCCAGGTACCTGGTGTGACCTACTGACCTTTCCCTTTTGCTAAACTCCCAGGAGACAGGAAGCTGCCTTTGAGGAATGAGTGACACTGAGTTTTAAATCACTGGAGCCAGAGCAACAAGACCGCAAGAAGCAAAGAAAAGGTCCCGTGGACAGAGTGACCAGGAAGCCAGCCCCAATGGGAAAACTGCTCTGTTGGGGAGTGGAGGCATTTCGTGCTCCCTAGAGAAACACCTCAGGAAATCGGCGCTTCAGTTACTCCACAAATGACTGTGGGGCAGGCATGGAGTCACTAGGCTTGTTTGTTCACTGAGCTCCCCAGCAGCTTCGACAATTGAGTGAATCGATGGAACTTACAGTCCAGGAAGAAGCTCGCCGGCTTTTTTGCCTCATAAGCACTAATGATGAAGACAGCTCCTAACAGCCATCAAGCAAGACAAGGGCCCAGGTGTGCAAAGATTGCCTTTTCACCGACTAGCAATGCACGGCTTCCACCAGTCTGCCTCCCCTATGACCTGTTGGGACCCCCAGAAGGGCTGGGAGTGTTATCATAGAATCATAGAATCTCAGGGTTGGAAGGGACCTCAGGAGGTCATCTAGTCCAACCCCCTGCTCAAAGCAGGACCAAACCCAACTAAATCATCCCAGCCAGGGCTTTGTCAAGCCTGACCTTAAAAACCTTAAAAACCTTATGACCCACAGGTCTCAAGCATGGATCTGCAGGGTTTGTAGGAGCAGCCATGCTCCAGCCGTGCACATGGCAGCCTGTTAACACTCGCTTACCTGGGACCCATGAAGCCCAGCCCCCGTCTGAGGCTCCACCCCTGCAGTCCTATGGGCAGAGTCCCAAAGCAGCTGGTTGGCCCCCTGGCCCTACTTAAGCCAGCAGTGGCCACACAAAGTGGTCTGAACAACTGAGCTCCACCCTGCTCTGGATTGTGCGCCTCGTGCTTCCTGCTCCCACGGCTTGATTTTCCTGGCATCCTGACCCGGCCTGACTCCTGGCACCGGATTGGTGGTTCTGACCTTCAGTTTGTGTCCTGACCCTGCCGTCCTGATCCAGCCGACTCGGGTCTCGCGACAGCGGACCCTGGCTCTACTAGGTCTGGCTGCCATAAGGTGGCCAATTCTGTAATATTTAAAATCCAGGTACAGCACCCAGTTAAAGGGGTCCTGGGAGGGACACGGGGGCCAGCAGTGGTAGCGGGACACCGGCCAACAGAGGGCGCTCCAAGACGCTGGAAGAGCTAATTCCAATGGACGACCAGCCGGAGGTGCCGCAGGGGTGAGTCTGCGCCCATTTACACCCCCTAAGCAGGCAGTAGCTAGGCCAATGGAAGAATTCATAGGTCGCCCTAGCATTGCCTACACCAGGGGTTAGGGCAGTATTGCTACGTCTCGGGGGAGGGGGGATTTCTCCCACCCCTGAGAGACATAGCTATGCTGATGTAAGTTCCAGTGTAGACCAGTCCTTAGAGACTTTTGGGAGCCATGGAGAACCACTCCCCATTTTCTGAGTCCAAAAATCTCTCTCATTTTAAATGGCCCCTCCAAAAATTCCACCAGCCAGCGCAACAAGAAATGCTGGAGTCATGGCAGGTGGCAGGTAGTGCTGTCATGACAAGTATATGGCAGCCCCCGACCTCTTCTCCGTCCCTACCTGACAGAAATGTTCCCCAGGCGCCAGAGAGAATGTCGAGATGGCTGGGATGGTTAGACATTGCTGGTCCTTAATCTTCTCATCCCGCGTGTACCAGATCCGTCCAAGTTGAGCGCACCAGCTGCTCTGTTAAATATACCCAGCGTTGGACACACTTGCTCTCCTCCTTAGGTCTGGGTGGAGTGCGCCTGGTGGGCTGTCAAACTTCCCAGCTCCAGCATCTGCCGCTGCACTTGCTACGTACATCTGGGTGGAACGCCAGGAGCCTGAGGATTTTGGGGTGCTTAGATCCCCACATAATGAGGCTATGCTGCAGGACGAGCTAGAGCAACTGCAAGGAACCTGTTAAAAAAATCCCGGAAAAATCCTGCCTGGCTGAGTCCCCGTGAGACTGCGCTTTGCGGGATTGCTCCCATTTCAAAGAGGAACAGCACCGCCAGGCTTTAACCCCCTGAGCTGCTAGACTCACCCTGCAGCAGCATAGCACCAGGCGACGCTAGTTTGTTCTGACACCTGACCCCTCCTCGCCGGGAAAGTTACGGCTCCCCCTTTGCTTGGCTAGGGGAGAGTTTCCTTGGCACGATACGTGTTGATGGGAGCCGAGCGTGAGAGGGAAGGGGAAGAATTGCCCAGCATGCTCCATTAGCGTGAAACCTCATGATGAAGTGAAATATACCCCCAAAACACCAGGCCTATCCATTACAGCTCCCTCTTGGCTGGCTCCCTGCACCTCCTGCCATGGATTGTTTTTTGCCTTGTTTACAATGGCCTGTGCTCAGGCCACACACGCTGCTCTGTGTGTTGTGCAGAACTGAGCCAGGCTCAGTCCCTCCCCCCAAACCTAGAGGAATGAATCAGCACCATGCTCACTAACATCCTGGTGCCCTTGTCCCATGAAGGCTTTCTCCATCCAGCACCGGCCTTCACTTACGCGGCCAGCTTCATTTTGCATGTCAATTGCGACCCTAAAACAAGGCATTTTCTCTCTTGCCAGAGGCTTTGAGCCAACAGTTGTGTTCTGGGCACGCTCAGCGGGAGATGGGAGGAAAACGGGAGGAAAGGACAGGTAGAGCCATTAGAGATGATGCCCTGGTTTTAGAGCAGAGACGAGCCTGCACACAGCCCCAGAACTGAGCATCCCCTTAATTTAGGATTACAACAGTGGTGCCGAGCCCCAGCTAAGGTCTGGGCCCCACTGGGCTAGGTGCCGTACAAGTACTATACATAAAAGAGAGGCTTTGCCCCAAAGACCTTTCAGTCTAAATAGCCAAGACAAGCCAAGAGTGGGTGGAAGGAAGTGGTAGTATTCCCATCTCACAGACGGGGAAGGGGTCGCCGAGCTAGGAACTGAACCCGGAGCCGCCACCACAAGACCAACCTGTCTTTCCTCAATTACTGACCGGCCCAAAACTGAATACCGAAGGCCGGTGACCCAGGAGACAGTCAGACGCCGTGGAGTTTAACCCCACTGAGCCTGAAGGACAGAAGTGGGCTGTTTTAGATACCGACGTTGATGGTTGTGCAGGACATGGGGATCCATAGAAACTGCAGCAGCCTCACAGCTTGTACAAGTTTGTTTATGCTGTTTTCTTTTCCTTCCGTTTCCCCTGGAGAGCGTGTTCTACGAACAGGCTTTGGATGCCACCCCACCTATGGGAGGTGTCGGCACCGTCTGCACCATTGGAAGGCAGCTCTCGGACACCACGGTGATGGACTCAGCGTACGAACCTAATGGCACGAATTAGAATGGCCCTGGCCACAATGGGACCATCTTGTCCAGATCTCTTTGGGACCTGAGTTTGGCTTCCATGTGACCAAACTTGGGAACACTTTTCAGCTCAGTATATAGACCTTCCGCTGTAATTATAGTTTGCACATGTAGGTTCTCATCTTAACGGGTGCCTCTTGCAGGCTACCGGGCACTCTAAAGTCCTATGGAACTTGAAGGCTTTATGTAGCATCTCCTATCTGAGATTACCTCAGACCTCAAATCCTCACAGGTAAATATTTCCCCATTGCACTGAGGACAAGTGTTTACAGAAGCCTGTGGTAGAGAGGGGAACAGAACCCAGGTCTCAGAGCCCCATGCCTACATCACATGACAATCTGTTCCACATTTCTCTGCACAGTGTAACATCTTTCTACGGGCTGAGAACTGAGGTGTTCCAAAAGGTTCCTATGGTAGATAAAGGGGTTTCCCTCATACCACATTCTCTTCCAGGATCTAGATGGGATTTGCAAAGCCCTGGAGCACTGTCTGTACCCAGGCTAGTCCGACTGACAGCTGAGGCTGTTACTGTATACATATATAGTCCATTGTAGCTGTCCTGTGTTGTCAGCTCTGCTGCATGGCATTATCCGATGTGTCTGTTCCATACACCACATTACTGCCTAACTGTGTCATGTGTAGTAACATGGTTACAAATTTGTATGGTGCCATTTTCCTGGCAGAATTACCTCCACTGTTACCCCTGGACACTGCCTAGGAGTCAGAAAGCGGTGGAGGACATACGCTGGTTTTCTACCAAAGCGCCATCCATAAAGGTAATCTCCACTCCAATTTCAGAATAACCGTTCCTTCAAAAATGACCGGCAATGCAACAGATAACTGTGCTGAAATGCAAACTGTCGTCATTACAGTCCAGAGTGAATGCCTTTATTTCATCTCTCTCAGAGCTATTATTTCAGGGTCTTTCTTTCCAGACCATGAGGAGGACACTATATCAGTCAAATTCAGAACATTAAAAACTCAGGTCAGTAAAAACTTAGGTTTCACAGGGACATCAGAAAAGGTCTAGTGTGTCAAACAACCACCTATGGGGTCAGTCCAGCATGTGCTGAGATGAGCAATCAATGCTTCTTGGCTCTTGTGAAATGTGCCCTATTTCAATCACGCAGGAGAGTGCTTCTTTTGTTAAAAGGGCAGAGAAAGCAGATATCCTCTTTTTGGTGTGATTCCTCTATCTCTCACCCACACGCACGCACCTGAGACCCCTCCTAAGAACCCGAAAAAGCAAACCAAGTATAGTATGTGGCTATTATGTTTCACAGAACCCATTGCTGGCCCTGTAGTTTCCATAAAAGATAATTAAACCCAATGGCAAAGTAAAGATAGAAAGCAGGGAAGGAAATGCATGGAGCTGCTAACTGCTGGAGCTGAATTTCAAGCTTCTTGTGATTCAGCTAATGAAACACAGATGGGAGCAATCAAGACTCAGCTAAAATTAGCTGACTGAATTGAGGCAACTGTAATGAATATAGAACAGTGATTAAAGGCGTGCCAGCCAGAGGTTCATCCCCAGCACCCCCAAAGCAACTGGAACAGCATCTGTCACTCACGGAGATGAAACAAAATGCTGACAACAGTGATTCATATTTATATGTCCTTGAACTGTCTGTACGAAAAGGGGGAAAGCTAAGGGGACAGAAAGAGGCCAATCTTTGCCTTTCGCTGGCTGCCGAGGAACAAGGTGCACAGTAGAGAGAGGAAACCCTCAACGGTTTTCCTTCATTAACAAACATCTGAGGCAAAATTCAGACATCAGTTACATCAGTGTAAATCCACCAAGATCACAGTACGGCTCCAGATGCTCAGGCAAAGCTGGCCCCAGTTAATTCAAACCTCCTTGGTCTGGAACTCAGGCTAGAATTTAAGCAAGAACCGGCTATTGTAAGGTTTCATCGTGACCCAGCTGAGGCAAGGTCAGGGATGCAGTGGGAACGGATCCCACCACAGGATTTTTACAGTTCCACTGCCAATTGAAACCAGGAAGAACAACCACGGGGGACAAAAATCCAGAACTTCTAGAACAGTTCCTGTTCAGTTCCTATTCCAGCCATTGGTTTGCCATAACATCCAGACTTCAGGAGGTTGAAATTTGCCCCAGCACAAGGCCCAGACACCACTTAAACCCTACGTAAGCTTATGCATTCCAGCTCTGCACAGGGGTGAATTTCACCCACAGTGCATCACCACAGA
The DNA here is from genome assembly GCF_016161935.1 of Mauremys reevesii. Lineage (NCBI taxonomy): Eukaryota > Metazoa > Chordata > Testudines > Geoemydidae > Mauremys > Mauremys reevesii. The sequence continues at coordinate 16,156,055 of NC_052634.1, read as the reverse complement.
GTCTAAGGCAGCAGTGTAACCAGCTAGTGATTACAGTGAGCAGCAAGGGACATGGGTTCTAGATTCGGCCTCTGGCTCACTGAGGGGTTGCGTTGGGTAAGACACAAACTCCCTGCCTCAGTTTCTCCATGTCTGAAATGGGAGTAGCAGCACAAAACTGCCTTTATTGAACACTTTGAGATCTGTGGATGAAGAGCTATATAAACTGGTATCATCAGGGGCGGCTCCAGGCATCAGCACGCCAAGTGCGTGCTTGCGGCGGCAAGCCACTGGGGGCGCTCTGCTGGTCGCCGCGAGGGCGGCAGGCAGGCTGCCTTCGGCAGCTTGTCCGCGGAGGTCCGCCGAAGCTGCAGGATCAGCGGACCCTCTGCAGGCAAGCCACCGAAGGCAGCCTGCCTGCCGTGCTTGGGGCGGCAAAATGCCTAGAGCCGCCCCTGGGTATCACAAAGCACTTGGCAAGCATTAAGCTTCATCACACCCCTGAGCAGTGATTTTCTTCATGGTACAGGTCGGGGAACTGGGCACCCATGACTCGCTCGCGGTAACAATGTGAATCTAACAGAACCAGGAACAGAACCCCACCCTGTGTTTACCTGCTAGACAATGCTGACTTGCTGCTGCATCCTGCCCCTTACCCCATGTCCGCTATGGGAAGCACCATGCCCTCTTTGAGACAAATAGACCCACTGGGGCTACGTTTTCAAATCTTCGTATTTCATTTCCCCCAGGCATTATAGGTCAGACACAGGCACTATGGGCAATGCACACCTATTTGCACATATTGAAGTTGCTTCATCTTCAAGATTGGCCTAATCTCCCGAGGTTTTTATAGAGCATTTAAGAAATATAAAGAGATTAAGTGCTCGTCCGTTTTGTAAGTGACATGTTATTATGAGTCTCTGCCAAGTACATTTATCCCAGGGCAAAACTGATAGCCACTGAACTCAGAGAAAGGGACAGCGCCAGGTTACAAAATCATATCAAAAATAGAAGTATACAGCTCCTTAGATTATTAAAAATGAAAGAAATTTTAAAGACAAACTGACCGCCATTTCAGCAAAGCTGCTATACAAACAACAAAAATGGGAGAGAGGATGGCTGCGGGGAAGGAAGAAAGAAAGAGAGATTTTGGGGATGGGGGAGGAGGGAGTGGAAAGTAAAGATCAATGAGAAGTGGGAAGGAGAAGGGAGCAGGGTTGGGAAAAATGGGAGGAAGGAAAGTAGAGATGGAAGAATGAAGAGAGGAGAAGATAACCCACTGCGTACACATGTGCTCAGAGCCCAGACATTAGCGGCACCAAAGGAATCGCTGTCCAGTATTTCTCTGTGCTCATTTGCTCTGAAGCTAAATTCTGCAGTTTCCATTTCTCTTAAAACTCCTAAACACAACTAAAAAACATCATCTTTTCCATTCCAACGGAGCTCATTAATTCCTGCCACCATCCAGAGAGATCTAGGGCATTTCTTCCTCCTATCATCATGCTGCATGCATCTGACTACACAACTCTGCCCTCTAAACACAGTGGGGCTCTGTGTGCTCAGTCTAATAATATTATCTTGGGATACTATCAAGGGAAATAAATTGTCTAGGGAGGAACCCAAAGGCCTACAGATGGAAATGAGCAAAGGAAAATTGAGGCTAAGTGTCAAGAAATATTTCCCATGGATCAGATGCATTAGGCTTGGGTCCAGTATTGCTGATCACTGGCATTTGAATGGCATGAGTCAGCCCCCCCAAAAAACATCATTAGATTCTAAAAAATAATACATGTGGGGTCCTTTTTAGTTACCTGCCAGTTTTTGAGCCCTCAGGGTGTGCTTGAGTCGTATTCTCAAGCTTTTCTCCACAACCGCAAAGGCTAGAAACTTACACTTTTTTTACCTTACAGATGAGCTTCTCATGTCATCACATGACTCCAGGAGCTGAGACTTTAAGGAACCAAATATCGCAAGACTCAGAAACACTAGAGAATCTACAGAAACTCTGTAGAATTGTTTGGCAGGCCCATCCCTGGAAACTTACAGTGGCAAAGCATTGGAGGGCACAAGTCTATACTACATCGATGAACAGGTTAGCGAATCTATATACTTATATAGTCCCTACAGCACATGGGCATCTCACAGTTGGTTACTAATCTGAGATGGCAGCATTTTGTACAGGAGTAAGGGGCTGTACAAAGTGAAAGGCAGAGAAGAAATAGGCCTTGACCAGGCCCTGCCCTCGGAGAACAGTTCTCTGCTTGTTCTCATCTCTAGGCATTGGACATCACCAACCAAAGAGTCAGGTCACCTGGCTGAGACTCAGCACTTCAGTCCAGCCGCTTGCAAGCCTGGCTTTGCTCTCAAGCTGTTAAAATAGCCAGTCGTTGCCTGGAGCTCAAAGGTAAGTGACTCATTCTTCATCTGTGACTGGAAAAGAGGGAGGCTTAAGCCGATTCAGTGGCAGAGCCAGAATTAGAACCCCAGAGTCCTAAATTACTCTAACCATCCGTCTTCCCATTCACCTCAGCAACTGACGCTGTCGCAGAATAGCCTTAGATAAAGCCGAGGAGAAAGACAGCTCCCTGAAACACAGTAGAGTCATAGAGTTGAAGGCCAGAAGGGACCACCAGCCCCAGCCATCCCCTGCCTGCTAAACCCAACAACCAAAGTGAGACCAAAGTATTACAGCCTATGGGAGACTAAACTATTAATTCTAGTTGGATTCCCAATTTTAAGCCCTCCAATGAACCCCCTCCCCAGATAATTCGGGGGCCTGGGGCAAAGTGGGGGAGCAGACATAAAAAAGGCACCACTCGCTGCGGCGTCTGTACTCACCGGACGGCGCTCCGAGTCTTCGGCGGCAGCGGCGGCAGGTCCTTCACTCGCTCCGCGTCTTCGGCATCGCTGAAGGACCCGCTGCCGAAGTGCCGCTGAAGACCCGGACCGAGTAAAGGGCCCGCTGCCGAAGTGCCGCCAAAGACCCGGAGCAAGTGAAGGGCCCGCCGCCGTAGTGCCGCCGAAGACCCGGACTGAGTGAAGGGCCCGCCGCTGTAGTGCCGCCAAAGACCCGGACCAAGTAAAGGGCCCGCCGCCGAAGTGCCGCCGAAGACCCGGACAGAGTAAAGGGCCCGCCGCCGAAGTGCCGCCGAAGACCCGGACAGAGTAAAGGGCCCGCCGCCGTAGTGCCGCCGAAGACCCGGACCGAGTGAAGGGCCCGCCGCTGTAGTGCCGCCAAAGACCCGGACCGAGTAAAGGGCCCGCCGCCGAAGTGCCGCCGAAGACCCAGACCGCCGCCGGGTGAGTACAAATTAAAAAGGTGCCTCTAGCCAGGAAAGGGATTCTCGGCCAGGGCTCTCGGGGCCCCTGCGGGGCCCGGGGCAAACTCCCCCACTTGCCCCCCCCCGGGCGGCCCTAATGTAAACTGGTCCCCCAAAGGGCTGATCTGCTTTGCTGAACCCTGTTGTGCATGTATAATTATTATATGGTTTAAATCACAGGATTACTTAATGGTGCTCAATATAATAGGGCGAATTCACGTCTTCTAGTTTGAGTTAGGAGAAAGGCAATGTTTCAACGACAGACGGGGAATTTTTTGTCCTCTTTTAAATTCTTTGTATATTACCATAGAAAAAGCTATGGAGTCACTGACCTAGGCTTCCTCTACTGGGCTTACCCCAGGCATGTAAACAAGCTGAACTACCACATACTATTCAAAACAATCCCAAGTGGGACAGATTGTGGCTGGGATGGGACCATTCCAGCTGTCAATGTCTTCCATGCGCAGCAAATGGATGGCAGCCCAAATAAACCCAGCCCTCACTGAGGACTGTTTGGTTTTGCATGATCAACAATCACAAACTTTTATCTGCGCAGTTACTGTCGCTTCTCAGCTAAGTTACTCATCAATTAGCCTCTGACAGATCCCAAACCATCAGGTCCTTCCTCCCGAGAGACATTCCCAGCTCCCACTGCAGCCTGTTGATGGCTTCTCCATTAGGTAGCATGAGCGCGGAAGGAGTTAAGGACGAGAGAGCATTATGCGACTGCGACACACAAAAAGTTCCTTCTGGGGTTTTGTAGTTTTATTGCCTCATGCTTGTGATTGTGACTCAGTTGGGAGGAGCGGAAACATACCGCCTCTTCTAGATGGGAAACACAAGGTCACGCCAAACTGAAGGCTCCTTTTCCCGTTAACCATGTTCAGGAAGAGTCTCCATTTGCGTTCTGGGCCACGCATTGTTCTCCACATCGCCTCAGTCTGGGTCTCTCTGGAGGGATTGGGGGTCAGTATGGAGTCGCAGGAACATCAAACACAAGCAGTAAATCAACTTGTCGCTTCACTGGCCACCTCGCTGAAGAAGCCAAGGACTGGTGTGGGGCTAGCTGGGTGGTGTTGGTGGCCTGTGACATACAGGTCAGACTAGATGGTCCGGTGGCCCCTTCTGGCCTTAAACTGGGTGACTCTAAACACTTCATCTGAAGGGCCCTAGAATCATTGGGATTTCAAGTAGTGGATATCAAATAGAAACCGAGCAACTCTCTCAACTCTCGAGGTGGGTGCTCCAGGTCAGGGCTGAGGCATGTCGGTGGAGCAGTTTCTGACACATTCACTGATTCCCTACAGTGTTCTGAAAGCTTTCCTGGGTGGGAGTTATTCTCACAAACCGGCTGTCATCCCATGTGTGCACTTTTCCCTGGAGTCCTGGTGCCAGAGAGCTCTGCTGCACTATCTGACACTGAGGGCAGGTGTCACCCTAAGAATTCCTACCTGCCAACAGGCAAAGGGTTCACTGTTCTGCAACAGCAACTCCCTACAGTCCTGACAAACTCACTGCACCTAACACTCTGCTTTCATAGCATTTATCCCAAAAGTGTCTTGTGAGCGTAAGCAGAGTCTGAGCAAGCTCTCCCCTGACCTCACTGCACTGGGGGAGAGGGGGAAACCTCAGGAACAGACTAGATGCGCAGCAAGGTGGAGCTGTTTTCCCCAAATGATCAATTTTAGCTGCTGTTGGCTTACAAATCACTCCAGTATCTGAATGCAGGGGGCATGAAATGTTGGTATCCTTATGGTACGAGTAAAGGGCAGCAGAACTGCTTAGCCTGCCCTGATTGAACTTCACTGGCTAAGGAGGGGGTAGGGATGCCAAATCCCTGGGAAGCGGAGTGTGGATGTGGACGGGTGTTTCCAGGGCCGGCTCCAGGTTTTCTGCCGCCCCAAGCAGCAAAAAACACCCGCGGCAGCACGATCGCGCCGCTCCACTCTTTGGCAGCAATTCAGCGGCGGGTCCTTCGTTCTGACAGCACGAAGCATCCGCTTCCTTAGCTGGTGCCTGGAGCTGGCCCTGGGTGTTTCTACCTGACTGTGGGTACTGCCAACAGTGACCTAGACATCATGTGACCTGCCCCTCTCCAGGGTGAAATGGCAACGCTGATTCGACTCAGTTGAGAGTCCTTGTTTCTGGGTGGTGAGCTACCAGAACAGCACCCTCTGAATTCATGAAAAGTGGATCCTCTTGGCTGCAAACTGACGGCGAGAAACCTACTTCGATAAGGATTGTAACTTGCTGAAATCAAGTTTTAGTCACTAGGAAGCGGGTTTGGCTTTGTTTTACTTTCAACCCTACCTGTCTCTTACATTCTCGCTTATCACGTCCATCTCTGGTCTTTGTTAGCAAACATAGTCTTGCTTTATTACAAAATCCTCTCTGTGCTGGGTATTAAACTGAAGGGTAAAATCCTCAGCCAGACTGCCAGGCAGAGGCGTGGAGGCAGCAAACTTGCTAACTTCTGTGAGGGTCCAGTGAGAGGGACTGGCAATTAGGGTGACCAGACAGTAAATGTGAAAAATCGGGATGGGGGTGGGGGGTAATAGGAGCCTATATAAGAAAAAGACCCAAAAATCGGGTCTGTCCCTGTAAAATCAGGACATCTGGTCACCCTACTGGCAATTGAAGGGGAGGTAGTTTGAGGGAGACTGGGGGCTGGAAGAGTTGTTGGTGTCACCCTGCAAGGAGGGACCAGGCAGATGGAAAGCAGGGGGAGCTCACTGTGCCGTGAGCAGGCTGCTGGTGGCAGGGCTCTGAACCAAAGCTGCACAGCACAGAAGCACCCAGGGTTACAGGAAAGGGTGAGAAAATCCCTTACTGCTCTGGGTGACCCCCTTCCTCCCCCACACACAGCATCACAGTTACCTTGTTCCATTACTTTTGGCTTGAGACCCAAAGCCCTGAATGAAAACTCTCAACATTTTCTCTTCTGTATTTATACAAAGCTCAGATACCAAAAGTCGTAACAAAAGTAAAACTATACAATCAAGAAGCCTTCAGGGAAATATGTTGCATTGTAGCCGTGTTGGTTCCAGGATATTAAGAGACATTGACTTGCAGAAGAGCTCTGTGTAGCTCAAGCTCTCGTCTCTTTCACCAACAGAAGTTGGTCCAATATAAGACATTACCGCCCCCACCTTGTCTTCCAGGGAAAGATTACACAAGCAGTTAGAGGTCAGGCATGATCTCAAGAGGAGAAGGAAAGTAAGCACACACCTTCCAGGTATCCACCCCCACAAGGTGGAAAATATCTCAAATGGAGCGATTTATCTGAGGAAGTTACGATTCCCTCTTCGGTTCTCTATCGATTTTACCTGGCAAACTTTCATAGATACTCTACAGGCATGTTGCACGTTTCTGTATTTGTACAGTTGGAGAAGATTCCCTAATGCATTCCATCCTTGCTACCAATTTACTGGAAAGCATTCCCTTAATAAAAAAAAACCTACTACCACTATTGCAAGATGTAGTCTTTAGGATTATTACTCAAATGTTTTCTTACAAGGATAGCGACAGAATTTAATAGGAATTCAGACATTACAAAAGGACTCTGCAGAACATCTACAAGGATCAGTAGATACTGACTTTCCTATCTCTGCTACATCTGATTGGAATTGCCATGAGAAAAGCCTTTCTGTGCTACTACCCTGCAGCTGCTTCTGTCCCCTGACAGAACCAAAGGCAGCCGTGAAACCAAGACAGTTAATGAAGCCGCTGTGAGCCTCTGAAAAAGAACTGACAAGTTCATCTTGGGTCTTCTTTTAACTGCTCCATATCACTCATTCTTTGGGTGCATGGGTGTGTGCCCAGTTTAGCACCTGGAAGTCCACAGTGAACTCTCCAAATGTGTCCTTCAAGTGCCAGTAGCTTTGCTAGTGCCCTGGACGAGCCAGAAAGCTTGGAAGTGGAGCCAAGGCTGAGGTAATCCGAGGCTTCTACAAGCCAGAAACTTGGCCGGTCACTAATGGAAAAGGAAACAGAGAAAGTGAAGCACAAAGTCGCTCCTGACTGCCAGAGAGCAATGGCACAACATCCTCAGCGTCAGACAGGGATGCGAGCCAGGACCGGGCACAGAGCCTGAATCTAGCCTGTTATTAACTTGCCCATCTCTGCCGCTGGCTTATAGCAATAACGCCGCCAAGGAGGATGCGGGCTGAGTTTGTTGTTACCAAAGAGCAGGAGGAAGGTGCAAGAATCCAATGGTGGATGTAGGCTTTTTCTGCCAATGTCATGGCACAGGGCCCCACACACCCAAACCCAGCTGGACAGTCATGCTGCCACTAATACCGCTGCCAAATAGAGGCCTGAGGAGGGGCAGCCCCACGATAGGTGGGGAGATGCTCAAGTTGGACCCTGTGACAGGACGCACCAGGCCCTTTGAGGCCCGCTGCTGGAGGCCTTGCCATCCTATCACACCCCGCCTCAGGAAAAGGAGCAGTGAAGGTGGGTCCTCCAGGCCTGCCTAGAAAGGCTGCATGGAATCAGCCAATCAACGCCCAGCAGGCTCAGTTAAAAGGAGCTACAGGGCCTCTGAGCAGCTCAGTTACTGGCTGGGACCAGAAAGGGGAAGAAGGAGTGGAAGGCTGTGTGATGCTCCCAGTAAAGAGGTTTGGGAGAGACCCTGCTCAAACAGGGAACAGACAGAGAACCCAAGGAGGACAGAAGGGTGGCAGCCCGGGGAATGCAGCAGCAGCAACTATTAAAGGGAAGCAGCACGTGGCTGCTGTTTATAGGGTCCCTAGGTTGGGACCAGGTGTAGTGGGTGGGCCTGGGCCCCTCCACCGGCACCTGGGGAAGTGATCTAAGCCCCCAGGAGGGGATAAGACTCAGGACTAAAAACCCAAGAAAGGAGCTAGAATTTAAACAGCCCCAGAGATGGGGCTGCAGACCCCGGAGTGGGCCAACAATTTATTGGAGTGTGGTATCCCGGAAGGGGTTCCTGAACTTCCTTCATGCATGTGACTTGGCCGGAGGCCACTAGCCGACAGGGGGCAGTGCGAGCAGAGAAAAGACAGAATGCAGGCTCGCCCCCAGCCAACGAGAGGCACTCACGAGAAGCGACTGCACTACGCCACAGACTCCCAAAATGCCAGGTGATCAGAATTAGAGGCCATGCCGGGAAACTTGCCCCTGACTCAGGTAAGGTAAGGGTCTGTCTACACTTGGAGCTGAAGGTGGAATTTCCCAGCTCAGGTAAGACGTAGGCAGACAGAACTAATGCATTAAAACAGAAGTGAAGCCGTGGAGGTGCAGGCTGTGGGACGAGCTAGCTGCCTGAGCAGGTACCTTGGGTCACGGAGAGGACTGTACTCAGGGCAGTTCGCCTGTCCCGCCACCTGCACCGCTGCAGCTTTGCGTCTATGCTTAGCACGCTAGCTCAGTGAAAGCTAGTGCAGGTATGTCTGCTCCGGCTCGAAATGCACATACCCTGAGGGAGGCAGCGAGGGAGCCCAGCTGTGGGGTCACTCCACTAGATCCCAGCTGTTCCAATAAAAAACGCATGCATTTCGCTGCCAGCCACTGTGTGCATGCGGGGCGGGCTTCACTCTCTCTGGGAGCATCTAGCACCGGAGACAAGCAACTGTCTGTAGGTGTCGGGCCGAGCGCCCGTGCGCTCCAGCTGGCTGGGTCCACAGACAGATTGCTCAGCCTAGCACTGGGAGAGTTGAGGGATACAGGGAGAGTTCTGTGCGGCTTTTCCCAAATTGTTTTGCCAAAGTGTAACTTGAAACACAAGGCTCGTTTGCAGCAACGTTTGGGAAAGGTCCCCCCGGGGATACAGTTAGAGGAGCAAACAAGCTCTGCAATTCTACTCACCCAACATACTGCTCAGCAGCTCCTCCCCCCTCCCCCCCCCCCCGCATTGTGCATTGCTCACCCTCGGTTAGTGCATGTCAGACAATGAGGCAACACCTGCATAGGACACCTCCAAGGCACACTCGGGCTTTGGGTAACATTTTCACAAGCACCGAAGTGACTTAGGAACCTAAGTCCCATTCTGAAAAATGACTTAGGCACTTAGGGCTGAATGCTGGAAAGGATGTAGGGCCTTCGATGCTCAGTGATACAACTCCTAACAGGTGCCTGGAAAAACCACGGCATGTCTCAAAGCCTGAGTGAGGCACCCAGATTCCTGGGAGAGAGAGAGGCATCTTGCACTGTGATTTAGACACACCGGCAGGCTAGGTGGGGAGCTGCCTAAGAGAGCCAATGGGAGGCCAGCCACACGTGTGTTACGCTCCACCTTCTCACAGGGAGGTGCCTGGCACGTTACGTGATTCTGAAGCCAGGAACCTTGAAGAAGCTGCCAGAGGAGGAGCTGCTGCTGCTCCGCCCACCTTATAACTTTCAGTCCAGCGGGATTAGCACGCGCAGCTGAGAGGTGGGCAAGCCAGGTTCAACTCCCCCCTCTCTGTCAGAGGAGAAGAAAACATTTGTACAGCGGTTTCCTACTTCTCGGGACTGTGAGCCAGGGGATGGTCTGTTGTGGCAGCCTCTCCGTCTCTCCTGTTGCGCACTGGATAAATAATCAAAGACTGATGAGAGAAGGGGGACTGGATCTTCTATCTCTTGGGTTTAGTTCCCCCCCCCGCCCCCACCAAACCGTGTGTGGACACTTGTGTTTTGCTTTAAGAAGGGCTTGTTTTGGTTTAGTGTCAACCTGTTCCTAATCAACTTCAACTAAACTGAGATGAGTCTGTTTAGCCTGCCATCAGTGCGTCCACGTGGCCTGTTCACTGGTTTAACTAAGTCAGGTAATTTAAACACTTCAGGTGAAACAGATGCACGTCTGCAGGCAGTCAAGCCCTTAGGTGTTGGGGTATTGTTAATTCAATATAAGATACTCTTCCTTGTGGCTCAGTACTAACCCCTCTCCCCCAGAGTGATACTAGGAAGCTGCCAGGTGACGGATGAGACAGCTTTCAAAGGTGAGGACGTGTAATTATCTCCATTTCACTGTGAGGGAAACAGAGGTACAGAAAGAGGAAGTGACCTGGGTTACACAGCAAATCAGTTGCAGAGACCAGCTCCCCCAACTCCCACTCCACTAGTCTATGCCGTGGGCCACCACCACCCATGGTACAAAACCAAGGCCCTATCCACCTGCAGTCGTTAACTGATCCTACGAGAGCAGGGTCATTCATTCACCCAGGTGTCCTAGCCAAAGTCCAGCTTGGGTAATTACCAGCAAAATGGCTATCGCTGCTCCGGTCGCTCTGCCCTGTGGAATGGTGGCTCCAGTCCGCCTTCACGGCGGCCCATCTCTGGCACGGATGCCGTGCGGTGTTTCCACTGAAGTTTGTAAAATGCCGAGTGCGCCTTGTGCCGAAAGGTGCTGGAGATATTGCGAAACCGTCATGAAGACAGCTCCGCAATTCGCTCCAAAGCAGGATACCGGTTCGAGTAATGAGTCCCAGCCCGTATCTAGTGAGTGAGATTTTCTGATGAGCCCGGGACAGGGTGGGAATTTCTGTTTCTTCCATTTGCTTCTTGACTGGCTCATGCAGCTTATAGCGATTAAAGGCTGAGAAGATGTGGTCATCACCCAAAGTGGGAAAACAGGCCGAGAAGCTAGCTGGAAAGTACTGCCCATCCCACCCCCCACCCCCCGTGATCAAAGATGCTCTCAGAGAAAGTGGGGATGATGTTAGAATGTGGCTTTACTTATCAAGACAGCGTTTTATTCTCTCTCCTTCTGCCTTTCTCTCTCTCCAGTGAGTTTTAGCTTGGAGATTAAAAGCTCGTTCTCACTCAGGAAATGAAGAATTTCTGCCAAGACCTCCGGCTGAGAAAATCTGAACAAGATGCCTTCTGCCTGCAGACCCTGCTGGTGAACTCCCTGCTAGCATCTTGTAACGAGAGACACGACAGAGCCCCCAGTGTCACAGGCAGCTTTTTAACCCTGATTCCCATCCAAGCAGCACATGAGATGAGGGCAGCGGGTCGCTCGCTGAGAGCAGCCGCTGCCTTGACATTTACACGGGCCATGACTCAAACAAGCCAACCTTTTCTCGGGGCCACTGTAAATCTGGAAGCTGTAAAGGATCCTAGGAAAAAGTGGCCGTGTAGCCTCTGCTCACTGCCCGCAGAGCTCTGATTCCATAAAACTACTACCAGCTCCTTTGCTCTCCACACAGCGCCATGGGCAAGAACCTCTGCAGCCTTTCAGCTCACGCCAGGCACCAAGACATGGCTTCCTCCATTCCTCTGCATTGCCAGGGGTTCAATGCCAGTCCCAGGCCCAGTACCCAGAGGGAGGCGCTGCATGCTGGACTCCCAGTCTCCAAGGCCATGGAAGTCTCGGCTGGGTCTCCCTGACTGCGCCGCAGTGGGTGCAGCAAACCTCGAAGGTGCCCGGGAGCATGCCAGATCCACCAAAGGCAGGTGCCAAATGCGTGTCAGCTACTGGGCCCTGTCAGTGCTGGCCCTGCTCAGATCCCGAACCACTGAGACCCGTGCTTGAAGGAAAGGGATAGAGAAGGGATCCTTTACTAGGGCTGCCAGGAAAGGGGCAGATCGCAAATCCCAATGGGACAGGGGCTTGACCAGTCAAGGTAAATGAGGAAACCAAGGCACAGAGCAACAAAGTGGCATCTCCAAGGTCACACGGCTATTGGAGGGCACAGCCAGGAATCGAACCCAGGCGCTCGGACAGCCAGTCCCCTGCTCTGACCGATAGACAACACTGCCCCCCACTAAAATCAGGACTCCCGTGTAAAATGAGCTCCTGTGAATGCCTCCCCACCACCAAAGGCAGGATTGTTTTCAGTCACAAACACTGTAGAGGAAGTTAGCACCAAGGTAAAACGTCCATCCTTCCCTGTGATCTTAATGGAGTTTTGCACCGTTCATGCCTCTCATTTCCTTTATGCCTTTGGCTCAAGCAGCACATTCGCACCAGACGGGTGCCTTGCCCTTTCTGTGTCTGTTCCCCATTGCCAGGTGCTGGCCCAGAGCTCCCTGGTCGCTGCATTTCCAGCCCTGAGAAGAAACATTTTTAAAAGGGAGGAGGAGGTAATGAATTCTGCCCTCAGAAAGTGGAGGATGGAAGCCAATTCCCTGTGCAAGGGGAGCCAGATCCAGCCACTACAGGAGCCTACAAACTCCCCTTTGCTGAAACAAAGGCATTGGCCACAGCTCAGCCAGGCACTGCTATCCAGTCGCCTGAACTCCCTCCTTCGACTCCCCCTGCTGGGCCTTGTTTCTGGGGTCCAAGCCCCATTTTGGTCTGGGACCAAATCCTGTTCCCTGTCCCAGGTCAGTGGGAGCTTTGCCATTGACTTCAAGGGAGCAGGATTGGTCCTTGGTCTCCTCCTAGGTATGTCTCAGCCCGTTGGTCGTTCCCACTCCACAGGTGGTCATGGACATTGGGCCCAGCACTGGCACTACGTTCAGCCTCGGGGGCAATGTGCCATGAGTCATTCACGATCGGCTACTCTACCTACCCCACTGTGCTTGGAAAGGAGCCGATGGGCCCAACCAGCCCCGTCACCTCTCCTCAGCCACATCTGACACAAGGTGGGAGAACAGAGGCTACCAGTGGATCCCATCCACCAAAGTACCGAAACAAAAAGCAGGCTGGACTCCACCTATGGAAATTCCCACCTATGGAAATGCCCCAGGTGGGAAGAGCGGAAGGACACAGGAGTGAACACAGGAGTTCACACTGACTGGTTTGCTCCCATGTCCTCTCTGGAGCTGATCCCTTCCCTCTGCTTGCCCCCTGCAGTACACAGGCGTCTGTGCGAATGTCATAAGCTGCTTCTCATCACCAGAGGCCAATGCTAAGCTTGCCCGCTGGGGCTAGTGGAAATGACTTTGGAATGAAATCGATGCTCTGTCTCCAGGACCCCCAGGTCGCTCTGGCCACATGGGCATGGAGCAATGAGGCTGAGACGAGGCCGACTGCACGAGGAGGCCGTGTCATCCCTGGCTTGCAGGAGCAGCAGTTCCGGGTCAAGGCTGAAAGGCCAGAGTAAGACATTAGGCTCTGTGCAAGGCTCCACTACCCCCATTAATCACCAATATCCCTATTCACATTCTGCCCAGTGAAATGTTCATACCCCAATCCCTGCAAGGGCATTGCTCTTACTGATCATAGCAGAGGTCCTGGGTCCTTGGCGACGCCCCCAGCAGCTCCCAGAGACCTTCATATCCTTTCCGATATCTCTCTGGAGGTGGAAAAGGACCTTACAGTCAAGCATCAAGACGAGACTTGCAGGCATAAGAACAGCTCTGCAGTGGCACTGGCAAAAGGACGAGGAGCGATTCCCCGGCATGCTTGCTGTGCAGACGTATTGCACAGGCGCAGTATTAGACGACAGGAGAGTAGATTTGTAGGTTCCAAGGCCAGAAGGAACCACTGTGATCATCTAGTCGGCCCTCCTGTATCGCACAGGCCAGAGACCTGCCCCCAAATAATTCCTAGAGCAGATCTAGGGGGACACCTTGCTTTAAAGAATCCCACATAGGCGACTGCTGGATTAAGGAGACCAGAACCATACGCCTGGTCTGGTGAGCTGGCCCTGTGTTCCTCAGAGTCCCTGGTGGCTGACAGCAGCTACAACCCGTGTTATTCCAGGAGCACTCACTTCCTGGCTTCCTAGACAAATAGAAGAGTCTCAAACTCCTGACCGTACCAGTGCAGGTGCAATAGGGCCATGTCTCTGCTGTCCCTGGGCTTCCTGGAAAGGACCATTGAGATGTCAGGCCAGCCCCTCCAATGCTGACGCCTGGGAGCCACATTCCGTGATGAACAGCTGTGGAGACCTCTGACATCATGCAGCCAGCCTGCCTTTCACACTCAAATTGATTCGCCAAGACGTCGCTGGGCCCCTCCTCCAACAGAGGTTCCCTCCATAAATCATTTCGGGGTGGGGGAGAGGGGGCCTGAAAGGGAAGGATCATATTTAGCCCTAAATGAAGATGCCAGGTTGAGGCTGACGGAGCTACTGTGATCTTCAATTACATATGCCCTCTAGAATGACACTGGCCCTACATGCGTGTACGCGTTAATCTTCGCATGATGAGCAGACGAAGCTCTGAGCCAGACAGGGAAAGGGAATCTCAAAATCCTTACCTTGGCTAGATGGTTTTCTTTGCTGATCTCTTTCCAGAGTTCCTGACCATATCCCACCGCCGTAATCTCCCTCCCTTCGGCCAGCCCGGAGGCATGTCTGATCCCAGCCCCTGCAGGGGAACAGCAGATTGCTAGAGCAGCAGGGGTCCCAGTGCCATGTGCGTGCCGGCACCTTGAACCCGTGTGTCTCAGGGAGTCATGCCACACTCCCCGCCAGCAGGGGCAGAGGGTCTGGCAAGCACTCGTTCCCCGCCCTCCTCTGGTAGCCACTCAGGCTTGCCCAGTGGTAACTGACCTGACCCGAAAGCCCATTCAGCTGGAGAGTGGGTAGCAAAGTGGGCAGTTTGGTTTCACGGCAGGAGTACACGTAACCCGCGCACCTCCTGGGTGTGGTGCTCTCTCCCATCTAGTGGCACTGAGACCACTTAAAGAGAGAGATAAAATGAGTCTGCTCTACAGGCTTAGCTAACGGCCAGGTGGCTTTTAGCTCACACGATAGAGGCTCATGCACTAAGCTCTGGAGATCCCAGGTTCAGTCCCAACGGCCGGGGTCTGTAGGCGTTACATATGCACACGCCCCCTCTGTACCGTTCGCTGCCCCATGAGCGCGCGGAGCAGGTGGGTGCGGCTCTGGAGCAGAGGTACCCACTCTGACCCTCCACTCTCCCAGAGCTCCTCCCCTCCGTCTCCCGACAGCCCCATTCGGCGACAGGAATCTGTCCACATGGCAGCTGGGTACAGAGGAAGGTCCCCAACCCACAGAACAGAGCCGAGCAGCTGTAGCTATTCAGACGCTGCAGCAACTGGCTGGTGAGAAGAGAGGGGCAGATCCGGAGGGTGGGGGAAGGATACATTACCACAGCGCCATCAAAGACGATGTATCTACTAGATCCATGCCCCTCTCCGTGGCATTTCCTACAGGCTAGCTCAGACAGCGGAGTTCCCCGCTTCCTTTGCTGGTGTCTGTGGCACCTAACTCTGCCCGTGCATGGTAAAGGGGCGACCCTCCAGGCTGAGGAGTCCGCTAGAGAGCAGGGCGTTTAAAGTTAGGCCTTGCAAAGCTGAGATTAAATCCCCTGTGTGGCTCTAGCCTGAATTTGCTAGTTCCTCTGCAGGCGTCTTCATTGTCCCTGCAGAGCTGATTTGCTTTCTGGAGCAGCAGCTGTTAAGTGCCAGGGTGACACCTCTCATCACAAGCGAAGAGGACAACATGGGGCAAAGCAAGTCGAGAAGGGGCATGTTTGCCTGTGGAAATCTATTTACTTGGAGGCCGGGCTAATTGTTATGGGCCAACCCCGTGTCCCTGGGATACCTACGCCAGTCCCAGTCTGAGCTAGAACCTCGCAGTTATACACCTGAAAACAGGTTCCAGTCAACAAACCACAGCTCGTCCTTAACCAGGTCTTATTTATGTGCATCGCAGTAGCCCCTAGAGGCCTTGTAGGGTGACCAGATGTCCCGATTTTATAGGGACAGTCCCGATTTTTGGGTCTTTTTCTTATATAGGCTCCTATTATTCCCCCCCGCCCCCGCCAACCCTCTGTCCCAATTTTTCACATTTGCTGTCTGGTCACCCTAAGGCCTTGTCTGAGATCAGCGTGCGTGTGTGCATGCCCTCGCTCTGTCTGTCTGTCTGTCTGTCTCTCTCTCTCTCTCTCACACACACACACACACACACACACACACACACACACACACACACACACACACACACACTTACTTTACAGACTAAATGGACAAAGACAGCGAGGCCCAGAGAGGGGAAGTGACTTGCCACCGCCATGCAGCAAGTCAGGGGCAGAGAACACAGTGCTCGCCAGGCCAGTGCTCTGCCCACTAGATGATGCTGCCACTCGTGGAACTTGCGGCTGCTCTCCAGAACCCGCCTCTTCTTCCCCAGTCATCCCAAACCCACTGATCTAGATTTGACTGGTGGAACCTCAGCGCCGTGAAATGGCTTCTCCCTTTGTCAGAGCTTGGGCCCTAGGGGGGTCTCTCTGGATATGAGGCCTCCACACCGCTTGCCAGGCAGGGGAACCCCTTGCGCCCCGACCCAGCTCCCTGGCAGGAGCTTGGGGGGGGTGGGGAGCAGGGGGAGACTGCAGGTGGAAGGGGTGGGGAGGGGCCCCACTTGCTCTGACCCAGGGTCCCACAAACCCCTAATCTGCCTCTGACTGAGCTGGCGCCTAAATGAATATTCTGGGATGGGCTACTCCCTGTGACTGACAGGAAGCCCGCTGTGGCCCCACCTCCCTGCCCCTGTCATTCCCCAGACCATGGCACATGGCTCCCTTATCTCTCCCAAGAGCAGCAGCAGTGCCCCCCACCACTGTGGGAGCAGCAGGGGGCCCCCACTACTCAACCCACAGCCTCAGCTTGGGCGGGGCTAAGCCCACTGAACTCTTCTCCTCCTGCCACCCAAAGTCCCTGGTGGGGTGGGATCAGCAGGCCCAGCAGAGCAGGGGAGCTTGGTGTTAACACCCCGTTGAGATGCATGGGGCAGGCCACGCCACTCAATAGTGGCTTCAGGCTCTCTGCAGGCTCAGGCAGACAGCACTGCAGGAGCTACACTCGAGTCACAGTTTTCATGAGGGCTAGAAACTCACTTGGCTTTCTTACATGAAAGCTGAGCTTCTGCACTCGGCAGGTGGCTGCAGGAGCCTTCATCTGGCTGTTTGCTGGGCTAGTAGAGCCCTGGTGTTGGCTACTGGACTGAGCAGGCAACTGGGAATCAAGGCAGCTGGGTTCTGTTCCCAAGTCTACCACTGATCTGCCACAATTTAGGATGTGTCCCTTAATGCCTCTGTTGCTCCAGATGGGAACCAACCCTGGCGCACCCTCGGACAGGGCTGTGAGCTCCTCTGATGAGAGGGGCAGGCGGCTTCTGTGCTTACAGTGCCTGAAACGAGCACAGGGGCAGGGAGAACAGCAGACTGCATCCACCGGCAGCACACGCAGGCCAGGCCACTACCCCAGCTTGCGAATGGAGTAGGATTACTTCAGGCTCATAAATCAAGCTCTTTAAAGTGGAAAACAGCAAGGCTCGTACCCTGCGCTTATGTTATTTCATCCTTGAGAATTCCAGCCCCGGCTGCACCTCACGTCCCAAGCCAGACAGCTGACCTTTTTACCCAAAGGTAAGAAGCCGGGCAGACAACTCCCTGGCCTCCTGGAGATGAGGGGAAGCTGCGGGAGAATAAAATATGGCGGCTGACGTCAGCTGATAATGATGAATGCGCTCTCGGGTGCGATAGCTCTAAATCAGGGGCGAGCCGTACACAGCGCGCCCGAGAGACGTTGTCCATGACACGGCGACGGAGATAAGCCAGAGACGAGCAGGCTGGGCCCGGGTTGTGGAGCCACGCACCAGAACTGAGCCATCAGGATTAAGTCACGTGGCTGGGAGCTCCGCAGTGACCCTGCTGTGCCTTGGAGAGGTCGTGGGGGATGCTGGGCTTCTCCTCTCCCGTTCCTGCCCCTCCTTTCCCACTCTCATTCCCCTTTCGAACCGCACTGCGTCCAACTCTCCTCTCCCGCTCCTCCCCCTCGGCCTTCCTCTCCGAGGTCAGCGCGTGTCTCTCCCTCTTCCTCTCCTCGCAGTCTCCCACACTCATCCTTGGTGACATGACCCGTCCACCCCTTTAGCTGTGCATTTCCTTGCCCTGGTGTCGTCACTCGCCCTGCAGCCCTGGGTCAACTCTCGCCACCACCACAACGACTTGGTCTCCACGCGGGCACGGCCCTCTCTGCTGAGTTCCCCTCTCTGACCAGCCCCTCGTCTCTCAGCATTGCCCTGTCACGCCAGGCCAGGCGTGTGACTTGCAGTCCCTCAGCGCTGGGGACTTGTCGTCTCCTCCCTGTCCCCTCTTCCAGCGACATGGCTGGTGATTCGCTCCATTTCTCTCTCACCTCCACCCTGGACTCTTTGGCCCTTCTGTCCCACCGCAAGCTCTGCCCTGCCAGCTCCCAGCCCCAGCTCACCCCTACATCCCCTTCCTCTGCTCCTGCTCTCGGGCTGTGGCACGCCTCTGGCGGAAATCCCGTGACTGGGCCGACTTCCTCCTTGAGTTCTGCCATCTTCCTCGCTAGACAGCTCTCCTGCTCCAACTTCATTGAATCCCACGGCCACAATCCCAGCCGCCTTTTCGGCCCCTCTGATTCACTCCCAAACCCTCCCTCCTCCTGCCGCCGCTGTTCTCTACACGCAGAACTGCGCCAATTTCTTCCGAGAGAAAATTAACAAACTACGACGGGAGTTTCCCCCTGCCCCACCGACAGCCAGGGCCAGCTCCAGGCACCAGCGAAGGAAGCAGGTGCTTGAGGCTGCCAATGGAAAGGGACGGCACGTCCGGGTCTTGGGCGGCAATTTGGCGGCAGATCTCTCAGTCCCTCTCGTCCTCTTTCAGCTGCCACTGACTTGCCGCCAAAGAGGAAGCGAAGGAGCGAAGGACTTGCCTCAGAAGTCGGCAAAAAAGCTGGAGCCAGCCCTGCCGACAGCTCTCCCCTCCTGTCACAGACACAGAAGTGTCTCATCTGCTGTCTTCTGCTAACCCCTCCACTTGCCTCAGTGACCCTATCCCATCTCCTGAGCTCCCACGTGCCCTCCCTGCGCTTCTCCTTAACCTCTGCCTCTTTCCCCGCACACACTTCATCTCTCCAGCTTAAAAAAATCCACCCTGGACTCCAGGTGCCTCTCCAACCCCCCAGCTCCCTTCTCCCCTTCATCTCCACGTTGGCCTCAATCACTGTGAGCTCTTTGGGACCGGGACAGCCTTTTTGTACAGCACCTAGCGCAGCGGGGCCTGGCTTCTAGGCCTGACCATAATACCAAGACAAGATAATACGAGTGTGACTCATCCTCAGTGGAAGTCGCAGGAGGGAAGCCCAGCTGGGATGCTTTCACTGCTCAGTTAGCGGAGCTGGGGGCTCACGCCTCTCAGAGAGAGGTCAGGGTGCAGGTCCCATGAGTCCCAGGGAGTTCCCACTGCAGCGACAGCAACTGACCAGCTCAGCCCTGAGGGGTGACGGCTGGGGGATGAGGACTAGGAGAAGGGAACAGGCGGGAGATGGGGGATCAGAGGCCCTGGGGAGCATGGAGACCTGGGGGAGATGGGAGCGGGTGGGTGAGTCCCCAAGCAGCCAGAATCCCACAGGCATGAAGGTGGCTCACAGCCACTCCTTCCCCTGGGTGGCACCCGCGTGTGCGGGGGCTCCTGGAAGTCTCCCCCGGCCTGCTGAGTGCTTGATAGTGGAACTGCGCCTGAGCTGATATGTGGAGTCCAAAGAGACAGGGGCATGATCCCGGCTTTGCCCCCAGCCGGGTAACTGCTCGGATGCCACCCCCAGAGCAGGCAGGGCTTATCCGGGCCAGCGTCTGACCCAGCGCCTATCACACAAGCACCCAGTCCCGGCTGGGGGGAGCGGCAGGGCAAGCGCAGCCCCAGGATTTCTGCCGTTCGGGGTAAGAAAAGTTCCGTGCAGGGCCCGAGCCAGGCTGGAGGAGCCGTGCCTGTCAGCGCAGCTGCCGGCCCCTGGCTGCTGGGAAGAGCCATCTTATTTCAATTATTCTTCGGCGGCCCTCGGCGAGCGAGAGGGTTTATTTACTGTGAAATCCCTGAAAGTGTCTTTCCAAAAACGCTGCCAAGAAAAAAAAAAAGCCAAAGCGGCTCTCCGTGGCGAGCGAGCGCGGCAGCCAATGGGGTGCCCACGCCTGCCCCTCGCCGCCTGCAATCCAGCCGCCGCTCTGTTTATTTGACATCCACTCAGCACTGCACAGCTGGGTTAGCCACAGCTTACACAGTGCAACCAGCATGACCACGCAGCTTCCTCGGGGGGCCGCTCCTCCCCAGCCTCACCCCCAGCCCACGACAGCCAGCGGGACGGTTACGGTGAAGGCTGCACAGTAGCCAGGGCCTGCTTCAGTCCCGCTGGTAACGTAAACAGAGCAGTTGATTAAACTCCGCTCTTGGATCGGAGGAGGTGGGGCAGTGATTCGGGAGGCCTTACAAGGGGCATTTCCCTGCAGGCTGGGTCCCCATTAGTCATGACAGCCTTCGCCTCGGGGGCTGGCAATCGAGACGTTCCCCCCAGCACTTGTGGAGCATACCTAGAGCGTAGAGTTTCACGGGATCTAGCTAGGGGCACGCGCCGCGCTGCCCAGCCCCAGTCATTTTAAACTCATGAGTCAGGATTTTAAAGCATCATAAATGAAGAGTCTGTTTATTGGCCACTTGGTGTCTCAGTCTTTTGGGGGTTGCATGTTCCAGCTGTGTCCCCAACCCCAAGGGGCTGGACCCTGGGGGGGGGGGTTAATGAAAGCTGAGAGTTTCATGTCGTCACAGGACTCCGGGAGCTGGAGATTTAATAAAACACCACAAACGTCGCCAGAGTCATCAGTGAACTCCTGAGAGTGGCAGCCCTGCTTTGTTTATCCAGTCACCCATGGATGAGATGGGTAATGATCCAGATTGTGCCCCCTAAGCTGCACATGTGGGGGAGCCTTTCCTTTAAGGGACTCCAGGGGGAAGCCTGGGCAGGGATGGCCCTGGGAGTGGAGCAGGCTGGGGGTTGCCAGGAGGCTGTGCCAGGGTGGAGGCACAAGCACACAGATGCAGAAAAGAGGGCCCTCGGCTCTTGAGGATCCCTGGGGGGCTTGCGGGAACAAGAGTGGCCCATTCCGGGGAGAAGGGGCAAACCCCACACTCCTTCCAGGGAGTGATTTGGAGGACGCTCCCTTAGGCCGTTCTTAGCAGGGGATCTAGGCCATAGGGCGAGTCACAGGCAGAAACCAAGGCCCTGGCCCACCAGGAAAAGACTCTGAAACCCAAAGAGAAACTAGTCTCTTCTGGGGACCTGCAGCATCGAGTCTGGGGCTACATGGTGTTTTTCTTAGAGCTCCAGCTCCCGGAGTCCTGTGATGACCTGGGAATCTCGCCTGTCACTAAAAAACAAAATGAACCACCTAGCAGGTACATTTTTAGCCCTCCTAGTAGGGGAGTAAAGGCTGCAAACATTGACCCCAAAGGCTCCGCCAGCAAGAGGTCAATACATGATGTTTGGGCCTGACTCCTGATGTGTGACTGCTGGGGGGTGGTGAGCACGCCGTTATCACAGCAGGAGCAGCCCGCGAAAGCCGGCTCCATAGAGCGGTCCCCTCCACTCAGTCCCAGGCATTAGGACCTTCTCTCTCTGCCGTCTCCTATGGCCCAGTGACTATTACACAGCTAACAGTCCATCCATGTTCCTCCCAGCCCCGACTGAACTCATCAGATTCCTGGTCTGCTCTCACAAGTCCAACATGTGATTCGCGGGGACCCCTGGGCTTGTGAAGCCTTCTCCTGCCTGCCGGACCCAACGGACGGACGGAGCACGTGGAGAGGCTGGAGCACAGTTCTGCGACTCAGGACTCTTCTGTGCCAGGCTGGTTGTGCCGCTGACAGATCAGTTCCATGGTCGCTTGTGCAACAAGGTTCAGGCTGTGCTACATTGGCCACACCGGGAGGCTGAATTCATCAGTGTCTCTAGCTAGCTTAGGTGCCTATCCGACCCCGTTGCTCTGGTATCTGAGCACCGTAAGTGGAGCTTCCCAGCGGCATCATTTGACTCCGCAGGGAGAGTGCAGAGCGGCAGCTTAATCACACGTGCATCTCCCCAAACGGGCATTGACACCTAAGTGACTTGTCCAAGATCATACGGGAAGTCTGGAGTACAGCAGGGACTTGAATGCTGGTCTGCCAGGTCTACCTGGACTACCACTGGGTCATGCGTTGCTGTCCTTGGACGCGGGTAAAAGATAGCTGAGGTAAGTACAATGTAACCCTGCAGGAGTTGGGCCCACGTGTTAGCGCTGCTAAAATCAGAACCAGGGCCAGCCGGCTCGAAAGGCAGCCCCGTTACCAGCTGCACTGTGCCCCCAGCCCGCCTCCCTCCCAGTGCCCCGACGCCCTCTCCTGTAGGCAGCTGCCCGTGTTTTATCAGCTTCCTTCGCCTGCCAGCAGAATCCTGCTTTGATGAGTTCTCCTTGCCACGGCTGGGGCTGCCTCTCCCCGGCAGCCTGGAGCGCGGGCCTCAAACACAGAGCATTCCAGCCATTCCCTGCACCCCCTGGAGCCACTCCTCAGCTGAGCTCAAGTTTCTGCAAAGGGTCATTGCCCTGCTCCCCCAGCAGTGTTCATTAGAACCCTGCTCTGCCTGCTCTCAGGCCTTGGGAGGAATGGCCTTCAAATGCTCTGACACTCTCAATAACCCTCAGGACAAACGTTAATGCAGCCAGCCCTCTGCTAGACTGCGCCTCCCACCTGCCAGCATCTCTGCAGCTTCCAGGAGCCAAGGAGGCTTCCCAGCCAGAGACACGCCTGAGTGAGAGTGGAGGGGTCTGCGCATCAGGGCTGATCCCCAACAAGACCCTCCAATATGAGCCCCTGCATCCAAGCTCACCCCCTTGGTTCTGCTTCTTATGTCAGATCCAAGCTCACCAGGGGTCTGTTTATTGCTCTGGTGGCAATCGCCCCAGAACGTTGCACGAGATTCCAGTGCTGTCAAATCCCAACCCAAACCAAGGCAAGTTGAGAAACTCCGGAACCAAGAATGCTCTCCCTTCCCTAGGGCCTAAAGTGTTTCGCAGACATGAAGGAGTCCATGACAGTAGCCGGCTCTCATGCAGCGTTTTTCATCAGTAAAGCTCAAAGCACTTGCCAATGGATGCCAGTAACATTACTGCCATTTGACAGATGGGGAAACTGAGGCACGGGTGGTGCTATGACTTGCCCAAGGGCACCCTGCAGGTCCGTGGCAGCACTGAATAGCGACAGGTCTCCCAAATCCCCATGCAGTGTTCTGGTTGCTTGGCCTGCTCTGTGAGTTAAGCGTCACAATTCCTCAGGGGGGTGGGGAACGATTACTGTTATTATTTTCCATAAGGAGCAAATAAGACGAAATGACCTGCCCAAGGGACATCGTCCCTAGATTTGCTCTGGGCTTGATCCTGCACATGACTTCCAGTGCGGTCTATGGACGCAAGGCGCACAGCGGCTACAGGATCAGGCCCCCTACATTCTTAAGGCTCAGCCCTTCCTCAGTCCAGCATCCTCCTGCCTTGAGCTGGGGGTTTGGGAGGAAGGTCCATGCTCCATATTCGCCTCTCTCCAGACTAGCTGGAAAACCCCCTTTGCTTCCGGGCGCCGCTGCGGTTGGGTCGGAGACACCTGCGCCCCTTGGCTGGAGTCAAAGCACCACGTTCTGTCTCGGGATTCGTTATTTGCGCAGCCAAGTCGTTGGGAGCTTTTGTTGCGCTGAACAAGCCGTGCGTTTTCCTGCTCTCGGCCCATTAGCCAAGACCCCGGAGCTCCCGTTTGTTAACGACGGGTCCGGAATTGGCTCTGGAATGCGAAATGGCTCCAGGAATTCATCCGTAGCAAACTCTTCTCTGTTAGTGCTAATGAGAGGTTGTAACGCTGGCCAAGGCCATGCAAATCCTTCCTGTTATCTCACAGTACCCCGCTCCCTCCCCTGCCCTCCTGCCTCCCACACAGAGCGTGGAATTGCTGCATGGAGCCTTAAACTCTGGCTCTGCTGTAGGCATGATGAGATCCGGAGCAGAGCTTGCCACTCGGACAGTATTAGGCAACTCATTGGACCTGAAACAACAGGCTTTAAAGTCCCTGTGCATAATGAAGAATGGTAAACAGATCTGGGCAGTAGCCCTAGAGCCTTCTGGGTAACAGAAAATGTGACACTGGGTCTGGCTGGCTGGTGGCCGAGAAAGTTTTAGTTGTTTAATACTCAGCATGCAGATTCCTGGGCCAAAGTGCACCGCCGGGGCCATAGCCTGCTCGGGCAGTGCTCAGCCCGTCCTCTTCAGGCAGTGGGCCTGAGTGCGCACGTCAGGATTCGGCCCCAGATTTTGGCCCCTGCTGTCGTTCGACAGGAAGTCTCTACGCAGTTAGAGTCCTGGGGCCATCTGCTCTCTTCCAGCAGACAGTCGATATCAGACACACTGCAGCCAGGGGGCTGTGCAGCCTTGCAGGAGCTGCACACACGGGAGACAGATCGGGGAAGGCTGAAAAGGACTGGGGGTCCCATGGAGGGACACTGCAGAACCGGAGGGGGGAGGGTAATTTCATGCTGTTGGTGGGGGAGGAAGGAAAGCCACTATTCCCCTCATCTTCACTCCCTGTCAGAGGGAAGGACCAGCCGCTGAATTGCGCTGAAGATTGGAGCGGCGGCGGTAGAGCTGATCGCGATGGAGTCTTTTGTGGGGGGGGAGAGCTTGGGGCAGCAAAAACCCTGGAGCCAGCCCTGCTCCTAACCCCCATTAGTAAGCGATGGGTACACCATGTCTCGGGGTGAATAATTATAATATGTTATGGGTTTTATGTTGGCCTTCAGAGCTTTCTTGCTGCTCTGGATGGCTTCAGGATGTTAATTTTATATGTATTTGCTCAAATAAAAACGTGGAATTCCTTTTGGCCATGGTTTGCCCGTCCCACAGCTGGAGAATTCCTGGGAACCGGCCATTGTAGGCTCAGGCAAGTATTTACACCAAACATCTGAGTCTAAATGTTACAGTCATCCTATCCGGGAACAGAAACCATACCATGTGACTCAAGCACCCACTCAAAACAAACTAAGCTCTTGTCTTTTAAGTATTTGCCACCAACTGATCGCAAAGTATCTACAGCCCAAGCATTGGTTATAAAATGATCTGTTGCTGTGTGACTATGAGCGACATGCTTTGGGGATGCTGCTTGCGTGCAAGGTGCTGTACAAACTACAACCAGATGGCTTGAGTTTATAAGAGAGTTATGAGCTGCTGAGCCCAGGTACCTGCCTATTCCAAGTGAATCTAATATTTCCCAGGCGGACACATGGATTTCTTAGAGCAGCTGTTCGGAGGGATAAGGAGGGACAAAGCCCCACGTGTTCAGGCCAGTGACTCACAAATCATGTGCGTCTCCTCCCCTTCCCCCCAGTGATTTTTATTGATTTTAAGGGGCTCTCTCCCAGCCGGTGGGAGCGCCCACTCTTGGAAGGGAGGGTTTGCAACGGAGCTGCCGGCTGGGCTAATCACCTGCTCTCAGCCTGCAGCCTGTCGCTGCAGCCCTCTGTCGCGCGCAGGGGCTGGCTTTAACGGCCCTGCATGTGCCCTTCCAGCTGCTGTCTCCTCTCATCCGCTCCAGAAGCAGCTTCTGTTTTCAATGCCTAGGGCTGCCGGCCCCGGGATCTCGCTTCTGCTGTGAGAACAGCTTTTGTTTGTTCTGAAAGTGGCTGCTCTTTCCCTGCCACTGACAACCATCCTGCACTTCAGGCAGATGTCAGAGGTCCCTAATTCAGCTATTCTTCATCTCCAGCACCGCTGGCGCCCGAAGAATAGCCGACGTTCAGGCTTCTTTCATCCCAATGAGGTCGCCGTTGGATCCTGGAGCTTGGCCTTACAAAATAGCCCTGCCTGGAGAGCTTAAAAAGCCAAACGTGGGTGAATTAAACAGCCCTAAGAACCAGGCCGTGTTAAACAGTTAACAAATGCTGCTCAGCCTTCCGTGGGGCTTGCAGAGCACAAAGCCGGCTGCCCGTCTCTGGAAGCCTGGAGCAATTGCTCCGAACCCTCGCAGGGAAGGAAGAAATGAAAGCGGGGGGTGGGAGGGAATTGAGAATCTGCCCCTTTCCCTTTTAGCCCAAGCTGCACTCGACAAGGAGTACGAATTTCCCACTGACTCGTGATTGCACGTCACTCGCCAGAAATGCACCTGTTCGGTGCGAAGGGAGAGAGAAACCAAATACCACTTGGCCTGCAGTCTGGTTGCAGTTTACAAACGGCACAGGGCCAGCCCTTAGAGGGGCCGTCTCACGCCAAACCCAGCTGTCCCAGGAAGTGGAGTGGGTGAAATCCACCTAGGGCTGGGGAGGCATCTTTCAGATGATCTTCAAAATGCACGTGTGATTAAGCTGCCGCTCTGCACTCTCCCTGCGGCATCATTTGACCACGCTCCTCTCCTTCACCTCCTCCCCTCAGCAGCCATGCAGTGCTGCTCCGCTTTTTAAGGACCTCGTCCTTTACTTCAGTGGGAGCTGAGTGTGCTTAGCACGTTGCTGGCTCAGTTCCTTTGACAGCTGCCATGCTCCACCCCAGCAGAGGCTGCATTTCAGTGGTGAGCGACGTGCTTCTGAGACAATCCTTTGAGATGAAAGGAGCTCCATAAACCTAACCAAGCACCCAGAAACTTTGCAGGCGACGGACACAAAGCCTGTGATATCGCTCAGGTAGGTAGGAAAGGGACAAGCAGGAACGATGATGCGGTTGCCTCAAGAACCTGATTGGTCGGCTGTACGTTTGGAAGCTCATAGCAGGATTGAGAGTAGCAAGGGGGATCACGGACAGAAAATCTCTTTGCAAAAGTGGCCTCTTTGCATTTCCATATTTATCTACTGCCAGCTTCGGTCTTTCTAGCGATTGGCCCGACTAGCCTGTGAGCCAGCGCTGGCGCCCCTCTTGATCACCCCGCCCACACATACCCCTTCTGAGCCTAAAACCCAGATCTCCCGTGGCATGGTTAACTGGCAGAACCCTCTGCCTCCAGTGCTGGCATGTCTAAGGTAGCCAGGGGCTGCAGGCATGCACTTTTATAGAGTTCCCTTGGGAGCTGCGGGATTCTGGGTAACGTAGTTCCTCACACACTGGGAATGGACTGCAAAAGTCCCTTAAAACACCAATCTCCCCTTCTCTCAGCCAGCTTTGCTTAGCCCCCCTCCACTCTGCAGCATCCACAATGAGCATGCTGGCTGCAGCAGTCAGAGGGGAATAAATCCCAGTTGTTAGTCACCAGTTTCCAAGGCCTACAGGTGCCTTCAGGCCATCACCCCCTAAATTAAGGAGCCCTGCCCTTTGCCAGCCCTTTTAATGTCGCTTGTGAGCTTGTGAATCAGACTCAGCCGGGCTCCCTGGGGTGTTGTTAAGTATCCTCGGTTCCCTTTTGTGCCCTTCCCGGGCTCCTGGCAACCAGATGTCAAAAGGTTGGAGGAAAAGGCCCTTTACATTTTGTAATGGAGTTTGAATGTGATTTCTCCCCTTGAGTCAACCTGCTTAACACCCGGAAGGTTTCAGCAGAGGGTGCGAATTTGGGGGCTCATGAATTAAAAGAACCCTAAGCTTCCTGCAATATTTTGCTCTCATCTGAATTATTTTCCCTGACACCCCGGTCATTAATTGGCTGCTGGGGGGAGTTATTGAGAAATGGCCACCCAGATCCCTAGACGGAGCCAGACTTTGACGAATCAGCGTACATCCACTGATCTGCTGCACACGGAACTCAGTGGAGCTACGCTGGTTTCCACCAGCTGGCCCTACGTGATGGCCCAGGGCCTGGAACCAGCACGTTTACAGAAAGTAAATGAGGCGAAGGTGCACCAGCAATTAATTAAAGCAATACAGAATCATAGAATCATAGAATATCAGGGTTGGAAGGGACCTCAGGAGGTCATCTAGTCCAACCCCCTGCTCAAAGCAGGACCAATTCCCAACTAAATCATCCCAGCCAGGGCTTTGTCAAGCCTGACCTTAAAAACCTCTAAGGAAGGAGATTCCACCACCTCCCTAGGGAACCCATTCCAGTGCTTCACCACCCTCCTAGTGAAAAAGTTTTTCCTAATATCCAACCTAAACCATGTCCCGCACTGCAACTTGAGACCATTGCTCCTTGTTCTGTCATCTGCTACCACTGAGAACAGTCTAGATCCATCCTCTTTGGACCCCCCCTTCAGGTAGTTGGTGCCAGAAGGCAGAGCTTCAGTGACTGGGCATTGTGGTTGCGGGGCTGCTCTATCCTTCGCTGGGACTTCTTCTTTATCCACTTGTAGCAGCCAGTATCCCAGGACTGGGATGCCCTGAACTGGAAGACACTTCCAGCCTCAGCAGCTGCATGTTCCTGCTAGACAAAGTTGACGCTGATTTTCTCTGGATTCCCCATCTCCGACTTCCAATGGCACCAAGGACATGAGGATTTCAATGTTCTTCCCAAAATGCAAGCAAATCCAGGGCCAAACCCCCCCCCTCCCCGCTGGTGGAAATCAGCATAACTCCACTGAAGTAAATGGAAGTATGCCAGTTTACACCTAGTGAGCATCTAGCTCAGTGTTTAATGGGGGTGAGGGAAGTCGGTCACATGATCTCCCAACCACAGATCGTTGGCCAGCTGAAAGATATGGACATTGAGTATCCATTGAGTGAATAGACTATTACTGGAATGACATTCATATCTGGGAATCCTAACATCCCTTAAAGGGTGCAGGAACTTGTGGTTAAAACACGGGACTGTACGTCAGGACTCCTGGGTTCCATCCCCTGCTCTGCCACTGATTTGTTGTGTGGCTTTGGGCAAGTGACCGCCCTTCCTTGTGCTTCACTTTCCCCATCCCCAGAGTGGGGATAATAATACGGACCTGTTCTCCTGCGGCTAGGGTGACCAGACAGCAAACGTGAAAAATCGGGATGGGGTGGGGAGTAATAGGAGCCTATATAAGAAAAACTTCTGACATGAAACTCGCAGCCATCTCTGGAGAGACAGACTTTCCCAGTCTGAGCTTGGTGGGAGATTTTTCAAATGGACACGCAGTGCTTTCAGTGCCCTCTAGTGGTGGTTGTGATTAAATCACCCCTTTGTGTGGGGAATGCCTGTGGGACCTGCTACCCAAAGTCCTTAACAGGAAGCTGGGCGTGTTTGTGTTGGATAGTGGACAGATAAAGCAGCACAGTGGATTGTTAGCAGTGTCTCCCGGTCCTTCCTTAGTAAACAAATAAATGATTAAACCCATTATGTGTGTAAGCAACCGCACTCGGGCCATCAGTGGGGACAGGAACCCAGGACCTTCAGCACTGCCAGAACAAACCTCTATCACTTGAGCTAAAAGAGTAGCTCCTGTGCCAGGCTACTGTAGGAGCCCCCTTATGTGGACCAGCTATAAAAACAGGACAAAAGTTCATGGTCCCTTAGTGGGGAGCACATGTGGAATCCACACCTCTGGTCGCATAAGAAAACACAATGGATCTTTTGCATAAAACAAACACTTTCAAAATACATAGTTCCCAGAGCTTAACAAACCTCACCAGATCCCTTCTGAATTTCACTATCACTGTACTAGGGTCAAATGAAGCCAGACCTAAAAGGGAACTTGAAAGAGGTATGAGACAATCTGACAGGGTCCCTGGGATGCAACCTGGACCGTAGGACTGCTAAGCCCTCCAAAACCCACCAGCCAGGGGTATCCCTCACACTGTGATGCTGGTGTCAAGCTACAAGCCTCTGACAGGATGTCACTGACACAGACATCCTCAGGCAGGGACACACCCAACTCAGTTACAGGAATCATCTCCCAGCCACTCATGAACCAACAATAGAGAACCCAAGTCATGATGTCACTTCCCCTCTTTTATACTTTCTTCCAGCTTGCTGGAAAGATCCTTGGGGTGACGTGAAGGGTCAGGCAGTCCCCATTGGTCAAGCAGTCGATTGCATCCATGCCTTCACTAAGGAGTCTCTGGGATAGTGGCTTCTTTTCTTGGTGGGCCTTGATGAGCCATTAACATTGTCTGTCTATTGCTGGCTACCCCTTTGTCATAGCTGAAAGGCTGGTTGTGGGTGTTCCCCACCTCACAACATATTTCAATAGCACATATAGTAAAACTTCATAATTTCCATACAATGTTAGCACATACGATCCAACAGGATATCGATATTCAACAGATGAAGACTTAAAATGATACCTCGCAAGGCATACTCTGTACAAAACACATCACAATGTTATAACAGTGGTGAATATGGGGAGTCTAGGGGGCTAATTTGAGATACAGAGTTCCACAGACAGTTACTTCCAAACCAGGCCTGGTGCTAGGGAAGGGTCATCCCCCACAGGCAGATTATTCTGTAATTATTTTTATTGATTATCTGTATTATCAGGGCACCTAGGAGCCCCAGCCATGGACCAGGGACCCTCTTGTACTAGGCAGGGGCGGCTCCAGGCACCAGCACAGCAAGCGAGTGCCTGGGTCGGCAAGCCGCGGGGGGCAGCCTGCCGGTCGCTGTGAGGGTGGCAGTCAGGCAGCCTTCGGCGGCGTTTCTGCAGGAGGTCGGTTTTGGTGGTAATTCGGCGGCGGGTATGCCGAAGGTGCAGGACCGGCGGACCTCCCGCAGAAACGCCGCCGAATCCGCGTGACCAGGGCGGCCCTCCCACAGAAACGCCGCCGAATCCGCATGACCAGGGCGGCCCTCCCGCAGAAACGCCGCTGACGGCTGCCTGACTGCCGCGCTTGGGGCGGCAAAAAACATAGAGCCGCCCCTGGTACTAGGGGCTGTGCAAACCTGGAACAAAGTGGGGTTTTGGCACCTTCCGCTGAAGCAGCTAGTGCTACCCCTGGCGGAGCTGGGACACTGAACTAGATGGAGCCAGAATGGCAGTTCCTGTTCAGGTCGAAACTTCTCTAGTCAACAAGCAGAGGAGAGGTCAAAACAAGCTTCCCCAGCTCGCGGCTTTGCAGTACTACCATGAGCAGGGTCTGGTTTCAGAATCCAGAGCTATCAGTAAAAGGAATCAGCAAACAGGCTGGAAGGGACCTCGAGAGGTCATCAAGTCCAATCCCCGGCGCTGAGGCAGGACAAGAAAACCTAGACCATCCATCACAGGTGTTTGTCCAGCCTGTTCTTAAAAACTTCCAGGGATGGGAATCCCACAACCTCCCTCAGAAGCCCGTTCCAGAATTTAACTGCCCTAGAGTTAGAAAGTTTTCCCTAATATCTAACCTAAATCTGCCTTGCTGCAATTAAGCCCATCACTTCTTGCCCTGCCTTCAGGGGACGTGGAGAACAATTGATCACCGTCCTCTTTATATTTATATTGGAGCTGTTGATTAATCACAGCTAACTCACATGATTAACTCAAAAAAATTAAGCGTGATTACAAACATTAATCATGATTAATTGCACTGTTAAACTACAGAATAACAATTGAAATTTATTAAATATTTTTGGATGTTTTTCTACATTTTCAAATATATTGATTTCAATTACAAGACAGAATACAAAGTGTACAGTGCTCACTTTATATTTTTTTATTACAAATATTTGCACTGTAAAAATGATAAACAAAAGAAATAGTATTTTTCAGTTCACCTCATACAGGTGTTGTAGTGCAATCTCTTTGTCGTGAAAGTGCAACCCACAAATGTAGATTTTTTTGTTACATAACTGCACTCAAAAACAAAACAATGTAAAAGGCCTATTCTCACTTTCAGGTGACATAAACAAGAAGCGGGCAGCATTACCTCCTGCAAATGTAAACAAATTTGTTTGTCTGAGCGATTGGCTGAACAAGAAGTAGGACTGAGTGGACTTGCAGGCTCTAAAGTTTTACATTGTTTTACTTCTGAATGCAGTTTTTTTTTGTACATAATTCTACATTTGCAAGTTCAACTTTCATGATAAAGTATCAGAGTGGTTGCCGTGTTAGTCTGGATCTGTAAAAAGCGACAAAGAGGCCTGTGGCACCTTATATATACTAACAGACGTATTGGAGCATAAGCTTTCGTGGGTGAATACCCACTTCATCAGATGAATGACGAAGTGGGTATTCACCCACGAAAGCTTGTGCTCCAATACATCTGTTAGTCTCTAAGGTGCCACAGGACTCTGTCGCTTTTTTCGTGATAAAGAGATTGCACTACAGTAATTGTATTTGGTGAATTGGAAAATACTATTTCTTTGTTTTTTACAGTGCAAGTACCTGTAATCAAAAAGAAATATAAAGTGAGCACTGTACACTTTGTATTCTGTGTTGTATCTGAAATGTGGAAAACATCCAAAACTATTTAAATAAATGATATTCTATTATTGTTTAACAGTGCGATCAATCGCGCGTTCCAGGTATTGAAGTTAGGCTGGCTGGTCTATAATTCCCTGGATCCTCTTTTCTTCCCCTTTTTCAAGATAGGTTCTCTTGAAGATAATCACTAACGGTTCCAGGATTGCTTCAGCTAGTTCCTTATGTCTCCTTGGATCAATATCACCAGGCCCTGCCTACTTGAATGCATCCAAATATTCCTTAACCTGTTCTTTCCCTATTCTGGCTTGTGTTCCTTCCCTCTTGTACTTGATATTTGCTCCTTCCCCTTGCATGTCACATTGCAGCCAACCTGTGCCCAGCCCCGGGCAGCAACTAGATGCTACAGATCCCTGTCTAACAGCAGGTCCTGCACTGCCTCAGCACGGCACGAGAGCTCAGAGCCCAGATCCTGCATGTTCACGCTTGCAAGAGAATGACAGCTTCCCGCTTCTACAGCTGTGCTGGGAAGAGGTGAACCCTGCACAAAGCAGGTGAGTTCCAGGGGAGAAGATTTGTGATGTCACCTCCGCCCGTATCAGGAGAAAGGAGCCTCTGCCGGTGCCACAACATCTATACCAGTGATTTTCAAACTTTTTTTCTGGGGACCTAGTTGAAGAAAATTATTGATGCCCGCGACCCAACAGAGCTAGGGATGAGGGCTTTGGGGTGTGGGAGGGGTTCAGGACTGGGACAGAGGTTTGGGGTGTGGGGGTGAGGGCTGAAGGGTGGGGCTGGGAATTAGGGGTTCAGGGTGTGGGAGGGGGCTCTGAGCTGGGGCAGGAGGGGGGCAGGGCTCTGGGCTGGGGGTGCAGGCTCTGGGGTGGGGATGGGGATGAGGAGTTTGGGGTGCAGGAGGGTGCTCCGGGTTTGAGGGGGGGGCTCAGGGCTGGGGCTGGGGATTGGGGCATGGGGTTGGAGAAGGGGCTTACCTCTGCCGGCTCCTGGTCAGCAGCACACGGGGGCTAAGGCAGGCTTCCCACAAGTCCTGGCAAGCACCGCCTCCCATCGGCTGGGAACCGGCCAATGGGAGTGCAGAGCCGGTGCTTGGGGTGAGGGCTGCGCACGGAGCCCCCTGGCCCCCCACCTAGGAGCCGGACCTGCTGCTGGCTGCTTCCAGGACACAGCACAGTGTCAGAACAGGTGGGAACTAGCCTGCTTTAGCCGGGCAGCACCGCCGATGGGACTTTTAATGGCCCGGTTGGCGTGCTGACCAGAGCCGCTGTGACCCAGTGCCTTATATTCTGTGACCCAGCTCGCTCCCAGCTGCAGTGTAGACGTACCCTAACTGACTCACTTGCAGTCCCACAGCGAGTCAGGAACGGAAGCTACGTCTCCTGCTCCCACCACCCCACCACGCTGCCATCTTCATCTGCATTAGCAAGCCCTAGATTTGCCAGCTGGTTTTCGGCCGCTTTCCCCAGAGGCGTCTCCCACCCCTCAGCTAATTTCCTCCCAGTTGCTCTCTGCTCTCCCTGCTCCACCCGCACAAAGGCTCTCTGCAACGTCCAGTGCTGCGCGTGAGCCAGAGAACACCCTGCCTTGGGACAGTCAGAGTCCTCACTTCCTCCGGCCTCCCCACATGCAGCTGATCCCCGCCCTCACCCAGACACTAAGCTGGCCAGAGCCCTGTGCTCTGGAGCTGCCGCAACACATCTGCTTGGTTTGCGATTCCCACGTCTTCTCGGCCTAGGTTGCGGGGGGGGGGGGGGGGAAGGGGGGTGGTTGCTTTCCCAGAATCCAGGGGCTGGTGGGGGCCTGAGAACGCTCTCTCACGTCCCACCCCTGCTGCTGGAGGCTTCACTCATTTCTCACTCCGCCAGCCGAGCATGGGGGGGGGGGCCAGTCTAGTCATTGTGAGGGCCAGCGCATCACGCCTGTTAGTTTTATTAAAGAACACCTATGAGCACGTGAAGCTATGGATTAACTCCTCCTGCGCCAGAGGCTCCCACGTGCTACGCTGAACCGGTGGCACCAGGAATAACTGGCTCCAAGAGCCTCCCAGGGGGTTTGCTTGGGCCCAGCGAGATTTTGAGGAGCTGCTGCAAAAAATAAAAAATTCTATCTACAATATACGCACTCTCTGTCCCGTGCCTCTTAGCTCTCCTTCGTCACTAGGGGAGTTGCTGCCCATTGCAGGGAAGTCGTCTAGCTCAGCGCTGGTCTCCCATGCTGAGGCTGCATGAGAATCGCCCGCAGGGGGTGCTGGTTTCTCAGTAAAGCCACCAATAAATCAGTTATTCATTACAGGTGAAATTCCCCTCACCCCTGAGGGACCGCACTCCACCCCCAGTTTTGAGACTTAAACGTTGCCTTGGCCATCAGCTTCCTGCCATTGGCTCGTGTCGTTCCTCCCTCGGCTGGACTGAAGAGCCCAGTATCAGATATTTGTTCCCCTGGCCCTTTACCTGACTCGCCTGCACCCAAACTGCTGCAGTCCGGACGCAGTCTGCAATGCTGCGTTCACACTGGGAGGAGAGCTGGGATCAGATGGGGTCAACCTACATTGTTAGCTCAAATTAGTATCCCGTTTCTAGCAGGGAGGCTAATTAATCACCAGGACAACGGACCCAGGTGGAGGGAGTCTCCATCCTGTGAAAGCTTTAACTGTCCTTCTAAAAAGTACGCTCTGGCTCAAGCAGGAGTCTAAGCTTGGTGCAGGAATCACTAGGTGAGTTTGGTGGGCCGTGCTATCCAGGCGGTCAGTCCAGATGATCTTAATGCACTAGGGTGCCCAGATGTCCCAATAAAATTGGGTCTAGCCCGATTGGGCCTGTCCAGGAGCCTTGGAGGAATGGGAGTGGACTGTGGGCTGATGGCACCCCAATGTGTCCCGATATTTTAGTGTGGTGATCTGGTCACCCCTCTAATGCGCCCTCCTGGCCTTAAACTCCAGGAACATGCACACAGGGTCTATGAAACCTCGCTAGAGCCCAGCGCTAGACACCCGTCCCCTCTCAGCACTGGGGAAAGCCCCTCGAAATCCTGACTCCCAGCTCCAAGCACTAGACCCCACTCTCCTCCCTGCTGGGCTGAAGGGCTGGGAATAGCCGTCCCCAGCCTGGCTCGCGCTGTCCAGCCCCCTTTCATAGCATGGTTTTGTCTTTCCCCACTTGACACGTGCACAGACATTGTTAATGTGAAGTGGAGCAGCCGGCAGCAATCTAGCTAGCTAGGAACTTATTCTGGCCTCCACAGTGCAGCATCTGGAGGTAGGGGAGTATCAGTATTTCCATTTACACACTGGGAACTGATGCACAGAGGGGGCTAAATGACTTTCCTGGGGTCGCCCAGTATGTCTGTAGCAGAGCCAGGATCCTGAACCCCCATCTCCTGAGTGCCAGTCCAAAGCCTAAGCCACAGACCCCTCTGGGCCTGTTTCACTTGTAAGAGCCCAGATGTTTGGGGGCGAAGTGCTCTCCCATGGCCTTCAGCAAGGAATCCTGCTGCCTTCCTGCAGCTGCTTTTCTTGGCACCATCAGCCGCTGTCCTTTTCCCGTCCCAGCTGCCCGGTTGGGTGCATTCTCCATGCAGAACCAAGGATGATGAAGCCAAGCAAAAATGTGTCACACGATACGTGGAGAATAGTGGAGAGGAGGCTTGTCGTGAGAAGGGTGCTGCCACCTACAGGTCACAAGGGGATTTCACACACAGACGCCACTCTGGGCACTATTCAGACGTGGTAGAAGAGAGTCTGGTCAGCGAACAGGTGTGGGGATTTGTGTGTGACTTCAATGTCACTGTAAAGCCAGGGATATGTTCACACTGCCTCAAGTCAATCCTGCGTCCTTGACCCTTGTGCGGATGTATCCAAGGGGCCCCAGGTCCGCTCACTGCAGTTCTAAGGCCTTGTAGCACTTTGCAAACTAACTACGTCAAGACTGAGGCATTGGATTAAATTTCTAGGCATAGCAAATAAGGCCTGGAATGTATCTGGTAGGAAGAGATATGTGAATAATGAGGCATATCCAGCAGTTAGTGCCTTTCCAATGGCAGTGTTCCTATTGCTCCGACTCACCCCATATTGTCCAGGAACGCTGTTTAGTGTTTGCAAATTGCAGAGCACCACCTGGAATAATCTCCACCTTCTCCCAGTATCAGATAGCTGCCCCGTCCCCCTCCACACACATACCCGGACTAATACTCCCCGCTATTGAGCAGCTGTGGCCATGGTTTCTATGAAGCTCACCTCAAATCTGGGCCAGCTTAAGACAACTAGGTGACCCCAAAACGGAGGCACCCAAATTTAGTGATCTCTGTTGAATGGTACTTGGTTTTGGTCCCATCCATTTAACTCAAATGCCTGACAAGCGGTTGGGCGGGAAAATGTCTTTGTTAAAGCAAATAGATAAATTATCGAGCCAGCACTCCCAACCCTTCAGGTAAGGGCTGAGGAAGGGTTACCTCTGGTTCTCTGCTCCCTACCCCCCAGGGTGATCACCCAGAAAGGCAGAGAAGCCCATTCAGACCCAGTGTGGTCTCCTTTGCAGATCACCATTAAGGCCAGCAATGGCTGTTGTCTATTGAGAGGGGGCATTTGGTTTTAGTTCTGTCTTGGGAAACAGTCGAGATGACCGACAGCAGCAGCAGCAGCACATTCTCTGCAATCTCTCCTACTCTGCTGAACTGAGAACTAATTAAAGGGTTAAAAAACATGGGCCAAATTATACTTCCCTGGCCCAGCCTGACCCCTTGTGCCCCAGAGGGGCTGGGGGAGGTATTCCAGCTGCTACCCTCCCTCTGGCCTTCCTTCCTTCCACTGGAGCGAATGGGTGCTGACCCCTGCCCTGTGACGGCTAACGCCGACCCGTCTCTCAGCAGCGCTCTCGTGCTTTGCCCCTTTATTACAACAGCGATGTGCTGAATCAGCACAACGCCAGCCGCCCTGGCCATACCCCAGCCCTGGCCAGCACCCCCCACTTGGGGCTCAGCCCTGACGGGCTGTGATCTCCAGCACAGGGCAGGCTGTGGCTGATTCCCAGCACCAGGGGCTGCTTTAGGGAGTTGTTATTTGTCAGAATCCAGCCTCCTTCCCTCTGGTTTTCCCAGCTCTTTATAACCATCCTTCTCGCTTTTCATCCACATCAAGGGATGTATCCCGACCCCCATTTTTAAGCTGGGCAAAGTGACGTGATCTGCTACAAGTCAGTGGCAGAATTAGGACCAGAACCCGTGCCCCAGGCCGACGCCCCACCCACTAGGCCACACTGCCTCTTCCCGATCTCCTTCACTGATGTAATGCAGCCTGCTGGCTCCCTTTGCCTTTCACTCATTGTGGACAAGGAAAATAGACCGGTCAGTTTCAATTTTATGTCTTGTCAGTTTCACGGTCAAGTTCTCATGCCCTAGCTCAGGGCTGGTTCCCTGACAGCGGCTGTAGGGAACGGAGCAAATCCAAAGCAAAGCTGGTGTGACTCTGGAACTAACAATAAAAACAAAACCACGAATTGCTCCTAGGTTCAGTAAAACACCAGCCTTAAATGCAGAGCCAAAACTGACCCAACAATGTCCCGGGGACCCATTTTCCTGGGAGCAAGCGCTTATATTGTTCTCCCTTAGGCAGCTACACTGGGTATATTATGTTTCAGGGGGGTGGGGGGGAGTATATTGCAACTTTGGAGTCCCCTGGGGATTGTCAGCCCTGTGTCTAATCCCTAAAGGATGAAGTGGGCTGTACAATAGCTGGCAAAGCCGGCTGGCTGCGCTGTACCAACTCCATAAACACCCCACAAAAGGAGCCACCTTCAGGGGTCGTCCCTCTGAAAGGCCGAGGTTGTGGTGAAGAATTTCTTTTTTCATGGAGATTCACCGCTCTCTCTCACACACAAACACACCCAGGCGTATTCTGCTGCTGTGGCTGTCGGCCTGCGCCCCCCGCCTGGCCAAAACTAAAGGGAGAGGGGAGAGCGCTCCCCCCCCCCCCAGCCCACAGCACTCCAGACACAAACAAGAGGATTATTCATGTGGGCAGGCCGCAGGCTTGTGATGATTTCAAGATAAACACATTTCCCTCTGCCGAGCCAGCCCCAGGCCCTGCCACCGGGCTGCGTTTGCGGAGGCACACACAATGCGCACCACAATTAAGAGCCACTTGTTTACTAATGAGACACGCACTATGAAACTGGGGCAGGCAGAGGCACATCCGCTTTAAGGAGATGTGGGGAGATGGGGAGAGTCACCAGGGCTCCCTGGGTCAGTGTGAGGGGCCGGGCCAGTCCTGAAACCCAGCTGGGTCTCTCTGCCCCCTGCGGTCGGTGCCTGGCCTCTGCGCAGAGTCATAAGGGAGGGGAAGGGTAGACAGAACATTCCTCCTCTCTAGGGATGGGCAGGCCACTCCCCGTGACCACGCCCTGGCGTGCTAGGCCCCCGCATCCAACAGGGACAGGGTGGAGGCAGAGCCATAGTGGCTCCAACGAGGGCCTGGGCCTTAATGGCGCAACCTGGAACAGACAAGTGTTCAGGAACAGACACGTCTGAAGCTCAGATCAGTCCTCCCCCCGTGCCTTGGAGAAGTTCACAATCAGTAACAGCAGCCGTTCTCCCTCCAGCGGGGAAGCCAATGCTCCCAGCTTGGACAAAGTCACAGCTCACTCTTCAGGGTCACTTTTCTGCCCTAGGTTTTTCCTTTCCTCTTCTCCTCTTGCTTCTTCCGGTGCCTTAATTCATATGGTAATGTCCTTCAAGTAGGTCATCTTTACGCTTCCTAGCTACCCTGCAGCATTTGTGTTGTAATTCACAGATAGCAAGGATTCCAGGGTGAAGACGCAATGTATAAATGCCAGAGAGAGGAGGGGAGAGAGAGAGAGAGATGGTAATTTTTTTTTTTATCCCTTCCCAAGCTATTTCTGTTTCTTGTATGCAAGGTACTTCATAAATGAATCAAAGTGGCATGCAAACGAAAAAAAAGATTTCTCACCTGCCGGCCTTTAAAGAGAGCATGTGCTCTTTCCTGACTATCAGCAGCGGCAAAGTAAACTCGAAGGAACTCT
This sequence comes from Mauremys reevesii, assembly GCF_016161935.1. Taxonomy (NCBI): domain Eukaryota; kingdom Metazoa; phylum Chordata; order Testudines; family Geoemydidae; genus Mauremys; species Mauremys reevesii. The sequence goes on along the minus strand of NC_052634.1, from coordinate 16,116,813 downwards.
AAGCAAATCCTCGTCATATGCATCACGCCTTTGCACCTATTCTTTTGCCACCACCGAGTGGCTTTAGGAGCTGCATGGTCGTGACTGACAAGGTGCGTGGAAGAGTTTTCATATGCAATAACATGTCCTTGAAACAGTGGAATCGCAGTTGATGGGATGCCAGACCCCCTTCCACCCCTTTTTCTGGTTAAAGTAACACGGGCTCGGTGAGCTGTTGTGTAGTATAACTCAGATTGCCCCAGATGAAACTGCAGAAAGAACTACAGCGGGAGTGGGCTGGTCAGTATCGTCAGAGCTGTCAGAGTCTTCCCTTAAATGTTAGCCTGGCGTGATGAAACAAATGTGTTCCCAGCTCTGGATCTATTTTCTCTCACTTCTGGCTGGATGAACCAAGGAGACAATTCAGATTCTTTGACACTGCCTGAAATACAATACAGTGTTGGCACTCCAATGCCATGCTGGCGGCACTGGACCTAGCACCAGCCGGAACCCAGGCCAGGCCTCGCACCACCTAAGTGGTGATTCATAGATTCCAAGGGAAGACGGGGCCATTGCGATCATCTAGTCTGACCTCCTGTGCAACACAGGCCAGAGACCTGCCCTAGAATAATTCCTAGAGCAGAGCTGTTAGAAACATCCAATCTGGATTTGGAAATTGTCATGATGGAGAATTCCCCGGGATCCCTAGTGAATTGTTCCAACAATTAGTAACTCACAGTAAAAAAATTGATGCCTTATTTCCAGTCTGATCTTCAACTCCCAGCCATTGGATCATGTTAGACCTTCCTCTGCTAGACTGAAGAGCCCATTGTTAAATATTTGTTCCCCGTGTAGGTACGTACAGACTGCAATCAAGTCACCCCTTATTGTTGGTGCACAGGCAAACAGTGATGATTGGTGACTCCCTTTCCATTCCAAAGAACCATCCCCTTCAAATATCCTTTACATCGTGGGGCATCACTCACATTAGCCGGAAAGTTACCTCTGCTCCACACAACACTGGTGTCTCTCCACTTTCATAGTAGGAACTTATTCACATCAGAAATGAAGCATCAGGACAGGGATCGGCAAGCTTTGGCACACAGCCTGTCAGGGAAAGCCGCTGGCAGGCCGGGACGGTTTGTTTACCTGCAGCATCCGCAGGTTCACCTGATCGCAGCTCCCACTGGCCGCGGTTCACTGTTCCAGGCCAATGGGGGCTGCGGGAAGTGGCGTGGGCCGAGGGATGTGCTGGCCGCTGCTTCTCACAGCCCCCATTGGCCTGGAACGGTGAACCGCAGCCAGTGGGAGCTGCGATTGGCCGAACCTGCGGACGCTACAGGTAAACAAACCGTCCCAGCCCGCCAGCGGATTTCCCTTATGGGCCATGTGTGAAAGGTACCGATCCCTGCATCAAGACATTGAGGTTGTAAGAAGACTCACTTATACTAAAGGAATCAGTCCCACCGCATTTAAAGTGCTCTTCGTTAATATATGTGTGTGTGTGTGTGTGTGTGTGTGTGTGTGTGTGTGTGTGTGTGTGTGTGTGAGAGAGAGAGAGAGAGAGAGAGAGATTTTGGGTCTCTGTCACTGTCACAGTTCAGGGCAACTGCACCTGTATGTCCCTCAGTGATTCAGCAGGGCACCTGCTGTCAGACTTTTGGACCCCTGGATCATTCCCTTCTTGGATGGATACCCCCCTGCGTCTCACTCACTCTTGACAAGGGTATTCCCAGGCTGAACCGTTCCCTGCTTTCATTGGGTTATTCCCAGCAAAAAACAGTCTGCCTAAGCAGGCCTACTGTGCTTCCCTCTCAGAGACAGTCCACAGTGTAATTCCCCAGTGGATAAATTCTAAGCAAGCATATTTTATTCTTAAGGTAAAAGCACTACAGAGACAACGTTACAAACAATGAAAGAACCAACATGCATGCAAATAAGCTTATCAGAGATTTCCCCTCCTCCAGTGGCTCAGGCCAGGGTCGGGCCTTCCCACACTTCCCTAAGGATTGGGGGCCTTTATGGACCAGAGGTCCTGTCTGTTTGCTCGATCAGAACAAAGGCTCCGAGTCAGCTTAAACTCAGGATATGTTTTCAAAACTCCTTTCTATGTTGGTTTCTAGAGACTCCAGTCTGAACCTTTGCAGAGGCCATGAACATGTAATCGGCCAGACAACAGTCCCCTCCGCAATGTGAAGCTCCAAAGGACTGATAGTCGGAGGAATTACATTAGCATACCAGATCCTTCTAGAGAGGCTGCGTAGAATCGCACCATAACACGGAAACAATTGCTGCTTAATGCAATGGACCCCAAAGGTATAGTGAACTTTATTCAGCAAGGTTTGTCCAGGAAATGGCCATCTCTCACAGTCACACATTGTGATCCACATTCAGGCCGCAGCAGGTGGAGCGGTATGGGGTGGACACGGGTAGGACAGCCATGAAAAGGTTAATTTGTCAATGACAGCAGCTCTCAGAAGTAACCCAGGAGTGTTCTGCCTGCAGGGTCTGGTTAAGCCAATGGGAGGTTACTCTGAGGCTGTTGCTTGATATCCCGCTTCGGAGCTGTGCTCATGAGAAGTTGTATGAACCATGAGCTATTCTTTTGGTGCAAGAGCGCCTTCTAATGGTAGCAATGTTATGAAACTCAACTGCTGTATAAAAGAAGGCCCAATCCCACCTGGCTGCCCCACGAATGGAAAAGATACCAGGGTAAGATTAAAACTCAGACAAAAACAGGAAAAAAATAGTGCTCCTCTGAAGCTAAACCCCACTGGAAATCCTGCGGCGCCATCGGGGAAATACAGACATGGCTTTCAGATGTAGCTAGTGGCGACAGAGTCAGAGGAAAAGCCCCAGAATTTGAGATTTTTTTTTTAACTCCTTCACATGGTGGGGGAGCAACATTAGGCAAATGAGCTGGAGAGAAATCAGCTAGATGGGGTTTTAAAGAGCTGTGGCAAACCCTGACCCTACAAAAGGCATTTGATCCTACCCTTCTCTCCAGCCCCAGGGGAGACAACAGATCCCCACGGACCAGCACCTACCACTATGTGACACTTGCTAGTGCTAGTCATGACTAATACTTAGATGTATTGTGGTACAATAGCTACAGGTGCCACTCACCGCCAGGACTGGGCACTGCCCAACCACAGAACAAACAGAGGGTCCCTGCCCTGGGCAGCTGATGAGCTAAGTCACATTTGTGAGGTTGCAGACCATGTTCTGATAAGTGGCAGGGACAGTTCGGGGCACTGCTAGCTCCAGTATGTGCCAGGACGAACGCATGTTTCAAGCTGACAACATTAAACCCAGTTATCTATGTATCAGAGGGGTAGCCGTGTTAGTCTGGATCTGTAAAAGCAACAAAGAATCCTGTGGCACCTTATAGACTAACAGACGTTCTGCAGCATGAGCTTTCGTGGGTGAATACCCACTTCTTCAGATGCAAGACATCTTGCATCTGAAGAAGTGGGTATTCACCCACGAAAGCTCATGCTGCAGAACGTCTGTTAGTCTATAAGGTGCCACAGGATTCCCAGTTATCTATGTCCTTCCATGGTCCCCTCACCACGGTACCTAAGCACCTCCCAATCCTTTACTCCTCACATACCCCTCTGTGGCAGGGCTGTCCTCCCCATTGGACAGCTGGGGAACTGAGGGGCAGAGACACTCAGGGACTTGTCACACAGGAACCCTGGTCGCCTGTGTTCCCGACTCTAACCACTAGACCATCCTCGCCCTCCACCCAAGAAGTAGCTCTCTAAGGTGGAAGGAATAAGTCCCAGGCTGGGGAGGGCTAAACCCTTCAGCTTTTTGGCCTCATCCAGCTGATTCTGGCCTGTCCCCTGGCCTGAGCAGAGTCTTTCCCACTCCCGGCCTTTGGGAGGCACTGGAAGGCCAGCACCCTAGGATTGCTGCCCAGGGAGGAAGCGGAGATGTTAGGAGGAACAGATGGGGCTACCACTTCCCTTGATCAGGGGCGGCTCTAGGCACCAGCAAAACAAGCTGGTGCCTAGGGCGGCAAAATGTAGAGGGCGTCCCGCCGCTCCGGTTAAGCTCCCGCAGGCATGCCTGCGGCAGGTGGACCGGTGTCCGGGACGAGCGGACCTCCCGCAGGCATAACTGCGGAGGGGGCGCTCGTCCCGCGGCTCGGCTGGACCTCCCGCAGGCATGACTGCGGCAGGTCAGCCGGAGCCGCGGGACCACGGCACCCGCCGCAGTCATGCCTGCGGGAAGTCCGCTCGTCCCGGGCTCCGGTCCACCTGCCGCAGGCATGCCTGCTGGAGCTTAACCGGAGCCGCGGGAAGAGGGGACCCGCCGCAGGACCGGGGAAGGGCGGCGCAGCGCACCGCGCTGCTTGGGGCAGCGTGATTTCTAGAGCCGCCCCTGCCCTTGATGATGTCCTGGTCTGGGGACGAGCCAGAGCAGACCAGGCCATTGGACTCTGCAAAGTCTCTCCATGGCCTGGTATGAGGGTGAATGCAGTACAGTAGCACTAGGCCTTACAGTTGCTCTTCCCAACAGGGTGGTGCAAAAGAAGCTAAAAACACACGCAAGGCCCCCGCTGGGACGTCCCCCACCCCAACTCTGCTGCCGAGAATCCAGCTGAAGTTCATGAGATCTTTTGTGAGGAGGGTGGTAAGGAATTAAACCTGATCATCCAGTCAAAGAGGTGAGGTTCAGGTGCCCCCTACTAGCCACAGACTGGTCATAAAGCCCCCTGGCCAAGCTGCTATCTTTCAGCAGAGCCCATGGTAAGAGGGTTCAGGGGGGAGAAAACTCAGCGTGGATCCCCTTGCAAAGTTGCTTCCAAGCCAGGTTTTTGCCACGGGATTGGGGCAATCTGGGTCACAGAAATTAGTGGGTGTGGACAGATCATTGACCTCCCAGGGGGAGCCAGACCTATAACAGAACGTTCTTTTAGGACAATTACGTTCATAGTAAATAATTGCGTAGGGAAGACTCTGTCTTAAAGGCAAGGCCAGTTCACAAGACAAGCAAGAAGCAACATCCAACAAACCGTGCGGATAGCCAGAAACCAGCCTGCCCACGGCATGTGCTTCTAGAGCTGCTCACGGACTGGGAGGCTGGCAGGATCCCAATGGGAAACCAGTTTGTCATACTGTTGCCAGGTAGTGCTTCCCTGTTATCACTGTGCTGCCCAGCACAGGACCCACAACAACCCCGGGGACAAAAGCGGCTGCTGCTCCATAAATGTGAGCCCCACATATATGAGCTGAAGGAGAATTTTAGCCATATGGGGCCTAGGACACACTGTTGAGGAGTTCTGATCTATGTAACAGAGGGCAGTGGGGCAGCATACACACTAGCCAGTCATAAGAACATAAGAATGGCCATACTGGGTCCAGCGGAGGGCAACAAAAATGATTAGGGGGCTGGAGCACATGACTTATGAGGAGAGGCTGAGATTGTTTAGCCTACAGAAGAGAAGAATGAGGGGGGATTTGATAGCTGCTTTCAACTACCTGAAAGGGGGTTCCAAAGAGGATGGATCTAGACTGTTCTCAGTGGTAGAAGATGACAGAACAAGGAGTAATGGTCTCAAGTTGCAGAGGGGGAGGTTTAGGTTGGACATTAGGAAAAACTTTTTCACTAGTAGGGTGGTGAAGCACTGGAATGGGTTACCTAGGGAGGTGGTGGAATCTCCTTCCTTAGAGGTTTTTAAGGTCAGGCTTGACAAAGCCCTGGCTGGGATGATTTAGTTGGGTTTGGTCCTGCTTTGAGCAGGGGGTTGGACTAGATGACCTCCTGAGGTCCCTTCCAACCCTGAGATTCTATGATTCTATGATTCTAGATCAATGGTCCCTTCAGCCCAGTGTCCAGTCTTTCAACAATGGCCAATGCCAAGTGCTTCACAGAGAATGAACAGAACAGGGCAACTATCGAGGGATCCATCCCGTCGTCCAGCCCCAGGTTCTGGCGGTCAGAGGTTTAGGGACACCCAGAGCATGGGGTGATCATCGTGGCTACCAGTCCATTACACTGTAACTTGTACATCCTGATGCTATGGAAGGGGGAACGCAAACTTCTGCTGAAGCGTTAGGAGCTGACAGCTAACCCAGGTAGCACTGGCAAGGTAACCGTGCTTAGATCTGGACTAGTGTCTGACTCGGATGTATGATAGCTGGGATTGGATCTGTAACTTTAGCGGCTGACCTTGGCCCTCTCCCAAAGTGTCAACGATTGAAGGTTGTGCCACGTTATTCAGAGGAACCGTAATTTTCCTGCGTGGGCCGAAAGGGCCATGAAATCATTAGCCATTCTTCATATACCAGTTCTTCCAATGGGGCCCTATGTTTATAAATACGTTTAGTAAATTTCGAGCACGCGGATTCTACACCGGTTGGAAGCTCCTCCCCAAGGATTTTATTCTGGTGTCAGTGTGATTTACACCAGAAGACGGATAATGTGCCTACATCACATAAAACTCAACCACTGTATTAACAAAAGTAATGTAGGTCCTACCCATAAACAGATCCCTGTGTGTGTCTCTTTTGGATAGTACAAATATCCAGTTCTGTTTGTTATTTATATGACAACAGTGATCTATTATTGTAGGAGCCGCTACAGTCTCTAGCCATTGTGCAAGGTGCTGTACAGCCAATCCGTGCCCCAGATTGCTCAGACTAAGTCGATTGGTGGGGAAGAGAAACAAAGGTGAAGTGACTTGGCTCGGGTCACACGGCAGTCGGTTACAGAACCAGGACTACAGCCTGAGTCCTAGCGCAGGACCCAATCCTCAGAGCCACCCTGCCGCTCGATGCTAGGCATTGTCGGCATCTGCCTTGTCCTCATTCAGCCCTAGCCCTTGCACGAAGAAGCAGATTTACAACCCTTCTGCTTGCACGTGGGGCCGGAAGGCCGTGATGTTGTCCCTTAAAACAGAAGCAGTGTTACGGCACCCGCTGGTCCTCTCAATAGCCTGGGGAATTGGGCTGCTTTCGGACTTTGGCTGTGAGTCCTTGAATGCAGGACACACAGGCCACTGGCCCATCTCAGTATTTTAGTGCTTCCATTAAATCAGCCTGTTTTTCCCTCCCTTCCTCGGGCTGCACCAGGCAGCGTTCAGAGGAATAATGGGAAGCAATTGGATTCCTTCATGCCACTGCCCGAGTAGGGCTCCGCTTTGCCGGGGAGAAAGAATGAGGCACTTAGAGCAGCCGAAGAACTGTTCCAGATGTGCAATTTTACTGCTGAGATAATGCCCATATAATTCTAATAAACAAGCCCTTCAGTGGGAAGGCGGGGAGCCGGCTCCTGCAGCTGTCAGGGGCTTTCACTGGGGCCTTGTCGAGCTTCTGCTGTTACACGCCGGAATTGCTTTAGCTCGAAAGCCAGCGGCCGGAGCAGGTCTCACATGAACCAGGAGGGGGTCTCAGAAATAGAGGCTCATGGGAATCCTGCGATGTTCCTAGTTTGGGCTTTATAGCTCAAGGGTAACTTTAATATGAACTGATCTGTGCTGCTGGGTTGGGCTACAGGAAGCAGACAGCGGCCCCAGCTGAGACCCCCCCCCCCCGTGGCTACACTCTTAGTAAGGGAGGACTGCAAGTTTGATTGAGCTCTGCTAGGTTTCGTACAAACACAGACCAGAGAGACAGGCTCTGCCCCCAAAGAGCTTCAAAAATTCTTCTTGCCCAGGGCAGGTAATTTTTTTTCTGGGCAAGTAGGGGTTTTTTTTCCCCTGCCAGTCACCACGGCAGGGACCAGCGAGAGGTCTTTGTGCAGGGGACCCGTCCTTCACATGGCAATTTTGTAAGTGTGACATCATTACTTAGTTACCTTTTCATTTTCAGGGCACCCAGACGGACTCTGGCTCCGATTCTCCGGTCCACGCCAGGTGAGTAGCTGGACTTTTCATTCTCAAAAAAAGCAGCCTGCCTGGCAGATGGTTTAACGCTGCTGTTTTCAGTGCAGTTTGCAATCTGCCCTGTTAACACTGTGCTCCTCATCTCTGGGAAACAGGGAACTGGGAAGGGCTGGAGGGGCAGCGGGTTGCTGCAGCACATGCTGGCCAGCGGGTGAGTGGTAAATCGGGTGATACGTTATGCTACTAGCCTGTCAGACACTTGAGCTGTGGGTCTCGGACCTTCCTAAGTTACTGAATTCCCAGATGGGTGCTATTCAGCATCTATCCCAACTCATTATTTTTAGCAATAGCATAGTAGTCGTCGTGCTGAAGCATAGGCCCATAAGGCTTGAGCTGAATGAGAATCACCATTAGTTGTTAGCTGTATAGGGCTTATGATACCCAGTTGAGCAATACGGATTCCCTCCACTAGAGGATGAAGCTACTAGCCAGCTCTTTTCCACTATTGCTGTGCCCTTCCTGACAGGGTCTGGTAGCAGGGGCTCTGTGAACTAGCATCCCTCCCTGCTGGCTACCATCTTGTGCCTCCCGGATCTCTGTTTTCATGTAAAAAAAAATAAACCTCTAGCCCTTATGGCTGAAAAATGTGACTTGAAAGTAAACTTGTGCAGTGATGTCTGCCTGAGTCTGCAGACAGCCTGAAATAATAGCTCTGAGAGAAGTGTGAACCGGCTCCTTCATTTCCATGGTGGTTAATCCTCAGCCATAACGATAATTTCCATGTCAGCATTGTTACTGCTCAAAGCATGCAAGAAAGAAGAGGAATGATTTAAGAAGATCTACATGGCCTATTGTGAGTGGCAGCTAATTTTGCCATCACGAGGAGTGGCGCTTGGGAAGTACTGTCACTTAATTTTTCATCTGACCACTGCCTCGTCCCTGTCCTCTAAGGATGATCTCATAGATAGAGGAATTAACCCAAACTCACAACCACCCATCTGAGATCAATATTATCATCCACAGGTGAGGAAACTGAAACCCAGTGCTGTTAAGGGACTGGTCTAAGCTCATAGAGCAAGTCAGCAATAGAACCCAGGAGTCCTGCTTCCCTGCACCCTGTTCTAACCTGCACCCTATTGAGGTTCTGGTGGGATTTTGAATGTGCCTACCACCTTGGTATCTGATGATTATTATTAGATGCATTACAGTAGCAGCTATAGGGCCAGGCACAGATCAGAGCTCCATCATATCAGGTGTTGTGCAAACACAGTCTAAATAGAAAAGGAGCATTATCAGTCCACGACCTATTATCATGTCCACTGGAGCACGAAGGCAGCGAGATTAAATGACTTGCTCGGGTCACTCAGGAGGTCTGTGGCAGAGCAAGGAATCAAAATCAGACCTTTTGAGACCCACTCTAGTGTCTTTGCCTTCCTGTAGGGCATCCGCCCTATAGAACTGTGTGCCTGGCCATTTGCTGCACTTATTAACCTAGCTGGTGTCTCTTATGCTTCACCACATACAAACTGAGAGGTTAGATAAAGACATAAAATACTCTTGCTGGAAGGCTGCAGCGTAATACAACTTTAGTTCTTAGAATTCAGGGCTAACACTCAAGAACCCAAAACAGAGAGAGACAAAGCAGGCTGCTCCCTAAAAGAGAGAGGCACAAGTCACTTTACTCTAGATGACTGTTTGCAAATGGATGCTGCTAGGTCCAGACTGTACACTTTCCTACAAAGTCCCCTAGCCTGCAAGCAGGAACAAGAAGCCCCCACCCCCACAGCATTTGAAGTGATAGATCATAATTTTAGTAGAGTTTTCGATATACCACAGTGTCCCTTTGCAGTATATACAGGCCTGCCTGCTAGGAGCAGCAAATCCATGTGCTTAACTCCCCTTGGCAAAGCGTTGCCTAATAAGGAATTGTGCAGGTGTCACACATGGGCGTTCGACTGGACAACTGCCATGTCGGGAGGGAACAATGCCTGCAAAATTTCACTTTAAATAATGGTGCTATTTGCAGCCCGTACGAGGCCATGATAATAGCTCCAGAGACAGAATGTTGGTTTCCTGCCTCCCGCTCCCCACGATTGGCACTTGCACATGGAAAGGGAGCCTGTGCAATGTTTTGAGACATTAAGGATTTAAGGAAAATAAAGCAGCTTCCTTGGCTGGGACTTCTGAAACCCTGGAGCTAGGTGTTTACGCTTCCCACAGCACCGCTGGCCGGCCCTGGGCTGGAGCAAACCAGAGTATCCTCCGCTGGCCAGCATGGGCTGCAGAGAAGCAGAGCAGTCTGCTTCCTCAGCTCATCTCCGTTCCAGGCTCCCTAGAGGAGGGATTTTACTTGAGGAGAACAAGACAAGGAGAATAAGCGAAAGGAGAGTTTCCAGGAGTCAGCACTGTGCTCTCCTGCAGCAGTCTGCACCGAGCTGTGCGCAAAATGGCTGCCTGGCGCAGCGCCCCAGAGGTGGAACTGAGCAGCCCGCAGAAAGCACAAGATGGCTCCTCCCTGAATGTACCAGACGGTCCCCACCACTTCCAGCTTGTCTTTGCCCCCTCTGGCCTTCAGTGGAACTGGGGCGCTTCATTACAAGATCTGGGGCTGGGGCAGCTCGAGCCCAACCCTGCACCCAATGAAAAGGGAAGGGGGGTGCTAAGGCCAGTTCCCAAACCCACAGCCCAGGGATCCACGACACACAGGGAGGCCCAGTGCACAGGCAGCCCCAAATGTAGCCCGGACTGGGCGGGTCTGGGAGCAGGGATGTGGGACGGGAGCTCTGGGGAGGATGAGGGGAAGGAGAGATGGAGAGTATTGGGGCCCACAAGTGTAACCTTGCTGCCCTGGCCCCGAAATCCACCCTGAGCAACACAGCAGCCAGCTGTCTCCCTCGGTGGTCCCACTGCCACAGGAAAGGGTCAGTTGCCCCACTGGATGAGGGGGAGATCAGGCAGTGAGTTACCCCGTTCGTCCAGTCCAGGGGAAGGGAAGGCTATGAGTGGCCAACCCTTCTGGAGCTGCTGCCAGAGGACAATCAGGGTGGCCAAATCCCTCAGAACACAGAGCTCCCTACTTGTGCCTGAGGGCAGTACCAGGCTGGGTCCGGGGAGCCTGAGGGCACCGCTGATGCCATCTCTGTGAGGCAGGACGGCTCGCTCAGCCTCACGGACACAGCCAGTTCCCAGGCCCGAGGCTCCTAATCTCGTCTCTATCTCTCTGCTCCCAGGTGGCTCTGGCCGGGGAAGCCACCTCAAGAGGCCAGCTCGGCTGCAGACTCCTCGGCCTCATCTCTCTGATGCTGCCGATAGGGCTGTGCTGACAGCTCTTGTCATGGCCCGGGGTTCATAGCAGCCTCATTAGCTTCCCCAGCGGGAGGGAGCTGCGGACAAGTTAATTCGCCCGCCGAAGGAGTTAATTGGGGGGGAGCAGACGTGACATGTTTACACAGCTGGCGATGTGCAGGGGCCATGCATGGCAACGGTCCTGGGCCAAAGGCTAGCAAGACCCTGGGCACTTACTTGGGGTGACTGCCCCGAGCAGGCTGTGATCTCCCCGCTGAGGGCCAGGGCGGGGGCCAGGAACAAAGCCGCCTGTGTATTGTCCTGGCACTCGCCTCTCTTCTGCTTCAAGCCCTGACCTCTTCTCTGTGCCTTTGACTGACTCGCAGGACATGATGGCAGCTAAATTGCTCTGGGATGAGTGATGCAAAGCTGGGAAGAGCCTTCCCCACACAGAGTGATGACACATAATCCCCAGGCCCTGCTCCCCCAGGGCTGCTGGGTGGGGCAGCTATTCAGGCCTTGCTGCTGGGAGGGGGAAGGCATGGAAGAGACTCCGGGCTGGCTTCTGCTCTCAGCTCCACCAGGAAATCCAGAGGCACTTGTCAGTGGAGTTATTCTGGATTTACACCATGCAGCAGAGATCAGAGCTTGGCCCACCATGCCCTGGCTTGGGGGATACCACCCCCTTCCCACAACCCTGCCACTGCCACCCTGGGGGATGGTCACCCCAGCACAGAGGCTGTAGGCTAGTGCACAGTGTGAGCAGAGGCAGGCAGCTCTGGGAAAAGCAGAACACGGTGTTTCCAGTTGGGTCCTTTAGTGGCTGGACCCGGCAGCTGCTACCGTCTGGTGCTACCAGCAGAGACGCTGCTTTCGCCCAGATGGCAGTGGGCTGCAGTTCTGGCGGTCCAGGTCTGTGGTTCATCCCCACTGATTGCTGCACATACTTGGCTGTGGGTGGGTGGGGAGACAGTGGCGATAATAAACTTTGGGTGAGGGTGCAGGCTCTGGGGTGGGGCTGAAGATGAGGGGTTTGGGGTGCAGGAGGGTGCTCCGGGTTGGGACCAAGAGGTTTGGAAGGTGGGAGGGGGTCAGGGCTGGGGCAGAGGGTTGAGGCACAAGAGGGGGTCTGGGGTGCAGGCTCTGGACAGTGCTTACCTCAAGCAGCGCCATGTTCCCCCGTCAGCTCCCACGTAGAGGCACGGAAGGAGTGAGAGCAGCAGAATAAGGACAGCAGTCTTCAGAAAAAGCAGTTTTTAACAAACTCAAGGAACTGGTAGGTAAGGTCCCATGGTAAGAATATCTGAGAGATAAAGGAGTTCAGGAGAGGTGGCAGTTTCTCAAGTAGACCGTATTAAAGGTACAACTGCAAACTATCCCAATGCGAAGAAAGGATAGGAAGACTAGTAAGAGGCCAATATGGCTCCATCAGGAGCTCTTTAATGAACTGACAATCAAAAAGGAATCCTACAAAAAGTGGAAACACGGCAGAATTGCTAATGCAGAGTACAAAAGAACAAGACGAGCATGTAGGGACAAAAGCAGAAAGGCTAAGGCACAAAATGAGCATCACCTCACCACGGACATGAAAGGCAATAAGAAGAGGTTCTTTAAAGGCATTAGGAGCAAGAGAAAGAAGAAGGAAAGTGTAGGTCCTCTACTTAGTGGGGAAGGAGAGCTAATAACTGATGACATGAAGAAGGCTGACGTGTTCAATGCCTATTTTGCTTCAGTCTTCACTAAAAGGTTAGTGGTGACCAGATATTCAGAGCAAAACAACAACAGGGAATGAGCACAAACCAAAATAGGGAAGGAACAGGTTCAAGAATATTTAGGTAAGTTAGATGCATTCAAATTGGCAGGGGACTTAAGGAACTCTCTGAAGCAGTCTTGGAACCATTACCGATTACCTGCTAGAGCTCATGGAGAATGGCTGAAGTCCCAGAGGACTGGAGAAGGACGAACATAGTACCTAGCTTTAAAAGGGGGAACAAAGACGACCAGAGGAATTATAGACCAGTCAGCCTAACTTTAATATCTGGAAAGATACTGGAACAAATGATTAAACAATTATTTTATAAGTGCCTAAAGGATAATAGGGTTATAAGGAATAGCCAGCGTGGATGTGTCAAGGACAAATCATGCCAGACCAACCTAATTTCCTTGTGTGAAAAGTTTACTGGCCTAGTGGATAGGGGGAAGCAGTAGATGTGATAGATCTTGACTTTAGTAAGGCTTTTGACACAGTCCCACATGACATTCTCATAAGCAAACTAGGGAAATGTGCTCTAGATGAAATTACTATAAAATGTGGCCACTGCTGGTTAAAGAATGCACTCAAAGAGTAGTTACCAATGGCTTTCTGTCAAACTGGGGCGCTCTCTCAATCAGGGTCTTGCATGGGTCAATCCTGGGTCCGGTACTATTCAATATTTTCACTAATTGCTTGGCTAATGGAGTGGAGAATATGCTTATAAAATTTGCAGAAGACACTGTGACAGGTTGGATCAAAGAACCCCCCCCTTGGGAGCTGCCACCTGATGTGCCAAGACTACTTCTGCCCCTGCTTTCCCTGCCAGCTCGGGACCCCAGCACCCTGTCTTGCTGAGCCAGACACCCCCCTCCGCTCCAACACAGACCCAGGGTCTGAATTACCTGCCCCAAAGCTGCAGACTTGACTGAAAGCAGCTAACAGAAGCGTTCCTGTCTTTAACACTCAGATGCCCAACTCCCAATGGGGTCTAAACCCCAAATAAATCCATTTTACTCTGTATAAAGCTTATCCAGGGTAAACTCATAAATTGCTCGCCTTCTATAACACCGATAGAGAGATATGCACAGCTGTTTGCCCCCGCCCCCAGGTAGTGCTACATACGCTGGGTTAATTAATAAGTAAAAAGTGATGTTATTAAATACAGAAAGTAGGATTTATGTGGTTCCAAGTACTAACAGACAGAACAAAGTGAATTACCAAGCAAAACAAAACAAAACACACAAGTCTATGTCTAATACAGTAAGAAACTGAATACAGATAAGATCTCACCCTCAGAGATGTTTCAATACGTTTCTTTCACAGACTGGATGCCTTCCTAGTCTGGGCACAATCTTTTCCCCTGGTACAGCCCTTGTTCCGGATCATATGGTAGCTAGGGGATTCCTCATGATGGCTCCATATTTGTTCTGTTCCACCCGTTTATATCTCTTTTGCATAAGGCGGGAATCCTTTGTCTCTCTGGGTTCCCACCACCCCCTTCTCAATGGAAAAGCACTAGGTTAAAGATGGATTCCAGTTCAGGTGACATGATCACATGTCACTGTAAGACTTCATTACCCACTTGCCAGCACACACATACACAGGAAGACCTACAGGTAAAACAGAGCCATCTGCAGTCAGTTGTCCTGGTTAATGGGAGGCATCATGATTCCAAACCACCATTAATGGCCCACACTTTGCATAATTACAATAGGCCCTCAGAGTTATACTTTATATTTCTAGTTTCAAATACAAGAGTGGTACATTTATACAGATAGGATGATCACACTCAGTAGATTACAAGCTTTGCAATGATACCTTACAAGAGACCTTTAGCATGAAGCATATTCCAGTTACGTATAGAGTGCAACGTCACAGACACCAAGCTGGGAGGGGTTGCAAGCACTTTGGGGGACAGGATTAGAATTCAAAATGACCTTGACAAATTGGAGAAATGTTCTAAATTCAACACCATGAAATTCAGTAACAAGTGCAAAGTACTTCACCTAGGAAAGAAAAACCGCTACAAAATGGAAAACTGGCTAGGTTGTCATACTGCTGGAGAGGATCTGGGGGACTATAGTTAATCACAGATTGAATATGAGTCAACAATGCAATGCAGCTGTGAAAAAGACACATACTCTGGGGTGTATTATCAAGATTGTCATATGTAAGAAACGTCTCACAGTACCTAGCAATGGTGAGGCCTCAGCTAGAGGCCAATTTTGCATCCAGTTTTGAGCACTGCACTTTAGGAAAGATGTGGACAAACTGGAGAGAGTCCACAGGAGAGCAACAATACTGATCGAAGGTTTAGAAAACCTGACCTATGAAGAAAGGTTAAAAAAACTGGATGTGTTTCGTCTTGAGAAAAGACGACTGAGAGGGAACTTGCTAACCGTCTTCAACTACGTTAAGGGCTGGTATAAAGAGGACACAGATCAATTGTTCTCCATGTCCACTGACAGTAGGACAAAAAGCAATGGGCTTAATGTGCAGCAAGGGAGATTCGGGTTAGATATCAGGAAAAACTTTCTAACTAGAAGGGTAGTTGAGCTCTGGAATAGGTTTCCAAGGGAGGTTGTGGAATCCCTGTCATTGGAAGCTTTTAAGAGGAGGCTGGACAAACACCTGTCAGGGATGGTTTCGATAATACTTAGTCCTGCCTTTCTCCCAGTAACCCTGCTTCTGGTCCCATCTGCTGCCAGGAGATGAAGAGATGCCAGCTTGGGGGCAGTTCATGGGGCTTATCAGTTCTGGCTTCTCTGTCAGCCTGGGGTGAAGCTTTGGGCCAGTTATTATTCCCTCTGCCGTCCCTTTAAACCATCAGGGATCTCCCCAGGCTGAAGTCAATGGCAAATTGCAGGTGACTCACTCTGACAACATGGCAGGAACAACAGCCCGTAGCAGCTGCCCACCTGGCACCTTCAGCAGTGCCTCCAGAATGCAACCCGGGCCCTCTCCTTCCTCTTGGAAAGGCTCAGGTTTCACTCTGCGCCTCGTAGCCCAGGCACGGGGGGAAGCGGATTTAAAACAACTGTCCCGCAGCTGCCTTGGCCCATCAGGAATGAGAACAATTAACAGCTGCGGACAGACACCTGGCTGCGCATGGTCAACCCTTCCATGCCCCCAGTAACGCCTCCCCCTGCTCAGCCTAACAAACCTCCTCTGTCCTTTCTCTGTCAAACGCAGCCACTGTGGGCCTGGATTTCCTCCTGCAAGGGGCCAGAAGCAGACGCTGCCCTGCGCGCCTCATGGCTGGCTGCAGCAGAGAGAAGCAGGCTGCAGAGCTGGAAAGAGATTATGAGCTGCCGGACGAGGATTTGTACGTGAAGCACAACAGAGAATGAGCTGGAGCCCACGGCCAATTGAAGTCCGTGGCATTGCCAGCTGTGTCTCTCACCCACCGTTTCCTTTCAACTGGTAGCAAATGAATGAGGGGAAGGCTAGTCTTGGTGCTAAAGGGAAAAACACCCAGGGTTGATCTGCAGCATACTGAAGTTCATAGACTCATAGAATATCAGGGTTGGAAGGGACTTTAGGAGGTCATCTAATCCAACCCCCTGCTCAAAGCAGACAGATTTTTGCCCCAGATCTCTAAGTGGCCCCCTCAAGGATTAAACTCATAACCCTGGGTTTAGCAGGCCAGTGCTCAAACCACTGAGCTAAATTAATGGGAAGACACCCAAGGGGACCTCAGTGGGCATTGGATCAGGCCTGGCAATTGGGGGGGGGGGATTCTCTGGCTGGGCCCCTGAACATGGGCAAATCAATGATCTCTCTGAGCCTCTGTTTCCCTATCTGTACAATGGGGGCATACTGACATACCACACAGCAGGGGTTGGTGGGAGGATGAACTCATTGGGGTTCTGGCCCATGACTAGGAGCCCCAGTCATGGTGCTAGGCGCTGTACAAACACAGAACAGAAAGACAGTCCCTGCCTTGAAGGACTTAGGCACTCTGGTAATACAAATAAGCAATCCCAATGAACGTCACTTTGAGATTCCCCAGCACCGATGTGACTGGGAGTTGCACCTGCCTAGCTAGGCCCTAAGATTTGGCTCCTAGATGGACAGATAGTGACTGAAAGTGCCCCCAGATGTTCAGAGTATGAATAGTGGCAATCAGGCGGGAGGAGCAGCTGTTCTGGAGCCAGAGGTTTAACCAGGCTCTTGCAATAGTGAGGGCTTTACATAGCTAGCAGGAGCTTGTGAATCTTAATTTGAGCTCTGGGTTTTTTTCCAAGCATGATTCCATTTAAAAAAGGCCATGTTCTCTAAGCCCCTGGTCCTGGGTCCAGGACAGAGGAGACCAAGTGAGCTCATTGCTCTGGTATTTATTTCCTCACAAAAGCTTTTCTCCCCTTCCCTCTTTCATGCTTGTTCTCTGTACTTTTTTCTGAATCTGCTTTTTTTCCATCCTAATTTTCCCACCGGATTGTTTCATTCTGCCCCTCCACCCATTCCAAGCCAGTCCTGTAACGACCGAGCTGAGCGACAAGCCAGCTCAAAGTGAGACGCTCCAAGCAACAGGCCTGTCAGAGATCGGCAGTTTAGGGGCAGCTCTGCTGAACCCCGAGAATCAAGGTGCAGAGCAGATTTTTGCGGCTGCTGTCACTGCCACTTCTAGGCAATCTCTAGCTCTTGCCCTGAGGAAGCTCTGCTAGTATGAGCCTGTCACGACCGCATCTGGCGCCTTTTCCCTGCGTGAGCACGACATTTGGAGCCGCAAACCTATGAACTCTGCATATTGGACATGGGCCGATGAGCAAATTTTAACCCCTTGCCCGAAGAGAGTGAGTTGGTTCTACAAGGCACATTCACATCAAGCTGTAACACATGGCAGCGGAGTGACATGCAGAGGACTGTGAAATTCTTTCCTACCTTTGAAAACGTCAGAGGCTTCCCTTCCAGGCAGTTCCTTAGAGCTGAAGGCCCCCGTGATCCATGTAAGAAAGGGGAAAATGCCCCAGTGTCAGGAGGAAGGAGTTTGGGGAAGGTCATTTTTATCCAGAGTGGGTTTTTTTGCTATTCCCACTGAAAGACCCTGGATTCCATGCTAGGAATAATAAATGCAGCCTCACAGCCCCTTGAGAGGTAGGGCCGTGTCATTATCCCCATTTACAGAGATAGGGAAACTGAGGCACTGAGCTATTGTGGGCCCGATTCAGGTTTGCCTCATGGCCACGCTACACCAGTTACATAGCTATAGGGTCGCCCAGGGAATTCCCCCGATACAGCGGGGAGTCCATAGCTAGCTCTTCCTCATCACTCTCTGATGCCTCCAGTGCAAACAGGGCATGCTTGGAGCCAGGGCCGGCTCCAGGCACCAGCGAAGGAAGCAGGCGCCTGGGGCAGCCAATGGAAAAGGGCAGCACCCCATCCGTTATTGGGGCGGCACGTCTGGGTCTGCGGCGGAAATTTGGCGGCGGGTCCTTCAGTCCCTCTCCTCCTCTTAGGCGGCACCTCAATTGGGTTTTTCTTCCCCCCCGCCCCCTGCCACTTGGGGTGGTAAAAAAGCTGGAGCCGGCCCTGCTTGGAGCATGCCAGGGGATGGGAGCAGGGCCACGATGTTCCTAATGCACCAGCTGTTCCCAGCTGCTAAGCAAGCCTACAGGGTGGGGGCAACCAGGCATAAGGTAGGGGGCAGTCCCAGGCCAGCCCCAGGATAGGGGAGGCAGAAACATGGGATGGAGGCACCTTTGCCCCAACCCCTTGGTTCATCCACTGAGCTCAGCCTAAATGAGACGCAGGTCACTAGGTGCGTCTGTGTAACAGTAACAAACTGCTCAGCGCAGCCAGGGGGGGTGCTGGCTGCCATACAGACCTGCCAGGAAGGGGGTGACCTGCCCCATAAGGGACATAAAACACACAGCAGCTTAGCTGGTGCAAACCCACCAGCTGTTGGGCAACCTGGAGCCTCCATCCAGGAGAGCTTAGATCCCACTGACTCCAACGGGGCTCATGCTGCAGTGCTTTGGAGAACCGGGACGGGCGGCGGAAGCAGGGCCTTCTAGAACAGGGGAGCCTAGCAAAATGAGCCCGGCCCCCTTCTCCTAGTCTGCCTCTCCAGGAGCAGCTCACCCTTGTCATCGCTAATCGGCTCGCAGTGAGCTGTTTGGTGTCCTCCCGGGACAAGGGGCAGAGCCCCAGTTTTTCCCCTTTCTATTTTCCGCCTTGGAGGCTGGGGCACGTATGACGTAGCATAGAATCTCAGGGTTGGAAGGGACCTCAGGAGGTCATCTAGTCCCACCCCCTGCTCAAAGCAGGACCAACCCCCACTAAATCACGTAGCGAAACGTAGCATCACATGTAGCACGTGGTTTGCTGGCTGCTAAGGTAATCCAGGGCCGCCCTGGAGCCCACCCTCTCTTGGCACTGCAATTGCTGCCTTCTCCGGACAGACCATTTCCATTTTCTCGCCCACTGCTTTCGAATGACCTCATCCCGGCCAAGGAGCCCCAAGAAATCCACCGGGGTCCCTTGCTTCACAAGCCCCTTCCCCTCCTGTCTCCACTTCCTGCCCTTTGTGAGCAGTTGTTCGGGATTAACAGCCACCCCTGGTTGCACGAAATGGTTTGCTGTGCGTTACACACACACACACACACACTCATTTGCTAACCAGTACATCGGCTGAGATAAGGTGGGGCTAATACGGGGGGAAATGCTCATTGTCCGCGAAAGGAAATTCCACACAGCCCCTCCGGAGTGCATGCAGTAGAGATGTTGGCTTTGCTTTTCCATTGCTTGGGGGGTGGGGGGGAATCTGGGTTATAGGGGGAGGAGGGGGAGAAAAACCTTCTGGAAAGTTCCATCGTTTTAGACAGGAAAAAGGCCAGACTCAGAGCTGCACTGACTTGGCACCAGTTCAGCAGTGAGTTCAGAGGGGCCCTGCTGCTTAAGTGGGAAGAATGCAGCTCTCTGGTCCATGCCGGGGGGGGGGGGGGGGGGAAAACACACCCGGTCTCCAGCCAGAGGGTTTTTTCTTCCTTAGCTTATTAGAGCTAGTTATGGGGTTGTTACACAAATGACATAAGCTCCAGCTGCCACTAAAATCAGCTACAGCAGGAAAGGTGCGATCCAGCCACCCTTCCCCCTGCCTGCGCTAGAGAGCTGCATTTCTTGGCCATCAAGTCCCGCAGCTGTTGGCACGCAGAGGCTCGCCAGGCCGAGTTCCCTGCCCACGGTCGCTTGTCTCGAACAATCACGGGCTTAGAAATAGGGGTTGTCGATAGTTTGTTCTAGGGGCCGCAGGGCTCATGCCATTAACACCTCGAAGGCCGGCACTACGGAAGGCGATGCATTGACTGGTGTTAGCAGTCGCGGGTCGGGAGCACGTTG
This sequence comes from Mauremys reevesii, assembly GCF_016161935.1. Lineage (NCBI taxonomy): Eukaryota > Metazoa > Chordata > Testudines > Geoemydidae > Mauremys > Mauremys reevesii. The sequence continues at coordinate 16,096,621 of NC_052634.1, read as the reverse complement.
CTGGGGGTGGGCCATGGGCTTCTCAGCTTCAGAAATAGCCGTAGGGATTCAGGGCCCAGTTTGCTCTCGGCCATCGTGCGCAAAGACGTCCGCAAACGTAACCCGAGAAGCAGCAAGGACCGGTGGTTAGAATCCAGGAGGCAGGAAAGCGGAGTTCTTTTCCCAGCTCTGCTACTGACATGGAATAAACCTTGGGCAGCTCACTTAACTTCTGTTCAGGTCAGTTACTCTGGCCCAGATTCTTTGGCTGAAAGGAGCTTTGTGCAGCCCCGGGTGTGCAGCACTGGAGCATCTCCTGGCAACTGGAGGCAGCCAGGGCCTGGGGTTGCCCACGGGTGTGTCTGCCCTGCCGTCAGGAGGTGTGATTGCAGCACTTGGAGAAATACTCAAGCTCGCTGGAAGTGAGCTTGGGTAACCGTAGAGGTGAAGCCGCAGCATCAGGGGCAGGGGCCGCTCAAGCATGTACTCTGGGTCCCAGGTGGGCAAGGTTAGCCCCTGCCCACGGCTTCAGAGCGGCTGTTCTTGGAAGTAGCTAGATCAAAGCTAGCTCAGGTATGTCTCCCTATGCTGCAACCACACCTCCCGCCTGCAGTGCAGACAGAGCCCAATTCACCGGGCCTACAATAGCTTTCTCCATAGCCAGGAGGCAGCAGGGCTCCAGTGGCCACACCGACACCCCAGAAAGCCACTGCATCCATGCCTGTGAAGAGGCCTGTTCTGCTGAGTCTTCGCCACACACAGTCAGAGAATATCAGGGTTGGAAGGGACCTCAGGAGGTATCTAGTCCAAACCCCTGCTCAAAGCAGGACCAATCCCCAACTAAATCAACCTGACACTGGTGGTATTCCCTGCTGTTCTTGCGGCACCGTAAGCCCTCAGAGCTGCATACGGGGGCCACACTGGAAGGCATGATCTGTGAAACGGGGATTGTGCTGCACACAGCCTACTGAAGCACTCTGATCTCTACGGATGAAGATCCTGATTCATCAGCATTGCTCTGGCTTTACACCAGCAAAGCACCAGGGAAATCAACGGTGCCACACCAGCCCTGAACTGGAATTCCCCGTTGCTGTCTTGGGCCCAAGGGCACCAGGTCACGCTCAGTCGGATCAGCATCCACAACTGCTCGTTTGACCAAAACACGGCAGCAGCTTGTACTGGGTTCCTGGCCCTTCCTCACCCACTTCACATTCTGTGCATTAGCAAATACTCCCAGAAAATGCATTCTGAACTGGGGACTGTTTGCAGACAGACCCAGGGTGATTTTCGCTTGGCTCTAGCTTTGTTCCGTCTCTTTCTATCAAGATGCCAGCTAGGGGGTGAGGATTCCTCCCGGAGTTGATCCTCTTTCATTGAAGGACACCGGAGCTGGACTGTCTTTCCCCATGGCCTCTTCTGAAGCCTCGCACACTTGGTTGCATTACAAAGGAATTGAAAATGAAAACAAACCAGAGTCACACCAGATGCTCTTGCTCTGTAGTCATCTCCTCTACCCTGCTGGGACACGCACACAGTCCAGCTCTGCACTGCCCCTTCCTCCCAGGGATGTCCCAAATTCCCTTCTGCCCCCACCCTGCTGCACATGGATGTAAACGGATAGAAATCCATTCAAGTCAATGGAGTTGCTCCCATTCCGCCCCGGGGAGGATCTGGCCCTGTGACTGTAAGTTGTTGCCATCAGAAACATTGAATCAGGGCAGTGAGGTTATGGAAAACTTGAACCAAGTCAGACAAACAAGCCCCACCTCGTCTCCGGCTCTCCCTGGCTGTGCTCTGGCTTTGGACAAGTCCCCTGCCCCACATCTGGGGAGCAGCAAAGACACGGTCAGCTTGGACGTCACCAGATGAAATATGGGTGGAAGGCGTTCTGGCAGCTGCTTCGCTGGGCTCCCCCCCAATGGAACCTCTTTCCAAGAACACACTGCTCTCCCTTTGGATACCGGCGCTCTGGTTTCCATTGATCTAGCTCCCCGTCCCCTGCCGTCGATAAAAGGCCATGGGAACAAGGCTCAGAGCATAGCGCTTTTCACGTCCATTGAGGTTAGCAAATAGCCCACGGCCGTGAGTGACGCTGACGAACTGGAGTTGAAATCCACCCAAGGGCACGCTGACTGCGGTGATGTTTCCCCATTACAATGTGCTCGAGGCCCTCGCCTTGGATTTTTCCCTCTGCAAGGCAGTGTAAACAGAGTGGGGGGCCCGGGTTAACTGCTAGCCATTGTCTAGTGCCAGGCTTCTCTTGCTGATGCTGGTAATAGCCACAGGTTCTGGGCATCTGCCATTGAAAAGAGGCAATCTGACCCTTGGGACCAAAGCCTTCATAAATTTCCTCTGCAGGCTCCTGGCTTGAGCAGTGCAATGCTGAGAAATATGGTTTTAATTTTCCCCCTTTAGATCTGGAATCAGCAGCGCATAGCAATCACCCATTTTATTCTGTCAAACACGTCTGTTTCTCGAGTCATGAGTCATTCTTGTCAGCGCTAGTCCCTTTGGACGTTTCACATCTCGTATGAAAACACATCCTTCCCTCTTGTCTGTTGCTCTTAGGTTCCTCCTCTGATTGCTCTGGATTAATTAACTCGCTGAAGCATTGTGCGACCCCGTTCCTGTCTCCACAGCAGATAAAGCCCTAGTTGACGTTGCTCAGGAGGGAAAGGAACGCCTTCTGGCCAAGGCACGCATCTGGATTCTGTTCCCGACTCCGCTACTGACGCAACCTTGGGCAAATCACTTCACCTCTTCCTGCCTTTCTTCCCCATCTGAACAAGGGGAAATAGGAGGCTTAATTTGAAAAAAGTGCTTTGAGATCCTCAGATAGAAGGGCAAAATGTCTTGCAGCATCTGAGGCATCTGCAGGAATGAGGTGAGACCTCAAACTTTTCATTCATTTGGAGCCACACCTGCACCCCCCAGAGCCAACGAGGGTACGTCTACACTGTGTTTTAAAACCAGTGGCAGCAAATCTCACACCCCAGCTCTGCAGACTCAGGCTCACCCTGCGGCTCTAAAACAGGCTGTGTAGATGCTCACGTCGGCACTGCCGGTGTTAGCACCACAGAACCAGCCCCAAGGCTGTAGATCCAGCTATGGGACTCGCTGGTTTGAAAACACAGTGTAGACACACCCTCACAAGCGGCTCCCGTTCCCATTGGCCCAGCCTCTCTCAGCCCAGCCAGGGCAGGATGAGAAGCTCATTTCACTATTAACATTGTTCTGAATTCAGGCTGTCGCATTCCAGCAGAAAATTGTGGGGACATGAGCCAGGCCTGGCTCTCAGCTCCAGCAGTGTAAATCCAGAATAGTTCCAGTGAAGTTACTCTGGATTTGTATCAGGGCAACTAATACTAGTGTAACCAATGGCCCCTGGTGAATGGCAGCGTAACCAATGGCTGATTCTCAAAAGGCTTGGTTAGGAGACTTCGCCAAACCAATTTGGTTTGGAAAATTAGATTTCTGATCACTCCAGTCTGTTACAGCGAGTTTACTCTGGTGTAACCCTGTTCACCCTAAGGGAGACATTGGCACAGCACTGGCGTAGCGCAGCCAAGAATCAGCCCCGTGGTTGGAAATCTCCTGGGAAAAGCTTTCTGGTGAGATTGCTGCTATTTCCTGCTTTGGCATTCCAGTACATTGACGCCTGGCCCTTGCTGGGACCTGGGGGTTCAGAGGAAAAGGATAGCAGCGAACCCAGTGATCTCCATGTTTCCTAATCTGCTACAAGGTTTGGGTTTTGGTCCCAGATTCGGGCAGATGTTCAGCTCAGTTCGTACTCGATCAGAACTCGAGTGCTGGAGTTGTGGCTGCTGGCTCTGAACTGGCACGTCCCAGCCGGGACCCACTGGAGCGCCGAACTGGTTCGGCCAGCTCTGATCAGCACTCCAATGGCAGCTGAGCAAGCAGCCCGTCTGCCCAGGGGAACGGAAGCCCACAGGGAGCTCGCTCCAGTGCCGGGGGAAATCCGGGAATCTGGCACATACATCCCAATGCAGGATGGCAACTCCAGCCCAGGGAAAGGAAATCTCCAGGTCCATGGTACTCTGATTTTAGTGCCCGATGAACAACAGCTACATTCAGCACAAGTGCACTCAGCCTCGGGCCCCCGAGAGACAGTGGAGAATCTTGTCTTCAGTTGCTCCAGTCCAGTACCCTGGGAGCTGGTGCAGAAAAGCAGCAATTCCTGCATTCTTGTAATAACTCGCCTAGTCTCGCATACACTGGTGTCATTTGTAAGAGTGAGGCCACTCAGTTGGCTGAGATCCTGCCTTCTAGGCACGGTCCATAGTGAGGGGGAAGGCAGAGTCCCACCCTGCCCCGTAGGATTCCTCTCTGAGCGCCTCACTGTGCAGCAGTTACCCACATGCTGCCACACCCATTTATGGGGCAATGGGGACATGGTCCCGCCACCTCTTCACCGACGTGGGGTAGTGGGGGTGGGTCTTGCTGTGACCTCCTGCAGGGAGCTCCTGGTGGGAGCCTGACGTGTGGGTCTTGCTGTGAGCTGTGGGGGGGGGGGATGAGGGAAGGACTCCTGCACCCCGTTTCAGGGCTAGGCAGTACCAGGACCGTTGAAGGTAATGCAGTGATCCTTGCACTGAGAGCAGAATCTATCCCTGGAGCTGCAGAATGTGGTAGAAGCACGAATTCCAGGCCTCCATCAATGTCAGGGAAGGGCGCAGTGTTGGTCTCATACAGAAGGGAACACTGAGGCACAGCGACCTTACGGGCCAACCCCGCAGCCCTGCCCCAGGCCTGCAATCCTCGCTCCTGGGAGGAGGCACATTGCAGTCCGCAGGGGCTGCTCGCCAAGGGCCCGACCCTGCACTTTGACTCACAGCGGCTAATCCCACAGAGGTTAAGAAGGACATGACATGAGGCGTGCGGGATCGAGTACTAAAGTGACCAAGCCCAGATCATGTTGTGAATCGCGTCTGAGCCCAGCTTAGACGTCGTAAATTCCTGGCTCCCAATCTCCTCCTTGGTCAGCTCAGCCATTCTGCCTCTGCAAGGCACCCAACGCCACGCCTGGGCGTGCCTGCGCCACCTTGCACAGCCAGGTGGGTGCTCACTGCTGCGCCACGTGTCTCAGCAGAGCGGGCGCCGGTGCATCACAAAGCGGGCACTATTTAAGCCATAGGACGTGAGAGCCATGGCAAGCACACTGGATGGTCTCTTGCTTTGAGGAACCCACTTCATGGCCCAGCCTGGCTCTGCCCTAGGAGAGACTCCATGTGCGAGGGACTGACCCCGTCGGGAGCTGCCATGCCAGGCAGGGGCTGGGACAGACCCGATGGCTTTTGAAAACCATTCAGAGTTGGCCTTCCGGCGGGTGGAAGCGCAGGCAGACAAAATAGGGGATTAGGAGCAGGATGGCTGCTCCATCAGCCCGGAGGAGTCGTGGGCAGCATTCCCTCAGCGGCACGGCGTGGCACTCAGCAGTATAGGCCTATGCGGTCACACACCGAGAGCCGGCTGGGGAAGGCCATTGGCAAGAGACATGGAGCTGGAGCTGGTAGGAAGCCGAGCATGGAGACAGTGTGGCCAGTGTCTGGTGCCCGGACCCTCTTCTGTCATCGGGATGATGGACACTGGCTACTTCCCCACCCTCTTGGCCCCACAGAGCCCTGCTGGAAAGAGGCCAGCGTTGGCTGGAAGAGAGGGGGAGGAAGGGGGAGATAAAGGAGCCCAAGAAGAATACACTGACAGCTAGAGATAGAGCAGAGATTAGCCTGCCATCACCCTCTCCCCTGGCGGCTGCTCCTCGCCTGACCTGAGCGATTTAGATCAAAGTGGGGAATCCAGCCCCTCCCTCGGCGCATCTCACAGCACGCGGGGGCCCCGCTGACGGACAAATGAGGCTAAATAACCCTGAGTGATGAAACGTGACGCAGGCCTTGGGGCTGGGGGAGGAATTCCCCCCCCCCCCCCCACCGCTGAGGCGAGCGGGGAGAGCCCCACTCAGAGGAGATCGATCCTGAGCTGCCCAGGGGGATGATTCACTCCCTTCCACGGGCTTGCACCATTCCCTGGAGCCGCCATCATGGCTGAGACGCTTCCTTCATGCCAGAGCAAAGCGTTTCCACGGATTCCCAAAGTTTGGGCCTGGGGCCTGTTATCTGCAAGGGCCAGGAGGGCACCAGGAGCTTCCCCCACAGTAGGGCGACCATTGTCCCACACCGCAGGGGTAGGGACAGGGCCCCTTGAAGGGGTGCAGCAGTGGGCGTGTAGTGCCTTGGGGAGTGAGAGTTACAAGGCCCCGCTCTGTGCCTATCACCAGAGGATGCAATCCCAGCCCGGGAGCTTTAGCCCAAGCTATAGGAGCTCGTGCTTCTAGCTGTGGAGGGCTGCAGTCCAACCCCCAGTCTGGCAGCCGTCCCAGGCACGGCCCTGCTGGTCCCCAGCCTGAGAGCCATCACACAGCCCCAGCGGGTCAAGACGCTGCCCTGGGGAGAGTGGGGACCTTCCCCACAGGGGTGCAGCAGATTTCGAACGCCAACGTTCAGGGCAGCTGCAATCTGAGGTTCTGCTTCAGACCCATCTTTGCTGATTAGAAGCCACCTCCTGAAGCCGGTAGCTAGCACCCTGCCGGGGTTCAAGCACACTTCAGCAGACTGTCAGAGACTTCACTGGGGAGCCTTGCCTGGGAAAGCACTGAGCCAGGGGGCAGGATGTGCCCTGTGGGGCTACCTGCTTCTGAGCAGAGAGGCCCTGAGCAGACCGGACACCCGCACGCACGCCACACAGAGCGTGGCCAGCCCCAAAGAGAATTCCTGAGTGTCCACACCTCCCCAAAGCCACACACACACACACACACACCCCACTGCAGAAATATTTGCAAATGTGGGGAGTTGGAGGCGAGAATTTCTGAGCTGTCCAGGCCCCGGGTAACCCAAATGAAAACAGGTGGAACGAGACTACTTTCCCCTTTGATCAAATCACCTCCGTGAATTAAACCCCTGGGCACGAGGTGGGGAAATATTATTAGACCCATTTTACAGATTGGGAAGCACAGTCCCCGGGCCTTGCCTGAGGTCACACAGCCAGTCAGTGGCAGGACTAGAATCCAGGGCTCACGTTCTCCCCTCTCGCCCACAGGCCTTCGTGGAGCGACCTCTCCCGATTGCACAGGAGGTGAAACAAAGGCTCTGCTGCCTCCTTGGGTGTTTGGAGTGACACTGCTCTGCTGTTTACATGGCACCTTTCATCCCGCCTCTGAATACGCATCGCATCATCCCCTTGGTGCGGCAGGTCAGGGAATAGCCCAGTCCCTGCGGCTCCCAGGCCAAGCCATGGCTGGGCCTCTCCTCAGAGTCCAGTTTCTTCCAGCCCCACCCATGGGGACACCACTAACCCCGTAGCAGAAGAGCTCACGTGTTGCCATCCACTGGGATTGTGCTTAGGGAGTCAGTGCTGTTCACTGCAGCCTCCAGCCCCACTTGCTGCTTTCGGGGGGAACCGGGCTCCCCCCAGAGCAACCGGTTCCTGTGCTTAACCATCACTGGGCCCTGCAAAGCAGCTCCAGTCTGTGTAGGGCTTTAGCTACATTTCAGTTCTGCAGGGCCTTTCAAAGTCCATTTCCCTGGGAGGGGAGCATGAGGCTCGGCCTATTGTTTAACTGAGTGATCTCTCCGCCTGCCTCTGAGAAGGGGCTACTGCCACTGGACGAGGGCACATCCAGTGCAGAATGGGGCTCCCGCAGCGGTGCATCAAATCATGGTGCCCAGCAGGGAAGGTTAAATATTGCAACCCAGCAGTAGGACAGGAAGCAAAGAGGAACTGGTATCCAGCAGGGGGAATTCAGGGAGAGAGGACACAGTCCCCAAGTATCCAGTTCCCCTGCGGGCAATCAGACCACTGGATCTGCCAGATACATGAACAGGGGGCAGCCCTGTCTCTCACCCATTGCAAACATGGCCTTTTTAGAAATGTCTCTGCGGCACACCCAGCCGCGATGGAGAATCTCGCAAGGCGCTGAGGCACATTGACTCAGCTGCTTCGACAAGGGGAGTTTGGCCAGTTATTTCCACAGCGTAGGATCAGGCTTCGAGTCCATGAGGGGCTCAGCACTCCCACAGGATCGGGCCATGCACAAAGGTTGCTTTCACGTTGCCTGGGAGCGGCTGGGGTTTGGAGTCTGCCTGCCGCAGCAGTAAACAAACTTGATCTTCACCGGGCTCGGCGCTGATTTAACAGCAAACAGACCGGGGAGCACTGAACCACGGAGCCACCTTGGATGCTGTCCGGCAAGCTGGCTGCCAGTTCCCTCTTTGCGCTGCCAGGGAGCCGAGCTCGGCTCCAAGCATGCAAACCCAGACCTGGTTTCCCAGGTCACCAGCACACAAATATTTCCACTCGCCCCCGCACCGTGCAGTGGAAGCGATGGGCGAGTGAGCGGGGTGTGACCCCATGTCAAATGGCCAAGTCGGAGCATTTCCAGAGTGGGAGGGGGGCTAGTGGGAAGAGGGAATGGGAGGGGGGAGGATTCGTGTTTCCAAACATTGCCGTTCCCATGGCCAGTCTTCATGGCAACACCCTCACTCTTTGCAGAAGAAAAGACCCTCTGGTGGGGAATCTTTATAGAAAAGCATCAAAACTGTGGGGTGCGGGGGAAGCTCTAAGGTGCGCCGGCTCCCTGCATGGTTCAGGGTCTTCTGGCTGGTTCCATATTTCACTGGTGGCAAAGAGCAGGAATAGACAGGAAAGTTTGCCAGCAGAGAAACCCATCGCAGCACTTCTAATAGCAGGGATTGGGCAGGTACAGGGGAGCTGCTGCAGCCCTTCAAAAGCAGAGGGAGGGAGTGTGCCTACATCAGAGGACCACTGCAACCAGGACTCCTAGGCTAATTCCCAGCTCTGCCACCGACTCGCTACACGCCCTGGGGCACAGCAGACTGTCACCACACACTTGCTCTACAGGCTGTACCTAGGCATGCAGTAGTTTCACCTAGTGGTCAGAGCATAGAACTGGCGGTCAGGACTCCTGGGTTCTATTCCAGGCTGTGCGGTGGGTGACTCCACCTTGGAGAGGGAATCACAAAGGATTGCAGTATCGTGAGTTCATTTTTCCCCTTTTACAGGTTGCATTCAAACACACTCTTGTTTTAAGAAAAAAGATGTTACTTCGGAGGTGGAATTAATTCTGGGTCCCCCGTCATGGGGCTAAATAGGTGCTCGTTAGGAAGGTCTATTAGTTAGAGGAGAAAGAAGAGCCAAGGTAGGATGCAAGCATAATAACCATCTTATTCATGCCTGGGGACTGAACCTGTGACCTCCAAACCTAAGAAACATGAGCCCGTATAGCTTGAGCCAGACATGTGAGGATGCCAGCTCTTGGAAGCAGCCAAACATGCTCTGATGGGAGGGTTACATAAGCAGGGTGGGACACTGCTGGGCCTGGAAGGTGGATTTGCTGCAGTGAGGGTTGCCAACCCTCCCAGTTTCACAGGGAGTCTGCCTGGTTCGGGCTCTATCTCCCGGAGGCTACTGAAGCCAATCTGGGAGATTTTAGGCTGCTAAAAGTCCGGCGGTGCAGCACAACTAAGGCAGGTTCCCTGCCTACCCTGGCCCCATGCTGCTCCTGGAAGCAGCCGGCATGTCCCTGCTGCCCCTGGGATGGGTGCAGGCGGTCTCCATGCACTGCCCCCACCCTAAGTGCCGACTCCGCAGCTCCCATTGGCCGGGAACTGTGGCCAATGGGAGCTGCAGGGGCACTGCCTGCAGGCAGAGGCAGTGCACAGAGCCCCCTGCCCCACCACCCACAGGGGCCTCAGGGATGTGCCGGTCACTTCTGGGAGTGGCGCGGGGCCAGGCCAGGCAGGGAGCCTGCCTTAGCCCCATTGCGCCGCTGATGGGGAGCCACCCAAGGTAAGCGCTGCCTGGCCAGAGCCCACACCCCTGCTCCCCTCCCACACCCCAGCCCCCTGCCCCAGCTCTGAGTCTCCTCCTGGAGCCAGCACCCCAAGCCCCCTCCAGAACCCCAACCCTCTGCCCTAACCCTGAGCCCCCTTCCTGCACCCAAACTCCCTCCCAGAGCCCGCACCTTGCACCAGCACCCCAACCTCCTGCCCCAGACTCAGCCTGGAGCCTCCTCCCACACTCTGGACCCCTCGGCCCCAGCCCAGAGCCTGCACCCCCTCCCGCACCCCAACCCCCTGCCCCAGCCTGGTGAAATTGAGTGAGGGTGGGGGAGAGCGAGCGACTGGGGGGGGGGAAATGGAGTGAGCGGGGCAGGGCCTCAGGGAAGGCGTGGGCTAGGGTGTTTGGGTTTGTGTGATTAGACAATTGGGAACCCAAGCTGCAGTTAGCCAGTGCAGATTTCTGAGAAGCAGCGGGGGGAGATGTGTGAGGTGTTCAGGGATCACCCAGTGTCTAGAGAGCTCTGCTTTGCTGGGCGTCTGGTTCCAACTGGCTGGGCAGTGCAGCGTAACAGCCAACGCGTCACAGTGCCACACCCAAATTCTCTGTCTGGGGAGCTCAGCCCTTAAAGGCAGAGTCCTCAATACCACGATGAGGGGGGGCGATGGTTACCGCAGGCTGGAGGCAGTGGGGAGCAGGCGGCTCCTGTGTGGAGAGGCTGCCGTGCCCCGCTCCTCTGCTGCTGCAGGCTCTCCCCACGACAAGGGCCGGGGGACCCTTTAACAGCAGCACAATGGATCTTGCACTAAGCCAGTCCCGGCCTCTCCTGGGCTGGAGCCAGCCTCTTCCAGGGCCGCTCGCTGGCCTGAGTGCGTGTTTACGAGCTGCTGGCTCAGCACAGCTGCCCCACTAGCCCCCTGCACTCTCCAGCGTGGCACGTTTGGGCTTGGAAAGAGGGCCGTTAGCAGGCAGGTGGCTCAGCCACAGCGGTAAATTAAATACCTCGGTTAGCTTTATAGGGTGGATTTTCCTCCCTGCTTCTTAGGGGCTGCTTGGAGTTCGTGAAAAGCATCTTTTAAAATAACCCCAAATGGGTGACTGGGGAGCTGCCAGGGACGGGAACATGCTCCCTCGGATCTCACGAGCTGGACATTCAGAACAGTATTAATTTTGGTGCAACGATGCCTCCGGCTGGGTAGCACTCAGGGTCTGCCTAGGGCCTGCGCTTCCCAGCCCAGGCTGTGGGGAGGGGACCTGCCAGGGTACTAGCAGTAGGGTGAGCAGATGTCCCGATTATATAGCCCAATATTCTGGGCTTTGTCTTACATAGGCACCCATTGCCCCCCACCCCATCCTGATTTTTCACACTTGCTCTCTGCTCACCCCACTAGTGAGTCCCACACACGTAATACTGGGGTCTCAAAACTAACAGGAGCAGCGAGGGGGAGGGACAGGGGAGCCCCCGGTGCTGCCAGGCCTCTCTGAGCAGCCTCAGCTGCACGTAAAGGCCAGCTGGGAAGGTGAGGGACTTTGGTTCTCTCTCCCGCATAGTTAAAGCCCTCTGAATTGAGCCACAGTTCACAGCAGCTGTACATTCGTCACTAGCTGCGTTGAGCTTTCGCTCTCCGGGAAGTGTGAATGATGATAACCCAGCTGTCAGCTAGCCCGAGGGAAACAACAAAAGCTTGCGAGCTGAGGAAATGTTTCCTTAATGGCCCCACCATTTTTAATTCCTACGCTAATTAACAGATTTACTAGAAAATGCCCAGAAAATTCAATCTTAACTCTCAGACTATGTGCTGCAAGTTTGGGGAAAGATCCACAATATTCTTCATACAAATCAAAGCTGTTGAATCCCTCCTTTAAGTACAAAATAGAACCCATCCCGTATAGAGGAGCATTACCATGTCTCTTTAATTCTATAGTCCCGTCAAGTGATTTTTATGCCAACCATTGGTTTCATGGCTGTTAAATTTCCCTTATGAGAGGTGGGGTTTAGAATTGGACTGGAACACGGAAGTGGCTCCGAATGAAGCTGGCAGATACCATGTAACCTTGAGCTTGGTACAGCAATGAGATAATCTCTGAAGCCTTCCAGACGGCGTCCCAGTGACCTGCATATATACTTCAATGGCAAGCTCAGTGCTTTGATTTAAGGAGCTCCTGGAACACAGGAGCGCCAATTTCTTCTTCCACAATTCCTTTCCTTTGTAACAAAGGAAACTGAAGTATCGAATGAGGTTTGATGCATTTGGTTTTGAGGTTTGGGGATGCCATTCATGTCACCTAACAGCACTGTGAACAGAAGGACGCTCGTGCGAGAAGGGCATCGGTAATAGCATTCAGAGTTGGATCAAGAGCAGGGTTTGGATTTTTTTTTAAAACACACTCAAATGCAGAAGCGTTGGGTTAAGGTTTCCAGTTCCCCTGGTGGTGAAGAGACAGGCCTGTAGTGAATAGAAAAGGGGTTCTTCTTAAGGCTGCTGAATATGGACAGATCCTGTGGGTCCTGCTGGCTCCCAGACTAACACAGCCTGTTCCAGTGTAATCTCACACAGCATCTTCCTCAGTCCTGGAATGGAGAGCCAATAGCACCACACAGTTCATCTCTAGTATTCGCAGATTCCAAGGCCAGAAGGGACCATTGTGATCATCTAGTCTGATCCGCTGTATAACAAAGGCTAAAGAACTGCTTCGACTTCCATCCACTGGATCGTGTCATGCCTTTCTCGGCTAGACTGAAGAGCCCATTAAGTATTTTTCGCCATGTAGGTACTTACAGACTGATCAAATCTCCCCTTTACCTTCTCTTTCTTAAGCTACATAGATTGAGCTCTTTGAGTCTATCAATACAAGGCAGGCTCTCATCTTTTAATCATTCTCATGGCTCTTCTTTGAACCTCCCTGGTTTATCAACATCCTTCTTGAATTGTGGGCAGCACAGCTGGGCACAGGATTCCAGCAGGGGTTGCATCAGTGCTTCTGGGAAATGATGCGTCCTGCCCATCCTTTCTCTCTAGAGCCTGCTGCTCCAGAAGTTTATCCTCCCAGAATGCCAAGCAAGGTGGGCTAACACTCTCCATCCAGACTGCCATAGCAGAGAAGGGGCTTCCCTCCCAGAGGGAAAAGGTCTTTGCAGAATAATTTTCAAACTAAAGTTTAAAAGATAATCTCACAATCCTGGGCCTCACTCCTGCCTGTGCCAAACCCCACTAGCTCCAGATAGGGGCTGGGGGCCAGCCACATGGGTTGGATTGCAAGAGTGGGGCCCTTACGTGACTTGAAGAAATATTCCCCAAAGAAACAGGAGGGTCCGGCCCATGGTTTCCCCCCCTCCATCACCACCACGATTTATCCTGCTTGTGCAGTTTGCCTCAAAATGGCCATAGTCCAGAGACAGCAGAATTGAAGCTGGGCCACATCTTCATATTAATGGGAAATCCTCATCCCCGTGTCTCAAGGGGAGCTTCAATGGGAAAACCATTGGCCTCAGCGCTAGATGACTGGGTGCTTCCAAGGTCAATCTTGGATCAAGTCCGCCATCTGCTGGTGAGAAAGAGCCAGCGCCTGGCTGGAATGGTTCCCTGCTAATAGACTCCTGTGTCATTCCTGAGGCCTGAAACTGGGTAATGACTAAAACCCACATGAAAGCTCTAAAAATAATATTTAGGATTGTGACCACAATCCTGCCCCTGGGTCATAACGCTGCATTCAGCTGGGTTCCCCTTTCGCAAGAGATAATGAAAACCTCATTGGTATTATCTCCAGTAAGAAATCTTCCGAAAAGCATGCAGCTGGAAATCCGGGCACTGGATCGCCCAGGACTTTGAAGTCTAAAGCGGCAGAGAGAAGGAATAAACTTCATTATAGAACATTAAGGGATGTTGGGGTTCTGGAACGAAAACAGCTTGAATGGAGACAGCGGAGCACTGCGATGTGCTGCATAATTCTCTCGGGAGATCGGCCCGTCGTGCCACTCATCGAGAGAGGACTGCCCCTTGGAAAGGACTCGCTTTCCAATTTGATCCCAGGCCTGATCTTGTGTTATTGTGGCTTCCGTTTACCTGGGGATCAATCTCGAGGACATGCAGAGTGGGATGCAAGGCAGAAGGCTTCATGAACAGAACCACGAGTCACCTAACACTAGAGCTTTCAAATGGATTTTTAAAAACAGGGGGTTTAAAACTCAGATCTCGCTATATGCTCCCATTAGGGATTCTGGACAGAGATACCTCACCCTCCTTCACACATCAAATTCTCACCTCATTTGTGCGATCACTTTCCCATGGTCCCATGCAAAGTCTTCTCAGACCATCTCCCAGTAGCCAGTGCAAGATTGTCCCCTGTCCATAGCATGCTTTGGCCAGTCTAGCTTTAAATATTCCAAGTAGCACTGGTCGAAGTATTCATTATGAATAAGGCTCCATGTTTGTCACGGAGGTCACAGAAGTTACCAATTCCATGACTTTCCGTGACCTCCATGACTTCTGGAGCGGCTGGTGTGCCTGGTCTGGGGGCCACCTGAGCAGCTCGGGCAGCTCTCAGGCCAGGCACACCGGCCGCTGCTGGGGCAGTCTTGGGGGGCTCCCTTTCCCCCCAGCAGCAGGAGTTTGGGTGTGGAGGGGCTCAGGGCTGGGGGTTGGGGTGCGGAGTGGTGCTTACCTGGGGGGACTCCCCAGAAGGGCGACAGGAACTCCCCATCCTCAGCTATCTCCACGTGCTGCTTCAGCTCACAGGCACCGACCCTGCAGCACCCATTGGCCATGGTAACTGCTTGCAGAGTTTGCCTGAAACACCCCACCCTGTTAGCAGGTGGTGATGATGCTGAATAGCAGAATCCACTTAACCCTGACTCCCTGTAGCAGGTGTCCCAATTCAATATAAGGGAGGGACTCTCTGGGGAGAGAGGACCTAGAGTGTTGGCTGAGCAGGCCTGAGGGAGGAGCCTTAAGAGTAGCTCAACCTGGGGAGAAAGTTTGAGCTGCTCTTGATTGTTTTGGTTGCTAATAAAGCCAAAGCCCAGGAAGGGGGTTGGATTTTATATAGCATGGGGGTGTTTTGTGGAACAGGTTGGGAGAGACACCCGCTTACCTATCAATTAAGAATGTTGCCTTTTTAGCTCCATAAGCATTTGCATATTGATACTGATCTCTTTGAATGTGTTTGCTACTCTTAAGTATTTGCCGCTTATAGCTGAGGCTACAAGCTGCTCGGACACTGTTCACTTCTGTGACACTGTATGGAATAAGAGGAACACTCTGATGTTATTGATACCAATATTATAAAATTGCAAGGAATCAGACCAGATATGCCATGTCAGGTATTTGAGGAAATGTTATCATTTGCCAAGTAGGATAATCTCGTTTATATGTTTGTATCACCTTTGTATTGTGATTTAGAGATATGTAGGGTATATCTGTATTTCCAAACTTGTGCTGCCGCCGATCACGGCTTTTTTTGGGTGGGGGGCAGCTTGGGGTGGCAAAAACGCTGGAGCCAGTCCTGCCTCCATAGCTTGGGCCATCGAACAAGCTAGGCAGTGCTGATGCCATCAAGAGTCATCAGCGGTACAATGAACCCATGGAAAGGAGCCAGAGGATATACCTTATGAGTCAGCAAGACATGTAGGGGCAGGCCTGTGGACAGCAAATTCTAAGGCTTTTCCATGCCATGTGCTGTGAAGCTTGTGTTTGGGACACAGGAAGTACAAGCCACATGGTAAAAGACTATAAAAGGCAGCTACATCTTCTCTGTTTTGCCTTCATTCCTGCTTCTTACCTCTGGAGCGACTTTTCTACAAACGAAGCTCTGAACAAAGGGCTGAATGACCCATCCATGATGTGGATGTGTTCTAGAGGGACTTTCAGGCCAGCACACTCACCAATACTGCTAAAAACCTGATACTTGGACTCTGAAGTCTCTGTATGGATCTGATTGCTTTATCATTTAACAACTCTTCTTCCTTCTTTTTTCTTTATAATAAACCTTTAGTATTAGACACTAAAGGATTGGCTGGCAGCATGGGATTTTGAGTAAGATCCAAACTAATACTGACCTCGTAAAGCGGCTGACTCTTTGGGGTTCAGACGAACATGTTGTAGAGTGAACAGAGTTTTTAAATAACTTCTCACTGTACTGGACCTAGGTGCTGATTGGGAGCCAGAGAACTGGAATGCAATAAAGGGGGCTGGGTGATTTCTTTTTTCAGCTTCTTGATAACCAGTGTGGGGATCAGAAGCACAGTTTGTGACTGGTTGGGGAATTTAACTTCAGTGTTAACCACCAGTGTTGGGAGAATCTGCTCTCCTTTTTGCAGCCTGTCCTGACACTGCCATTTTCAGTAGGGCCACCCCAGGTACCCCAGGCCACAACTTCCACTACTCCCTAGACATTGTTCTCCCTGGGTGGCCGGTCAACTAAGTCACATGGTCTTGTTTCTGATCTCTGATTGGATGACTGGAATCTTTTCAACTGGAGAACAAATAGTTATAATGCTCTTTCTGCTATGAATTTTCAATGCAAGCATCAAGAGTGTCAAAATCTGCAACATTGTCAGGATTCACAAACACTTTCACAGAGGCCCAGCAGTTGCCTGGGTACGCATGATAACATGGCATCACCAATCAGAACAAGCTGAATGCACTGCTTTTACTTGCCAAGCTGCTTTTCTTTAGCTTTTTGAGCAACTCTCGACCCAAGCAATGGGGCTTCAACCATTTCCCTTAGGAAACAACACCACTGCGTGATAGATCCTCCAGGCGGGAAGACAGACTTTTCGGGGGATTGCACTGAGATCAGGTCTGTGGCATGATTATTAAATGCCACAAACGATCTGCCTCTTTCAGATGCTCCCTAGGGCTTGTGTTTGCAAAAGCCAAGGCAGGAGAAGACTTCAGGCAGGTATGAACCTTGTGGTCAATACACAGCCCATCTCCTGACGGGCTCCCTTTGCTCCCACTGCTCTAAGAGGCAGCCAGAGTGTAATATTGGGTTGCACCAAACCCCTAAGGTGCCAGTAAGCATTCCCACTGTACCTGAAGGCACCTCAGCTGTACCTGGGGATGCATGCCCTCCTGTCCCCAGTAACCACTCAGACACATGGCAAAGGGAAAGGGTTTCCCTGTGGCTGGCAGGAAAGGGGAAGGCGGCAGATACGCCGGGTACAGAGGTGTAGACAGTCACAGTTCAAAGTGAGCAACGGTGGTTCCTGTTCAGGCCCTGGGGCAGTCCCATCGAGTCAGGGCTCTGCAGACCCAGTACCGGGGGTGCCCTCTCCAGTCCAGTCTCCATTCCAGCAAATAGGAGCTTGCAGGTTCCCGGGCCAGGCTGAGTCAGTGTCTCTCGCTGGGGTTCCCCTGCACTGGCACCCAGCCAGCCGTTGCTGCTCCCTATAAGCCCAACACAGACCTGCACCCAGCTGTAATGACTGGCAGTCACCGCCTGTTCCACACACAGCTCTGTGCACAGTTCCTGACCTTCCACTCTGCATCCGTTTTCTCTGCAGCTCCTGGCTCGCCATGCGGCCACAACTTCCCAACAGAGCCCCGGTGGGTCACTGCCTGGTTCAGGCCCTTTCCCCCTACCTGGCCGTGAGGAAGATGATGCACCATGGGGAGGAGGCCGATGGGAGTTTTAGGCCCCTGCTTAGCAAATCCATCACAAGAGTCAGAGCGAAGGCCCCCCCGAGCAGCTCGCAAGGCTCCAACGTGAACCTGCCAAATTGCCTCTAAGGGACAGACACTGTCTATGCATTATGAGCCTTGAAACCTGACAACAGGACTGAGCCCCTCGCACACGGACCAAAGACTCCCCCAAACTCTGCTCAGCTCGGCTCTACTCCCTGCACCAGGAGACAGAACACAGCGCTCTGGATCCACCCACCAGAGCCCGTCGCGCCCGGCTGGAAGTGACACAGCAGGAGGATGTGCTAGGAGCGTGGGCGACAGCTGGTGGGAGTATGTTTAGCCCTGCGGCGGGGACAGCGCCGGATCAGATGGAGCCGATTTGTTCGGCGCTCTGGATCCACCCACACAAGCCTTTCAAATCCCTCAGTGTGCACCCAGCACATCACCAGCTGTGCCTGGCCCCCAGGCAGCGTCCCTCCCGCTGCCAGCACAGACACCCTACAGTCCATGCTAACACCAACTCTCAATGCCAACCTCGGCAATGTCGCTGTTTGCCAGGGCACATGCCCGGGTTACGGGTGGGAATGGCGAAAGGTACACGGGGGAAGCTTAACATCAGCCTCCCAGACCAGAGCAACTAGCACTGGAATCCACTCACCCGCGTCTGTCGCTATGCGCTGCAAAGGGAACGTAGGTGCCTGTTCCAGCCCGGACAGCACCACACTACATGGAGTCTGCAGTGCCACACGAGTGTGGATCACAGCATCAGTTCTCTGCATGAGGACACTCGTGCAGGCATCTCTGCCTAACTAGAGACCCTTCCTGCTTATACCAGCTTAGCTTTCCAGGGTTAATGAGAGCCTGCTACCGACTCACTGTTAGAGGCCTCTGTTAAGTGGGGTTGCAGGGGTTAGTGGGTTCAGTACAGGGGTTCTGGATCCCCACTGATGACTTTGCTGTCTCTGTGGTATACGGTCTCTGTTTACTGCACCAGTAAAGCAGAGGTGCCTGGAGCCAGACTCTCAGAAACCAGAGCTGCCAACTTCCACGGGAGCTGTGCTATGCCCCAGCCTTTAACCAGTCTGTTGGGGGTTCCCCTTCAACGTGCCAGACCCCCAAGGGGTCCACTCTTCCTCGCGGCCTCAACGCCTCCAAGACCGAGCCTCTGGGCTCCAGCCTGCCTGCCTCTCACTCTGAGCTCTGCCCAGCAAGGCCAATGGAGGTAGATGCCCAGTCACCCTCTCTAGGGATCAATGCACCTCAGCAAGTATTTCAGCCTTTTCCAAACAGGAAATCCTTAGGCTAGCACAGACAGCCCAGACCGGCCAATGCCAGGGCTCCACCCAGCCAAGTGCTGTACAGTCCATCCTGGCTCGCTCTGACTGTTTGTCAGTTCCAGGTGAGGGCTGGACGCCTGACATCTCTCCTCCACGGCCCTCCTCCAGTAGAGCCATGTTGGAGTCACACTGTTGGCCTGCCTGCTGGAGTTTCCATTGTTAGGTGGCCAGGGTTCAGGCAAACTCTCTGCTCTCCCTGGCCCCCGGGAGCAGCACTTTAACCCTTCTGCACCCACTGGGTAGCCCTGCCGAGGGGGTTGGTACAGAGCCCTACCACTAGCTCATCGAATTGCACAGGCTCTGTATTCAACATCGCATGGACATGACACAACCAGCTAATAGGGTGCCCGACAGCCAATGAGAACGAGGCTTTGGACTGCTGCATTCGCAGCCTGGATTCCTGTCCTAGATTTGCATCAAATGACCCTGTGCAGCTTCTCCATTACATACGCTATCAAATGGGGGGACGATAGCTGATTCTGCTAGTTCAGAAGGCTGAGCAGGGCACTGCCCTAGGATGGGAAAGCGCTGGGTTTTATTCCCTGCTCTGCCACAGATGTCCCATGTGTGCCTGGGCAGTCATTTAGGCTCTCGGTGACTCAGTTCCCTGCCCACAAAATGGGGCAAGGAGCTCGGTGCTAGTTCACAGGGGGACCCTCGGGATAAAACCTGTCAGGTGCTCAGACACTACAGGAATGGGGCCAGGTAGGTCTGATTTCTAGATGAGGTGGGGGACAGAGGCAGAGAAACATTAGGAGCACTCAGGGGACTTGCACTCATTGGCCCATTAGCGTGCAGCACAGCGCACAAGCCCTATGCTACAGAGCCCAGTGAAAAGACCGTGCAAATCCCTAGTCCGTTTCCCGTGAGCCGGTCTTGGGGGCATGTGCGCCCAGAGGAGAGCTACCTAGGGAAGGGGTGTCGTGAAGGTCAGGACCTGCTCTTACAGCCATGCTTTGTGAATCCTATCTGGGCAGGGCCATGCTGGTCTCTTCCTTTCAGAAAGCCCTTTGTGCCATCGAGTTAGGGGCTCCCCTCTCTGGTTCTTCTCTGCTTCCATCTGTAATGTTAGGGGCTGCAATTCCCTTGCTCCTAACTCCCATAAAAGTCCCTTTGGTACAGGGCATGGCTCTGTGCTTGTGGGTGACCGATGAGGCTGGGGAGGCCAAACACTCACGGATGCAGCCGCGTGGGAGCCTGGGATCGTGCAGTTTTGGGAACACATTTACTAGCTGCACAGAATATCTCGCACTCTCTCTCTCGCACACACAAATAGACCCAACAGGCCAACTGAGAGCTCCACAGTGACACAGGAACAGGTCTCACCCCTCATTCCCAGCAGCCGTGGCATTTTGCCACTTTCCCCCACACACACACTTGTGCCTTTGGGGGAGGCAGGGCTGAGGAGTCGCCTGCCAGAGCCGCTCACCTGGGCAGGGAACGTTCTGCTCTGGGCTGCACGGTGACCATTAGATTGTAATTAGCAATTACCCCGGGGGTATAAATATGGCTCTGTTCTCCCCCGGGAGCCAGTGCACCAGGTTTGCAGCCCCTGCGCCACTCCTCCGTCACCTGACACGACCGCACAGCTCCCCCCTCGGCTCGGCAGAGAGGAAACTAAAGATGAACAAGATCCTGGCTCTGGGTTTGCCAGCCCTGCTCTGCTTAGCAATGGGTAAGTCCCGAAACAAAACCCAACAAGGGGAGATTTCCACCCCTGATGGGGCAGAGCCTCAGCTGGGGCCAGTCCCATCAGCTGAGGTCTGGCCCGTGTTCTTTACCGAGGGCAATTCAATGACAACCACGTATTCTAGCTCAAGGGCAGCCTGTGCTCTAGCGGAGGGACAGAGCCGCCCCTGGAAAGCCAGGCTGGCCCAGCGGTGACCTGCCCAGGGAGGGATGAAATGAACCGGAGCAGGACATCACTGTGGGGGTTGGATGGTTCCTGGAGACTGGGAACGCGCCTGTGCACTGAGGGTGGCCGATCCATGGCTGCTCGTTGCCTACTCTCCTTTTTCTCGCCTCTTCACAGCGGATCCTCTCCAGTGCAACGGCTGTTTCAGGCTGTCCCAGGACGGCAGCTGTAAGATAGGCCAATACACCTGCACGGCAACTCTAAACGAATCCTGCTTCACCCGCAAAATCACCGCTGGTGAGTGAGAGTGACTGCGGGTACATTGAGGCCGGGGCTGGAGGGGAAGCGTCCAGCTCGAGGAGATATACCCATCGCTCTGCTCCAGCTAGCACACTGACGGCAGGCGTGTAACCGGAGCGAGCAGCGGGAGGGGCCAGCTGCCCCAGTCCGATCCTGCCCAGGGCTAGACACCAGTGCAGACTGTCGCTGCATTTCTGTGCAGTCCAGTGAGCAAAAGACGCCCCATCTCTGGGGGCAGTTAGTGCTGGGAAGGGAGACGTGATCGCCTCGCCCTAGAGTGACCTCTTGTGGCCGCGCCGGCTGTGGCACTGGGGAACCGTGTTCATCCTTTAGGGTACGTCTGCCCTAAGGGAGGCGGGGGGGGACGTTGCAGCTCGGGGGAGACATCCCCACGCTAGCTCCGACTGAGCACGCATAGTGTAGCCACAGCAGCGTGAGACACGAGGGGCTGGAGTCTACATGCTTAGGGTCTTGGATGGGCACTTACTCGGGGGCTAGCCTCGCCCGCTGCTCGCTCTGCCATGGATCCCCTCTATTCTTAGTGCACTCGCTGGGTCAGAGCTAGGGGAACGTCCCCCCAGGCTGGAGGTTCCAACCACACCTGAAGTGTAGCCGGACCCTTAGTCCATGAAGGTGACTGGGACACTGGGGCATAGGGGAGGGGTGGGGGAGTCCTCTAAGGACAGAGAAGGGTCCTGAGCTACAGGAAGTGGGGTGACAGAGGAGCCCCAGCTCCTGGGAGTCAGAGGGGAGGGCAGCTCAGTTGGTGAATTCCCCTGGCCCTGTCACTGGGAGGAGAGGTCTGTCCCTGGTACCCAGCCCTGGGGGCTCAGGTCTCTTTCCCTCTGCAGGAAACGAGATCCTGCGGGTGGAGCAGGGCTGCACTGTGGTCTGCGATGACCTAGTGCTCAACAACTACGACTACAAGGAGACCACCCAGTGCTGCATGGACAGATCCTTCTGCAACGTCCACAACCCCTGGCCCCAAATCCCCCAGGAGGATTAAGGGGAGGGTGGGGTCCTGGGGCGGGAGGAAAGCCACATTCGCCCTTCACCCCAGGCCTGGATCAGGGCTATTCCCCAACTCTCCTTTCCTCATTTAAAACTTGGCAGGAACCAAGACTGTCCCCTGGCATCACCCTCAATCACACACTCCTGACATGAAATAACTATAATTAAATTAGGAAATGAGCTCTGCTCACTGGCCCTGCCCTGCTTCGCCCCAGCCCCTCCCCTGCCTGGCTGCTCACCTCCCATCTTGCTGCCCCAGGCCCAGCACCCAAACTCTCTGGTGCTTTGCTGCTGTTCCATAGTTGAAGGTGCCCGTATCAGGATGACACTCTCCCTAGCTGTCATTTCAGAGCCTCTGCTGCTGCCCCGTGAGAGTATTAAGGGGCAGGCCTGGATTTAGGGGCAGGCAACCAAGGCTTGGGGGGCTGTTTTTATTGTTAGCAACAAAAGGGAAAGTAGAATGTTTGAAGCAACATGTTTCAGGTATCCTGTATGTGATTCATTTTGCATTAACCTCCTAGGACAGTGGTTCTCAACCTATTGTGGGCCACATACATGTTATGTGGACTGCATCCAATACTACCTGTATGGCCCTGCGGATGTCACATGGGCTGCAGCTCTGTGCTGATTGGACCGCAAGCAGCCCGCAGGCTGAGAACCACTGTCCTAGAATGTTCTGGATCGTTGTAGAATCTCATGGAACTTTCCAGACTTTGAGAACGACATTCTCCTCAAACTTCCTAGAACGTTGCCAGCCATGCCCTCGCGGGCATATAAGGGGAGGGGCATTGCCAGTCAGTGAGATATAAGAACGAACTGAAGCGAAGCAAGAGCCCACCTGCGATATTGAGAACCTTGCTTTGTTGTGTAATTGGGAAAGTGTACTTGTGTTTTTAGACTTGAAGCGTGTAAGTAGCGACCAATAAAGGAAATATTTTATGAGATGCCAGAGATAGCTATCAAACCTCTGTCTGCACAATAGGATAAAAGAAATACTGTTACTTCTTTTGCCATGCTTAACATGTAATGTTTGATGACTTTCTAAGACTGCGAAACACAAACTTCTGCTCTCCCTAATACTGTCTGTTTTCCCACCTAGAAAACAAAGAAGCCTTCAGGAGCTCAGTAGAGGAAGCAATAAGCTCATTTGCAATCTAGTTTGCAGCAAGGAGCAAATCTGAACTAAAGGACTAGGGTTAACATCCTAAGGCTGTAACACTATTTAATACTGGAGCACCCAGTGTTGGTGCACAATTCCATTCAGTACATTTCAGTTATTCTTAAAATTAAAAAGTTTCTATACGCTTAGCGCAAACGATTTTTTTTTTAATTTGCTTATATAGGACATGAATAAATACAGATCCTAGCATGCAAATTTATCGGCTTCTATGCCGGGGATAAATCACACATGCAAATCATGCAGCAAAGTCACGAAATGGGCTATAAATGCAATAAAAATAAGGGATTCAAAAGTTTAACAAAGGGAGAGGAGCGCTGAACAGGTTCTTTGCCTGGGGGCCATTTGGTCAAGGGCACTGTTAAGGGAGGCCCCTCTCCCCAGACCTCGCTCTGTGCAAGGTGGGCAGTGTGCCAGCTTTGGAGGCTACAGTGCAGAGGGAGCACCTGGCATGCCAACCAGTAGGACCCACTCAATTCCCCCTCCGTCCTCCCTGCTTCCCTGTACACTAAGCCCCAGCAACACCCTGAGCCTGGCGTCTGCTCAGCACAGACACCTGAAAACTGTAGACAAGCCCTAAGATGGATACCCAGTCCAAGTGAGAGAGAGAGACAGAGAGAGCATGCTGCCAGCAGGACAGCCTTCTTCTCACCTCCAGAGGTGAGGGATAGCTGGGTGGAGAGGAACTTGCAAATGATTGCAAAGAGACACGGTAAGTGAGGGACTCTGGTGGTAACAGATAAGCTTTCGAGCTACACAGAGTTCTTCAGGTCTGGGAAAGGTACCCAGAACATCCCAGCTAAATACAAGGTGGAACAGATTGTTTCGCATAAGTAGTTAACACATATTCTAAGGGACCATTCAAGGTGCAGTGACCCATTAACACCCCTGACATCACAAGACAAAAGATGGAGTTAGTGGATTACAGATTGTTGTAGTAAATCTTATAAACAGGTATATCACTGGACAAATGCACCATGAAACACCTGAGACACATCATGATATTTTCATTCTCTAGACAGAGGACCTAAACTTCCTCATATTTCCACTACAACTTCAACCACCACCACCCATCCATCGAACTCTCTCTAAAGCACTCCTGCACCAGTATCAGCTTCCTGGATTCTATTCAAGCTGATTGTGGTGTCCTACAGACAACTATGTACAAGAAAGCCACAGATCACCACGCATACTTTCACAGATCCAATAATCACCCAAACACACCAAGAAATCTGTTATCTACTGCCAGGCACTCAGATACCACAGAATATGGTAGAAAGGAGGAGAAAGTCCAGGATACACACTGAAAAATGCCTTTGCCAAACAAGGACCCCCCCAGAGCAGTACATCAGTTACTCCTGGGGGAATTCTGTGCCACTTCGTGTGCACAGAATTCATGTCCCCCGCAGATTTCTTTGCTTCCCCACAGAAAAATGACTTTCTGACAGTGAAGCAAAGGGAAGCTGCAAGAGCAGTCACGCACCACTCCCTAGCAGAGCAGATACATCGTTTCGGGCACATGGAGCAGTCGGCGGAGACTTAAATCACTGTGGGGCTGGGGACACCCCAGCCAGTGGCTCCTACCCTGAGCCAGGATCAGCTGCTAGTCCTGGCTGGGCTGGAGGCAGGAGAGGACTGGACTTCCTCTTCCCCTGCAAGGAGTGACTGGGGCTGTGTCAGACCCACCCCCAGAAACCTCCCCCAGCAGCAGGAAGCTCAATATCCTCTCCTGCTTCCTCCCAGCATCGCTCTTCACCTGTGTGGAGAGGGTTCACTGTGCCGGGAGCTGCTCCCCCATCCACCCAACCCCCATGCATCTGGACCTCCCATACCCAGACATCCCTGCCAAGCCAGTACATCCAGAACCCCCCTAGCCCTCCATACCCAAACCCCACCCCACTGAACCTCAACCTCTGCATCTGGAGCCCCCCTGCACCCAGACTACTGCCCACTGAGATTCCTGCACTCAAACACCCATCCTGACGAGCCCCACCTCCCTGCACTGCCCCGAGCCTCCACATTCAGACCCCCATGCCACTAATCTCCAACTAGCTGCACCCAAGCCTTCAGGCCAAGCTCCACTCCCCCAGCACCCACCACCACCACCGAGACCCTCACACCCAGTCCCCTCCGCCAAGCCCCAACTACTTTCACCTGTAAAAAGCAACAGAGAGTCCTGTGGCAACTACTTTCACCTGGAAGCCCCTGCAGAGTCCCATTGTCCCTACACCTGGAACCCTCCCAATGAGCTTGTGTATCCAGGATCCCCCCACACACACACCTAGACCCCACACTGAGCTGCCTGTACCCAGATTGTCCCATACAGAATCCTCTCACCCCACACCTGAATCCCTCCACACTGAGCCCCTCCACACGTGGATCCTGCCTGGTTGAGGCCCCACACCTGGTGCAGAGGGGCAGGGCCCAGGCCTTGTGCTGTGTCAGAATCGGGTGCAGCCTCACTACTGAGTCCATGTCCCAGGGGTGAGGGGGCTGCAGGGTGATCTCCCACCTTCATGCAGCCAGTGGCCTGTGCTCCCCACTGCCATGCTGGAGCTGCTGCATTTATTTATTGACAAATAAAACTTGCAGAATTTTAAAATATTGGGCACATCATTTTTAATTTTTTGGTGCCGTTTTTTTTATTCTTTTGGCACAGAATGCCCTCAGGAGTAATCAGTGGAGCCACCCAAATACCCCGAGAGAACTTGCTTCAATACAATACAAAAGCTTGTCTCTTTCACCAACAGAAGTTGGTCCAATACAAGATCTTACCTCACCCACCTTGTCTCTCTAATATCCTGGGACCAACACGGCTACAACGCTGCAAACAAAAGTGATTGCGAAGAAAGATTCCGGTGGAGGTAATGGGAAATACGTGCAGAGAACGTTCTGGTTGTACCCTCCTTGCTCTGAGAGCTATGTACCTTTGGGTGGCAGATTAAATAATGCTTTGTTTTGAAGATGCTTTTTCTGAGTCATTTTAATCCGTTGCTGGTCACAGGCTCCGGGGGGGCGGGGGGAGGGAAGGGCTTGAAATGCTCAACCCAGTTGGGCCTGCCGATTTAATATGGTTGGTAAAAACGGGGATTGTAGCCCCAAAGACCCAGTCTAAGAGTGGTTGGACCCAGAGGTTCTGCCCAGAGGGGAAGCCAGGCCTGGTACGTGAGGAGTGCACTCAAGAGGGACAAAAAGGGTCTAAGGTGCAGTTTGCCTGGTAACCGTAACACACGTGATCTAGATTGCTCTGTATCAGCGATCTGGCCTCTTCATTACTTACCACTCCTCAGCTTTTGGATCATCTGCAGACTTCATCATGAAGGATTTCATATTTTCTTCCAGGACACTGATAAAAGTGTGACATACTGTAGTAGGGCCAAGAACCAGGTCCTGCAGGACCTCACTAGAAACACACCCATTCGACGATGATTCCCCATTTACAAATTACATTTAGAGACCTATCATTTAGCCAGTTTTTAACCCATGAAATATGTGCCATGTTGATTTTCTATTGTAGTTGCTTCTTAATCAAAATGCCGCTTGGCACCACATGAAATGCCTCACTAAAGTCTATTACATCAACACTATTGCTTTTATAAATCACTAACTTCAAAAAAGATCAAGATCTATTTTGCATAAATCCATGTTGATTGGCATTAGTAATACTACTTGCCACTGAATTCTTTCTTCATCAAGTCCCATATCAGCCATTCCATTTGTTTCTGACCCTATACGTTACACTTGGGTTTACTTTCAAGCTTTTCTCCGCAACCACGAGGGCTATAAACTTGCCTTTCATTTTTTGTTTTAAAAAAAAAAAAGTGAGATTCACCTGTAATCGTTCGACTGCAGCAAATGAGAAATGCCCAGTTAGAATCACATTTCATTATCAACTGTCATGTCCTTACCAGCCACTGCTCAGCCGCAGTCTCTGCCTTGAGAGCCAGCTTCGGCATTAACCAGCTCCCACTCTGGCCTGCTGTTCATTTCCTGGGAGAAACAAAGGAGCCGAACAGTCAACCCTTTAAGTCCACCTACCAGGTAAAGCTGGGACTTCATGTCCACTGCTAGCCCCTCGTGTCAAGGGACGGGTCCAGTAGAAACAGCAGCACCTTCTGCATCACTCCCCCTTGCAGCAGCTAAGGGTTCCTTGGAGCATCCAGCCCCATCCTGCCTGGCCTGCGAGAGTTAACGCCATCTCAGAGGTGGTATGGCCATAGGCCACACATCACTCAGGTGTATCCTTTGGGAGTACAGTGGAGGCTGGCCTTGACAGCAGTAGGTTCCAGATTTGCTTTGGGGTGCAGACCCCTCCTACTGCTGTTATCCATACAAACACTCAGCTCTATCAGCAACAGTCCCCTTCATCAGCGACAGACGGAGCCAGAGTCCAAACCACCCAGCCCCAGTGCAAGCTCAGAGCTCTGGTTCCGGGTCTCTGCTATGGTCCTGGTGCCGGCCCAGACTTCTCTGCTGGGTCTCGGCTGCCCCTGGGTCTGGTCCCTGAGTTGAACCCCCTCAGCCATGAGTTCAGACTGTTCTGTGCTCTGCTGCCTCTCACAACCACAGCAGCGTACAACTCTCTGCTGCCCCCCTCCACCCAAGTGAAACACAAAGGGCACCACGCATCCGCCCCATTCAGCCCCTCGGAAACCAATCAGGAGCCTCCTTCCCTCTGGGCTCTGGCTGATCCTCATTTGCGGCGCAGTGCTGGCTGTGGGGCTGTTTCCCAGCCCTGAGCTGGCTCTCCGCCAGCAGGACAGTGGGCCACAAGCAACTGGGGCAGGAGTTCATCGATTCCTAGCCCAGAAGGGATCATCCAGCCTGACCCCCTCACGGCACAGGCCAGAGACCTGCCCCGAAATAATTCCCAGAGCAGAGCTTCTAGAAACATTTCCAATCTGGATTCAAAACTAGTTAGTTATGACACCTCAGTAAATCCTTCCAACAGTTAATTCCTCTCATCATAAAACGCCCCCCTTATTTCCAGTCTGAATGTGTTTAGCTTCAGCTCCCAGCCAATGGATTGTATTATACCTCTCCCTGCTAGACTGAAAAACCCATTGTTAAATAGCTGTTCCCCATGTAGACACTTATCGATTGTACTTAAGTCACCCCATAACCTTCTCTGAGCTAAATTGACTCAGGAAGCTCAGTCCATTACTATAAAGCACGTTTCCTTTGATCATTCTCATGGATCTTCTTGGAACCCTCTCCAATTCATCAACATCCTTGTGGGCACCAGAATTGGATGCAGGATTCCAGCAGTGGTTGCACCCGTGCCAATTACAGAGGTAGAATAACCTCTCTACTCCCACTCAAGATTCCCCTGTTTATGCATCCCGCGATCACATTCGTTCTTTTGGCCACAGCTTCACACTGGGAACTCATGTCCAGCTGATTATCTATGTAGGCTACTCGGACTAAGGTTCACACCCTCCAGCCCATCCCTGGCCTTGGAGCCCATGAGTGGATCCATTGTGCAGAGCTCCCCTGTCCCCAAGGGTGGCTGGCTGCTCTTGGACACTGGTAACAGCCCTTGCACTCTCCCTTGTTCCATCATCAAGTGCCAATCAGAGTTTGTAATGGCCAGACCCTGGTTCTCCATCTCTAGCTGCACACTGCACTCCTTCATCCAGCCTCTGGCCAACTCATCTCTCCACAGGGTTCCTTACATCCTCCTTTTAGGAGACCCTTTGGGGAATAGAATTAGGATTCCCCTATCTGGTTCTTCTCTGCTTCCATCTGTAACATTTATATGCTGCAACTTCTTTCCTCCTAACCCCCAAAAGGAGGATGCCAGGATAATCCTGTGGAGAGATGAGTTGGCCGGAGGGTGGATGATCGGGGGCTAGGACACATGACTTACGAGGATTGGCCAAGGGGACTGGGCTTGTTTAGTTTGCAGTAGAGAAGAGTGAGGGGGGATTTGATAGCAGCCTTCAACTACCTGAAGGGGGGTTCCAAAGAGGATGGATCTAGGCTGTTCTCAGTGGTGGCAGATGACAGAACAAGGAGCAATGCTCTCAAGTTGCAGAGGGGGAGGTCTAGGCTGGACATTAGGAGACACTATTTCACTAGGAGGGTGGTGAAGCACTGGAATGGGTTACCTAGGGAGGTGGTGGAATCTCCTTCCTTAGAGGTTTTTAAGGTCAGGCTTGAGAAAGCCCTGGCTGGGATGATTTAGTTGGGTTTGGTCCTGCTTTGAGCAGGGGGTGGGACTAGATGACCTCCTGAGGTCCCTTCCAACCCTGCTATTCTATGATTCTATGATAAAGGTCTCTCTTCTATTGGCCATCGCTCTGTACGTGTGGATGGGCGGCTGGCTGGACGGGCAGGCGGCACGTTTGGGAATATATTTATTTGCTTCACAGAATTGCATCTGTTGACCATTGACCCTGACCTGATCTTGGTTTTGAGTAAAACACAATCTATTTGCTAAGCATACATATAGAGATAACAATGTTATTATTGCAACTGTAACAGCCAATAGAAGAACCAAAACACATGTATTAAAAATAGGCTTAGCTATAGGCTTTAAGCATTAAGGGCTTAGAGTGCGACCTAACTGGAATAAGTATTATGTGCTTAAGCGAAGGTTATGAAGTTTAGCAATATGCATCTTGTGATATATGCGTAAACCACAAACAAGCAGATGGGTACTTTTGCAATAAGTTAACAATGGAGCTATCTGCATTGACGTATCAAAACTATTGGGACATTAATTGATACAAGTACTTGCATTGGTGGTTGGAAGCTGAACTACGGTACCACCATACATTGGAAGGGCTGAAACCTTATCAAATATGGTACCAGACACGAAAGGTTAAAAGAGGAAAATGTGTATAAAAATGTGGTTATCCAGCCTGTTGTTGGGTCACCAGGGGATGACATGGGACAGCCTGTCAGGATCCCAACAAGGGCAGTCAGGACCAAAGGTCAGAGCAGGAGCAAACCTGAGGCTGGACGTAGCAGAGGCATTCACTGTCAGGTTCCAGGCCAGGGTCAGTCCAAGTCAGGAGGCAAAATTCAAGTCAAGCTGAGGTCAAAGCCTGAACTTGAGGAGCAAAGAGCAGGAACAGCCATGGCAGCTACAGGACCACCCCTTGGTTTTATATAGAGTAGATGGCCAATCAGGAGCCTTGAGGCTGCTGTCTGTCAAATCCTTGAGGTGGAGCAGCCCATGGGCTGCATCCATAGCAGATCATGGGAAGTGGAGAGCAAATTGGGTGTAGCCTTGGTGACAGCCTGGTGATGTTACCTACCTATTAGTGCTACAGACCTGGGTTCTAGCCTCTATGGAGGCTCCATACAATGGATAGAAAGCTTAGCCCTGTACTCTTCTCCTGGGGTGGGCTCCACTTACACTCTCTTCCATCTTTGTTTCTAATGGTCCAGGAGGTTGTAAGTCCCCACAATGAAATACTATAAGTATGAACAAAGCAGGAACCACCTTACTTACAATTATGTACATTGATTTTTCTATTACTTCAGGTATATTTATCTGCACCAACTCAAGCTCATGAAGTCTCTGTGTCCTTCACCAATTGCATCTTCTCACTTAACTGTAACCAGCTGCCTGAAAAAGAACTGGTTATTTATGACAAGCGCATGCTTCACCCCAGTACATACTTTTACCATTGTAATAACTGATCTGATTTTTTTCTTAATAAAATAGAACCCAACAGACCAAGCAAGAGCTCCACAGTGACACAGGAACAGGTCTCACCCCTCATTCCCAGCAGCCGCCCGTGGCATTTTGCCACTTCCCTCCCGCTTGTGCCTTTGGCAAAATGCCCCTGTGGGGGAGGCAGGGCTGGGGAGTCGCCTGCCAGAGCCGCTCACCTGGGCAGGGAACGTTCTGCTCTGGGCTGCACGGTGACCATTAGATTGTAATTAGCAATTACCCCAGCTCCCGGGGGTATAAATCCATCTCTGTCCTCCCCCGGGAGCCAGTGCACCAGGTCTGCAGCCCCTGCGCCGCTCCTCAGTCACCTGACACGACCGCACAGCTCCCCCCTCGGCTCGGCAGAGAGGAAACTAAAGATGAACAAGATCCTGGCTCTGGGTTTGCCAGCCCTGCTCTGCTTAGCAATGGGTAAGTCCCAAAACAAAACCCAACGAGGGGAGATTTCCACCCCTGATGGGGCAGAGCCTCAGCTGGAGCCAGTCCAGTCAGCTGAGGTCTGGCCTGTGTTCTTTACCGAGGGCAATTCAATGACAACCACGTATTCTAGCTCAAGGGCAGCCTGTGCTCTGGCGTAGGGACAGAGCCGCCCCTGGAAAGCCAGGCTGGCCCAGCGGTGACCTGCCACGGAGGGATGAAATGAACCGGAGCAGGACATCACGGTGCGGGAGGGGCATGGCTGGTTCCACGCGGCTGGGAAGCTGTTTTGGTGTCTGTGTCCAGGCACCAGTATGGGCCTGGCTGCTTGTTTCCTACTCTCTCTTCTCTCTCCTCTCCCACAGCTGCAGCTCTCCAGTGCAACGGCTGTTTCATGATGCTGCAGGACGGCAGCTGTATGCTAGGAAAACACACCTGCACAGCAGCTCGGGGGGAATCCTGCTTTACCCGTAAAATCACTATAGGTGAGTCTGGGAGGCCAAGGGTCCCTCGGAATGCAATTTAGGAGCTGCCAGGGTGTGAGGGCAGAACACCTTACTCTAGAGTGACCCCTTGTGGCCATGCTAGCAGCGGTGCTGGGGAGGGCCTCACAGCCCAACCTTCAGCCGGAGCATCTACACAGCTATTTTTAGTGCCATGGTCTGTCAGCCTGGCTCTGAGATTTGCTGCTGCTTGCTATGTGGGTGCCATGTTCGTCCCTTAATCAAGGGCGGTGACTATGGGGATGGCGACAGAGCAGTCCGAGGCGTGACTGAAGCACTGTAGACAGGCCAGAGCTAGCGGTGATCTAGCTAGCTCGACTAACGCCAGCAGGGAAGCTGTGGCATCGGGATGACAGCCCAGCTAGCCACCGGGTGGGCTCGTACGACCTGCGCTGACGTAGCTGCCCTGCTGTTGGGACTGGAGCTAGCTAGATCACCGCTAGCTCCGGCCGGTCTACAGCGCTTCAGTCACGGCTCTGACGGCAGTGTAGACAGACCCTGTGACACTGGGACAGGCAGGAGTTGGTGTCCTCTGAGGACAGAGAGAGGGACCAGCAGGTGTCTTCCTCTGGAGCAGTGGGAGGGGAATGGCAGGGGGAGACAGAGGAGCCCGGGACAAAGGGGAGGGCAGCTCAGCTGGGAGGAGGGGCCTGTCCCGGCACCTGGCTCTGGTCTCTCTTTCCCTCTGCAGCGGGCTTTATCAATCGTGTGGAGCGGGGCTGCACGTCCATCTGCGAGGATACAGAGATCACTGAAGACTACTACAAGGACACCACCCAGTGCTGCACAGATGCGGACTTCTGCAACATCCACAACCCCTTCCCCAAATTCTCCGATTACGCCTAAGGGGAGGCTGGCGTTCAGGGCTGGCAGGGACGCCACATTCTCCCTTCACGCCACCCTCGGCTCTGGGTTAGTCTCTCATGCCCCTCGCCTCATGTAAAACCCAGCAGGACCCAAGACCATCCCCTGGTGCCATCCTCAATCACACGCTCCTGTTGGCTACAAACTATATTTAAATTAGGAAATGAGCTCTACCCTCTAGCCCCACCCCACTCCCCCTGGCCACGCCCTGCTTCCCCTTGGCCCCTCCCCTTGCCTGGCTGCCCTCCTCCCATCTTGCTGTCCCAGGCCCAGCACCCAAACTGATGCTTTGCTGCTGTTCCGTAGCTGAAGGTGCCAGTATCAGGGTGATTCACCCTCCCCCACAGCTGTCGTTTCAGAGTTGCCGCTGCCCCGTGAGAATATTAAGGGGGCTCCCCCTTTCCCCTCACATCGCTTTGTGCAGGGCACGCAGTTTGCCAGCTGGGGAGGCTACAATGCAGAGGGGACCCCTTGTTGCATGCCAACCAGTGGGACCCACTCAATTCTCCCTCTATGTTTCCCTGTACACTGGGCCCCAGGCAACTAGCTGGCAGAGCCATGCCTGGGACAGGAACCCGGACAGCAGGGCACTCAGGGATTTCCTCCTCTGCAGCATGCCCAGCTCCCTGGCTGGCTGATCCCCCGGAGCTCCCCCTGCCCTCGGAAATGAATCCTGCCCGTCTCCCTGCCGTAATCCAAACCCCACTGTGACTGGGGCAGTCCCTGGTCTCTGAGTGATCCTGGAATGAGGTCACTCTGTACAGATCACATCCTGCCATTCCATTCAGCCCCACACACTCGGGCGGTGTCTCTGAAACGCTGCCTCCCTGCTGTGCCCAGGGTGTGATCCTGGCTCGCTGTTATTTGCAGCTGAGATTCTGCTGATGAAACGCCTGCACTTATCTCCCTCTTTGTCATATTTTGCTCTTTTGTTTCCTGGTGCAATAAACCCTCTGATTGTCCTTCGTTTCTTCATACACGGTCAGGGGACAATGTATTTTCGGACCCTCATTTGGGACAGTAGCGTCTATCACCACCCCTACATGTCCAAAGATGGCAGAGGTTCTGCTAGGACATCTCCCTCTGGTGGGTAAAGCAGATTGCCAGGCCCTGGGGCATTACATCCAAGTTCTTCCCATTGGTAGGGCAGGTCTAAGTGCAACTCTTAGGCCTCAATGTTGGCAGCAAAAGGGATGGGTTCATTGTTCTTGGGGTTCCTTCCTTAGCTGACACCAACTTGATCCCCTCCCCAGAAACCAATGAAACTCTGAACCCGTCCCTGAGCACCCTTGGTGGACAATTCTTCCCCATGCACCAGGACCAAGTCCAGGGATTAAAATAAAGAGAACTTTATTAGGGGAGGCAGCCAACAGAATGAATTTGGGGGAAATCAGTAATTAACAAATTCTAAGGAGGTAAGACTCCCGCCCCACAAAGTATCTTAACAGCAGTCCCACCTGCAGTCCTGGAATGGCAGATGATATGCTGGGCCTGGCGGGGCCGTTGGCAAAGGGACCGAACCTGGTACCGCTAGACCTTAAAGCATGAGCTGGGACTGCCTCAGCTGACAGACCCAGCCAGCTCCATCAGCCACAGCTGTGGCAGGCTTATCAGGCTCTGTCTGATGCCCAGCCACCACCAGAGGGACATGGAGCACTGCCCTGAGGGGTGTGGGTTACACGGGCCCCAGGCTCAGGGCTGGCACCGGGCATTCGGAGAAGCCTGGCGGATGGAGGGGGGGAATGAGCGGCGCTGTCTGGTTGGCAGGCACAGTGACCCATCCCCCAAATGCCAAGGGAGGGCACTGGAGCCTTCCCCACTGGCAAACTGTCCACCCTGTTCAGAGGCCTGCCAGGGGAGAGGGCCCCAGGGTGACCAGATGTCCCGATTTATATGGTCTTTTTCTTATATAGGCTCCTATAACCCCCCACACTCTGTCCCAACTTTTCACACTTGCTGTCTGGTCACCCTAGAGGGCCCCTTAATGCTCTCAGGGGGGCAGGGGCTCTGAACAACAGCTTGGGGGGGGTCACCTTAACCCACGGCACCACAGCAAATCCAAGATCCAAGGGAGTCATAGTGCTGGGCCTGGGCCAGCGAGACACCGGGCAGGGCGGGGCAGGCAGGAGAGGGGTCAAAGGGGAGGGGGCCATGGGAGTGGGAGGGGTCAGAGGACAGGAGAGGGCAGACACGGGCCACAGCAGGTCTTGGATTCTGGTGGGGTTTTAATCAGACTGGGGAAACCAGGAAAGAAACCAGGAGGGAAGAAAGTGGACTTCTCCCAGAAGTGCAGCTGCCCCCCCAGTGAGTGGGAAGTGAGGTGGTGTCCATGGCCCCTAGGCATTGCAGAAGTCTTCAGTGCAGCAGTGGAAGACGTGATGGATGAACGTGCCTCCGACTTGGTCGTGGCAATCTCTGAAGCAGCCCTGCTGTGAATAGAGGGGGAAGTTCCCTGGAAAAAGAGCGAGAGCCATGAGTCCTCAGGGCTGGGTGAGAGGGACAGACGCCTCCTCCCTGGGACTGCGCCAGAGGAATCCAGTGTCTGGTGCAGCCCCCCAGCCAGAGCAGCCCCAGCTAAGCTGCCCTCCACTCCGTCGATAGCCAGGAACCATGTCTCCTCTGTCACCCGCTGCCATTCCCTTCCCACTGCTCCAGGGGAAGACACCTGCTGGTCCCATTCTCTGTCCTCGGGGACTCCCCACGCCTGCCCTTCCCTATGGCCCCATGTCACAGCCACCGTTCTGGACTAAGGGATGAACATGGCTCTCTTTGGAGCTCCCCAGTGTCCTGCCAGCTTGGCAGCCATGGGTCACTCGAGGCCCAGCAGAGACCCTCCTATTCCCCACCCTCCCAGCGGCTGAGCTTGCTGCCTCCAAAACCTTGAGTCCCAGAGATGGGGCATCTGTGTTCACTGAAAACACTAGCCAGGGGAGCGGGGGGCGTGCCTGCCACCTGCACCTACCGAGGAGGAGTGTCTGGAGGTAGCAGGATTCCCCCGGACCTGCCTTGCACATGCTTTTCCCTGCAAGACACGTCTTGTTCGGCTGCCGTCTGACACACACGTGGCACAGGAGGGCGCCCGCTGAGTGACAGGAGAGAGAAGAGAATGACACAACTCATCAGGCGCAGAGGGCCACTGGAGATGGGCAGGAAAATAGAGTCACCCGTCTGATCAGGAGCATGGTGACAAGGAGCTCTCATGTCCCTGTGTTATAGAAAGGCTGAATGTGAATCGGCCTGGGGAGCTGACCCAGCCAAGCCCATGAAATAGAAACTCGTCAGGATACACACACTAGCTCTGCCTCTATAATAACTCTATAAATAACTGACTTATGAATTCACCACAATTGTTCTAGTGGCTTTTCAGATTTTTAAAGGTACATTGCTGTGTTTGTAAAGCTTTTTCCTTCCTCTTTTGCTGTCCCAGGACCCAAAGAAACACGTGTGGAAACTAATTGACTATATCCAGGAAATACTGAAACTGACTTAACAGAGGGCTTAGAAACACAAAGTAAATTGGGAGGAAATAGGAAAAAATACCTCTCTCTCTCTGAGCCTTTCAGTTACAATGAGCTTTTAATCTATTCACCTAGTAGTTAAAATATTTCACACAGTGTGATTTCTATGTGGAGGGTGAATCAAATCAATCTGAAGACCCATTCCAGGTTTTCTGTGCTGCTTATGAAAGAGTCAGTGAATATTTTAAAGTGCATGGGGAAAAAAAACCCATTCAGCATGAATCGAAGGAGGTCAGCAGCCAGTCATATCTCTCTATCCTTGTGGCAGCATATAATTTTTCCTACCCCTATAATTTTATTAAACATTTAAAATAATGTGAAAATCACAAAGTGACCCTGTAAGTGATTGGCACTGGCTGCCGCTCACCATTTTGCAATACACGTCGCACAGTTCTTTGTCTTGGAGAAAAGTACTGGCAATATTCACTGCACAGGTCAGCTCAAAAACCCCCTCACTCGTTACACAAAGGGGCTCCGTCTCTCTCTGCCAACTGCCTGGATTCAGCACAGCTGGACTTTGCGACTGCCAGAGGCGCTTCTAACAAGCTCATGGCTATGCTGTATTTGGCCATATTTGGGAAGCATGTCGCTGGTTTGCAAAACTCAACAGCCCTGTCCCAGTCTTGCGAACCCATCCACTTACCTGTATTGACCTCAGAACACTGCTGATGTTATCTGTCCCTGTGCAGGTCCCTCCCTAGGCCAGCCTGGCTTTGCCAAGGCGTCTGTCACTAATGCAGAGCACAGGCTGCTCTTACGCTACAGTGTGTGAATCCCTCTCCCTAACCAACAAAAGCCAGCTCCTCTGCTGCTGTACATCATCCTAGCTAGCTCCACTGACGTCAAGGGGCCAGCTCCCTGATGGAGCTGAGGGGGTGAATTGGTCAGTTTCGTTTGGGAACTCACCCGTTGCAAAGTACAGCAGGGCTGTGAAAACAGGAACCAGCATCTTGTTCATCCTTTGTTTTCTCTCCTTCAAGCGGAGGCGGAAGCGGCACGGTGTGCTGGGCGAGCGAGAGCCCAGGCAGGGGTGCAGGGCAGTGTGCAGAGTATGGCACTCCTCACACACCAGCCGGAGTTATATTACCACTGGTGGAGGCCGGGCAGCAGCCAATCAGGGCCCATCCTGCAGGAAACACCCAGGTTTTTCTGATTAATAGTCATATCCCCAGATTGAATCGAATGGTGAGTCCAGGAGCAGAACAATTCCTGCTCAGGTGACCAGCTCTGGGCAGGCAGCTGCCCACCCTCCCCAAAGGCTGGGGTTGGACTGGGCTGGTGCCAGTCGCCCAGGGCTCCCATACGGTACCTATCAATGTCCACAGAACATAACTGGCCCTTTTTAAGAATTAAACTTCTTGCCCCATTACTGTGAATAAAACCTTCCAACCAGGCCCGATGCATAGCTGGCCGCTGAGTCTGCGTGGCCGAGACACACCCCGCCACCCCCAGGGAAAGAGGAGCCGGCTGCAGTAGAGGAGGCCGCAGCAGACTGGCAGCCCCTTGAAAGTCCCGCTGCTGGGATGTGGAGGGCAGCAGAGCTAGTGGCACCAGCAACAGAGAACGCCCTGGCTACAGGCAGAGTCCCACCAGCTGTTATGGAGAGAGAGGCAGTGCGTGTCCCAGTTACCAGCAGGGCAATTGGGAGCTGGGATGGGGGATCAGGACTATGGTGGGACAATGGACATTGGCAGACAGGACAGGAAGCTCACAAACAAACCTGCAGAACCCACTGCCAGTGCCTGGGTTTGTCTCTTTACTCAGCCCCGAATGGCTCTGAGAGTGGGGAGCAGCAGCACCCCCCTCGGCTCATGCACTGGGAAAGGTGCAAACTCCTCCAACCACCCTGCCTGTGCCCCCTCATCCCCAGCGAACAGAACTCTATGGCCTGGGAACCGCTCACCTGAGCCTGACCACTGCAAAGGACACCGAGGGAACATGTTGGGAACGTGGGTGGCAGATTCCCATCAGTATTTTTAGCCCGGCAGCGCAGGATCGGATGGATCCAATTCGTTTAGGGACAGAGTCTGTGGCTCAGCCCGTCTCAGGTTCACTCTAAGCCCAGCACAGCAGGATGCCCTTTACGGGGTAGTTTGGACTGTCTCAAACACACGGTATTTAGTCTTGTCACACTGGCTGCTGGAGGCCAATGACCAGGCCCCAGAGGGACCTCACTGGTGTTAGCCAAGGCATCCGACTCAAGCAATGACTTTCCACCTCCTGAAACACCCCCTCCCTGGTAGTTTCAACTGGACAGGGGAAGACATCATCGAGTCCTGTCCTAAACCTGGGCTGTGTTGCTGTGTTCAATTAAAGAGCTGCCCCGTTCTGCCCCAGAGGTGGCAGCATATTCCAGTCTTAGGTGAAGGGGCTGGTAGCACCACCTATTATTACAGTTGCCCAAGACATCCCATTATAGGGCCCCGTTTTCAGTTGCTGATACCTTTGCCAAACTTTAGCTAG
Source organism: Mauremys reevesii (assembly GCF_016161935.1). Taxonomy (NCBI): domain Eukaryota; kingdom Metazoa; phylum Chordata; order Testudines; family Geoemydidae; genus Mauremys; species Mauremys reevesii. The sequence continues at coordinate 16,058,012 of NC_052634.1, read as the reverse complement.
TTAGATTGACATTTTCCATGACGGGTGTCTGCCTCTGGCTGAATTTTCTTGGAAAGTTTCAGCCAAAATGGTCCAGCTGTTTCTGAGAACAAGGCTAGGGGAAGTTAGACATAAAGGTAGCTCTGGAACAGGCTTCCCAGCGAGGCTGTGGAAACCCCATCAGTGGAAGTTTTTAAAAACAGGCTGGACAAACACCTGTCATGGATGGTGTAGGTTGTCTTGGTCCTGCCTCAGTGCCGGAGGTGGACTTGGTGACCTTTCAAGGTTCCTCCCAGCCCTACACTTCTGTGATTCTATGTGGGGCTAAGAGGTTTCCCTGAGACTGACTGTAAAACACAGGGGCTGTGTGCCCCAGCATCAGCAGGCAAGACAAGCAGGAGTGAGCATGGCCCTGACTGGAAGCTGAGCGACAGGGCTTCTGTTTGGGCACAGTGCCGGCTGGAAATGCAGACTTGGGTTTCCGTGCAAAGAAACTGCCTGCTGTTCCGTCCTGCTTTGTTTAGGGAAATAGGACTTTGTGGCCAGTCTTTTTACTGAACAGGATTGCACCAAAGAAATACCTGACTCTATCATCAGTCTCTCCTCCTAATGGAAATGACTCACAAAGTCCCAAATACCAACTAACCACTTGGACCAAAAGGGATAACAGGTTGGCATTCACACAGGTTGTAGCGGGAGGTGCGTCCCTGTCTGTGCTGGCAGGGGAAGGGGTACTGCCAGAGATGCTTCCAGATGTTGTGCGTGTGGAGGTGGTGGGGGGTGTTGTACCTCTTCACTCTGTATGAGGGGGGCTCTGTCCCATTTGCACATTTCAGGGTTCATAGTACTTAGACCATCACATCTCATTAGAGAGTCATCAGGAACTAGTCAATGCCTTCTCCAGAGACACACAGCTACCAAACTCTTTAAAAAATGCAAGACCTTGCCCAGTTCTCACCACACCAACCGCAACCCAGTAGATCTCTCCAAAGGCTGCCCCTTCTCCAATTGAGAAGGTCGTAACCACGCTGGTCCAACAACATGCAGCTGCCTCCCAGCAGGGTTCAGACCAGGGCACAGCAGAAACAGCCCCCGTGGCACTGAAAGCTGACACCCTTGTGACCAGGGATGCAGGTCAGCTCTCCTCTATGCCCATGTTGCTGGACCTTTCTGCAGCCTTCGACACAGTGCACCATAAGGTGCTGTTACCCACCAACACGGTATCACAGGAATAGCTGAGCCAGCGCTGCATTGGCTCCAATCAGCCTTCTGCAGCAGAACTCAGAACGGCGGTGGGGAATAGCACCTCTCCAAAGGCCCCGCTGTGGGTCCCACAGGGATCCCTCCCATCCCTGCTTTTCTTCAATGACTGAGAGAAAGTGTGAGATGCCACGGGCTTAGCTGCTAGTATGGTGCCCCTGACACTCAACCCTGTCTCTCCCTCTCAGCTCATACACCCACAGCTACTGCTAACCTATCCGCATGCCTACAGGAAAACAGCTCCTGGTGAACCACAGCTGGCTCCAGCTGAACTCCATTTCATCCTCTCTCCCGCCCTTTTCACTCTGAATGGTCCTGACCCTGCAAACCTCTGCAGGGGTGCAGGCCCACGTGTCCCTGCGGTGTCCTGCCGAAGTCAGGTGGGAGAAGGGCCACACGAGTGGGTCCCATAGAGCCCAATCCTGCCAGATGCTCCAGGCATTACCAGTAGCCCCCACCCCGACTAGGCTGGCACTGAACGTCTCGTTCTTTTCCATAACACTCCTCCCTCTCCCGAGGGGCCTCCGCAAAGGGACGACGTGTGTCCCTGTCGCACACGGATGTGGCCGATAATGGGAACTTGCTGTACACACACTGCTCTGATGTGTGTAATGAACAGTCTTAAAATAAACTTCACCTCAATGGGCCAGATGCTGAGCCCTGGGCCACCGGGATCAATGGGGAGGGACTCTGGGCTCACACGTGTGTACCTGAGCTCAGGATCTGGCCCACCGAGTAACTCTGAATCGGATCCCACGTTATCTCCTCTCCCTCAGTTACACCAGCCTGTCCTGACATGCGTCAGCGCCCTCCCATGGTACTATTCCCCCGGCCAGCAGGGCTGCAGGGCCCTTCAGCCAGTTTGTCTCCACCATCCCTCTGCCCTTCAGCCGAATTTAATCTCTGATTAGCACATTTATGGAGGGGGAGCCGCTCATCTGGGCAGGGAGTGTCTAGCCTCCTGTCTGTGACACGACAAGAGTCCAACAAGTGAGCTCCCGGGAGTACACGTTGGTTCCTCCCAGGACTGGCCCTAGCCCTGGGGGTATAAATCCAGCTCTGCCCTGCCCAGCAGCCATGGAGCGAGGTTTGGGCAGTCCCAGGTCCCCACTCACCCCACACGACTGCAGCTTTACGGTGACGAAGATGAAGATGAACAAGCTCTTGGCTCTGGGCTTCTCTGCCCTGCTCTGCTGTGTCCCAGGTGAGTTCCTGAAACAAAATGGGGGGGTGAAGGGGAGATAACTCGTGGGAGGCCGATCATGCTGTGCCATTTTGCCCTCTCCAGCTGTGCCCATAACGTCCCTGCCAGTGGGATTGGTCCTTTACACTTTCCAAGGCTGTTCTGCTGCACTGGGGCATAAAATCTCCCTGTTTCACACTACTTGTAAATTAACACAGGAATCAGAGGCTCAAAATTTCCCCCACATCTCCGGGAGTGACTGTCCAACCCATTCCTTAACAGCAGCAAGTGCCTGCGCTGCAGTGGCAGGATTCCTAGCAGGCCCAGGGAACAGGGGTAACTGGGTGAAATTATCTGTCTTGTGCTATACAGGAGGTCAGACTAGATGATCTATGTTCCCTTCTGGTTTTAAAATCTAGTCTCTATGAACCAGATCTTTCCAAGGTCTGCAAGCAGCAGATTGCAAACCCCCCCACACCCTGCGCGCACACACACACACGCACACTGTGCTAGTTCATTCCATGCACTATCCAAGCTGCCTGTCGAGGGCATGGGGGCGCCCCTGGAGACATGCAACACAATTAACAGAGCGGTCCAGCAGTTACTGTCCTTGTGTTGTATGCACAGAGCATTGCCCAAAATGCTCCTGCACTTCACTGCTGGATGGCGACTAACAGCATTTGTCTCCCGTGTAACCAAACCCCTGCCAGAAGCTGGCAACTGGCTTCCTGTGGGCTCTGGAGTCACTGCTTAGCAGTCGTGGGGAGAGCCACTGGTTGCCAGAGACCCCCTCTACACCAGAGCCCCCACTTGTCTGTGTTACATGCCTCTGTCCTTAGGGATTGGAAACCAACTATTGCCCAGCCTCACCGCCTGTGTAATAGCCTCTAACACACTTGCTTCCCCCTAGTGGAGAGACATTGGCATGGGCTACTGCGAGCCCAGGGAAGGATTTACCTTGATCACAAGCTGACTCTTTCGCCTGGCTTGCTTCTCCACAGGCCTCTTCTTTGGCTCCATCTGCATCCAACACACTTTGTGGAGCTGTCTTTGTCGTTACATGGCACTCTCTCCATGGCAGGTGCATGGGGAATTCTGTGGCCTTCACCCCCGATTCCTGTCTGGCTCCATGTGGGTTTTTCCTCCTTTTTCCTGCAGCTGAAGCCCTTCGATGTACCGTTTACCAAAACAAGATACCCGTCTTTGGCTGCATCAAAGGATTGGGCATCTGCCACCCTGCACCGGGGCTACCCTGCAAACACATCAGAGTCTTTACCAGTATGTATGTCCCAAAATGGGCACTCGCCAGGCTAAGATGGGAAGAGGGCTGGCTTTGGAAAGGTGGCTTAACTGCATGCACACCAGGACCCACGAGGGTCAATGGAGACACTGAACCCATGGCCAAAGGGGGCCTTATTCACGAGTCCCAGCCCAGCTGCTGACCATGCAGTGCCATGATGGGTGCGCTGCTCTAGCAAACAAGGGGAGCTGCCCGGGCAGAGGACACAGGCTAGTACTGGGCACTTCTTTAGAGCCTCCCCCCTCCCAAGAATCTCAAACAGTGAAACGAACGAATAGAAGCCACACCCTGCCTGTGAGGTAGGTGAGAAGACTAGATAGGGAATAGCACCCAGTTCTGAAAGGCAGTCATCTTGGGGAACACGGCAGCTGTTTAACTGGGGACAGCACTTTAGGGCAGGAAATAAAGAAGAATCTGGTAGCCCAGTGAAATGACATTTGGAACAGTCCCCTCAAAGGGTGTGTGGGGCTGGGAAACCAGCATTTACTCCCCTCTTCCTATCAGAGGGAACATGGGAGCTTCAGTGAACATCTGGGAGCACTTCAGATCTAAATCCCGACTTAGACTAGTTGGGGGTGGGGGGGAGAGTTCAGCATGGATCCCAGCACTAAGTAACTGGCTTAGCTTTTTGTCCCCATCTCCAGTGGGTACCCAAACACTGAGCTCACAGAGTAGGATTGAAGAATGTTGGTTGATTGCCATGCTATTGTTGGGAGTGGTCCTTTGGAGAAGACTTTAAACCAAGCTCTAGTCTGCTCCAGCAGAATTTAGCCATTTTCCCCAGCAGAGTTATATGGATAACCCCATGGTTCCTGATCTTTAATGATCCATGTGTGTTCACACAGTACAGTGAGGCAACAAGAGCAGTTCTTTACCTCCATGTTCTTTTGACGGTAAGCACTCTGTCATCTCTTTCTTGGCCCACGTGTCTTGTTGGCCTAAATGTTAGATCTAACCCTAAGAGCAGAGAGAGGAAATGAGCGCATAAACTATTTCTGGTTAGACACTCCACCTTTGCCACTGAGTTGGACGCAGCAGGCACTTGTGAGACTCTTGGAAGGAGTCCTCATTCCTGGGTGCATTGTCCTGATGTGTTTTCCCTCCCTACACAGCAGGCATCCAGTTTTCTTCACAGGCAGACTGTGCTATGCAAGGTGACAGATGCAACTTCATGGAGCCAACGAAGTCTGGCCACCGCCTAATTTCCTGTTGCAACACTGACTTCTGCAACAATTAGAACTACCAACAGCACCAATGTGGATCTCCACGTCATGGAATTGCGGGGCCTGTGTCCTCCATGCTATAGGGATCCCAAGCCCTTCTCTCATCCCCCATCTCAGGCTTCAAGATGCCTCCACAATCCAAGACCACCACGTAGGACCTCGCTGCCTTTAGGATAATTTTGGATGTGTCAAATTAGCACCATAAGTCTGAAAACTCTTGCCATACATGGCACTAACAGGCTCCCTACCAGACTGACTCAGCCTCAGTAGAGGCCCTCACAGCTAGGAGCTCATATACCTCTGCCTTACTAAGCAGAGATCCCATTTACCTGCATTCACACCCACATCCCCGCCTCGCTGATTATCCTATTTCACCATTCCCTCAGGCAACTGACAGTAATTTGGGCTAGTAGAGAGAGCACAGGCTAGGAACTCTGGAGTTCCAGCTCTACTAGCTGTATCCTAGGGCAGGTCCCCTTACCTTTGCATGTCTTATGCCTTGTTTATGCTAGGAGATTTGCACTAGTTTACCCAAATCAATTTAAAATCTATTTAAAACTAATGCAACCTTTAACATCAGTACATTTAAACCAGTGAAACTCTCATTTAAATCACTTTAATTTGCATCAGTAATTACTGAGGTAAGCTAAAAAGATGCAAGTTAAACTGATTTAAGTGCATCAACATTAGAGGCTTGCACCAGCTTACCTACACCAATTTAGGTCTTGAATCGATTTAGCTGATAAGGAATTAACTTCAGTTTGGTTGGTAAAAGCACTCAAACTGAAATAAGAGTGCCTATACAAGGGAGACTGACATTCAAGCAATCTCCACGTATCCAGAGCCAGCAGCTGGTGTAACATTTCAGCAGTCTCTGAAATATTGCTGGTGTACTGAACATGTATTCATTCGCCTACGATATTGTGCTGCTGAACTGTGAACTTTGCTTCGTTTGGATTTCCCTACTTTGTTTCCTGGTCTATAAACCCCATTATTGCTAAACTGAAATATCAGCCATTCTGATTTGTATCGGGGGTCCCCCTTGCATATGCCAGGCAGCCTTCTGATGTCTCCTAAGCATTCTCATGCCAAAAAACCCTACAACACTCTTGGCCAGATATAGTCTATTCATTTAAACCAGAGTCCCCATTTGACCTCTGTTTTGGGAGGCTACATCAAATGGCCCAGGAGCCTGTCTCAGGAATATGTAAACCTTTTCTTTCAAGTTTATGGCTAAAGCTAGGAATGAAGAAGTCACAAAACAAAACGTGTTGCTAAACCACTGCTTGAAAACTGGCAGTATCATACCTGACTTCGGTCACTATGGGAGTGAGCTTTGAACTGCTCCTTTACTGCCAGGCCTGCTGGAGAAGCAAGCCTGATTGATTAAAAGGACTCAGAGGCATAGCAGGAAGCTGAATGCTGAGCCAAAACTGGAACCTCCTCCTTGCCCAATTTGGAAGCCATGAAAAGACTCCCTACCTTCCTACTGAAATAGGACCAGAAAGGGGGCACTCCTCGATGCTGGGAGGGAGAGCTGCTGTGGGAAGGTGGTGTGGGAATGAGACACTGGCTTTATCTGGATTCTTTGCTTTGTTAATAAGGTGGGATCCCTAGAAGGAGCAAACTCTTCTGAAATGGAATTCTGTCCGGAACACCCCAGGGCAGCCATTTGCTTTCTTTCAAATTGAGATTATACTTTATTTTGTAAAAATTTACAAAAGTTTATACAGATCGTGTTTATCTTCACATCATTGTACATTTGACTGTGATTGGTCAGACGCAAGTGGTCCTTGTTAATACAAATAAACTATGTACCATTAAAAAAAACTGCTCAACTAAGTCTGAATTTTAGGTACTGAGAAATGGAAATAAGAAATGCCCCTGAGGCCCTGCTACCCTCTAACACATTCCCAATATAAGCTGTTGTATATAATAGGTTTGACTTTACCTTCCAATGTAGGGAAAACTACAAAACACTGAATAAGGGGAAAAGAGTTGAAAACAAGATAAATGGTACATAAAATGTTAATACAGTATCTATTCTGCTGCAGACCTCTTAGCCTGCAATGTGTAAAACGACAGGTGAACAACACACTAGAACTAGTGCTTTGGGCCCAACCACTTTACTTAATAAAAGGAAAGGCCAAAAAGGTATAATAAATTTAACAAAATTACATGACTGAGACCCACACTGTCTCCAAGCCTCTGCACCCCATGTCATCAAATTTTAAATGGAAGGGTAACAGACAAGTTATTGCTCAAATAGATTTAAAATCAGAAGATACAGCAATGCAGTAAGGGGGCTGAAACAATTTTTTATTAGGTATAGGCTCTTACCCTCCTGCCCCCACAAAAAAAACCTAAGTCTGCATCAGACAGTGGCTGCAACAGCCTTGGGGCAGGAGGCATACTCTCTGTAAGTCAGTGGAACAGTCAGACTGGCTCCCACAGAAGCACAAAGTATCCCAATGAGAGGGTTTGCTGACTGAGCAGAAGAAAAAAACCCTCATGCCAGTAGCTAGCAATAGGAAGGCATACCACCAGCTAACTTACTACAGTCAGGAACACTTTAATGATCACTATCCCAAATTCATCTGGGAGACCCTGGAAATGTATTTACCAAGCTTATCCTCTGAGGAAATGTCCTGGTGTCAAGACAGATCCCTAAACAAATGGGTTTCCATCGCAAGTGACTCTCAGATACTGGCACCCACAAGCATTTCTTGATGCAGAATAAAAATAAAAATTATCAGTGTAGCAGCATCCAATTCACTCCACCTCCCAATGGCAGCTGGATCACGTGGCAGGAAGCCACACTTTCTGGGTGCTGACAATATCATTCAGTTTCCCCTTAATCTTCAGGAAGTGCCTCTTGAACTCCAACCCATCACCCTAGATAATAAAAACAAAAACTATATTGGGGACTGCATGCATGTGCAAATAGACAGGAATGGGAATGCTGTAACACCTGCCTATCTGAGGGACACTGGGAGCTACTCTAGAGAGTTTATTTTTTTCTTTACAAGTTTTATGTTCATTGTTTATAATTAGTTCTCAAGAAATGCTGCCGCCTCCTCTATTGTTATCTGCATGGTATTGCTTTTATAACCTTTTACAAAAGGTGTTTATTCTATTTGCCACTTTGAGACACTGATTTCCATGAACGCAGGATCAGGCCAGCCCAGCATGCTCCCCCAGTGCCCCAAAATCATTATGCTTAAGAAGACAATTACAATGCCTTCTCCCATAGTACTTGGGTACTCAAGATGCTTGCTCTCTCTCACTAGCTCCCCACACATTAACTGGAAGGAGGGATTTCCAGACAGTGAGCAAAAACAAGGAGGAGTCCTTGTGGCACTAACAAATGTATTTGGGCATAAGCTTTTGTCGGCCAAAATCCACCTCATCAGATGCCACAAGGACTCCTCATTGTTTTTGCTGATACAGATTAATACAGCTACCACTCTGAAACCAGATAGTGAGTGTTAACAGCTCTTGCACTGCATGGGGCATTCAGTACCACAGTCCTGGTTTCAGGCACCAGTGAAAAAGTAATGTTGCTAACCCCATTTTGTAGGTCCTCTCCTTCGGTTAGACACAAACTGCCCACGCAAAAACACATTTTCCCCAGGCTTGCCATCTTATCCCACTTGCACATGTAGCTTTATCATATGGAAGCTGGTCCAGTTTGCTTCTAACACCCACCCCTCTCTCTAATGCTAAAGTCTGTTATTTTGCATACCTTAGACAGGCGGAAATCCACCAAAATCTTGTCCTCCATTTCTACCAGGTTCACCTTGAAAATCAGTTTATTATTCCTTCTATCAGTTGTTGATATGGTGACCTTGAAGGCAAATGGGAGAATGATTTTAGTAGAAGGATAGTTTTCACATGCTACAAGCACTATATTCACAGTATACTAGTAACTACACTAAGGGAGTCTGACTAGGGATTTCATTTACAGGTCTTGTGCCGGTTCAGAAAATTCTACGTCTGACTAAAAGATATTTTTATAGGATTTGTCAAATGGAATCAGAAGCATTAATTCATTTAATTCCATGGACTGTACCTGGTTTGTGCAGCTTTTCTTCCAGACATAGCCCATCTTCTCACAAACCTCCTTCAAACTATTATAGGAGCGGTCAGCATCCAGCTTTGTAAAGAAACGGGTCATTCTCTTCACCAAGCGTTGCCAAGGGTTCTGCAGATTAGAGATCAGAGATATGGATTCCACAGATAACCAACTACTTTTCTGGGCTGAAAGTTTGGATACCGCCCCCTCCAATTTAGTTGCCTTTAAAATTAGGACAATGCATCTGAATTGGTGCAAACGGCATCTTTACAGTCTAGCAGCCAAAGAATAAATTGTCAAGCTGCTGTGAACAAAGATGTTTGGAAATGCTATTTTCATTCATTACCTGTGATGAGCCTGGGGTGCCAAGTAATTGACTGTTAACTAGCATGTGCTCAGGGCATGCTGGCTGGGAGAAGCTGATCCCTTGTACTAGTTTGTTGATATTGGTTGGACTGCCGTCCCACAAGGAAATGCTAGTGCGAGGTTCTGGCTGAGAAGTGGAGTAGCTCACTTTTTCCTCACTGAAACATGAAAACACAATTAGTTACATTAATAATAAAGCGCATCACAGTAATGTTACATTTCTCTTGTGACTTTTACAGACTACACCAGGGGATCCCAAACTTTTTGCCTGCGTGACCACAATTTTGAGACTGTTTCCTGTGACCCCAGACAACAACAGCAACCAAGGAATTTACACATTAAGTATGTTATTTAATGCTCTCATGTGATATATGGGCTTGCATGTTGTGATAACTCCTCAAAGTCCGGCGGCATGGTAGAAATTGCACATCTAATCTCTGATGTGACATCAACAGTAGCTCAATATTGCAGAGACTTGATGGACACAAGTGTGCTCAATACAACTTCACACAAATACATGCTTGCGAATGGCACTGTCAATTTCAAGGCAAGTGTTGAGAGCGCAGGATATTCATTCTGGACAATGAACCAGAACTCTGGCAGAGAAAGTTGAGCAAGAAGGTTCCTTGCAAGAATCGACTGCAGGAAATTTTGATACGCTGTTCGATTTCAGCTGCTGGCAAATCCATGGCATCAGGCTTGCACTGAAAGGGGTTTTGCACCCAATCATACTTTGTCATGTCTGCAGTCTTAATGAGCATGGACAGATCTGAATACTGAGTATGTTTGCGCTAATTCATGGAACTTTCATCAGGTGGAAACTATTAAGTATCCCCCTGCCCACAACGTTTTAATATACTCTAGGAATCTGGGGAAGTTCTATGGGCTGTGTTATACGGGAGGTTAGACAAAGGCCCTTCTGGCCTTGAAATCTATAAATCTATGAATACAGGGTATGGGGAGAAGAGCTGTCAGATTACCACCCTGTTTTCACATAAGAGGGAAATTTGGAAGGTGTAATTTTGAAGCCAACATAACTAAGCTATAGGTTTTCAAGTAAAGGCTTTCAGGTAAAGAAGTGTGTGGGATTAGAAAGTGAGGCTATAATCATCTTTTAATGTATGGCAGGGAAGGGAACCCTGAAATCACATGTAGCACAGGAGAATGTAATTGTAATTATACATATCCCCATCTGAATGGCACTGTGGTGTAAAACACAGGCATCTAGAAACAAAAGGTGATATCAGGCTGGAGTCCTGTGTGTGTTAGTCAGTGAAAACAACAAAATACACAAGCGTATAGCATTCTGACCTGTGTGCACTTTTCCTTGGTGAAAAGTCCATATCGGACCGAATGTGCTTAGAAAAGCCACCTGGTGAGTCTGAAAGGCCCCCTGAGGAGACACGAGCCCGCTTTACACCTAACAGAAGAAGATAAATCACACAATCAGGGGTCAGAAAAGTCATCCTAAGGGTCACCAGGGTTTAAAGCATTTGGAATTAGGCTGAGCTCCCCCATTAAAAATACATAGCTCTTGCATAGGCTGGTCTTTGAATTGTCACACAGATCATTGCCTTTGTTTATTTTTTCCATTTGTGTTCCAGTACCTGCAACTTTTGAGACTATGATGGCAAACATCACTGAACAGCAATCTCAATAGCTGAATAACTAGCATAGCCACAAGGGTAAAAATCCTTAATACATCATCATTTTCAAAAACATCACTTACGGGGCAGAAAAATCCTGCCGCTATAGCAATACCATGAGAAAAAAAGAGAAATTATAAATACTTTTTTCATCCAGAACAGTAACATCTCACTAGAAAAAGACGGGAATTATGACGACTTAAACCTATGCTCGTTGTGCTTATCCTTCTTTCTTTATGGTTGTGTCCACAGGGAAAAAATGCTTTGCAAATTCCCGAGATCTCATCCTGAAGACAACTGTTCCCCCCTCTTCAGTAAGGGCAGACCCCTTCCATGAGGTGCTGATAGCACTCAGCACCATCTCCTATGATATTGTGTGACAACCAGTTATAAGAGCATCATTAGACAGAGCTAACATGCCCACATATGTAAGTCTCCCAGGCCCAGATGATGACATTATAGCACTTATTTGAGAAGACCCAAGATTAATGATGTAACAAAAATATCACACTTGATATCAAACATACATCTGAAAGTTTTAAAACCAATATTCTGCAGTGTATGTTTTTGATACTCCACTCACAGAGCAGGGAAGCAGGTATATATCCAGAGGATGAATTAAGGTAGTCTGCACACTTCAGCTGTGAATTTCCAGGATTTAAGTTGTTTGAGTTTCTTGTAAGTTTAACCTTAACTCTGAATTTCCTGCCTTTAAAGTAGTTTCTGCTAACTATAGCATTCCAAGGGTTTTACCCCAGCATATACCCTCAACCGTTACTTAAGCTATTTGTCTATGTTGTACAAAGCACTTAAAGGCATTTACCTTTCTTCATAGGTTTGTTGTACCATCTGTCCTTTTTAATGTCTGCAATGGTAACCCTTGCTGTGGGGCTCTCAGTTAGTATTTTGTGGAGCAAAGCTAGAGAGAAACGTTACATTCATAGGAAGAAACAACAATGAATTAACTGCCATATATCCTGATTCCTAGATCTGTATAGATCATGTTTTCCATAGGTCATTACATTCAAAATGATACTTCAATTCCATCCCCAAATCCTAGAGTTTATCAATCCTAACCAGATCAAATCCATATTTGGATTACCCATAAATTAACACAAAGTTAAGGTAAACTCATAGCTCGGAGGCCTAAAATAAGACCCAAGTTTTGTACAGATTTGTGACTGAGCATGTATCAAAGTCCACTATGTTCCACATGGGCTGCAGCCAGTGTTCAGAGACTTAGAAATAAGAAACTTACTATAGCTGATGTCAAATTCACCTTCGTGAAGGCTTTCTAGCAGATTCCTGTAGGCCTGTTTACTTACAAGAACCATCTTGGGCAAGAACAGGGTAGGAGATTACAACACCAAACAAATCTAGTACCCTGGGTTTTAGATCACTCAACAAAAAAAGAGATATTAGCAACACTTCAGCCCTCAGACTTCCCAGGATCAGGAAGAAACGTAGTGACCAAAGAGATGGGGATAGGGGTTAAATTTGATAGGCTCAGACCTACCAAGTGACCTTAAGCTCATTACTCAAAAACAACAAAACATAGCCTAGTTGTACATGTCTTCATCAACAGTACTTCTACCCATTCCCTTGGGAAATTATTTCAGTCTTACAGATCTCAGGCCCCAATTCTTTACTAGCTTGTGAACTCATTACAGCTGTGCAAAGTAGGTGTGAAATAGTACCAGATCAGAATGACAGGTCTTTACATCTGCTTTGCATAGCTAAGTGACCGCACAAGCAATCTCTTCCTGTTGCCATCGCTGCTATGTCAACCAGGTGTTTCCTACCAGTCTTGCTTAAGAACACCACCTCCCATTTTCAGGTAGCTCCCTAAAGGTGTTTTACAAGTGCCAGATCCTGTGACATCGTGAGCCCATGGTAGAATCCAGCCTTTAGACAGAATGATTTTCAAATACAGACATGCATAACTCCAGCACTTTATTCCCCTATACACATCACTGTCCTACTCAAATACATAAAAAAAAATCAGTCAGCCATTCCACTGACAACTTACCTAATGGTGCAGAATCAATCTTCTTCCAAGGTGGAAGATATGTTTTCTTTTCCTTCCAATCACAGTATTCTTGGCAACTGTCACTAGGCTGGTCCCATGGCAATTCTGCAAGTAAAAAAGCAAGGTACCAAATCATTTTTATGCCTCTGAACACAAGTTTAAGAATTACAGACTTAGGATGGCTGGGGAAAGAGTGAAAGACATGTAAAGAGCACTGCCATTGAACTAAATGGATTTCCATGAGTGGAAAAAAGGAAAAAAATAGTCCATCCTGATTGTGGTTACAAGTTACAGAAGTGCCAAGGACATGCATTCGACGAAGTGGGTATTCACCCACGAAAGCTCATGCTCCAATACGTCTGTTAGTCTATAAGATGCCACAGGACTCTTTGCTGCTTTTACAGATCCAGACTAACACGGCTACCCCTCTGATACAAGGTATATCTAAAGTCATTCATTGCCTTCCCAAAGTGGGGCTCCATCCACCACCCATACTTGTATGCCAGACTTGGAGGGGGATCATAACCCCAAGGGGGGCTAACGCTGGAAAGAAGGGCCCTGCAACCTAGACCCTGAAGGAGTGTGGCCAGTGCCAGAGCGAGTGTGACCCGCAGCATCCCTGCGGCACACCCAGGGCCTGAGACTTGTGAGGAACAGACAACTTCCCTTACATTCAAGAGACACTGTTTGTGATGTCCCCATGCCACAGAGTGGGGTGACGTGTTTTCGGTTAACCTTTCCCATTTTTTCCTTTTTGTTAAAAAATTAGTTGCTTTTTAATAAATTGTATTTGCTTTGAACTGTATTTAATGATCTGTGGGTCAGGGAAGCATCCAGTGCGGAGAGAGTATCCTGGAGTTGGGACACCCTAGCCCCTGCCCTAAGTGACCACAACAAGGTTGGGAGTCAAGCCCCCCAGAAATCTTGGACCCAGCCTTGTCGGGGTTGCAAGGACTCTGTCACACAGGAAAATGGAAGGCGAGCTCTTGAGGTCAGGCAGGCCTCTGGGTAAAGGAAGCAGGAATAAGGACTCAGATCCTTTTACTAGCCCATTTCACCAGGGTAATTTATAAGCCAGAAAAGTTCCCCACAATAGAGGGTCCATTCCCTTGCTTACATATACCAGCGGTTCTCAATCTGCGGTCCGCTTGCAGCACAATCAGCTTACGGCTGCTGCCCATGTGACATCCTCAGGGCTATACAGGTACTATATATATTGCGTGGATGGAGCGCATATAATTCATATATAATATAATACAAATAATAATAAGCAGCTACATATGTAGCCCACAATAGTAAATAGTAAATGCCATATACTATAGCCACAACAGAACAAGACGGTTCTTAGTAGATGACCCCTAAGAGAAGCTATTAAAAAGCTGACCATAATATGAAAGTTTACTTTACTTTTACTTTCCCGACCAAGACCACCTCCATGATTTGGGATCAACTCTAAATCTAGGTAGGTTATGACCATTTGTACTGCAATCCTAAATCACGGTGAGGCTGCAGTAAATATGCATATTATAAAATAGTTTGTGTAGTGAGAAGAAATTGACCAATTCCTACCTCCTGCCAACATAGCAGTAAGTACTATCCCACATGACCAAACGTCAACTGGCTCTGCATGGAATTCTTTTCTCTTTAACAGTTCTGGGGCAACATACGGGAGAGTGCCACACATCTTGTTTAACAGTCGCTCACGACCATTGTGTTTAAACACAGTCGCTAAGCCAAAGTCAGAGATTTTGAGATTATCTAAGCAAACAAAAGAAAAAAGGTCATTAAGTATATTGTGTAACGAGGTATTTTCATCTTCTCTGCTAGAAGACTATTATATTATATTAAAGCTAGATAAAACCAGAGACAGAGTGAGTGTAAATGTGCCTAAGGTCCCCTTTACATTGCCAGTGCAGTATAAAGGGGCCTTAATAAAAGTGAAAATCAGGCCCTTATGACTTTTCTCGTTTCAGATCATACGCATTTACACAATTGATCTGAAATTTGAACCTGACTTGGATTCAAGGAGCACATGAGTTTGATTCAGGGAGAGATGCATGGTACAGAAAAACATCCAAGACAGTTTAAGGAGAGAATATCTCTGTACAAAGAACAGTAATGTTAGAAATAATTTAAAAAATAATTTATTACTAACACCGCCTTTGATTATTAAACTGAAAGTTTTAAAAATCTAGATTAAATAATCGGGATATGGTGAAATGTAATGTTTTGGTTTTCCTCTCAGCTTTAACAAAAACACATCGATCCATTTCATTAGTTTGTTTCAGATTCTCATGCGCTAGTACCATGCTGTAATATTTTGGTTCTGAACATTGCACTGTTTTTAAAAAGTTCCAGTCAAAAGTTTGTTCAGCAGTCATGGAAACATTTGTATTGGTCTTTAGATTAAGAACAAGCTTTAACAAAACTTAAGTTTTATTCAAGTGTGTTCCTTTAAAGGCCACTGTGCAGAGACTCAGAATAACCTGCTCTAGAATACACTGATTAGTCTATTTACACAGGATAAGGGAATGAATAAAAGCCCTGACAGCACAAATCTGCTTACTGTATTTGGTTATTCTTAATGTAGCAGGATGCCACAGAAGCTCTAGGAGTATTTTCAGACTCACTGAGTGATGGTGTTTCTTTTCTCCCCTATATTCTCAATGACCAGGAACTTAAGAGAAGATGAAGTCAAAAGTTTTTATATTTACCTCTTTCATCTAGCAGTAGATTCTCAGGCTTAATATCCCTGTGAGTTATTCCTATACTGTGGAGATATACCTGAACAAATAAATAAAGGCTTTAATACCATGTTCTGTTTAATTTAACTGGAAAAAAGGATCTTGAAATAAATGCGTAAAGTATGACACTTACCACGCCAGCCATAAGCTGATGGAAAAACTTCTGTGCATCTGGTTCAGGCATTCCTATATCAGGCTCTGTAAAAAGTCATTCAGAATCTATATATCAACATATTTTTCTTCCATCATAAACAAACTATGGAAAGGAGCCTCTGCACTATGTTTTTGTAACTATTTTACAAAGTTTCCTGGAAACTCTGCACAAGGCTTATTTTGCACCTGCCTTGAAACAGTAACTACAAGCAATGCAAAAGTGTAATGAAAGGTTATTGAGTTACATTGCAGAGTCTGCATCTATTTAATCTAAACTGAAATGCTACTTTTTTTCGTATCTTCCCAAAGCACCATGGGGGAAAATTCTAAAGGTTCTCTCTAAATCTTATACCATCAAAACACTAGGGCCCAGATCCTGCAAGCTGTTCTACACCAACAACCTCCTTGTGCCCATATGTAGTCCTACTGTAGTCTATTTTCCACTTTCTAGGGGTAAATACGTTGCCTCAAACTCCAGTCTAGAGCCCTGGGCGGGACTAGTGTACAGCCCTGCAGCAGGAGCAGGATCCCGCAGGTCTGTAAACATTAAATTTTCCAGCCCATTTACCATGTTTGCTCTCAAACCAGTTTTCCCCCCTAACTTTTATTTAACCTATAGCATTAAATACGTAGAATTTCTGAATTGTTAGGACCATGCTAAGTGAAGCAAGGTGGTATAGTGAGCTAAGCAAAGGTTTGAAAGGTGGGAACTCTACTTCTAGCCATGGCTTAATCACTGACTCACCACGTGCAGAAGCACAGCCACCTGCAAAGCCAGCCTGTCCTAGACACTTTCCCTCTAAGATCAGTGGCACTGGAAGCGTACAGTAAGGAATCCCTCTGGTTGTACAAGACAACTATGGTGTTCTAATGAGTCTGTGCAGCCACCACTGGAGTTGCCCTCAGACCCTCCCTTGCCCCAAGAATTCTGTACCTATTCGGTCAAAGAGCTCTCCCCCGCTGCAGTACTCCAGGAAGAGGTACTGAATACTGCCTTCTCTACGATGTCCATAGAACTTCACAATGTTCTCATGATTTAACATCTTATTAATGCAGATCTCTTTTTTTATGTTCTCTGGACAGTCCACAGCACGTTTCATGTCAACTATTTTTACTGCAACAGCTTCTTCTGTGCGTCTGTTCACAGCAAGCTGAACTCTGCAGAGAAGGAGAGAAAAAGCAAGGTAACAAGAGATGAAGCAGGTAGTGCACTATGAACCATGGAACGCAAAGTTAGTTTGCATGTTTAACACTATGATCCATACACTCAATGGAAGTTAGGTACCCAACTCCCACTGAAACCAATGAGAATTAAGCACCTAACATCTTTAAGGACCGGGGCTTGAGACACTATGGTGATGGGTGCTAGAGAGAAATCCCCAATACAGATTTGTAGTGGTCTAGCCTGAAGCTTAAGGTGCCCCATCCTTTATTTACATAAGAGTTTCTCCTACTCCCTGTCAAGGCATAGGGAGCATGGGCAGCTTTATCCCTGAGGTGTTAGTGTGAGGTCTACCCCCCAGTCTGAATTTACATACCCCATCTCAAGATGTTGTTTAAAAATAGCCTGACAGATGAAAAGTGCCAAAAACCAGTCTCAACAGACCCACATGTCCATGTTCCTAGACAATTAATTATGTGCCTGGACACATAGAAGGCTTACAGTCCTACAAGCTGTAAAAATTCTGATAAGCATTTCAAGTTTGTGGTCTCCATAAATTGTATGGGTGAAATTCCAGCTCTGGTGTAAATGGATGCAGTTATACTAAATTCAATAGAGTTGCATTTGCTTACATCTATGAGTTTCACCAAAGTGTCATGCCTGAGCTTTAAAAATATCCACATAAAGCTAGTTTTGAAATTGCCAATGATCACAAAAGTCACAATATATAAATTAATTCTGACTTTTGTTTATGAAGTTACAGAATATCCCTAATTATGACTTATATAAAGGAAGAGAGAAGATTAGTAGTGACATAAATTAACTCGGGTTGCATCGTAAACATATTGTATGCCACAGTACATGGAATATACAATATACAGTATATACACAGAATATAACGGTAATATCAGAATATAACAGTGTGTCACAAGATGTCTTGGGAGCTAAGTTGCAGGAGAAGGTATTCTTACTATCAGAGGTTGTGAGTTCAATCCTTGAGGGGACCATTTGGGGATTGGTCCTGCTTTGAGCAGGGGGTTGGACTAGATGCTCGCGGGGTCGCGTGGCGGTGGGCGGCTGGGCTCAGGGGGTAAGCACGGTCTGGGGGGCTGCGGCGTCGCGTCTGGTGCGTCCGGCTCGCGGCTGCGTCCCTGGCGCGCGTGGCCAGGCGCAGCAGGCCAGGCCGAGCGCGAGCGGGGGGGCGGGGGGCTTCCTGCCTTCCGGCCCTGCCTGGCGCTGGCGTCCTGGCCAGGAGCCGCCGCGCCGCGGCGCGAACTTGACGCCACGGAATAAACAAACCGGCCGCCGAGGGGGTGCTTACCTGGCGAGCCGCGAGCCACCGGTTGCCAACCCCTGGACTAGATGATCTCTTGAGGTCCCTTCCAACCCTAATAATCTATGATTCTATGTCCTAACAGAGTAACCCCATCACCAAACTGCTACGATATTTTAATCAAAGCACTTCACAGACCAAAAAAAAAGCCAAATTAAGTGACTTGCCCAGAGCTAGAAAGGGGCTCCCAGGAATTGGTTAAACCACCTCGCTGTACAGGGAAGCACAAGTTGACCTGATGCGATGGACCTGACATGAAAGACAACTGCGGGTTACCACTGCTGATAGCAAAATAGTTTGGAAAGTCAGTTCTACCTCCAAGACTCCTAGCAGAGACAGGGCACTGGCCGTTACTCAGGAGAGTCCTGAAGGTTGGTTATAATTTCTGGCCGAGGCTACGTATAAAGGTCTGCACAACCCCTGCAGCTCGGTCATTCCTCCCTTCTGACAGCGACACGTTACACCTGAACATCGACCTGACCTCAGACAACAGTGTCAGCGCTCACTGAGGCCGAAACCCGGCACCGCTGTGCCGGCAACTGAGCCTCCCGCGCCCTGGCAGGGGGTCATTGACCGGAACCGGGGCTGGCGGGGGGGCAATTATACCCCCCCCGCGCCTGCGGATGTGCCTGTGGGAGGGACACGGGGGCGAGCGGATGCCTTTGCTTGGCCCAGCGCTGCGGGGGCGAGAGACCGGCTGCGGGCCCCGCCGCCCTACGGGGCCCAGGCCCCTTGTCCGGCCAGGGCGCCCGAGCCCCGCCGTACTCACTCTCCGTAGGCACCTTCGCCCAGGGTCTGCACCAGGTCCCAGTCCTCCACGAAGGGCACGGCCATGGCGCGGCGCCCCGCCGCCGCCGGGAGAGAGCGGGGCCAGCGGGCGGGCCGCCCCCCGGGATTGGGCCCTGTGGAGCCCGGCAGCGGGCCCGGGGTGAAACGTGACGCGAGCCGAACCGAACCGCTCCTCAGCCTCAGACTTTCCCGCCTAGCGCCGCGTCCCGCCCCCCGCGCGTCCCGGGCTACGGGAAGGGGCGGGGCCTAGGAGCCGCTCGCCCCGCCCTCCCCGGGGATCTGCCCGTCAGCGCCGGGGTCTCCCCGTCGGCCTGCGAGTGACCCTGGGACGAGAGCGGCATGGGGGCAGGACTCCTGGGTTCTTTCCTAGCCTGGGGCACGCAGGACTCCTGGGTTCTTTCTTAGCCTGGGGGCGAAGGACTCCTGGGTTCTTTCCCAGACAGGGGCGCAGGACTCCTGGGTTCTTTCTTAGCCTGGGGGGGGGGGGCGAAGGACTCCTGGGTTCTTTCCCAGACAGGGGCGCAGGACTCCTGGGTTCTTTCCTAGCCTGGGGGCGAGGGAGGGGTGGGGGGCAGGACTCCTGGGTGTTTTCCTCACTCTGCCTAGAACTCACCTTTGCCCCCATCCCCGGGTCCGTTTACAAAAGGGACAGCGATGCTGACCCCCGTGCAGTGGCCAGGGGCTAAACTGATCCGTGTCTGTGAAGTGCCTTGGAGGAGGAGGCTGGAGCTTGGAGCTGCTGGCGGAGAGGCGCTGGACCCTGGTTTAGGCTGGGACAGAAAGTGCTTAGGTAGGAAGCAGGAGATGCCTCTGGTGAACTAGATGGAAGCAGCTCCCTTCAGCCTACCCGGCCATCAGGAGGCAAAGTACAGAAGCTCTAACCCTGTACATGCTTCAATGGGGACAAGTTAATTTGTGGAAGGGAAAAATGTACCAGTTACTTGCCTTGATGCCACTCTAGGTAGAAAAAAAGCTCTCTTGGGATAAATCTGGTTACCTCCTCCATACAGGAGCATCCTGTCAACCGGGCTGATGCAGTTCTGCTAAATAAATATGCAGAGACCAGGCAGGAGTGCACATTCCCACGCCTGGCACAGGGCCCAGCATTGCACAGGCTTCCTGTCCGATGGTGCACTCAAGGGGAGGGGAGGGGCAGGATGGGGGAGCAATGGGACCAAAGAATCCCCTTTCTCATGGAACTTCCTGTTTTCATCAAGGTTCCCTGTTAAGGGAACACAGGGCACAGTAATCCTCTGAGGAGTTATTCTGCAGATACTCTAGGACAGCAGTTCTCAATCAGGTGTTCAGGGTCCCCTGGAGGGCCACGAGCAGGTTTCAGGGGGTCCATCAAGCAGAGCCAGTGTTAGGCTCACTGGGAACCGGGGCCCAGGGCAGAAAGCTGAAGCCCCAGGCCCTGAGCCCTGCCACCCACAGCTGAAGCCAAAGTCTGAGCAACTTAGCTTTGTGGAACCCCCTGTGACAGTGGGGCAATTGCCCTGCTTGCTACCCCCTAACGCTGGCCCTGCCTTTTATATGCAGAAAAGTAGTAGTTGTGGCACAAGTGGGGCATAGAGTTTTTGTAGTATGGGGGGGGGTGGCAGGTTCAGAAAGAAAAAGGTTGAGAAGCCCTGCTGCAGGAGATTCCACCCACCAACGTGTGCACACGAAATATTAGCTCATGCTTCAAGATAACTACCATCCCAAGCTCTAACTTGGATCATGCAGGAGACAAGCCCTTTCACATTGAGACTCCTCACCTTAAGCTGCTCTCTGGGCATTTACTACACTCATCTCAGAAGTCCCACAGTGCAGACCTGGAGATGTCAGTTTATACATTTTTCCTGGGGGGTTGGTTTTGGGGGCAGAGGATATGGTTTGTTCTTTTTAGTTTATGGTTAATCTGTCACTAGTTGCTTAGTCCTTGGGACACGCCCACCTTGTACTGCCTCATAGACGGACCTTGTAGGAAACCATAAACTTCACTGGCAGGACGTACGCTACCCTAACCTGCTTCACTTCTCTCGGCCATGCTCTCCTCAGACCATCTCCCACGGTCCCTGGAACACTAGTGTCCAACTCCATCTATTGGCTTTGAGGCAACTCCCAGCCCAGGGTGTGCACAAGCCTGCTTCATCTGTCAGATGGCAACAGGCACTTTTGGTCATAGCATCACAGTAGGAGCTTATCCACCATGACCCCCAAATCTTTTTCAAAGTCACTGCTTCCCAGCATCGAGTCCCCCATGCTACAAGCATGGCCTATATCCTTTGTTGCTAGCTGCATACCATTTAGGCATATTCAAAATACATATTGCTTACTTGTGCCCACTTTACCAAGTGAACCAAATCACTCTCAAACAAACAATCACCTGTCCTCTGCATTGTTTACCACCAATTTGCATCATCTGCAAACTTTATCAGTGATTATTTGTTTTTGTTAGTCATTGATACAAATGCTAAATGGCATAGGGCCAAGAACAGATACCTGGGGGACCCTACTGGAAACATACCTACCTGATAACTATTCCCCATTTACAGTTGGAGACTTAGCAGTTACCCAGTTTTTAAGCCATTTAATGTGTGCCATATTAATTTTATATCATTCTAGCTTTTTAATCAAAATGTCAGATGGTACCAGGTCAATCACCTTTTGGGTGATGCATCTCAGTCATTTTTTTTCCATTGCTAATGAGGTGTATGGACTGACCTTGCCAGGAGAAAGCAAACTGGAGGGTTTAGGTAGAGGCTGTTAACAGTGAACCATGCCACTGCTGCATGAGAGAGGGAAGTCTGGAACAAGGTGGCTCAGGGAACTAGAGGATGCCTAGAACGATACAGGCTGCAGAAGATACAAGCTGGCAGGGAGAGGCTTTGTTTTATATGTCAGGGGAGCAGGTGCTGCCATTTTATATTAGGCAATATGTTCAGTGCCCTCCAGTACAGCAAACCACACGGAAGTTTACTGCACGTTTGAGTAGGAGGAGAGGTTTCATAGATTTGATCTGAAATTCTAAATGGACCAGGACTGCTGTTTTATAGACTGCTGAGTGTTGATAGACAGAGGCCAAGATGCCTTTCCTGTTTATCAGGGGAAGTGTGGACATCTGGATTGCTGCATCTGGCACCATCAGTGGAAGGGAAAAAAGAAACACTTTTTTTCATTCTCCCTTTAATCAACCCACCATAAAGCCAATATTTCTGATTTGGTAACCGGTTCATATTTATAAAAAAATCATTCCATCGAATACAGACTGAATGCATGAGGATGGGACTTCACAGGCAGTTAAATCCAACTTCTTTCTGCACTTACAAACTGTATAAAAAAAATTCTGCTTCACAGGCAAAGGCTCGGTCAGTGCAGTTTGCGTTAAAGCTGAAGGCAAATTTATGTTCTTGACAATCCACGATTATCCAAGTCCTTTACCTGCAAGACACAAATAATCTTTGCAGCTTTCTATAGTTCCACTAACACAGGGAACTACTATACTGTATTGATCCCAGCACATGTTTAGGGGAAATCATAAATTAGTACTGATTTGTCCACTTTGTATTGGCAACTCGACGTTCAAAGTTACATTCTTTTTACTCCTGTTCATAAATACTTTGCAGTCTGTAGCTCAATGCACTTCTAAACACCAAAAGGGCAAGTCATTTCACTTATACTGTTTCCCAACCTTTTCACAAGCTATCCAACTAAGCGAGGGGAGAAGCAACGGCTTCTAGGATCATTTCACTTGTCTCTAACATATTCCACACACATGCTCCATTGGTTCCAATTCCTAGCTGAAGTAGCCACAGGATAATTTTAAATTTCAGTGTTTAAAGTTTAATAAAATGGTCAGCTCAAATTCTTTAGACTGCTGGCTGCATATTACTATCCAGATATAATCCACTTTCAAACACAGTTTAACAGAATACCACTTTGTACTTCTATAGTGCTTTGGTACCATGGTGATAGGAGCCATATGTGGATTTTGACAGCACTTGGTAACTAAGATAAGAACCTAAGAAAGACCCCTCTAGATCAGACCAATGGTCCATCTAGCCCAGTATCCAGTCGCCGACGCCAAATGCTTCAGCATGATCCCATCCCCAGTTGTCCAGTCCCATTTCCTCTTAGCTGGAGGTTTAGGGACACCCAGAGCATGGCGCTGCATCCCTGACCATCTTGGCTAATAGCCACTGATGGACTTACTATCATCATCAACCCCATTTTACAGACAGAGAAATGAATGCAGAGAGGTGAACAGATTTGTCCAAGGTCACAGAGCAAATCTGTGGCAGAAGTGGGAATAAAACCCACTTCTATTTACTCCTAGTCTAGTGCTCTGCTCACTGGACCCATGCTGCCTTTGAGTATTTTAATGGAAAGGGCAAAAACGGTATTTGCTGTTTTAGGGAAGGTATGATGTGATCACATACAACGACCAAACAAATGGCACCAGTACAGGGGAACTGAAGACTTGTGCCAGACTCTGCATTCATTATTTGTTTAGCAGAAATAAGATCTGTGATCTAATCTATGCAGCTTCACCTTCATGGCCATCTGGTGGCCGACCCCTCCCAATTCCGCTGCAGCACAGCTGACAAAATACATCCTCTCTGACACTCGTTTGGGCATGCAAGGAATGTTCAAGAATCCTAATCAAAATGGGGCATTTCCTGTATAACAATATAGAAAGTGCCAACTAAAGAAACAAAGCACCCTGAAGGAAAGTTTAAAGCTTAACTCCTTTCTAAATTTAGCAGTCCAATTACTACGGCATTCCTGGCAGCTTCCCAGGACTTGTAGCTCATATCAGGAGCCTAAACTTGCCTAGAAAGCTGGACTCCATCCTTTGTTTAAAAAAAAAAAAAATTCCCAAAGTCTCACTTCCAAAAAGGCTGTCAGACAGGGTCATATCCCAGCACAGGCAAACCCCAGATACCCAGACTGGTCCCAGTTTTCCCCTGCTCCCCTGTAGAGGGACGATAGCACCCGCTGCCTGCTTACTTTGTATATTCGGACTAGCCAGTGCTCTGTGGTATATGCCTCCTCCAGCACATCGAGTTCAAAGTCTTTGTTTCCAATCTCAGCGTTTCTCACTCTGTCATAACCTGGGGGGCGCTCTAGAAAGAAGGGATGGGGAAAAATGACCAACGGCTTCAGAGTCCACATTTCTGGCAGAAATAATACAGGTCCTTCCAACCCAAATGAAAATCCTTTCCCAAGACCTCTCAAAACCCAGTGGGCAGACAATGCATTCAAAACATGGAGCAGGCCAGGCTCTTCTTTTCCCAGATGACTCCATTCTGAATGTACAGCATACGGTGACTTCCAGCAGTCTGTGCCCCCTATTTAAAGTCGGATTTTCATCTCTTTATGTTCTAAAGGGCTGCAGTACAAGCCTCCTCGGGCAAGTCAGAGCAGGGAAACAAGGTAAGTGGGAGGTGTTATTTTTTGCATTCCTTTCCAAATGCATCCTTAACTTTTTGGTGTCAGGTATCAAGATGTTCTCATGAAAGGCAGTCATGTGCCAACATCAGCACAGCAGGCTTGGAGCTGCCAATGCCTTCAAAGAAAACCCAGAGCCTGGCAATGCATTTTATATTCCAAAATAGAACTTTGCACTGGTGTGCGGTGCTGGAATGACAGCCCTGCCAATAGAAGCCCTCTTTCCTCACCCCCAGGAGGTGGGGCAACACCCTCTCCATTTACAGAGTAGACAGAAAAAGGAAGGACTTGCTCAAGTTCACACAGCAAGTTAGCGTCAGAGTTGGGAACAGAACCTCAGTATCTGGGTACCCATGTTCCCTGCTCTAACACCTAGATAGTATTCCTGATGCTCTCCTGCAATACCAACATAAGGACCATTACTACATACTGGCTTCTGTGTAGACCTGCCCGAAGCGATAGTAGCACATCTTGTACATAAGGCAGTTGAGCAACACAGGGGAACCTTCCCTATCCACACGGAACTCTCCTGTTGGCGTGTAGTAATCATGCTCCTTTATGTGCTTCCCGGTGTCTGTGCTTCCACCAATTCGCACCATCCACAGAAACTTGTTTATATCTAAAGGAGGTAGGAAAGAGAGGTCAAAGTATTTCATGGATCACACGTACTTCAAGCAAGCAGTCAAAGCGGCTAAGCATGGCACTCAGCAGGGTCACCTTTCAGACTTCAGGCATGTGACCCATGCGAAGGACCACACACAGGGCATGTGGTTATTGAGACAATTGCCCATCTGGAGGCACAAAGCTGAAAGGCAGGTGCCCTCAAGCCCTACATTCAGAAATGTCAGTAGCAGCTGGACCTCCTGGAGAGCCTCACTTCAGGCTGAAACTGTATCAGTGGATCTGAGTGAAGAAAGCTGAAGGTAGATAAAGCTGCTTTGAACTCTGTAATCTCCCCTAATCATACAGGCTAGGGCCTTAGTGAGCAAATAGGTAAAAGGTGCCATCTAAGTTCTTCTTAAATGTAAACATGAACTCATTAAACCTCAATACCCACCGGGAGGTAGGGAATTATTTCCAGTTTACTGATAGGGAAATGAAGGCAGAGAGTGTAAGTGACTTTGCCCAGGAACACATGCTCCACCTGCTACCCAAACTGCATCCTTCCCTCAAACATGCACACCACATCAGTGATCATGAGGCACTTAATCACTACCTCTGTAGTAAGTCTCACAGTAACGTAAATTCTGTGTGAAACTGCTGCATAATGCACTATTGTAAGTTCCAGATGGTACTTACAATTGAATTGCAGGATTGTTCTTGTTCCTGGCAGAGAACTGGTTTTGTGTTTCTCTAATAGCCAGCCCGAAGACTCAGAAGATACGATTAGCAAGCCCTCTAGACACCCTTTGATCACACAGTTCTGTACAAACAAATCCAGGCTTTCACCAGCATTCCGGCCTTGCCACGCACCTGCTCACCCCTACACTGATTACACTGATTATCCAGCCCAGAAGCCCAGCAGAACCTCCAGCCTACCTGTCCATTCTAGTTTGTGTGTTGGGATTAATTTACATTAGAATAAAAGAAAAATATCAGTAACAAACCCTTCCAATTTAAGAGTAACCAGGGGCCAGGTCTGTCCTTCCCCTTTTCTTTGTGCAGAGTATACTCAGCACTGCAGTAGCTCCAGCCAGCTCTTCAGTGGTCACACGGTGCAGCAGCTGCTACTGTGCATTGTGCAGGCAGGAGATGGGAGCATCACAGCACAGAAATAAGGGTTATTCATGCAAGAAGGGAGTGTGGGCAACTGAGCTAGAGGGATGAGTTAGCATGCAGGAGTTTGCACAGCAGAGCTGTAAGCAAAGGGTTTCAGAGTGACATATGTTACCATCTGAGGAATATCCAGTGAGGCCTCCAAATATTACCAGCACATAACTGACATCCAGCTCCCTCATAATCTCATAGGCCTTCTCTTCGGTGGATGCCATTGCCTTGGAGAAAAACAAAGCCAGAGTCAAGCAATAGCCATGAAATGCACAGTAACCCCATCACATGGGAGTACAAGCTGCATCATGGAATTGTCTCCATCATTAAATAAGAGCATGGGTCACTCAAATGAGAGCGAGTTCCTGCACTGAAGGTCCCAAGAAGAATTAATCTTCATCCATGGAGGTTTTTCTGGTACACTAAGAAGAGAGGTCTTGCATTCAAGGAGTCACTGCACCTACCTGACCAACACGGGAGATGTGTGTGTTATTCCAGGTGTTGTTGTCTACAAGAATCGTCCGATTTGCCATGGCTGTTATCTGATACCCATAGTCCCACCAGGACATGACCTTTGCATCCTGCATTCAAATACAAAAGAACCAATTAGTCACCTGCTTTCAACCAACATTCAGAAAGGGCGCGGTCCTATTCCCACTACAACACACTTCAGTCCCAGGCCTGAGTGATCTGCCCTGAGAAGCTTAAACATTTGTGTCAGGTTCCCAGAGTCTTTTGGCTCTAGGGTCACTTAGGAATAAACATTATAGGACACTACAGAGTTCACTGAAGTTCAACTAGTTTTTGATGGAAAAAAGTTGGGCAGCCACAGAGCCATGTATACCAAAGGTTCAGAGACAAAGCAGGGGCGGGAGGGGGAGAAAGGCGTTAAAAGCTTGCTCAAACAGCTGAGCTCTGCAGAAAACTGGGCCACCTCTGCAAATAAAGACATCTGGAAAAGAACCGTCTGCTATCTCATTTCCCAGCTACAAAATACACAGAGGGGAAGTCTGCAACAGGGAATTCATTGAAAGCTGCCGAGAAAGGCTTGGTTAAAATGGAGAAGAGGCTCAAAGATGCTGTGCCTGCCAATATTCCCTGCAACCATTTCAACATACAGATCACCTCTAGATCAGTATGTATCCAGAGGGACCCCCACCTTGCCATTTTGTCTCTTCCTTTGAGTCTGAAATCTGTGGCCAAAGGCATATTTACACAGCCAAACTGACCATGTCAGTGGACAGCATTCTTGCTCACAAACTGAACCAATGTGTATTACAACCACGTTAGAGTGTGTTACAGCTGTGCAAAGACCCAGACTATAACGCTAGAATGTGGAGTTGTGATGCAGTTTGTTCTAGACTCCATAGGCAGGATCAAACTGCCTTATGCTGCAACCATCTAAAACGGTTGATTTGCATGACTAGATAGGTCCAACACAGGAACTGCTCCATGCATTAGTTGTAGAGTGAGTCACTAACATGTTACCTTCTGGAGACTGACAGTCTTGCAATACAACCAATTGCTCCAGAGACCAAGGTAATTTCTGAACCTATGTTACATGTGACAGAACTACCCACTGCACTGGACAGTTTTAAATTTAAAATGACACATTGGGTCTCAGGAGGCCAAGACAGAGACATGCAGTAGAATCTCAGACTTAAGAACACCACAATTATGAATTGACCGGTCAACCACATACCCCAGGTGGAACCAAAAACATGCAATCAGGCAGCAGTAGAGAGGGCGGGGGGAAGCAAATATAATACAGTACTGTGTTAAACAAACTACTAAAAACATCAATGGAAAGTTTAAAAAAAAGATTTGACAACGTAAGGAAACTGTTTCTGTGCTTGTTTCATTTACATTAAGATGGTTAAAAGCAGCATTTTCCTTCTGCACAGTAAAGTTTCGAAGCTGTATTAAGTCAATGCTCTGCTGTAAACTTTTGAAAGAACAACCATGACGTGTTGTTCAGAGTTACGAGCAACCTCCATTCCCAAGGAGTTCAGAACTCTGAGGTTCATCCTCACAGGCAAGCCCTCTGCAGAGGTGAGCTGTACTCCCCAGTGCCCGTTCAAAGGGACATAATGGTAAAGTTAGTTAGAGCAACGACTGACCTACACTTTCATAACCTCCCACAAACGAAACAAATGTGTCAAAGCTGTTTGCTTCCCACAAGTCTAGGCCAGCAGCCCAGCGCTCGTGAACAGTAGAGCAACTCTACAGAAAACAAACCAGCTGATGTGCAACAGACAGTATGGCAAAGAACCTTCACTTCCCCAAGAACTTAACAGTGTAAAAGCAAGTCATTCTGCAAGTGATGGAGGGTATTCCATCAGGGTCCTTCCTCTCCAGATACACTCTAAAAGCAGCTAACTTACATTTCCCCAGTTTTCCATTAGTGTGGGATGCCATCGTGCTGAATATTAGTACCTTGCAAATAGGGCCTTGTGGCCCCTGCCAGGAAGCTTGGGACCTAGAGATGGGTTAAAAATTTAACACCATGCGTACCCTCCGTGTAATAATATTCACTCATGTAGTGCCTTTCATACCAGGCTATCAGAGCCCTTTACAAACAACAATTAATTAGTTAGGCCTCTCCACTCTCCTAGAAGAGAGCTATGCAACTATTATCTCCATTTTACGGATGGAATAGTTGAGGCACATATTGGATAAGTGACCTCCCATCGTCACACGCCATGGGGAATTAGAACCCAGGAGTCCAGATTCCCAGTTGTGCACTGTGGACAAGTACAGCAGTAGAGAAAATAAACATAAAACCCTGCTCATCAGAAACAGATTTAATTCCGCTTGCAGTTTTGATTTAGCGCATTTAAATAATAAACCTGATCAGTGCCTCCTCTTTGAGCCTTACTAGGAATAAATCTAATTTAGTCAAATAGTCTGGCATTTTAGCCCAAATTGTTGCCATTGTCTCCCCTGTGACAGAAGGTGCAATAGGCCTATAAGATGTCAGGATTCAAGTCTCCCTGCTCCACCTGAAACCAAGCCCTAAGATCACTTTGTTTGTGCAGAGCCCCTGCGGCAGTTTACCTCTGGCGTATTGTGACGCAGCCAGTAATACGCCTCTCTGAAGTCATCAAAGATGATCCTACTGCCATCTCCCCCACGAGCAGATAACACTATGGAGGGGGAGGAGTAGGCCTCGCTGGTTACCCAAGTCGAATGAAAAGTGTAGGTGATCAAGAAGAAAGCCATGACCAGGATCATGCCACTGGCAACCTAGGAAAGCAACAGACAGTATCAAAAGCACGTCAGAAGGTTCACGCATTTTGAAAGAGAACTCAACCTCATATCACAGAGCTGTGCTCAACCCAAGTGCAGGGATCACAAGCGCTGATTGGTGTATCCTTAGACAGATTCTCCCACTGATCCTCTCTGCGCTACTCAAGAGGAGGGCTAGAGACCATCCCCATGTCACTCCCCGACAATCTCCTTCCCCCACCTTCTTTATTTACATTCGCCCATAGAGGTTTGGGGCACTTCCCCCAGATCAGTCCCCACATGGCTTCCCCTTGAAGCCTGGATTATAATCATGCACAAAAACCTACTTCGTTTTTAATAGGGTAGGTAGAGTCCTGTTGCTTTTTGGTTTTCTTGTCTGGTCGGCTGATATCCAGGTTCTTCATGTAAGTGGAGAGCACCTGAGAAACCCCAATGCCAGACAGAATGCACATAACTGGGGCCAGAACCAGCATGAGACGCACCTGTTGAAGACAGCAGGACACAAAACGATGAGCTCCTAGCAAGGTGCACAGTGAGTACAGAAATGAAATACAGACTGTAGGTGCATATAACTCCTCCCCACCGATGCAGTGACTGTACAGGCAAACAGCCATTCTATACTCCACAATAACCATCCCAGCCTGGGACATAAGACTGTTTTCTGGTGGGCAGTCATTATGGTGAACACACTGGTGTTACCCCCTGGTCTAGTTCCATGGGGTCTTTGGATTTCTCTGTGATGGCCACCAGCCATGTGCAGGAGGGATCTTAATTTAACATCACTTCTAGAACCTCTAATAGTGTTGTACTGTAACCAAGAATTAACGGATGCTTCCATGCACAGAGGTCAACTCTCACCTGGGGCACAATGAGCTACAGCAAAATCCTAAACTACTAGCTCACAATCAGCCACTCAGCTTTAATAATGAAACCCAGAGCCTACCACCAGGGGAGCTCGATGGGCTTTACAACTCAGCTGTGTAAAACTAGAAAGAACATTCACTAACCCCTCCCAAAAATCTATTCACCCACAGCGATGGTAATAGAGAGACTAATGATATTTCATTGCCACTTCAAAAATCTCACAAGGCTGCATTCCTTAACAAAACCTCACAACCATGTGTGATTGAAAAACAGAAAAATGTCATGACTTTTTCAACCACCTCTGTGGGTAAGTGACATTAGCCCCGTTTGACAATTGAGAAAGTTCAGACACAGGGAGGAGAAATTACTCTAAGGCCACTAGTGAGTCAATAGCAGACTGACTAGGAGCCATCCTAGTTCTCCACTTTACCCATTTCCTCTTTCTACCCATTTTTTCTTTCCCAGGACAGTCAATCCCGTGACTTTGCACATTCAATCCTCAGCACGCGGCAGCTCTCACCATGACTGCAGAGAAATACATGCTGGTCACGCCGTACATGATGATAAAAATGCGGGCGTCCGACAGATTACTGAAACAGTAATACAGACCAACTGTAAGAGAGGGAGAGAGACAGGTCAGTAGCCAGCTTGGCAATTTCCTTCCAGCATTGCATTAAACAAGTGCCGGACCAAAGCAGAATGTTATGAATCACCTGATTTTAGAATGCATCACCTGATGCCAACAATGAAATCAACTACATGCAGCATTAGGCTGTCCAAGGGGAATGCAAGGCTACAATGCATTAACACCAGGGATGGGGCGGTGCTGGTCAGGTACTGTAAGGCTATCTTGCGATGAATTAGCATGGGGATGAGGGTTAGAAGACTGAGCAAATGCTGGGCTTATTGTGCATAACAAGGAGACCCATGAGAGCATGTGGTGTACTACAGCATTAAGACACAATGAGCAGGACATTTTATTGGCACAGTAATGAATGCTTCTGCTGATTTAGTGGGTTTTTGTGTATGAAGCATACTAGGCTGTAGTATCCTCACTAACCAATGCTCTGCAGACTGCACTGGCTTCTTATTCATATCTGGGTGTAATTCAAAATATTAGCACCAATTAACCCCAAATGCTCAAGTCTAAAGACTGAGGGCAAAGGCCCCTGGGGTAACCTCAGCAGTGACAACAGTTCATGGTGGGGATAGGCCGTCTCTCCAGTGGTAATAATACCCAGAGCCTATTGTGTCTATAGCTTTCCATCCATAGATCTCAAAGTATTTAACAAGGCAGTTAAGCATTATCATCCCATTTTACAGAGAATGGAATGACTTGCTCAGGGTCACACAATAGCAGAGATGGCAACAGAACCCAGAAGTCCTAACTCCCATTCCCGTCTTCTGTCTGCTAGACAATGCTCTTCCTTGGCAGTTGGGACCCAAGCCAGAGGCCAGGCCATAGGGTCAACAATCTGAAATGTTTCCAGAAGTAAAAGTGCAGGTTTCAGAGTGGATGTACTAAGAACCACAATGCTAAGTCGGGGGCAGCTCCATGGTGCACTAGCTAAAGCTTTTAAATGGCCCTAAAATATAGTCCTAACCAGGTGTACATTGCAATGCACCTACTGATCTTCTGCAGGACAAGGTTTTTAGCTTTTGGTATAAAAAACTCCTCCATTCTAGGGCTTTTGCCCAACTGGTGTGGGCAGGGGCCTGTAATTAGAATTTCTGCAGCAACTTTTTTCTTCATCTGAAGATGATTGGTTTGAGAGCATATTCCATAAATAAATGCACTGAACTCACCTGGGAACATGAAAACAAGAAGCTGCAGGTCAAAGTAATAGGAGGACCAAGTGGTGGGCTGGTGCTCAGAGACTGAAGCAATGATGGGAATGTTATTCTTTGCATAGGAAGGATCCAGCAGAGAGTAGAAACGGCCAGTCCAAGGCGAGATTTTCCCTGGCAGAGAGGAGAGAAATCCACATTTATGTACTGGAGTCACGAGTCAGTTTACACCAAAAAGTACTTCTACAGAGGAGGAATACATAGAGCTGTAATTTTATCTCACAAATATTGATCACATGCAACACTATTAATATACTGAATGTATTACTCCTCAATTGCTAGGTTTTAAAATAGCTGTAAAGTGCAGCCCTCCTCTGAAAGGCACTCTCAGCATGGAGCTCCACCATGCCCTTTTTAATAGTCTCTCCTTGACTCCAGATCAAATCTGTTCAGATTCCAAGCTCAGCAAACTCAGTGTGGGATCCGAGAGTCCTTTCTAACTCTATCACCAACCACACAGACTCTACCGCTGGAGATTAGTTAACTGTTCTGTTGATGATACATGAACCAGAATATAGTCCAGCTCCAGGAGTTGTGCTAGCTCTGCTGGGCTAACAAAAATACTAAACATGCTTTTAGTGAATAACGTAAGATGATGATGACTCTGAACATACACACAGGGGATCAGGTCTGAGGAAGAAGGAGCTATTTCTACATTTCAGAGTAGAGCTACACTTTGCATGCAGAATGTGGTATAAAAGCTAGTAGAATTTTTCAGCCAAGATAAGGGTTCTTTCCTGTTTCATTAAAGGAATGAATTGAAATTAACCATTAGGCCACTTTTCAAAGCAATACCAGGGAAGTGAAGCAGAAAATTCATGTGTTCCGTCACCACCACGAGCCCAGCTTTTATCACATATCTTAATCTACCTGTCAGCATCAGCACGGCTCCTATCGTGAGAAGAACAAATCCAACCAGGGAGATCACGCTTCTGAAGAGAATTTCAAATTGCTGGGGGTTCAGCTTGCTGCGCAGGTAATCCACAAAGGCATGGATCTGACACAGGCCAAAGACCCCCAAGGCAGCCATGTGCTCAGATGACAGGACAGGCTGTGAGGAGAAAGAACGGGATCAGATGCGGAGGAGAACGACAGAGACATTTCAACGTGCTCTCCAGCAACGTTCTCACTGAGTCACATGAAGCCTTCCCCTCTCTGCAGAGGGTGCCAGGAGGAGTCACTTTCTTACACAAATTAAAGCTCTTAGGAAGCCACAAGGAAAATTAAATCCAGAAGCCACGAGAGCCCTGATCATACCAATCCCTTTTTCCATATACTCTCTCCCCAGGAATTTGTTAAAACAAAGAAGCAGACCTGAACTGATACTGTAATATTTAGCACATGGCAGTGGCTCAGATAAAGTCTCCTGTAACATTTTACAGAAGCTGTAAAGCAGCATTCTCCCCATTTCACAGAGCTGGAAACAGAGGCATAGCGAGGTTAAATGACTTGCCCAAGGCCCCAGAAAGTCAGTATGGCAGAGCTGGAAGCAGAATCCATCCCCCACTGGACAACCCCACTTTCCATAATTAGTACTAGGACTAGTATAACCCGTAATAAGAAACAATGACCTTAATCACAATGTAATTGAGCAAGTCCATGAAGACCAAGTGGTTTTAAGAACAGGCAAACCCAAGTGATTTGGAACTTATAGCTATTTTATAATAAAATATCCAAAACACAGCAGGTCAGGATATTTGCTAGCACTGATAACAGTCTGCAGCCCTGTGAGGAACTGTGCAAAGAGCTTTACCAAAGTTCATGAAGCCCTGCACACTTCCGGGAGGAAATTCAGTCTTATCTCTCTGTTACAGATGAACTGAGAGACAGAGAGGTGAAGCATCTCCCCTAAGGTTACACAGTAAGTTAGTGGCAAAGCCAGGAACAAAACTCAAACATCAACCTGTAGTTCCCCTGCTCTAACCACTAGACCATACTCCATTTCATTGTTTCATTTGCTTCACTTACCTGGAAGCCAACAAAGGAAATCTGCATAGACAAGATGGTTCCTAAGCAGTACACTGTGCAGTAGGCTACATAGATCCTGTGGGAGAAGCGTCCTGTCAGCATCAGCACAAGGACATGCAGGGGGATCAGGTTAATCAGAAACACGTAGCCACCCCACGAGGACACCTGGGTAAGAAGAGAAAAGAACAATTCTATGCTCAGAACGAGTTGCACTGTGGGGATGGAAAAGAGGTTAATATTCTACAGGCCATCTCCCATTCTCTTACTCCTTTTCACAGGGAGACAACTGGGCCCAGAGTACTACAATGCAGAAAAGCCATTCTCCCTTTTATACAAATCCTGGCTAATGCGACTGGGACAGTAACTGCAGAGTGGACGAAAGACGGCACACTCAGGGAAGCAACAAACATGCAGCAGATCAAATACCATCAATATTTAAGTAAAATATATTAAGGAAGACAATCTAAGCTGAGCTGTGCATCTTTCATTACAGGGCATCCAAACTCTGTCCAACACAGGACCATGCTTGCCATCTTCACAGAAATACATGGTATGCTCACAGTTTGTGTAAGATAGACTACAGCTACCCACATAGGTCATAAGAGATAACTGGTCCAATCTTACAACATACCCACAAAGTATCATGGGCTTTTGCTCAAAAACAGGATCATTTTCACTCAGGAGTGATCTGATTCTTAAGCAAACTAATGCTTTCAAAATTCCCTTTAAAAGGAAACAAATTCCCATCAAAACCCAAGTGAAAACTGGAATTTCTCATAATAGCCGATGCCACACATGTGGGACTCATGATCACACTCCAGTGGTTTTCAAACAGTTACCAATTCAAAACGTGCTTCAGAATGAACATTGTCCATATATAGCAGCCTTCTTGTGATGGCTTCAAACAATGCAGAGTTAACGTCCCTCTTTGGCTTTTCTAACACTTAGTTCACTGTTTCTCTCAGCAGGTTTGGGCAAACGTTACTGTTGTTTGTACATTTAGCACATCCCACTAGAGGGAAGAGCACACGTAAGGGTCATGGTGCTGCCCCAATTTCAAACATCTTTCCTTTTAAAGAAGTGACTCCTCTTTAAACATCTGCCTTTTCTCTGCTAGTTTAAATGAGCTCTCCAGCACTGACCTGACAGGAAAATGTACTCAAAGAAGGAGAAATCCAATTATTTTTGTAGTCACATGGAAAAATTTCAGGATGGCTCATCTCAGATCATGCATTATCTGCTGTATTCTGAATATAGTCTTAGGTTATGCTTACCCATACTCTCCAATGCTACCACTATGCACAAACAATATGGCACGCAACACTGAGAATCATTAGCAGTTAATCTGATACAGTATTCATAAAAGCTGAATGGAGCATTGCTTGCTCCAATCAAAAAAGCCACAAAGAAAAAGCGACAGAAGATAGCACCTGAGAATATACAGCGTCCACTGGGTCTTAATGACAGCATCCAGACAGGCTTAGATCACTGGACAAAATGAAACCCACTACACAGGAAACAGGAGGAGTGAAAGCTTTTCCCCTCACTTCTTTTCAACAGATCAGGATGAATGTTCCACAGGAGGGGGAAAAAACATGTCCTACTGGCTTTGAAATCAAATTCTAGTTTTTTACACTTCAGATAAATTTTCTTTACACTGGAGTTGCTAACAGAGTCTCTCTGCTGGGCTGCTCTGGAGTCCTGGGACACCAGACAGCATGCTAGGCAGCTCTGCTTACTATTTGCTTTGACTGTGTCTACACTAGGAAAAGAGGTGAAGGCCAACACAAGTTAAAATCCTAGTGTAGGCAAGGCAAGTTGTAGTTTTAACATGTCAGTCTGTCAACGGAAACCCTAGGCTTTACTCTGATCAGCTAATGTGTTAAAAATACACCGTTTCTCCTAGTGAGGACAAGGCCTTTGACACCTGGACACTGCAACAGCACCCCCTATAATAAAAAGATTCAATGGTTAATAAAGCTCAATCAGCAGGGAATCAATTCAAGGGCTCTCAACCATAGGCCCCATTAGCAATCTGGTGGGAACTAGGCAGACACATGTAACTGGCATAAAATGATACAAAATGCAGCCATCCTCAACTTCAATACCCAGGCACGCCGCAGGGAGGATACACCCTGCATATAGGAATCACCAAGGAACACAGGATGGAACAGAGACAGACAGCTGCAGGACACATTTGACACCCAGGCTGTATTTTGGTTACTTCTGGTCAACTCCCACATCTGAAGTGGTCACTGGATTGTTGGAGATTCCTCAATATTATGAACAGAAACAGATACTTACCATGTAGAAGTAGGCAAGGGCACACATGGCTGCCCAGTAGATGGAGCCAGTCTTCACTGCTTTGATCCACATGTAGTAAGTTAGCAACATACAGAATATTGCAATACCTGAGCAAAATAACGTACAGAAGTCAGCCTGGAAAGCCTATGGACACAAAAACAAACATCTGCCCTGAACGGCCCAGGACAACCTCACCGTTGCAAAAAGGACAAGCCCTTTAATTCGATGGGGATTAGGTGCCCAACTTGCTTAAGCACTTTTGTAAATCTCACTAGACAACATCTGCATCTAAAAACCCTGGTAAACCTGACCCTAGGTCCACCCTGTTGTCCAAGGAGACAAAATTTCCTCGCAGTAGTAATAGCCATTGCATCACTGGCAATGTGATCTCCTATTAAAGTTATGCCCTATGTCAAAGTGTCCTTCCCTCAAAGTTCAGAAATGGGACCAGGGCACAGCACATGCAGTCCAGCTCCTGACAACCCCCACTGGTTTGGGAACCTCATGTGCAGTAGCAGTGCCTACCTGGATTTCGACATATTACAAGCTTAACATGTCGCTGCATATGTTGCCATGGGCCCCTGGAAGAAACATCTACCCCATATGTGAATTTAAATGTAAATTAATTTACAATTTAAAGTGCTGTTAAAGGTTTTTAAAAGGTAAAAACAGTCCCTTCTGACTCTACACATTTGCTTCTAGTGCCTCTCCAACTCACATCTGCTAACTTTACTGACAAGATGATTCTTGGTAGCCCCAGCGGTACCAATACAGCTACAGAAGAGTAAGCTGGATTCTATTCCGTTTTAGTTAAACAAGAGAAAACTTGTCTCCATCTCAGTTGCAGAATTGTTGTTACTGGCAGTGAGGTAAGGGGAAGAAGAAACACAGCAAGAGTAGTAGAGTTTATGGAGCTGGTAGAATCACATGGTGACTTGAAACGGACGATATTCTTATTAGGAGTATAATTAGCATGCTCATTTCTGTACAAAAGAGAGACGATGCTTTCTGTCTTGAGAGGTCAGCTGCCTCAACCGGACGGGCAAAACATGCTGGATGGGCAGGAGAAAAGCCACATCTCAATGCAGTGAAGATTTTGTCTGGTGAATATTGATTAGGAACGACCCGGTTGTGTGTCTCTGGGAGCAAATACAGGAGGAATCTCACTAAGCTATTTTTACAGTCAGTTTTCAGCACATAGTGGTTCTTTAGGGGTTACCTTCTGTCTCTACAGAACCCCATTTTGGAGTCCAACTGATCTCACCTTCGTTGTCATAGGAGCCAGCCACAGAACGAGAGATGTAACCAGGCACCACGGCAATCATGGCAGCGGCTAGGAGACCTGCCCCTGCATCCTAGGAACCACATATGGTCAAAGGGAAAGAGATTCAACTTCAGTCTTTAAAGAGAGATTTACAAACAAGCATGGCTGTAAAAAGCAAACTAATCCAAGGCAGAGTTCCTGCTTAGTGACTGGGTAAAATAATCACTTCTCCCAGCCCCAGGGGCCCTAGAGAAGATTCGCCATACCCGTCTCCCTTTGAGACCTGTGTCAGAGCCTGCCTTCAGCTGAGGAGAGCTGGAGGAGGATCCCCTTTGGGGCCCATAAGAGGGGTTCTTGTCTGTTAGAGGGGGATCAGTACAGAGACTGAAACACAGACCAGAGAGTCAAACCTGATTACTGCATGTACCACCCTGGCAGAAGGAATTCACAGAGCTGCATCTAAACAGGATCCCGAAACTACCCTCAGTACAGCTACAAAATGCTGACAGTAAGGTTGAAACTCCCAGTTGGGCTGGCTGGCATGGGGAACACAAACATCTGAGACTGAATGAGGAAGGATGTTTGGGAAGTGGAAGAGATGGGCAGTAGCCCAAGCTCCAATGCCAAGGTCACCCTCTCCAGCTCAAACACCTTTTTAAAAGCCAGCGGGCAGAAGTAAGCAAACATGAATGACTTTGCACTATCACTGTGCAAAGCAGCTCTGGGGGGGAAATAAAAACCAGGCTCTTGGGACCGAACTGCATTGCTCGTGCAGGTGAACATGACAGGGCGGTGGCTCTGGACACACACTGCTGTGCAATTACAAGCCTTGCAGGTCATTTGAAAGGCATCTCCGGGCAGCAGACAATTTTAAAGGGCACAAAATAACCTGTGGCCCAGATGCCTCAAACAAGTAGAGATCTTGACTCAACTCAGAAATCTGCCTTTGGGTCAAGCTGAGGCAATACATTTAAGCCCCAACCCCTCCTACTCCCATTCTCCCTGCAATATTTACCATAACAAGGAGCAAGGAAACAGGATTCAAGCTGGAAACCTAAGCTAGCTATTGCCATTTACCAAGCCCCAGGCACAGTGGGAGTTGTAGCACTCACAGAGCAACACATGAGACACAGACCCTAAACGTGACGGAATGGGAGAGCTGCTATTTCTTCCTAGTCTATAAGACCCCAACATGGTTGCGATCCTGCTGGCCTCCCCATCAAAGCCAGTCAGGGCCAAGCACTCAGAGGTCAGTGCAAAATGAAATAGCGCATGGAAAAGATCCCATTGGGTAGGAGTCAATAAAAAGCCCAGTCAAGAATATACAGGCCTCACAAATAGTTTGGGGGATTTTCATGGCCAGATGAATAAACTGAACTACCTGATGAATCTGGCTCTCGAACAGCAAATAATCAATAGACAACAAAGTAACAGAAGTATTAAGGACCATAATCTCAGCTCTCCCTGCAATTCTCAGTGCTTCTGCTCTGTCATACAGGTACAACAGACAGCAAATCTCATGCCCCCTGCTGAAAGCTACAAAACTCAGCAGCTATGCACAGATCTACTCTTTACCTTGAGTTCTTTGGTGAGGTGATAAGTTACTATGGTGGTGAAGGAAGAGAAGAGGGGAGCCAGGAATACACAAACATTTCGGATGTCAATGGTAATGTGGAAGAAGTGCAGAACATGATAAATCGCTGCTGATGTGATCATCAAACCTGAGTGACAGAGACAAACTTGTTAGCAAGGGGTCATTGATTCATCAGCAATACATGAGCTATACTTCATTTAGCACAGAAGGCAACTGAGATGCTGTTTTAAGATGAGAAAGGGATAATTTAGCTGCGGTAAAGAGAGCTTAGAGGGACACTATCAAATTAAAGCATTTAAACTAATTCCTTACGTACATTATGAACATCTAGGTACTTATAGTGCCCTTAACACTGTATTATCTGAAGGTCTCAGGGACCCCCAAACCTTCCTAAAATTAGGGGTTTGGTGGGGAGAGGATATAAAACAGGGGATGTCTGGCCATGCCTCTGATCCAAGAGGATATTGGTCAGATTTAAAGAGACAGCCACCAAAATACTCCAGACCCTTTAAAAAGACATCTGGCATCTGTCTTAACTGGGCTCTGAACATGGGATGAAGTGCAGACTTCCTCCCCGAGCTGGCCTTGAGTAAACCAGACAGCAGCTTTGAACTATGTTCTACCTTTGGAGAACCCGCAGCAATGTGCCACCCTGCAGGACAAAACTGGACTACGTTTAAGTGGAGTCTGTTATCTCAGGGCTGTATTAGAATTATGAAGGCCCAGATCATGTGTGAGCTCAAAGAATTCCACCTCTGTATTAATCAAGTACCACAGTGCAAATACAATCAACAGTATAATTCACGCCAGCCAACTACTGTCCAAAACCCAAACCAAGAGAAGAGGGTGTGGGGGAAAAGGAAAGACACAGGCATGCGCAGCGCCAATCACATTATCTTAGATGAAGAATCCCTAAGTCCCAGCAAGGATTATTTGAACTACCACAATCAGATGCTAGCCCAGTGGGCTATCATATTACTAGTCAATTTGTTTATCCAAAATTACTTCTTAGGTACCATTTCAGCTATGCAACCAGTAAGAACAAGTCTAATGTTTCATGACACTGATGTAAAGTGAGAGAGAGAAATCAAGTTTGATTGCCCTGCCACAAAAATCTCTGAGCTCGGGAACAGGAGAGGGAAGATTAAGGGATAAGTCTCTTGAACCAAGATAAGGGCTTGGAATCTGCACCATCTGAACTTCTTGTACTTTAAAGTGGGGTTTAGTGAAAAAGAAACACCCTGGCTTTACCTGGGTAAATGGTTCCACCAATGATCCTCCCCAAGGGGTACCATGCTCTGTCGTCAAACCAGTTGTGGAATTTATAGAAGCCCTCCTCTGCCAGGAAGCGGGTCGTGCGGTAGTTAAAATACCTGCAATATCATGAGATGTTGAGTGTGTCTGCAGCATGGACATGGGAAATGCTGTTTACTGCTCCTCAGGTTCCAATCTCAGCCTTTAACTAATCAATGCACGAGAAAGTGTCACCACTTATGACACGTGAGTGCCAGCCTAAGTGCTCAGCAGTATACAGTCTTGAAATAAAATCCTGAGGGGATTCATGTGCAAAAGCACAGAGTATTAGATACAAGGAGCTCTGGCCATTTCTTTACTATGCATTCTGAGTTTTAGCAGGTATCAATGTGATCAGCTGCACCACTCTCCAGATGTAGATATTTATGACTAAAGATACCGAATACAAAGCTACAACAGTTGGCAATATATTTTCTGAAGAGAGAAAGAATGCAGCTCAGATCTTTGCATATCTGGGCTGTCTAACATTTTGCAAGATAGCTGTATTGTGTTTTTACTGGGACAGCCTCAGTAAAAGCAGGGCCAGAAGAGACCGCTTGCAGAGCCAGTCTGATCCCCCATCCTCCCAGCAAGCATGTCACAAAACTGTTCAAT
Source organism: Mauremys reevesii (assembly GCF_016161935.1). Classification (NCBI taxonomy): domain Eukaryota; kingdom Metazoa; phylum Chordata; order Testudines; family Geoemydidae; genus Mauremys; species Mauremys reevesii. Next base: position 16,016,571 of record NC_052634.1, on the reverse strand, counting down.
ACTTTATTCCAGCTTCACTAAACCACCCTGCACCTCTGCAGCGAAGGTGCCCTATCCACCTCCCCTTGGACATCTTGGGTACTTCTACTGGTTTCAAAGGTGACCGCAAATTCCAGTAGATTAATCAATAAGAGCTCAAACCTGCAAGGGGCACTCAGAGCTTTGCTAACTAAGTGTATTTTATTGTACTTTTACTTTTGGGGGGGTCCTGCATTGATCCCCACCAGGTCCAGAGGGCAGCCACTGGCAGCAACATAATGATACCAAAGCTACCAGGGAACCTGTTCAAGTAAACTCCATCTAAGCCAGCCCCACACTCCAGCAAGAATCACCGGCAACAGGGGGAGTGCCAGCTTTTGGGGGAGGGGAATCTAAAGGCCTGTGATGAAAGATATGTTTTCAATCCCCCATCTTTAGCGCAGAGCAATTTGCTCAGCACCCTCATGCATGAAGAGTAATGTGACCCTGACAAACACAGCACCATCTCTGCATTCTCACAAGGAAAAAGACTGACTGGAGCCCACAAGACACAAGGAGGATACTTACGGGTCAAATTCATGGATGACACTTTCAAATCTTAACACAGAGAAGAGTCTAGTGGAGAAAGCTGCAATACACAGGCAGAAGGGAGAGTCAATGAACAGCATTCACACAGCAAGGGAAACTTGATTTAGCTCAATATCTTTGTTAGATGAAAGCTTAAAACTTGTGAAAAGTGGCGTCATCAGAGAAGGTGCGTTTGGCCTGATATCCAGGACTGGCTCAAACTGACCCCTTGAGGGAGTTGGGGAGGGGAGATGTTATTTTCAATGTTTTAAAAAGAATGGAAAGATTTTTTTAAAGCTATTTTAAAAGTAGCTGAGTTCCGTTACCCTAAGAAATGCAGAACATGGAGCTGAGCTAGCAACATTCTGGAAGTTGCCTTTTGAGGATGTTCATAGTTGAATTATCAAGGCTCAGACTTACATAGCACAGCTGCCATCGACAGGATGAGAAGCTTGAGCAGCGTGTCCTGTTTTTCATAGGACAGGCGGAGAAACCCTAACTTGGTCATTTTCACATCAAAGGCTGTGATGGATGATGCTTGAACACCTGAAAGGGAACAGGATAGAAGGGATGAGCCAAGAGCAAGGCAGCCCGCAGCCCAAGAGCAGCATTTCGGATTCCAGTTACAAAGCTTATTCAGAAGCTCTCTAAATAAGGAATTAACAGCTCAATATTCCCATGCCACAAAGCTCTCCATTTCTGCCCCAAAAGGCAATCTCCCCTCCTGTCTTTCTGACCATGTCACCCCCTCTGGATACTTTCACTGGCTTTCAGTCTCTTGTGGAATCCGATTCAAATTTCTCACTAATTTCAGCCCTGCTTAGATCTCAGTCCCTCTCCCCTTACTTTGCCATTCTTCACTTCCTTTCACTTTTAGCTTCATGCCTTCTACTATACTCCCCCTAGGGCTGGGACACTCTCCCTGCCCTCACCTGCCAGATATCCTTTTCCCCCTTCAAATTCATCTTTAAACACAGCTCTTCAAGCAATCCCTCCTCACCAATAACCGCCTCACCTGATCAGTTGTCTTCAGTCTTGTCTTGAGTTTGTCTTGCGTTAGACTGTAAGTTCTTTGGGGCAGAGGATGTGTCTGTTTCTCTGTGTGTAAAATGCCATGTAAATGTAAACTTATATAAGCAATTAGCAGTAAGTAAGTAATACTTCAAAAGCATTCCCTGGCCTAAAACCCTCCCTTCATCTTTTAATGTGACCTGCAAAGGCCAAAGAAATCCCAAACAAAACAGTACACAGAGTTTGTGCCCTTTTTTACTTCCATTTGATACATGAAGAAAGCCTGACAGGATCTCCTCTCCCCCCCTCCACATGATTTGTTTCCACTAGAAATTCAGGACTTTTCTCCTGTGGACCAGGATAGGATAGGGTAGTAAAACTGCACCAGTTTGATTTTAAATTGATTCAATCTGGTGAAACTTCTTTTCTAATCCTGACAAGCCCAGAGGCTCTATAAACACAAAACCAATAGGACTGATATCAGACAAGAGGGAAGTGAAACTTGATTAAAAAAGAGAAGGGATTTTAATTCAGAATACATAAGACTCTTGTATTTGTTAAAGAGTTGTCAACAAAATCAAGTTGGGAAATAAGTTCTGTTTGTAATTGATTTAGAGTCTCTAACACGTCAAGGACAAAGAAAGCTCCATGTCCATATGTCTGAGACACCCAATGAGCCTTTAAATTAAGCCGGAGAGACCAGACTTGACAATCTTAGGATTTGTCAAATAAAATAAAGATACATTCAGAAACACTTCCACATCTACTTTGCCTATCAGAAAAGTTACAAACTTGCCCAAAAATATTATCCAAAATTGAATCACTGATGCTACATTTTTAATAGTTTCCCAATTTGAGGGGACACAGAAAGACCATTGTTATTCTACTCAAAGGTAACAGAATGCAAATGCCCATGGCTTGTTAGGGCAAGAGAATCTGGCACTGGCTTTGGAGACTTTCTAGATAACAGATAATCCAGCTCTGAGCTTGGCAGCAGCCCCAGGAACTTCAGGGTAACAAAGGATATGGTGCTGGAGTTGCTGCCGACAGATTTACTCTGTGTGTCACTATCTGGAATCCAGACAGCCAGTCTGCCTTATAGGTCGCTCTACTAAGTCTAGGGAACATTGTCCAGCCATGGTTTTGCCATCAGGATGGGGCGACCTGCAGTTCCTGTACAGTAACTGCCCTCAGTAAGAGGAATAAGCAAAAGGGAACAACTGTGGAACTGATACCACCAAGACCACCCAGACATCTGGAACCAAGATAACTGTGGAACTGATACCACCAAGACATCACATCCTCTCCTTCCTCTCCGATAGAACAGTGCATCATTACAGGCAACTGTTCCCTCTCCTGCAGTCCCCAAAGACTCAATCTTCTGCCCCATATTATTCAACAGCTCTATGATGCCTTTGGGGGAGCTAAAGAGCTAACACAGGTGGAAGTGCCAACCAAACACAGATGATGCCCAGCTTTGCATCTTCTTTACGTTTAATGTATGCAGCACTATCTCCCAGCTCTCTCAATGTCCAGACAAAATCAGCATCTCCCTAGAGCTGAACTCAGGCAAGATGAAGGTGATGCTTATAGGATGAGAGAAAGTCCTTCAAGGAATTTGGCTTCTCTACAACTCCCCCTACTAATGAGGGCAGGTCAGTCAGTAACCTTGGGGTCCGTTTTAAAATCCTCCATGGCATTGGCTACCCAAATGATCATGATGTAAAAAAAGTGCCCACTTCCATCTATGACTGGCCAGGTGATTGCACTTCTATCAGATACAGAGCTCCTTGTGGTGATCAATATAATAAATGTCATTCATGGCCTTGGGGGTTTGATTATTGCAACTCATATTGAGGAAATTATTGCAATTCATATTGCCCTGAAAAAGCTTCAGATGGTACAAAATACAGCAGCCCATCAGCTTAGCATCCTAAGTCACTCATCAGAGGTCTCCACACTCTGCACTTCTCACCACTGAACAGTCCAGTTCAAAGTCTCTAGCTCAATAGCCCTCCCTGGAACCGGCCCTTGGTACCCCCGGCCCTTGAGCATGACCTCTCACAACAGCTACCTGTCACTGGGACTATGCAACTATCAAACTGCAGGGGAAGGCTCCTTAGTGCACGAGACAGAAATTTCATGAGAGCTGACCCTAGCCAGAAGTTCTCAAATTGTAGTCCATGGACCACAAGCTCCATTCAGGTGGTCTGCAGATAGTTCCCTCTAAGATGCGTGCCTGGGTGGCCACACACAAGAGAACGAAGGCCACCCATCTAATTAGTAGAGCTGCACAGACACGGCTCCACTAATTAGGTGCCTGGATCCTGGAGAAGACGCACATGTAAGGTGAGGTGGTGGCCTTGGGGGGAATAAGGGGTAGGTGGAAGGGGACAGTGGGTTGAGAAGAGGGGGTGGGGGGAATTTGGGATGTGCAGGGCTGCTGCGGCCAGAGAAAGAGGCGATGTTGCCCGGCTCCAGGACTGTGGAAAGACGGCCCTCCTTCCCAGCTCCAGCTCGGGGGCTGCTGCAGCAGGGGAGAAAGGGCACATCCATTGCATTAGAAAGCTAAGACTACTGATATTAAAATACGAGTGGTGTGCTTTTACTTGCAGAACAGAAAACATTAAGATTTTTTTAATATAGCACTTTAATCCAAAGTGCTTTACGATAGTTAGCTATCAGTACAAGCAACATTTGGAAAGATCATTAAGTGCTCCGCCAAGACCCTCAGCAATTTTCAAGTGGGCGGCAAAAAAAAAAAAAGTTTGAGAACCACTGCCCTAGACTACGGAACTGGCTGCCACAAAAGATACGTGGCCACGGGCCTCGGCGTGTTCAGCGCTACACCCATACTCAGCTGCTCCACTTGGCCGCTATCCCTCGGCCATCCCGACGCAGCCGCTGCCGCACGCACGCACCCTCCCCCGTTATTCGCTCTAGCGCTGCAGGCGTGCGGCGGAGCCCCGGCAATGGGCCGGGATCCCCTCGTGCTCGGCGCTGTACAAACCGAAACAAGCCCGGCCCCAGAGCGCCCCTAGCCCGACGCTCAGAGCGTGAGACCAGCGGCGGGTACAGGCGGACCAAGGAGGCACCCGCGCGGGTCAGCCCGGCGGGCAGCGGTCCCGGAGCGCCCATGGGCGCCGAGGCCTGGTGGCCAAGGAGGGACCCGAAGGCGGGAGCGAGGCGGGGGGGGGCAGGACTCGGCGCAGGGGAGATGCCGGACGGAGGGAGTGGGAACAAGCCGGCCCCTCCCCCAGCCCCTCGCACCCCCCCGCCCCGCTGTCACCCCCCAGTCAGGCCGGCCCGGGCCCTCAGCCCCTCACCTGGGCGCTGCTCTCCGCCCCGCTCCCTCAGCCATCCAGCCGCTGCGCGCACCCACCCCTGCCTGCCGCCCCCCCCCCTCGCTCCTGGGAACACCCCATTGGCACACACCGCTGTCCCTCACCGCGCCGCGGGGATGCGGCCCGCTACGCCTGAGCTGACTGGATACCGTGCCTGTCACTCAGTGCGAGGGCCGGGACCGACGCTCTAGGACTGACTTGTGGCTGGTGGAAAGGTGAGAGGAGGGGCGGGGTCTGGAGAGTGGGGCAGTTTGGTTGAGGCGCGAGCAGTGACGTGTCGGTCCAGACTAGAGACGCCCGGAAGGGGCCGGCGGGTAAGGTGTCACGTGACCGGATTCGGCCGTGGTGTTGGCCGGGTGGGGCCTGCTGGTGGGGGCGGTTGCCTAGGACAACTTCCGGTGTCAGGGCCTGAGCCACGTGGTCCATCCCGCGAGAGCTCCCGCCGCGTGGGCAGGGTCGGCCCGGCCCCTGGGCTCACCCCCCCACCCCCGTCCCAAACCCCCCTAACCCTGCCCCCGCTCTCCCCCACCCTCATTCATTTTCCCTGGGGTGGGGCAGGGGGCTGGTGGTTGGGGGCTCTGGGGTGGGGCCAGGGAGGAGGGGGCTGCAGGCGGGGGGAGGGGGGTGGGAGGGGGCAGGCTGGGGTGGGCTCTGGGAGGGAATTTGGGTGTGGGGGGACGCAGGCTGGGGTCGGGCAGGGGGTGTGAATGAGGGCTCCAGCTGGGGGTGCAGCCAGGGAGGAGGGGTTTGGGGTGCAGGAGGGAGCTGTGGGCTGGGACAGGGTTTGGGTGTGGGAAAGAACTCTAGGCTACAGCAGGGGGTTGGGGTGCAGGACGGGGTGTGGGGTGCTGCTGGCAGTTAACACGGCTCCCAGGAAGTGGCCTGCCGCTCCTAGGCACATGGATGGCCAGGGAGGCTCTGCGTGCTGCCCTTATCCCTGCAGGCACCGTCCCCCCCCAGCAGGGCCGGCTCCAGCTTTTTTGCCACCCCAAGCAGCGAAGCGGGGTGGGGGGGGAGGGAGCTGTAATTGGCAGCAGTTCGATGGCAGCTCTACCGTGCCACTTTATTCTTTGGTGGTGGGTCCTTCCCTCCCAGAGGGACTGAGGGACCCGCTGCCCCTCTCCATTGGCTGCCCCAAGCACCTGCTTCCTGTGCTGGTGCCTGGAGGCGGCCCTGCCCCCCAGCTCCCATTGGTTGTGGTTCCCACACAATGGGAGCTGCTGAGCCTCCCTGGCCACCCATGTGGCCGCTTCCAGGAGCCACCTAGTGCAGGCAGGGAGCCTGCCTTAGCCCTGGCCCCTCAGTGCTGCTGACTAGACTTTTAATGGCCCAGTTGGCAGTGCCGACTGGAGTCACAAGGGTCCCTTTTCAACTGAGCGTTCTGGTCGAAAATCGGATGCCTGGCAACCCTAACCCAGAACCACCTCCCTGGGACTGTTCTGCTAGGCCTATGTGGGGCTGGCATCAGCACCTAGGCTCACTCCCCCCAGGGGGCTGTCTTGCTGTGTCCATACAGGCAAGGCATCTCTACACGAGTCTAGCATATCCCCAGCAGGGCTATTCTGCTGTGATTGTAAAGGCAAAAATCACCCCTGAACCAGATAGGTACATGAGTACAAAATCTGTGTGTAGCCCAAACCTGAGAGTTCCATGCCATGACCCCCAGCTTTATGCTTGCTGAACTCTTCCCTGTAACATCGAGGCACAGTCCTTAAGGTATTTCATGGGGGCTCTGGCTCTCCACCCCTCCCAGGGTAAAAGCTCTCCATGGTTTTCTTGGGTTAGGTGGTTGGTTTCTTTCTGGATTTATGTGGATTTGGGGGAAGAAGGGGGATTCGTTCCTTTCCAGCTTCAGGTTTCCTGCTGCAGAGGGAGCTGGACCCAACTGCGTATGCCAGGGTTTGTGCGTAAGCACAAAATCTTTTTTTCCAAAATTGGAGATAGTATAATAAACTAAAGCAGCATCACTGAAATTACTCACCAGAAAACAATGTCAACTTCGTTATCTTTTTCCATTCCCCCCGCCTTTCTCCTTACATTTCCAACCCATTCTCTCCATCTCCAGGCCATTTTCTTTTCCTTCTCGTGTGTGCTGTTTTCACTTGTTGCAGAGTGACTTTTCTGTCCAGTTGTTCCTTTCTACGAGGTTATACTGTCTCTTTCCCCTGACTCTCTCTCCTCAAATCTGGGTACACTTCCACCAAATTGTGGATGCAGTCAGTTGGAAAAGAGGGGGAACTCAAATGCCTGATGTAGTCATTCTGTATCTTTAAATAGATCTGATAGTCTATGGGCTATCTATTACTATGGATTAAATACAATTCTAGCAGCAGTAGTGGGACAACACTGAGTGACTATATGCTCACATAGCTCTCTGAGAAGAGGCTGGATTCCTGTAGGTTTGCATATTTCTCAGACTGAAGGGGAATTTTGGTGCGAGACTCCTCTGGAGTCCAGCATCTTCCCATCACAGCATGATGCAATGACTTTCTGGCAGCCTCAAAGTTATGTTGAGAGATGAGGAATATCTGTGAGAGATTGCCTCTTCTGTGAATCTCAGGATATCTCTCATCCACCTTGTCTCAGCCAAATTCTGCTCATTGTACTCCTATAACCAGTTCCATTGACTTCAGTGTGGCTGCCTGTGTGAGCAGGATTTGACCCGGAGCTTTAATCATGTTAAAGGTAACACTGCAATAATTACACAACCATTTGCAACCATCTAGTGGCCAGTGCTACCTCCTATTTTATGTGGCTCACACTGCAACATTCAGCTAGCTACAAAAGGAGGCCACATAAAGGTGAGTTAAGGTCATGGGTAGGGTTTGGAAAAGGGGCAGGAGAGTCTGCCCAAGGACATGGCACAGAAGTGGTAGAACCCCTCCCACCAAGCTACCTGCAAACATCTTTAGGTTACATATGTAACTGATGGGAGATTTAAGATCTGTAAGAGAATTAAATCCTACTTGCCTCACCATACTTTCCCTTCTCTGTCCCCAACTCATTTCAGTGGACAGGAGCTATGTGGCTGAGCATTTGTTCCACACTTGGCTTCTTGAAATCCTTACCCCTGGGATGGCTTAACTGAATCTCCTCATTCCATTTTATTTTTGACGGCCTAGGAAACATTCCCACATACTCGATGGCACAGCAGTGCCCATTCAAACCCACTGGCACCTCATGTTGTGCTGCTCCCTTCCTCACTGTTTGTCTTGCTCTGATTGCTATGGGAACAAACAGCAGCTAGGGTCCATTACCTTGTAACAATATCCAGAAACCCACCATCATCTCAGTGAAGGGCTTGGTTCATTCTTTGGAACCTGTGAATTCCACATTGTTCACCTCTAAATAATGCAGCACTGTGTAGTGTACTGCAACAGAAAGATGGGAGGCCCCCACTGACAGGCTAACGAAGGAGAAGCTTCTACTCCCTTTTCCTAGATAGGAAAGACCTGCTGGCAGTCAACAAGGCCACACAGAGGGAGAAGAATCCTACCCACTGTATGGGTTTGTAGCCTTTTGTACCTGGTTTGCTTAGGCAGGGAGGGGAAGCCTGGTAATGAGCTTGTCTGCTGAACTCCACTGCATTACTGCTGCCTGCCTCTTGTGTTTGCTGTAGCTCACTATGGAATTTGGCCTCCTCTGGCAATCAGCAGACCACAGCTGCGAGTAGCTCAAGCAGCACCGGTCATTTGATAGTGCATAGGTGAACATGAAATAGCAGGCCTTGTCTGGAACAGAGGTCTTTGTCTAGAAAACGGAGAGGCCAAACATGGTTGGAAAGCTATTAGGGTTAGAGGGAGGGAGCTGGCTGGTACACTTGCGAAAAAGCAGCAATACCTTCGCCTGTTCTATGTTTCATTAACTCTTCGAAACCCAGCTACTTATGCAGCCCAGACCACAATGAGGAGTATATTAGAACATGGATCAGAGGGGTAGCCGTGTTAGTCTGGATTTGTAAAAGCAGCAAATAGTCCTGTGGCACCTTATAGACTAACAGACATATTGGAGTATGAGCTTTCATGAGAGAATATCCACATGCATCCGACGAAGTGGGTATTCATCCATGAGAGCTCTTGCTCCAATACTTCTGTTAGTCTATAAGGTGCCACAGGACTCTTTGCTGCTTTTATTAGAACATGGAGTTTCCCTCAAATGACCCCTGTCACTTTCATAGCCTTCAATCACTATGCAGCTGATGGTGGCCAGACTTCAGCCCAGTACCATTGGCCAGGGAAGTCTTGCTACATCCTTCTAGCAAGAAGCATGTTTAAGCATGATAAACTAGAAAAGGTACGAGGTTACATGCCCAGTGTAACTCTCCTCCATGCTGTTTATTTCAGGTAAGGCATCATTAATTTATTATGTTAGCCCGAGAAGGGAGATTCCCATAGCCACGTTTATCTATCTATGTGTGCTCAAACAATAGATGTGGATAACAGATTGCATATTGGAGAAAGGCAGTAGCCCCTTCACAGTTAAATTTGGAACCAACTTCTGTTCCATTGCCCACTTTTAGCCCCAATATAACTTTGAATTAGAAAATTGCCATGTTTACTCAGAAAGCAACAAAAGTTTTTGCAAAGTTAGTCAAACTGGAGTTACAGGCCATTAAAGTTACCCTGATCTGAATGCTGAATTGTCTATCATTTGTCTTCCTCCCTTTGGCTTAAAACAAGCTCATTACTGCCCCTTCAAACTTTCCATGGAGTTACATCTCCTTGAAAACTCATGCACCTGCTGTAGTTAAGTATGTGCACATCTCTGAATTCCTGATAAGAACAGTATGGTTGCTTATTAAGTGGGCAATGTCAGATGTAGTGTCCAAAACGATTTCCTTGCTTTGAACCGCTTGATTTGTGTCAATAATGGAATAGGTTAATATAGTGTCATTTAACAACCTTAACTGCTGTTAAAACAAAGGTTTTGTTTGTACACAATCTCTTTCAAAAATGTTCATTTTCAAAATACTCTCATATGAATCTGCCCCTTCTCTTCCCTGTAGCTCAGGGGTTCTCAAACTGGGGGTTGGGACCCCTCAGGGGGTCGCGAGGTGATTACATGGGGGGTCACGAGCTGTCAACCTCCACCCCAAGCCCCGCTTTGCCGCCAGCATTTATAATGGTGTTAAATATATAAAAAAGTGTTTTTAATTTGTAAGGGGGGGGGGGTCGCACTCAGAGGCTTGCTGTGTGAAAGGGGTCGCCAGTACAAAAGTTTGAGAACCACTGGGCTAGCTTGCTCGAGAGAGTACGTAACACCCAGAAGTGGCGCTCTCTAGCATTGCTTTGAGAGTGCTTTGTAGCAAGCTGAGAGAGTCGTTTACATTATTTAGAGAGGCTTAAGGGAAGTTCAAATTCTATTTCCATTTGCCTCCAGGAGCAGGTTGTATTGAACTGTTTCCCCACATCTCCCCCACCTCCCTTCCCACATGTAGAGCCCTAAAGTCCCCGGATTGCAATTTAAGAATGGCCCAGCCACGGTAAAATGCAGTTTTTCCTTTTTAACATTAACTTCAGCGCTCAGACAGAACCCACTGCAATTTTTGATTTTTTGTTCATTTTCATTTAATATTTCAGTGTGAAAATACTAGAGAAAAGTTTATCTGTAGACCAACCTCAGTTCTGAAAAACCAAGGGCTTCTTGAATTTTACAGATTTTTTCTGCCAAACAGAAATTTTACATGCAAGAACACTGTCTAGAACCAGGATTGCTCACCCTCCCTTTGTGTATACAGAGTATATATATACACACACACACATACACAGAGAGACTTACACGCACACACATGAATTCACATATCCTGAGCTGACAAAGCAGTTTCACTGCAGCTACAACCAAGTAAGTGTACTTTGGCCAATACCATTCCACCTACCTGGGACAACAATTGCAGTAGAGATAGTGTTGCCCATGGCAACAGACTTGGAGCTTTTCATGTTAATTGAACAAGCTCTCTCTCTTCCCCAAGACGCACACTACCTACTTTAAGCAGGGCAATGGTGCAGCCCAGGTCTGTATGTTCTCCCATGAGTCCAGTGGAAACTGACTGTTCTCCCTTGTGTTGTCTGGATACAGTTTGGAACCTCATAATTTTGAATTATTTATTAAATACCGCCAGTATGCATGGTGTCTCCACGGAAAACTGGCAGACACTAATTTTCAAAAGCATCTGATTGCTGAGACAAAAAGATACATTAAAAAACCTCACAACCCAACTACAGAGTTAAAGTGTTTCAATAAGTTTCCATTTCAGTTCCTGACCTTGTTTATACAATTTCCCTTTGAAATTTCAGGAGCTTTCCCCAGCTCCAAACAGTATTTAAAAAACCCCCACCACATTCTGCTGTTTAGGTTAGGAATTTGCTTCATCCTGATGAAAGTCGATGCTCTCCAGTATATATACTGGATACAGAAAGGTGGCACTTGTCCAGGTCTTGTATTGAGGAAAGACCCAAAGTTTGCCAGTTGACAGAAAGAGCTTGACTGAAGCTCATTGGATAGTGGGCTGGGAGAGTCCCCTCTCTATATAAATTGATCTTGCCCCTAGATCAGCATGATCCAGTTTGTCTTCCAATTCTGCTTTTCAGTACAGCAGGAATTACAAAAACCTGACCTGAGATACAATATACAAAGAACTATAATCACTGAGGAATCCAACAGTTGTGGCGCAATCTACTTTAGAGACTCCCATCAGCTCCAAAAAGCTACAGCAAAACGTGGATTACAAAACCATTTTTCCTGGGGTATCGAGGGAAATGGCACAGGAAAAGAGTATACAAAACAGTACAGGCACAGGTCTGTTACACTCTATAAAACAAGCACAGAGACCCGGCGTTTTAAAACTCACGAAGGTGTTAAAAATCCAGACTTTTCCAGAGATTTCCATCCACGCTCTCAATGTGACACAAAACCAATGTCCAAGTGGCGCTTACAATGGTGATTAGTGAGGAAATGCACAAGCCCCTTGGCAGAATGGGTCCTGCCCTTCCCTAGGTCACAGGGGCACATGTAGCAGCCAAGGATGACACACACACACACCCCTTTGGTTGTGGTTCAGTGCCTCAAAGCAGCCTTCTGTTTGGCAGGGGATGAGTGAGGAGAGGGCAGTCTATCTACTGAGGAGGAGCTGCTCAGGGTGGACTGAAGGTAAACTGTCTTGTGGAAGAGTCTGTTGCTGAGGAAAACCACCAAGGAGAAGAGACGCAGCTGGAAATGGCTGAAACACAGAACAAATGCTGTGAGTTCCCATCCCAAAGTCTCAATTGGTGTCTCTTGCACACGCGCGGGCGCACACAAACACATTAATATAATAGTGCAGCAAGAAGCTCCCTTTGTCCATTTTTATATTTTGCTTAGTATATTCTAGGATAATGAGTGTCACAGATTAGTAGATACACTCTACAGTGGCAGGCACAGTTGTCATACCCACCCCCCAGGAAATGCAGGATGCCCATTCCACCCTTGTATCTACACAGGGAAGACAAAGCAGACCCAATTATTCCAACCCTGGGGTTAAGTCTGTCTTGAAAAGCTTGAAGCTGCAGATAAGAGCTGAGCTGATGGCTGCCCAGGAATTCCAGGGTTTTGGCATACAGGGTGGGTGACATAAGAGGATTTCAGTTCAGTGCAGGTCTATCAATAACCTCAGAGAACCTTTCCCTTACCAGTAACACATCCTTTTGAAATGTTAACATAATGTCCTCTCTGTTAATAAAATCCTGTTTAATTTCCCTTATTTTAAATTAATGAAGGTGTCCCAACACTATTGTTCTTTCGTCACTGCATGACCAATATGTTCAGAGATGCCCAAGGGCACCCCCGGCTTACCAGACACAGTAATGCTAAAGCTCTGCTTTAGGTCATTGATTCGAGTGTCTGTTCGTCCTGCATCTAGCATTATCATGAGTTTCCTAAGGAAAATACTTACTATGCTTTCCCAGGTGTCTTTGCTTCATTGGCGCTGATGATAAATAGAGGGAAAAGAATGGAGAACAGGCAGCCACTGCAAAGTGAAGAAGGCACATTGAGCAAAAAGCCAATTACTAGAAGTTGGTGTCATAATAAGGTTACACAGGAAAATGACCTCCCGCGCAATAGAAACTGATTTCAGGACATCTCTTTGCAGGGAGCGAAGCACCATTAAACACAGGGGAAATCAAACAGCCCAACCAAGAATCATAGAATATCAGGAGGTCATTTAGTCCAACCCTCTGTTCAAAGCAGGACCTATCCCCAGACAGATTTTTACCCGTTCCCTAAATGGCCCCCTCAAGGATTGAACTCACAACCGTGGGTTTAGCAGACCAATGCTCAAACCACTGAACTATCCCTCCTCCAGTTCCCGCACTGAATTTGTATAAATGGAGCAGGTGGCACCTGTCACAATATTTATAGGGAAAAGCATTGTGCAGAGACTACATTTTTCGGCAGCTCAGATCAAGAGAGTATCACGTGCTGGGATCTGTAGCTTCCATAGGCTGCACCTGCATATTAAATAGAGATTGCTGTGGGCTTCATGGGACTATTACTGCAACCATCAGCACTTCACTGCAGCTTTAAGGGAGACAATCTCAGTCACATGGAAGACAAGTAAAAGGTGTGGCATTGACAATGTAAATAAAGGACAAGTAACTCCAATAGGATCTGGGCATGTTTAAATCTTTCCCTGCTGGGATTCACTGCAGTGTTTTTTTAAGTATTCAGTGAACTTTCGGAAGAAGGGACAGATACACAGCTTGACACTGGAATTGGGTTTTACCTCCCACATATATGCTGTCTCAGTGTTACCTTAGGCAGGGACAACACAGTTAGAAATGCAGCTCATCACAGAAAAGCTTGTCTGCATCAATAAACTGTGGCCCCTGCTAGCTCTACTTACTGCTCTGTATTATAAGTATAAAAGAAAGCATGCCGCTAACATTGGCTCCATCTGTAAGAGCATTCCAATCATATGGGAGAAGGTTACAGCAGAGTCAGAGCAGGACGAGAAATCATAAAGCAAACAACATGACATCATCTCAGCAGAGAGAAGATTTCTGAGCAGTGAGAGGATTTATGAGCTTTTCCCAGCCACTGTGCCTCCAGAACGGTCAATACAGTGGGGCAGGAAGTAGGGGAGAGTCTACTATCCAAATATGTCTCATAGTTGTATGGCAGTTCGGTGGAAGAATCTGCACTACATTTCTGATTTTAATGGAAAAATGTTCCTTATTCCGAAATGTACTTTTCCCTCCAACTACTTATTAGCAGAGCTATTTTCCTATGGTGCTGTGGAAGCAGATATACTCTTCTGATCTGCAGAGGTTGGGGAAAGGTACACTTCTCTGGTGGTCTCTTGGAGGGTGGGAATTTCGGGTGGTATCTGGGGGACATGTTACCTCTGCATTCATCACCCTCAAAGCAAGGATGCCCAGTGGTCCCAATTTACAGTGAAAGTCACCTGATGATGTAAGACGACTGCATTGCAGTGAGAAAAGCCAGCGGTAAACCAAATCCAAAGTAATAGGGCCAGTTCCTCTCAATGTTGGATAACCGTTGATGCATTTCAATGCCTAATAAAAACACAAGTTAACGTACAGAAATTTAAGGAACTAAGGCAGGAAAGTTTTGGATAAAGAGCGCGTGTTGTCACTAAATCTCATATTTCTAGAGCCAGGCATCCTGAATGATCCCAAAGTAATTTATAAACTACATAAGGGAGCTGTAGTGGCCATTCCATAGATAAGGTTGCAAACAAGTTTCTATTATAAATTAGATTTGGGCTCTACCCTATAAAATCCACAAACAAAAGAATATCAGCCTCAAAAGTGGTGTGTGAAGCCTGAGACGACAGCAGAATTTTTCTATCATGCTTCAATAAAATCTGACAAGGGATCCCTGATTTACAACACCATAGAAATAGAGATGTTCAGAGTCTAAAAATCTAATTGTTTTGCCGCTTTTGTAGTAAAAAACAGAATATAAACTTGGTTTACTGGATCCACTGAGTTGATAAGACAAAAGGCACAAGACAAAAAGCAGTTGATTAAACTCCAAGTTTGGATAACCTCAAGACTTCAAAGAGTAACCTCAGAAAAGCTGGTCAGCTCAGTTAAAATATGGAGGACTATGCTTTATTAAAAAAAATATATAGTAGATTTCTATCTTTCTCCCCACTGCTTTTTTTAAACTTTCTTGTAAAGGTTTCCCCCCCTGATAAAAATCACATTTACCATCATTGAAATGCAGACATATTTGGAATAAATGTGGCAGTAACTTATCAGTGGACTGTAAAAATACAGAACACTTACGGTGTTAAATGAAGAATCTAATTTAGATTATGAGCTTCCTGTCTTTTTATGCTTAAAATGCCCTGCAGCATATGGTGTGATGCAAAATAACGCTATGTTCGGCTGAAACTTCACTAATAGTTGAAAGTTTAGTTATTCCAATTGTAAAACTGAACTAACACTCTTCTTGTGAAAAGTAACATGGGATCTTTTATCAGCAACAAGTTGTCAAGGCATCTCTCTCTAATCTGAAAGGAAAAAGATACCATCATTTCTGTTTTTCTTCTATTACCTTTGCTGGAGAAGGTTAAACAATTTTACCATAGCTGTGAGAGACAAGTAAATGTTCATGTTCTCCATGTTTGGATATGTGCATTACAGGGCAAGAGATGGCCTGGGCCTACCTGACACTCATCATCAGGCTCCTTCCCAATCCAGAGCAATAGCATTAGAAACGAAAGTTCTCTTTTCTTCTAGTGTTTTTTCTCTAGCTGAATTTAGAATTCAGATGGTTCCAATGATGGTAAGATTGCCTCTTTGGATTTAGTTCCTGTTTGACTTAATTCCACGGAGTGAAAAATATTTGGAGCTGAAAAACCATTACACAAGACAACCTTGTTTTTTCCCCTGGAGCTAAGAATTCTGTGGTACACTGCAAACCAAGTCAGAAGGGGACCAAATCCAAGTGAGAGCCACCAGGAGAATTTCAGACTGTATCTGGCCCTCAAACAAATGTTTATTATTCTATTCATCTTCCCTGCCCTGCTTCAAACACCATGTGACTATTTCTCATCTCTGCTATAGCCTCAAGGAATAAGCAGGCAAGAGATTCAGGACAGCACAACCAGAGTGTTCAGTTACAGAAAAACAGAGAAGGGCAGTAAGTCATCTATAGTGGCCCCTTCTCTGCCAGTGTTAAATAGATTGTAAAATGATGTATTCACCCTCCTGATGTCTGTACTGCTGTGTGTGTTGCACTCACACCTTGATCCCATAAAGGTGTGGAGTCAAGATCCCTATCAGGATTTGGATTCACACTGCAATGAAGCATGCGCCAGAGAAGGGCTGGCTGCGATGTCAGAGTTGCCAGACTTCAGACAAGATGCTGAAGTCCCATCTGCCCATCTCTGGTGACTGTTTCAGGTGGAAATGTTCCCATAGCACCTTCTGAAGAAAGTCAGGGATAATATGCCATGTTGAAGCCAACATTCCTCTCTCTCAATAGAACCGTCTCTTGGACCACTAGTGGTATGGCTGATCCATTGCCTATGCAGTCCCCATAACAGCAGGATCTCACTCCCAACTATGAGGTGCTTTGGGGTGCTGCTCTGTTTTATTCATCTTATTGACGTGTCTCACCCTTGGGCAACACCTCAGCTCCATTACTGAGAACTAACATCCAAATGAGAATAAACAGGCAAGACCATTTAATAGAGTAGTACAGGTGAAAATCATCTCCTAGTTAAATCTCTCTTGTGTAAACAGCACAATAAATCAGTCAGACCAGTAAGGTTTAATGCTCTCAAAAAAAAAACAATTTGCAAATACAGCAGAGGTTCATTCTCTAAAGAGAAGACCATATTCCATACTCTTGAGGTGAGGGAGGAGGAAGCAGGGATGGAGGGGGAGAGAGTGATCACTTGGTAACATCCCAAGTTACTTGTCTGGATAAAGTGTGTTTGAAACTGGATCGTCTGCCTATCGGGGAGTTTATGCATTGAAAATATTTCCAGCAATGCAGAATGTCCCCAGACACATGCTGTTAGCCTTGAAAGCGAAGGGTAGCACTAACCTTTATTAAACCAGCGATACTCAAAGCAGTACAGGGAGTAGAGCAGCGACATGTGCAGGAGACTAACCAGCTGGCCAATGATATCAATTGGGAAGAGGCTCACAATCATCCCCTGCAGAGGAAGAGAAGAAATTGATTGAGTTTGCTTTCTGCAGTGTACAGCACAGCAGGAAAACAATACATTTATCTTCACCCTAGAGTGTGATATGGGAGCACATCTAGAGAGGACCTTGCTTTCTTGTAGTTTTCATTTTATTCCCTCCCGCCCTCCAATAGGACCCTCCGAACCCCACCTCCCTTCTAGCAAAGCTCATCCTGTCACTTTGGGAACATCCATCAACTTGGCCACAATTCTCTGCATATAACAGTTTCCTTGTCACAGCTCAGCCCTCCAGCCAAGAGGCTCTCTCTTCCAAGGCTGTCACTAATGCCAACAGCTGCATTCGAACAGCAGAATGGTTTGGCATCTCCCCCTCAGCATTTCACAGCTAATATGCATTTGGTTCTCTACTGACCCAGATACAGAACCCGAGAAAGGTCTAATCTCACCTGGATGAGGAACAGTGCTTGCAGTAAGAGGTTAAATAGCATGTCAGCAATGATTTTACTGACACTGGAAAAGGGCTGGGGCTTTCTTCCGGAAACCTCAAATGCCAAATCTGCGATGTCCTGAAATAGAGAAACACATTTCAGGGAAACTAATTTACAAAGACAATTAACACGAGTGACTGCACTACTGATCTGCAGCCAGCATGCAGATTCCACTGAGTACACCTTCAGGATGCAATCTTGTCTTCTTACTGAGGCAGTAACAGCTTTAGCTCAGCAGCTAATGTCATAATAAGGGTTTGCACTTTTCATTCAAGTGGCTCAGAGTACTTTAGACATCTGGGTATCATTAACCCCATTGCTACAAATGGAGAAACTGAGGCACAGAGTCCAAAGTCATACAGTAAGCCAGTGGCAGAGCACAGAATAGAACTCAGGTCTCCCAACTCCCAGTCCCTTTCTCTAATCACATCACCATGCTGCCTCCAACTGCATATTTTCCAAACATACTGTCAATCAAATAACGGTGGCAAGAAAAAGAACAGTGGTCATTTCTCCCAGAAAGCAGCAAGACATCTCCTCATCATCATGAAACACAGTGCACATATTCCACATATCCTGCCAACACACGCAACACGAGCAACTACCACACATCCCATCTGGAACAACCACCTTTGTGTAGAAATGTTCCTTTTATAGCATTATACATAACAGAGCACATGGCCTTCCACATTTTGCCCAAATAAGGGCCACGCGAGCAGCTTGTTTGAGCCAGAAGGCCTTATCTAATACATCTGAAATAAAGCAGGTTACGGCTCATTTACAGAGGTGCCAGTCTGCAGAAACTACATGTTCCAGCATGCAATGTTCCGTCTCAATCTGATTGGTCACCCTCCATACTAAACACAAAGGAGGCTGTGGGCTGTACTATTGCTCTATGGTCTTAACTGACCCACCCGTAACACAGCATATACTATGTCACTTGTTTAATGTGAACTCCTGCTCCCACAGCTAACGAGGGCTGTTCCTCGTCATCCTCACCTACCTGAAACCAGATGGCATTGACGACTTTACTGAGCACAAACAGGGGAAGGACCCAAAGGGCACCAAAAATAGAGGTGAGGATAAATTCCAGCCAAGACCAGACATCACCGTGTAGTGAGGGGTCACCTTCAAAATAAGAATAAAGTCCCCATCAGCGACATGCACATGGGATTCTCTTCATTTCAGACTGCACAACCTACAGTTACAATGGAAAAACAGCTGCCAGCAGCCTCTTGGTACAGATGTAATATTCTGGTCCTACTACAAAAAGGGAGATAGGAAATGGCCCTTCCAGGTTTTATCAACTTCCGTTCCTTACAGACCCATTTTCATGCACCTGCTCTTTATTTACTTCTAATAATATCCTAGCAGCAGTACTTCCATAGGGAACCAGTGGTTTAATCCTTTGGGACTGCCAAAAAGCATCCTGCTAGTTCAAAAGCAATGGCTTTCAATTTCTTGTGGTATAAGCAGGAACATAGTTTCCTCTTCCATCATTAGGAATAAGGTTTCTGGGTTCGACATTTATTTGCTGAAAACATATATGGATGGGAAGAGAAAGCATTCTGCAACTAAAATGTCATGCAGCAGACACACGGGAAGACAGCTCTCACCTATACCTCAAATACGGTTTTGAACAGATGTTATCAAAGCTGTGTGTTTTGGTACTCAGGAGATGAGAGGCCCAGAACACCCAGGAAAAAAAAATGGGGTTCTCCTTTGTTTTGATGGATAACTCTGTAAGAGGTTTCTGATCCTTGTAGCTAGATTCCCCGACCTATCTGCTCCTCAAGTGCTCACTCTCAGCAGCATTCTGTTCCCTGCTCTGCCTGAACACTCAGAGTGGGAAAAGGAAACAAGAAGCAACAATTACAGCAGGCACATCATGAGCAGCCCAGACATCTGAACAGTGGGGAAAGCTCATCCAGCAACAGGAAGGAAGGGACCGGGATGAAAGTAAAAGGACAGAATGGAGTAAGGCAAAAGGATAGAGAGTGACAGGAAGAGGGAAAAGAGATGGACAAAGATGTGGGGGGAGGCAAGAGAGAAGAGGGTAGGACACAAAGAAAAGGGGAAATAGTGTTAAACAGAACAGAACTACAGGATGGGGGAGACAGACAGGTCAGGAGACATAGGGTAAGGGGAAGACATTTCCCTGTTTAGATACTTATATGGCGTCCATCACTGTAGTGTTAGAGGACCTCCCAAAAATTAAAAACAGTCAATATCACTGACTGTATCTCCCTTTCTTCCCAAAAAGTTGTTTGTTTAGATAGTTGGAGCTTTTTTGTGTTTGTTTGTGTTACGTGAGAAGAACTTACTCAGGGATGATGCAACCAAAGATCCATTTCCCCTGAATTTTCAGTGTTCTCCGAGCCCAAAAACACTTGGCAGCCCTACTTTTAGCTTACCTCACATCAGTAATTATTGGGCATGCCTCTGGCTGTTCTGGATCTGTGCTGAAGCTCCTCCTCATATGACAGAAAACTGGAAGCAATGTGACTGTATCACATTGCTAACAAAATGACTTCCACTGATACTAAGAGGCAGACCCCCCAACGCCTCCTAGCATTTGCCCCTAGCGTTCAATACATGTTACTATTCCCATGCACGGAGTTTTAACATGTTGGATTTTACATTTGCTTTCAGTATTAAGGCTTAATTTCAATGGTTTTAATAAGAATCTGAGACCATGAAAATGAGTGGAGACTTTTCCTGTTAGTGTGACTAGTAATATATAAAATTTGCGGTCCATGCCACTTAACTTAAAAAGCACTTTACAACATTTAAATGAGGACTCTTGCAAAATATAAAATGAATTGTCTGGGATAAGAAGTGTTAACAGCTTTAGACTTTACTGGCTGGTAAGAGAATACACCAATTAAAAAACAATTCATCCCATGTCTAATGTCCCTGTTACATATTGTGAACTCCATGAGAAGCTACATCCCCAATAAAGAGGAGGATGTACAGCTTGTGATGAAATTCACTCTGAACAGTATTTAAATGAAAGTAATTACAAACAGAAGCAGGATTCCCACGTGGAGAAAAAATAACTGGGAATGGGCGACAGGGGATAGATCGCTGGATGATTCCCTGTTCTGTTCATTCCCTCTGGGGCACCTGGCACTGGCCATTGTGGGAAGACAGGATACTGAGCTAGATGGACCTTTGGTCTGACCCAGTTTGGCCATTCTTATGTAACTATCTTAATACTAAAACACAGGGTTCCAAAAAAAAGTCTCCCCCGCTCCACAGTCTGTTAGCAGAACTGCTCATCAATCTTTCTATCTGATACACAATCATGCTGATCAAGTCATTGGAACACTGTTTAACTTTGTCAAAGTGTGCTTTTTAAGGCTGATGTGTCAGTTTTCACAAGGGAAAGACAATCTGGCTGAGATTTTCAAAGAAGCTTAAAGAATGTGGCTGTCCAATTCCCATTAATTTTAATGGGACCTGAGCATCCAAAGCCCATAGTTTTGGAAATTTTGATCTGAGTCAGTTCACTAAAGAGGATGTGGCAGCATTAATGCATGAAACACACAGGAAGAGGCGGGCACTGCCCACACTGAGTGGGTCGAATCCTGAGTTGTACTGAGCCCTTACATCCCTCACTCAAGTCAATGGGAGCTGCAGATATTCAGCATCTCTAAGGATTTTGCCCTCAGTTAAATATCTGAGAGAGGGAAATAACTCAAGGATGCAGAGGCGGGATGTGGGAGCACTTGGGGGCAGAGTCTCCTTAGTCTTCTACACAGATGCTGATAATCATTTACCCTGAGGAGAACTGATGTCCTAGAACTCTTTAAAGAAACAAATTATATACTTACCAATTATCTGTGCTGTGACTGACTGAAGTACAGGTATAAATACTCGGTAAAACAAGAGGAGACTAAGCTAAAGGAAAAAGGCAACAAGGAAATCATAAAAGTGGTTTTGTTAATGACATTTACAGGTTCACTTCTATTACTCTTATCTCTATCCATCAACCCATCAAACCCTCAACTGCCTCAAAGTGTCCATCTCCTGCAGGACCCCTACTAAAAGTACCATCTTGTCTGACTGCACTGCCATTGCCACGCTCAATGGCTTTGGCAAACTGAGAGGCTGTTTCATATTTGGCACCTTAACACCTCAGCTTCAGATGGGGCAATAACTTTCATCTACAGTGACAAAGATCCATAAACACTGATTTAAAGGCATATTTCATGCAGGCACTGTGCATTCTCTATTTAATAGCAAAATGTTTGCCTGCCATCTATTAAAAATTAAACACCATGACCCATCAATACAGAGCGCTGAAAGATCGCTGCTCTACTTAAATACAACCAAAATATATCATTGAACTTTTTCCTTTCAACATTTCCATGTTGATTCCTCACCCATCATGACAAAGTCTAATGGAAGATGAAAAGAAACAAGTGATTTATTAGGCTGCAAAGCACCTATTACAATCATGAATAAACCTGGCCAAACTCATTAACAGCTATTTGGAAAGCCGACCTGAGTAAATGTAATATTCGATTCAGTGGAGCAGCACTACAGACTTCATTTGATCAGCAGGTGAACAAGCAGCATTAGGAACTCGAGAAACAGACTCCAGATTAATATAATGGTCTGTTTAGGGAATACAGTAGTTCAACTATATATTTTAAGGAGGGTCCCCCTTTATATAAAACATCAAAACTTAGAAATTTACTGGTTTCTCTCAATTCATAATGCCTTCCAGCTTAGCCAGGCAGCCATGCTGACATATCACCTTTAAAACCATAAAAGCACTGAAGCAGTGCACTGGTTTAAACTGGTGCTTCAATTTTTAAGTTAGAAAATTAAAAAAAAATTACACTTACCCAGAATACGCCTCCATTCCATGCACAACATTGAAAAATCCGGCTTACAATCCGAGGTTCACTGGAGAGCAATAAAACACAAGCATGTGAGACTATCACTGTAGCTGCTTCTCTTCAAAGCAAATTATCCCCAGCATCCTGGGTCACTGAGAACCACTTTTATACAATATCTTAACTAAGAATGTGCTGGGTGCCTTCAAAAATACATATAAGACCAACTTAATTCTAGTAATAGAATTTATTAAGTCAGCAGCACTGTAATTCTCCAGCAATTCACCACACAAACTCATGACATATGCTCACTGCAACACACAAGTTAATTTTTCAACTCTTACAGAAAACTACTGCTGTTGCATCAGAAAGTCCATTTCAACCTAGTGTTTATTCCCAGCAGAAACTATTTTAAAATGGAATTAAAATTGAGATTATATATCAGTAATTTAGAGTAAAAGACTTTACAAGGATATTGTAATTATTCCAAGAACAAGCATTAGAAATCCAGGAAATTCAAAGTTAAAGTTAAATCCAAAATGTTAAGGAATGGAAATGCATAGTTAAAACATCCATGCAGTAACTACTGAATTATGATTAGTGCATAACTGTATCTGCAGTCTCTCCTCCGTAATAAGAGTCCGTTAGTGCCGCTCCAAAGTTCTTCCATCTGACCTCAGAGATTCCTAGGAGATGCCAGGTGTATTGTTCCATTTCGTACGTGAGTTCTTTCAACCTCCCTATTTGTCTCAATGTCCTTACATTCCATGTGGCTATGATGATGTTATCTCTTCCATGGATCCTCTGCTGTGTTGGGGTTACACCAGTAGTATATTTGTCACGTCCGCCCTGGTGGGAGACGGATGGCGCAGTCATTATTAACCTGGGCTGCGACCAATCCAGTATGGACATGGTTGAATGGCCCATCATATGGTGTGTCTTGGGCAAATTTCTAACCTGGAGGAGCCCATCCCTCTTCAGGCAGCCCCCTTTTAGTAGCCTCTTACGACATGCAGGAGGAGCAGTGGGCCTATTCTGTCCCCGGACCCACAGGGGGACGTGAAGAGGACAAACATGTCAACGGCGTAGGATTTCTTGTGCATAAAGATATCAAGAATTCAGTATTAGGATGCCGCCCAATATCCAGCAGACTTATTTCCATCAGTTATTTCCAGCAGCTGGTCCTGGAACCCACCAGAGGAGAGGCAATTCATGATTTAGTCCTAAGTGGAGCACAAGCTCTGGTCCAAGAGGCGAATATAGCTGGACCGCTTGGTAATAGTGACAATATAATTAAATTTAATATCCCTGGAAGGAAAAACCACCACAGCGGCCCAACACTGTAGCATTTAATTTCAGAAAGGGGAACTACACAAAAATGAGGAGGTTAGTTCAAACAGAAATTAAAGGGTACAGTGCCAAAAGTGAAATCTCTGCAAGCTGCGTGGAAACTTTTTAAAGACACCATAATAGAGGCTCAACTTAAATGTATGCCCCAGATAAAAAAACATAGTAAGAGAACCAAAAAAGAGCCATGGTGGCTAAACAACAAAGTAAAAGAAGCAGTGAGAGGCAAAAAGGCATCCTTTAAAAAGTGGAAGTTAAATCCTAGTGAGGAAAATAGAAAGGAACATAAACACTGGCAAATGAAGTGTAAAAATACAATTAGGAAGGCCAAAAAAGAATTTGAGGAACAGTTAGCCAAAGACTCAAAAAGTAATAGCAATTTTTTTTTTTTAAGTACATCAGAAGCAGGAAGCCTGCTAAACTACCAGTGGGGCCACTGGATGATTGAGGTGCTAAAGGAGCACTCAAGGACGATGAGGCCATTTTGGAGAAACTAAATGAATTCTTTGCATTGACTTCATGGCTGAGGATGTGAGGGAGATTCCCAAACCCAAGCCATTCTTTTTAGGTGACAGATCTGAGGAACTGTCCCAGATTGAGGTATCATTAGAGGAGGTTTTGGAACAAATTGATAAATTAAACAATAAGAAGTCACCAGGACCAGATGGTATTCACCACAGAGTTCTGAAGGAACTCAAACGTAAAACTGCAGAACTACTAATTGTAGTCTGTAACCTATCATTTAAATCAGCTTCTGTACCAGATGACTGAAGGATAGCTAATGTGACACCAATTTTTAAAAAGGGCTCCAGAGGTGATCCCAGCAATTATAGGCCTGTAAGCCTGACTTCAGTACCGGGCAAACTGGTTGAAACTATAATAAAGAACAATATTGTCAGACATATAGATGAACATAACTTGTTGAGAAGAGTCAACATGGTTTTAAGTAAAGGGAAATCATGCCTCACCAATCTACTAGAATTCTTTGAGGGGGTCAACAAGCATGTGGACCAAGGGGATCCAGTGGATACAGTGTACTTAGATCTTCAGAAAGCATTCAGCAAGGTCCCTCACCAAAGGCTCTTACACAAAGTAAGCTGCTATGGGATAAGAGGGAAGATGCTCTCATGGATTGGTAACTGGTTAAAAGATAGGAAACAAATTCTGAGGTATGATGGCAGAACTGTATGTGGAAAGCTTACTCCCAAATCCCACAACTGCCAGCACTGCATAAGTCTCTTCTATAAGACAGCCACAGAATACAGGCAATGGATCAGACTAGTCACCCATATCCTGCCTCCAACAGTGGCTAGTACCAGATGCTTCAGAGGAATATGTAAAAATCCGTGTTCTCAGTTGGCTTATGTCTTGATGCATGAGGGTTTATAACTCTTCTATTTTTTTAAATCCTCTCTCATTAACCATATAACATTTCTGAATCTTGCTAAGCTCTTGGCCTCAATGATATCTTGTAGAAGTCACTGCTACAGGTGCCTTGTATAAAAAGCATATCTCCTTTAATCCATTTTACATTTATTACCTTTCTGTTTTAATGACAGTTGGCTCATGAATCCAGTTTTAGTATTTCAGAGACATCCAGTATTTAAGAGAGATTCTGACCCCATGGACCTTCAGGTAGTATGTCCCTATTATTAAGGGGCATATTTTCATCCCAATGCATGGAGCGGTAAGCATGGAAATCCCCACTCAGCTCACACTCCACTATCTGGACTACTCTGAAATATCACATATGTGGACAAATCTTCTGGCAGACTGTTCCCAATTCAGTGTGACTTTCAGTTTTCCCAGTCATTTAGGACCTCCATAGTCCGAGTCAGAACCATTCTGATTACAAATGATTTTCTGTCTCCCTGTCCTCAGTAGATGGTAGATTGAGAGGGTACAAACAAATTCATTTGTCTTTACACTTAAGCTCCTTTACTCACTTCTCCAGCTTCCTCTCCTCACTCTGAGCTCTCCGCTGGGCGAGCACGCTGCTTGCTCTCCTTTTTCTCTGCTCTTCTCTCTTCTGTTGGATCCGGGCATCCAGCTTGGAGATTGTGCAGATCCCCCAGATGGAGTCCTTAATTCCCTGCAGACACAAGGAAACAACACACCCGAACTCAACATAGTTTAGGCAGTCAAAATAAAAGTTACAAGGGACACTGTCAATTGAAAAATCATCTTCATAAAAATTACATATATTATCTGTAATCCCCTATATTACAGAAACTGAAGGAATTTTACAAATCTCTTCATTATGACCATTGAATCAGTTTACTTTTGCACGCTTCAGTCAGCTAGGGACAGTAAAGAATAGCAGTTTCACTTTCTGGTGCATGCACTGGCCTAAACTTCTGTCTTTGGGTTACAAACTCTCCAGGGGAAGATATGAATTATAAAACAGTTTTCCTTGCATTTATTTTATGTCAACATTTCTATTCATATTGGCCTTTCAAAAAAAAAATTGTAAACAAGACCTACATTTCAGGAGTACTGAATTGTGCAGTTGTTTCCCTTTCAAGGAAAATCTCACAGTTTGGGTGGGTCTGAGAGGCTTATATATAAAACTGAGGTATATAAAACTGCAGGTGTGCATAGCATTTTAAAAGACAAGGGCCCAGCCTCAAGGAGCTCAGTCAAGTGTAGACAGACAATTAATGAAGATAACGTGTTACAGTAGTGGGATAACAAAACAAGGAAGTGGAGGAAATGCTCAGACAGCAATTTTGGCACACACTAAAAATAAAGGCTATGTTTCTCTACTGCCCTATTTTTAGTGTTATCTTGGCCAGGCTCAGAAGTGGCAACAGAGAGCACCTGTGGCGAGATCAATGGTGGAAGGACGCTCAAAAGTCATGAGCTTCTGAGGTAGAATTCAAAGGAGAATAGAGAGGCTGTTAGGAGCAGCAAAGAAGGGAGAGGTTGTTCTCTTTGGGACAGTTTGGCCCCGTCCTGTGTTCCCTCAGCTCCCATCATTCCCTCAGACCGCAATTTGGATGAAAGCCAGCAACAGTACTCAAGTCAGGAGGGGAAGCCAATACTGTTAATTGTAGCCAAGGTTCAGTTCAATACATTACACCAACTATTTTCAATGGCCCAGTGACCTAAATCAGAAAAATTTTAATCACCTCTAAAAGGGACAGTAGAAAGTAATTTGTCTTCTTTTTTTTAAAATGTGTAATTTCTTGTTAACTTCCCATTATTTATAGCCCCTCTCTCAGAAGCCAGAGAATCATTTCTTTCCTTGTCTGTTTTCTCCTATCTGGCAAAAAATGCTTTTTCTCCTGCCAATTTGTATATGAAGCTGGAATTAACCCAGCTGGGTTTCTTTACTGCCTTGTTTGTAACACAAGCTGATAAGCAAGACTGTCGCAGCCATTTGAAGCCTAGTTATTAGTTTCTCAATGCGGTGCTATCAATAGAAGTATAAATCCACAAGACAGTGTTTCAAGGATCTCCCAAGAACTGGTGCATTTTATTTGTAATTTCTCACCAAGAGTGGGGAGTTATTAATACAATTTATGATGCATGTTTACACAAGTTACCTATTATTTTATTCGCTTTTTTAATCCATGGAGGCAGAAAATATAAGGCCAATATACATTTAGGATATGCAAGGCATTTCTGGTCGAATGTAAACCAAAAGTTGGTGTTTACACTACTTGATGGTGTCCTTTAGTTACAAAACCAAGGCAGTTGGCTCTTCCTGGTTGCAAAGAAACATCAGCTCCATGTTGTCCAAACCCAACACTTGTGTTAAACCCACAGAGGGCTCCAGAAAGCATTTAAGAGATTTCCAACTTTTTAAAAAAATGGGTGGGGGGAAGCAGCATTTTCTTAAATAGGTGGGAGTTAGCCTTTCACCAGTGGGCCATGTGTTGAAACACCATCCAAATCAGCTGTGATCAGTCAAGCATTCTCATCACAAACAATCCATAATTGATTCCTTTGACCACAGTCTGAGCAGGAAAGCCAATGATTAAGGCTCAATTCTGCAGGGCACTCTGCAGCACACAGAGATGCTTGGAGGTGCAGTGGCAGCTCAACATTTGTCCAGACCATGCTCAGCCGTGTGGATCTGTAGTGGTATCGTGCTGAACAAGAGTCGCGCCCTCTTATTTCCACACACACAAGAGCAAAGGAATGTCACTGAGTGGAGTTGGAAGGAGATTAGAATCCTGGTATGTGTGTGTGATCCCACACATATAAATTAGGTGGACAACCACTATTCTGCTCCATATTTTTTTTTTAAAAGGTAACCAGGAGTGAAACTTGAGGTTACTACTGGAGGGGATATATTCTTAGTCCACCAATGGATACATGGAAAGGGAGGCATGCCAAGCATTGAAGAACAGGATATAATCTGAATATTCAAGACATATAATACTGATTGGTCTATTTTGCCTATAATCTCACTATGCCACTTACGCCAGGGGAAAAAAAGATCCCAAAGAGATTCTGGGCTCAAAACAAATTGAGAGACTTACCCTGACGAGATCATGAAGGAAGGTTTTCACACTGTCTGCCATCTCTACTCCAGCATCACCTCCGATTCCAAAACTATCAACTACAGGGAGAAGGGAAGAGAAGAGCCCAAACCTCTGTCATGGTGCAGAGATGGGAAACTGATGGAGCCTGGCAAAGAGAAAAGGAAACATTACCATGGTAAATGTAAACAAAGAATTCCTGGTTTACGCATTGATGTGTGTAATGGAATTGTAAGTTTAATAGCATCTCAGCCATTTTAAACAGAAGGCAGTATTTGTCCAGGCTACATGAGTAACACAACTACATTAATGTGCAGCATTTCTGAAGAAAAGGCATGACAATTGGAAAACACATTAATAACCTCCTCCCCCACCCCGCAAAAAAGATGGGTGCAGGGCCTCTAAAGATTTGAAAGTGGTAAAATTCAGACTTTTGAACTAATGAAATAAAGTTCTGCATTAACTCCAGTCTTCATTGTTGCAACCCATATCTAGGAATGAAGCCATATATCCTGAAAAAGCGCCAGCTAGTACAAAATACAGCTACCTATCTGCTTACAACACAAGTCACCGTGAACACATCACCGCAGTATTCTGCTCTTTGCAATGGATCCCATCAGACAACTGTCCAATTCAAGACATCTGTCCTGATATACAAAGCTCTCCATGGGATTGGGCTCTACTTACTCAACAGATTACTTCTAAAAAGTTAAGTATCACAGGGGCAGCCGTGTTAGTCTGGATCTGTAAAAAGCGACAAAGAGTCCTGTGGCACCTTATAGACTAACAGACGTATTGGAGCATAAGCTTTTGTGGGTGAATACCCACTTCGTCAGACGCACGTGGTGGAAATTTACTGAGGCAGGTATAAATACGCAGGCAAGAATCAGGCTAGAGATAACGAGGTTAATTCAATCAGGGAGGATGAGGCCTTCTTCTAGCAGCTGAGGTGTGAACACCAGGGAGGAGAAACTGCTTTTGTCGTTGGCAAGCCATTCACAGTCTTTGTTTAATTCTGAGCTGATGGTGCCAAATTTTCAGATGAACTGAAGCTCAGCAGTTTCTCTTTGGAGTCTGGTCCTGAAGTTTTTTTGCTGCAGGATGGCTACCTTTAAATCTGCTATTGTGTGTACAGGGAGGTTGAAGTGTTCCCCTACAGGTTTTTGTATATTGCCATTCCTAATATCTGACTTGTGTCCATTTATCCTTTTTCGTAGGGATTGTCCAGTTTGGCCGATGTACATAGCAGAGGGGCATTGCTGGCACATGATGGCGTATATAACATTGGTGGACGTGCAGGTAAATGAACCGGTGATGTTGTGGCTGATCTGGTTAGGTCCTGTGATGGTGTCGCTGGTGTAAATATGTGGGCAGAGTTGGCATTGAGGTTTGTTGCATGGATTGGACATTAGGAAAAACTTTTTCACTAGGAGGGTGGTGAAGCACTGGAATGGGTTACCTAGGGAAGTGGTGGAATCTCCTTCCTTAGAGGTTTTTAAGGTCAGGCTTGACAAAGCCCTGGCTGGGATGATTTAGTTGGGGATTAGGTCCTGCTTTGAGCAGGGGGTTGGACTAGATGACCTCCTGAGCTCCCTTCCAACCCTGAGATTCTATGATTCTATGATTGGTTCCTGAGTTAGAGTTACTGTGGTGCGGTGTGTGGTTGCTGGACGGTGAGTGGCCATTCGCTCAAATTTAGCCCACTGCCCCAGGGTGGCCAAGCCAAACCTGAGCAGAGCTGTGAACCGATGTGCCAGGTCACAATGCCTGGGATGCAGGAGCCACTGCAGCCCGGGCCCAGAGTGACCACAGGATAGGCTTGCTCTCAAGCCACAGGCCCAGGCCTGTGGGACAGAAGCCACCACTCAGGGAGAGCCCCCACACCAATGGCCTCCCCTCCTCACTGGGATGGGATTAGGGTTGCGGTGCCGGGGTGGAGGGTACGGCTGAGGGTGGTCGGTGTCTGAAACCACTCACACAACAGAGAAGAATGACCATGGGCCTCAGTACATTCAAACCTCCTAGATTTCCTATATGCATAGTGGCAAAAAGGAAAGTTATATGAAGATTACAAGCCCCTAAACAAGAAACTATATGCAATGGCAAATGAGAAAGTATTCAGGCTGAGGTGAACAGTGAAACAGCGGGACAAAACCCAGGTCAGAACAGGGGCTGCATTTGACAAGCAGAGTTCAAATTAGGTTCACGACTTGTTTTGGAAACACAAGCTTCTCCTTGCTCTGGGGCTAAGGACTCCTTACACAGGAAGACCTAGTGTATTCTACAGCAAAGAAATAAGTACTGCAGGAGGTAAAGGGCAGGCCAGAAGAGACAGACAAAGTGACTTACGGCTCTGACTACATCAGGGATTTGTGCACTGTCACTGGTGTACATTGATGTAGCTACACCACAACAAAACCCAACACAGGTGTGCTGCACCAAAGTAAAGAGGAGTTTGCACCAGTAAGACTTGCCCTGACTTGGAATATTCTTGAGTGTATTCTGTAACTTCGTAATACAAGAGGTCACCACATTATAGTCTTTAGTGTTATATTTTAGCTGTGTTTTGAATTTTTTATCTTTTGCTTCTTTTAAAAAAAGCAGATTTATTGATTTTCAAGACTAATTGGTATGGTTCTATGGTATTTTGACCAAAAAAATCCTGAGTGACAACTTCCTAGTGTTAAGGAGTTGCATAGGTGCGAGTATTGGCTGCTATGCCATCCTGGCTTCGTCAGTTTCCCTAGAATTTAAGCTTTTAAGTTTTTTCTGGTTAGGAAAAAAACCCTTCTGGTTAGGAACAAAACACTTTAAATACCCAACCAACACAGTGTCTGCAGACAGTCTAAAATAGCAGATCTGAAGTCTAATAGTGGTAAGTTAAATGTCAACATTGTTAACTATTTAACTGCTGAACATTTGAACTCTAAATATGCAGATATTCTGAATCTGTGGACAAATCTGAGTACTACAATTATTCTCGAAAAACTCTGTTTGAGAGAGACTGTAAATTCCTTGGTACAGCTGTGTTTTGAAGAGCACTACTGGCAACTAAACAGCAATTTGTCAACCTATTCCAGCATCACGTTCTTCTTCCTGCAGGAGCACAGAAATGTACATCCATAGAAGTGAATCATTTAATTTCTACAATAACTGAAGAGTTATAAATACCCCGTTTCAGGATCTGTATCAATAAGCAACAGCCTTCAGCAGACACTGACGTCAGTCAATGATCTAAACCCTGACCTTCACACACATTCTGTTTTGAAGTTTTATATCTACCGCATTGAAATCAGACATTGTGTTGATCAAAGCAAGACCCTTTGGGTGTGTCCTTATCTCTAAGCACCAAAACTCAGCGGCCAAAACTAATTTGGGAATGGTATTTGTTGTAAGAGCACAGAAGGTGGCAAAACAGATGGGCCATAACGTTGAGTGGGGTCTAAGAGAGGTAGACCAGAACCTACGTGAAGATGATGATGTCTGCTAGTATTAAACATTTAACTGGACATAGAGATCTGAAAATAATACTTCATCTGTGAAATAGCCCAGTAGAAAAACAAGAGATCTCAGAATGAGTATGCAGGATGAAAGGACAGTCATGAAACACGTAAGAGCAGAAATTACCAAGTGACTTGGGAGTCAAACATTTTTCACAATGTGAAAAGAGCTCTCCTCATTTCCTCCTCCAGTAGTATACATACACACACAAGTTAAAGGGCAAGTATGGCAGACACATTTTATTCCCTAAATGTATCCAGTGAAATCTTCTTCTATGAGATTTTCCCACTCAATTTTTAAAAAGGAAACACACTGGATTTCTGACCTGTGTCAAACAGAAACCCATATTGTTTACAGTCCGACATTGGCCTTCCATGGTGAAAGAAATCACTAGTGTCGCAATGTTGAGATGCGCCTTCTGCCTCCAGCCGCAGGCTCAGGATGGTGATCCGCAGATGACTCTAGTGTCTATATGCATGTGTCCACAGAAAGTGGTTTATGATAATCCCCTAAAAGCTCAAATCAGAAACATGTTTCTGTACTAAAAATAGTCTCCCTGCTAGTCCTATGCTATCACTAGTTTATTATAAGGGATGTGTGGCCCCAGTGGACTGCCTGGATTGGGAGTCAGAGGACCTGGGTTCCATTCCCAGTTCTGTCGCTATCCAGCTGTGTAATCTTCATCCTCTCTGCCTCACGTGTAACATGATAACCTCCTTTGTAAAGAATTTTGAAATCTACAGATGAAAAGCACAACATAAAAGGGTACCTATTATTACTGTAGGGTCTCACAACTCCTGTGCTCTTAGCACTAATTACTCCAAGCACTCTTGCCATCAAATTTTGAGCCTTCAGCTTCTCTTGAAGTGTCAAAAAAGCATTGGTCCAGCATGTGGATCATCACCTAAAGACTATAGACTGTACTAACCGCAAAACCCACTGAATCACTCCATCTCCCAATTAAGAGAAAAACAAGCTGCTAACCTCACTCTTTCACTAGAGACGGAGCAGAAGGACTAGTTCATTCCTGAGTGGTCTGTGTTACAACATTTGTCACTTTATTATCTTTGTTTTCATATAATTAAAACACTGAATATAAGCCATTAATGCTTCAACACATTTGTCCTCATCACAAGAACGAGAACACAGTTCAAAAGAGTCCAGGTCTGGCATAGCAGAGGGTGCCGCAGGCTGGGATAGACGTGCAGAACTATACAAGGTAATCCTGCACAGAACCAGCCTGGCTTGTGACGATCTCTAACCCACGTTATTAGTCCCTCAATTTCATGAGCCCCACGTTAACTCACAAATGGACACAGTCAACTTGAAATCAGTCTTTTAAAAATTGTAAGTAGTTTTTGGTCCCTGGGCTGACCCTGATAATTTCTGTGGTTTTGAAGTTACATTTTCCTATTTTTAAAAATCTCCCCCTCCCATATTGCTGAATGAAAGATTCATACAAACAGAGGAGACAGAAAAGTTTACAATGTATACAATCAGCAAACTGACACAGGTAGAGAAAAAGTGTTTTCTCTGATCTCTTTCAATTATCGCAACCTTCTGTGTAAAAAAGGCTCAGGAAGACTGGTAATTTTTTTTTCAAGGTGCCAGTGGTTGGGCAAGGCCTCATCGCTCACCAGCTAGAGCATATCTCCCAGTGGCCTAGGGGTTACAGTCTGAAGCAGCAGCCAGAAGGAGAGAGGGAACCTGAGGCTGGGCATTCCACCACTTCCGACTCAGGGTCCTCTTGAGTACTTAAGGATGCTGTTCGCTACCTGCAATCTGGCTAACACACTTCTCTGGGTCTCCTACCACTTTGTCCCTCCTCAAGGCACGTCAAGGCTTGCGGTTATCCTGTGCAATGGGAGCCACAGGACTCTGCGGGCTGCCTGTGCAGCAGCCTCCTCCTGGTGATGAATCCTCCTTGTGTAGTCCCTCCACAGTGGTGAGCACAGGTCCATCACCCTCTGCTCCCTGCCCCACTGCACTGCAGAGCCTCTTTTTAAACCCCTCCTCGGACTGGAGCATGCCCAGCAGGCCCAACGGGAAGGGCTTCTTAGGTCCAGAGTTGTTCCTGTAACCCCATTCCACAGTAGGAGGCTAATCAACTCCATCACCGTGCGCTTTTAAATTAATATATATCAGGGTGGATAAAAATCAATGAATTAAAAAATAAATAAAAACCAGATTTTTTTTTATTTAAATCAATTTTTTTTGATAAAATGGTTTTTTGAGGAAAAAACCTACCTTAAGATAGTTTTAATAGTTTAAATTATAGCTCAAAGATATCTCAACATGGAATAGGGATTATAAATTCTAATTCTATAGTATGAGACAATATAGTCATGTAAGGTTTAAGAAAAGTTTTGTAAATGAGTTCCAATAGTTCATGGATTAGGGACCCAATTTTATGGGGTTCCAGGGGCTTCTGTATAGATTATTTAGGTTAATCTTTCTATCTACCCAATGGGACTCAGTGCTCAGTCTAGAAGATACCATCAGAGATGTTTAGTTTTGCAGTTCGCAAACTGTGGATTTGTGTCTCCAGAGATAACATGCTTGTAAACAGCAAAAATGTTTTTAAATAAATAAATAAATATGTAGAGGTGAGAAATAACAGACCTCAACCCTATTGTCCCTCTGCAAATTTGTGTACACAGAGTCAATCCCTTACCTCTCTCAAAGTGCAAAGTTTCAAAAAGTTCAATGAATAGAAGAAGATTGTTGGGGCAGAATAGATCTGGACAAGGAGAAGTCTGGAGATAAATGTGAGAAGGGAGGGACAGGCAGTAGAAACAAAAGTGAAACTGTTTGAACAGCATATTCCAGAAGTCTTGAGGTCTTTCTGAGTGCAGCCTTCATTGATTTGAGATCTACCATTCCATTCTCTCACTGGAAGGGAAAACCTATAATGGCAGCAGGCCATAAGAGAGACCCAGTTTGGGAAAAAGAACCATTCAAGATGTTTGCTGATCATGTTTTAAAGCAAGTCACACCAGTGAACTGGTGGAAGTCACTTAAGCATTTGGATTCAGAGACTGCTGAGTGATAATCTCACTTTCAACAGCAGTAGCTTCTTCTGCCGGTATAGAAAGAATATTTTCCTTTAGACTAATTCATTCCAAACTGAGAAATCGTTTGGGATCCTGAAAAAGCAGGAAAGCTTGTTTTTCTTTTCCAGATTATGAACAAACAGGAAAATGAAGGTGAAGACGACTGGGTTAGCTGCAGAAGCCAGTATGTTAAGTTTCTCATGTTGAGCTGGCTGACAGTCGATTTAATTTATTTTTTAAAAATTTCATTTAACAATTTTAGTTAAAAACAATTTTAACAAAAACAAACCTGATTTTAAAAAGCTTGAATGTTTAACTAAATTCAAAAATCCATATGCTTGTTTTGTTAAAATATTATATGTTTGCTGTTGAAGAAAAAAATCCAGAATACATAACGTTGTTGTTTTAGTTAAATAAATCAATTTAAATGGCTGTCTGGTGATGTTCTCCTCCTAATACAGCATGGCAAGAAAATCCTCCAAATATTAATGATTAACCTTTTGAATTGGAGATAGTTCACCTCCCAATGACTTCATAAATATCTGCTTCAATTAATTTTGGTAAATGAAATAACCAAACAATCATTCATTTTCTGATCTACCTGTAAAACTAATCTGAAAAGTTTTCAAAATAAATCCCCATTTAAAAATGTATAGTGTGTACCTTCTAAAAATGAAACCTACATCTATCTTGAGTTGTGAAGAATGTGTATTAAGGTTATAACAACCAACAAGAATGCACTTTTATGTAGAAATCCATGATTAAATCGAGTCTTCCTGACTAAATCATGATTTCAATCAAATCCACCCTGCAAATTATATTTCATTATTGTGGTTTCTTTAGAATGCAAAGCTTTGGCCCATATTTTTAAGTTGTCACCCAAATTTGGGCCCCAGTTCTGCAATCAGATCCACATGGGTGCAACCCTGAGACTCTGCAGACCCCCATTCTGCACTTTCTTATTTCACTCAGCCTGGTCTACATTTAAAATGATGCGTCTGACAGAGTGGGTATTCACCCACGAAAGCTTATGCTCCAATATCTGTTAGTCTTTAAGGTGCCACAGGACTCACTGTTGCTCATTTAAAATGTAGGTCACCATAGCTACATCACTCAGGGGGTGTGAAAAATCCACACCTTTGAGTGATGTAGCTACACCAACCTAGGTTTTAAGTGTAGATGTGGCTGATGGAAGAATGCTTCATTGACCCAGTTCCTGTAAGCTTGTGAGGTGGAATTCCTGCAGCGATGGAAAAACTACTTCCATTTCTGTAGTCTGTGTCTACACTATGGAGTTACAGTGGCATAGCTACGGCACTGTAGTGATATTGCTGACGCATAGACATGGCCACAGTGAAGTCAATGATTATAGTAATGCAGTGATTTCTAACCTTTTTTCATTTGCGGACAGTTTCCAGACCCCCCAGGAGTCTGCACACCACAGGTAGAAAACCACTGTTCTATAGTAACTACAACCTTTCATGGACCCTTTAGACACAGTCTGTGGACCCCCAGGGGTTCACGCACCACAGGTAGAAAACCACGGTACTAATGGATCTGTGTCAGATAAGGACACGAGTCACATTTATGGTTACAAATGAAAGTGTTTTTTGGCAATTAAGCCAATAGACAGCAGAAGCCCCTCAGCTGGGATGGGCCAAAGGACAGTATTATCGCAGTTAAGAGAGAAGTCCATGAATAAAGTCTAAAAGAATTTAAGCGGAAAAAATCCTGGGCTGAATAAATGTCCAGGAATAAAAGGGATGATGGCTGTGCTGAAAGAGCAGAGCTCTTCTCTTCACCTGCTGGCACTGGCTGAACACTTCCTCTGCAAGTGGCATTTTTCCAGTTTCAGTCACTATCGTTAAGCCAAGTCAGCTCCCTAACAAATATTCTTAGAAAGAACCACCCCAGGCTACTTGATCCCCTACAAAGCAGCTGCGCCCACTGGATTCAGCCTCCAATTCAGCACATCCCTATAAAGCAGACGCATCACACACCCGCAATTCAGTGTGTCCCTATAAAACTGCCTTCCCTTCCCCT
The DNA here is from genome assembly GCF_016161935.1 of Mauremys reevesii. Classification (NCBI taxonomy): domain Eukaryota; kingdom Metazoa; phylum Chordata; order Testudines; family Geoemydidae; genus Mauremys; species Mauremys reevesii. Next base: position 15,979,738 of record NC_052634.1, on the reverse strand, counting down.
ACATCCAGGTAGACAATACCCCTCACTCCGTGATGGGCGATTCTTCCCCACCCTTCTCTCCTGTGGAGAAAGGACCCGCTCGGTGGCTATGGGCCCCTCTCCCCACAGAATCAGGGGTAGCACCCAACAGAGGGAGACGGGGCAGGTCGGAAGAGGAAGAGCGAGGAGTTTGGTGTCACCCCAGGCAACCCAGAGAGAAGACGCTGGGAAGGGAGCCCTACGGAGTTGCCTGGGGTGAAAACAAAGGAGATGAGGCACCTGAGGGGGAAAAGCATCTGGGCCGGGGCATGCAGGCAGGTAAGGGGAGTGCCTGGGGCAGGGAATGGATGTCACTCACAGCAACCGGGGCAAGGAAGGCTGGAGCAAGGGGTGTCTAGGATAGGGCACCCAGGGCAGAGCAGGGGGCAGAGAGCAGGGGGCAGAGCACGGTGCCCAGGGCAGGGAGCAGAGCGCAGTGCATGGTGGCCAAGGAGCAGGCGGTGGGACATGGTGCCCAGGGCAGGGAGCAGGCAGTGGGATGGAGCAGGGAGCAGCACAGGGTACCAGAGGGTGCCAGGAGGCCTGGGATAGAGCACTCAGTGGAGGGAGGACGGTGCAGCGAGTGGGGGACAGAACGCGGTGCCTGGGGCAGGGAGCGCGCAGCAGAAAGGGGCAGGGAGCAGAGCGCGGTGCCCGGGGCAGGGAGCGGGCGGCAGAAAGGGGCAGGGAGCAGAGCGCGGTGCCCGGGGCAGGGAGCGGGCGGCAGGATGAAGTGCCCGGGGGGTGTCTGGGATGGAGCACCCAGCGGAGGGCAGGACGGGGCAGGGAGCCCGGGGCAGGGAGCGGGCTGGGGGGCAGGGAGCGGACGGGAGGGACGGGGGGCAGGGAGCGGTGCCCGGGGCGGGGAGCAGGCGGCGGGCCGGGGTGTCTGGGATGGAGCACCCAGCGGAGGGCAGGATGGGGCAGGGAGCGGTGCACGGGGGGCAGGGAGCGGGCGGCGGGCTGGGAGGCAGGGAGCGGACGGGAGGGACGGGGGGCAGGGAGCGGGACGGGGGGGTCTGGGATGGAGCACCCAGCGGAGGGCAGAGCAGGGAGCGGGCGGGCAGAGCGCCGTGCCGGGGGCAGAGCGCCCGGGGCAGAGCGCAGTGCACGGGGGCAGAGCGCCGTGCACGGGGCAGGAGCGGGGCTCACCCGCAGCAGCCGGCGGCGCGGGGACGCTTCCGGGACTCCGCGGACGCCGCGGCGGGCGAGGCTCCGTCTCGCTCTCAGGCCGGACTTCCCAGCCCAGCGCGCCGGCCGGCCGAGACACACTGCGCATGCGCCAGCAGCCTCCTCAGCCTTGCAGCACTCACGGCAGCCGCCAGGGGAGCCGGCTGTGCGGCGCCGGCCTCAGGCCGCGCATGCGCATCCCGTCCCCATCGGGGCGGCCGCAGGGGGCGGGGGGAGAGGCACAGCCTTCAACGCCTCCTGCTGAAGTAACCCTGGGGCGGGGGGCTCCAGGGCCTGGGCATACTGCTGGGTCCTGGGCCCCCTCCAGCCTAGTGCTGGGGCCCCCATGGTGGAACACACACAACAGCTGAGCCTGGTGCCCCGCATGCCAGGCTCCCCCCTGTGCCCTGCCCCATCACCGAACTCCTGGGTTCTGTTCCGCCCCCCACCCCACTTCTCACCATGACCTCAGCCGTCTCCGGACCCATTTCCGCTTCTGTACAAGGGGGAGAACCTAGGCCCATCTCACAGCTGGGTTGTCTTTTTGTCTATATTACACTTCCTATGATTCATAATTGTAGTCGTATTCGTGGAGATGGGTCCAGTTTCTCACTCCAGTTTTGCACCAGAAAACTTTTGCTGACTTCAGTGCAGCTGCTCCTGATTTATGATGGTAAAACTCACAGGAGAACCAGGCCCAGGATCTTTTACATCTGATCCTGCCACTTATTCCCCCCCTCTCCTGAAGACATGAAACCCACTGTAACAGACTCCTTTCTCCAGCCTTTCACTGTGGTTTTATAGAGAGGATTATGCCTATGTCTTCACTGCAAAAAATAGGCTTGTTTTGACATTAAGATAGCTATTGCAATGTAAAATCCTAGTGGAGACAAGGCACAGGTAGTTTTTACCTCTATGTATCTTGTTGGAGTCAACCCTCTAATCCCAAACTAGGGTTAACTTGGACTAGCTACACTGATGAGCTAAGGATAAAAGACAGGGAAGGAAAATTCAGTAAATGACACAAGTAGAACTGTCTGTAATTTGTACCTGTTTCCCACAAAGTGGCAGGATGTGTGTCTCAGTGAAAATGAGGCCTGTGTTTCTGCTCTTATGGGCAAAGAGACCATGCCCTATGTACAGCCTCCTCCTATGATGGCTTTAGAGCAGATGAGCCAATTTGTATGCATGCCAGCAGTTCTACATACACCTCTCCTTCCAGCTATTAATGCACCATAATATTAATTAGTGTGGGGGAGGGTTGTGACAGCTTTATGAAGAATATCGTTACATTACAAATCACTCACTTATTGAGGATGGGGCTAAGTCTCTGTGAAGAGTAAGGAGGAGCAGAGGGATGGACAGGGTAATGACACAAATGCGCATCTCTCGGTGAAAAAAGATGGTTCTTCCTGTTAACTGAATAATAACTGTGCCCTGGGTAATAAACATCTCAGGATGTCTGCCCAGGATGTAGTTATTACCTTGTAAACAGGAAGTATCCTGCAATTATCTCATTATAACAACAAGCCAATGCTCTGGACTAGTCAGAGCATTCTGAAGCCAATGAGTGTGGAGTAACTGTGTGAGGGGACATCACCCCACACCCTTCCCTTCTCCAGAGCTTAGAATGGCAACTGGTTAAACAAGTGCATTACTCAGTTAACACAGTTCTATGTTTCTCAATTATCTCAGCGTATGTCTACACTACAGAGGCGACAGCAGCACAGCTATGGTGATGCAGCTGTGCCACTGAAGTGCCATAGTTTTAATGCTTCCTGTATAAATAGACAGGGGGTTTCCATTGCTGTAGTTTAGCTGCCTCTCTGGGAGGCAATAGCTAGGTTGACAGAAGAATTATTACATCTACGATGGGGCTTAGGTTAACCTAATTACATTCCACCGGGAGCAAAATTTTTCATAGCCCTGAGCAATGTAGTTAGCGCGATCAAATTTTTAAGTGTAGATTAGGCCTCAGAGTTATTCCCTAGGACAGATCGCCTCATCTTCATAATAGGAGATATGCTAACCCTTGGTATTTGAGGTAGGGCAGGACTGAGCTGACCCTAAAAGCATTGATTCAGGAGGTGAAGACAGGATTAGTGGCCTCTGCACACTAAAAACAAAACAAAAAAATTCTTATTGCAAACAAACCCACCCACCCCACCCCAGCAACCTTCCTCCATCTACATATTCATCCATGCGGCCCTTTTTGTGCTCAGCCATTGGCAGCAGGCTCCTCCAGCCCCAGACAGGGAGCTCAGATCCTTCACACTAGCTATAGTGCTGTTATAAAGGATTCTGGGCCACATTCAGAGAATCCTAGTACCTGCTGCAAAGTGAATGGCAACAGAAACTCTCCACAAGTGTGGCAGGAAGTGCACTGAAGGAGAACAAAGGCTTGGGACCAGCCTACTGGAGCGTAACCACGCCAGCCCTGGTTCTAATCTGCTATCACCCTTGGAGCTATTCATGCTTAGCCTGTTCCTAAGTCCTTTCCTGTTGTGTGGGCATGTTCCTTAAAAAGACAAATACATTTGGTCCTGCTAGTGAAGGCAGGGGGCTGGACTCGATGACCTTTCAAGGTCCCTTCCAGTTCTAGGAGATAGGCAGGGGTGAGCTGGAGCCGGTTCGCACCAGTTCGCGGGAACCCGTTGTTAAATTTAGAAGTGGTTTTAGAACCGCTTGTTAACTAGCTTCCCTGCGAGGGAAGCTTTGATGGGCTCTGCCTGGGAAGCCTGTAATTCCTCCTCCCGGCCGCCAGGGGGCGCTGCGCTGTGCTGCGAGAGCCATGTGAGCTGCCTCCTGGCCCTGTTGCTGCTCCTGCTCTTTGGACCTCTGGCCCTGGGGCTCCTGCTGCTGCCTGGTGAGTCCCCGGCTGCGTCCTGCTGCTCCCAGCCCCCCCCCCCCCGTGTGAGTATCTGCGCCCCTCCCCCCCCTTCCCTGCCACAACCACCCCCTGCCCCCAACCACCCCCAGCCAGCCCCTGCCACCCACAGCCAGCCCCTGCCCACAGCCAGCCCCTGCCCCAGCCAGCCCCAGCCACCCCTGCCCTAGCCAGCCCCCAGCCCCCTCTGCCACAGCCACCCCTGCCCCAGCCACCCCTGCCCACAGCCACCCACAGCCACCCCTGCCCCAGCCAGCCCCTGCCACCCACAGCCACCCCTGCCCCAGCCACCCACAGCCAGCCCCTGCCCACAGCCAGCCCCTGCCCCCAGCCACCCACAGCCACCCCTGCCCTAGCCAGCCCCTGCCCCCAGCCACCCACAGCCACCCCTGCCCCAGCCACCCACAGCCACCCCTGCCCCAGCCACCCACAGCCACCCCTGCCCCAGCCAGCTCCTGCCACCCACAGCCACCCCTGCCCCAGCCACCCACAGCCACCCCCTGCCCCAGCCACCCCTAGCCAGCCCCTGCCCGCAGCCACCCACAGCCAGCCCCTGCCCCAGCCAGCTCCTGCCACCCACAGCCACCCCTGCCCCAGCCAGCTCCTGCCACCCACAGCCACCCCTGCCCCAGCCACCCACAGCCACCCCTGCCCCAGCCAGCTCCTGCCACCCACAGCCACCCCTGCCCCAGCCACCCACAGCCACCCCTGCCCCAGCCACCCACAGCCACCCCTGCCCTAGCCAGCCCCTGCCCCCAGCCACCCACCGCCACCCCCTGCCCCAGCCAGCCCCTGCCACCCACAGCCAGCCCCTGCCCCAGCCACCCACAGCCACCCCTGCCCCAGCCAGCTCCTGCCACCCACAGCCACCCCTGCCCCAGCCACCCACAGCCACCCCTGCCCCAGCCAGCCCCTGCCCACAGCCACCCCTGCCCCAGCCAGCCCCTGCCACCCCCAGCCACCCACAGCCACCCCTGCCCCAGCCAGCCCCAGCCCCCAGCCACCCCCAGCCAGCCCCTGCCCCAGCCACCCCAGCCACCCCTGCCCCAGCCAGCCCCTGCCCCAGCCACCCCTGCCCCAGCCAGCCCCTGCCCCCAGCCACCCCAGCCACCCCTGCCCCAGCCACCCACAGCCACCCCTGCCCCAGCCAGCCCCTGCCACCCACAGCCACCCCTGCCCCAGCCAGCCCCTGCCACCCACAGCCACCCCTGCCCCCAGCCAGCCCCTGCCCCAGCCACCCACAGCCACCCCCTGCCCCAGCCAGCCCCAGCCAGCCCCTGCCCGCAGCCACCCCCAGCCAGCCCCTGCCCGCAGCCGCCCTCTGCCCACAGCCGCCCTCTGCCCCACCCCTGCCCACAGCCGCCCGCCGCCACCCTCTGCCCACAGCCGCCCGCAGCCATCCCCTGCCACAGCCACCTGCAGACAGCCCCTGCCCACAGCCATCCTCTGCCCACAGCCACCGTCTGCCAGCCCCTGCCACAGCCACCCTCTGCCCGCAGCCACAGCCACCCTCTGCCCACAGCCACCCTCTGCCATCCCCTGCCCACCGCCACCCGCAGCCAGCCCCTGCCCGCAGCCAGCCCCTGCCCGCAGCCACCCGCAGCCAGCCCCTACCCGCAGCCAGCCCCTGCCCACAGCCGCCCTCTGCCCCACCCCCTGCCCACAGCCCCCCCCCCCCGCCCCCCGCCCGAAGCCAGCCCCTGCCCCCAGCCAGCCCCTGCCCACAGCCGCCCCCAGCCACCCGCAGCCAGCCCCTACCCACAGCCGCCCTCTGCCCCACCCCCAGCCCACAGCCACCCGCAGCCAGCCCCTGCCCACAGCTGCCCTCTGCCCGCAGCCAGCCCTTGCCACAGCCACCCTCTGCCTGCAGCCCCTGCCACAGACACCCCCTGCCTGCAGCCACCCCCTGCCCACAGCCACCCGCAGCCCGCCCGTCTGCATCACCTGCCCACAGCCAGCCCGTGTCACTCCCTGCCTCCAGCTAGCCCTGCCCCACGCCCCTATCTGCAGCCAGCCCCACATCCACTGGTGCCCTGCAGTTCCCAGGGCAGTAACCCTGCATACCTGCTTTAATGAGGGGGGGGGGGGCAGGGAGCAGCTGGGACCCACACATGTGCACACCCTAGAGTGACCAGACAGCAAGTGTGAAAAATCGGGACGGGGGTGAGGGGTAATAGGAGCCTATATAAGAAAAAGACCCAAAAATTGAGACTGTCCCTGATCACCACCCACACATGTGAAACGGAGCTCATTTCTAGTTCAGCCCCATCTTTTTAAAAAAGAACTTTAGGTAGGGTTAAAATACATCTGTATTTTCCTGGACATGTCAGGCTTTTCGGTTCTTAATCACCTCCTGGGAAAATATGGACGTATGGTAACCCTATTGGTACAAAAAATACATGCTGTCGCACGTCCCTTAAATCAGAACTTTTTATAGGGAACCCGTTGTTAAGATTTTGGCAGCTCATCACTGGAGATAGGTATATCTCCATTAATTTTTGGGAGGGATAGCTCAGTGGTTTGAGCATTGGCCTGCTAAACTCAGGGTTGTGAGTTCAATCCTTGAGGGGGCCACTTAGGGATGTGGGGCAAAAATCAGTACTTGGTCCTGCTAGTGAAGGCAGGGGGCTGGACTCAATGACCTTTCAAGGTCCCTTCCAGTCCTAGGAGATTGGTATCTTCTATTATTATTATTTTTTTTATTTCTTCTGACACATTCACAACGGTTCAGAAATCTTATCTAATGTACCTTCCCCAGAACCACCGTTCTGGTCACTTGTCCCTATTAATGCAACAAGCAAAAAATAATAATACTTAACCATCATTCAAAAGAATGGGCTGCCAATATCAAACTACAGCCTGCAGAATGAAACCAGCTGATTTCTGCTAGGGACCTTCCATCAGATCTCTTAATCTTCTATACATCAAATATGTATCAGAGGCCTGCAAGGCCCTGACCTTGCAATTGGATCTGCAGAGTCAGGCCCCTATGCCTCCACAGAGCCCCACTGAAGTGTACTGGTTTCTGCACAGAGACAGTAGCCCACCTGCATGGAGGCGAGTGCACGATTGGGGCCAAGTCATTTTGATTTTTATTTCCCACTTCAGGAGACACGTAGCCAAGAAACTGAAGCATAACACAACATATGATGATTTATAAGTAGCACTTTCAACAGTCCCTTCTGCATCCAGCCCACCTTCAAACTATTATGAAGTCTGGGCTGGTTATCTTCCCTTGAAAATGTGGTTACTGGTTTTACACCTTTAGAGAGAAAATTAAGGTAGCAATACAGGGTTTTTTTGTTTCAGGTTTGGTCTCGGGTCCCTTCAGTCCAAGCACAAGACCAAGGTCAAGTTCAAAGTTGATGTCAGAATTTGGGTGAGCAAAATTCAATGACTATTCAGTTTTCTGTCACTTCCTCATTCAAAAGCCCATTCACGACTTGGTTGACTGCCTTACAATTAACAACCACTCCAAACTTCCAGCAATTAGAATATATATATCTCACCCTACAAACAGGTTTCCTTATAGAGATTTCAGAGATGGTTAGATACAGTTGCAGTTCACTTTGCAGCAGGTACTAGGATTCTCGGAATGTGGCCCAGAATCCTTTATAACAGAACTATAGCTAGTGTGAAGGATCTGAGCTCCCTGTCTGGGGCTGGAGGAGCCTGCTGCCAATGGCTGAGCATGGTATAAAATGAAATAAAAAGCTCCATCCCCCTCACATATGTCCTAATCACAGTTTTTTTCCCTGACTGAACACTAGAGATTTACAAATAATTCAGTTTTATCAGCCGAGCAGTAAGTGGGAAGGCACAAGAACGCTTTGGCAGGATTGTAGCTATTAAGAGTTCAGTAAACTAGACTGAATGAATGGCTTGTCAACCAGACATACAGTTAATATCTAAATTAGGGTCCCTATCTGTTGTATGCTTTTATTAGTACCATGTAGGAAGAAAAGACCCTAAAGATCATACCATCTGACAGACATGGTAGGGCACAACTCCTGCCTGTGCAGGGAGAAAGGTATTAATGTCCTCCCTGACATACACTCCCAGAGAGAAAGCGCTGCTTTGTCCAACCTGGCCCAACAGAGACCCAAATTGTGACTCATGTTCAGGGTTCCTAGAAATCCATTTGCCACAGAAAAACGTGCAATTTGCATCTTTACAGAGAATCTTTAGTTTTTACATTTTGTGAAAAAATAAAAACATATACAGCAGAACTCCATTTAACTGAGCCTCCGTTATCCAGGGCTGACAACCCAGGACCCGCTGCCCAGAGCTGAAGCTCTCCGGATTATCCAAATTTTTGATTATCCAATCCGGCCCCTGTCCTAATTAGATCAGATAAATGGAGTTCCACTGTATTCTGGCTACGGAAACAAAAGTTCAACATTTCATTTTAATCGTGGGAAAATTTAGATGTTTATGCTTTTTTAATCAGAGAATTTGGAGGGGGGTGTTAATCACGGGAAACTAGGATCCCTGCTCATGTTTCACCCAGCACCCACCTGCATGCAAGGGGAAGAGTCCCCTACCATATTTTCAACACACAGGCATGTGCCCTTGCTCTGCCTTACACACAACCTGTCCCCATCAGAGTCCCAATGTTTTCAGCCCCCAGAACCAGGCATTTCCCACTCTGCCTCCCTCTCTGCAGGCTGTGACTTACCTCCTGGGGCTCCCCAGCGGGCCTTCACTGGGGTCTCCACGCCTGTCAGTGTGTTAAGTGCTGGGATTAATTCCTTGTACAGGTCCAAAACAAAGCAGCTCCCCTGTCCCAGGCCCTGGACATCTCTGCACAGAGCATGTCTCTCAGGAGCACACTGGGAAGTGTAGTTCCTAACCTCTCCTGCAATGTAAAACAGAAATAATATGAGTCGGCTACAGAGCCAGATGGATACGCAGAGCTGTCTGGGAAATGTAGTTCTCGACGGTCCAGATGACAGGCTCTTTCGCAGCATCCTCTGAGTTTCTGGGAAATGGAGTTTAATGTCTAATTAATAATAACTGATGTTATTTTTAAAGCCCAAATGTCCTCATATCACCCTCTGTGTTGCGACACACTTAAAGGGCAAAGGCAACTTAAATTTGTGCCCAACAGTTAAACACTGTAAACGCAAACTTTTATAAAAGCGAAGACCAGTAGCTATGTTTGCACAATTTTTTTTCAGTTCCAAAGAAAACAGCTGGTTTTAAACAAATGACCCTTCCTCTTTAGTATTTGCAACTCACATTCAGCTGTCAGCACCTGAAAGTGACGTTGACCATAAGTGAAAAAAGGGAAGCTGATTCGGTGTAGGGTGACCAGACAGCAACTGTGAAAAAATAGGATGGAGTGAGGGGTAATAGGCACCTATATAAGAAAAAGTCCCCAAAAACGGGACTGTCCCTTTAAAAATGGGACATCTGGTCACCCTATTCGGTTGGTTTCCATTTTGCAAACTGGAAGTCACGCAGAAAGTAAACAAACAGCACAAATAGGGACCAGCACTTTGGGGTTTTAAAATTCTTTCACTTCTGATCATCTGAGGTGTTATTAATACAAACAAATAAATGTATTTCCTTGCAACATATATTTTTGTTACTTTAAAACTATAATAGAATAAAGGTGAGATTGGGAGAGGGAATCCAATGTGAAACAGAATGTAGACATTCCAAAATAAATATAACAGTAATAATACTTTGCATAGCTCAGAGGCCTCCACTTGAGGATCTCAAAACATGCTGCTGAATTTGGCCTCACAGCACTTGAGTGAGGTACCTACATATTGCCATAAATCAGCTTCTTGGTTGTCATGATTTAGCTGTCAATAATCTCAATTAATCCAGGACTGCCCCTGGTTGTTTAAACCTGTTCTTGGAAAGGCCAGTGTAGCGAGTCGGTGTGGCTCCCCTCCCGCCCAGCAGAGGGTGCTCCCTCCCAGAAGCCCAGCTGGGCTGAGCCACCACTTCCTGTCCCCGCCCCCCGGAAGTCAAGGGGCGGGACAGGCTCAGTCAGGAGCCAGCCACCGCCGCGAGCAGGCGTGCGGCGGGAGCTCCAGACTGGGAACCCTCCAGGACCGATGAGGAACCCGCGGAACTTCCCGGGATCGGAACCCGGCAGCCGCTAGGACTTCCTCCCCGCCCTGCTGTTATCACTTCCAGCAGGAGTTGCGGACCTGCCCCAAACCCTGGTCCTGCAGACCCCATGCTGATGGACTGGTCCGAACTCAAATGGAATGTAGCCTGGGTGTCAGGCTATAGGCACCGAGGTGCCCATGTCGGTGTGTTTTGGTCAGGACCCCACTGACCAGCGGCAGTGTTAGCTGCTACTAGGGCCCCGGGCTGGGACACAGTGGAGTGGGTGGGCCTGTGTCCCCCCTGCCACCCCACTCACGGGTGGCAGTCTCCCCCTCACCCCAGCGCAGACAGAGACGACTGCACTAAGCTGAGTTGCTGTCATTGCCCAGCTCCTGACACCAGGACCTGAGTCATGTGGACTATGGTTTGTTGCCCCGCCCTGACCAGAGGATCTGGGCTTACTGACTTTGTAGTTGCTCAGCTCCTGAGGCAAGGACCTGAGCCCTAAACTGGGCTTCTATAGAACTGCTGTTACCCAGCCCCCTGCTCCAGAGGGCCTGGGCTTCTATAGAACTGCTGTTACCCAGCCCCCTGCTCCAGAGGGCCTGGGCTTCTATAGAACTGCTGTTACCCAGCCCCCTGCTCCAGAGGGCCTGGGCTTATATAGAACTGCTATTGTGCTGCCCCGCCCTGATTGAGGGCCTGGGCTTACACTGATTGACTGTGTGCCTGGTGTTCAGCCCCTGCCAGAGGATCTGAACCTGTGAACCTTCACAGGGGGCCTGAAGGCGCTGAGACTGATTGTTGTTCAGCCCCCTGACCCAGAGGGCCTGACTCCTGAGACGGTGCTAACCCTGACTTCTTGCCGCCCACCAGTTCCTCCCGCCAGCTGGAGGGTTGAGCCCCGACCACCAGCTTACAGCCAGTCTCCGCCAATGTCCTGCCTCCCCGTTTCAGCACACAGGAAGCTCGCCTCCAGCTGGCTGGGAGCGCTCTCCCTAGTGTTGCTCATCTGTCCTCACCACCTGGCTTGCTAGTGTGGAGCTGGGGTGGAACACTCAGCTGGCCAACTGCAGGGATGTCAGCTGGACCAGCTCCCCCAGTGACTGGGGGAAGAGAATAGGAGGGTTGCAGGGTGAATGGTCTATCTCCCCTCCTTCTTCCCCCTGCCGGGAAAGGGTGACAACACAGAGAGACAACTGGGGAGAAGCCCCCGGGTCTGGAATGCCCCATTCCCAAATGAGGGAAGGAGGCAAAGAAAGGAGCAGTGAGAGCTCCTCTCCTCCCTGGCCAAGGAGCAAAGAGGAGAAGTTGGAAGGTGCACAAAGCCCCTTCCTCCAGGAGCCCTGGGCAACCTCAGGGGCTTGGCTTGTTTCCATAATTAGCCACGGGAAGCCCCCTGAAATGCAGGCAGCCCTGAGCTAATGTGGGGATGTGACAGATCCCAGGGGGCTCCTTCCCACTTCCTATCAGTGCTTGGGGATGCTATTGTGGCAATTCCAGAAATGGGGGCACCGATAAGCTCTGGGTTTATCTTTCCTGACAGAAAAACACAGAGTGGAGTCCTGGGTCCCTTGGAGTGGACACAGAGCCATGGGGATGATACAGGGACCCTACGAACATATCCAGGTGTCAGGCTGCTCTGCTGGGAGAGCCAAGAGCACTCACCTTTCAAGTCATGGGATCACAGAGGTTAGGGAAGGAAAATGCCAACCCAGTCAGACCTGGGGGCCCAGAGCAGGACTGGCCCCTACAGTCCAGCTGTGAATGTGCCGACCCAGTGTTAGGACTCCCACCCCTTCCCTCTGGGAATGTCCCCATGGATTCCCCTGCTGAGCAGATCTCACTGACTGGAAATGTTTCAGAGACCCACTGTCAGCATTTCCCCATTTAACTCCTCCTGGGGCCCCTTTGCCAGGTCTGCCAAGTGTCCCTCACGCATAGGCAGCCCCACACTGCTCTTCATGGCCTTCACCCACCCCACATGGCTGCAGGGATTCCTCTGCAGTAGCTTCCCCCACCTGCTGTGCAGACTGACCTCCCCTCTCCTTGTTCCCCCAGCTGGTGCCCAGCCATTAGGGAGGCAGGAAGAAGGACATAATAACGGCCCTAGTGGGTCAGACCAATGGTTCGTCTAGCTCAGTATCATGTCTTCCAACAGTGGCCAATGCCAGGTGCTTCAGAAGGAGTGAACAGTACAGGGCAATTATCAAGGGAGTGCTCTGCTGCTGAAAGCACCATCTTTCGCAACACCAAGGCCCAGTATTTTGGGGCTCCTAGTTCCAGAGTCCCAATTAAATTCCAGTTGAGTAATTACTTCCTCTCCGCTCTCACAAGCAAAGTAGTTTCGTTCCTGAATGGGAGACCTGCAAGGACAACCCACGATGCTGCAGGCAGGTGTATTGAGAGCTCGCTAGGTGGCACTCTTCTCTCACAGGGAGGATTGAACCAATGCTTCAGTAAGGTAGCAGGCACATTGCTGATCGGAGTAGATTTGGGAGGGCCACTGATCTCATTCTCCAGCTCCATATGCCCATACCCCCATGTTCATACCCCCATGCTCGCCAGGCTCCATTTAAATAACAGATGACAGTTTCGGGGGAGGATTTAGCTGCCACCAGCCTCCTGCTGAAGGAAAAGTGGGGCCCATCAACTGACGCTGGGCCATACTTAGTTACCAACATTTGAACCTGTGTGCCGAGACAGTTCTGCAGGGCCCTGCACGGTGAGGGATACTCTTCCTTTCCCTCCAGTTATTTAACTAGAGAATCCAGACTAGCCGGAAATATTAATATCATGTAAGTGCTCAAAACAGCCACCACATCATTTTGTCTTCAATGTGGAGCTCTAGGATGCCTGCCAGGAAAAGCGAATAAAGAAGAGGAGAAGAAATAAATTCAGTCCCTTCTCCAACCCAGATATTATTTGCTCTTTCCCTCTTCCCTTTCCTTATTCTCTTTTTCTTTTCTTCCCTCTCCAGTTCATTCTATGCACCTCCATGCAAATTATGTACTTTTTTATTTATTTATTAGCAGATCCAATAAATTGCTCCCAAAACATTTTTGTAGCGCTAACTTTACAATTTCACCAAGAACAGGCATGGTGCACATGCATTCCAATGCATAAACTGGCCTTCAGAAGACCATACACTAGGGAGGTGTCTGACTAGTACAGCAGCAGTTTAACGATTTCCCTCTCCAGTATTCCCAGAAAGTCCTCAATCTCTGAGGTTCCGTGGTGAGGGATGATTCTTTCCCACCAAACTCCAGGAAATTCCACTGGGTTTACTAGATAAATATCCTTTTTCCTTCTTGCCCATAGAACTCTGACTTGATGGGTCAGCTTTTCTGATGTTACCCACACTTTCTGGAGCCAGTCACTAGATACAGAGGAAGTCACATCTCTTCCACCACCTTGCAATTGTGATTCTTGCTGAAAATCACATACAGGTAATTGGTTCTTTGTAGTTCTTATACAGCGCAGAATTGCGGGGGGAGAGACTCTGCCAGGTTATCTGATAATTGGTAACCCATTGTTTCCTCAATGGAGTCTCCAATCGCTTTACAAAATATCCTCATTTTTATACAGGTCCACCATGTGTGGAGAAATCTGCCTGTTTCTTTAAAGTCTTTCAGGCATTTGCCCATCTCCATACCAGAGATGCATTTAAGTTTAAGGTGGGTTAAGTACCATTGGTAGAGGATTTTAACATAGTTTTCTTTTATGAGTGTGCATATTGAGGTACAGGAACCGCTGTTCCAAATACTTTGCCAATCCTCGTTCTTGATCTCCATATCCAAGTCTGCATTCCACCTTTTTATGAACATGTGTTTTTTCGCCAAGAAACAACTTAAAATATCTTTATACAAGGTGGAACATAGACCCTTGTGTTTTATAGGTGTGACAAGTAATTTTTCAAAGACTGTTAATTTTATGCTTAGGTTTGGTTTCTAAGAGGATGGATTGAAAAATGTCTCCGTTGCATGTATTGGTGCAACAGAACTTTAGCATCTTTTGCAAGCTGTTCAATCTCCTCAAAGAATCTAAATGTAGCTTCTCTGAATTACTGGCCCAATCTCATAATACCGATATGCTCCCAGGCTTTAACGTTTCCCAGAGTTTTATTAGAGTTGCATTCTGTGATAACTGCTGTGGGCGTTAGATGTGATATGGAGGGGCTTAGTTTTTGTAAGTGTGATCCCACACCTCTATTGTTGCCCTCATAAAAAAGTGGCTAGATATTATTTTTGCCTTAGAGAGTTTCTTTATGCAAAGAATCCTGTGGAGTTTGATTATAGGACAATGTGTCTGTTTTACCACTATCCAGTGTTGACTAGAGCTTGGAAGTATCCAACACAGCAAATTTCCCATTTGGCTTGCCCAATAATAATGTTTATTATTTGGCAGCACCAGTCCCCCACTTTTACCAAGATCTCTGGCGGCTGGCCTGTTTGACCCTTGGCTTCTTGTGTCCCCAAATTAATTTATCATCTTCAGCAAGTTTCTATGAGATGATGATGTATTGCACCCTCACAAAGTTGTGTGTGTGCGGATGCTGTAGAAATGTGAGACAATTAACAGTGCTAGCGAGGAGACGCCAGCAGGGCCGGAAGATGAGGAGAACCCAGCAGCACTGGGAGAAGGAGTCTCTCAGGAGGAGAGCCCAGCAGCCATACTGCTTTGGTTTGTAATGACATGTGATCACAGGCTATGGGACAGCTGGGGCTGTACTTGGATGGGAGACCTCCAGGAAAAGCCCTGGTGCTGTAGGAAGTGGTGTTGGTGACACAGTAGGTGGCTTTCTGAGTTAACGGCAGGGAGGGGTGGGGTGCTGTGCTGATGAAGATGCCATTTTCCAAATAAAATGCAGAACCAAGACCCAGGACAACTATCACAATTACAGGTACGATAGGGCTTCTCAGAGTTGTACTGCCAGCCATGCCCACCTGTCCAGATTCCAGCATGGGTAGCTCCATGCAGACCCTCCTCCACTCTCTCTGTGTTTTCAAGTGTGCATAGAGATCCTTTTACACTTCTGGTCCTAAGTTGTCATGCAACTCCTTTGTGGTTTTATCCTCTGCCACATTCCACCCCAGACATGGCTGAATTTTAGTTGTGGAGGAAGGGAGTTTTGTGTTTACTATGTACAGTCTATAAAGTGCTTTGGGATCATTAAGGGTACTGGGGCTATAGAAATCTGAGATATGTTCTTACTGTTATCGCTAATAGTCCCAGGAAACGAGGGCCCAACCCGGCCAGGAGGAGAGGAGCCGAAAGCCCAGGCCCTCGAAGAAAGGGGACCAGTGAACATAACTAAGGAGCCCAGAGAGGAACGATTAGAGTGAACCTGTGACCTTCAGTCCAACACATTTTGCTGCAGTCTCTGTTAAGTTTGTAGGATGATTCTGGGTTCTGCCTTGTGCTGACTAAGGACAAAATGATAGGCTGAGAAGTATTTTGTAGTATCTCCTATTAGGATGCCCTCAGCTGCCCCTGGCCCACTGGGTAGCAGGGGAGGGGGAGACCCCCAAACAGCTTCCTTCCCAGTGAAACCCCCTGGCTCACAGTGAAGTTACATACACATGAAGCAGCAACACCCGCGCCTGACTCCACCTCCTCACATGGTCACTCGACTAGCCCAGGCTGGGATACAGTGTCCTAGTGTGGACAGGGTATATATGATAGGTCAATAACTCCTTTCTGTGTTTGATTTCATGGTGCTGCACCCACTTGCTCTCTCCTGGACTCCACTGCCTTTCCCCATTTAGCTTTCCCCTCCATGGGCCCCAAATCGCTTTCCGTCTCTCCTTCCCCAGCAGTGTTAATGTGAGGGGGGGGAACCAGCTGGCTGCTTCGTTGCGTGGTCCTCTACTCCAGTGTTCAGCATGGTGTGGGACAGGCATTCATGCAGAGTGCAGGAGCCCCAAGACCTGAGCAGTCCTGCAAAGCAAACCTGACCATGCTGGAGACCTGCTGCTCAGGATCTAAACAGGAGGCAGCATGCTTTGTTCCATCAGAAACATGAGGCTGTCAGCGCCGTGATCTAACCCATTGTGTTTGGCACAAAGAAATCGCCTTGACGTTTCCATTGTGCTGCCCCAGACACTGCAGCATGAATTTGTCACCGTGCCACCCAGCTGTGGCTTGAGAACGACGGCGTTTACTGACAGAGCGGTGCTCGTGAAAGCAAACCTCTTGTCCATCCATGGACACATGGGTACCACTATGGAATGGAACAAGCCTGGGGTGATAGCCTCATCCTTATCCCCCTCCTGTCCCGGCAGTGCCTTAGAGCTCCATCAGTGCGAAGGGAACACAATGGGATTTTTATCATTACTACTTACTGAGTATCAGAGGGGTAGCCGTGTTTGTCTGGATCTGTAAAAGCAGCAAAGAATCCTGTGGCACCTTATAGTCTGTTAGTCTACAAGGTGCCACAGGATTCTTTGCTGCTTTTACTTACTGAGTGCTGCACATAGCATAATCTCTGCTCCATGGAGTTTACAGTCTAAGCTAGACTCAGCAACTCATGCTAGACAAACAAGTGACATTTCAAAGCAATATGGAGATTTTATTTTTTAAATTGATGATGGGTTAGGCAAGAATTTTTATAAGGGCTAATTTTCATAGCAAATTTCAAACTGAATTTCAACTTTGGCTCATAGAAACACTACAGGCTGCACAGAGTGAACGTTGCAAAAAATGCAACAGACTTTTAGTGGGTTTAAAAATTATAGCAAACACTAAATATTAAGATCCCCACACAGATGCTCCATCCACGCTGCTCTTTCCGCATGTTCTGGAAAATGAAAGAGAAACAATTTTGCTATTGGCACCTGCTTTGCCGTCCTCAGCTGCTCCATTTTAGCACCACGAGTGGGTGTAAGAGCAGGTTTCAGTATTAATCATCTATGTTAGTGAACGTCCATACTGAACTTGCAATTCCATAATGTATCAGCCAGGACTGGCTCCAGGCACCAGCAAGCAAGCACGTGCTTGGGGTGGCACAATTCCAGGGGGGGCATTTCGGCCATTCTTTTTTTTTTTTTTTTGCTTGGGCAGTTGCGCTCTCAGAGCTTGGGGCGGCAAATTTTTTGCTTGGGGCTGCAAAAAAACCTAGAGCCGGACCTGGTATCAGCTGGGGGATGGTGAAATGTAATTTTCTGGTATTTGCTATGGATGAGAGGAGCCAACACTCTTGGGTGAGAAACTCCAAACCTTGGGGGGAGGGGGAATATTTCCCATTTACCCCCAGCCACAATGTGAATTGTGGGCAAAACTGTGAATATCCCAGCATGGCCCATTGGAAAAAGCTGAGACAGTCAACCAATGAATTTAGTCTGGGTACCACCAGAGTGCAGTAGATTCAGAGCCAGCCAGGCATCTGAATCGAATGAAGAAGCCAAGGTTTCCAAAGTTTGTTAGTGAGCAGCTTTAGCTGTTCCAACCCCTAGGTGCTCCTGGTACAGATGTCCTTAACGTACTGAGGATAAGCTTTTCAAATCAGCATCAGGCTGATTTTCCATGCCTTCCCTTCAATGAACAGAAGTTGTATGGCTCAGTCCCCTGCACTGCTTTGGAAAGGCCAACCCTAAGACCCCCCCAGGGATATTCGATAGCGCCTGCTACCTGCCTTTGGCCCACTTTTTAAGTTACAAGCTTCTAACTGTGATACACTGGTCAGTATGTATATCTTCCAAGTGAATACAGAGGTGGAGGAGATACTCTCCAGTGGTTTAGCATGTTTCACATGCACATTCCTAGCTTGGTTGCCTTCAGATAGCTACCACAGAATACAAATGAGCAAGGAGTACAGCGGTTTGGTTTGGCTCAGTGACTGTGGCCTCTTAGTAGGATGAGTGATAAAAGAAGAGCATGGTCCTAGGAATCAGCTGTCTGCCCCAAACCATTTAGTGTCCGTCTCCATTACGAAAGTGGCTGTTAAAGGGATGTCCATTCAATGAATATAACATAGTCAAGAATGTTTAAAATAAACCCTTCTCCATTTTGAATCCCTCCTCCTCACACCAGCAGAAAGCCATTCCCTTCTCCATTGCAGTGGGGTGACCCCGCTGAAGCCAAAGGTGTCTGAGGATGGATCAGCCAGGGTGGCTTGAAGTCAATGAGAGGAGAATTTGACCTGGAATTTGTCACAGGGCCTTGACTCAGCTGGAGTGCTGTTCTGGTCTATGGTTAACAGCTCCAGCAACTGAATGGCCCTCTCCAGGCCATGAAGGTCAGATGACTGAGGTGAGGCACATGGGAAGATCATAGAAGATTTTACCCCAGTTCCCTAAATGGCCCCCTCAAGGACTGAACTCACAACCCTGGGTTTAGCAGGCCAATGCTCAAACCACTGAGCTGTCCCTCCCCAGCGCTCAGGAGACCTGCTTTAAGTTCCTGGCCCTGGCCCATTTTCTGTGTGAGCTCAGGTGAGTCACAATTTATCTGGCCTCAGCTCCCGCTTTGCTAAATGAGGGTAATAATCCTTCCTGCCGTCCAGAGGCGCTGTGAGGGGACTGTGAGGAGCTCCGCTACTGCAGAAATGGAGCTGTATGAGCGGCAGGGTAGGAAGAACTCCCGCCTTTGTTGTTGCTGATCAGCTGTTTTCTGCGGGGCTGGGCTAACAGGGCTGCAGGATGTTGGTTTACACTGGGGAGGCCCTTTGAATAAAGAAAAGCTGGGAACTTGGGGCCGCATTCTGCTCTCAGAGAAGTGCAGAGCTTGGGCCTGATTCCTCTGTCACACCCATTTTACCCCAATGGAGAGACTCCTGATTTATATAATCGTCAGAGGAGAATCGGAGCAGTGATTTCAGCTGGAACTCCGTGTGTGAGGGCAGGGTTTGGCTCTAATTATTCTGCATTAAACTGACGTGTAGAATTAGTGGAAATCAGAGATCATGCTAAAATGCTCATATGAATTAACTCTCCCAACAAATACTCCATTCTCAGATGAGACGTGTTCGCCATTCCCAGCCCGAAGCATTGTGTTTCCAGCTGCAGCCTCACCTCACTTTCAGCCAGCCAGTGGCTTTCCCAGCTCTTTACAGGGCTTCACGGCTCAGCCTTTAGAAGTGAATAGTTTGTGAGAGCCGACTTGCCACTGCAGCTCTGTGTTAAAAGGAAAAGAAACAGCAACCAGCAATCCTTGGAACAGCACCTCTGTGCTGAATGAGCTGGAGAGGTCTTAAGTGATGGAATTAAATAATGATAACGGTAAAGCCCCAGGGCTTTTGTGTGTAAGACTCTTTGGATCATTCCAAAGAGACCAGGATTGGTCTAAATCATCTTCATCATCATGGGAAATCCCCAAGGGATGTGGTATCCTTCCTTGCAGATCAAGTGCCATTCAGATTGATCTAGCTAGGTCCTTAACCAGGGGCGGCTCCAGGCACCAACATGCCAAGCGCCTGCCTGGGGCAGCAAGCCGCGGGGGGCACTCTGCTGGTTGCTGTGAGGGCGGCAGGCAGGCTGCCTTCAGCGGTATGCCTGCGGAGGGTCCGCTGGTCCCATGGCTTCGGCGGACATCCCGCAGGCGTGCCACTGAAGGCAGCCTGCCTGCCGTGCTTGGGGCGGCAAAATACCTAGAGCCGCCCCTGTCCTTAACACGGTTAGATTGGAAGTTCAGTGCCTGTCCATCATGAGCAAGATTTTGGCACCCACATGATTATCAACTGTGGACCACTGAGTTGTTCTAAACGGTTTATGTTTATCCACCACTTGTTATCTTTCACTCTACAGAAAGGAAGAGTTACGGTATTCTCTGGGCAAGTGTCCCCTGTGGAGTCCTACCTCCAGAATGTGCTGTGTACTGACCACCCAAGTGGGAGAGTCACTGTGAGGTTAGAAGAAAACAATCGGGAAGATGGCAGACCAGTCCTGAAGATTCTTCTCCCCCATGGGTCTAGCCTTTTTTGCTGAAATTTCCCCATGCTGCTGGGAGTTATTGCCTGAGATCACAAGATGGGTATGGGCGCAGTGACTCCATCCTTTCCTGAACTCATGGTACGTCATGCTGTCCCTGCACTACACAACCCTCTTTAAGAGCACGCAAAGTTCTAAACAGAGGGCTCTTACTTCAGCCCAGTAGATGGGAACGTTGCTGCAGAGAATGTTCAGTGTCATTCCTAGCGCTCTGTAGTCGGCCAGTTGCCCCTCGCAGTAGCTGTAGGACAAGCTGTCGTCTCCTGGGACCTGCTGGGAAACAAGATGTTTATATTGGTAATAGCAAAAAGAGGGATAAAGTTACCAAAGGCATTGGAGGCACCACTCAGCAGAGACATCTGGGGCCTTTCACACTGCTCCTCTCACTGCATGGTGAAGTTCTCGATTCTCTGGGTAATTTCAGCCAGGCTGGGCATGGCAACCTTATCCATCTTCACAACCAAACACTTCCTTCTGTCCTGAACCCAAAAGCCAATGAGCCTCTGGAAGCCAATGGGGAAAGAGCTTTGCGACAAGTCACAGAACACTCAGGCATTTGCTGCATAAATCAAGAGCAAAGCAGTGAATATAAAATAGGTCGCTCCAAACCCAGAATACCGTGTGCCAGCTAGGAGAACAGATTTGTGTGCATCAGGCACCATGGCTGGCACTGCCCTTGCAATTACTGTCAGCCACAGATTTGTTAGCTGGCTTAGATTTATTGCCAATGTATTTTCATTTAGTGTTCATGTACCTAGAACATTTTGTAAGGTGCATCATAGGCAGTGAGTTAATGAATGAAACAAATGTAACAGATGGCAGTGCGCTCCTCCATTTCTGGCCATTACAAGCAGAACAGAGTTGGTCATAAAAAGCTGGATGCAAAGGACATGGGGACGGTTGTCTTCAACTAGAAGTATTTTAATTCTGGATCTGCTCTTGATGGAAATCTTCATGGAGAAGTGGAGTTTCCTAAAGCCAAACCAGAAGTCGCTTATTCAGAAGAGAAATCCCTGTGAAAAGCACAACATTTTAGACTCTATTGCTTGAGCTAAAGAACCAGGTCTATTAGTTTAAAGGCAGTAGCAGACTCATGAACCTTAATATGTGATCTAGCCACTACAGACAAAGCACCACATTACGTAAGCTCTTGTTCTGTTTATTGTCCTGACTTGCCTCGGTGCCAATCCACTGCAAGGCTTTTGACACCCAGCACTCCGAGATCCCATTTACTCTTTCAAGTCAGCCTGAACATCTGTGGGACTCACATGTTTATAGTCGCACACGACTGAGCTTCTGTTGCCCTGGATGTGAAAGCCAGCCACTTTCTCCTGGCTGCTCACCACCATCGTCTGCTGAATCACTTCCCCATTGCTTCTGCTGCTGGTGGTTTGGATAATCTGCAGGAGACACATCACACACGGTGAAATTATTTCAGTGGACTCTAAGCTGCCTGCAGTACCAGCCTTTGAGGCTGATGTTTTCAGATACAGGAGTGATACCATTTATACAAATAGGATGACCATACTCAGTAGATTATAAGCTTTGTAATGATACCTTACAAGAGACCTTTTGCATAAAGCATATTTTAGTTACATTGTATTCACACTCATCAGCATACTTTCATAAAATCATACAGAGTGCAACAATCACACCTATCCCACCTTAAAGTCAGACATACATTTGTGGTACAGGGATGGGCCGGAAAGAGTGTAACAAAACAGGTGAATTTCTTCACACGTGGTTGTCCTATCCAAAAGCTGGGACAGTTTTGGAAGGAGATTGGGGATGCCGTTAAGAAGATTGTGGGTTGCCATCTGTTGGATAACTTTTGGGGGGGGGTTGTTGAATTTTCCCCAAAATTCAGTGTATAAGCTGAACTGATTACCTTTTGTTAGTTGCAGCAAGAATCACAATCATGAGGTACTGGAAGCGACGTGACTACCCTAAATCAACTGATTGATTTCAAACAGCGTGGGAAACACCAACTGGAAAAGCTGACCCATCAAGTCAGTGTTCTACAGGGAAGAAGGAAAAAAGGATAATTAGCTAGATACCTGGTGGAATTTGCTGGAAAAGAATCATCCCCTGCCATGCAACATAGGAGACTGAGGATTTTGAATACCAAGGAAGGGAGAAATTGTTAAACTGTTACCTTACTAGTCAGATCTCACCCTAGTTTTATGAAATCCTGAAGGCCAGCTTATGCACTGAAATGTTTGTACATCAAGCTGCTTCTGGGAATTCTAAAGTTAGCCCCATAAAAATGTTTCTGCAACAATTTATTGGCTCTACTAATAAAAAAAAAAGGAAGGAATTTGCATGGAGGTACATAGAATGAGTTGGAGACGGAAGAAGAGAAAAAGGAGATAAGGAAAGGGAGAGAGAAAGAGCAAATAATTTCTGGGTTGAAGGACTGATTGAATTTATTCCTGCCCCTCTCCTTTATTCTCTTTCCCCGGCAGGCATCCCAGGAGAAATGGGAAAGGATGTGGTGGCTGTTTTGAGCACTTATGTAATATTAAAGATTTCCAGCTAGTTTACTATGCGGAAAGAAAGGCAGAGGACCCCCAGCATGCAGGACCCTGGCTTATCTCTCAACAGGTTCAAATACTGGTAACTAAGTGTGGTCCCAGCATAAGCTGATGGGCTCCACTCTTCCTGCTGTAGGAGGCTGGTGGCAGCTAAAAGCATCCCCCAGCCTGTAACCTGTTAGTTACACTGAGTCAGGTAAGCATGGGGGTATGGGCCTTGTTTATGCAGGATGGAGTCACTGGACCCATTCATGTCCTGTATTCTCAGAGAAAGGTGACAGCACTGTGCTGAAATGGAAGTAAAAGGCCCGTGCCATTGGGGAGGAGGGTCCACTGGGCCCTTCTCTCTTCTCACTCCAAATTGGTAGGTACTCAGCACTCACTGGCAGCCAAGCTCCCCCGACTCTACTTCACCCCCCAGCACCTCTCCCCCACTGGAGCCCCCCTGATCACTCCTCCCCTGCCCTCCCAGCACCTCCTGCGTACTGCAAACAGCTGTTTTGCGGAATGCAGGTCAGCTTTGGGGAGGAGCAGGGATGGGGTGCACTCAGGGAATGGGGCATGAAGAGGCAGGGTGGGGTGGACCAGGAGCGGGGCAGAGGCTTCAGGGAAGGGGTGGACTGCGGGTGTTGGGGGGCCGACCGGGGCGGGAAGATGCAGGGCGGGGCAGGGTCTGGTGGAGGGGGTGGATTGAGCACCCCCTTGGGTAGAGGAGAAGTCAGTGCCTATGGCCTACATCATTTGTTCCCAGATGTATACATTACTTTTAGTTAGATTAAAACATATATTGTTTGCTTATGCCCAGTTTATCAAGTGATCCAAATTGCTCTGTATTACTGATCTGTCTTCTTCCTTATTTATCACTCACACAATTTTTTTCTCACCTGCAAACTTTATCAGTGACGGCTTTTTGTTTTCTTCCAAGTCATTGAGAAAAATGTTGAACAGCATCGGGCCAAAAACATATCTCTGTGGAACCCCACTAGAAACATACCCACTCAACGGTGAGTCCCCATTTACAATGACATTTTAAGACCTAGCAGTCAGCCAGCTTTGAATTCATTTAATATGTGGCATGTTCATTTTATATCATATAGCTTTGTTTAATCAAAATGTTGTGCGGTACCAAGTCAAACTTGATATCTTTTCATTCACATTAGAAGTTAGTTGACATATACCCAGGTTGACATACATATTTTCCATATACCCATGTTGGTTGGTATTAACTATATTACCCTTCTTTAATTCTTCATTAATCAAGTCCTGTAGCAGCTGCTTCATTATTTTGCATTATTTTGACTTCAGAATTGATGTCAGCCTATAATCACCTGGGTCATTCCATTTGGCCGTTTTAAATATTGACACCATATTAGCTTTCTTGCAATCTTCTGGAACTAATTTAGGAAGGCTGGCTTTAGTGGACCTGAGAAGCTCAATTCAGACTGATTGGACCAAGGGGGAACCAATCCCTATGTTAAAGACCCCTCCTGGACAATACCCTGCCAGAAGCCTCCTCTCCTTTAAACACACATTTTAAAGTTCAGCAGAACTTATGTCCAAAATGTGATTCCAGCTGAATTTTTAAAACCTTCCCAGTTCCCAGACAAGAGATGATTTTATGAGGCCCTGTTAGTAATAAATTTGATAGTTTTATAATGGTTTGTTTCTATTATCACGTTTGGACAATCATGAAAAATTCCTGCAGCAATAACAAGGAAGTTCAGGGCTTTAAAAATCATACTGGGAAAAAGAACACTGGATCCCTGGACCCTTTATAAAAGCATGGGCTGGCTCCTGAGAGGGAAAACAGTTGTGGACAGAAAAGATGGATTGCAAAAGTACTACCGAGC
This sequence comes from Mauremys reevesii, assembly GCF_016161935.1. Taxonomy (NCBI): domain Eukaryota; kingdom Metazoa; phylum Chordata; order Testudines; family Geoemydidae; genus Mauremys; species Mauremys reevesii. The sequence continues at coordinate 15,955,284 of NC_052634.1, read as the reverse complement.
TCACCATGCCTGCTCAGCCACCTGTAAGTAACATGTAATTTTTGCAGTGCTTAGAAGGAATTGGATATCCCCTGTTTGGTAGCGTGTGTCTTCCTGAAGTATTTAATCAATGCCTGTTAGCTAGTGATTTGATCAAACAAGGAGTTATGCGCAGAGTGTAGTTGTCTCAGATGAATCAGCTTGATGTCAGACACCTAGATTGGATAGGAGACTGAAGTCTGTCCCCCGGCCATGTTTTTAAACAGCCTGCATTCAGCATGATTCTCAGAAAGGAAGAAAGTACATTCCCCAGTTAATATCTCCCAATTGCTAAACCAGGACAATGGTATTTACCTTTACTGGGAGGGCAGGGGGAGGAGGGAGAATCTTGTCCTTAGGCTTAGAGAAGATGGTTTGGGGCCAGCTCTGTCCAGAGGTCCAGGTGGTGGGTAGATCAATACAGGTGGGTGGCGAGAGAACAGGTGGGGAGAATGAGAGGGTCCATGGGGAGCAGCTGGGGGAAGTTTGCGCTGAAGCAAACTGCGAACATTTCAATGTATGGATTAAATCTAAGATGCCCTTCACAATGGTAGGGAAGAGCCTTGGCAGCATGTCAGCTCAGGGAGGTGAGGCAGATGGCTGAAATGGTGACTTACACATTTTAGACATGGTTTTTAAAATTGAATATTTAAAAATGCATGATTTAAATGAGGGCTGGTTTTCACCGGTACCCACACATTCTAAATATCGTCTCTAGAAATTAAACCTTAACATTTAAATACTTTTCTATAAAGTACACCACTGCCTTCGGTCAGCATGCAGCCCAATCTGGCCTGGGGAAGCCCTTGGCATGCACACCCAGAAGATGCTTATCTTGACTGAATGCACAACCCATTGTATGTTCTGACTTGAGTTTCGCGCAATTTAACGTGAGGCTAGAGAACATACTTCAAATTCAGCTCTGCAAACGATGTTTTTTGGGGGGAGGAATGTTTGGTTTTTGCTTTTGCTACCTCTCTCCAGTTTTATTCTCCTCGTTTACGGCCTAATCCTTTAAAACTTTACTCACATTGCTAGTATTTACTCATTAACGTAGTCCCGCCAAAGTCAGCTGAACTAGTGTGATTGAGAACTACTTATCTGAATAAGGGTTTGCAAGATCAAACCATTTAGTCAAGACTTTACCAGGAAAAGTCTCCTATTTCTGATGTTATCACCCCCAGACACACTTTGTAAATGGGAATTATCAATAACACGGGACAGTTATTTCTTTCAGGTTTACAGCTCCATGCCCAAAGTGAGCACAACCCAACAAAGAATCATCCTTGCCTCAGTCATGGTGATTCTCCTGGGCTTCTTCATAGTTGCCGGCACTTTGGTGGGAGTTTACCTGACCCAAAAACACACAGAAAAGGTGAGTAGAGCAGCCAGTGGGAAGCCTGTGCCATCACTCTAGCTTGTGCAACATGCCTCCGGCAATTTCAGCCACAAACTGTTCTCTGAGATATCAGGCCTGGCACAAACATGCATTTCTGTCCCTAATGCACATTTACCAGTCCTATCAATAATTCTTAAATGCAAAGTTTTCGCCTTACCAGCTCAAACTGTCCATTTCAGACAGCATGACAGCATGATCTAGAAATCATCGTGACATCAAGGCACTATTCTTAAACTCAGGTTTATAAACCTCAAAAGGTGTCTGAAAGGGCTCTGATATATATTCATATCAAAGCAAGGATGTCTCCAATTTATCCCTCGTAGGTGATTTAGCAATGGGTTCCTTGCCATTTGCATGTGTCATTCTAATCAGCCAGCACTGTTTATACAGATCAGGCCTTTATAGCGGTTCTTGATTGTAGTAAGTGTTTTAGCAGAGTTAAGAAATGAACTAAGGTAAATCCAGCTCAGTGCCTGGGGAATTTAGCCATGCAAATTTCCATTCACAGTAAGAGTGGGCAGCCTGGTGCACCACTTTGAAAACTCACCCCCTATTGGCACAATTAGCCCTCTGATGCGGTCATAGCTCCTGCTGAACTCAACAGAAACCCTGTCGGCACAGAGGGTGAAATCTGGCTTCCGGATATAATTTTGCAATATTTGCCTCTGGGGGTCTTTGTTATTTTTATTCTTGTATTTGTGTGAAATACACTGGGCCAAACTCTACCCTTGGATGCACATGCAGGATCAGATTGTGTCACTCAAGTGCCTACTTAATGAACCGGCATTATCAGCAGCCTTTAAAAAAAGCTGATTGTGTATCTCCGTTCTATACATGGGTGGACTCCCAGCTGCCTCAGGGTATGTCTACACAGCAAAGAAAAACCTGCAGCTGCCCTATGTCAACTGACACAGCTCCTAGGGCTTGGGCTACAGAGCTGTTTCATTGCAGTATAGACTTCTTGGGCTCTGGGCCTCTCCCACACCACAGGGTCCTAGAGTCTGGACTCCAGCCCAAGCCCAGAAGTCTACACAGTAATGAAACAGCCTTGCAGCTCGAGCCCGCAAACCTGAGTTGACTGGCAAGGGCCAGCCATGGATTTTTCTTTGCTGTGTAGACATACCCATAGCCTCTGAGGTATATCTGGAATGGCTCTTGGCTCACTGCACTTCCACACTTCCCTGACGAATATGCTAGGTCTACGGATGGTATTTCATACCCTGAAATATTTCTTTGAGGTCCTTGACATGGTCATCCAGGGAAACAAGGGGGAAGAGGAAGAGCAGACGGCCATGGTAAATGAACGGGAGAACGTGGCCGCTTTCCACATCAAAAGAAAGAAATCCACAGCCACTGTTGTGTACAACTATAACCAAGTAAGTGCAAGCAAATGGGCTGGAAGAGCTGGATTGTACTGGAAAGAGGACAAGGTTGATTTCAGATAATCAACAAACCAGGGCCACTTCTGCTTATGCCAAGAAAGTTCTGCCTTTTCCACTGTGTTCCAGGAATTACAGCAGAGGACCACGATCTTTGCCAATCTGGTCTCTGATCAGGCCTCCCATTAGAATAAGTTCTTCCAGACTACTGTGCAGGAGACAGTAGGTTTTACTTAGGCAGGGAGACCAGGTGGGGCTGGCCCATTCCGTTATTAGTGAACCTATCCTTGGAGCGTGCATGATAAATGGTACAAACAACATTTGGAAAGATCATTAAGTGGTCCGCCGAGACCCTCAGCAATTTTCAAGTGGTCCGTGGAAAACAAAGTTTGAGAACCACTGGTCTGATCCAAGTCACTAGGATGTTCTGTACCTGCCAGAGCAGGAGGTAGCCTCTCTCTAACTAATTTTAAACTTTACTGAGCTGAAAATTACACCATCGCTCCTTATCTGAATGGCCCCAGATGGAGGCAGAAATGCTGGATAGACCAATGTTAAACTAAACACCAGTTCATCTAGTTGGCAGACTGCGGTTCAGAGAGAGCTAAACATAAGTTTGAAATTATTCTAAAACATACATCCAGAGTTTTATATTTCATTTTGAATTTTTAAGAATGAGACAGTTTTTAAAAAATCATTATTTTTTGCTCAAAAATAAACTACTATAAATGAAAAGGACTCTCCTTTTCACTGAAGATCTGATATTTTCAAAAGGTACAAATTTCAAATTCCCTTTCAGATGAAAACCAGTTGCTGTTAAGACACTTAGGGCCAGATTCTTGACCCCACTAAGGCAAAGTGGGCAATCCAGCCCCCTGATCCTTTGTGTAAGGGGGAATTAGCAGGTGGACTAAACCATAGTGGCTCTTCTCCCCCACGCTCAAGTGCCTGGTGTATGGAGAAGAGTTCCCAGAAGAAAAGGGTAGGGATGGGGTATTCCTAAACCTCAGTCATCCCCAGCTGCCTGAGTGGACCCTTGGAACTGTGGGGCTAGGTATAATTTAGTGCAGCATCCAGGTTGCTCTAATGCCAGAAGTTCCAAGATTAGAGGAATGTAAAGATGTCTTCAAGCTATCTTTACCTCTCTGCTGCTCCTGTGCTGAACAGAAAATGTAGCCCTTAAAGTTTAGAATTTGACTATTCCACAAACACCCACTGAAATTCTAGGTTGTGAAATGGCCCAAAAGAAGAATGGATGACAGCGTTTGCAGTAAACTCTGTGAAAACTTTTCATAACCTTTGCACAGCTTCTCTGCTGGGGGCATAAGCAAGACCAGCCCAGGCATCTCTACTGGGGAAATAACAAACAACTTCTATACGAGCTTTTACCCAGGGAAACGTCACAGGTTATCTTGTTGGTCAGTGAACACTTGGAATTTTATTTCTTGCAAGTGCCTCATACTGATGTTTTGGATGTTTGCTTGTAGGGTCTAATAGGTCTCAGAATCACCAACAGTAAAAAATGTTTTGTGCTGAAGATGGATAAACTCAACATACCAAGCTTGGATGAAATTTCCAGAGATCTCCCACATTTTAACGCCAAAGTAAGGTTCTCAAGTCTGGGCTTTTATCACATTCTTGTATTACTTACTTGTAGACTTTGATTGAAAGCAACAAATTTTAAACCTGGGGTGCCAAACTCCTGACCTACTTAATGTATTTATCCAGCCTCTCTGAAAGAATCAGATTCGGTAGTATATAAGATTTCATATTTTAAAGTTATATTTCTAGCCCATATGGCTTGAAAATAAACTTTCAAAATGTAATAACACTCTCATAGACTGAAGCCGCTCTAAGAGAGAGATAAACTGCTCCAAATTCATCTTGGTGGGTAGTTAACCCTGAAGCCTAATGATCATCTAGGGACAATTTCCAAGTAACCTAAGTGTACAAATTTAGCTAATTTGTGCTCACAATTATATAGGGATACTAAATAACTGCATGTACAAATGACCAAATAAATGAAGGGAGGAAATGTACCTGGCATCATTTTCCCCACCGAGTAATACTGAATGCAACAGTAACTAGAATATAAGGTTCATATTCTATCCTCAATCATTTGCAAGCCTCCTAGGGACGGCAGTGGCCAATCTGATTTGGATCCTTAGCACTAACTTCATAGACCCAGTCCACAATCCATAACTTAAATTGTACTCTGGCCCTCTCCGAGTTGGACACCCTATTTTAGAACCCACCTTTCCCCTGAAAGTGAGTTTCTGAATTACAGTTGGATACATTGATCTCCCCAGGCAGCTGGTGGAATGGCCAGTGCCATACTCTCTAGGATGGCTCTGAATGACACTACCTGTTTGCTATATAGGGCTCAAATCAGAAACTCAAGATAGCTGTCTACAAATGTGCTTTCAAAGGCGTTTTCCCATTAAATACAGGCTGTATTCAGCAGGATGTTAAAGAACTGCTGCACTCTCTGCTGTTACCAAGAGATTCTGCTCTTGGCATACTTGGATACAAAATTCTCTCACCTCAGCCTCTTAGGGTACATCTACACTGTGTTTTAAAACCTGTGGCAGTGAGTGTCAGAGCCTGGGTCTACAGATTTGGGCTTGCATTGCAGCGCTAACAACAGCAGTATAGATGTTGCGGCTCAGGCTCTGAAACCCATCCTCATTCCCAGGCTTCAGAGCCTGAGCCCGAACGTCTTCACTGCTGCTTTCAGTACTGTAGCACAAGCCCTGTGAGCCCGAGTCTGTAGACTCAGGCTTTGAGACTCGCTGCCATGGGTTTTAAAATGCAGCACAGGCATGCCCTTACTTTCATGGCCCTTTCATGTCCCCTCCCTCTGACAGAACCGAGGGATAATGTTAGAGATGGATTATTTGAACTGCAGTCCCTGGGAACCCAGTGATGTCTGACTTCGGGGGTGGGAGAGGGGAGCTGGATGAGTCTCATAGGACTCACAATGGTGTCAATCATTCACCAAGGTTCCGCTGACAGTTCAATAGATTACTTCTCATTTTAAAAAAAATGTACAAAACTGATGGAGGCACCTGTCCTGCCCTGCAGGGGAAGGTATCCCCTGGTAGCTGGGAACACTAGATCAAATTGCTGAAGCCCAGATGAGTGGCAGCCCAATGTTCTGCATTTGGCTGGATGTCATGGTCCTGGGTGTGAAAGACAGTTCTTGTGACTTTGAGAGAGATTTACTTCTAGCTAACGAAACTGTGCTCCACAGCTGCTATAGGAAAGCTACAGAACATTTCCATTGACTAGAGCTCTACTTGGTTTCTTGCTTGCTGGTATCAAGCACCAGTGCCTTGCACCTTGCTCATATGAAGGGCTAGACTGTGGCAACTTCTCTTCCAGCAGGTCGCTGGAGACAAAATGTCTTACAACTTCACAGAGGCGGAACCGGCTGACCGCACTACACTAGGAACAACTCTGAATATTCTCTGCAGCGACCTCCCCATCTACTGGGCTCTGCCTGTGAGTGTTAGTTTCCTTTTCATTTGAGATTCATTTGGAAAGGAGCAAAAGCCTAAGTCAAAACTTTCCTATCTGAGTCAATCAATGCGACTTCCCTCCTTCCCCGACTTGCTATGCATGCAGCTTCCGGGGCATTTCAGTGGAGTCAGAAAAGGAGATAATTCCATCTCTGAAGCCAAAGTGGAAGAACGTATCACACCCTAACCTGCCACTGTTAAGCAGAATGTTATGATTTGGGGGTTCAGTACACGCAGTGCCTGGACATTCACTCTGCAACATCATCACGTCATAACCTATCTGATTCAAACCTGTCTCAGGAAAGAAGGTGCTCTCTTGTTCAACTAGTACTTTCTTTCCACCCATACCCCACGGGTAGGTGCACAAAGCATGGGTGGAAAGAAAGTACTAGCTGAACAAGAGAGCACCTTCTTTCCTGAGACAGGTTTGAAGCCTAAGTCAAAACTCCTCTGAGCTGGTGTCACAAGGTGATGATGTTTGTGTCATAAGGTTAACATGCTCCTGTAGCAACACAGTTGATGGGAAGTGGGGCATCACCACACCATGTGGCTAGAACCAGAATCCAACCCTACTCCGGAGTCAAAAGTTTAATTCTGTACTGCACATAACACCTTGGCTTTGAAGCAGTGGGTATAAGTGAGTTGAATATGACTAAAGCAAAGCCTCACGTGGACTGACATTTTGGGAGAGTCGCATCATTTATCCAGAGCAGAAAGGGCTCAGTGAGGAGCCTGGATAGCCCAGGACGCGGATAAGAAGCTGATCTAGGGTGGATGGCCTGCTCAATCATAATTTTGATAGGGGTTCCATCTAGTAAGACTCAAAGGGTATGAAAATCATCCTAATTTGCCAAGGGAGCTGATGCAAAATCATAGTACAAGACTGGGAGGTATGAAGACAGCAGTAAGATAATCAAAGACTGAAGTCTCATTCTCAGTAGGCAGGATGAATAGGCCTTAAAGGGAGGTGAATTAGACATTTGGAGAGTGAATGATTTGCATCTGGTGGGTTAGAGTTGCTCCACCCCATTATTTTTGTGACTTGTTCTTGCAAGTTATTAAAAGCATCCCACATTTTCTTTGGGGCCAATATGTTTCTTTGCCCTGCCCTGGCTATGTAATAGAATACCACACTCAACCACACCAATGATGTGATCACTATCCAGCAGGTCAAGGTTTAAAAGATGGTAATGCTAGGCTGTGATTCAGACATTGGATTTCAGTTTGCATCCAAACTACTTAACCTCCCTGCTTCTGGATCAGAGTATGAGGAATGGGTTTGGTATTCATCCAATAGATCACATGTAACACTTCTTGTCACTATCTTACCTTGAAAGCACAATCTTGAAAATAAGTTTTGTGACTCACCCCACACATTTGTTTTTTGAAAGGTAGTCAGGTTTAATGTTGTTTATGATAATTCAGCCATGCTCCATCACTTAATATAAATAACCAGGTAGAGCAAAATGGAAACAGTTGGTAGGAGTTCTTTGAGTTTCTGAGTTTTTCCTTTGTTTCGCCCCCAGCGCAAGATCCAAGGAAACCGCAGCAGTTCTGCTCCTCTTGGCTCCCCATGGTGTTTCTTTGGCTCTTTGTGTTTGTGCTTTTGATCTGAAATCTCAAGTTACTGTGTGAATTATGCCTACTCGTCGGGACAGACCGCAGAGTCTTGGATGAGGCAAGCATCAGAATAAAACCAATTTTTAGAACTTTTTGTACTGGGTTTATACATCAGATCCCCCATGTGTTTCAGAAAACCCTTCACAACTGGACAATGCCATCCTGCAATACGTAGATCAGATACTGCTTCCAAAACTTTGACACAAACATTTTGGAGACCGTAGGAAATAAGATTACTGCAAAATAGGGAAAAACAAATTGAGTATGAGAGGTAATAAGCAGGAAATCAACACTCTCTAGAGAGGAATGCCCCATAGCCCTGAAGACTTCATCATCAGTTTCTATAAAACTGACATCTGACATCAAACCATACAAGAAAAATTCACCAAAGTTTTTGAGAGATTAAACAAAGCAAAAAACTACTTCTGTCCCCAAGAAACATAGCGAAGCTCATTAAGGCTCAGAATCATAACTGTCCCCAGACGAGGAAGACTTTCAGTTTTCTGCAGACCAATATCCATCATTAACAATCTGAAGGCAGCACTATTTGTCTAATGCAGGAGAAACTATCTCCAGTATTGCAAACTCCACCCCATTATAGATTTTGGCATCTGAAGGACAAGCTCTCACTCCTTCAGAGAAGCTCCTTCATTCCTATGATTTTCAGGACTGTCCTGAGGCAACAGCAGCTCTTCTCTAACTGCCCTCCCTTCCCCACCTCCAGCTAACCCCAGCCATTATCGTCTGCCCATGATCTGCCACTTTTCTACCCAGGGTTGTAGGAGGTGCGGGAAGAGCTACTGGATTTCTGGCAGAGATGTGGGACACGGGGGAGTCAGGGAAGTGCTGCTTTTTCAAAACACAGGGGGGTTCATACTACTACTATTAGGAAGAGATTATTTTCAAACCTACAGTCATCTCTCAGACAGAACGAGGGGAAGAGGCAAGCATCCTGAATATCTTAAAATAAGTTTCTTAAGTTCCTAATTTATACTGTTTTTAAATATTTAAGGAACATATCACAGTAAAAAAAAAAAAAAAAAAAAAAAAAAAAAAGGCTTTTCATCTTCCTGAGAAAAATCAGACTAGAAGACTAAGGAAGACACTTTAGTTCTAGTATGATGAGTAAGACTACATTTTTAAATATTCAACAAATGTCATTCGTAGGATTTGTTTAAAATGATTTCATTGTTCATGTTGCTGTTTGCAAGGACAAGGTTGCATATAGTTACTTAGTGTAAGTGCTGCTCACATCATAGTGAGTGGAGATAGAATTTAAAAAGTAATAATACTTTTATAATAACTGAGATTTTTTTTTTTTTTTTTTTTTTTTTTTTTCTATTTTTACACACACAACCATAAAAAAAAAAGGGGTAGCAGAGTAAACATAGTAAGAACTCCTTTATCTCAGTACTGTAGAAGACAATGCCATTACCACTGCTAGCACAGTAGGTTCTGCAATTACCACAAAATTACCACAGCAAAGGCTGTTTGCAAGGTATTGTTTATATTACTTTTTCACCCATTTAATCAGTCACGGACTTCAGAATGCAATGGCCACACACTGTGCTTTCCTAGCCTAGCCAGGAGGGTGCTGGCGAGCCCTGCCCAGGTTTCTGTGGGGTGGCACGAGGACTAGTCCAGCTCAGACAGCAAAAGTTACAGCATGGAAGAACTTTGATTCACTCAGGCCCAAAGTCACAACTTTGGTTTATTTGTGGCTGGGTCCCCCAGTCAGCCCTGGGCCTGAGGCGGCTCCTTTATATAGCCCAGGAAACATCGCGATAAGACAGAGGGCGCGAGGCGAGCTGGTTAGTGCCGAGCCGGAGTTCTCGCGGTATTTCCCCTCACCTACCTACACGGGTATGCTTTTGAGGGAGGAGCCGACGCACACTGCCCCGCCCAGGCAGTCCTAGAGCTCTACGACCCGCCCCCTTCCCGCTAATAGACCAATGGAAAGCGCGGGGAGGAGCCAAAGGGAAACACCTCTGCGGCTTTTCCCCTGCCCTTCTCATCTCTTCCTCGTTGGCACGAGAGCGAGGTGGGAGCTGGGCGTGCGCCTGCGCAGAACGGAGAGCCGAGGGCGGGACGAGTCTGCGCACAGGGAGGAGTCGCGTCTGCAAGACGCCTCCGCAGTAAGACACGCGAGGAGAGTGTAATGCGCTTGCGCGGAGGAAGGGGTGTTCCGGGCAGCGCAGCGCGCCTGCGTGAACCGGCAGCGGCTGGTGACGGGGGAGGCCGTGGGCCGGTAACAGCGGCCGGGGCGCCACAGCCAGGTGAGTTCGCGGCAGTGCTGTGTGCCCGGTGCTCACCTCACACTGAAATGCAGCCCCCTCTGGGGCGGGGCGGCTGGTCCCCGGGCGGCAGTGCTGTGCGTCCGGTGCTCACCTAGCCCTGAAATGCAGCCCCCTCTGGGGCGGAGCGGCTGGTCCCCGGGCTGGCGGTGCCGTGTGCCTGGTGCTCACCTAGCCCTGAAATGCAGCCCCCTCTGGGGCGGGGTGGCTGCTCCCCGGGCGGCGGTGCTGTCTAGCCAGTGCTCACCTAGCCCTGAAATGCAGCCCCCTCTGGGGCGGGGCGGCTGGTCCCCGGCCGGCGGTGCCGTGTGCCCGGTGCTCACCTACCCCTGAAATGCAGCCCCCTCTGGGGCGGGGCGGCTGGTCCCCGGCCGGCGGTGCCGTGTGCCCAGTGCTCACCTAGCCCTGAAATGCAGCCCCCTCTGGGGCGGGGCGGGGCGGCTGGTCCCCGGCCGGCGGTGCTGTGTGCCCGGTGCTCACCTCGCCCTGAAATGCAGCCCCCTCTGGGGCGGGGCGGCTGGTCCCCAGGCGGCGGTGCTGTGTGCCCGGTGCTCACCTCGCCCTGAAATGCAGCCCCCTCTGGGGCGGGGTGGCTGGTCCCCGGGCGGCAGTGCTGTATGCCCAATGCTCACCTAGCACTGAAATGCAGCCCCCTCTGGGGCGGGGCGGCTGGTCCCCGGGCTGGCGGTGCTGTGTGCCCAGTGCTCACCTAGCCCTGAAATGCAGCCCCCTCTGGGGCGGAGCGGCTGGTCCCCGGGCTGGCGGTGCCGTGTGCCTGGTGCTCACCTAGCCCTGAAATGCAGCCCCCTCTGGGGCGGGGCGGCTGGTCCCTGGGCGGCGGTGCTGTGTGCCCAATGCTCACCTAGCCCTGAAATGCAGCCCCTTCTGGGGCGGGGCGGCTGGTACCCGGGCCAGCCGTGCTGTCTGGCCAGTGCTCAGTGCTCACCTGGCACTGAAATGCAGCCCTTGTTGGGGCAGCAGCAGGTATCCGGGGCAGCGCTGTAGTCTGGCCAGTGCTCACCTAGCACTGAAATGCAGCTCCCCTCTGGGGTGGGGCAGCTGGCAATGCTCTGTGGCAATTGCTCGCCTACCATTAAAATGCAGCCCCCATCCTAGCTGACACTTACATGTCAGCAAAACTTTGTGTTGACCGGGCCTCCCCGAAAGACCTTTTCTTCACTGGCAAGAAGGTGTTGTTTTTTTAAACATGTTGGGTAATCCTTGTTAAAATCCTACTGTAAATTGGTAGGGCATAGTTTTAATGTGTTAGCTCTATTCAAGGACTGTTTTCCTCGTATAGATGTGGCCAGGTTAATGTTTTGATAACTCCCTCTCCCTTTTGCTGACCAAGAAAGGACCAATAAATGCTATTTCTAGTGTATGGAGAGTGGAAACATTGCTTAAGATAGTTTGCTGTGTCACAGATTGACAGGGTCTGGGCTGTCACATGGCCTTTAAACAGTGTGCTGGGAGTTACCCATTAGTGTGCCAGACCCTAAAAGGTCACACTTTTCTGCAGGGATAGGCTGTGCGGCTTTAATGCCTCGGAGACAGGGTTTTCAGGCTCCAGCACTCCTATTTGTCACTATGAGTGCTAGGGCTGCACAGTGAATCTGACTGAGAGAATCCTGTTCAGAGACTTTTCACCAGTTTCAGGTATCAGTGCACATCAATGTTGGCTGTGATATCAAGCAGCCTTTTCCAAACCAGAGTAGGTTTTGAATCAGTTGCAATGCAGCATCTAGAAGCACTTAACTTTTGCTTTCTGTATGCTAACCTAAGGCAGAGTTTACACTGGCAAAAGCTGGGACACTGCCAAGCCATCCTTCTGTAGAATTCATCTGCTCTCTCTGTCCCTTTGTCTCTGAGTCCCATGAGACTGCTCTCTGTGTGGGAACCCTGAATGAGAGCTGCTGTGTGTCTGTGAACACTTCTTATTGCAGGTTCCTGACATCTCCCATCCATTGTCCTTCTGCTGCCAAATCATACTGAGTTCACTGTTCAGCCTGTCTGGGCCTTCCATTGTTAAGTGTTAATGTTCAGTCATTGGAGTTTCCATGTTTTTTTCTGGGTCTTCTGTCAATATGTTGATTTCAGACATCTCTTGATGGTGCCTTTATCTCACCCCAATCAGCTGTGGGACCCAAACACCTCATGTCACTCCTCTGTTCCAGGAGAAGTGTTTTCACTCCTCTGCATCCAGTAGGTAACAATACCAAATCAAATTGCTCAACCGAGACTCCTATTCATAAAAATAGTATAGAAAGCTCCCACTTTTATCACTCTCTACTGTTCCCAGACCCTTGTTTGCCCTGATGCAGAATCCAGCTGACATCTTGAACTTGGATCCCAGCTCAGTTCTCTACCACTAGACCATGGGCTCTACCCCTTTTTGACTCTCATGCATATTGAGGTATTTCTGTTACTTATTCAGAGGATACCCCCAATGTCCCTCCCATCCTCCATGACCAAAATAATATTCTGGTCTTGAGGTAAAGGTAATCGCCAATTGCTTAGTGATAGACCTTCTTTTGGTAAGATGTGTTGCTCTGTAAGCCCCTTATTGTCTTCTCTCAAGTAAGTGGAGCTCTTCCATACCCGCTGCTCCTCAGGGAACAAAGGGAATTTGATGGATTAGTGCAATACAGGTTAAGTTTCAGTTGTCAGGTTTTCAGTGTTCTTAGAAAATTTGAAATCTGACTGTTCTGGATTGACCTGAATCTAATGATTTCTTCCTGTCATGGGATTTGGTAGTCTTCGGAACCCATCCTCATCCTTTGATCTTGCACATAAAGAGCTCACTTTAAAATGTTGACAGTGCCTGGTTGTTATGCCACTAGCTTCCTTGTTCTGTCTCTGTAGGCCCTGCAGCCCTTGTTTTCCACTGTGCCTTCTGATGCAATCTTGCTTCCGTCTTAACCCCTTTGCTAAAAATACTCATTCTATAAACTTAAAATCCTCTTTTTGGGTTGCATACTCCTAGTTTTTGCGGGATTTGCCAGCAAACCCTTTAAAGCTGATTGGTGTCAACTTTTTTTTACTGTGTGTGCAGTCCCAGCCCTGAAAGCCTCCATGCCTCCTATTTACTGTATCTTCTTTCCCCCCACCTGTCTCGCTTTTTCTGATTGAGTGAGGTGTTTCCCTAAATGAATGAGGCTGTCCCTTCCCTGAAGGACTGAGCTTGCTGCCTTTGTAGTGCCTGCCCTAGGCCAAGCTTAACTCTTGAAACTTTCACCTCCCAGGTAGCACAACATAGGATGGTCAGCTAGGGAGGAGTACTTGAAAATAGTTGTTTTGCAGCTGAAATTTCTGAGCTTTTATTAAAGTGACACTGGTGTTGCAGTCCTGCAGTACTTACGATCATAAACCAAGTTCCATTCTTAGTATTTAACAGTCATTTTAATTTATTGTTCAATATGTGAATAAAATGTGTAACTTTCAGACCAAGTTCTTAAGTTGACCCAAGATTAAGCTGCACAATCTGGTTCAGCTTTGCGATGGGCAAACTATCTAAACAAATTCCTTACTATTTATTTCGTTTAGCACTTCCATGTGACAGCTCACTCCTCTTCAGTAGTTTTGCTAGAGCCTTAGCAAGCTGGCAAAATCTACAAAGAGCAAGCTAGTTTGGGACCTCCCTGGTGAAGTTAACAGGCTTCCCGTATGAACCCTAAGTTACTGTAAATAAGTTTAATCAGATAAGTAAATTAATCTCCTGTTTTCAGATCAAGAGTGATGGTTTATCTAGCGTGTAATCAGTTATAATTCAGGAGAAGCAGCGCCTCATTGTTGGGAACATATTGGGAGAAGCAAATAGTATAGATGGAAACTCAAGTACAGACTTAATTGTTGAGGTTACAGATAAATAGGTAACCAGACAGGAGCATATAGAGGGATGGGAGCATGAAAAAAGCAATACTATTGAATTCTGATGTGTGAAGCAGGATGACAATGCCAAATTAGTGTCCTGTAACTGCCTCCCTGCAAGTCTTGTCCAACCAGCTGCACCAGGACTATTGCCTACAGTATTGGCTCAAAATTTAGGTAGGATGTAGGAAACCTAAAGAAAAACAAAAATCTCTTGAGAATTAGAGGATAGGTCACTTGGAGAGATTGTGGGAGCTGAATTTATCTAGTCAAAGAGATGACTTTGTACGGGGGACATAATCCCAGGGATGACCTTGGAAGATAACCATGTGTTATAGGAAGGCAGTGCTTAATTCTCAGAAGTTGGTAGGAGGAATGATCTGAAGTTAAGGGAGGAAAGTTTGGGCTAGATATTAGGAAAGAATTCTAAGCTCCAAGGGGGATGGTTTAAAACACAATCACTGCTGAGTTTCAAGAACTGGTTAGACCAAAAGTTACTGAGGTGATCTGTGTGGCTTCCAGGGTGGATAAAAATCAGTGATTTAAAAAAAAAAAAAAAAAAAAATTAGATTTTTTTAATAGGTTTTTCCCCCAAAAAATCCAATCTAAAGATAGCTTTGAGCTATAATGTATCTTAATTAAAACTATCTCATCATGGAATAGGGATTATAAATTCTAATTCTATAGTATGAGACAATATATTCATGTAATGGTTAAGAAAAGTTTTGTAAATGAGTTCCAATAGTTCATGGATTAGGGACCCAATTTTATGGGTTTCCACAAGCTTCTGTATAGATTATTTAGGTTAATCTTTCTATCTATGTAATGGGACTCAGTTCTCAGCCTAGAAGATACCATCAGAGATGCTTAGTTTTGCAGTTCTCAAACTGTGGATATGTCTCCCCAGAGGTAACATGCTTGTTAACAGCAACAATATTTTAAAATAAATAAATAGAGGTGAGAAATAACAGACCTCAACCCTATTGTCCCTCTGCAAATTTGTGTACACAGTCAATCCCTTACCTCTCTCAAAGTGCAAAGTTTCAAAAAGTTCAATGAATAGAAGATTGTTGGGGGCAGAATAGATCTGGACAAGGAGAAGATGTCTGGAGATAAATGTGAGATGCGAGGGACATATGCTTTTTGTTAAAATATTATATGTTGAAGAAAAAAAATCCAGAATACATAACATTGTTGTTTTAGTTAAATAAAACAATTTAAGTGTCTGTCTGGTGGTGATCTCCTCCTAATACAGCATGGCAAGAAAATCCTCCAAATATTATTGATTAACCTGTTGAATTGGAGATAGTTCACCTCCCAATGACTTCATAAATATCTGCTTCAATTACATTTGGTAAATGAAATCACCAAACAATCATTCATTTTCTGATATAGCTGCAAAACTAATCTGAAAAGTTTTCAAAATAAATCCCTGTTTAAAAATGTAGGTTTCATTTTTAGAAGGTACACACTATACATCTATCTCTGAGTTGTGAAGCGTATGTATTAAGGTTAAAACAACCAACAAGAATGCACTTTTATGTAGAAAACCATAATTAAATCAAGTCTTCCTGACTAGTGAGTTAAATAAATGATTGAAATCAAATCCACCCTGGTGGCTATGTTTTGCAAAATGCAGGGAGCAGACAGTATTACACAACATTGCCAGAAAAGCACAGTTATCTTTGATTCTGTGTCCTCCTGCTGCAAGATTCTCAAGTAAACACCCTAGAATTGCTTCCATAAGGGGAAAAGAAACTTATTAGTTAGGTAACCAAGAATTTATCAAACATACCAACTCATGTTTTAGGGGTGTGTGACATTCTTTAGTGAACTGATTAGAGTTAAAAGATCAGGTGCTTAACATCTACAGGATTAGACAACGATAATGTCTATCTTCTTCATACAGAGCTCTTGTTTGTTGTGTGCTATTGTGCCTCCTGACACACAGATCTTTGCTTTGAGAAGTATCATACTTCAGAGATAAATTGGTCTGTCATCAGTGACCGTTTTGTAAGTGCAATCAAGGGTTCTTTAAGGTACATCTCATTACATGCTCCTGTATCCAAGAAACATCTGACCATTGATCTCCTCTGTGTCAGAATGTGGGAATAATGAGAGCATGTTGGGTAGAACTGGCAAGAAACTCTTACGTGTTTGGAGTCTTCCTAACTTTTCTTTTTTCTTTTTCTGAAGAAGTGAGCTGTAGCCCACGAAAGCTCATGCTGAAATAAATTTGTTAGTCTCTAAGGTGCCACAAGTACTCCTGTTCTTTTTGCAGATACAGACTAACACGGCTGCTACTCTGAAACCTAACTTTTCTTTGGATCTGCAGTGATACAATCTAATCAAAGGGATGGTGAGAGGACAGCAGAACAAAACATAAAGGTAAGATAACGGTGAAGGGATGATCTGTTATATTTGATAGTACTCATTGCATGGGCAGTCCGGTAATGTTGCAGTTCATTCTTTGCAGAAATTCAAAATGAGGTAGAAAAAGACACAGCTCTTAGGTGACGTTGTTTCCTAAATCGTGCTGGGTCAGCATCTGCTCTGATGTCTGTATATAACTCCATATCATAGGGAACCCCTAACTTGAATTACTTTCTCTTGTTAAAGACAACATATTTGTACAGCTAAGTCCTAAAACCCCTGGGGACGTGCTACTCCAAACTCGCATGAAGTCAGTGAGAAGTTGGAGCATGCAAAGAATGCAGGATGAGGCCCTAGATCATGGGTAATCAATTATTTTTTGTCAAGATATAGTCAAGGAGCAGACTCCAGAGAAAATAATACAAAAATAATGATGATAATAAGCAAATAGAAAGATTTCACAGTGCATTCAGAAGCATCTGTTGGTCCAGATTTGGCCTGCAGTCCTCCTATTGACTACCCCTGCCCTAGATTAATCTCTGTGCTGGTGGCAGGTCCAGGCCTGACCTCACTGTAGGCTGAAGTCACACAACAGCACTGGCAGAAGCAGTACAGGCTTCCTCTTGCAGTGCAAACTGCCACTATGCCTTGAATCTTCACTGAAGGGCCTACCTTTGGGATAGGAAGGGGAGAGTTCAGTTTTCATGACTCGTTCAGTCCTTGGTTTCTCAGTTAAGACTGCCTGTAAGGGAGTCAGTTGTTATGGGGATTTTTTTGTGTGTGTGTGTGCTATGCAAACCTGGAAACTGAAGCTATCAATTCCTTCAGTTCTAAAATAAAAATACTCAGAAAAATTATAGTACAGTATGGCTTTGTATATGCATCTTATTTTAATAAAAATCCATGTACAAACTCTACTACAAACTTGATTTAACTCCATTTACTCCAGTCACTGTACTTGCATTACTTTCAGTAACTCAGACTTTCTAATCAAATTAGCAAAAATGATGCATTTTTTGTTCCTTACTGTGCTCGTGGATGGATCTCTCTTCTCCTTTCTGTATGCTCTTGTGTGTAGATCTTTCACGCAAAACACAACCCCTAGCCCTCCCCTCCAGTAGCTAGATTTCATGGAGGCAGTCTGATTGCAGTCTGACACGTTTTTCATGGCTGTGAATTTGTGTGTATTACATCTGCATAGACTAAGTGTCTAACCATTCAGTAGCTGAGGGGAGAGCACTGTGCAAGTCCATGAGGGAATCAGGCAGCACTTACCGATGGGTATGGCCTGCATCTTCTGACTGGCCACAGCTGCAAAGGGGAGAGTCAGAGGCCTCACTTAGTCACTAGCAGCGCACCTAATCACTACACATGTGAAGCAATCGAGCTTTACTCAAAGATGTTGGGGGAAGGTCAAAACCAGGGAGCTGGACTGGTGGATCTGTCAGAGGTAGGCATTGGTAAGGTTAAGATTTGGTCATGGTTATTTTTAGTAAGTCATGGGCAGTAACCAAAAATTCATGGAGGTCGTGATCTGTCTATGATGCTTACTAAAAATAAGGGGGGGGAGAGCTGACAGCCTGTGCCCCGCTGCCCGTGGGGGGCGGGGGGAGCAGCTGACAACTCCAACCACCTGGGGCTGAAGGTCACACAAAATCCATGACCAACTCATAGCCTTGGGCTTTGGAAGCTTGTTCTTGCCACCTATTCTGCCTCCTGGAGGTGATGTCAAGGTTCCTTAGGGGACTTGTCCAAAAGGGGTTGCCTTGAGCTAAAATGGTGTCTCCATGGCTTAAACACATCTTTAGAGGGGTAGGTATCGCACGTCTTGCACTGTAAGGAGCAGATTCTGCAAGGCAACTTGTCACCTGTCTCAGAAGGGCAATGTTGGACGGAACTGACAGCTAGGCCAGATTTGTCAGGTTCACAGTACCTGCCATACGCATTGTTTCGTTCAGCTGAGTGTCTACTAGTCCTGTGTGAAAAGAGCTGAGCCACACTAGGGAGTGATATTCTGCTACAGAATAGCACAAGACAAGCCCATATTCTCTGATTTGGTCTGCCTACCAACTTAAGTCGGTATAACTGTCACTTGGGGTGTGAAAAATCCACACCCCTGAGCGACATAGTTACACTGACCTAACTCCTTGCATAGACAGCACTGTGTTGACAGGAGGGCTTCTTCCATCAACGTAGCTGCCCCCTATCGGGGAGGTGGAGTGCCTACGTCAATGGGAGAAGCTCCTGGTGTCTTCGCTAAGCACTGCCATGGTGCAGCTGCAGCACTGTAAGGGTAGACAAACCCTCAGTGTCTGCGCATTGGCTCTCTAGGTGATCTAGCTGTTCTGCTGATCAGGTTGTTTCTTGTCTTTATTTTTGGCAAGACTTTGGTAAGATGTTCCTTGACTTTCAAGGAACGGTCCAATAGAACACCTAGATACAGACTTTAGGTTGTAGTGTTCCTATGTCCATTCAGGAAGATGCGGCGTACTATGCAATGTATTGCGATATTTATATGATCTATGATAGAAGCTATCTATGTACTTATCAATAGAAGTACCATCTTCTATATCATGCTTTTCACCACTGAAATATGCTTTAACTTCCTCAGTTGGGGGATCCATTGGTATCTATTAGCAATTGTGCTAATCTATCTATTATCTATTAGCAGCTGTGCTTTTGCTACAGACTTCCTGTGACCTTGAGCAAGCCACATAATTTTTCTGTGCCTTGGTGTCCTCAAAGTAGAATGGGTCTAATCTGTAGAATAGCTGTGAGACTGCCTGTATTGTTTGTGTTGAAGCATTTGGTTTTACTGTAGTTGTACCCTAATTCTTCTCCTTTGAATGCTTTTGCACAGCTGTCTGATTGCGTCTTGTCTAAGTGTTACGGATTTATTGTTTGTGTAGGTTTTATACAGTTTTAGACGACATTTGTGTAGATTTAAGGATGATCCATTTTAAAAATCACTTTGGTTGCACATAGTGGGTGTTCAGTTATCTCTTGACTCTGCACACTCATTTCAAATCAAAGTGTAAGTCACTTCACATTATCTTAAAAACCTTTTCTCACCTGCATTCAGCATTGTATAGAGCTATCAGGATAAAGAGCTCAGATTTTCACTCCAGGAATTAGATCAACAGGAGCTAGTTATCACAAGATAAATATGAACTGACTTTCTCCATTGTGGGGGGGAAAAAATTGACTTATTCAAACCATCCGAAAAATGCTTTTGATCTTTCCTCCCTCCATAGAAGAGGGATAGTCTTATGATGGGAGAATAGGATTCTGGAGCCAAGAAACCTTAAGAGCTTGATGGTCACACAGTCTCCAAAGTTACTGTAGCATAAACTGGGACGTTTCAGGAAGCAGGAAGAATGAACAATTGTTTTTTGTCTGCATGTTGCTATTCATTTTTGTCTTCACTTTTGTTCTTCATTGTGCTGCCATTCACAGCAATACCAGCTAGCATAAGACTCCCCTCTGCAGCCTTCTCCACAATGCAGTTGTCAGGCGCTGTATATTGCCAGTGCCTAATAACCTGGCTCAAAAGATGCTCATTTTCTCTCAGCTCCATCCCCCCTGGAGAGCAGCCATTTGCCTTGGCACATGACCGGGAGACTTACATTTCTTGATTCTGGAATTAAAACCTTGATCCTAAGAACAGTAATCCCTGCCAGTAATAGCCTGACTGCTGCTAATGCTTTAAATATAAGCACTCTTTCCTGAGGTCTGTCCTAGGAATAATTTCTCTTGTTTCAGAGGTTCAGTGTGATGGAAAGGTCTAGTTCCTGACAATAACTTAGACACATTGTCCAGTTAAGTAAAAATCCGAATTTATTTTAAAAGGCCCTTCATACCATAAATTGACTTCCCCAGTTATGTTTGTTTACACTTTCCAGGCTGAGTGAAACACACAACTATTCAGTTTAACTTTTGTTTATAGTCAGTTTCACGTTGACTCCCATGGCTAAGCACAATTTGAGTTTGCAAACAGTACAGGGAAATGCTTACATCCAAACTCCCATAAACAGTTTTGATATTTGAATGTCAATTGCCTGATATATGATGAGGTGAAACTAATATAAAAACTTACACAAACATATATTGAGTCAGAAGGAATGTGGTGAAATTATTTTCATTTTGTACACGCACAGGTTTTTCCAGTGTTGCGGTGATCAGTGTACTGCAGAAAAGAAGTAATCCAATGCAGAAGGTCAAAACTTTCTAGAAGTGAGTACCCCCTGCCAAAAAGAGGATACTAGTAAAGGCCATCTGAGGCCTACAAGAGGCACAGCCTGCACATATTATATCAGCATGTGGGACGAAATCCAGGGTGTATTTTGAGTTCTGTAAACAGTAATCATGATGATCTCACGTTGCAGGCCACACTGATAACTTGGCCTGCAATGTGCAGGAGGTCAGACTGGATCGTTGCAAGGGTCCCTTCTGGCCTTAAAGTCTGAATCTTACTTGCCAGAAGCTTGGGAGCTGCACGTAGCAAATATAGTCTCTTCTGCACTCCCACGCCCCCAAATCATCCTGGGTCACAGTGTCAGCTCTGTGGGCTGAACCCCTGGATTCTCCATCTTTGTTCTCCAGTCAATGTGGTAAGATGTCCATGCAGTGATTTGTTTCAGAGGTGATTAGGGGACTGCCTGTCCCATGGGATACTTTCTGCCCTGCAGCTGAGAACATGATGGCTCAGGGACAGGAAGAAATGATGATGAAGGTGCCATGTCACAGGGATATGTAATGTAAGTTAGAAATGAGACCTGCTGGACCATCCAGTCTATGCTGGTGCCTGTGCAGGGTGATTCCCTCCCTACAGTGCTGGGTGGAAGCTGAAGATGGAGATGAGTGATGGTGACTCACCTGTATGTGGTGCCACCCATAGATGTCACTGAATGTTTTAATTTCCTTAAAAATGCCATTATTCCTGTTAACAGATCTTTATCATATTAATGTGGACAGCAGCACTTAATAATTTTTCATGTTTGTGTATGTTAAGAAACCTTCAACAACACTGGTAGAGCTATTCTTTGCAATAGAATCTATTTAAATGTGTCACTGAAACAAACTTAAGTCCATCAATACAGGCTGAATGTAATGATTGTAGCTTTCAGCAACATTAAATTAAATCAACTGGGACTGTCTGGCTGAGGTTTCCAAAAGACTCATACTCTCTGAATCAGTGTAATTCTGCCATTATAGTGGCCAGGCAAGTAAGAGTCCCTGCCCTCCAGATTGCACCTTCAAGCCAACCACCAAAGTCTCTACCCTACTGAATTTCTTTAGAGCAGAGCATGCTAGCTCACACCGCCTTCAGGTGTGTCATAGGGTACGTCTTCACTACCCACCGTATCGGCAGGTAGCAATCGATTTCTCGGGGATCGATATATCGTGTCTCATCTAGACGCGATATATTGATCCCCGAACGCGCTCCTGTCGACTCCGGAACTCCACCAACCCGAACGGCGGTAGCGGAGTCGACATGGGGAGCCGCGGACATCAATCCCGCGCCGTGAGGACGGTAGGTAATTCGATATAAGATACTTCGACTTCAGCTACGTTATTCACGTAGCTGAAGTTGCGTGTCTTAGATCGATTTTTTCCCCCCGTAGTGTAGACCAGCCTTTAGTGTGTGTGGTGTTCAGTGGATGTAAACGTAAGGTTGCTAAATGTGCTGGCTCATGCTGAAGGCTGGTTTGTTTTTTGTGTTTTTTTTTTTTTGCCAATGGGATTCTAAAAATGTGTTCTCCCTTCTTTGCATCCTAGTAATTCCTGTTGGACACTGATGCAAGTCAGGTAGATGTATCAATGGGAGCCTGCAGTAAGCTTTTCCTGATCACCATTTAATGTGCTTTGTCAGTGTAAGTTGTAAATGAGCATCGTTCTAGTTCTGGAAACCAGTGACACTGTTGTATGCAATACTGGGGTCTGTATCAACACAGCTGCATTACCAGGGGGTGCGTGGAAATTAGCCAGCAGTGTTTGAAATGGATTTGTAGGTTGCATACATGAAGGAAAAATTTTAAAACTATAGATTTCCTAGGTACCCGAAGACACACTTTCCCACCACTTTATTTAGCTATCTTATTTTCATAAAGGTTATCACTTGGCTATTAAAATTCCTGAAGGGCTGGAATTTGAGACATCATCAAAACAAGATGTAGGAGTAAAGTTTTATTTTTCTTTTGTAAACTACAGAAAATCCAAGTTGGTCACACTTAAATTACACCGCTGCAGGGAAAATGTTCAGCACTGTTTGCTCTCCTTGGGTCTGTGTCAGTGTTACTAAAATGGAATTGGGACCATGAAGTTAAGATGCAGAAGACATTAGGTTCAGTTCCCCCAGTTTACAGCCACTAATACACCTCTGCGTTATATCGAGGCAGTCCTCAGGAGCCAAAAAATCTTACTGTGTTATAGGTGAAACCACGTTATATCGAACTTGCTTTGATCCACTGGAGTGCGCAGCCGCCCCCCCCCCCCCCCCCCGGAGCACTGCTTTACCGCGTTATATCTGAATTCGTGTTATATCAGGTCGTGTTATATCGGGGTAGAGGCGTATTAAGAGGGCACTGAGCTTTTACCTTAAAATACAATCTGCCTTAAAAGCTGTTTGTTGACTCAGGGGACTACTCCCCTGTAGGTCATTTGTTCAGATCTGGCCCAGGTTGAATGGCCCTCTGTAAAATAAATTATGGTCTCAGG
Organism: Mauremys reevesii; assembly: GCF_016161935.1. Classification (NCBI taxonomy): domain Eukaryota; kingdom Metazoa; phylum Chordata; order Testudines; family Geoemydidae; genus Mauremys; species Mauremys reevesii. Next base: position 15,932,096 of record NC_052634.1, on the reverse strand, counting down.
CTAGTTGCTACTGAACGGACTTCCATGTCACAAAAATGTTCATCACATTTAGCACAAACTAGAATCTTGCTGGCCCCTTTGAGATGGCCTAGGACTGAGTAGGCAATAGAGACTGAGAGAGACCCTCTCTTCCCCTTGGAACAGTCTTACTCCGGAGGGACTGACTTAGTAACAGGAGACATGTACTGGCAATTCTCCTGACCGAGGATTTCATTTGAAGGGGTATTGACAAAGGGTTTCAAGTATAGAATTTGACATTTAAATTGTCAGCATGAAAAAGTCTTCTGAAGTCTAGATATCTAATGAATATGATCATTTATGCATCACTGAAGAACAAAAATAAATCCACAATAGTCGCTTTTGGAACGTCAACAAAAATCTTTTGTGCTTTCTCCTGCCGGCCCTGGAGCTGTGAGTTTGTTCTCAGAGAGATGCCAACATTGCCCAAAGATTTAGGCCAACCAAGCAAGATGAGTGGGCAAGGTAAAATGAAGGTGTTTGACTAGGATTGAGGTATTGCCTTGATGCCAATGCTAGTATCTTGGGGGAGGTCTGCTGCAGGGGAGAAGAGGCGATCCCAGTGTCACGCTGGCCTCAGGAGTGGTAATTTAGTGGCACAATGATTATGGATGCTTTTTAAAACCAAATCAACCATGCTAATTTCAGCTATTGAACCTGGGTGAAAAATATTAGTGGGGAGCTGGTAAGGAATTCTTACTTTTAAGCTTCTGAGAGGATATGCTAGCTAATGGGGAGTTTGAAGCTATTTGTGATCAGTATCCATTAGAATAGTCTCCTGGATACTTTGCAAAACTTCATTAAAAATAAGTTTTTGGCTCAGTAAAGATGAGCAGCTAGGTTGGAGCTGAAGTGCAGAGTCCAGAATAGTGCAGTCCTTAGCCAAAAAGTGATAAGACTAAATATTTCTTCTTCATTTTCAAAGTTAGTTATTTAGACTGCTCCAGATCTATTCATTTTGCTTATTGTAAATTTGTCTACTGCAGAAACTGGATGGCTTCTACAGTGAGTGTGAACTTGGATAAAGACGACGCATTGGATGGAATACCACCTGTGAAGAAGCCCAGGTAAACTTACTTGTACTACATTGCCATTGAAATATTAGTAAGAGGCAAATGATGAACTTTTTTCCATGACCCTGCATTCATTTTAGAAAGGGGTGTGACATCTGGCACTAAGACTCAGTGATCTTCCCAATGCTTGTCTGACAATATATGCTGTCTTCAACAATTCATTATAACCACTGTTTTCTTGTCTGTGTAGATAAATATCTGTTTCTTTCTTTCTCTTTATTTTGGGGGGGTGGGAGGGAAGAGTATCAGATTTTATATAAATTATATTTTTGATATAAATCTGATTTAATTTATATTCTTTTTTACATGAAACCTGTTTAAAATCTGAATTTAATACAAAATATGTTAGTCTACTTATTATAATCTCTTAAAACATTTTAAATAAAAAATAAATATACTGACTCCATGAGCCTCTATCAAACATGGAGTGAAAGGCTGCTTTTCTATCTAAAGGAGGACTTAGATTCCCCCTCCCTGCCCCTAACTGTGGAGGTGAAGCTTTATAAATATGGAACAATAGCTCTTGTACTGTATTAAAGGGTTGATCCTGTGAGAGACCCAGGGGCTATGCTTCTGGGTGCAAGAGACTAGGGAAGTTATCACAGATGTTGGTGTCTCCTGAAGTCAGAGGCCAGGTCCCATCATATAGCTCAGTGGTTCTCAAACTTTTGTACTGGTGACCCCTTTCACATAGCACACCTCTGAGTACGCCTCCCTCCCAATAAATTAAAAACACTTTTTTATATATTTAACACCATTATAAATGCAGGAGGCAAAGCAGGGTTTGGGGTGGAGGCTGACAGATTGTGACTCCCCCAAGTATAACCTTGCAACCCCCCCTGAGGGTTCCTGACTGCCAGTTTTAGAACCCCTGATGTAGCTCATTACCAAAAATATGTACCAAATTGAGGCTTTCCACTTGGTGATTTAAGTTGCCTTGGTTTAATTCAGTCCATCCTGTTTCTTGTGTTGTTTTAACTCCCTTGTCCTACAGGTTAAGATTAAGAAAATCCCCAGGACTTGTTCCTTGTCAAAGCAGAAAAGGGCATCTGCTTTGCTTTAGTTTCTTTAACTCCCTATCATGCTGGAGGGTGCTTAGATATTAGCTAGCACTCAATGTTCTCTCTGGGTTGGTTCTGTGGGAAAGTGTATTCAACTAACCTGACTTATTTATTGGCTGTGAGAAGGCAGGAAGGTGGGTGAAATAAAATTTAATTTAAATAACTAAAAATATCCAGGTCTTTAATTTTTTGGGCCGGGGGAGGGAGGGAAGGGAATGTGTTTTTCCTCCACCCTGCTGAATTTTAAAATGAACAGAGAGGAAGCTGGAAGTGTAGGCTGGCTTGCTAGGAATGCGATGATAGAAATGCCTACTGCTTATCAGTGTGGGAACCGAATCTCTTTCCTGAGCTGTTATTGTTTAGAATCATCACTTTATTTGGCTCATGCTCTGATACTCTGGATTTCAACCAACAGGATTCTGAAAATATAAAAAGGCCTGGTTAACATTTCACTCCCATATTACTAGGGAAAGCTTGTTTCTTTTGTAGATGATGGGGGGAGAATTGGGGTTCAGAATTAATTGCCTAAATTTTCTGAATAAACCGAATAGAGCCAGATTTGCAATAGCAACCAATAACGCATACTGCACAAAGCAAAGGATCAAACAGTTTTCTCAAATGGCAGCTAGCACACGGGACTGTGCAGATCTCTAAAGAGCTTTCAGATCAATCTACTGCTGTACCCCCACAGCTTGTACAGAACCTGCATTGAGACACAGGCACTGACTATGGGAATGTCTACACTGCAAAAACCAAAACTCTGCTGCAGCAAGTCTGAGCCTGGATCAGCCAACTTGGGCTTGTGCTACTGAGCTAAAAATTGCAGTGTAGGTGTTCCTGCTTATGGTCTGAGACCCGTCGAGGGGGGAGGAACGTCTGCACTGCTATTTTAAACCCCATAACCCAAGCCCGAGTTAGTTGACCTGGGCTCTGAGACTTGCTGTGGAGGGGGAGGTTGCAGTGTAAACCTACCCTAGGTATCTCTGTATTTACTTCCCATCCTTGCCGAGTGTCAAGAGTTTATAGATTGTTCCTTCTGTATTTGGCCTGCTTCTCTTTGCTCATTCTGAGTATTACCAGAAACTCTCTGGGCTCTGCTGGGTAAACCCTGCTGTAGTTAGTGTGTAATCACCAGAGATGGTAATTCAGTAGGGTGTTGACAAAATATGACTTAAAACATAGTACAGGTACACCGCCAGCAAAGTAAGGGGGTGGGCGGGCAGAAGGTCCCTGTTATAAGACTCTGCATGGTCTAAGCTTTGACTCTGCTCCTTTTTCATGGCTCACCAAAAATCCAGCCATCCTTCTAACCTGCATTTCTAAATAGGGCCAATTGCCAGGATCTCTGCTGCCCTGCAACTAAAGTTACTTGACTTTCTCTGCTTTAGAAGTTGGCCAGGGCGATGGGGCATTTTGCCTTAACAGGGCTGGTAAAGGACCAAATTGTGAATCTCTCATACCTATAGCTGGCTGTTACTGGCCTGTAGAACTGTGCATTGCCTTTTGAGGGAACTCTGTCACGTCCTGCATGCCAACCCCTTCAGCCTTGGCCATTGTCTCCTAAGTTCTGGGACCCATGTGTGCGTTTGGGACACTCATTTATGTCAGCACAAATGTGCTTCTCTCTTACTTCATTCCAGAAAACTGTTGCCAAGCCTTAAAACGAAAAAACCCCAGGAACTTGTTCTAGTAATTGGGACAGGGATCAGTGCAGCAGTAGCTCCTCAAGTCCCAGCACTGAAGTCTTGGAAAGGGTTAATCCAGGCCCTGCTGGATGCTGCTATTGACTTTGATCTTCTTGAAGAGGAGGAGAGCAGAAAGTTTCAGAAAGGTCTCCAAGAAGATAAGAACCTTGTTCATGTTGCCCATGACCTTATCCAGAAACTATCTCCGGTGAGTGAGCACATGCAGCAGGATTCATCAACTTCAATGTGTAGAATCTGGGTTTGAGAGCAGGGGGATGGCCAAGGATTCTCCCCAGCCATTGCCCTGACTGGGCCTGGCTGGACCTTCCAGTCAAAGCTGGGTATTGCTCTCTCTGAAACCCATCCAGTGGTCCTGGGCCTGTCCTTGGGGCAACCTCAGGTTTGAGAGAGTTGCATGAAGTGGCTGCTCCCACCACTTAGTGTGCCAGGACCAAGGCACCAAACCAGTCTGGCTGGGATCAGTGAGAGCTTAATGGCTCTGGCCCAGAATGTCATGATGTTGGGGGCTCAGATGCTAGTTTGTCTGTGGAGATCAACTTGCTTTATACGCTGTTTCCTTACGTAGCTGTATTGCAGAAAGTACCTGCTCCCTTAGCAGCCTAAAGTAAATGTTATTTTTTCCTTAGTGATTTACGGGTAAGCATGTTCTCAAAGGTGGGGCGGCTGGAGGGGGTAGCCCTGAGGATGTGGTGTTTGGGGAAGAACGTGCTTCTGATTTATGGGTTTTGGGGAGGCCTGGCTGCCAGTGGTCTTATTTCTGGGGTTGTGGGTTCAGATGCGACCTCAGGCCTTGTGCTCCCTACAAAAGGGCAGTACTAGAGGTGTTGCAGTTAAGTGTTCTATTCTGAATGATTCAATCTAGATTCCTTCTGCCTGCCTGAGTGTTGAGTAAAGATCCCACTGTACTTGAAGGAAAGAGCAAGGGTGCCTTGCTTCTGGCTCCAAGCGATGAGCATATTAGACACGCCTAGACGGGCAGATGATCAGTTTGATGTCCTGGCCAACATTCCATCTCCGCTGTTAATGCAGCCTTGCACTCTAACCTGAAAGCTCTGTTCTGATCACATAACTGCTGCTCTGTTTGCCTTGCACATAATCTGTGCCCCCCCACCCCCGCTAACTCATTGCTTTGCAAAGCACTTCAGGCTATGTGTGTAGGTTTCTATACTACCCTCGTCCACAGGGTATGAAAAGTGCTCCAGGGAATCAGATTCCCAACTCTGACCTTGGTTTGTTTGATTCCCTCCACAGCGCACTAGCAATGTCCGCTCCACATTTTTCAAAGACTGTTTATACGAGGTGTTTGATGACCTGGAGTCCAAGATGGAAGATTCTGGGAAACAACTGCTTCAGTCTGTGCTTCGCTTAATGGAAAATGGAGCACTCGTATTAACCACAAACTTTGATAACCTGCTGGAACTGTATGCAGCAGACCAAGGGAAACAGCTTGAATCTCTTGACCTTACTGATGAAAAAAGGGTAAATAGCGTGTCAGCCAGGCTAAACATTCTGCTCTTTGTTCACACAAAGCATAGGTCAGTGGTGGTAGAACATCCTGCACCGACGTGAAATGTCATGCTGTTGACACTGACATCAATTTATAGTGGTAGATAAAATGCACCAGGCTGGATGATCCATAGTGTTGTACGTTTAAGTGTCTCTAGTATTCTGGGAGAGGGGTTGGTAAGAACAGTGCATCCTTCAAGTTCCTTGCATCCCAAATGTCGATCCTTGCTGGCGGACATCCTTGTAACTCAGGAGAAGCCTCCAGGCATCTTTAACAGCTTTCGTACTGCTTTGATCTGTTGTTAGGACTCCTGGCTTTCAGTTGCCAATGTACTCCCAGCTTTATTTGACTCCAGGTGGGACTTGGCTTTAAGATTTTGAACTATGCAGGAAGCTGTATGCCCCAAACAAATCTATCAGTCTTTTTAGATAAAACACATTCCTTTTGGGGTACATTCTAGAATATGTAATGCACACAGGGTCATAACCTTCAAGGCCTTGCACAAATTAACCCATCTACTTTTCTGTTTTTTGTCTCCTTTCCTTCTCCCATCCACCATGTGGCTTCTTGTCGTTGTCTTCCTGTAATCTCTACTTTCTTCCATGTAGCCCACCCTCTTTCCTGGGACCCCATACACTTTGCCATGTGTCAGAACTCTCCTCTGAGTCCCTCCTTGCTTCCCCAACAAGGTTTCTGATCCCTAGTTCTTCCCATGATGCATCAGTCACCCAATAGACATAAAATCCTAACTTTATATTACTTTAACCAACAGCACATTCTAAATTCCACCACTCAGTCACTTGGCGCTCTGCATCCTATTCCTGATCCTTACATTGTCAGTTTAGATCTTGGGCAAGAATCGGCTCTCCATACTGTCCATAAAGTAGCAGGCATGCTGCAGGGGCTATAGAAATAGTGTGAGGAGTTAGTGATTTCCCCATTAGGTCTAAGTAAAATATACCACAGTTCACATTTCTAAACTCCAGTCTCTGACATGACCTCCCAGTCTGTACTGTTGGATATATTTCCAATGATACAAATGTAACATTCTCAGTCATTGCAGGATTAAATACGGAGATGAGGTGTATAGGAATGAATTTGCAAACATGGTAAGAAACTATGAAAACGTGATAAGGATTTTTTGTTGAAGCATACAAAGGCTAAACTGCTAAGCTTTCTCAAAACTGTTTTGAGTCTAGATTGGAAATAGAATAAACATGTAGATTTAAGAGAGATGCATATTAAAATGTCAGCTTGTTTATCCTTTCCTTGCTGAGTTCTGAGTCAGGATTCCACCTTTTCCTATCAACAGTGGGTGAGACTAGGACAAACAACCGAACCTCTGGTGCAAATGAGCATTGAGGCACCATTTTAGTCTGAGGTATGACAAGCTGTATCCGGAACTCATGAGAGTAGGGACATGAAGGAGATGCTAACTTTTCAAATAGACTGAAATTCAGTATGCTCCTGAAAAGCTAGACGCTGGTAATAACTTGAAGCAATTAGTGAAAAATGATGACTGCAAGACCTGCAGTGAGGAGCTTGGGAAGAGCATCTGGTTCCCCTATGGAGAAATGGCCCAAGCTGACCCTTGATGGGCTTTGGATAAGCACTGGCCTCCTGTGGTTTAGATGCCTTGAAGATGATGTGGGTTTGTTTTCTTCACATGCACTGGGATTTCTCTGCATCTCTTCCTCCTCCAGAGTTTCAGGAATGTTCCTTAACAGTTTAATTCCTGCAATGTGAGATTTGACAAATGAAGACCTCGAGTAATGGCCCACTCTGCCCCCACTAACTTCTGACTTGCCCAGGAACCCAAACGGATGAGCACTTCTTGCTGATATTCCCCAGGCTGTGTTTATTTTGTGCAGGTGCTGGAGTGGGCGCAAGAAAAAAGGAGGCTCAGTGTCTTGCATATCCATGGAGTCTACACAAACCCTAGTGGAATAGTGCTTCATCCAGCTGGGTATCAGAATGTGCTGCGCAATACAGAGGTTATGGTGAGCTTCAGCCGGCTTGTGCCCTCTTCCCTTCCCCCAGACACCCAAGCTGAGAATGCTTTGCTTATCTACAGTCTTGTGCTTGTTTGGCTTTTCCCTTCATCTTTTGGGGGTAATGAGGCTGGCTTTTCCAGTTAATATTTCTGCTTCAGCAGACGGTTCAGATTTCACAAACCTTGCCTTGAAAGGGACAAGACTCAGACTGTATTGAGAGGTGGGGTGTTTACATTTTCACTGTCACTTGTTGCTCATGGCAGACTTGGTGTTGGCTTTCTGCTGATATGATAGTTACCCTGAGAGACTGAATTTTCTCTGCCTGGAGGTAGGATTGGTGGATAAAATCAATGTTTTCTACCTCCTGGCAATTGCATGTAAATATCTATAGATCTCGTGTGTCGTCAAACACTGTCCTTAGCGTGGGACTAGAGTATATTTAGAATAGGATGTTCAGTTACAGGGTACAGAAACATCCAGAAACCCCCTCTTGATCAGACAGTCTGGACTGAATTTCTCAGGCCTACTAAAGCCGACCTTCCTAAATTCGTTCCAGAAGAGTGGAAGAAAGCTGATGTGGTTTAAAAAGGGCAGACAGGATAACCTGGGTGATTATGGGCCTGTCAGTCAGACATTGATCCCAGGCAAGATAATGGAGCAGCTGATACAGGACTTAATTAATCAAGAATTAAGATGGTAATATAATTAATGCCAATCAACATGGGCATATGGAAATAGATCCTGTCCAACTAACTTGTAACCTCATCAAAATATCAAGTTTGGTTGGTTGATGTAATGTACTTAGACATTTGACTTGGTACTGCATGACATTTTAATTAAACTAGTACTATATAAAATTAACATGGCATACATTAAGTGGATTAAAAGCTGGTTAACAGAAGTCATTGTAAATGGGGAATTATGGTTCAGCGGGTGTGTTTCTAGGGGGTTCTGCAGGGATTGGTCCTACATTAGTAACATTTTTATTAATGACCTGGCAGAAAACAAATTTGCAATGATACACAAATTAGGGGATTAGTAATTAACTAACAGGACAGGTCATGGCCACAGAGCAATCTGGAGCGCTTGGTAAAATGGATGCAAGCAACTAATATGCATTTTAATGTATACACGTGGGCACACAAGGTAGGCCATACTTACAAGGTGGGGGATTCTATCCTGGGAGTTTAGGGTGAATCTGTGTTTAAGATGAATGGGTGAGTTGCCATGGTATAGTTCAGTTATTGTTGGAGTTCTTAATTTAAATAATTGCAAGGAGCCTGGGATGTAATTGGTAAAAGCCAGCTAGTGTGTAACTTGCACATTTTGAAGGCTGCAATAAAACCTACCCAAACTGCTAAGATACTTTTTATCTGTCCCTTTTAAAGGGGGAGATCCAGAAGCTGTATGAAAACAAATCCTTCTTGTTCCTGGGCTGTGGCAGGACTGTTGATGACACCACGTTTCAGGCCCTTTTCCTAGAATCTGTGAAGCGCAAGTCGGACCTGGAACACTTCATGCTTGTGCAGAGGGGAGATGTGGATGAGTTTAAGAAGCTCCGTGAAAACATGCTGGATAAAGGGATTAAAGTCATTTCATATGGAAATGAATACGCAGACTTACCTGACTACTTTGAGAGGCTAACAAGTGAGATCTCCGTGCGGGATCGAACAGGTACATAGAGTGATGGGCTCTGTGGTGAATAGCAATGCACCACACCCTGGCATGCATCACCTCATCTCTCCAAGCCACTTCAGCAAGGGCTTCTGTGTTTAAATGATAGTTTAGCAAGCTCGGAGTGGGGGTTATAATGGTAAAGCCCAAGCTACCCATTCTCACCTTTCAAGTATCAGAGGGGTAGCCGTGTTAGTCTGGTTCTGTAGAAGCAGCAAAGAATCCTGTGGCACCTTATAGACTAACAGACATTTTGCAGCATGAGCTTTCGTGGGTGAATACCCACTGCTTCGGATGCAAGCAGTGGAGAATCTCAGCTTTGAATCTCATTTAGGTATTACTGCCCCTTTCTCTACTCCCTCGGTGACACTAAAATACCAGTTAACAGAAGATCTGAATTCCTGTACAGATTATGCCAAAGGAGTAATCTTCCTTTTTCACATTTTATTACTCATTGAATCATTTGTTCTCCCCAAACTATTCTGCTGAAGTAATGCAGTTGGGGTCTGATTTCACTTTAGTGGTGGTTAAATGTAACTACAGTAGGTGGTTTTGGTACTGTTGCTTGGGTACTGTACCTCCTACACATCAAACATGATTTCTAGTTTTTCTAGCAGTTGTCATTTTCCTCCGCTCTACACCTTCAGCAAAATGAGTGGTGGAACACTCCTGCAGCTGGATTGCTTGACCTGCAAATGACTTAAAATAAACCAGCTTCTGCCTCTTGCTGATGCTTTGATGTATAAAAGGCCAAATTTTTGGCTTCTTGCATTTACCTTTTAGAACTATCAGGGAAAGGAACCAACTTGCTGAAGGATAGCTGGCAAGTCGGATTTATGCTCAGACAGCATGGCTGAAGGGTGGTTTGAGTCTCCAACATTCCAGGGGGGAGGAGAAGCTTGTTAGTCCCTGAAGTTCATTGCCTAAGCAAAGCAATGCCTGACCCTCAACTTCATGGTGTTTGTATGTCTGTAACATAACTCTAGTTGTCTATAGATCAGACTTATTTCCCCTAGAGACAGGAAATAATGGTGCTGGGAGAGAAGCATGGTGAGGAGGGGGGAATGGCAGGGCCCATGGAGCTCCTGGCATGGAGGTGTGTAGGGAATCCCTGAAGTCAGCAGACATGAGAGGGGCAGGGATGATGTAATGAGCTTTGCCTCCAGAAACAATGCAGTGTATTGCCCTCTTCTGTAACAAGCCTTTTTCCCTTCCACCAACTCAGCTGTCTCTCTCTGGGTGCTTCTGTTCTCTAGCTCTCCAGTCATGCTGGCAGACTAGATGGAGGACCTCCATTTCTAAGTGTAAAGCAGATTGTTTGTTTGAAAGTAGCTCAGGCCTTTAGCCATCAAAACACCAGACACACAAGCCAAATAGTTTCCTTTACTGGTTACCGTTGTAGTTCTGAATTCTACACCTATGCTTCCAGTATGAATGGTGGCTGCTCATGCAGCCTACAATACCCTGCTGATCTAGATTTGAGGTGTAAGATTGATCCTTCCCGGCCAAGGTGCAACTTCCAAACCACTCATTTCCCACTCTTGCACTGTGGGGGCACCAGCACAGCAGGAACAGGAAATAGTGAGTTTCCTTGGGTTGTTCACTGCTTCAGGTTGTGTTTCCTGGGGTTCTAGTTGGTTGTAGCCATACCAAATAACATTTCTTAAATGGTATCTTGTGTTCCCCAGGTCTGCCTAGAGAAGGACAGCTAAATGGCTCTTCTACAGCCCACACTGAAATCAAAGGTATGGAGCTTACTCTTGAAGCTCAAGAGATATCATGGCAAAACTGATCATCCATTTGCCTAACCTGTGGGGCAGCTCTGGAGGCATATGTCCAGAGGGGGGTATCCCTCTCCCAAAGGTGCTAAAGGTAACTGCTGCTTGTGCATGGAGGAATGAGTAGTAGCAGCTTTTAGATGTGCCAGTAATGCTGGATCTGAAAACACTAATTCAAAACCAACCATCTATCTTCAACTGGCTGACTTTGGAGGGGTGGAATTGAAAGCAGATTTTACTGAAGGTTAGCCAGGAACACAGATCAAAAAGCAGCTTAAAGGCTGCTTGCACCTAGTCACAAATTAACACTTAACACAGAACGGAGCATATGCTACTCTTCCTCTTCTGGGGGCTACAGCTGATCACTGGTACTGGTAGGATCAAAATTAGCACTATGGGGTGCTGTGAGCAGTTTAATTAGGATGAATTAAATACTGTCCTAGACTTGTGTGAAAGGATATTTTAACTTTACAGAGGGTGCAGCACCTGAGCATCTACCCTTGCAGCTCAACTGACTGTGCTACTGGTTAATCTGAGTTAAAGACCCTGGCACCTGTTGCACAGGCCTGTGAATCTCAAAGTCAGAAGAATCTCACCTTTTTAATAGCTAGTTCTTAAGCAGCTGTGATCCTGCCACTCTAAAACCAGAAACTAGAAAACCAGAAGCTAGAAACTACCAGACTTCATGGAGTCCCAGTTGGAAGGTCCTGGCTGATGAAGACTGCTTGTAGTTTACACAGCAGCTGTGATATCCTGTCTCTCAAGGTTGCAGAATCTGCAAGGGGAGTTTTTCTCCCTCTGAACAGCAGCAGCTGTGGCAGTTTCAGACCTTGTACTTCTGTATTCTGTACATTTCAATGAAATGAAACTTGAGCAGTTATTACTTGAAGCTCTAGTTTTCTAGTCCTTTCTTTATACTGTACAGCATTTTGTATGTGGAAGGTGTATTAAAAGCCTGCTTTACTTAGCTGCTTTGGCTTGATTCATTTGATGAGGGTGCAAGCTGTCTGTACAGACCTGGGCCCTGGCACTAGCTCAGTTTACAGTAGGGTTGAAGGGACAAATAGGCTCTAGCAAGCTAAACTTTTAGTGTATGTTCTTGCCTATGCTGGTCAGGCACTGTGTCCCTCTAGCAAGAGAAACAACCTAAGGTAACTATATATACACCACTCAACTTCTTTATGAAATTTATTTTATATAAATTATGTATTTCTTTTAGCAGACAGTATTCAATTTATTGCACTCTAGCACATCTGCAATACAGAGCTACAAGACATTAAGAGTTTTGTATTATTCAATGTAGCACTTTAGACCAGGATCTCTAGAGGCACTCAGAAGGGAGGGAGAAGGGGGCAGGAAAGCAGCAAGCAGCCCACATTGTCTTCCACCAAAGTTTCCTTTCCCTAGCTGGTTATCAGAGGCAGAAGCTAATGCTGTAGGGACAGCAGGCAAGAGTTCTAGTAGCAGCTGTTTGATCTTCAACACTGAGACAAGGAGGCATGAGTCAGTAGAAACAGCTTCTGAGGGAGGAAGGGGGTCTTGCCTATACCCTAAAGCAGTGCAGCTTACCTGCCAGAATCCAGGCCATGCGCTTGCAGCTTAGAGATGCAGCTCTTGGCAACTAACAGTCCCAGCCTGGGGGAAGTCTGCTGGCTATCAGCTGTAGTGGCCCAAGGCAGCCCTGCTTTAGGAGTCCCAGTGACAATAGAACTAGGGATCTTAAGGCAACTTCAGCATCTTCGCTATAGGCCCCTGCTTGACAAGCACAGAGGGGTAGACTTACTCTTTTTGGTTTATCAACTTTGGTGAGCTGCCATGGTCAAAACTAGCAGCAAGTATTAATCAGGTTGGAGACACTAAAACTGTCACAAAGCAGCATCTATTTCTGCTCTAGCCTTAGAGCTCAGCATAGGATCAGCCCCTGGACAGGGACACTCATACTCTTGGATCTTACTAAGTCTAAAAATCCAGACTGGCTCATAGAAACAATAGCTTAAACAGACAGGCCATAGATGCTTGGTTAGTAGCAGAGCAGCCCTGAAGTGCTGCAGGGCTTAGACACCACTCACAAGATATGAACAATACAAAGCTCTAATTTCAGCCTCTATGAAGCATGGAGGCTGAGTCACTTAGAATGAAGGAATCCAGGGGAAGGCCTGTCAGTGGCTGAAGGCCACAGAGCTGATCTGGCCCAGGTGCTCCACCTGCAGGAGACAATTGCTTCCCAAAAATAAGCTTTCTAGCCAATAAATATGGAAGAAGTGTAGCTAAACAGAGTGAGCAACATGATTGAAGACAGCAACCTCCTTCCAAGGTTAAAGTCATGCATCAGGTGAAGGGAGGGGTGTGCACTGGTGAAGTATTCAAGCAAGTGGTGGATGCAGCAGCCCCTTGCTCTGTTATCCCTTCATTCTGTTTTGCACTACACTGAAAAGACAAGTCAGTCACATTGTAAAGCATGTTCTTCTGAGACATCTGCAAACAGCGATTTGGTGCAATAATTGGATTTTAGGCCTTCATGAGAGCGGTGACCACGGCCTTGGCATTAAGGCTACGCAGGTCACAGTAGGTTTGTCCAGTACCAACAAACACGATTGGCTTGCTAGTGATGTAAGTCATGGAGATTGCAGCACCAACCTGTGGAAGAAAGAACATCCATTAGTTGGTTTGAGGAGATCTGCTGAACAGGACTTTGCCTGAATGTGCAACCCACGCCTAACAAAACCATCAGCGTGTGATTGGCCTGTACTCTGGGCATGTTCAATTTCCATTAGTGTTCCAGCAAGTTGGAAGAGTTCTTCTGATAGACCAGAGAACTCAAACTCCTGTCAACCCCTTGAGTTAAGATTCTAAACAACCTGAACTCCCTCTCTGCCCCATGGAGAGGATAAATCAAAGCACCTCTGGACAGTCCATCTCTGCTGCAAGAAAGCCTCCTGTGTCCAGCTGGGAGACCAGTTTGTTTAGACTAGTAGGGCAGTGTCTGAGGAGGGTCAGGTATCAGGCACATAGAGTTCCACTGCAAAGGGAGCATTCAGCTACATCAAGAGAAGGGACAATGGTTCACTGAATAGCCAGGTGAACTGGAGCTGGGTCTAGCTGAATTTGATTGCTATGCAAGAAGATGGTGTGACTATTTTAACTGTAGATGAGATGTGGCAGCTTAATGTTATGGTTGCCAGTCAATTAACTCCCAGTTGCCAGGCTTGTAGCTTTAGAATACAACAGCCTAAACACTATAAGAAGGTATTCTATTGCCTAGGAATTTCTTTAAACTGATTTCCCAGTATGTTCACAAGTCTGGGGGAGTAGCCAGTCAATCAGCACAGTAAGCACTTCCATAGTCTCACACTGAACAGAGAACAAGTTCTAAAGCTGATACCTAGAGCTAAGTAAACAGCCTGCTGGACAGACCTTAAAGCAGCTGCTTGTCTTCCTGGGCCACAACAGTTCAGAGCTCTGTCTTTCAAAGTCAATAGTTGATTTGGCAGGGAACCAGAGCAAAGATTTAACACTTAAGCAAATGTGCAGTGCAGCTGAAATCTACCTGGGGCAGAGGACACCACCCAGTGTTTACCATGCATGGACTCCCCCGCGAGGCAGTGGTACCCAGGCCAAAACAATCAGCACTCATGTCTGATTCAACATCATGCAGTAACAGCCATGGCCGACTTGCCCATGATCTGGGCAGGAGGAAGCTGCAGTGACAGACTCCAGCATGGAATCTCACAGGAAAGGGCAGCTCATCCCTCTGATTCCACCCTGAAAGGGGGGGCAGTGATGGCCAGGCGCCCCTGCAGGAAGTCAGGCTTGCTGCTAGTGTGGCTCAGCATCCTCTGTCAGAACTAACTGCTGTGAATAAGGCTCCCCAAGGCTGCTAGGAAACAGACTGATCAAACCACCTGAAACTTCACTGGAACACGGCAAAACACTGAGCTTGAACATTACCACGAAGGGTTCAAGCACATCCTGGTGTAACTCAGGGAAGCAGCTTCATTCTTCACTTTCAACAGCCTTGGGAATTGCTTTGCCAGCCCCAGAATTGGTGGTAGTTGTGCAGGCTCCCCCCTCACTGCCCAGTATTCTCCAGGGCTAGGAAAAGAGTCAAGTTACTGTGCACACAGTTTGAGGATGTTGATAAATTGGAGACAGTTCAGAGTAGAGCCTCAAGATGACCAATTAAAGGACTGGAACTCTGCCTATACTAATTGTTAAGCTAGAGAGATTAAGCAGCTTGAGACACAGATGGTTGCAGAGTGACTTTATTGCAGTCTCTAAGTGCCTACATGGGGAACCAACCATTGATAACTGGCTCTTCAATCTAGCAGGGAAAGGTCTAACAGTTGAATGGCCAGCCATGAAAGCTGACAAATTCAGACTGGAAATAAGGAGTACACTTTTAACAACGAGGGGAATTAGCCATTGGAACAACTCAGTGTGGTTTGTGGTGGATTCTCCATAACTGAATTTTTTAATCAAGATGAGATCCTCCCCTCTCCCCGCAAAAAGATCTGCTCTAGTTCAAACAGGAATTACTTTAGGGAAGTCCTCTGGCCTCTGTTATGCAGGTCACAGACAGTCACAATGGCCTCTTGGGCTTTAACTTGTAAGTTTTCATATTGTACTAATAGTAGGAAATTAAAAGCTCTAGTGTGAACAGTCAGAAGGGCCGGCAAAAGTAAGGACCTGGTCATTCCTGACCTTAATTTCTTTTCAACTAATTACAGATGTGGATGGCTCAGCATAAAATGAGCCATCCCCTGCCTTCCCTACCACCTTTTCAATGGAACTGTAGCAAGGCTCTTAGTTCCCAGCTGTAAGCAGCAGCTGAGCCATGTTTATGAAGTCCAGCACTGACACTAATACTCAGTTGTCAGAGTCAGGAGCAGAAAAGATCCGACACTGTTTGCTTAGGTCAGCAACCTCAAAGTTCAGAGGGCTAAGACATCTCTCCAGCAACTATCCCCTGCACATCCTGGAAGAACAATGACACTCTGCCTTTCCAGGGGTGGAGGTATCTGACTGATGCATTAAAAGAACATGCCCTGTTGAGGTCAGAAAGTTATTCAATTTCTCCCCCGCTGTTTGGTCTCAGCAAGGGGAGGATCCATACGGGGTCATTTAAAAAGACATTACAAACAGAAGATTCCAATGGGGAGAGAAGGAATCAGCAATCTCTGGGTATAAAGTGAATGGCCATCGTACCTTGTCATCGATGGTGTCAAATTTGGTGAGCACAATTCCATCAATGAGACGTGGTGTCTGGGCCATGGAGTGATCAGCAAGGGCCTTGTTAAACTTGACCTAGGGGAAAAATACAGCCAGGAAATGAGTCCATGTAGGTTCTTCTAAGCAGGTGTCCATCATTGGTATGCGAGCACCTCCCAAAGTGTACACAGAGGCACATGCCAATAGGGGCCTTTTCCCTCTGGTAGAATTTTGTTTGAGGTTAAAGAATCAGAAACTAACCAGCTGATCCACAGCTTCATTTCCCACCAGGGCTTCCCCGACAAACAAGACCAGGTCAGGGGTGTTGACTGCAATGAGTTTAGCCAGAGCTGTCATCAAGGGGGCGTTGTCTTGCATGCGGCCAGCAGTGTCCACCAACACCACGTCAAACCCCTGGTTACGTGCTGGGAAAAGAGATGAAGCAAAGTGAGAGAGTTCTAGTCACACGCACTCTGCTCCTCCAGCTACTGCCCTTCTGCAGAGCATCAGGGATTTACTCAAGTCTCTTTCCCCACCTCACAATATTTTCTCACTGCAAGACACCCACAATCCATAATAAATCCCCTCCCTGGGATAGGACCAGTCATTATAAAAATTAAGGGACTAGAACTGTGGGCCCAAGCAAGACCCCAGATGAAGAGCCTTGCACTCTAGGGAAGGTCAGCTACAGCTTGGGCCCTTCTCTCAAGCAGGTAGGTTCAAACCTTTCCCAGTAGGCAGATTTCTACTCAACCTTCACTAGGTAAACTGAGGCACACACTGACCCTTATGAAACTGGCTTACTTCACCCCACCCCCACTCCTCTATGCCATTCAAGTTCAGAAGAGGGGGCACAGCAGCTAATGCACAAGGTCACTGATTTCCTGGAGGAAGGAGGAATCCATCCCCACTGCTGGAAGCCTTCCCTGATCTCCAGTCTGTGCTCCACCCAGGGCTGTTCTTGACCTGTCCATTGGCCCGGGGACCTGAAGAGGAAGTGGGGTCTATTACGAGTGTGGTGGCGAGGAAGCAGTAAGGAATGGCAAACCTGCAGTGTCAATGACAAAGCCAGGAATACAGCCCAGCTGAAACCTTTACGCCACACGCCAGGAGTCCTGACTGGTATTCCCACCTCCCACCCCAGAACAGCCAGCTCCTGGCTTGGAATGCAAGAGTCGGCCAAGGCAGGGCTAGGGCTCACCATACGCAATGGCCTCCATGGCAATGCCAGCAGCATCCTTCCCATACCCCTTCTCGTAGAGCTGCACCATGGTGCGGCCGCCGTGACTCTCCGGGGGGTGCAGAGCATTCAGACGGCGGGTGTGCGTGCGCAGCTGCTCCACGGCTCCGGCTCGGAAGGTATCGCAGGCGGCAATGAGGACGCTGAACCCGTTTTCAATCAGCCAGAAAGAGATCTGGGGGCAGGGGAAAGAGATCCTGTTACCATCCCCAGCCTGAGTCCAGCTCTGCTCAGCTCCCAGCCCCTCTGAGCCCCATATGCCACCTGCAGGTTGCTTGCTGTGTCATTCCCCCCACCCCAAAGGTCGACAAAGGAGATTCCCCGAGTGTCCCAGCCCAAGGCAGTCACTGACAAATCAAGTAGGGAAGGGGCGTAAACCAAGGGCCCAAGTCTCCAGAGGAGAGTGGTGAACATGTTGGCAATGCCCCCCCTTCCCAATCCCCAAAAAGAAAAGGGAACCTACTCCATGCTCTTCTAGAATGCCAACAATCTATACAGGTGCTTCCATCTCAGGCCCCAGCCGAATCCCTCGGCTGAGTTACAGCCCCTAGTCCCGCCACCCCCACAGAAATGCCCCTTTGAACACACCACGCCGAGGCAGTGATCAAGCCAGCACTGGTTCCTATCTCCAACCCCACACGTGCTTGCAGGCATCACTAAGCTCTGCCTGTAGTAACCAATACCCTGCACGTCTGCACAGCCTTCTAAGGATGCCAGTGTCCATTGCCTGCTCAGGGCAGTACACACAGGCCTCTAGTGACAGCGCTATCCTAGGGATGACATCATCACTGCTGCAGTTCAGGGCTGCCTTCCTGCTGCTCCCAGAGCACAGCCTGAGTCGGGCATTTAACAGCACTGTTCATATGACCATGTCAAGCCTTCCAATCAGTTGCACACATTGTAGGAAGAGCCTGATCATCTAAGCCAGACTGAGCCTGAGGGAGGTAAGGACACAGGGAAGAGTCCTAAGCGGCAGCTTCTCCAGATCCTCGGTTTCATCAGCCAAGCCATGGGTTTAAAGATAAACGTGAAGGGCTTTGAAATTGACTAGGCTGGTAGAAGTCCCTTTAACTAGCACAGTGATCTGTTAGCGGGATCTCTTCTCCCCTGCTGATGTTGACAAGGGGCTTTTCGGCAGGGAAGGAGGTGTGCATGTGAATGGAGTCAGAGCACACACCAGCTCTCCCTCCCCACTAGGTAGTGCAGACTAGTGGCAATATACTAGTGCATGATTTAGGAAGTTGAGCTGCCCATCAGCACAACAAAATTCAAAGAGCTGTTGGACCCACAAAGGAAGTGAACTCAGAGGAATGATTTTTGCTAACATTTTGGTTCTAGGGATCTGGGTGCCATAGCCCAAGGGGATTTGAGATGGTGTCCCCAGAATACAAGTAGGAACAGGAGGGTGGATTCTCCTGAAGTGACCGGGCTGATCCCTGAGAACGCAGGCAGGCTGCGCCCTACCTTGGCTAGGTTGGTCGACTTTCCAACCCCATTGACACCACAGAAAGTGACGACATATGGCCGGCGGTGGCGCTGAGCGTCCATGACGTCACGCAGCACGTCCACGCGGCGCTGGGGCTGCAGGATCTGCACCAAGGACTCCTGCAGGGCCTGCTTCACTGTTGAGGTCACCGCTGGGAAAGGAATTAGAATTTGTCAGCATTTGATCCCAGATGAGGTGGCTGGAGCACTGCCCATCCTTCCCCCACAGCATCTCAGGAGCATAACAGTCAAACGCAACCTAGATTGGCTCACAACTGCCACGCCCAGAAATGTGGGTTCCCTTTGGAGCAGACTGGCTGTTCCCTTGTTAATCTGCCGATTGTGCCATTAGGTTCACTTGCTGGCCTCCCCTGATAGTGCGTCTCTAGAACAATTGCTGCCTCCTTTCTATCCTGGAGCAGGGATGGACGAATTAATTCACTCCTGCCCCAGACTGCTACGAAAAGGTGTGAAATTGAGCGACCACCGTTCTATAGATTCCCAGGCCTCTGCCCGTTTCATCGACTGCAGCAGAGCTTCCCATTAGCAAATCTCAGCTCTTGGGTGTAAGGGGTTAAACCTGTGAACTGCTGCAGAGGTTGGCATCACAGATTTAACCTTCTCCCCCACGTATCCTTTGAAGGCCAAACTACAGGAATCCAGAACTGCAGTGGATTAGACATTCCTAAACCATGGAGAGGTGCTTACCCAGCAGGAGAAATACCGGCTGAGGTTATCCCCTTCTGCACTTGCATTGAGAGTCACAAGCCACTTGGCAGCCAGAGACCAGGCTACGCAAGCACAAACAGGCCTCAGGGGCAGGCTGGAACAAGCCCAGGGTCCCATGTCCCTCGGAATATTAGAAGGGCCGAAACACAGCCGAAAAGCAGCAGCGATCTGCGGGGACTAGCACGTTTTGTTTCAAGCATCAGGGCAGTGGGTGGGGGAAGAATGAGACGGTATTACAGAGACTTGGGCCTAACAGGTTAGAGAACTGAGAGCAGCTCCTGGAATGGAAGGACAGAAACACTTACTGGTGAAGGTGCCCATCACTTTCCCTTCCAGTTTCTTAGCCACCGATTCACACAGCTGGACAGCTATTTCAGCCGCAACGTTCTTCGCTTTGGAAGAGAAAAGCCAAAGGAGCGGATGTTAGCGTCGCAAGACTCTTGGGCTACAGGACTCAGGGTTCTCCCAGTCCCCCTAGAAGGTCTCTATCCCAGCCAGCTCCAAGGGAGGAGGAGTCAGAAGGGTAATCCGCCCCTGAGGAAGGGCAGAGCTTGGGTTGCCAATCATACCCTGCTCTAGAGCAGACAGCAATATGGACACAGAGTGCAGATAGCCTCCAAGGCCTTGAGAAGGGCATGAAATGTGCCCTCTTATCCCCAGTCACAACCCACAGCCCAGATGCTTCCTCAAATGATCTTTCAGCCCCAAAGCAACCCCCTGCACCCCATGGGAAGGGAGATCAAGACAAGGACTTCACTGTCGGACCCCCAGGGAAGTACAGATCCTGTTTTGGGGCCAATGGTTTCTGTCTACATCTGTCAACGCCAATGATCCCAACCATTTTATCTTCCTCCCCTACCCATCAGAGTCCTCTGGATGAGACAAGGCCTTCCGAACCCATCCACATCACTGCTTGGGACACAAGTTCCCTTCCGAGTCTGTTCCAAAAGTGCATTATATTCAGTTCAGCCTGATTCGATCTGATGTGGGCGAATTACTGCCCTCTTAAAAATCTAGGATTGTCACTAGACCCTGACCATTCCCCACCTCGTCACCAGTACAACCCAAGAGGCATTTTACAGAATGTGAGCAAATCAATTAGTATATATAAAGAGCAGGATCTTTGTTAAATACAATGTGTAGAGCCACACAAACCTACAGGCCTACTATCCTAAGCACCACACTGTCAACTAGTCCAACAACAGGGTATCATGTCAGACGTAACTCAACTGGGATTATCCAGCGTGTCATGCCACAGGAAAGGATAAGTGACAGACAGTCGTGGATTTCACCTACGACCTTGATATCACAGGAGAGTTGGCCACTCAATGTACTTGATCCACTTGCAAAAGTCCCTGAGAGAAATTTTACAGCAGCATTGTAGTCAGAGCTATGTTACAGGTTTGTTTCAATATCATTCAAAACACCAGGATCTACCTCAATGTAGGACACTGGGTAAGTGAGTCCCCAGTTCAACAGTTTAAAATCAGGCCCACGCATCCAGGGAGAGGCTCATCAAGGGGGACTTCTGATGGTGAGTGCTGTATGTGGGACACATCCCAAACATCCTTTGTTCTGTTAGCCTCCCTCCACGAGCTCTGTTCTGCACATATATTCAAGGCAGCAGAACACATGCTGTGGAAATAGCATATGCAACGCTTCTGCAGCACGCTTTATAGACAGCGTGGGAGGACGTAACCGAACTCCAAACTCCACTAAGGAGAGATTAGAACAATACTGGAAGAAGAACATAAGAACGAACATAAGAACGGATGTACTGGGTCAGACCAAAGGTCCATCTAGCCCAGTATCTGTCTACCGACAGTGGCCAATGCCAGGTGCCCCAAGGAGAGTGAACCTAACAGGCAATGATCAAGCAATCTCTCTTCTGCCATCCAGCTCCACCCTCTGACAAACAGAGACTAGGACACCATTCCTTACCCATCCTGGCTAATAGCCATTAATGGACTTAACCTCCATGAATTTATCCAGTTCTCTTTTAAATGCTGTTATAGCTCTAGCCTTCACAACCTCCTCAGGCAAGGAGTTCCACAAATTGACTGTGCGCTGCGTGAAGAAGAACTTCCTTTTATTTGTTTTAAACCTGCTGCCCATTAATTTCATTTGGTGACCCCTAGTTCTTGTATTATGGGAATAAGTAAATAACCTTTCCTTATCTACTTTCTCCACATCACTCATGATTTTATATACCTCTATCATACCTCATGATTTTATATACCTCTACCTTAGTCTCCTCTTTTCCAAGCTGAAAAGTCCTAGCCTATTTAATCTCTCCTCATATGGGACCCGTTCCAAACCCCTAATCATTTCAGTTGCCCTTCTCTGAACCTTTTCTAATGCCAGTATATCTTTTTTGAGATGAGGAGACCACATCTGTATGCAATATTCAAGATGTGGGCCTACCATCGATTTATATAAGGGCAATAATATATTTTCCTTCTTATTCTCTATCCCCCTTTTCAAGAGTTCAAGAGACAGGCTGGAAATAGCAACAGTTCCATGATCACTGGCTAACGGGGTAAAATTCAGGGCAACCTACAGCTTCCGTGGCAGAGCTACAACCCCACTTCCTGGAAGAGTCACTTTAAATCCTTAATGTTGATCCAAAACCAGGAAACAGAATTTTAGCGACAGGACTGGAGAAATGGCTCCTTCCAAATGCAGAGCAGTCGATCTAGAGCCTGACTCCGAAAGCAAGGCCACAGGGTACTAGTTTGTAAGAGACATTCCAGACTTACCGATCAGATGATCCTTCATCTTCTCCAGCACAGAGTCCATGTCCTCTCTTGTTAAGCTTTTGGAACCCACCAAGCCTTTCAGCATCCCAAACATGCCTCCCAAACCACCCTTCTTAGCCCTGTGAACAAGCAAAGTGTGGTTACACATTACAGCTCTCAAGCGTAAAGGGCTGGTGATGCTCTTGAAGAGAATAGCAGCTAAAGGAAGGGGAAGCCAAGACTGCAATTCTCAAGCTAATATGCAGCCGGTCACTTTTGCCCTCTGGGACTGAGCCACTCCCTAGTTCATGGCATTTTAACAGGAGAACCAGATTAACAGGCAGTAGTTCACACTGGGCCCTGGTCTGTATTAGCGGATCTGTGAGCAGCACAGACAGAGCTAGGTTTGCAAACCCCACCTTGTACAAAACTTCTGCACGAAACAAGTTCCAAAGTTGTCTGGGAACTAGCATGGGTTTTGCTCAGTTACTGTGCCCAGAGAGGTACCAATGGTATATCAGGAGTCATCGAGGGAACACAGATCCAGCTTGCAAGTGGTGATTGCAGGATCATTTAGTCTAATGACTCAGCCTGCAGAAATGGAAGGGCCATCCACAGCAGACTGCCTATTCGCCACGTGCACCAGCATTTGGGACAAAGCAGGCCAAAACCATGTAGTGCGTTAGGACAATACTTCCTTCCTGAAGCCAAGGCACCAGCTAGCAGTGCCCAAGATCCATGTAAGCTACTCTATACAAGCTTAGCAGACTGGACATGTTGGAGGAAAAGCTGTAGGAGATAAGCAAGGAGATAGCTGGGATAGGGGGGCTGCAGGAGGACTTACCTGGGCTGTGAAGGGTTCTGAATAACCTTCTCCTCTTCAGGTTCCTCTTCATCACTCTCATATTCAAGATCATAAAGGCGGCCAGGCTCCCGATCTCGATCTCCTAGGGCCTGAAAAGGAAGGTGGTAGGGGAGAGGGGAAGCCATACAGAGAATCAGAACCTGGCATTTAAGCCTTAGTTGACTTGTTTCACTGGCTCTTTGCTACAGAGAACGCTTGTGAGGGGCCAGTCAGAATAATGTGACCATCTGTAGCACCTGCGGGGACTTCGGGGAGTTTGATTAATATGGTCTAATCACCACAACTCCCTAGCGAGCTAAGTGGTGGTTTCCTTTTACACAGGGGGCTGAAATAACTTCCCCCAAGATCACATAGCAAAGCAATGACAGACAGGAATAGAATTCTGGGGTCCCGATTCCCAGCCCTCTGCTTCATCTACAAAACAACCTTCCATATTGCATGGGTATCCCCCTAAGGTAGGTTCCCCCACACAGCTTTGCTAGCAGTTGGGGAGCTGATTTCAGTTCCTCCGAGAGATGATTCCTCTGGCACTCAGGTCGAAAACTGTAAGAGCACCACTAGGAGCCAGATGGGTGCAGCTTTCCACAACGTAGTGGAGACTGAGCAATAACTTGGGCAGTGCCGTCCCACTAGTTTGCCAAACTAAGTCCTTATCTGTAGCAGACATACCCCCCAGTTTCTGTTCGGTTCTGCATGCTCTAATCCAGCCATGGAGCTTGGGCCACTCTCAGGATCTCCACCTGAGAGTACTATTCAGGTGAAGGTAAGCTGCTGTGGCAATGCCCCAGGGCCTAGCACAGGGGCTAATCATTCTATAGGAAGGGGAAGGTTTAGGACCGTACCATGTCAGGGTCGTACTCCTCTGTGGGACAAGTGTCTGTGTTTCCGTTGGTAGTGGAGTTACTATAATCGAGTACTTTGGCATTAGAGTTCCCCAGCTCCCACACACGGGGCTTCTTCCCCTTCTCCTTCTGAGTCTCAGGCTTTGGGGACTTGCTGGGAAGGCAGAGAAGAAGCTATTAAAGCAAACTCTGATGACAGCAGCGACAGTCCCACCATGAGTGGACTCTACAAGAAGCGATTTTAAGCAGGAGGTGTCTCCCATATGAATGGGATGAGTTTATAGGGTTTACCATGTGGGACTGGACCACTGGGTTCACCAGGTATTCCATAGTGGCCAATATGTTGATGCTTCAGTGAATGAGAGAACTTCCGTAACATCCCTCCCCAGCTTTGAAAATTCTTTTCTGACCCCCATCAGTTTGTAGGGTAAGTTGCTAGCATCCCTTTAATCTGGAGGCAGTCAAGAAAGCATGGGCAACATTCAGGGAAGACTCGTGTTAACCACCCAAAGATTAGAAAGATAGCAAGTTATGGTTAAACTGAAAAAAGGATGAAGTATGGAAGCGAACTGCAAAGGTCACCCAACCAGCCTCAATTCTGACCCCGTACCGCTGTCAAACTTAGTGCAACAAATTGCTTTGCTCTGTAGGTGTCCCCAGTACAATTCAACATGCGGCCCTCCGCTCTTACCAGGAGAGTCCCATCACTGAGGAGGCTTCTAACTGTTTATCCAATACAACCTCTCTCTTTTGAGTCACACGTACCACTGGGGAACAGGGTTGTACAGCTGTCCCAGATACACTTTTTGGATGCACAAACTGACCAAATTCTTTCTCCCCGCCCTCCAGTGAATGACACAGGCATCCTAAAGAAGCCAAAAGCCACAGGAGATGTTTGAATGATGGCAGTTTGCCACTGCTGGCAGACTGAGCGTCTGGCATTCCAATCGCTGCTGCAGTCTGATCAGGTGATTTTCAAAAAAGCTCACGTTGAGTGAAATCCTGGCCTCACTGAAGTCAACGGCAAACCTCCCACTGACTTCAATATGGTCAGGATTTCACCCTTTGTCTAAGTTCCTGGTCATGCACAGGGCAGACACATGTGGACAGCACTGGATCACTGAGAGGGCCCAAAAGGTGCCATCTCCACACTTTCAAGCAAGCTCAAGGAGATACTTTTTCAAAAGCCAGTCTCTTGTTTAAGCCTGCGTCGTTGGAGCCCTAAGGTAACCTACTGCTGCCTCACCTTCACCCAGGAAATCTGGCAATGACATTTCAAAGAGCACAAGCCCTTAAAAGCCACACCATGTGCCAGTCCTCAGGATTAGAAAGGGCACAGGTCATCACTGTCACTGGAACAATGGGATATTCCTGCATTGTAATGCTAGGGAGGGGTGTTTTAAAAGCAGATCTGTTTGTTCCACCCTAAGGAAGAGAGTCTGAAGCTATCTTGTCCACTATCCACCCAACACATTAAGAACAATTGACAAAAGTTGGTGGTTCAAAAGCAGTATGATAAATAGCTCCTTGTCCATTGTTAATGGATGAAACCCTCCCCCAACACAGATCTGCCACCCTGCCACCACCACCTCTCTCAGACTGGAGAGGGGGACACAGGTCTGTCATCCTCTCACTCACTTGGACTTCTCTCCTCCTTTCAGGCGCTTCTTGAAGAACTCCTCACGGTTCTTTTGCAGGATCTCATCCTTGGTCAGTTCCTCCCTGTCCCCAGTTGCCGCAGGAGGGTTCTGCTTTGCATCTGGGGCTGCTTTACTGGGGACTGTAGCAGCTTCGGTTCCTGAAGCTGGACAAGACAGAGCCCTCACCACAACGTACACACATGATTGAAGGGAAACTGCATTTACTCAGTGCTAAAAGGTGATCAAGCAATTGACAAGCACTCAGGAGTCAGGGAATCCCAGACGAGTTCTCCTAGTATCATTAGCTCAGCAAAGCTAAACATTTATCCAGGTTTCTACACCCTGCCCATCAGGACATAAACCCCTTTATGTAAGGTATCTGTGTGTGTCTCTAGCCCCTAGCTGAAGAGTTTGGAACTAGATGGAAGTGAATTTTATATTTCAGTCTGAAGGCAGCAAGGTTTGCGATCATAACCTTTTCCAGAAGTTGCAGTGTTATAAGCTGGCTCCCAAGGAAGCCATCACTCGTGCTTGCGATTTATGGCATACAGTAAGTTTTCCATTTAAATAGGGGGAAAGAATGGCAAGTAGGGCAGTGACTGAGCCAGTGACAAAGTGACCTGAACTTTGGGATTTCCCTGACCTCAGCGCTTAATCCCATAACCTTAATGCTAGTTTACCCCTCTGCTAATTTCCGAGGTTTCTCTCAAAAGAGCTTGCACCTGGTGGAGGCTTAAAGGCACTGAAGTCAGACCCTAAATCCATACTTAAGAATCTAATCAAAGGAACCTGTTTTTCACAAGTGCTGAGCACTGGAGTCAATCAGGCTTTGATTTAGGTCCCTACCTTTAGGCACCCAAGTTCGAAAATTTTGACCTAAACTTGTATGAAACAAGGCAGAGCAAATGAGCAGCAAGTCTGCATGTCATGCACCTGGACCTGCCAGCTGGTGGTCTGTGTCACTGAATCAATTGCTACATGCAGGGCAAAGGACGCTGGCAGCCACAGAAGGGCAAAAGCAACTGGAATAGTGGATCTGAATCAACCTGTTCCAGTAACAGATGCTACTGGGCAGATGTGCCTGCAGACAAGCATGCGCTGGTTGACCTTCACTGAGGGCTTGGTCACAGCCTGGTTCTGGAGCCCTCTGGGCTATTTGCTCATCCCACTGCACGGATCTGTCAGTTGCATCCACTTACCCTCCTTTTTGGAACCTTTGTTTTTCTTGTTCTTGGCTTTCTCCTTTGGTTTCTCCCCTCGAGTTTCTATCATAGACTTGACAGTCTTCTGAGACTTCACAGACTGTTCAAATGTCTTCATGGCAGTTGGAGCTCGGATTTTACTGCTCTCCTCTGCTTCCCTGATCAAAAAGAAAGTGTGTTATTCACGCTCCAAAACACAGTCCAGGTCCAGAACTTAGCATCACTAAGTTACTATTTTTGCTTTTCAAATCGTGACCAAATCTTGGCACGTCTATCAGGAACAATCATTCCAGAACCTGAAACCACCGATTTCACCTGTTTCCGGGAAACAGACTTTTTACTCACCGTGACTTCATATTAACTAGGACATTATCTGCCCCACTCTAACCCCACAATCAAGGATCTCAGTCACCAATGAAACACACTCCAAAGGCTTCTACAATCAAGTAGCTTGGAAATTGATCAGAGTTGGCACTTGTGAAGTAGCAGTGACTCATATCAGGGATGCTGGGGGAAGGAGAGCTTGGCTGTATGGGGAGTGAAGATGGACTCAAAAGGAACGCCTTTTATACCACCGGGTTCTGTTCCCACTCACAGTGTAAGCCTGCCTCAGAACAGAAGATCTGTTGATGGGATGACCCTTGATGTGAGGTTGATATTTTATGGCCAGTTGGTTGGGTGCAAGATGGCCAAGTGCCACCACCTTGACTCGCATACATCACTGAGAGCCAGCTGGGGGCAGTACAGCTAGCTCAGTTATTTCCAAATTGACAATGCAGCACGACCCCGACCCAAGCGTTCTGACTGAGATGACCTCAGTGTCCCGCTGGTCCCGATACAGAGGGGCACTGAAAGCAGCCATGCTGGCTAGTCCAATCCAGGACATCGGATGTTGAGTATCTAGCCCAAGGTCATGTCTCCTGTATGAGAAGTCCTTTGGCACAGCAGCCACATCTGCATAACAGCCTGTGAACAGGTGAGCTCCTATCTCTTGCTCCAGTCAGATACGGTTCACAAAGGACTTCAGTTGACGGAGACTTTTTGTTTAGTCAAATTCTTTTGGACACTATGGGATCCTTAGGTTATGCCTAGTGAGCTTCACAGCAAGTCAGTGGAAGTGCACTAAGTCCCCTGCACTAACTATTATACAACACTCCCTCCAACATTCCTAATAGAAGACAAACAGCCAAAATAAGAGCCCAAACAGCGCACACTGCATGAGTGCACAGACATAATATGGCTACACAGACCACTTGCCAATTCTTAATATAGGGCATTCAAAACACAGCACAAAGGAGATACACAAGGAAACTGAGCCACAGCAGAAATGGTCTCGTTACCGGAGGAGATGTAAAAAATCCTCTTTAAAATCAAAGGTGCCATTGAGGAGCCCCAGGGTGCCTTTCTGCTGGAATTCATTGCGGTATTTATCCCGGAACTCCTTATGGACGTCATCTATCAACTTATCCACATAGGTTAGAGTCAGGATCTTCTGAAATCCAACCTGGAGGGAAGCGAACAGAAAGTTACAAGCGTTGACAGAAAGCAGACGCTATGTGTATTATTAGCTGAAAGGAAGGTACACTGCATTGCATTCTTATTGCTATACATCTAACTAGCAAGAACCACCACTAAATAGCTTAAATGTGAGAAGGGAGATAGAAGAAGCTGCCATCTTGACAATTAGATAATTTATGACTCTAGGACAATTTACCTTAGGGCCAGTGCCAGACCTCAAATCCAATAATGCCACTCAGAACCCTCCCCACCCAAACTCCACCCCCAACCTGCCTAAGGCTCTGGGAGGGTGGTGGTGGGGGTCTGGGGTACAGGCTCTGGGCTGGGGCAGCGGATGGGGGTGCAGGCTCTGGGAAGGAGTTTGGGGGTGGGACGGGTATGTGGGGAGTGGGTGCAGGCTCTGGTAGGGATTCTGGGGGCAGAAGGGGGTGTAAGGAAGGGGTGCAGGCTCTGGGAGGGGGTCAAGCGGTGTGGCCCTTACCTGGGGCTCCAAGGTGGGGCCTCCCTGCACTGCTGCCCCCAGGCACGACCCCCGCAGCTTCCCATTGGCTGCAGGCCCACAGGGAGGGGCTGGCAGCCACGTGGAGTGGGCGGGCAGGAAGCTCTGCTGCGCTGCTGGTGGTGGGTGGGGCCCCGGGCCATTTAAAAATCGCCCAGGGGATGTGTGTGTGGGGGGGGAAGCACCCGGGGCAGCAGGTGGGGCCAGGGGAGAGATCCAGCCCCACAATTGCTGGAGTCCTGTGGCCCACATTGGGGAGGTTCTCAGGCCACAGATGGCCAGTGGGCTGAGAGTTTGAGACCCCTGATCTAGGACTACAGAGTCCACTTCAAAGCTTTGGAGATCAGAGACTTTCAAAGATGCTATAAGGAAAATTCTATGTATTAGCATTTTAGGTTAAAAGGGAAACAATCAACTTGAAAAAGCACAGCTCGGAAAATACTGTATCTCCTACTGTTACAAACACCTAAGATGATACTAACAGCTATCGGGGGGAAAAAAAATCTTCATTTTCCTTAGGCTGTTGTACATTTGAGAGCACTTTGGGTATAGTCAGTTTCTCCTTTGAATTGGACTTTTACAGATAGGGTAGAAAAAAACCTAAATAGGAAGATGTTATTGTAAAAATCACAAATTGGCAGAGATACATGAAGCTATTTTTAACTTTTTAAAATGTACTCGATTTCAACTTGAAATGTGTCCTCATTTTACTATTTCGAACCATTACATTAACCAAATTCGTTTTTAGAAACTGCAACATATGATACAGCTTCACAAGCCCGATTTCCAATGGAGACTGATCTCAATCCTACTGTACATCATAAGGCTAGAACTGCTAGTATCTACAGTGCTGGATGATTAAAATAGCCGTTAGCCACACACACGTTACTGAATATATATTAAAATATCAGCAGGTATTGCTAGAAACGACTCTCAAAGTTCATTTAGTACACACCCACTAAAGCACACTTTTTTAGGGTCCAGCTCTGCGGTCATTTTCTCCTGCTGAGAGCACATCTCACACAATCAGGCCCGAAATTATCCCTAAATTTAAAGTACACTAAAGGGTGAGGGGGATTCTCCTTCATACCTACTGTACAGATTATCCTGTACAAAGGCACTGTTTACCACATTAGGAAGGGGGTAGCCACGGATTACCTCACAGCAATACATAGCCTTCACTCACATCCCCAAATAGAGCAGATAGTCTCAGGACAGAGTGTAAGAACTGCATCCAAGATGACCTTATAGAGGGACCTGGCTAATCTGGGATTGGCTTTTGACCCCAAGCCAAGGGCATCCAGAACAGTTAGGCAGAATTGATCTGCTGGTTAATACACGTGCCACGGACGCCTTAATCTGCACATTGTAACCCACAGCTAGCCTCATCAAACTCGTTTAAATCAAACACTAAAAACAAAACTGTGAACTGAAAGAAATCTGGCTAAATGTACATAAAAAGCTGCTGACAATTCAATCCATGCCAAGCAAAGAACGCAAATATTTGGCACCATCATCACTGCTCAAGGCTCTAAGATTCCCACTTATAGCAAAGTGGAAGGGGGACTCCCATGTTACTTTATTTGAGGCTTTTGACAGGATCCTGTTAGACTCTGACACACTCAGATGAGACCAAGGATAAATTCTCAACCCCAACGAAGTCAATGGGAGTTTTGCCACCCACTTCAGTAGGGCTAGGATTTCACCCCAGGCCGCCTCCTGTGGTAAAAACCCCAGATTTTTAGATTTCAGAGAGATTTTTGTCGACTGAGCCTTACTTGAAAGGCTTGTTAGAATCACCACTGGAATTATACCAGCCACCCACACAAAGATGACATCTCACTCTCCTCTAGTGCCATGGCTCCTAAACCCACTCACCAATGGCACCTCCATTATACATAATGGACCAGAAGCAACCCCAAAATGCAACTGGAGTACCAGTTACAATTGGCCACTGAGTCTTGTATGGATCAGTCTAACTTACCCTGTTAAATCTGGGCGATTCAATTCAACGTCACAAGTAAATTGGACAAGTCACTTCACTACAATAGCGGCCAGGAGTCCTTGGTCAATATTATAACAAACCATACACCCTATTATTGCTCGCTAACAAATGGCTGTTCTGGAATCACAATAGCCTGTCGCTATTTTTAAAATGAAATACACCTTGTAGAGCACATTTTATCTAAGGATTTCAAAATATCTTTCAGACGTTAATTTCACCTCAAAGGCTCTACACTTGGAGGCAGATATCAGAGTTACATCACATTGTGCTTCATTGTGGCATCTGCGATAGTAACTGACTCAAGGTCATGAAGCAAGACTGGACAGTTGCTCTGAACAGAGGCTTTTTCAGCCATGCGCAGTGTCTTGAGTTTAGGATGTCTTAGCACCACTAATCCTAGCATCATCACCCCCAAAGAATTCTGTCCATGCTGCATACTGAATGGTCTTGTGGAAATACTGTTCTTGGTGGGGTGGGAGCTGAGTTACTACAGAGAATTCTTTCCTGGGTGGTGGCTGGTGAGTCTTGCCCACATGCTCAGAGTTTAACTGATCGCCATATTTGGGGTCGGGAAGGAATTTTCCTCCAGGGCAGATTGGCAGAGGCCCTGGAGGTTTTTCGCCTTCCTCTGCAGCATGGGGCACGGGTAACTTGCTGGAAGATTCTCTGCAGCTTGAGGTCTTCAAACCACAATTTGAGGACTTCAATAACTCAGGCATAGGTTAGGGGTTTGTTACAGGAGTGGGTGGGTGAGATTCTGTGGTCTGCATTGTGCAGGAGGTCAGACTAGATGATCATAATGGTCCTTCTAACCTTAAAGTCTATGTTCTAATAAGTATCTGTTTATTAATACACCAGTATAGTTTATTAGGGGTTTTATGTCATTCCAGGACGACACAGAGCCCTATAAAGCTTCCCCAAACACCTGGGCAGAGAGGAGGGGCTGTTTACATAGTTTACTTACCACAAACACAAGCTCAAACTGATTGTCCAGTTTGTATTTAAGTGTAAGAGCTTCATGGTTAAAAGAATTGTTGCCACCTCGCTCCTAAAAGAAAAACAAATAAAACAATTAATCCACCATAGAAGAGCTGTACACACTTCACATGGCGGGATATAAGCCTGCACTACAGCTGGAGAATTCCCTATATACAAATACCCAGAGTTATAGTTGCTGGAGTCTTCTTTGCCTCACCTTTAGTTCATAGCATCTGCCTTGCATCACAACCTGTTCTCTTGCATTGGGAATCGTTACTCAGTAACATGCTTTTCATAGGGAGAGTATGTAAAACCCCTCATTGCATAGCCCCAGCAGCCTCATTGACCCTCCTCCCAGATCCTTTGTGTACACTCCCCCCCCAAGTCAGCATAAAAGCTCTCTTCTGCAGCTCATGCCAACTGGAAAAGCCTTCTTAAATCACCTGTTTCTTATGCATCTTTATACCTTCACTTTATATCCCTCAGATGTTTAGCTCTGTAACCAAATAGTTTCAACTCTGAAGAGTATGGAGACCCCAGTCAAATCAAGGCTGTAAACCAGCCTTCAGAGTTCTCTAGAACCAAGTGGTCATCGCTCAATATTCCAAACCACAGGCTGTTAGACAGTATCTGCATGTCCACACTAGGCCTTGGATCTCCTGTCAACAGTTTAAGACTTAGCAACAACCTAATGCAAACTATACACAGTTTGCAGCCACACCAAGTACTGTAGTTACAAACGTAAGAAACTGCTATAGACCACAACAGGTTGTTCACAGCAGTACGCACAAGAGAGTGGTAACTTCCCAATCAGGCTGGCAAAAACCCTTTCTCAATACAGCTGTAGCAGGAATGATTCAAGGCCTCAGCCCACAAGCAGCTGAAGGTACTTCGTAGCAACCAGCTAAACCACACTCAGATGAAAAGGTAAACACCAGCCAAACATAGCACCTTTCATCCCAAGAGGACCAAATGCATTTCAGTCTCTATACAATTTAATCTACCCTCGTAAAGCAGTCACTTCTGAAGCGGATCACGGCAACCACCTGACAATACACAGCTATGATACACAATTGTTTAGCACAAGATGCGAAGACTTCTGTAGTCAACTGAAAATGCACAGGGACTTTAGGGAGCTAGACTGTAATTACTCTTGGAATCAGTCCTGGAAACCAAAGTTAACACTTCAACTCATGCAACATATCTTATAAGCAGGGCTTTGGAGCAGAGCCTGGAACTGGAGCGCAGAGCAGCAGGTTTTTGGCTGGAGCTGGAGCAGAGGACAGCTCCAAAGCCCTGTTTATAAGCAGCACAGAGTTTTTCCTACGCTGACCAGAATCTCAGTTTCCTATCTCAAATGATTGGTAAATTACATGGGCAGGGAACATAAACATTGCTTGATCTCACCTAAACACAGTCGGAATTGGGACTGCAGTCTATACCTAACCTCCCCACTTCCCAGTGAGCAACCAGAGCTAAGGAAGCAGCATGAGCCCCCAGCCCGAAGGAGATGGGGAGGCCCCACCACTGTGCTGCTGACAGATGCCTTGGCAAATTGCCAGAAGTTCTAGGCCTACAATCAACTGGCATAAACCAGAGATGATCATAGCCCCACTTGGCTATAACACAGACGGGGGACTAGGCACATCTCAGCATCTCCTAGGGAACAGCAATGGGACACTGTGGGTGGGATATATACAGGCAAGGCCCAGGCAACACCCCCGACTACAAAGCAGTGGGACAGTCTTCCAGAGGGCTGGGTGGCAACTGGATCAGAAATTACAGTGATGCTTTTTCCTGGAGGGGGCCCTACAGAGAAGCCCTATTTTTCATCAACTGCAACATCCGCCACAGGACAGAATGGGGGGCACCAGGGACCCCCAGGCAGATCTCTCCCCCCACTAGAAAATTAAGCCAGGGGCACCAGAGTCACTCCCCAAGGATGAGTGGGGGTGGCACGGTTCCAGGAAGGGGGAAGGATCTCTCCCTGTGAACGTGGGGGGACAGGGTTCCGGGGGGAAGGGGTGGGAAAGTTTCATCTCTTCTCCCCCCTCCCCCTGCCCCTCCCCAAGGGCTGAGCAGGGGAAAAGGAAGGGGGGGTCTCCCCCCGAGGGCTGAGCGGGGGAAGGAAGGGTTACAGGGGGTGTCCGCCCGAGGGCTGAGCGGGGGAGGAGCAGGGTCTGGGGGTCTCCGCCCGAGGGCTGAGCGGGGAGGAAGGGTTACAGGGGTGTCTCCCGCCCGAGGGCTGAGCGGGGGAGGAGCAGGGTTGGGGGTCTCCGCCCCGAGGGCTGAGCGGGGAGGAGCAGGGTTCGGGGGTCTCCCGCCCCGAGGGCTGAGCGGGGGAAGGAGCAGGGTTCGGGGGTCTCGGCCCCGAGGGCTGAGCGGGGGAAGGAGCAGGGTTCGGGGGTCTCCGGCCCCGAGGGCTGAGCAGGGGAGGAAGGGTTTCAGGGGTGTCTCCGCCCCGAGGGCTGAGCGGGGAAGGAGCAGGGTTCTGGGGGTCTCCGGCCCCGAGGGCTGAGCGGGGAGGAAGGGTTTCAGGGGTGTCTCCGCCCCGAGGGCTGAGCGGGGAAGGAGCAGGGTGGGTCTCCGGCCCCGAGCTGAGCAGGGGGAGGAAGGGTTTCAGGGGGTGTCTCCCGCCCCGAGGGCTGAGCGGGGGGGAAGGAGCAGGGTTCGGGGGGGGTGTCTCCGGCCCCGAGGGCTGAGCCGGGGGAGGTTCCGGCTGGGGCGCGGCGCGGGCGGGCGGGGGCCGCAGGCCGGTCCCGTCTCACCTGGAGCAGCACGGAGCGGATGAGCGCGTTGACGGGCGCGGTGCAGGCTGCCGCGGGGCCGCGCACGCCCTGGAAGCACCACAGCACGAGGCCGCCCTTGCTGAAGATGGTGAAGAAGTCGAGCATGGCGGGGCCGGCTCCGGGCCGTGCCCGGGGGAACGGGGGCAGCGGGGTCCGGGGCGCCGGGTCACCCGCCCGACCGCCTCGCCACACGTCAGACTAACTCCCGGCCTCACTTCCGCCGGAAACACCACGCCACGGCTGGGGCACAATGCAGGGGGTGGGGCCGGAAGGAGAAGGTGATTGGTCCGTTTCGTGTTGGGGGCGGGATCTAGTGACCGTACTGTCCTATTCCTACTAGCGTTAGGGGAGAACCGAGCGTGGGGCCGCGATTGGTCCGTTCTACGCATGCGTACGACCTAGAAGCTCAGAGGGCCCTATCCGCGCGCGCTGCGTGGAGGCGGAGCCCGCCGTGGCGGCATTGATTGGTCCCTTATGGTAAGACTCCCTAGTCAGTCCTATTCGTGGGCGTGGTCCAATGCGGAAAGGCCAACATGGGGGGCGCGGATTGGAGGCTTGCCCGGGGGTAGAGTAGTGTGGCTGGAGGCCATTGGTTGTCACGGTCACGGTGCCTGTCTGCGGTCCGCGTGCGGGGTTGCCCTGCCTGGCAGACATGATTCGGGCTGGCCGCCTGTACCGGGCCCTGGGGCTCCTCCGAGCCCGCCCCCTGCCGGACCCCGCCGCGGGCTCCGCGCCGCCGTCCCGCCGGCTCCGCACCGGCCACCCCCAGCGCCGGGACATCTTCGCCGGTCAGGTGGTGAGGGGGGGTCCGAGCTCGGCTCGGGGCCCGGGAAGGGGGGGGGTCCGAGCTCGGCTCGGGGCCCGGCAAGGAGACGGGGGGCTTTGCTCGGGGAGGGCTCTGAGCTCGGGGCCCGGCAAGGAGACGGGGCTTTGCTCGGGGAGGGGGTCTGAGCTCGGGGAGGCCCGGCAAGGAGACGAGGGGCTTTGCTCAGGAGGGGGTGTCTGAGCTCGGCTCAGGGCCCGGAAGGAGGTGGAGGGCTTTGCTCGGGAAGGGGGTCCGAGCTCGGCTCGGGGCCCGGGAAGGAGGTGGGGGGCTTTGCTCGGGAAGGGGGGGGGTCTGAGCTCGGCTCGGGGCCCGGCAAGGAGACGGGGGGCTTTGCTCGGGAAGGGGGGGGTCTGAGCTCGGCTCGGGGCCCGGGAAGGAGGTGGGGGGCTTTGCTCGGGGAGGGGTCCGAGCTCGGCTCGGGAAGGAGGTGTGGGGCTTTGCTCGGGGAGGGGATCCCGGTGGGGTCTGGCCTCGGGCTGGGACCCGGGGGTCCCGGCTTCCCATGGCATTGGAGTGTGATGTTACATCCTGTTGCCTGGCTGTCGCAGGATGGCCCCAGCTCCCTGGTCCGGGAGACCCCCAGCAGGTGCTGGGCGTGGCCTGGGGCTGGGGTGTGAACTCACCTGCTCAGAGCCCCTACTGCTTTTGCCCTGTCAAGGATGGAGAGGGCACCAGTGGGCTGTACCCAGAGACTTGCTGCATAAGGGTTGGAAACCTTAACCAGCCTGCCTCAAGGCCTCATTGCGCTGTAAGGAGCCGGGGGCAGGGGGGCTTCCTATAATGGCTCAAGCATACGGCTGGGAGCCAGGCAACCTAGACTCTCTCTATGTTAGTCAGAGTTTATCACATAGGATGTGTTCACTATTAACCCGCCTTTCATATTGTCCTTACAACTTTCATCTCTTGTGGCCAAGTTGCTCCCCGGGATATCCTAGCAATCTCATTGGTGGCACTCCAGTGGGTAATTCAGCCCCTGGATTTTAGCATTAAGAGTCATGTAGCGGATAAGGCACTGGACGGGGACTCAGAAGAGAGAGGTGCACTTCCTAGCTGTGCCATTGGCCTACGGGGTGACCTTGGTCAAATCTGTACCTCAGTTTCCCCATCTGTAAAACAAGGCTAATGATACTGACTTCCTTTATAAAGTGCTTTGAGCTCTGTGGATGAAAAGCACTATATCAGGGGTTCTCAAACTGGGGGTTGCGACCCCTCAGCGAGTCGCGAGGTTATTACCTTGGGGGTGGGGGTTGCAAGCTGTCAGCCTCCACCCCAAGCCCTGCTTTGCTTCCAGCATTAATAATGGTGTTAAGTATATAAAAAAGTGTTTTTAATTTATAAGGGGAGTCGCACTCAGAGGCTTGCTATGTGAAAGGGGTCACCAGTACAAAAGTTTGGGAACCACTGCGCTATATAAAGTTAGGTATTATTATTGTACGTGTTTATAAAGACAGTTAGGTTGTGAAATGGGATTCATCCAGCTCTTAAAGATAAATCCCGGGGGTCAGATTCCAACCTAGTGCAGGTCCAGTGGTGGTAGTGAACTTTGATCCATGTTTTATGTGGCAATGAATATGTGATGCGCAGGGGTGGTGGAAAGAGACTGAACTCTATTTCCTGGGCTCAGTTACATGACATTGATCGGGGTTACAAAAGGTTAACAAGTCTGTCACACCACAGGAGTCAGTGGCTCCAGTGTCAGCTTTGGGTGTGATGCCCCATGAGATAAGAAAAGAGTGACATTAAACACTGGGCTGGCATTGGAACTGGATTGAACGACCATGTGTGCCGATCTAGATCGCTAACCCACATGCCAAGAAGGGGAACCTATAGAGTGCACCCCGGAACGATGCACAAGTGACTGGCCTCTGGGGAGACTGGAACTTATTCTCTTGTTTCCATGGGTTCAGTATATGCTGTTCTGATGCACTTTCAAAGTTAACTTAACCTCTGTGTGGGTCCCACGCAGCAGAGAAATTAAACTACACATCATAACTGCAGCATGACTTGGAAATGACATGACATAACAGAGAAGATGGGTTTTTTTGTTTGTGTTTTTGTTTTTTTTTTGAGTTTCAGGCAGGTTCTCAAAAAACTCTGCCAAAACCACCACCACCTTTGGCACTGTTGTCTCCCTTGTTGGCAGTCTGAGCAGAGAAGCCAAGGAATGAATGAGGAGCTGGGACTCGAGTAATTTCTTGGCCCCAGGGAGTCACTCCATGGCAAGACTGAGGCTGTAACGGCTGGGCAATGTGCTTGTACTGTTACTGCCCAGGCTGCACCTGCAGAACCTGAACAGAAAAGTTGATTTCCAGGGCTGTCAATTGAGCGTCTTTCACCTGCACTGAATCCACTTAACAGAGAAAAAAGTCAATGTAACTATTTCCCCCGGCCTTCCAAAGGGAAGTGGGGAAAGCCCTTTGGTGAGCCATTGAAGACTGGACCGAGAGGTGCTGGTATTGTATTTGCACTGTAAGGATCCTTTTTGATCAAGTCTGTCAGACTGAGAAATGAGCCTAAGAAGCAAGGAGTCCTGTAACTGGGATTCCACTGGGTCTCAGAGCCAGAGCCAGCTCTGCTCCCAGCACCATATAGTCTAAATCTGGGTCTTTCCAGTTGCAGAGTTCCTGTGGAGTGTAGCTTTCTTGTAGGCTGGGGTGATCCCAGTCCATTAAGAGCTTTAGAGGTTAGCATCAGGACCTTTGGACCAAACTGGAAGCCAGTGGAATGTACAATACACATGTGTGACATGTTTATATTAGAATCATAGAATATCAGGGTTGGAAGAGACCTCAGGAGGTCATCTAGTCCAACCCCATGCTCAGAGCAGGACCAATCCCCAACTAAATCAAATTGGCCTTGGTTAATGAGAGACGCTGCTGCAGGCTGACCCATGTGTCAGTTGAATTCAGCCCTAGATTGATTGAAGTGGAGTCGTCTAACCCGCAGGAGGCGCTGTGAATGTCAGAGGCTAAATCCTCATCTGAAAGCTGGGAAGTCAGTTTCCTGCCACACAAGGAAGGAAGGAAGAATTCCTTGCCCTTGTGGCAATTTCTGTGTCCAGGGCTAGTCAGGGTCTGGCAGCACCTTGAGGCTTTTTGCACCACCTGCCTGGTCTGATGGCTCAGTTGTAGGTGAGGTTAGAGCACTTCAGTCTTTCCCCTTCCTAGAATCATCATTTGTGACTTTCGTGGGTTGAACCAGAGCCATATACTCTTCGTCCACCTGCAGAACATCCCGGTGTTGGGATGTCTTAGGGATGGCAGAGGCTATATCAGTGGAGAAGGGAGATGTGCCATTATCTGCATCTCACTAGAGCCTGGGCCTAGGGTATCTCATGACCTTACCACAGGGTTCATGGAAAACAGAATAGGGAAGTGTTTCTTGAGCCTTGACTGAACTTGCCCAGCTAACGCACTACCCCTCCGCCTAGCACCACCCCACTCTTCCTGCATGCCGCTTGCATAGCCCTGTTT
Source organism: Mauremys reevesii (assembly GCF_016161935.1). Lineage (NCBI taxonomy): Eukaryota > Metazoa > Chordata > Testudines > Geoemydidae > Mauremys > Mauremys reevesii. The sequence continues at coordinate 15,893,248 of NC_052634.1, read as the reverse complement.
GGCCTGGTGATTGTTCCCGCTGTCTGGATTTCTCATGCTGCAACAGGGCGAGCCAGCTAACAGTCCCGTCTCTCCTTACAGACCTGGAGAAGGACATATTGCAGTTCTACAAGAAGTTAAAAGAAGCCCTCCCGGGCAGTGATTGGACCCCCATGCGTATCACAAAGGGTCTCCCTCCTGAGCGTGCAGATGTGGTCATCGTGGGGGGAGGGGTGATGGGCTGGTCCGTCGCCTACTGGCTGAAGGCGCTAGAGCCCAAGAGAGACACGCTCCGAGTGGTCGTGGTTGAGAAGGACCCAACGGTAAGTTACCTCTGAGGAGGCTGCTACAAAAATATGCAGCATCCTGGAGTCTGGTTTAGGCAAGGGTTTAGAAATTGAGCCGAACTCCAAGTGCTGTGGCTACACTGCAGACCCAACCCCCCCTTTCCCTCTCCTTGCACCAGATCTCCCTCCCCCACAAGGAAGATTTGCATCCGTAAAAGGTGAGGCCAATTGCACCAGAGGAGCTGACTGGGACTAGTCCAGAAAAGAGCCAGCTCAGTGTGGGAGGAGAATCAGAGCCCATACAGAGCTGCAGAGTAACAGTACTAATGCGGGGAGTCAAGGAGCAATGGCCCAAGGTGAAGGATGGAAAACCTTAGGCTGAGCATTATGGGGAGAGAGAGGTTCTTAGCAGCCAGAGCAGTGGAATGGGCTCCCTCTGGGAGGGCTGGAGGCTGCAGAGACTGATTAGAGAAGGGGTCGGTGGGGAACAATGTAGTGGCTGGCCCTGCAGAGAGCAGGGTTGGGCTGGGTGATCCAGTAGTGACTCTGAGACCAGCATGCAGGGGGTTCCGGTGTTCCAACCTGTTTATTCTGATCAAGGACTCCCATGTTCCATGGTGTTAAACATACAGGTGCTGTTCTACTTTAAGACGTTGCTTAGGCAGAGCCAGGACACACCAGTGGGTCAGTTGGTCTCTGCTCTCTCTGCATTGGAGTTTGATAAATTTAAGAATGAGATTGTATGGGGCTGCCTGTGGTGACCCAGGAGGTCCTTTTCAGTCCTGTGATCTTATGATTTGTCTTTGCATCTGTGAGTTCATCCTTGTTCCTCACCATCGTATTTCTTTACCCGTTAATGACCCGTTTGGCCACCCATGATGGGGTAACTGCATCCCTGCTCTTTTCGGGTCTCCCTAGCCTGTAGGCTAACCCCCGGCAAATGCTGGGCTAGGGACAGCATGTGGGGACAGGGCTTGCTAATGCGAGATGCAGACTCCAGGTCAGTGGTTGGACTCCAGCCCAGGATGGAAGGGACCAAAAGTTGTTGCCATCTGCAAGGTGTTTGGTGGCCTCTCCGGTTCCCAAAGGGCAAGTGCCCACGTCACCCTGTTGATAGTCTTAGGAGACCGACACAGGAGTGAACGGTCCATGGAAACCGATCTCCCCTCTGCCCACTTGAGGGAGTTGCCAGGGTTCCTTGGTAGAGCAGCATCAGGGGATTCTTATGCCACTGCTACTTTTTCTGGCTCTTCTCCCCGTGAATAGGTGAGTTCAGTCTCCAGGGCTGTTGGGCCTGGGCCTTTCACTAGAGCCTGTGAGAGGGAAGAACTGAAAACTTGCTGCCTCATTTCTGTTCTGGTAACTCTGCCATCCTGACCATCCTTCCCCTGCCCCTTTGGCTTCCCTACAGTACTCGCGAGCCTCCACAGTGCTCTCTGCGGGAGGGATTCGGCAGCAGTTCTCCTTGCCAGAAAACATCCAGATGTCCCTCTACTCAGCGTTCTTCCTGCGCACGATCAACGTACGTCACACTGGCCCAGGATGGAAGGGAGGCGCTAGGGCCTTGACTCTCCAGGGGCCTCAACGCCTGCAAGCTCCGTGCTAGAGAGAGTTTGGAGTCAGGAGGCTTAGGGGAGCTACAGGCATGCGGAACCCCCTTGTCACTGTGGCTGCAGGTGGAGCGTAGTATGGTTCATTAATTAGCTGCGCGCCGCGTGTGTGTGTGACAGTGTATTCATCGCTGCATTGATTGTACCTGCTTGTGGGCCTGAGTCTGCTGCTCGCTGGTGTAAATCTGGGGTTGCTCTGGATTTACACCGGTGTCTCAGATTGCTATTAGACCCTCTGTCCCTTCTGGAAGAGAATGATCAGTAATACCTCGGGCTTTCTGTTGTTCTTTGCATGCTGAAGCGCGGAACAAACAGTAACCAGGCCACACTCTGCGTGGCCACGCAAAGGACCTGGGTTCGAGTCTCGTCTTCGCTCCCAAGCTGACACATGCTGGGAAATGTGCGTGAGTGATGCTGTCAGTCGCTAGGGAGACTGAGGGGAAGTATGCAGCTTGTCAGCGACCCCTCTGGCAGAGCGAAAAGCTGAGGGGTTCCTAGGGATGTCTCTAGCAGAGGAGGACAGGTCACTCTGAGGGGGCTGCCAAACCAGAGCAGCTCCTCCATTTTATGGGGAGATAATGCAGTGATGGTCTCTCGAATGGGTCCCAGGTCCTTCTCCCCCTGCGTCTGCCTGAATCAGACCAGTGCCTGGAGTGTTGACAGGTGCTCTCTGTCCCCAGGAGCATTTGGGGGTTTTGAATGAGCCACCCATAGATATTCAGTTTAACCCCTCGGGGTACCTCTTCCTGGCCTCGGAAGATGAAGCTGCCAAGTTGGAGGAGAACGTGCGCATTCAGAGGTACAGCCCCTCGGTGGGTGAAACAGTGGGAGCTGGGAAGCAAGGCTGTGGATGTAGCAGCTGATATTGGCCAGCCGACCTTGTAGCAAACAGCCCACGCAGAGCCAGGCTTGGGCTCCTGGGGCAGAGGACTGGGGCTACTGCCTTTATTGCCACACCAGTTCAGAAGTCTTGAACTCCCTCCAGCTCTGCAGAGGTGAAACCTCCAGCATCTGTATGCAGGGGCAGCTGCCATCACTGTCCCTTGCTGTTCTAGTTTGGGGTTTTCCCCATGATCTGTGAGATCTGGGCCCCCCCTCACCCAGCTTTGCTGCTGCACCCCAACCCTGGCCTGCGCACCCCTCCCTGCTAACCTCAGCCTTGAGCCTCTCCTGAGGTGGTGGAAAACCAGTGGTGCTTCCCTAAAGGCCAGGAAGAGAGGCCACTAAATTATTCCTTTTCCCATGTGACCAAAGCCGCTAGAGCCCAGATCTTTAGATGGGAGGAGCTTGTTCATTAGCCTCTTGCCCCACCTGAGCTCCTCTCCTGCCCCCACTCCCCACCAGCCCTCCCGCAGAGTGAGATTTGGCTAGAGGTCCTGGACCCTTGGCACTGAGCAGCCCTGGGTCGCACAAGGTGCTGACCCACTGGCATTCTATGCTCCCTGGCAATGAACCGAGATGGTCACAAATCCTGTGAGAACAGGTGGGTCTTGCCTGGCCCTTTGAAGGTAGCTGGATTTGGCCATTTCCAGTGGTAACCACGGGGAGCAGGGAGGGCAGAAAACTGAACTTGTTTCACGCTTGAGCCTGATACGTTTATGGAGGGGGTGGTACGATGAGACTGCCTGCAGTGGCATGTAGCCGATCTGCAACTGCTAGCGGCAAATATCTCCAATGGCTGGTGATGGGACACTAGATTGTGGGGAGAGGGGGGCCTCTAAGTTACTGCAGCAAATTCTTTCCCAGGTGTCTGGCTGGTGGGTCTTGCCCACATAGAATCATAGACTTTAAGGTCAGAAGGGACCATTATGATCATCTAGTCTGACCTCCTGCACAATGCAGGCCACAGAATCTCACCCACCCACTCCTGTATCAAACCTGTGTCTGAGCCATTGAAGTCCTCTGCAGCGTGGGGTGTGGAAGATTCTCTGCACCTTGAAGTCTTTAAACCATGATTTGAGGAAGGCGAACCCTCCCCCCCAGGGCCTCTGCCAATCCGCCCCAGAGGAAAACTCCTTCCCAACCCCAAATACGGCAACCAGCCAAACCCTGAGCATGTGGGCAAGACTCCTGGGCGTCTGGCTGGTGAAAGAATTTTCTGTAGTAACTCAGATCCCACATCTCATCTAACATCCCATCACAAGCCACTGGGCATATTTACAATATGTATAGGCACTTACTCCAGGGCTGGAGCTACAGGCGCCAACTTTCCAATGTGCTGGGGGGGTGCTCACTGCTCAACCCCTGGCTCTGCCTCAGGCCCTGCCCCCCACTTCACCCCTTCCTTCCCCCTCCCCTGAGCCTGCCGTGCCCTCGCTCCTCCCCCCCCCCCCCCCGAGCCTCCTGCACACCACAAAACAGCTGAGGTCTGACTGATTGCTATATTTGGGGTCAGGAAGGAATTTTCCCCCGAGTCAAATTGACAGAGACCCGGGGAGTTTTTCTCCTTCCTTTGCAGCATGGGGCACGGGTCATTTGCTGGTTTAAACTAGTGTAAATGGTGGATTCTCTGTCACTGGAAGTCTTTAAACCATGACTTGAGGACTTCAGTAACTCAGCCAGAGGTGAGGGGTCTATTACAAGAGTGGGTGGGTGAGATTCTGTGGCCTGCAATGTGCAGGAGGTCAGACTAGATGATCACGATGGTCCCTTCTGGCCTTAAAGTCTGAGTCTATGGATAGCGATTTCTGTAGCCAGGGGCCTTCTACTGAGATGGCCCAGCCCCTGTGACCTTCACACTGGGGCTCTCCAGCTGAAGAGGAGCAGGAAGAGAGATGGGCTTGAGCCAGCTGAGACCTAGCACACACAGAGCTTTAGGGATGAGGAGCCTTGTACCATTAGCATGGGGAGGAAATCTGGGGAGAGAGAAGCAGAACTGCTGGGTGGGGTGGGGCGAGGAAACTTTCAAGTCACAGAAAACATCCTGGGTTTCTTTTTTTCTTTTTTTTTCCCTCCTAGTGGTTATGCTCCATTCTCTCCAGATCTTCTCCCACGTGTTTCCTAACAATAGGTGTATTGGGACTAAAACCAGCATGTTCTGATGTATATTTAATGGCTTTTCAGGGCCGAAGGAGCTGAGGTCTCCCTTCTGTCACCAGCGCAACTGAAGAAGAAGTATCCATGGATAAATACCGATGGTGTGGCTGTGGCATCCTATGGTATCTAAATGCTAGACCCCTGCCCACCCCATGGGGAACTGTAACTCCCTTTGCATTTCAGTCTCTCTAAATCTTAGAGAAGTGAAATGAAAAAGAAAATGTAACGGATGTCTCTGAAACTTTGGAAGGAGCGGAAAAGACCAGCTTTCATTACAAGGGCCAATCCTGCTCTTAGATATTAAGTGCAAAACCACACTTAAATGCCACGTTAGGGCTAAAAAAATCAAAGTCCAAAGTAAGAGAGTGCCAAAAATTAAGGTTTCTGATAAATATTTAACCAAGCTTGTTATGTGTCTTGTCTGTTTCATGGCACACCTCTAATAATAAAACCAACCGTACAAGAGGGCTTTCTTTTAACAAGGCAGACGGGAATACCATTAAGAATGTATGTACAATATGGCCATGTAAATGTAACTTTTGGGTGCTTGATTTCTCAACCGTACGTTAATATTAGGTTTTTGTATTTAATTTCCCTGTTTTTTTTCCTCGGGGAAATAGAGGGGAGAAACTCAGCAATACTTTTTCTGACCTATCTGTGGAGAAAACACTTAACTGAAGGCATCACCGCATCAGACTGGGGAGGGGAAATAGAATTCAAATCCATGTGTGTAGCGATGCCGACTTTACACGTTCACGCCTCTAAAATTATCATACTGACTTCCTTCCAATTTGAATTGTTTTCCCTTCCCCATTGAGGTCTATAAATCGAGCCAAGTTTAAAATTTCTAGCTTCACCCACTTGAGTTATCTGAACATAAAGTCCTCAGTTGGAATGTGCGGGAAGGTGTTTTATCTTCCTGGCTGCTTGACTTGGAAGAAACAGGACTGATCTCATTCAGACTCTCCAAACAAATTCATCTCTTGGATGAGATCAAAAATGGAACCAGTCAGACCAATGAGAATTTGTTTGACAAGATTGAAAAACAAATATGGAGGTAGAATGGAAGTTGGAATTCACCCTTCATTCAAGTGCTTGTTGCTGGAAACTGGTGTGACTTTTATGTAACTATACATTAGCAAAGAATCCTGTTGCACCTTATAGACTAACACGTTTTGCAGCATGAGCTTTCGTGGGTGAATACCCACTTCGTCGGATGAAGTGCATCCGATGAAGTGGGTATTCACCCACGAAAGCTCATGCTGCAAAGCGTCTGTTAGTCTATAAGGTGCCACAGGATTCTTTGCTGCTTTTACAGAACCAGACTAACACGGCTACCCCTCTGATACTTAACTATACATTAAATTCTTGTCTGTTGCTGAATGATACCTGTATATTAAAGAAAAAAATTGATACCTTAAGCAGCAACAAACCCTAGCTGGCCTAGTTACCTCAGCTCCTCTATAAAATAGGGATAATAATACATACTTGTCTGCATAGTGCATCTGCTAAACGCACGGGTATTTATGCGCACACTTACCTTTGGGGGTTGGACTAGATGACCTCCTGAGGGTCCCTTCCAACCCTGATATTCTATGACTAATTCTGTTGACTTCAGTGGAACCTTTCATGCATAGCGTTAAGTGTGAGCACAAGTATCTGTAGAATTGGGGCTGTGCTTTGCAGGCATCCTACATTTTGGGAGCTTGTATGGTTGAATGGTTGCTTCGTTCATGCCTGCTCTTCCATGTGTCCATTTCTTCTTTCTTTAGGCCTAGAAAATGAGGGTTGGTTTGATCCTTGGTCCCTCCTCAATGCCTTCAGGAGAAAAGCAATGTCCATGGGTGTCTATCAGTGCTTCGGAGAAGTGACATGTAAGTGAGCCCCTCTCACTGAAGCTGAAGTAGTATTGACACCCTGCCCCCCACCCCAGGGTTGTCACAATACCATGTGCTGAGATTCTCCAAGCTAAGCAGAATTGGATCTGGTTATTACTTGGATGGGAGACCTCCAAGGAGCATGTAGGATTGCAAGTAGTAGCATTAGGGATTTGGTACAGATCTAGCAGAGTACTCGGGGTTGCTCAGCTGGTCCAAGGTGTTGCTGTGCTGCTATCTTTAAAATAAGATGGGAAAATTAATACAGCTGATAAAATGAAATAAATAGCTGCCAAAACTACTTAAGACCTTGAATCGGAAACAAAAATGTGTAGGTGTCCATTCTGGAAATGTATTTTAGAAACAATGGAAAATTAATATCATTTGTTGGCCCAGATTGGAGTCCAGGGTTCTGTTTCCCCTGTCGCCGCTTAGTGGGGATGTCACAGACTCTAAAGCAGTGCATGGAATGTAACTCTGTGCCCTGCTTTGGAAACCAGGGATTCCATCAGCTGTCGCTGGAGAAACAGAGCTCTGAGCTCAGGGCTTGGAACCAAAGGCTTTTTACCTGCCAAACATTTAATTAAAAAAATAAACCGACAAACCTGCCAAACTTTTTTCTAGTCACTTTCATCATCTGCTCTTTTCAAATTATAGTAGAAGCAGCATTGGAGAGTATCTCCTGTAAGGAACAATGCAGGCCTGTACCACATGGGACAGTCCATTTCTGATGTCTGCAATTCGATGTTAAATTCCATGGCTGTGTATATGAAGTACTGTGGAATGGGTAAATGAGCAGATGGGGATTAATGGAATAAGGGCAGAGCTGGGAGTCAGGGGGCATAAGGTCTATTCCTAGCTCTGCCACAATATCACTAAGTGACTTTGGGCAAGTCACTTAATGTCTGTGTCTTTATTTCTCCGTCTGTAACATGAGGCTAAGGACAGTTACCTACCTTTGTAAAGCGTTTTGAGATCTGTGGCTGACCAGCACTGTATGAAAGCTAAGTATATTTAGTGCACACAGCATCTAGCATACAATATCTCTGATGTAGCCTTGGTCTTGGGTGGTTTAGCACAAGTTAAATTTCTCAGTAACCTGTCTAGTGTCTGTGACTCCCTCGTGAGCTGTGTGCCTGCCCGTTACCGATCGCTGTACGTTACGGATCAGTGAGCGAACACAGAGACAGAGCAGGGATCATGAAATGTACTGAAAACAAATGAACAGCTGTTAGAGATTTTAGTTTGAATGGCTTATTGGAATACGCCTTGTGTGCTAGCCAAGGGACTGTAGGCTATTCTCTAGCAGTGATGGGAGAGCTCGTCTTTGTGTGTTACTTACAAGCTGTGCCGGCTACCCAGTTGTGCCTGCTGCAGAGCGACCCAGATCGTCAGAGGTATTTGAAGGGAGTGAGCAAATTGCTGTTTGCTGCATGTTTTTTCTGTTTCTCTTTCCCAGCCTTTACCGTCTCCTCCATAGAAGTAATGACGCCTGAAGGGGAGCTGACCTTCTCCCGTATTAAGCATGTCCGCGTAAGTAATCCCCCAGTGGTCTGGTCCTACTGGTAGTGTCGTAGCTCAGACAGGAGAGATCTGTGCTGGGTCTTGGGCTTGATCCTGCTGATCATCTGTGTGGAAGAAAACTATCAGTTCATGTACTGAATGGTGCTATCCTAAGACATGCGCACTAGGGGGCTGAGCTGGGGTCGTACAGGGAACCCTGACCAGGGGATAGTTTAACAGTGAGGGTAATTGGCCATTAGAACAGCTCCTTGAGGGACGTGGTGGGTTCACCATTACTTGGAGTTTTTCAGACTGAGACTGGCTGTCTTCCAAAAAGCTCCACTGTAGCTCAACTGCAAGTCACTTGGGCCCGGTGCAGAAGTCGCTGGGCGGAAGCCCCTGGCCTGTGCTACACTGGAGGTCAGACTGGATAATAGCTGGTCCTTCTGGTCTTGAAATCCGAACACACCCCATAACTGAAAAAGCTTTCTTCTCCTTTGTGTGGGGCCATGTGTCCATGGGAGCCAGGGTACCAACACAGCAATACCTCCTAGTCTGAGAACCTAGGCAGTGGGTCTCCACAGGAGGTGGGATTCCAGGTTCTACTCCCACCTCTGCCATGGACTCATTGTGTGATGCTCCCTCTTTGCTTCATTTTCTCCCCACTCCCCCCCACAGTGAGGTAAATCACTAATATTATCTCACTTTAACGGATGGGGAAAGTGAGGCACAGAGTGATGATGGGACTCACCCAAGACCATGTTCTGAGTCAGTGGTGGAGCCAGGAAGAGAACTGGGTTCTCGTGATTACAGCAAAAGACCATCTTTGTCTCTCCTCACCGCTTCCTGCTCTCTAGCACCCTATGCACAGCCACTCCTGCCCTCCTCCTTCTCCTGCTCTGCCCCATGAAGCAGTGGCTCCCCAACATCTGTTTCCAGTGCAGGGTAATTCGGGGGGGCAGTTCCCCTCTTTATTCCATGACACCCCCTCCAGTGTAGCCCTGTTGCTCTGCCTGCAGGCTGCCTGGAAAGGCTTCCTGGGGCATCTGGCACCCAGGGCTCTTGGGGGTCTGTTAAGCTCACTGCTCTCCCTCTTGTGCCGTCCAGGTCCAAATGCCCAACAGTTTGGAGTACCAGCCGGTGGAGTGCGCCTTGGTGGTCAATGCAGCTGGTCCCTGGTCACAGAAGCTGGCCGAGATGGCCAGTGTTGGGATCGGGCCACCCGACACCCAAGAAGGGATCGAGCTGCCAGTGGAGCCCAGGAAAAGGTGCAGGTTAAATAACATGGCGTGGGCCAATGGTAGAACTAGCCTGGAGCGGGAGAGGTGGCACAGGATCAGAGGGGGGCTCTGCAGGCTGACGCCCTGGGAGGTCGGGCTCTGTGAGGCGTGGGCGTTGATTTGCACGGTCAGGTTTGATTCCTTTTCCGGGGGCTTCAGTGTCGCCCGTAAGGGGGTGGTCTGGGGAGGAGCGTAGCTGGTTGGGCCAAGTGAAGCTGCAGCACTACCGTGACTAGGTTAAGCTGTGAAACGAGGTGCGTTCCCGCAGGGCGACTGCGCTGTGCTAGGGGAATGTAGGTGGGCGAGAAATACCCTGTGCTCGGTTCTGTCGCTCTGGGAAGGTGGACGAGCAGGAGCCCTGGAAATTGGGAAGGACTGGGAGGTTGGATTCTGATTGCCTGATTTGGGCAAGCGCTGGCATAGTGCCTGGAGCTCTCCAGGAGGCTGATCAAAAGGCAGCCCCTGCCCCAAACTGCTCACACCCTCCAGAAACGTCTTCCCTGTGTCTGCTCTGGCTGAACCCCGGGAAGAGGAGGGGCTTTGGCATTCAGTCCCTTAGCCAATTGACCCCACCCCCACTACCCCCAGGTACATCTTTGTGTGGCACTGTCCCGATGGGCCCGGCCTGGACTGTCCCATGCTGGTTGACACCACAGGGGTTTATTTCCGCCGGGAAGGCCTGGGAGGCAACTACTTGGGAAGCCTCAGCCCGGCAGAGGTGAGTTGGTCGGGGTCTTGTAAAGGGGGGAAGCGGGGAGGGCTCAGCGGGGGAGTGACAGCCCCGCAACTGGGGTGGGAGGGGGCAGTAGGGGAGCGATAACCTTATAGATATGGGTGAACTGGATTTAGTGACTTCAGACCGCGGGCGCAGTCAGGACAAGCCGTGATGCACTGTGCCCCTCCCCGAAACCCCCACGGCAGCGGGCAGCCCACACCATCAGGCAGCCTGGGTTCAGTTCAATGGAGTGCTTTTATTGCTTGCCAATGCCCTCTCTGGCTGATTGGAGTAGTGTTGATGACCTGCAGGGAGCACTCTGTCCTAGGAGGGAAAGGACTCAGGAGGGAGACCGTGTAATGAAAACGGGTTTTGGCAGATCCGAGTCTCCCCCCACTGACTGAGCTGCTGTGCTCCTGTGCTGTCAGACATGGCCCTTGAGCACATATAATCGGTCCCTTTTAGAGTGGGGGAATTTTTCATGGGGCTTGGCGGCTTGTCTCCAGCCTCGGGAGCAGATGCATCCACCCCATCCTTACGGGATCCCAATCTCAAGTGCGTACCATTTTACACACACACCCCCGCCACGGTCCCTTGGGAGCTCTCAGCCCTGGAGCTTCACAGGAGCAGAATGGAACCAGCCCCCGCTCCCACCAGCAACCCCGGACAGTGACCTGCTCCCCTAGACTGGGCTCTGTCAGCCCACAGCCAGCACTTGTGCTGTTACAGCACCAAAGTGCAGCTCCATCATGCTGCCATGCAAAACGGTGCTACCGTCTGAGCTGCCCCCTGAATGCCTGCTCTCGAGCAGCCTCTCCCAGCTCAGGCTGCTAACAGGTAGCTCCCTGCTGAGCTCTGGCACCAGGGCCGTGGGTCGCTGTCTGCTTGGGGTACAAAGCCTCGCTCTCGTCCCACCCCCAGGAGGAAGAGCCAGACATCCAAGACCTAGAAGTCGATCATGATTTCTTCCAGGAGAAGGTCTGGCCCTGTCTGGCCCGTCGGGTGCCAGCGTTTGAGTCCCTGAAGGTAATGGGCCTGCCCATCCCTGTGCTTGTTCACCTTGAGAAAAGAGGATGAGGACGTGAACGTCTCTCCCTCCCTCCCCCCATCCTGGCTCGGAGAACCCTGGGGAAGGGGAAGGTTTGCTGATGTGATCTGATGGGTAGCACGGCAGTGTTGGCAGAGCTACAGCAGCTCATATCCCTGCAGCGGTATCAGGATGGGTGGGGATGATGGGCCAGGTGAGAGGAGAGGGGGGAGCTGCTTAAAGCGACAGCCCTGGGGGTGGGAGGCCTCTGTCCTCAGAACAACGCAGAGCAAGCTTCCCCCTCACGCAGCCCTCCCCATGAGACACTCCTCAGGCGTGAGAGGTGAGTTTGGTTGGTCTGTTCATTTCTGGGTTTCCCTGCTGAGGCTGCCAGCACAGGGAGTCAGTGCCAGGGTGAGGGGGGTTTCCTGGTGGAGGGCCCTGAGTGTGTGTTCTTTGGGCAGGTGAAGAGTGCCTGGGCTGGCTACTACGACTACAACACGTTTGACCAGAACGCCGTGCTGGGCCGACACCCGCTGGTGGAGAACCTGTTCTTCATCACGGGGTTCAGCGGGCACGGGTTGCAGCATTCGCCGGCAGCGGGCAGGGCTGTGGCCGAGCTCATTGTGGAAGGCAAGTTCAAGACCATCGACCTGGAGAAGTTCTCCTTCAAAAGGTTCGTCTCTGGGGAGCAGATCCTCGAGAGGAACATTGTCTGAGAGCTTGGAACTAACCACCCAGCAGGTGGGTCCCACCTCCTCTCCTCCCCAGATCCGTAACACACTGTCCGCGCCCGTGAGCATCTAGGAGCTCTGCAGCCTGACAGCTTGTTAGCTCAGGATTCTGATGTGGAAACTGAGGTATGGAGAGAAGCGACTAGCCATGGGCCATGCCGTATGTTGGTGTCTGAGCTGGGAATAGAATCCAGGCCCCTGCTCTACTCACTGGGCGACGCTTCCTGTTGGGTTTGACTCCTGAATCCCCCTCTCCCCTCCTCCCAGCTGTTGACCCAATCACCCCATTAGCTGCAGGAGAAAACGCGTGCCCCTGCTCGGTGATGGAGGTTGCAGCACAGGGCTGGCAGCAGACTGTACTCAAACACGCCCTTTCTACCTGCCTGGTGTCCCTGACGTCTCTCGAGGTCTCTGGTGCTGGCTCATCCGCCCCAGAGATTAACAGCTTCTGTGTATCCCACAACCCATATACAGATCTCAGATAATTGCTGTGTCCAGCTACTGCTACTATGGGCCAAATTCAGCCTGCTGATGTGAGGTGAAAGGCTCCATATCCCACTTCACCCCTCAGAGCCATTCACTCCTTGTTCCCATAGCCGAAATAGGCTCTCTCTCCATCAGAGCCTGTGATACATCCGCCTGTCCCCTGTGTCTAACCTCTCCAAGCTCCAAAAGGCACTCGCTCTTTTCTAGGCTCTGCTCATCCTGGGAACAGGAATTAACCGATTTGGTTCCACAGCCTATTGTCTTCCAACTCCTGCATGTAGAGTGAAATCCTTAACAGCTGGGAGACTAAGAACATCCATGTTAGAGGCTGTTCATATGGCTCTTAGAGTGCTTTATCTTAATCCCACCCTCCTGTTTCTTCAAGGCCTCATTTTTCTGGTCAAATTCCAATTTGGCTAATCATTCTGCCTACCTCCATAGCCCTTCCAGTGTCCCTTTCTTCACTTCCCATCCCAAACTGTTGTATGCTGTTATATGGATGTCACATTCCACCCCAGAGGTGGCTGCATTCCAACGTTACTTAAAATGGTCCCTGTGTGTAGAATTTTAATCCCCTCCCCCCCCAGTGGGGTTGCAAAATGCTTTGGTGCCGTTTGGACTGAAGTTCATTGGCACTGCTGGGCTTGGCGGCGGTGGAAAACAAATATCCTGCCACAGCATGTGTTTTTACAGCCAGTGTCTTGTTATTGTCTGTAGCGATCCTCCCCTGAATGCCCTCGGGAGCAGGCCCCAGCAGCACCCCGAGAGGCAGAGCATTAAATTCCCAAAATGTTATGAGATCCTTGATTGTAAGGTGCCAAGAGGAGCAAAAGCTCATGAATCCCGGCAAGGAGCTGGACCGCTAATCGTGGGTTCTTCCTGTTGTACATGGAGCACTGGCCAAGGCAGGAGGATAGTGCTGTTCCTCAGCCAGGTACTGACTGGATTACTCCTGGGGCATTCTGCACCACTGGGCATGTACAGAATTCGTGTCTCCCACAGCTTTCTTTGCTTCCCGGCAGAAAAATGACTTTCTGACAGGGAAGCCACAAGAGTGGTCATGTGACTCTCCCGAGCTGGATGTTTCGAGTGCCCAGGGCAGCCGGCAGAGAGGTAAATCACTGTGGGGCAGCAGGAGGGACTGGGGAAGACCTGGCTGGTGGCTCCTACCCTGCGCTGGGCTCAGCTGTTAGGCGGGGGAGGATGGGACTTCCTCTTGCCCAGCACAGCATCTGGTGCTGTGTCAGACCTTCCCCCAGCTGTAGGAAACTGCAGGCTGTCCCCCCACCCCCTGCGCTTCCTTCACCTATCGCTCCTCAGCTGCAGAGGGAGGATCACTGTACAGGGAGCTGCTCCCCCATCTGCCCAACCCCCGTGCAACCAGACCCCTTCATACCTAGACCCTCTGGCTGAGCCTCACCCACCCCCTGCACTCAGAACCACCACCACCACCCCGAGCCCCACTCCCCCTGCACCTGAACTGCCCCAGATCCCCACCCTACTGAGCCCCAACAACCTGAACCTGGGTCTCCGCCTCACTCTCCCAGCAGCTGGATCCTCCCACTGAGCTCCCCACACCTAGACCACTACCCCTGCTGAGCCCTAATCACCTTCACCTGGACCCCCCCTGCCGAGTCCTGTTATGGTTGCACCCAGAACCCCCCAACCAGCCCCTGTGCATCCTGACCCACCCCCGGCACCCAGATCTCCACTGAGGTGCCTGCACCCAGCGTGCCCCACACAGAACCCTCTCAACCCACACCTAGATCCTCCCTACCCTAAGCCCCTCCACACTTGGATCCTGCCTTGCTGAGCCTTCCTCCCACACCTGGTCCTGGAGTGTTTCTGGGGCAGGCCAGGGTTGGGTGCAGCCTCACCACTGAGTCCATGTCCTTGGGGGTGGGGGAGCTGCACAATGATCTCCCACCTCTGTGCATCTAGTGCGCCGTGCTCCCCAATGCCGCGCTGGAGCCACCACATTTTATTTGACTCCATTTCAGAGGAACAGAATTGCAGTTGGGGGGGTCTGCACAGCCCAGAGAAGGAAGATCAAAGCTATTCCCGAGGTGACAGATCACAGCTGGCCCAGATTGGTGAGACACACACTGCTAGTCTCCCGTCACTGGCACAGCATGGCCTGGATGCTTGGGCTGTCTGTCAGCTGAGCTGCTGCCAACCCCTGCCTGGTTTGAGATGGGCGTTCCCTGGGAAGTGGCCATTGCTGGCAGAGGTCACCCCTGCCTTGGGCTGGGAACCAGCAGGGCCAGGCTTCTGCTATCTAGAACTCTACCACAGCTTTGAGCCCAGGGAACTAGGCTAAGAGGAGTGTGATGCCTGTGGGCCACACTGGGTGAGTGGGGTGGGGAAAGGAGTTTAGAATGGGAAATAGCTCCCAGCTGCTGTTCCATCCCAACAGTGCTGCAGTCCTCTAGGAGGGGAGTGGGGGCAGATGACCCAGGAGGGCTGTGCCCCCCACCTACCTCACTGTAGGCCCGTGCTGCCTCTGCAGCTCCAATTGCACACCAGAGATTTGTGTCAGAGCCTCACTTGTGATTTGTACTGAAATAAAGTGATTCTGCAGCATGGGGCTGTGATGGTGGCAGGATGTGGCTGTGATTAAGGACCGCCCGCTCACCCCCTTGAGCTGCACTGCACTCCTGGCACTTGCATTTCATCCAGAGTCACAAGAAAAACTCCCATTGGCTTCAGTGAGCTGTGGAGCAGCCCCTGCCCTGTGCCACTGGCAAACCGCAGTGGGAGAACGTAAGGAACCCTGAGCGGAGCAGGACGGTATGGGGGACCTGGGCTTGCATTTGCATCCCCGCTGGGCTGCTTACCAGACAGCTGTGAGGGGATTCAGCTGTTTTAAGGCTCTGCAGTCTTTGAGGGATGCTTCAGGGCACTGTGACCATGTGACCTACTCTGCAGCCCCCAGATCAGAGCAGGCCCCTGAGCTGCCCTCTAAACATACCCTCTCCCAGAACTCCAGCTGGGGGGTGATCTGTGCCGTTTCCCTCTTCAGACGCGTGTGGTATGTGCTACACCGAGGCTTTGCAGAGGGTTCTTAAAGGAAGAGCAATGGTGTTTTTTTTTTTAATAGCACAAGAAACGGATCTATACAAAAATAACTCTACACCCTTCCCTGCCTCGCTTTCCTCACCACTCTAGCACGTGCTTTGGGTTCTGAACACAGGACATGCAGCAGCGCATGTCCTGTGTTCAGAACCATGGAGACTTCTCTCCCTATTTCTCAGATATCAGCTGGTTCATTCACTTCCTCTTTCCTACCCAGCACTTCCTCTTGTGGCTCAGTCAGAGAGGCTCTCTGCTTTAATAGTCCCACCACCAGCATCTGGTTCCATCAGCTAGGGCGGGTAGCTTTTTATTCTCCCCATCCTGGCCCCAGCCCCCTGTAGGCAAGCTGGGGGGAAGTGGCTGTCTCCAGCTCAATGTGGCTGCCTTAGCATTATCTTTTGAGCAGCTTGAGTAGTCATGAATTTGAAGTACTCCCCTTTGTCCTTAGTGTGGTGGCTACACAGCAATAAGCTTTCTTGATTTCCAGGAATCTTAAATGCTTTATTAAAAGCCAGCGATTGTGTCTGTGGTACCATAGCACCTGGAGCTCCCAGCTGTAGCCCTGGGCACCCTACACCCACTAAAACCTAATCCCTGCCCCAAAGAGCTTCCAATCTAAAATGTGTCACCGTCAGCCACTTAATGCATTAACAGGGGAAGGAACAGGGGCAATGGAAATAAACCAGAAGAGGTAACACAGCTGTTGCCTTCAGTCATGGGTCAGGTGCTATAACGACCAGTCACTTATCTGTCTAAAATGGTAATGCTCAGCGGAAGTAAATATATATTCAGTAAAGACAGGGAGTAGGGACCAACAGCACAGGCATCCTGAGCCTCCCCCACAACAGAAGCAAAACCTCCAGACAATGTAAATGAAAGAGCAAACTTTAAATTTGATTAAAGCTAATGTTATCTAATACACAGGTTAAGGAAAGAGTGTCTGTACAGCTGGGTGTAATGCTTAGATTAGCCACAAGTACAAAGTTTGGTTTAAAAGTCATAAAATATACCTACTCCACAATGTGCAATAACCCCAATTTAGGTAAATAAATTTAACAATACAGGTTAGATATTAGCATCCAATATTTGGGTACCTAGAATCATAGATTATTAGGGTTGGCAGGGACCTCAGGAGATCATCTAGTCCAACCCCCTGCTCAAAGCAGGACCAATCCCCCCATAGCTCCCTCAAGGATTGAACTCTCAACCCTGGGTTTAGCAGGCCAATGCTCAAACCTCATTCCTAAAAGGTTATACTAAGAGTAGCTTGTGGGAAGCAAATGTAGCCATGAGTGTAGATTGTCCCTCAGTAACTGAGAATTTAGGACGTGTTGCCCCTCAGTAAATACAATCCATCAGAGAAGTATTTCAGTTACTTTCCTGACTTTGGGACATCAAGATCAGCTCTGCCCCCACGCTCTTGTAAGACTCCACCTAGTGCTTCCAGGGATATCTGTAATACCCGAGGAGACCACAGCCAAGGGATAGTGAAATTATGCCTGGGTTGGACATGCTGCAGAACGGGGCGTACAGGTCCCAAGGATGGTGGCAATGAGTAACCAGCATTTCATGCTCAGTACAAAGATGGGCAAAAGGCCACATCCATGTCCAGCATCCCTCACTTTGGCCTCCCAAGCTGCTGTCTGCCAAAAGGGGGCAGCAAAGCTTAAACGGGGAGTTCACTACCGATTCCCAGCCAGGCTGGCGGGGCATTTGGCGCACCAGCAAGTTATTAATGTAGTGCAAGATGTGAGTTCAGTTCCCCACTCTGCCTCCTTAAGTGATCTGAGCAAGTCAATTAGGGCCAGATTTTTAAGGGATCCAGCAGCTCCCACTGGAAATCTGCCCAGTAATCTCTCTTTCTCAGTCCACTTGTGTGGAAAACGGGTGGTGAAACATCTACCTCCCCGAGTGCTGTAGGGTGAATTCACCCTAAGGTACGCAGACAAACTGATCCACTCCATGGCAATGGCCTTTCCAAAAGAGAAACTCCGCTGGGAGCAGCATAGAAAGCACCAGTGTCAAAGGACAGTTCACCGAACAGGCTCAAGGGGCTGAATGAAAGGGTGCAGCATGAAAAGGTTTCCTGAGCCAATAGGAGAGGTAGTGCCCAAACCCCACCCTAGCTTTCCCTAGTCTCAGAAGGCCAGGGCTCCTAGCTGTCAGTCAAGGGATTAGAACAGAGCCCAGAGCTTCTCTTCATAAAGCCCAAATGGGATCTTGTGCTGCCTGGGGTTCTCCCCTTGCGGCACAGAAGAGACTGGCCCATTGTCAAGATCCACTGGCAGTGCTTGAGGAATTCAGCTGCTCTTAAGTCTTTGGTTTCTTTGTCAGCAGTTCGGCCACAGAGGGACCCGCAGGTGTCTTCCTTTTGGCACCTAATGGGAGAACAAGCAGCCAGGTTATTAGGCTGAAGGGGGCAGGACTGTCCTGTCTTCCCTGCTCAGACACTGCACAACAGCCCTAAGAGCTGTGGATGCTGGCATGTGGTGGCATGATTGGGAGACTCAGGAGAGTTTGGCATCTCTCAGATGGCAGGGAGAACCATACAGCAATAATAATAAACAACTAACACTTAGCTCTTGTGTAGCATCGCTCATCCATAGGTCTGAAAGTGCCTTACAAAGAGGTTGGTGTTATCACCATTTTATATATGGGGAAACTGAGGCACGGGGTGGTCACATGACATCCCAAGGACACCCAGCAGGTTAGTGGCTGAGCTGGGACTAGAACATAGGGCCCTGGAGTCCTAGCCATAGCCACTAGCCATGATGTCTCCCCAAGGGAGGGCTGCTCTGGATTGTCTCCTCCCATTCCTCACAGCCAGTACCTTGCACTTCAAACCTCAGCCTCAGAGGCCAAGCCGGGTAAGAGCAGCTCCGGGTAAGCGGGGGGGTCGTTACCTTTCTTGCCACCCCCTCCCTCCAACTGGGCCGTGGTGCTGGCCGATCGCCGGGCATAGGCTGCCTTCATCCGCTCCACGTTCCTCTTGCTCACCACCTCGTGCACCACGATGGGCTTGGGGTAATCTCGGCCAATCACGCAGCCTGCCTGCTCCTGCACGCTTCGCGGCGCCTTCCAGGGCTCATAGATGTACTCAGCGGGGAACTTCCGGAGGAAAGGGAGGTACTTCCTGCAGGAGGGTCAGGCCCCAAAGGAACAGGCAGGGTGGGTCAGTCAGCCCCAAAAGAAACAAGCCGAGGTGGGAATTCAGTGCCGAGCCACAGGTCCCTCAGTGCCAACTGCCTTCGCCAGTGTCTCCTAGCCAACCCAGGCTGAGGGGGCTGGAGCATGGTACGGGATCTTTGGCCCACTCATTTCCTGGACTGTCCACTGAAGCTGCCAACCGAGGGTGGGGGTAGCTATCTGACAAGAGCTCCCAACTTCCTGTCCTCAGAGCCCACCCAACGTGGGTTACTTCCAGTCACTGTCGGCCTAGAGCTGGAAGGATTCACTGCCACCAGCAGTCTCCTGGGTGGAGCTAGAAAGACAGAAACCCCCACCCCTCCCCCACCCCCGCTGTGTCCCCTCTGCAAGGCCATGAAGAGGCTGGGCTCTGCTGGACTTTGCCCTGCACCTACTTGATATACTCTCCGCCCTTGTCCGTCTTCTTGCCGAAGGCGACGGGCGAGTAGATGCGGAAGAACTGGTGGAAGAAGGCGCTCGCCGACAGCCACTGCCAGTTGCCAGCGTTCAGGGACCAGTCAGCATCCAGCAGCAACTCCTCAAAGACCTGGGGTGGGAGGAGTGGATGCTTTGGGGAAGGGTGAGATCATTCGTAACCCGCCCCCACCTCCAAAACTTTCTGCTTCCCTTCAGCCTGGGCTCAGCTGGGCTCCTGACCCATGGCACCGAGGAGGGGTGGCAGCTGCTCATCAGGCAGCCGGTCCCCAGAGAGTCACCCTAGGTGGCACTTCCCCGCCTACCTTCCCCCCCAGCTGCGGCAGGGGAACTCCCCCCACCCTCACACAACCTGGGTGGGCAAAGCATCCAGCCAGGAACCCTGCCAGCTTTCGGAAAGAGTTGGCACCTCCTGTGTAGCACCAGAAGTGGAGGGTAAAGATCGTGCCTGTGGGTTGGTGCCATATAACTGTGATTAGGGAAGGGCTGTCAGAGCAGCCAGGGAGAAGGGGCCATTGGAATAGGTTTGCGCCAGGCCCGTGGCTATTCACACCTCCCTTCCCAAGCCTGGCTTAGTTGTGTGGTGGGGCCCAGAGTCGCAGGCAGGGAAGAGCCGCCGACGCTGCCTAATTCATCGGAACGGGTTTAGTTTCTCACTGGGTAAGAGGCTGCAGGAGTCTCTGGCCGCTCTCCAGTCTCCATTCCCACCCGACCAGCCGTAGAGCCCAGCACCATGAATGACAGCCTGGAGGTCCCATGTCCTTGCAGGTCTTGTTCAGCAGCCCAAGGGCAAGCCTGATCTCCCCTCCGGCAGTGGGACCACAGGTAGCTCCTGCTGCCAGAGGCGGGGATGGCTGGATGGATGCCAGAGGCTGGAACTCCCAGCCTTGTTCCCAGTGGCTGAAAGCTCTTCGCGGCCATTGGCTGTGGTGCAATCTCCACCTCCCTCCCCACCATTTGCTCATTGGCAGGCAGGGTGGAGAGTTCTGGGATGAACTCCAGGCTATGCACGTCTACAAGGCAATGGTGCAGCCCTCAACCAGCCCATCAGCTTCTTTGTCAACCGTGAAGGTTCCGGAGGCCCCCACCATTTCAGCAGAGCCCCTTACGACATGCCTGACCTTTTGCCCTTGCTCCCAGGATATCCACAGGTCTCCTCGAGTCAGGAAGCAGGCCACAGCATGCCGGGCCAGGTGATGGATCCAGCCTTCAGTGCGCAGCTGGGTCATGATGGCGTCGATGAAGGGGTAGCCTGTCCGGCCCTGCCAGGGAAAGAGCTTGAGCTTAAACCTCCAGAAAGCTAATCCAGGCAGCCATGTGTGAGGTACACTCCTGGCTTCACCAGTGAGGTGTGGGGCTGGTGGGCAGACCCACAGAGCTAAGCAATCAATTACTGCCACCAGCCAAGGGAGATCTCTGGTACCTCGAGTGGCAGCTACTGTATTTTGAAGCTGAAGGACCAAGGTTCTAGCCCTGGCTGCCCATGCCTGCCTGAGGTATCTGGTGACCATGTCTATTGTCTGCCGAGAGTCTGTTCCTCACACCGTCTCTACCTCGTCCCTGTATTGAGCAGTTCTCCCTTTGAGACAAGCATTAGCAAGTATGGGTCAAATTAATCCCTGGTGTAACTCAGGCCCTGCAAGCACTGAGCATGTAACCGTCCTATTCCGCTATGCAGCTGCAGCTCCCAATAAACATGTAATTGAGGAAGCTTTGCTGCACTTTTCCCAGCAATCCAAGAGCTCTCCTATGCCAGCCTTGCCTGAGGGTGTGACCCGACAGCCAGGCCATCTCTAAGTGCGTTCCCTCTAGCCAGCACAACCGCTAACCTCCTTGGCATCAGCACTTGGTTCTCCAGTGCTCAGCAGTGGGAATAACCCCACCGGTGCTGGGAGGCAGAGGGACGGTCCTTCCAGGAGTGCACTAGAACGAAGATCAGGCATGTAAGGCTACTGGCCAGGCTCCCAGAGGCCAGGGAGGACTCACCAGGCCCTTCCCTCAGGGCGCACTTTGTTAATTCAGATTAAACCCTCCCTCCAGCTGACCTCTCTTGGCCCTTTGCAAGGATCACCTGACCCCTTCCTAACTGGGTCCAATAATTGAACTCTCTCCCACGGCCCTGGCAGACCACCTTGCTACAAGGCTCTTGTCACTGGGACATCATTGTCATTGGCCTATGTTCCCAAAAAATGGGTACCTCGCTCCAGGCTCTGAGGTGCTCTGGATTGTTATCCCAGTCCACCTGCACGCAGACGGGGTTGCCTTCCATCTTGTTGAAGTTGGGGATCCCAGCTCCTGCCGTGTAGAAGAACTCCCTCCACAGGAGCTGCCCATGCAAAGACACGGGCGGGTTGGAGTGTTTCCTCTGTCAAAAAAGGGCAGACGTCATTCTTCTCTCTGGCACATAAGCGAGGAGAGTCCCGGAGAAGGGATCCAATGGTGGTCCCTTGGCAGGGATTACTGCTATTGGTTTCCCAAGCATTCATATACCCGAACACTGAGAGGAGTTTAAGGCCTCTGGAAAATGAGGGATTAATAGGATTGGCTAGAGCTGGGCATAATCCAGGGAGGTGCTGTAAAAGCTTCCACCTTGCATGCAGCTCTACTAAGGTACTTCACTCCTGATCCACATGAGCCCCTGCCTAGGCCTGGGCTCTCTTATTCAGAGGCTACGTTAGAGCCAAACCCTAAAATCCCCTGGTTTTATGGACAAACTAAGCCTAGGACAAGCCATAAAACAGATTTTCCTTTGTGATTCTAGGGTTTAAACCCAAGAGGTTATGGTCTAAGTCTAACCAACTGCACCATCCAGCTCACCCAGCCTCTTCCTGCTAAGGGGTTCTGCTGCCATTTGTGCCCCATTCCCATTGGCACAGAGGCAGCATCTTCACTGACCATGCCAGGAAGGTTATTTGCCTACGTAGAGCAATAGATCTTACTCCAAATGCCCCACATCCGTATGATCCAGCAGAGCACTCTGACCTGCACAGTGCACCTACCGGCTCCTTTCGACCCAACGCAAGTGCTGGCAAGCAGCTGCCTGATAAAAGAGCTGCCGAGCAAACCTGGTTTCCTCCTTACCCCCTGGTAGATTTCAGCCAACCTCCACCAGAAGGTTCGCGCTGACAAGCATCCAAACTTGATGTAAGGGCTCAGCACAGTGGTGCTCGGGTTCAGGGAGTTGGGCTCAGTCTGGGGCTTCTGGAAATTACACACCCAGGCCTGGAAAAGGACAAGAGAAGCAGATGAGAGGTGCCCGAAGCCAGCCAGGGAAAAGCAGAGAGGACTCCCTGCCCAAGGGAAGACGATGGCCTAACTATAATGAAGGAAACAACTTCAAGCCAGGAGGTGCAGCAGCACCCCTAGTTCCAGCACCTATGATCCTGGTACCTAAATAAAACAGAGAGGGGAGTAGTCCCAGGCACTACCATTCTAATTAGCATTTTCCACCCGCTTTGCAGTCACTTAGCACAGGGGTAAGTGAACGCAGGTGCCAGGCAACAATGAATTAGGCCTGGGGTCTTTAATGGAGCTGATGGCAATGCTGTACTTACAGCCACGCTCCTAGATCTCTCCAGGACGCTCCTGACAAAGCCCATGTGGGCTCAGCACAACGTTGCAGGGAATCAACCTAAGATGCTTCTCTTACACCGTTTGCATGAAAGCTCAAGGCCTCAGAGGGGGAGAGGGGATCAATGCTAATTACCCTACCGTTCTGTTCATATGCAAGTCAAGCCTGCAAAGCGCCTCAGACTCTCCTCCTGGGTAGAGGCGAGGACCTGCTTGCTCCGGGTCCTGACCCAGCTCCTCCAGCGTAGGGATCCCATACTCTGCATCATGGTTGTCTTTGCAGGGGGTACAGCAATCTGGGGTAATAGGCACAGTCAGTACTTCCGTGCACCAACACTAAAATATACCGTACGTTTGTCTAGCCTCTTTAGTTGTAAAGAATCTCAAAGTGCTTTATAGAACTTAACAGGGATTGCTGCACCCAGCACTGAAATTCAACCACCTCTGGGGTGGAACACGGCAACTGTTTTACAGCCTCATAACACCACTACACCAGAGTCTAGTAGAAGAAGAATCCCATGGAAACTGCATAGGGATTTTTGGAACACACCAGGGAAGCCTAAAATACCAACCACGGAAGCTTTTAGTTGGAGTGCTGGGACATGTCCCCCTAGCAGAGAACCACCACATTGACAAAGGCTTGTCCCATACTCACTGTCCACATGATCTGGTCTGTACCCAGCCTGTTCCCAATCCCTTTACTGTGCCCGGCCCCAAGGACCCACCCAGTTCCACGGAGGCAGCCCCTGGCTTCCAGGACTCTGAGACTGGGCCTTCGGGCAACAACAAACCCTGCCTCTCTCTGCGGCTCCCTGCAGCGAATCCAGCCAACCCAGACTCCCGCAGAGGCTTGTACTGGGCCTGTCAGGGCACAGTGCTCTCACTGGGTATTTGCAACAACCCACGCAGCCTTTTCCTAACAAGGGAGCCATTTCTGAGTCACCTGGCTATCGAAGCTGGAGGGCCTTACGTTAGCCATAGGCCACCCTGGCCAAGCCAGTGCAAATGCCAGCCACGCTAGGCCAGACTCCATCTCTGTCCCAGTCTCTCTCCCTTGTCCGGTCCCAGCCAAGGGAGAGCAGCCAATTTCCCCAGAAGCCCACTCTTCATTCCCACCCAGGCACGGCTCAGCCCTTTGTCTCCAAGCAGGGCCATGCTGCGTTCACTCCCCCGCCTGCCAGAGCGTCCCACTGCTGAATGTCGATGGGACTTCCCGTTGTCACTCAGGACCCTCTCTTGATCTGGGTCGGTTTCAACCAGTTCCTTAACGACCCTGTTTGTTCCACCTAAATGGCGAGGTGACACACAGCTGCAAGGAAGGAAACTCAGGCACATATACAAATCATTAAAATACTACCAAACCCTTTGTTCCACTCACCCTTCAGATTTTCCAGAGTGGGAGCTGGCACGGGCCGCTTTGGTGGTCCCAGCGCCGCCAGGAGCGTCTGTAGGCGCACATAGGTCAGAGGCGCCTTGCCATTGTTTTCAGCAATTACTCTGTGAATAATCAAAGTGACCTATCACTGGGGAGAACCCATGGGGCAGAGGGCACTGCCACCCTCTTTTGCTGGGACTCCAGGGGCTTTAATGCCCAGCAATGAGCAAGCAACATGAAGACCCCACTCCTGGGACCCACCTATCAGTGTCATACAAGGTGTTGGACACTTTCTGAATAACCTGAATGCCATGTTCAGCTGCCAGCCTCACCACCTCGCGATCGCGCTGCCTGGAGTAGGGCTCCGTGTCTATCTCGAACGTCAGCCGTGTCACCTTCCACTCTTTAAAGAGGACCGGGAATACCTCCGTGGGGCGGCCACGTACCACAAACAGCCTGTGGAGATGCCACCAAAACCTAGTCAGCCAGAGCAAGGTAAACAGCAAGGCCCAGGAGCTTGGTGGCTGGGCTCAAGAGAGAGAACTGCATGGTGGGAACTGTAGTCTACACATACACTCATGCTAGGCCACTTCCAAGCACGGCATGTTGGGACTTGCCTCCGTGGGTCACACCTCCCTGTCAAAAGTCAGGACAGCTACAACCTGCTCCATTTTATGGCCTGTTGGGTGGATCCCTCAGGCTCGTGGCTGAGGGACGGTTGGGTTCCTCAGGCTTAGAATGTTGCTCTGGCTTCTACTTCTGACAGCTTAGCAGGGAACACAGGCGCGTGAGATCTCTCCATGCCGTGTCCCTTGGTAGTCTTACCGTACCAGCCTATGAGCTGTGCAAGGAGCCCCTAGCCCTCCACAGCTGAGACACGGCTTGTAAGCAGCAGTCTGCTCATCCCAGGGTGGGAAGGGAAATGCAGGCCACATAGCTGGGGAAGACAGCGGTCCAGTGAGGATATTTTGGAACCTAACTTCTACCCCTTTGGCAAAGCGGCTCATGTGTAAGACCTCTCAAGCATGCTGCATGCTTCATCTCAATTAGGCAGCTGGAGACAAAGAGGATTGTGAGGAACCTCCCCACCCCACCCTCACCCCTGGACAAATTCATCCCCATCAACTCCTCAGTAAAAGCCTTTCTGCTGCTGGTTACTCCAGCCCTCCTTCGCTGCACTTGCTCTGATAATGAGGTGCCCTTTAGAAAGGGCCTCTCAAGCCTCATTCAGTTAAGCTCAAGCAGCTCCCTGACGTTCTGGGGCTGCTCCTGAACCTACTTTGGAACCGCCTAGAGGGATGTGCATTGGGAGCCCATTTCTGCATTGCCCCACACGCTGTCACTCACACCTGGGCGAAGGGCACGTCACACACAATTAAGTGAGAATGGTAACCGTGCACTGGTGTCACGATATCACAGGGTGCAGAGCTAAAGAGAACCAGGCCCTGGGTATTTGGGGGGGGGAGAGGTGGGAGAAGCAGCTACCCCTGTATGGCTCATTCATCTAGCAGATGGAAGCATTAAATTGTTTAAAAGTAACAGCTGTGAATTGGGGAGAGGAGGGGAAAATACATTCGTTTGACTTGGATTGAATTTTTCAGAGGAAGGCAGTTCTCCAGGCACAGAACCTGCCAGCACTTTGCACTGTGAATCTGCAGCTCAATGGCACCGTATTCTCTGGGACAGGGAGCTCCAGGCAGCTGGGACCAGAGGGACCCAAGGAAGCAGAATTCTCGCATCTACTAGGCCCACCCTGCAAGCCCTGTATGTACACAGCTCCCAGCGAATGCAATGCGGGTCCCACGTGGACAGGGTTAGCAGAATTAGGCCCATTGTTTTTCCAGGTATCAGCGACAACCCCAGCACTCTAACCCTCCCTATACTCGGGCTGAATATCTGCCTGGACAGGACTTGCCTCGAGTTCAGTTTCTGAAGGCTCTCGTCCAGATCTCTCAGCGACTCGACCAGAAACCTCCAGCGGTTGACGCTGACCCGCATGTTCTTTGGGAACCAGGGGTCGAGGATGAAGACGGGATAGAGCGTGTGGCAGTCTGTCATCGCTGCCAGCAGGGCAGGGTTATCGTGAAGGCGAAGACCCTTACGGAACCAGTGGATCGATACGTGCTTCATCCTGAGGGTCCGGCTTTCTTCTCCTTTGTCTCAGTGTCGGGTCTCCTGGGGGCAAAGGAAAACAAAGGAAATCACCTTGAGAACAGGCATGTGACTCCTCCCCCCGTCCCCAAGCCAAACAGCACTGAAAGCAATGAGAGTTAGGTGCCTAAATACCTTGGGATCTGGGAAATCAGTGGGAATTAGGCACCTGAAACCTTGGAGGATCTGGGCTCACACACTCAGGGCTCGGTCCAGCCACACACATTGCATATATTCTACGGCCAGAAGGACCCAGGGTTGTGAGTTCAATCCTTGAGGGGGCCATTTGGGGAACTGGGGTAAAAATCTGGGGATTGGTCCTGCTTTGAGCAAGGGGTGGGACTAGACGACCTCCTGAGGTCCCTTCCAACCCTGATATTCTGTGACTCTGCCCTCACCCAGTCTGATCTGCATAGCAAAGGCCATAGGACTTTCCCTGACTCAATTCCCGTTGGAGCTCCACTGCCTCCTCACCTGGGTGCTCCTCAGCAGGGACCCCTCCAGCTACACCAGGCGGCTCCTTTCCCTGCAGAGCCGGCCACAGCCAGCA
Source organism: Mauremys reevesii (assembly GCF_016161935.1). Taxonomy (NCBI): domain Eukaryota; kingdom Metazoa; phylum Chordata; order Testudines; family Geoemydidae; genus Mauremys; species Mauremys reevesii. The sequence continues at coordinate 15,866,372 of NC_052634.1, read as the reverse complement.
CCTTCTGGCCTGGGATTCCCCCAGCCCGCGTGGGTAACCCTCGGCTTCCCAGCCTGGAAGTGAGGTTACGAAACAAGCCGCTGTCAGTCAAGGGGCGTGGGCCTCGCAGGCATCCAACCAGGGGGCAGGAGACACCCAGCCCGCCCAGGGAGGAGCAGAGCGGAGCTGGCGGGGGGGTCCGTAGGTCTGATCTGATCGCAAGGGACGGGGCGGGATGTCCCTGCGGTGCGGCCCCAGGCGGGCTCTAGCTGACAGCAGCGCTGGGGGCAGGACAGCGCGGGAGAAGGGCCACTTGCGGAGCCCGGCTGGGGTCACGGAGGGCGGGTGGGGAGAGGCACCGGAGGGGTGGGGGGGTGTCTCTCCCTTGCTCTTGGCGAGCCGTGTTCAGGGCCCGTCAGCAGAGCCCGGCCGCCCCCCGCCGGGTTGTGCAAGCCGCGTCGGCAGCACCTGTCCCACCCCCCACGCGCCTGGGGACCCCCGGCGAAATCGCCCCCCCCGCGCGCCTGGGGACCCCCGGGGAAATCGGTGCCCCCCCACGCGCGCCTGGGCACCCCCGGGGAAATCGGTGCCCCCCCCAGCGCGCCTGGGGACCCCCGGGGAAATCGGTGCCCCCCCACGCGCGCCTGGGGACCCCCGGGGAAATCGGTGCCCCCCCCAGCGCGCCTGGGGACCCCCGGGGAAATCGGTCCCCCCCCGCGCGCCTGGGGACCCCCGGGGAAATCGGTGCCCCCCCATGCGCGCCTGGGGACCCCCGGGGAAATCGGTCCCCCCCACGCGCGCCTGGGGACTCCGGGGAAATCGGTGGCCCCCCCCCCCACGCGCGCCTGGGGACCCCCGGGAAATCGGTCCCCCCCACGCGCGTCTGGGGACCCCGGGGAAATCGGTGCCCCCCCCCATGCGCGCCGGGGGACCCCCGGGGAAATCGGTTCCCCCCCCACGCGCGCCTGGGGACCCCCGGGGAAATCGGCCCCCCCGCGCGCCTGGGGACCCCCGGGGAAATCGGTGCCCCCCCCACGCGCGCCTGGGGACCCCCGGGGAAATCGGTGCCCCCCCACGCGCGCCTGGGTACCCCCGGGGAAATCGGTGCCCCCCCCACGCGCGCCTGGGGACTCCCGGGGAAATCGGTGAACCTGGGCGCGCGAGCCCACGTGCGAAGCTCGGGAGTCCCGCCCTGGGGCTCCACCCCGCCCTGGCCGCCTGCTGTTTCCTTGAAGGGGCGGGGAGCAGCCGCCGACTTCCCCAGCCCGTCGCTGGAGCGGAGCGGCGGGCCCCGGAAAGCCCGAAGCGGACGGGTCACGCAGCCCGTGCCCCGGCGGGGAGGCGCGCACGGAGGGACCCCCGGAGCCCAGCCGGAGGCGCAGCGCCGGTTGAGTGAGTAGCCACCTGTCGCCTCCCCGCCAGCGCTGGGCCAGGGGCCCCGGGGCAGCCTAGGCGCATGGCACCGGCAGCTGCTCCTGCGGCCAGGTGAGCGGGCAGGGGCAGGGACAGGGGCAGGGCAGCTCCGGGGGGCCGGGGCACCCCAGCCGAGGCAGGAAGCTGCAGCCGGAGGGAGGCAGGGTGGACGCAGGGTGGACGGATATCATGTGCCTGGCAGCCCGGTTAGGTCACATTTTTTTTTTCAGATCCCTTTTTGTGCGCCCGGCTGGCAGGCTGCAGAGGGCAGCTGGTGTGGGTAGCGGTGCCAACTGCTGCACCAAACCCAGCACCCTGGCCCCGCCCCCTCTCATTCCTACCCTGCCCTCACTCATTTTCACTGCACTGGTGCAGGGGGTTGGGCTCCGGGTGGGGGCCCGCGGATCTGGAGTGGGGCCAGAAATGCAGGCACCGCCCCCTGCAGTTCCCGTTGGCCACAGTTCCCGGCCAATGGGAGCTGCGGAGTCGGTGCTCGGGGCGGGGGCAGCAGGTGGAAACCCTCTGTCCCCGTCCCAGGGATGCAGGGACGTGCCAGCTGCTTCTGGGAGCAGCTCCAGGCCAACCCCCTGCACCACCAGACTTTTAGCAGCCTGAAATTTCTCGGTCTGGCTTCAGTAGCTTCTGGGCGATGGAACCTGATTCTGGAGACTCCCAGCGAAACCGGGAGGTTGGCAACCCTAGGGGGTGCAGACCCAGAGCTTTGCGAGGGGCTGACTCTCAGTCTGTTTTGTGCAGAGGGAAATCCGTGGGATGTAGGAAAAAAGCCTAGGGGAGCTCTACAAAACTCCACCTGTTATCCTAAGTTCCCACTAAGCTGCGTGGCTACATACCTGCCTGTTAAGCCCTATGCAGGGGCTCAGCGCTGCAGCCAGGGGAGAGGCACTCGCCCCTCCCCGCCAGCCCCAGCGCGGACCTACTGCGGCCGGGGAAGCGGTGCCGTGCCCCAGCAGGGAGCGGCTGTGGCCAGGGGAGCACCTCCCTCGGCCTGGCCCAGGCCTGCGGGAGCTGCCGCGGCTGGGGAGAGATGCCTTCCCAGGTCCCAAGCTGTTGCAGCGAGAGAGGGCTGTGGGGAGTCGTCTCTCCCCACTGCAACCCCGGGGCAGCCTGCAGCCCAAACCCCTGGCCCCACCCCAGAGCCCACGCCCCCTGCACCCCAACCCTCTGCCCTAGCCCTGAGCCCTCTCCTACAACCCAACCCCCTCAACCCTGGCCCAACCCCAGAGCCTGCAGCCCCCCAACCCTCTGTCCCACCCTGGAGCCTGCACCCCCAGCCAGAGCCCTCATCCCCCCCCCCCAAACCCTCTGTCTCAGCCCTGAGCCCCCTCCCGTACTCCGAACCCCTCGGCTCCACCCCCAGCAGATGACTTTTATGTGCACCAATATGAAGGTGACGTGTCACACATCACCTCCATATTGGTGCACATAACACAATTCATTCCGCACATGGATGTAAAAAATTAGAGGGAACACTGCTGCTATCTCCAAGCTGCTGGGTATTTCTGTTACAGTGAAACAGTTAATGTTGCCACTTACATGACATTGTTAGGTTTCAGGGTTATCAGGCGGTGAGATTAATGGAAGAGCCCCTGCCACTGAGCTCTCATTTCAGGCTCTCTGCAGGCTTACCCGGATAGCCCCATATCCAGGTCACTAGTTGGAGGCTTTCCTTGGAAAGGGTTAGAGGGGTTTAAAAAGTGCTGCGACCCTGCTGGCCTGGCATGATGGCTCCATCACGACCCACTTCCTCAGGGTCAGCTGGTGGGCCTGGGTGGGGGGCGCTGGGCTTGCACCCTGCCCCCATGGAATGGGGCCTCCAAGCTCAGGGATGTTCCAAGAGCGATAGGGCTTCCATGAGGGCAGGACCATTTCACAGAAGGCCAGTGGCTCTGCACAGCTCCCGTCTCCCAACAGCTGGCCTCACCAGGCGCTGCCCCAGGCCAGGGGTGGCTGAGCCGAGGGGGACGCCACGTAACATTGTGCTCTTTGCGCTGACTTATGATGGGGAATCTCCGCCTGGCGGAACGAAGACAATACCACGGAGCCTTGCCACCCCTCTGGCCTAGCCCCTTCCCGACTTGTGGAGCCTGAGCTGTGCCCGTGAGAGGTCTCCATGCAGCTTCCCTTATCAAACCTCCCCTCACATGACTGTTGTTAGGGTTTATGAGGCAAGGCCCAACAACGTGCTCAGCTAGGGTGACCAGACAGCAAGTGTGAAAAATCGGGTCAGGGGGTCGGGGTAATAGGAGCCAATATAAGAAAAAGCCCCAAATATCAGGACTGTCCCTATAAAATCGGGACATCTGGTCACCCTATGCTCAACCTTTTATGAGACAAACGTAAAGAGCCCCTGCCCCAAGTAGCCCCCACTCTAAGGGACAGATGCAGAGAAGATGAGATGCGCTGGTGCTAATTTAAGTATATAACTCCCTTCCCAGAGCACAGGTCCTTTGCTGCTGTGCATAGCAGATTATGGCTGCACATGCTGCTTCGTTTTTTTAAGGTCACTCGTGCATTTAGTCCTTACTAAGCATTGGCTCGTTAGAGTAACATGAGGGCTGAGACAGTGCTTGCTCATCTGCTATTGGAGGGTCGCTCATGAGCACTAAGACGGCAGACAGCAGCTTGTTGTTGTAGAGTTGTGGGCTCTCGAGCTATGCACTGGCTCATTATTGCTCAGACTGCATCCGTTAGTTTGTCATTGTAGGGTCCTGGGCGTTTTGGTTGGGGGAGGGAAAAGGTGAGCAAGGGAGAATTTTTACCATATTTGAAGCATTTATTTTAGGAGGGAAAACACAAATTACCATTTGGCAAAGATATATCATTGTAAAAAATCTGATTTTTGGCCCCAACCTCCCCAGCCTCAGCGGTGTCATTATTTTCAGACAAGATTCTGAAACAACCAACCCTAGAAGGATGCAAATCATGTGCGAGGATACCACTCATAGTATATAGTCTCACTGCTCCTTTGCTTTCTCCATCTGTTTGTTGCATCCATCATCTCTTGTCATACTTAGCCTGTAAGGTCTTCTGGGCAGGGACGTCTTTTTGTTACTCATTTGCATGGTGCAGAACATAGTGTGGCTGGTGCTCTTGGGGCTACCCCTAGATGAATGAATAATTACACACAGCTGTTTTTTTTTAACCTAGGAAATCACGCACACAGCCAAATTAATATATTAAAAGAGCAGGTGCTCCCCCATTCTCTACCCCTCCCATCTTGGGTTAAGATCGTCTTTGCTAGAGAGAGCGGGAGAGGAATTGCTGAATCTATTAATTTGTGTACTTAGTTACATTTTGTTGTAACCAAGGAGGGAGACCCTGAGATCAGCTTTCCAGAAATAATTGTACTGTGTTCCTGGCAATAGAGGGTGTGTATTTAAGAACATAAGAACGGCCATTCTGCGTCTAACCCAGTATCCAGTCTTCTGACAGTGGCCAGTGCCAGATGTGTCAGAGGGAATGAACAGAACAGGGCAATCATCCAGTGATCCATCCCCTGTTGTCCAGTCCCAGCTTCTGACAGACAGATGTTTAGGCACACCCAAAGCATGGGGTCGCGTCCCTGACCATCCTCGCTAATATCCATTGATGGACCTATTCTCCAGGAATGTGGCTAATTCTCTTTTGAACCCAGTTATACTTTTGGCCTTTGCAACATCCCCTGGCAACGAGTTCCCCAGGTTGACTGTGCGTTGGATGGAAAAGTACTTCTTTGTGTTTGTTTTAAACCTGCTGCCTATTAATTTCATTCCGTGACCCCCAGCTTGTGTGTTTATATGAAGGGGTAAATAACTTTTCCCTATTCACTTTCTCCACACCAGTCATGATTTTGTAGGCACCTATTATATCCCCCTTAGTCATCTCTTTTCTAAGCTGAACAAAGTCTTTTCAATTTTTCCTCATCTGCAAACTGTTCCATACCTCTAATCATTTGTGTTGCCCTTCTCTGCCCATCCGTGCCAGGTGTGGGCAGGCAGGCTCAGCAAGGCAGGATCCAAGTGTGAAGGGGCTTAATGTGGGGGGATCCAGGTGTGGGTTGATAGGATTCTGTATGGGGCAATCTGGGTGCGGGCAGCTCAGTGGGGGATCTGGGTGTGGGGGGGATCTGGATGCACAGGGGCTTATTGAGAGGTTCTGGGTGCAACGGTAATTGGACTTCACAGGAGGTGTCCAGGTAAAGGTGGTTGGAGCTCAGCAGGGGGGTTGATGTGGAGGCTTAGTGGGGGGGTCCAGATGCTGTGGGAGTGGGGCAGGGATCCAGGTGCAGCTGGTTGGAGCTCAGTAGGGTGGGGATCCAGGTGTGGGTGGCTTGTTGGGGTGGTCCAGGTGCAGGGGGAGTGGGGCCCAGCGGGGGAGGGTCTGAGTGGGTGGGGGCCTGGATGCACAGGGGTTCGGGGGGGTGAGGGAGCAGCTCTCTGTACAGGGATCCCTCTCCGTGCAGCTGAGATGCGATGGGCGCAGGAAGCGGGGGGAGGAGAGAACTTTCCAGAGACTCCTGTAACTGAGGGAGAAATCTGGGGGTGGGTCTGACCCAGCCCTGGATGCTGTGCAGGGGAAGAGGAAGTCCCGTCCTCCCCAGTCCAGCCAGGACTAGCAGCTGAGCTCGGCACAGGGTAGGAGCCACCACCCAGGTCTTCCCCAGTCCTGCCTCCTGCCCCACAGTGATTTACCTCTCTGCCAGCTGCCCTGGGCACCCGAAACATACTGCTTGGGAGGGTCGCATGACCACTCTTGTGGCTTCCCTTTGCTTCTCTGTCAGAAAGTCATTTTCCTGTGGGAAAGCAATGAAATCTGCAGGGGACATAAATTCTGCACATGTGCAGTGGCGCAGAATTCCCCCGGGAGTACTCTTGGCAGTTCAGGGATTTGGGCAACGAAGATGCCACAGAGAGCACCACAAAGACTGTGCTGAAACAGAGCCTGCCTGCCTCCCCTGTGCCTGAGGGACACCTGGAGCCAGGGGGAGGCTGAGCCATGAGCCCAGCTGCAGAAGGCCGCACATAGGTGGGACCACCCCACTGTTTGAGTTGTGCTCGTGGGTGGGACGGAACAGTTGTTACGAGGCCAGAGCCTGCCTGTTTGCATCCCAGGAAGGTGGACTTAAGCCCAGGGGACCAAGTGTCCACTCTGCAAAGAGGGTGCTCTGCTCATGCTCCCAAGGATTCCTATTTGGGTGGAAGGGTCTTGACACCTTTGGGTGCGTTTCCAGACGCTGAGGCCATCAAAACATTGTGCTTGTCTAAGCAAAGCTTGAGCGTCAGCAATAAACGGCCTTTGTTCTCATTTCTTTATTTTAAAGAAACTGCATATTCGACAATAAGGATCCAACCACACTCCGGCTCCTGCTGTTGCAACACAAGAGAACCCGAAGCATCCAGTCTGGTGCTGGCTCTTATGGAGCAGCTGTCCGCCTGCCATGCTACAGCCAATATCTTTAGCAACACCCTAGGTGATTCGTGATGGAAGGGTGTGATATCTGTTGGTGGGCAGGATAGCTTTTAAGTAAGTAGATTTAATGCAGGCTAGATGGCCTGGGAGACTGACGTGCCCTGTCTACCCCAGACCAGACACCCATGGCAATGAGTGATCTCTTACGCAGCGCTTGCTAATGGAGTCTGCACGTGGAATACACTGAGTGTTCTTCCCCCGGGAGTTGGGGGCATGGGGTGCAGTGGTAAAGACGCAAGCACGATCTTTTTATTCTGGAATTGTACCCAGTGGGTCCTGGTCTTTGACTGACTCCTAAGTGCTATGGGCCTACAAATACAGAATATGCTGAATTTAATACCAGCATGAAAGGAAGCAGACCAGCTGCTGACCCCCTGACCCTCCCCTGCCTCTCTCTGTTACAGGTCAAGATTCATGTGGGCACTTCTCATCTGACTGTTACCCCGATATGGCTGGTGAGTAAACAAGCAGCATGTTGATAGCATGATCTGATTGAGCGAGGGGCTGGGAACAGGAGGCAGAGTGTCTGTCCCCGACTTGCTATGAGCCCGGGAGAGTCGGTTTTACTCTGGGGCGGTTTCCCCATTCTATGGACTAGGGGTAACATACCCAGCTCTGTAAAGTGCTTTGCACTCATAGCTGAGAAGGGACATCAGCGAACCACTAACCCCCCCCTCGTCCATTTCAACTCTCGCACACCTTGTAAGATTCTAAATGAACCGTATCGGCTCAGGGCAGGGACTTGGCCACTGCTGCGGACAGCCTCAATGGAGATCTCAGCTCAATGTGCAGCTGCAGTCCAACCCCCATCCCCAACCTAGCAATAAGATGGTGGGCTGCACAAGGAATGGGACGGAGAATACCCAAACCTATCAGTAGTGACCGATGTAAATCAACTGTGTGGTCCTCTCTGGAATACTGTGAGCAGTACGGCCATCCTGCCTCTAGGAGGACGATGGGAGTTAGCGAGGCTTCCAAGAGAGGCAGCAAGAATGAGCAAGGCCATGAGAATTTTCCCTAGGAGAAAAGATGGGATTGTTTACCTTAGAAAGTGCATTTAGATCACCCAGGTGACCTAACCCTCCAGGTGAGTCAGGAGAATCCCACCTCCTGGAGTTAGGGTCAGAACAAAACCCCAAATCTTACACCCCATCCACAGCCCTTCCTCTCAGCACCTGTCCTGTTCCAGAACAATAGCCTTTCTCTTAGCTCCTGTCAGGCACCGTCAGAGGATCCTCAGTTACCACAATACATGATGACAAATTCTGGCTGGGATGTTGTGAGGCGATGAGTCATCCCTGAACTAGAGCCTGGCTAAACCACACATGTGAATGAGTCACTCCTGTGTGAGGCTCCAGCCAATCCAGGAGCTGGTCTGGTGACTCTCAGGGCAGGTATATAAACCGCTCGGGGAGACACGGCAGCTCTGTCTGCCCAGCTCACTTCATGGCTTCGAACTCATCCCCGCCCGACAGCGGGGACACACTCCGCAGGCCTCAGCCTGCTCCAGCCCTGCTCTGGGTCCAGCCTGGCTCTCAGCCCTACTCCTGCCTTGCTCCGATCCTGCTCTTGACTCCTGATTCTGGCTCTGACCCCTGGCTCCAGTTCCTGGCATGACCGCCACCACACAGACCACTAGGTGTGACCATCCATGTCTCAGTTTCTGACATATTAAACTTCCTGCTTCGGGGCTTGAGCTGATCTCTAACTATAACAGTGGGGGGCACTGCAGGATTCTTACATCTTCCCCTAAAGCATCTGTTGTTGGCCACTGCTGGAGAACTCAGGTCTAATCCAGTTTGGCAGTTCCCATGTAAACCTGACCTAACTCCTAATTTAGAGCAGCCAGGGATTTGGGGTGATGAGAGCTGAAGTAAGCGGTAAGGAGGCAGATTTTGCACTTCATCCCGTTATTTTACTAACTCTCGTAGCCTTGGAAAGGCTGCCCCATGTGGGGTGGGGTGGAGCAGCTGCCATCCCACAGAGCAGTGAGTGGAGGGGGAAGCTTTGTCCAAGGGCACCCATGCAAACATTCGTCTGTGCTGTGCAGAGAACCTCAGTACTTACAGCTCACCGGGTCCCATATGCAGTCAACTACCTGGAGCTTGGATCTCCCTCTGCAGGAGGAAGGACAGAATGATCCAAACTAGGATCCTATCCTGGGGCTCCAGAGAGTCCGGGTATTTTAGACCCGATGCCCAGTGGCTCCAGTTAAAACCTCCTTGAAAGCCAGGATTTTTTTTTAATTGGCTTTTGATTACAGCCCAGTCACTCGGATCCTAATCTCCCTGTGCCCTTCCGTGCCTGGAGCTGTACAGAAAGGCCTCTCTCTTGAGACACTGTTGGACTAGACCTGTCTCCTCCACCTTAGCACCAGACCTGTCTGCCCAGGTCCTGAGGCAGGGCTGACACTTGGTCTCTGCGACTCAGCTCCCAGATGGCCCCATGATAAGAAAGCAGGAGGTTCGATGTCTGGAGATGCTCCTTGTGGTGCACGGGGAGGGGCTGTGAATATGCCCAGGAGGCATTTCAGCCTTCAGTGAATCTGACTCTGATCTCTTAAACTCCACAGGCTGGGTCAGGCAGCTCCTGCAGAAACCCAAGCAAAGCTCCAGCTCCGCAGGAAGCAGCTTGAACACCAAACAGTCACGCTCCTCCTCTTCCTCCTCCTCGGTGACAACCGCCAGCTCTTCCACCAGCAGTTCAGTGGCCAGCCTAGGACAACTGTCTCCTGCCTCCCAGGTGAGCATCAGCAGCTCAGGGAGTGCCCGCTGGGCCAAGAGCTACGACGTGTGCATCTGCCACAGCAACGGGGACTTTGAGTTTGTCGAGGAGATGGTCTCGTATCTGGAGAGCCAGACTGAGGGCATCCGCTGCTTCCTGCAGCTGCGGGATGCCATGCCGGGGGGTGCTATCACCACAGAGCTCTGTGACGCCGTCCAGAACAGCCACTGCTGGGTCCTGCTCATAACCCCTAGCTTCCTCGAGGATCCCTGGTGCAGGTACCAGATGCATCAGGCGTTGGCAGAGGCGCCGATGGCCAATGGACGCACCATCCCCGTGCTGAAGGGCATTGACCGGAGAGATTACCCCCGGGAGCTGAGGTGCCTCTATTACATCGATGGGACGCGCAAGGAGAATGGCTTCAGGCAGATTAAGGACACGATCCTGCGCTGTAAGTAAACTGTCGGGGGCAGTCGGCTTTTTAATGGGCCCATCTAGGGTATTTGCTCTTTACTCTGCTAAACAATCTGGAGTGTCCCTTCGATCAGACCCTGCATTTCCATTGCACCTTCTGGGCTCCAGGAGTGACTCTCACCAGCCACGGGGTGGAACACAGCAGCTGTCTGACGGCCCACACTGTACAACCTTCTGGGATGGGAAGTAGAGAATCCTGTGTCCCTCTGAAATTGCAAGGGAGGATCTAAAGAGAAAGGGCTGGGGCCTCTGTATCCCATTGGAGTGAGCGTAGGATCTCTCTCTCTGGGAGGAGAGGTACAAATATGTTACAGTGTGACAGCGCTGGAACATCAGTCCAGCTGAGATCCCTTATAGTGACCCTGGTTTATTTCCTGTGTCCCTCAGACCTGCAGGAGCTCTGTCGAAGCACCGTGAGCAGAATAGAGTGACTGGATCCTGCAGGGGAAGGGAGCACCTTGAGAAAGCAGATCCCGGCCGACGGGAAATGGAACAAGAATCCACACTGCTGTTTCCAAAGTCTCTGGAGCTGCCTCATTTGATCTCAGTGGAGAGCAGTTTCCAGGTGGCCTACAGCCAAGTTCCCTGATGCACAAAGCACCTGTAGAATTACAAATGGGAACCAACTCTCACGAGGGCTTCCGAACGGAAGCATTTCTCTCGCGTCAGGCTGCTCCACACCATGAACGCTAATACCAGGCACTGCTGAGAGGACAAGCAAAATGTCTACCACCAATGGAGAGTGAGGCGTACGTGTGGCTTCTGGTGCTAAAGACTTGGAAGAAGCATGAGGCTTGTTCCACGTTGTACTGTACAGTGCAGGGGACTTGGCTGGAACCTGGAGCTTGAGTGTTGGTGACTCCAAGTAGTCGAGGGTAAACACAGGTAAATGGCGTTTACCCACTTCTCATTTGGGGAGTAGGGAGTCTAGTTTAGGTTTCTTCCTTTCAGGAAGCTGATAGGCAGCTAAATCGCTAACGACCTTCCAAAAGCCAGTTTGGAGCTCTTACAATACCTATGTTCAATTCCCCCAAGCCCCAAGGGGCATAGGCACCGACTCCATTATATACACTCCACAGCTGTTTGGGTGGCAGCCACCGATCAGTTGGGGAAGGCGTTTGGGGGAAGGTGGAGAGCAGCAGGCAGGTGGGCCTCAGGGAGGGGTGGAGTGAGGGCAGAGTCTTGGGGCAGGACAGTGGAGCACCCCCGGGGGTGGTGGGGGACTCAGCGCCTATGTCAAGGAGTATAAACTGACATAAGGTTTCCCCTTTTGGAGCTGTGACGCTCGTATGAAGAGGAGCTAGTGTAACGTCAGTTTTAGTTTTGATTTTTACAATTGTAATTTAAACGTGTGTACAAATGAATGCAGAAGAGTGTTATTTTTACCCAATCCTCTCTCACGCTTTATTTTTTTTTTTTAATGGGTGGATCTAATGCTGGTGAAAAGGCCTAAGCTGACAGGTCACTGAACTGGTTAGTCACTGCCCAGGTTCTAAGCTGTTTTTCTTGTTCTTCCTCTCTGCTTTCCACCTGCCCATCCTCCATACACACCCCTTCGCTCAGACCAGGAAGGTCTCCGCCTTGGGAGAGGAGTTGGGGATTGTTCAGTCTCAGGCTATGGCTACACTTGCACTTCAAGGGGCTTTGACCACACTGGCGCTTTGCAGCGCCGCAATTTGCAGCGCTGGAGAGGGTGTGTTTTCACACCCTGCTGCAGCGCTGCAAATTTGCAAGTGTAGCCATGGCCTCAGGCTTTGTCTTGTATAGGAAAAGTGGGTGAGTTTTTAGTTTAGGCTTCGTTTAGACTCTAGCTAACCTCAACATAAACTTGACCATTTTCCTAGCATAGATGCAGAATCACACCTCGTAGCATGTTCCTGGTTTTTTTGCTGGCTGAGTTGTTGCCTAGGAAAGTCTGAAGAGTCCATGTTACTCTGTTAAGATCCAGAGAACAAAAGACTCTGGCACTGGGTGCTTGCTTGCTTTTTTTTTTTTTTTTACAGAACCCATTTTTTAAAAAACCTGACTCCTAAAATAATTAACAGATTTTCTTGAAAATTCATTCTCAACTCCTAAAGTGCTGTAATTTTGAGGCCACGCAGTATTTTTTTCACACATCTCGAAGAGGTTAAACCTCTGTTTAAAGTGCACAGCTCAGCCTTAACTAAAGACATGGGACTGGCACCTCCGTAGTCACCGGAAGTGGAAGGTGTTCAGCAATGGTTGGAAAGTCCAGGTATAGGGTTGTCAACTGTCTAATTGCACAAACCCAAATATCCCTGCCCCGCCTCTTCCCAAGGCCACGCCCCTGCCCTGCCCCTTCTCCGAGGCCCCACTCACTCCACCCCTCCCCCCCCGCCCTCGTCACTCTCTCTCTTCCACCCTCGCTCCCTTTCACTGGGCTGGGGCAGGAGGTTGGGGCGCGGGAGGGAGGGAGTGCAGGCTCTGGGGTGGGGGTGAGGGGTTTGGAGTGTGGAAGGGGGCTCCAGGCTGAGCCTTGGGCAGGGGGTTGGGGTGCGGGAGGGGGCTCAGGGCAGGGGGTTGGGGTACAGGAGGTATTTCAGGGTGCAGGCTCTGGCCAGGCGGCGCTTACCTCGGGCAGCTCTCGGAAGCGGCCAGCATGTCCAGCAGCAGCTCCTAGGCTCAGGGGCGGCCAGGCGCTGTGCGCACTGCCCCTGCCTGCAGGCATCGCCCCTGCAGCTCCCATTGGCCGCAGTTCTCTGTGCTGCACTCCCTTGCTGGCCCCTGCTGGCTACAAAGGAGCGGCGCTGGCGCCGGGGGCAGGCTGAAGTGGCTGCTGTGCCTGCGGAGGGAGGAGGGGAGGAGGCAAATGGCAGCCTGTTCCTCCCCCTGGCAGGTGACTCTGAGTTGATTCCAGGCGGGTTTATCCTGGCTGGACTTCCTGAGCAGCAGTCTGGGGGAGCTTGTGTGAGTGTTGACCCAGGGGGCCAGGAAGGGGGCTCGCCTCCCCCAGCTTGCTGCTGCAGCAAGGAGAGGGTTGGGGGGAGTCATCTCTGGCCCCCCGCTCCAGCCCCAGGGCAGCCTGCCTGCTGCACCCTAAACTCCTCATGCCTAGCCCCATGCCCTGCACCCCAATCCTCTGTCCCAGCACAGAGCCTGCACCCAATCTCCCTCCCAGAGCCTGCACCCCCTCCTGTACCCTTACCCTAGCCCAGAGCCTGCACCCAAATTCCATCCCAGAGCCCGCACCCCACCCATACCCAAACTTCCTCCCAGAGCCTTAGGCAGGTGTGTTTGTGGGGGGTGGGACTTGGACCCATTCTTGGCACCACGAAACATTATACAAACCTGCCACCCCTGGTCCGGGCACATTAATTGCCACCTTACTTGGGCTGCCCTTATCTTCTGTGAGCCAAGATGCCCAGAGATTCCAAGGGCGGGCTGTCCATAAGAGTGAGATTCGAGGCCAAAGAGTGAGACTTTCCAGGGGACGTCGCTTAAGACAGGGACTCTCATCTTTGGGCCTTGGGGACATCCAACAGCCCACGTTTTCAATCCACCCAGCGCGTAATAGCTTGCTTTACAACGGGCACTGCTTTGCCGTGCATTGGAAACACTGAAATGTCCCCATTCGGACTGAAGTCCAGGGCACGTGTGCACGTGCCATGCGAACGGGTAGATCTGAACGAAAACGCTGAGTTGCTGGTGGGCGCAAACCCCTGGCTGGGCGGAGAGGTGGGCGGAACGAGAGAGATGGTGACAAGCGCTGCTTGGCTTTTGGGCGAACTTGTATTTTGGGGAAATGTTCCGGGGCAGGGGGCCTGGGCCCCCGAGGGTGGGAGGGGTGAGGTGTGCTAGGGTGTCCTGATTTTTTTTTGACAGTCCTGATCTTTGGGGCTGGGGCTTTGTCTTACATGCTATTACCCCCTCCCCCCCCCCCCCTCCTTTCTCACACTTGCTGTCTGGTCACCCTCGGCTGCGCTTCTGGGCCCTGTTGCCTTGGCCCCTGCAGGCCACGCACGGGTGGGTGCCCTGTGCAGCACCTGGATCCTTACGTCTTGCAGCGAATGGAAGCGTCCATCCAACCCCCCCCCCCCCCCATTTTCCCAGTGGCTCCCTGCAGTAGCAGCCCCAGCCCAGCAGGGGGAGCCCTCTGCAGGGGCGCGCGGGGGGTTTAGCGGACTGAGTCCTCTCGCCTCTACCCACTCTGGTCGCGGCGCATGCGCACTCCCCCAGCAGTCACAGTGATGGCGGAGGCCACCGGCGCGAAGAGGAAGCGTGAGGACCCGGAGGAGTCGGCCGAGCCCCCGGGAGGCGAAGGCGGCTCATTCCCCTTGGCCGAGCTCTGCGTGCGCAGGGTGCTCAGGGAGTCTGCGCGGGACAAGACCATTTTCCTGCACGGGCAGGTAAGGGGGGAATGGGCTGTACCACTCTGGCCTCGGGGAGAGAAGGAATGGGGGCGGTACCACTCTGATGGGGGGGTTGGTGACGGAGGGGGCGGTACCACTCTGATGGGGGTTGGTGACGGAGGGGGCGGTACCACTTTGATGGGGTTGGTGACGGAGGGCGGTACTACTCTGATCGGGAGGTTGGAGACGGAGGGCGGTACCCTCTAACCCGGGGTGCTTGGTGAAGGGGGCAGGTGCCATTGCTCTGACCCGGGGCTTGGTGAAGGGGGCAGGTGCCATTGCTCTGACCCGGGGGCTTGGTGAAGGGGGCAGGTGCCATTGCTCTGACCTGGGGATTGGTGAAGGGGGCAGGTGCCATTGCTCTGACCTGGGGGGGGGGATTGGTGAAGGGGGGCAGGTGCCATTGCTCTGACCCAGGGGGGGGGCTTGGTGAAGGGGGGCAGGTGCTATTGCTCTGACCGGGGGCTTGGTGAAGGGGGCAGATGCCATTGCTCTGACCTGGGGGGGGGGGATTGGTGAAGAGGGGGCAGGTGCCATTTCTCTGACCCGGGGAGGGATAGGTGAAGGGGGGGGTGCCATCGCTCTGACCGGGGGGGGGATTGGTGAAGAGGGGGCATTGCTCTGACCCAAGGATGCGGTTTGTGGGTGGGGGGGCATGTCCATGGGGTGGTTGTCCTGCTCCACAATCTTTCCTGATAAAGTCCCTGTTCCTTCTTTTTACCCTCTGTCCAGAGGAGAGACAGCTGGAGCGGGGCACCTCCCATGGCACGGCCCCCCAATGCTTGCCCTGCCATGCCCTGGGGAAAGGGCCCCAAGTCTCTGGCTCTTGTAGACTCCTTCCTTTCTCTTGCCTGTTCGTGGGGTCACTTGGGCTCTTCCAACCGCCCTTCCCATCCCCAACCTTCTTGGGAGACTGTTTTCCCCATGGAAGCACCAGCACCTGCTTAGTTACACCCAGACAGCTGGGGGACTTGGCTCCTTTGCCCAGCCCTGGCACTTGGTGGTTAAAAACTGCCCTGAGTTTCTTTAAAAAAATCCATTTCCCCCCTTGTTTGGTACATGTGAAATATCAGGGTCTTGCTTTCCTTTGCTTGCCGGAAGACTAAGGCCTGGTGTACACTTAAAAGATAAATCAACTTAGCTACGTCACTCAGGGCTGTGACAAATTTCGTGGCCAGAATGCCATGGTTAGGTCGACCTACTCACCGTTGAGACACAGCTAGGTTGATGGAAGAATTCTTCTGTCAAGCTTGCTTCCTCCTCTCAAAGAGGTGGAGTAACTACATTGAAGGAAAAATCACTTTCTTTGGTGTAGGAAGCGTCTGCACTATGGCGGCACAGCTTCAGCACCACTGGTGTAGTCGCTGTAGTGTAGACATAACCTTAGGTGAGAGTTTTGCAGCCTCTGAACAGTGACATCACAAGTGCTGTAATTTTAGTTGAGACCCCCGCAATGACGGATGGAGGGGAGAAATGCTAATTCTTAGAAGCAAGAGCATACTTTAGACTTCATAAAAGGCACAAATGACTCTTACCACTTTGCAGTTCGCCTTTAAGCTGTTTTTATCTTTGTCTCTAACCCTCTTTTGTACTGACATAGTTACTTCAGCTGAGGAAGAGAAATCATTTTCTCCTTGCTTCATTTGTGTTGGGTGGGTTTTGATGTCTTCTGCTCCCCCTGGAGAAAGGAATCAGTGAATATAAAATAAATTTTAGTGTCACATTAAAAGTATTATGGGTGTTTGTAGGGGACACAGCTTGGTTTTCCCCCACTCTGTTTCCCAAGGGATAAAATGAGTAATGCATATACAGTGGAGTCTCATCTTACGCAGGGATTAGGTTCTAAAGTCAGTGCGTAAAGTGAAAATCGCGTGTAGTCAAAATTACCCTTGAAAATCCCTTATATCGCCCATAAAGTACAGTATACATGATTTTGTGTACAGTATACAACCCTATACAGTAATATGTATAAATGTATAATGTACATAGTAATGTGTAGTATATAATAGAGTACATATGCAAAATATAATTTTATAGTATTGTATTTTTAATTACATAAAAGAGAGAGACGGAAGAATGAAAGAATAAAAAAGGAAAACAGTAAACCAAACCACTCACCATTTATCCTGGATATTCTTGCTAGTCTACGATGACGATGACGCTATTGAGGGGTCGTCAGGGCTTGATGTCAATCCAGGAGAAGATGGGCCAGGCTCATGTGCTGCTGGTTGTTTTTTCTTGAAAAACATGGTGATTGACAGCTGTCGCTGTTCTCTCTTGAGCTGCTCAAACATTTCTTGATATGGTCTCAAATCATCCATAATACTACGTGTGATTTTGAGGCTTCGTTCCAGAGAGGGATCATATTCAGAAATTAAATCATTCAAGTGTTTCACTGCTTGGGATACTTCAGCAAATTTATGAAGATTCCAACTTGCTGGCTCTTACTGTTCGTCATCATCGTCTTCGTCTTCTGTAGATGATTTTATCAGTTCTTCTAACTCTTTGTTAGTCAATGTTTCTCTATGGCTCTCAATTAATTCTTCAGTTTCTTCCTCAAATATGTTGATGAAGCCATCACCACCCACTTGCCTGGCCACCTGAACGATGTGTTTCACTTCTTTTGTCAATGATCGGGAAACCCTTACAATCATTCACACATTCTTTCCATAGGTTTCGCCAACATGCATTGACTGTTTCAGGCTTGATTGCATCCATTGCCTGTTTAATATAAGTGATGCAATCAACAATGCTGGAGGACTTCCAACACTCCATCACATTAAGATTGGGATCAGCATCCATAGTGCTACGTATCTGTGAGAACGTAAGCCTCGTGTATGTGGCCTTGAAACAGCGAATCACGCCTTGGTCGAGAGGATGGAGGTGGTATTGGGGGGGGAAGAAAGACGACTTCAACGTCGTTATGCGCAAACCGGAGTGCATCAGGGTGGCCAGGAGCATTGTCTACGATCAGCAGCCCTTTAAAGTCAAGTCCTTTCTCTTTGACGTACTGCTTGACCTTTGGAATGATACACTTGTGGAACCAATCCAGAAATAATACTGCCGTCACCCAAGCCTTTTTATTTGATTGCCAGAACAGAGGCAGGAGATTTTTGTTCTTGCTTTTTAGGGCACGGGAAATTGCAGCCCTGTAGAGCAAGCCTGGCTTTATTAAATGCCTAGCCACATTGCCACAAAGCAACACAGTCACATGGTCTTTAGTTGCTTTGAAGCCAGGGGCTTGTCTTTCTGATTTTGAAATATAAGTGCAGTTGGGCATTTTTTTCCGAAAGAGCCCAGTCTCGTCAACATTAAAAACTTGTTCCAGAAGATAGCCCTTTTCTTCTATGATTTTCTTTAATTGTTCTGGGTAGGCTTTTGCTGCCTCTTCATCGGAGATGCAGCTTCATCAGTAATCTGCACGTTTTTGAGGTTGAAGCGGTTCCTAAAACTGTTAAGCCAACCTTGGCTGGCTTTGAATTCCTTCTCATCAGAAGCCTGTCCCTCTTCGGCGGGAGGTTTGAACAGCGCGTAGAGGCGAAGAGCCTTTTCTCGCACCGCGTTGCCATCGATAGGCACACATTTATGGTTCATGTCTTCCAGCCATAAGTTTAATGCCTTTTCAGTCTTCACTAAAGTCTTATCATGCACCTGACTCATCACCTTAGCAGTTATTGGAGCACCTGATTCCACAGCTTGATGAATTTCTCTCTCTCGAATCTTGATGGCACGGATGCTAGATTCGTTGCGGCCATATTTATGTGCCATGTTGGAGACCGACATACCATCTCTCAATAAGTCCAACACAGCCGTTTTTCCTCCAGCGTTGGAACAGATCGCAGTTTCTTCAGTTGAGCACCAGATGAAGTAGTTGGCTTGCATTTAGGGGCCATGTTGTACGAAAAATACGTATCTTTAAACACTAAAATCACACTCAGAGCAGCAAGATGCTCACACTGTGAGAGGCACGCGGGAACTGAGACTGACTGAGGGAACAGCAGATTCACGTCTCCCATCTCATGCTCACTCCGGGGCATACGCTCATTGTGTGTGTATAGTTGAATTTGCATAAGTTAAATGCGCGTATGATGCGACTCCACTGTACATAATCACCCAAGGGAAGTGGTAGGAGCCACATTGCCTGGGCTGTTAAAAACTAGGCTGGAGTAAAGACTTAAAAATATTTTGCGAGCTACCATCTTGCCTTTGTCCCCAGGTCAGATGGACTGGATGAACTAATGGGTCTTTTGCACTTTTATTTTGTGATGCTGTAGATTTTTCACTGGGTTATGATTTGCCATAGCTGATGCCTGCAGTGCCTGTTAATATTTTTTCCAGCCCTCTTCTCAGTTCTCTGCTTGGCAGTGACGTGCTGAAATTGCATTCCTTCTGTGCTCTGGGTGAGAGTCTCTCTCTCTTTTTTTTTTTTAAAGGAGACTAAATCCAATTTCCATTATTAAAATTATCCAAGTAAATCAAATTCTTCTGTCATGCCCAGTAAATCCCTGGAATGTAAGAAGCACGGAGCAAATAACTAAAAAAAAAAAAAAAGTGGTGTGAGCTTCAAACCATATGAGGAAAGCACCTCTGGTGCTGTGTTTTAATGAGCAAGATAGTCAGCATGGGCGCTGATTCGCCTTCAAAGCCTGAGGAGAGCCAGAGAGGGCAGGACTGCATCATCTCATGATTTCAGCAGCTCCTTGCTTGAAACACACATGAGCAGAAGCAAGATCCACCAACCTGGTTTTCTCATGAAGATTTATTGCTGCTGTGTGTACCTGGTTTGGGCTTGGAAAAGAATTTGGACGGACTTGGTCAGAATAGG
Source organism: Mauremys reevesii (assembly GCF_016161935.1). Taxonomy (NCBI): domain Eukaryota; kingdom Metazoa; phylum Chordata; order Testudines; family Geoemydidae; genus Mauremys; species Mauremys reevesii. The sequence continues at coordinate 15,847,118 of NC_052634.1, read as the reverse complement.
GTGACCAGACAGCAAATGTGAAAAATCGGGACGGGGTGGGGGGCAATAGGAGCCAATATAAGAAAAAGACCCAAAAATCGGGACTGTCCCTATAAAATCGGGACATCTGGTCACCCTAGGGCAGAAAGAGGAAATGGCAGTCATTCTGGTTGTAACATTCTCACTAGCTGTGTGAGTGGATTAGTTGGACTGGGCACTCCTTGCCTCAGAAATGGCCATTTCGCCCAAGAATCACAAAGTGTTTTGCAACCTTTAAGGACGCTTTATAACATCTCGGGGAAGCAGGTATGCTCATTTTCCAGATGATCAGACTGCAGTGTAAGGGGCGGGGGGCAGACTTGAGTCCCAATCCTGTGATCTAACCACTAGATCATCCACCTTTCCTCAAATCACATGGTACTGTGAGAGTCGTCATCATAGGAGGAAGCACATTGTTTGTCCAGTCAAATTGGGGAAGGGGAGTATGGAGGAAATGAATTGGGCTTTAGACTGATTTTTTTTTTTTTAAGCATGTTCACTACAGAATCTGAATATCTCTTGTATCTTTGTGATCCCATTGTCCTCACTGGAGTTACTCCTGCCTGGCACTGGTATGAGAGGTCAGATTCGGGCTCTAGATGTGGAAATCCATTGTACTCGAACTGATTCAAATTCAGCCCCGCGATGAGCAGGTGCATTTCTCATTGAAGTCACATGGAGTTGCACACCTGCTTACCACCAGGAATGAAACTAGCCCCAGGAGCGCTGGGGACAGTTAGTGAGTAAGAGAGGGGCTGCCTTTTCTTATTCCATCCTAGAGTTGTTTCTGCTTTTCATCCCTTCAGTATGTATGCGGCCCTTGTTTTCCATACCTACTGAATGTCAAGTTGGTGCTCGATATGCTGTTCCTTCCATTTATACCACCCTTCACATCACTGCTGATTTGACCTAGAGCTGTCCCTGGGAGTTGTCTTTGGTCTGGAGTTTAAGTATTTTGTAAAATGGCTGTGTACACACACACACACACGCTGTTCTCTGCATATAGCAAATGTTTCTGTGTGAAGTCTGTCTGAAACCTAGGCTCCGCTGAGATGATGCTTATGATTTTCAGCATGAGCAGACTCCAACGTAACTAATTCCAATACTGAACAATACAAAAGAGCGGAATACAGATCCCCTGCCACAGTCCCTTGGCTGCCTCTTTTGTAATTTCTTTACAGAGTAACTGAACCCTGAAGAAAAACAAGTTTTCAAAAGTGCCAGCCAAAAAGCAATCTCCCATTTGTGGGTCCTCTGAGGCCATCCTTCCTGCCGCTGTATTGTGCTAGATTCAAAGGAGATCGTGCTAGGGCAGCAGGAAGGTCATGTCCAATCCTTCTCATTCTTGCTTTAATTCTCCCCCAAAGGCCTTTAAAACTCCTAGTCTTTGGCACAAGTGCAGGGTAAGGAAAACTGCCCCCAAAGGGGTGTTTTATTATTATTTACAAATTGTTAATTTGGGGCAACTCTACAGTGCTCTGAATGTGAAATTAGAGACAGGCATAGAGTCAAAATTGATCAAGAAGAAGCTGAAACAGTCTTAGTTTCTCTTATGTGTGTTCAAGGCAGGAGTTGTTAAATAAAGGCCCAGGATGCTGGAACAGGGTGGCAGAGATCTTCTGTTGTCCCAGCCTATTAGTAGGTGTTTGAAGCCTGCAAGGAAATGCTGACTGATTCCTGCTGACTCCCCGGGCCAGGTGTAGCTGGTTAATTCCACCCTGGGGATTTAAGGGCGGTGGAAAAGGCCCTTTGGGCAGTGGGATGTAGGGATGAGAAGTTCTAAAGGACCCTTGGGAACAGCCAAGCCTGGAAGCAAACTTGGGCTGAGGTTTTTATGTTGTTAGGTTTGTTGTTAAATCCAGCCCGGCGTGTGTGTGTTGTACCTGTGTGGCATGTATGGCTTTTGCTTTGGAGCAGTGGAGGAATGCCACCCGCTGACAGAGAGAGACCCTTGAGTACAGCAGTGAGAAAAGAATGGAGAGTAATACCAGAGTCCGTGTCTACGACAATTATGTAACTCACCTGATGGTGGGTGCTATGTAAATAAGGGGTAATGCTTTCAAAAGCAGCCACCTCTTGTTTTCACAGGTAATTTAGGTGCCTTTGTGAGGTTTACCTAAGGACAACGACAATACATACAACAGATCTGTCTCTTACCAGGTGGCGGTAAGATTCCATCTGGCAAAATCCAGAGGACCTGGCCTCAAATCTTCAAACAAGCTTTATAACACCCTGAAAAGCCCGATGAAATCCACTAGAATATGGCTGCAAGCCAGGTGAAATGGTTTTCTTCAGCAGACAGTCAGCAGGATCATGCTCTTTGTGGCTAGGTGTTGCCCACTTCCAACTACTGTGGAGTGTTACATGATCCTCTCTAAGCAATGTTGGACATAGAACGGGAGACACAAATTACCCAGCCCCTCTCTGAACCACTGCGGGAAACTCTTCTTTTCCTCTGTGTCCTGCTCAGGAATTCCCACCATCCTGACACTTGCAAGTCTCTGCTTGAACCTAATTGTGTCCCCCAGGCCTGAAATCTATAGCATTACTTGCCCAGTTAAGTCCGCACTCTCCCATTCACTTTTGTTAGTGGAAATTGACTGTTGCTTGGGTTGCGTTTGGTTAGCTCCTCAGGTCTCTCTTTTCTGAAGTGAATTCAGTACTAGTAAACGATGCTGGATTGATGAGTGAATTCAGTACTAGTAAACGATGCTGGATTGATGAGTGAATTCAGTACTAGTAAACGATGCTGGATTGACAGCTGTAAAGTCCATCCACACAGGCAAGAGCAGTGTTAGCTTCCACAGTTACTGTCCCAGCTTGTCTCCCTCACCCCTTACCCGAAGGGAATCTCCCATGGGATCACAAGAGGAGTTCAGTCTTCATGAGCCATTTGAACTCCAGCCTCTGAACCCCACAACCCCAGTTGAGTTGGCTTTTGTGGTGTGGAATTTGCCTGTGAGATGTTGATTCCCCCCCACACAACCGACCCCCAGCTTTGTCACTTAACAGCCTTCCCTTCCAGCCCAGGCTGGATTCACACCTGGGACTGAGAAGTGCGAAGCCCCAAGCCGCTCAGATCTATATAAGCAAGTCATGTGCTACTTGATAGTTCAGATCCACATACTCCCGGTGGTATAAAGCCAGCCAGGTACACGCCTGAGATTCCATCTGGCAAAATCCGGAAGACCTGGCTCCAAATCTTCAAACAAGCTTTAGCTTTTTAACACCCTGAATAGTCTCTGCCTTTGACTAGTGACAGACTTCAAAACTGACTGGTGGGAGGGGGGCGAATATGTTTTTTTAAAATAGCCCCATTAAACTAACCTTATTAAAATGGCTTTCCATTGAGAGACTTCTTTTCACGATAAGTTTAAGCGTGTTAGAGTGGCTCAACAATTGCTTTTAAGTCGGGGGTGTGCTGTCCAGATCCAGTTTACTGTGCTGTGAAGCAGGCAAATATTGGAGTGGGGCGATTGCAATTGGTCTCGGTAACAAAGCATCGGAAACCTATCTAAAGCCTTAGATTCTTTTTCTTATTAGCATATCTATTGCTTTTGGCCCGAAGATCAGTTTTTCATGTTTAAAGTGAAATTGAATTGCAAACTAGCTGGTAACTCAAACGCTGTAAATAAGACAGATGCACTTGCCACTCAGGGGCCATAAACTGGGAAATTTGTAAGTGCTCTTTTAATTCAACTTTTACAGCCATACAGCAGCCAGAAAAGGTCTGACTGTAGCTCACGGCTCAGTATATAAGCTTGGCGTACTATTGGGTTAGTCCTTATTGTCTGCAGTAAATCCACCTTTGAGAGAACCGAAGCAGATGAAGAAGTATCAGGAAATTGCAAAGTGTCTCATAATTTCAAAGCAGCATGTTAATGTTGGATGAATAAATGCTTTAGAAGAGAGGACTAGAGTTTATTAGGTTCCGTGGGCCAAATTCAGGTAGTAGGTGTACGTGGGTCAAATTAAACATTGTCAGTGGGTGTAAGGGTGTGTGAGTTAGAATAATTTACATACCGAGGGTGTGAGTTAAGGTGTCTTAAGTCTGGGAAAGTGAAGGACTTTAGCTTAATGCGTCTTGCATCCTCCTATTGGTTTGCCCTTCTTATTACATCCCTCTCTTCTTGTCCCTTGGCATGTAAATTACCCCAGCTTAGACTTGCTCGCTGTTCTGTAATTTACCTCACCTGACACAACACCTCTGAATAAATCTGTGCCATCTCTCTCAGTGGTGATACAGGAATTTGGGCCTGTACCTAATTACTGCATAACCTGGAACAAAGCGGAAGTGTGGCAAGAGCTGGGTCTAACCATCGCATCCCGTCACCTGAACTATACAGCTCACACCCATTTTAAATTCTTGGCTGGGTTGTGGTAAAGGCCCGAGATTTCTGGGGATCCCCTCATTGCTGAAATGGTACATAAAGCAGGTGGTGGTCCCACTCTACTCCAGACAAAGTCTGTAAGGTCAAACTCACCACCTTTCTGGGATGTGGCTTTATTAACAAAGTAACTGATAATGCAATATAAGTTTCACCCCAGGTCTTTCCCCCCTCTCTGGTTTGGCTGTTTCTTCAAAGGGATCTCTGTCCCAGACCCTATATCCTTCTGCCCAGCAGCCCAATTCCACCTCCTTTATATATGGAATGGAATCAACGATATCAGGAGTCAGTAGAAAACAGTCAGCATCTCTCTGTGGGGTTCCAACATCTGCTAACGGGCTGAGACAGCCGTACCACCCATCACCCGTGACAGAACTTCCTTACTCAGCCCCAAATTCACATAACAAACCGAAGACTTAAAAGGAAGCTGGATGGCTTATTCCCTTAGTTGCCCGGGGCAAACATTCTTTGAAAAACGCCTGCTCGCTGGAGTACTCAGGTGAGTATTTGTGCATCTGTTTTGTGTGTTTAGCTGCTGATGCATCTGACGACTCTATCGCAGTTCAGGGCGACTGCACCTGCACTTCCTTTCAGTGGTCCAGCCATGGCATCCTCTCTCGGGCTTCCAGTCCCCAGCTGTTGCCTGTCTTGGATGGAAACCCATGTCTCTCTTTCTTCAGACCTTGGTATTCCCAGGCGGCACAGTTCCCTGCCTTCTCTTTGTTATGCGCAGCAGAGGGAGGCGGCCCAAGCACATCTGCTCGCTTTCTCTTCAGAGACTGATAACAGAGTGATTGCTACAGTTACAGGTTCCGCAGAGTTTTCTAAGCAGGCGTCTACACTATTCTTAAGGTTAAAAGTGTTGGAGAAAACAGTTAAAAGAAAAATAAAAGAACCGACACACGTGCTAATAAGTTTACCAGAGTTCATCCCAATTCTCACTTGGGTTATGGTGGGATAAGTTCTCCTCTCTACCCCCCCACACCCTAGGTGAGTCCTTGGGGTTACAGGTCATCTCACAGCTTCAGCACACCCATGACAAGTTCAGTCCACCCTTTTGTTCAGCTCAGGGGTCTTTGAGCTGGAGTTTCCAGAAGCAGGTAGTTAGTATACAGGGCGTATCTCCAACGGGTGGCTTGGGAGAGGGAGAATTTGCATTCCCCTCACCTCATGGCATTTCCTAAGGAAATCCACATCACACGTATAGTACCAAAAGATCTTTGAACTTCCCTGTGCCTTTCAGAGATTGCATTAATGTTATCTGCCTGCTAAAGAAGTGACATACAATCTCTCACTAGTACATAAACATTTGCATTTCCAATACAATGTACCCCAAAGGTATTAACTTTCAATCAGTAAGGTTTAACTTAATCCAATAAAGTTAAATCAGCATATTCCAGGGTATTGCCAGTCTGTGTCAGCCTCCACTTCTCTCCCTTACATAGCCCTCACATCCTCTTCAGAGTGAAGAACAGTATCTGCAACTGTGCATGTTAAGTGGCCAGAGGCAAGTATGCTGATGGCTGTTAGCAGGTGAGCTCTCCATCCCGTTGATGGGAAGCGGCTAATGCTAGGAAGCTGCGTGGCTGCTGCAGTGATAGGGCGTATATAAGTGCTGAACTAGGATCAATTTGATGTATGCAGGCTGATCTTGACCTCTGACTGTAGGTGAATGGAGCCTCTGGCGACGCAAAGGATGCTGTAGTGATCCTGGAGAAGACTCCCTTCCAGGAGGAAAGCATCTCCGATCTGCTGAAGAAACACACGAGATTGAAGCTCCAGATGTCCAATGATATCTACAGCACCTACCACCTGTACCCACCTCCGCAGCTGAGTGGTAAGCAGACAAAATGTGTGGAGACTTTCCAACACCTGCTGGTAACCCAAAGAACCATGGTGCCGAGGGTGCAGTGGGGGCTTCCCATGTCTTAGGCAACGTATTTGTGTGTTTCGGGAGGAGGGTGGGTCCAGTGTTACTGCGGTGCTGTGGTGAGGGGAAGAGAACCAGAGTGCTAGGATAGTTCACCTTGTAGTTAACCATGTGGCTTAGCTGATAAAGCTCTGACTCTGAATGTGCCATCTCTCCCTCTGTCAGTGGGGCTAATGATACTTCCCCATCTCTGAAGATGGGGCCATTGATGGGAGAGTGTATATAATGCAAGCTGTTACTACGTTTGGAGAATTCCTCACATCCATACCCAGAAAATAACCTTTATGCTGGTTCTTTTGGTACAGCCGAATCCCCACCACAATTTAATAGAGAGCAGCAACCCTGGAGGGGGTGGAAAAGAGAGGGAGAGATGGCACAAACCAAAGAACATTCATGCTTATCCATTCCCACATTCTCTCTTTCACTTGTACACAGCCTTGGGTTCCTTGTCCTGCATTAGGGCATCATAAATAACCTTTGTGGAGTTGTTAACCTTTCCTGCGACAGTCTCCTCTCGTTCTTGGACAACATCTCACATTTTCTTTTTGTTGGGCTAACGTTTTCTTGTAGGACAGGCAAGTAACATGCCAGCAGTGGGACTGTAGATGCAGGTGACCTTGAATATCTGGTGCACACGGGTTTATCTCCCTTTTTGTCTGCTTTGTAGTGATTTCACTCTTTCATGCATAACTGGTTAATAGTCAAATGTACTAGGTCAGGAATCTCACCATCTCCCGATGGTTGTGAAGCCTCTGTTTTTCCTAAGGAAGGAGGGACTGTTTAGTGCAATAAGGGGATTTGTGGAGGAATTTGCACGAGCCTAATCAGTAAGTCACCAATCTATTTTTGGCGTTTCAGATGCCCCTTTCAAGGTAGTATCTAGGCATCAGTTACAGAATTGAGATTGTTTATAGGGAACCCAGCTCTTCTTCATGCCCAGCTTCAGTGGCTTGGAGTTGGAGTTACCTATCTCCTAGAGCTGGAAGGGACCTCGAAAGGTCATCGAGTCCAGCCCCCTGCCTTCACTAGCAGAACCAAGTACTAATTTTTGCCCCAGATCCCTAAGTGGCCCCCTCAAGGATTGAGCTCACAGCCCTGGGTTTAGCAGGCCAATGCTCAAACCACTGAGCTATCCCTCCTTTGTTACTGTGGGAAGGCTTTTTTCCAAAGGGCGTTTGGCACCAGGTTTGGGAGAAACATCTCTGATCTGGTCTCAAAGACACTGATTTTAGAACCACAGAGTCTTTCTCTTACACTGACTAGGATCAAACATGCTGTCCAGTTTCAATCCATTAACCGTGTAAAACTTGTACCATACAGCAGGTGGCTATAAATAAGAAGCTTTTACCTTCCCATGATGTCACATCCTAATAGTGGGAAAATGCCTTAGTTCATTGCAAGAAGGTATGATAAGGTGATTGTTCCCATTGTCCAACATAAAGAGAACATTACAGAGGCTGCTGTCTGCATCAGATCCTTTGCACGGTTATCATTCAGTAATTCAAAGGAATCTTGCTTTGTAGCTTGGTATTGTTTGGCAGTGCTTTTGAGTTGTCTGTTTCAGTGGGTGATGAGAAGCAGTGATTTCCACAAGGTGGCATCGTTGTATTAGAATGCCAGAATCTCTTTCCGTAGTAATAGTACTGAGTAATGAGAAACCTTAGGCACTGGTATTTGATTTCTCTTTTACCATCTTGCTACAGCAGCGTATAACTTTATCATCAGTCTGATGGCAGCAGTATTATTCTTCTCGATTTATATCAGGCCCAGGACCTTGTATTCAGTGGTCTAAGAATATATTTGGAGGGGGAAAAAAAAAACAAAAAAACCCTCAAATGGCTCTAGTTAACCCTCAGACATATTAATAAAATTCTTACCCCTCACATGCCTGGTTGTCCAATCTTGATGACAACCCATCCCTGAAAATAAAATAGAGGCCTGTGAAAAAGAGCAGCCTTGCATTGTCACCTGAACAGCACCAAATTCTAGCTTTGGAGGGACCATTGCAGGGAGTGAGTTCTACTGGTGCAAGGAAGCCATATCTCGGCCACAATGGATCAGGCCGTCTAAAATGCCACGTATTACATAGACTAGCCACCTGTGATTAAAAAAGTAATTGCAGGGATGCTCACCTCTTACAGCCGTACCAGCACTTGCTATGGCTCAGGTGTGGTGCTGGACCGAGGCCTAGCATGTGAACAGTTGACTATTTGCCTTGGGCTGTGTAGTTTTGATGCCATGAACTCCTGAGTTGTATTCTCTGCTCTGCCACTGTCTCCTCTGTAGCTGTAGGCAACTCACTTCACTGTCCTACCTCAGTCTACCCATCTGTGAAATGGGGATGATATCTTCCTATGGGCATGTTCTGAGGAATAGTTTGTGTATGTAACCCATCTGAGGTCCTTGGATGGAAGGGTCGGTAAAAGCACCGGGGGAGAGAAAGTAATTCAAGTCTGTAAAGTGCTTTGACACTATAAAGAGTAAAATGGAAATACTTGGTTGAGAGATCCCCTAGGCACTGCAGGAAGCAGTGTTGGTGACTCAGTAATAAGTGTTCTTCCCTCTGAATCATAAAAAAACAAATGCCCCACATGATTAGGGGCCTTGTGGTACCAGTGGCGGCATCCTTCAGCTGCAACGTAAAACCCCAAACCCTGCTGATTTCTGGCTCCTAAAGATCCCATAGAAGGCCCTTTTTGTTGCAGTGTCCTGACTAGATTCCCAACCCAGATAATTCTGTTCTGCCTCCCTGAATTTCCCCTGACCTTGCAGTTGGCAATGGGATTCTTCATCTCCTGACCTAAATTATGTAGAGCTGTAATATGCTTTGTAACAGCTGCCATGTTTTAGCCCAGAAGTGGCTGCGTTTCTCTGATTACACTGTAAAATGATTCCTGTTGGTAAAGGGCTTTGGGGTGAGCGGTGCCAGATAAAGGATAAATTGATATTTGAAGCTTGAAATGGTGTGGACAGTTTCCTGAACCGGCTTTTTCTGATGTGAATAATTTACAGCAGTGAGTGGAATAACAGCATGCACATGGGAGACAGAGAGAAACTTGGCCATTTGGTTTAACCTCTCCCAGGCCAGGTTGCTCTGGCATGCTGAGAAGACCTAACGAAAGGAAACGGGGCTTATCGGTGCAAAGGGAAAAGTTTGCTCCTCTATCAAAACGACATGCCGTGGCCATTTGGGGCCTGTATTTAGTGTCCAGTAGAGCGCCAGTGGCCCTAGAAGGTAGGAGCTTATTTACAGCATTAAAATACATTAATGACATCAAATGGCAAAGTGGAGAAAAATGAAACCAAAGCTAAGCCAAAGCAGTGCATCCTAACCCGAAGGCCACTAGACCCAGGCTCTGAATTATCAAGCATGAGGGAGTTCCAGAGGCAGTGCTGAGAGAGACCAAAGGCCAGGGGTGAAAGTAACGCGGTAGCCAGGCATACCGGTAAAAGGTAGCCACCAGTACCGGCCCGTACTGCCGACTTCAACGTTGCTGCCCCTTTTGCGTCCCGCATTGGCGGCCCTGCCGGGTCCGTACCTGGCAGGGACGCTGATGGGAGGGCGCAAAAGGGACAGTGACGTTAAAGTGGCGGCAGCGCTTTAACGTTGCTGCCCCTTTTACCCCCACCCCCGGCCGCCGCTGCGGGGGGGGAAGATGGAGGGGGAGAGCGGGACCAAAGAATTAGCTGCCCTGGGCCACAATTTAAAAGGGCCTGGGGCTCCGGCTCCTTTAAATGGCCGCTGGAGCCCTGGGCAGCACGGGCCAGGGAGCTCAGATGGACTGGCTGGGGGACCCTGACCCCCAGCCCCGCCCCTTCCACCTGAGGCCCCGCCCCTTCCACCTGAGGCCCCGCCCCTTCCACCTGAGGCCCCGCCCCTTCCAGGGGGGCCAGAGCGGCCCCGTACCGGTAATAGCTCTATTTTACTTTCATCCCTGCCTAAGACTGCCCCCGGAGACTCAGCCTAGAAACCCTCCAGACTGTCTTAAATGCCACAGAAGGATATACGGGGAAAGATGAGCTTCCTAGGTAATAAGGCCTGGGACCACTAAAAGCTTTATAGAAAATTACCGATCCCTTGAGCTACACTTAAGTCTGGCTTTTGGGCCTGATTTAACTCCCTTTGAAGTCGATGAATCTCCCCATTGATTTGAATGGGTGTTGGATCATACTGCTTGTCCCCGTAATGTCTGAAAAGTGATGCTCCAGCTGGGTGAAGAGGTCATGCTGCTGAATCCTGCGGGCTCAGTATCTATTTTACTCTTCAAACATCCTACCTCTCTGGCAGCATTTGAGTGTCACAAGTTGAAGGATCATTTTCCCCTTGCGCCCTACCATGTCTTGGCCAGCCTTCCTCACAGGTGTGTCTGAACCACTCACTTTATTACTCTAGTAAACTTTCCTTTCTAGGGTTGTCTCCTGTCTTTACAATACGTAAACTGATCTCCATAATTAAACCATCAAAAGGCCAAACAGTGCTAGTTAAATGTTTACATAGGTTTTTATTATATTTCCATGTGTTGTAGCTTTGTTATACACTGTTGCCTGTGTCAGACCTCACTGATAGCATCTTGCTGTTGCTGGACCAAACTTGTAATGTAAGAGAATAACCTCGCAGCTTCCTCCAGTTAAGGCTGGGTTAATCCACAAGGTTGCACAGGCATTTGCTGCCTATCCTGAATGGCTAGCAAAGTGCTGTATGTGGTTTTTGGGGGTTTTTTTTCCCCCACTTCCTTGATATACCTGAAGTGAGCATGAATTTTGCTCCCGGGAAGATAGGACAGAAGCAAGTGAAGTGAGGATGGAGAAATTGCACGGGGATTTGGAAGAGACTTGAGTTCTGTTCCCAGCTCTGCCATGCACTTGCTGTGCAAGTCATGGCACCGCCCTCTTCCTCACTTCTTCATCTGCAAGGTGGGGATAGAAACTTACCTCCCAGGAGGATTGGGAGTGCCTATAAACTCTGTATAAACTGCTTTGAGATCTTCATATGGAAGGTGCTCTAGAAGCACTTTGTGTTGCTGATGCATCAAATGCCTTTTCCTGTTCCTGAAGGGGCTTGTTTGGTTTTCTCTTCTGTATTTGCATTCTCTCACACCCATGCATACCCAGCCCTCCAATTTGCTTTACCCAATGAAGGAGAGTGAAAAGAACTTGGCTTAATGTGGTTTGTAGACTACGTGGTGTAACTAGTATAAAAATGGGCCCCGCTGAGAATGTGGGGCTAGGGGCTAGGATTGATCAGGCTGAAAGATTTTAACAGGGATTTGCATTAGCTGTGGCTTAAAGAATGGTCGGCGTGACAACTGGAACATAGAGGTTTGTCCAGGTGCATGTTGTCTCTCACCTGCTGAGTGACAACTTTTTGAGTCCTGCATTATCTCCCCTGGTCCTCTCTGCATCTCCACCTCCCTCTGGAAAGCAAGGAGGTCACAGCTCTGAAGAATAGGGTGACCAGGTGTCCCGATTTTTATAGGGCAGTCCTGATATTCAGGACTTGGTCTTATATAGGTGCCTATTGCCCCTGACCCACCTCCCAATTTTTCACCCTATTGAAGAGCCACATCTTTTACTCCTGGGGGAATTCTGTGCCAAAATATTAAAAATTGTGCACCAAACAATTCTGTACACAATATTTTGAAATTCTGCATACTTTATTTGTCAAAATAAAGCAATATAATCACACTGGTTTCAATTATTTTGGTAATTCATTTAAACTGCAATACAGTGGATGGAGAATGGGAGTGGGGGGAGCATTGGAGGAAATCCCAAACCCCCTTTGTCTAATTGTAATGTAACTAGGTTTAACCCTTTATTTCTAGTTAGTATTCAACAAATATATGCAGCGATATGCTCAGTGTTGCATCACAGGCAACTGAAGAACAAGTGAGGGCTTGGGAATCAAACTCACAATTTATATTGGCTATTTGCCATCGCCACAAAGGTACCAAACAGTTCATGGAGCAAGTTTGATAGGAAATTTTTTTCAGTCCAAAAGTTTAGACCAGTTCTGATCACTAAAGCACCATAAGCATTTATAGGGCCATACTGTCCTTTGCACCACTCTGGCAGTGTAAAGGAGCCTTTTTACACCTGTTTTATACTCCTGGGAGAATTCACAAAGACAGTGGGAACAATTCACTAAGCAGGCAGGCTGCTACATTCTGTTCTGCCTGAGGGGACAGAACCTGCCCCCACACCTACCTCCTCAGAAATATCCCAGAGTCCTGCCCCTGCATGCCAAGTGTGTCATAATAGCAAGCAAGAGGGACAGAGTATCTCTGTCTCTCTCTGTCTCACCTGCACGACTGCCCGGCCACTCTCTGTGGTGATTTACATGTGTACTGGCTGCTCTGGGCACTTGAACCAACCTGCCTGAGCTGCTGGGGAGGAGCTCGTGACTGCTCTTGTGGCCTCCCTTTGCTTCCCTATCAGAAGTCATTTTTCTGCGGGGAAGCAAAGAAATCTGCAGGGGACATGAATTCTGCGCATACGCAGTGATGCGGAATTCCCGCAGGAGTAACATCTATTTTTGTGCTTTATAACGTTTAAAAAGTCCTGCTAGAGGGCATCAGTAGGAGGGTTAATGGAAACCTTGGAGGGGTTGCAGAGGCAACAGGAGTGCAGTATGTGCACGCAATGAATTATTGTGCCACCTTGCAGCAGGGACCCAGACAGCTGCCTATTGCACTGCCAGGATCTGATCAGCAAGATCAGTCGAGGTACGAATTCCCTGCCATTTGTCAGCAACAGTCCTTGCCATTCGGATCGGAAGCTGTCACTGTGCAGTGGCTATGTGAAGGTTCAGAATCTAGTAAGCCTCTCTTGACTAGAATATGGATGACTTATGGGACCTTAATCTCGTCAGCTTCCTACGCCGACATCTCATTAAAATTTCACAGAGGAAAATGTAAGTAGGGTAAATAATGAACTCGGCAAGGAGAAATCTTCCAACCCTCCAGCCCTTTTTGGCAGTTTATGTCCCACTTTCACAGAGTGAAAATCATTATTTTTTTTAAAGGAAATTCTGCCTATAAGGAAATGAGACCCTTGATGTATCAGCTGCCTTGCTCCCTGAAGAGCTTCAGAAACTGCAACGTAGACTTCTCTTTGACTAGGCTCTGCAGGTTTCTCTTTGCTTTCCCAAATTTGTTACATGCTGCTCCAGGCTTCAGAAATCAATGGAGTCTAATCACTTGATTCTCGTCTCTCTGCTGCACAGTTGGTGCTGGTAGCGTGGGTGGTCCTTCTTGGTGACTAGCAAATTGCTGTGTGGTCTTGGTAGCTGCATTTGTAGACCAATCACTTTAGCTGACCCAGCTCAGAGTTTGTGTCTCTATGCTTTCCTGTCACTAGAGATAACAGGCGAAAAGTCCCACTTAGATCTCAGAGGTTTGTAAGGCTTACAGAAGAGTGCATTGTTTTGAAAGATTTCAAACAAGCAGTTGGCATCTTGAGCAGGTTCACAAGGTCAAGATGGGAGTCAGCAGGAGAAATTAAGATAAATAGGCCTGAGGTAGGGGAAACACATACCAAGGAGAACCTGAGGCTTAATTCCTTGCCAGGTTATAATTCAGTTTTCTCTTGCCTGCATAGATGGGGCTAAACAGCATTTTAACCAAGTTATGAAATTGTGTTAGTCTGTTGCACTCAGGGGTCTAAAATGATTCAGTATCTGTGGTTAAAGCATAGCTCTTTCCAATCTCTGCCCATCTGAGGGATTTCACAGTGCCCATCCCTATAGCATCTAGGCCCCTAGTTTGTGGGAATGAAACATACACAGTGGGGACTTCATCCCTTGAAGTTAAGGGAAAATCATTTCCTGCAAACCCTTTCAAGAGAGGAATTTGCAACTTCAAACTGTTAATGCGGGAGCCTACTGTTAAATCAATTACATAAGGGGTAAACGCATAGCAGACGAATCAGTATGTTTCCTCTTTCAATTAGTTGACTTCAGATGGAAGTCTCAAAAAACAGAACACCTTTATTTGTGCAGGACATGTTCTTTTCACTTAGTGCTCTGCAGGCTGAAGGCCATGGCAGGTTCTGATTTAATCTGTAGTTTCCTGATCACTGCATGTGATGCTTCACCCTTCTATGGTATAAGGCTAATACGGATGCTATTTTAATTAAAGCTTGTTAACATACTTAGAGAGGCCTGGAACGCTGATTACATTGCTGTGTGTATGTGGTCAGACCTGGGTTACCTTAAGTGAATGACTTTCCCTCTCTGTGCCTCAGTTTCCTATCTGTAAAATGGGGATAATAACTCTTCCCTATCTCAGAGGAGTTGTGTGAGGGTTAATCAATTAAAATTTGCAAAGCTTGGATACTGTGATGATAAGTGCCATGGAAATGGTTAGTGTTAAGACCCAGGTCCTTGGCCGTAGCTGAGGGCACATAACATAGCTAGGTGGGTGTAGCTTGACAACACAGGAGATTGAAGCTTTCTGCATATGCTGTTCAGAGGCTTTTATTTAAATTACTGTTGCCTTTAATCAACCCACAGTTACCTTATTACCAGACAGGATTCTGACCAAGTCATAGTGCTGAGGATCAAGTGATTAGACTGACATCTTTTATTGAAGATGCAGGACAGAAGATCAGCACAGTTCTGCACCGTGGACTAATTCTAACATTATACTCCATGGTCCCAGAGAAGAAATTTGTAGCGTTTATTATGCAGATGATTTCATACAAAATAGTGACCATCAAGTGTGGAGATGGTTCGAATCGACCATGGCATATGAACAACGGACTTCCCCAAGGACCTGTACTGGCTCCGATGCTCTTTAATATACATGCAGCTGATCTGCTGCTCATCTTGGCAACTCAATTCGTGTATGCTGATGACATCTGCCTGGAAGTAGCCAGAAGGAGCTTTGAGGAGCTGGAGTCCTGCCTGTCATCTGATCTTGACCCCTTGACCAAGTACTTTTCAAAGTGGTGACTTAAACTAAATGTACTAAAGACTCTGCCATTTTGTTTCCATCTCATCACCTGAATCTCATTGGCAGCTGCGGGTCCTTCTGAATAACCAACCAATCATTTTTGAACTGTATCCTACTTATTTGGGGATAAAGCTTGACCAGGCTCTGTCCTTTTGACAACACATCAAGAAGACAGGTAGTAAAATCCAGTCGAGGGTTGCACTCCTCTGCGGGTTTTCTGGCAACTCATGGGGTGTTAGCACTGCAACCTTATGGAAATCTACCAGTGCCCTAATTATTGCACCTGCTGAATATAGTGTGGTAGTTTGGGGCTGCCAGCTGTTCTTCGTCCGAGAGCTGATTCCATCTAAGAATTAGGCCGCCTTGGGGGTAGTGGTGTGGACGTCTGTGGTGAAGGATTGGTAAAGCTGTGTATTATCTGTATATTGCAGTCCATGTGGTCTGATGAGTTCATCTTGTGAGGTTGAAAAGAACTAGAGGGGAAATGACATCTCTTCTCCCCTGCGTTTCCAGTGTGTTTGAGTAAAACTGTGTTTACAAGACTAAATAAAATCTGTGTGCGCTACACTCAATAAATCCATTCCTGTCTCAGTCAGCTTTCACTTCCTTGCTGTTTGTGGGATCCTCATCCTGTTAGTTCTGCCATCATCCATCGAGTTTTCTGGGAAAACTGGACTTGGCAAGACTTGAATTTCTTATGCAAAAAAGAGGCAGAAAAAACTCCTTTCCCAGTCCTCCTTTTTTCAGCACAAAGAAGAAAATAGGATTGGGTCCTCTTTTTACTTTCTTTGGAGGCCACCTGTGTATCATTGTCCATCAGGAAAGAGACACTGATATGTAAAGTGGGAAATTCATTAGAAAATACTTTGGTTACAGTTAGCTTTTGAGTCACGCGATGAACGCTATCTTGTTGGAGTCAGACCTTGTTCGAGACACTGGCTCTAGGGGGCAGTGGGGACTTGCTGTTGGAGAATGTTAACCAGTTTCCTACATCCACGAGTGGCTTAATAATCAGAAGAGAAATGGTTTTTAACTTCTAAAAATCAAAAGCAGTTTCCATGATTGTTTTAAACCAATCATTGGTCTTGAGAGAGATCATTTAGCACTAAGCCTTTGTGATCCATCTACATAGATCTGTGGAGACAAACATTAAATATTCTTTTAATGTGCTTCGAAAACTGGGTTGAATTGATTTCCCTAAAACCAGTACTCTCTGTATTCTGCTGGTTTAAACAAGTTCCCTGCCACACATTAATGCCTGTTCAACAATTTTCTCTTTCTCATTCAATAGGCAACTTACTGTAAGTTGGAAAGTTTGAAATGCTGACAAAACACAACCCATAGTTCCTTAACTAACTCTGCTGAATAATCGGAGAGCAGAGTTTGCTTCCACAGCAGAAGTAAGGGTTTCTCATGCCAAAGGCTCCATGAGTAAAAGCCAGATCAATTAAACTACGTATTTCTTAACTTTTTATTTGTGCTGGTCTGTTTGTTTAGTTGACATCTGGTTTCTTTTAAGTTACTATTCAGAGCCTGTCATTCGTATTTTGTGGGACAGCATGAGTATTCCAACTGTGCTTAGTAAGCAGTGTTTCCAAGTGCCAACAAGAAATGGTCTGATCTGGTCTAGCCACTGAAAGATGTTGCATTTTCTGGAAAATCTACAGGGTTTGTGTGAATGGCACCTGGAAGCACAGTTGTAGTTCAAGGTCTTTCCTTATGAACCCTGTTTCGGAGGATGTTCTAGTTAGCTATGCACAGCTATGCATTTTAATGATTAGCAAGTTCCTGGGTATCTGTCATTGTGTGTAGGAGAGTTGAGTGCTTCCGCAACACATGGAGAGTGAAACTTACTACTGTAGTCTCCTGAGCTCTCTCACAGTAGTACATCAGTGATTCGCATTCTAGTGACCTCACTCTGCTGCTGAGCACATGGGGCGGAGAGGTTGCAGAGGAGAGTCTAGAAGCTAGGGAGAAAATGATTCAGTCATACAGGAAGTGATACTGCTTCCTACAGATCCAGATGGTACCCTGTTCCAGGCTGCAGAAGCAGAAAATGCTCTCAAATGAGCTGCACCATGGAAATCTCTTTATCTTCGAGGTGCTCTTGCACTTTCAAGTCTCTCTCTTTTTGTCAGTCAGTCCCTATCTGGACCACACTACGTGCTGAAACGATTAGTAAAGCTTTCAGCAGCAATGCAGGATGTGAGGATAGAACCTGGAAACAAAGGAAGAATAAGGGAGAGAACAGATGAGGAAGAACAACCCAGAAAGGGGAGGTTGGACTCAGGAAAGATCTTACAAACCTATGCTGCTTGTTCCAGGAGTATTTCTAGATGTTGACAAGACTCTTTCAAGTCCTCCATGGTTGGGGAACCAGCCTCTTGAAAGATTTCTTCTCCCACCCTCAAATCCTTCCCGTGCATTATAGCAGTGGCTAAGTCATGGTAGTCCCTAAGTGTGGACAATTGAGAAGCAGAGGCTGAGAGATTTTGGTGGAGTCTCCTTAGCTGTGCAGCTTGCTCCCTGTGGCTGTCCAGTAGAGTTAACATGTTGGCCTTTTGAGAAGGCTAAATAGCAACCAAGCATTTGCCTGATAAGGTCTAAATTATGGAGGCATTTTTCTTTTTCCTGATGAGTGGATAATTAGGGAAGCGTTTTCATTACAGGATATAAACTGGCCATCAGGAAATTTAGACTTGAAATTAGAAGAAGGTTTCTAACCATCAGAGGAGTGAAGTTCTGGAACAGCCTTCCAAGGGGAGCAGGGAAGGCAAAAGACATATCTAGCTTCACGACTAAGCTTGATACGTTTATGGAGAGGATGGTATGATGGGATAGCCTAATTTTGGCAATGAATTGATCTTTGACTATTAGCAGTAAATATGCCCAATGGCCTGTGATGGGACACTAGATAGGGTGGGATCTGAGTTACTACAGAGAATTCTTTCCTGGGTGTCTGGCTGGCGAGTCTTGCTCACATGCTCAGGGTTTAGTCGATCACCATATTTGGGATCGAGAAGGAATTTTCCTCCAGGGCAGATTGGCAGAGGCCCTGGGGGTTTTTCGCCTTCCTCTGAATCATGGGGCACGGGTCACTTCCTGGAGGATTCTCTGCACCTTGAAGTCTTTAAACCACAAGTTGAGGGCTTAAATAGCTCAGACACAGGTCAGGGGTTTGTTACAACAGTTGGTGAGTGAGATTCTGTGGCTTGCATTGTGCAGAAGATCAGACTAGAAGATCATAATGGTCCCTTCTGACCTTAAAGTCTATGAGTCTATGAAAGGGCTTGATGCAGAATAGGTTAAAGCTGGATACTTAGCTGAGAGAACTATACAAATGTGTTCATAAGTCAGAGAGAACTGTCCTGAGCGTACTAGAGATGGGGATTTTGTGTCATGTTGTTGACCGTGTCCGCTACTGCTTTTTGCTGGTTATTGAAGTGAATACCTGAAGGTTAAATGAGAGCAAGTGTAGGACAGAAGAGAAGCAGAGAGAGAAGGGTCCTGGGGAAGATTGCAAACTTGTCATTAAAACTTTTCATTACTATTTCTGTGACATCCTAGCTGGGCAGGGCACTTTTCGGGAACAGTGTTAATTTACTTAAAAGAATAGACAATATTATCAATTAGGAGCCAAACAACCGCTGCTTCCATTTCTCTTTAAGGGAAAACATGTGTATTGTCACTTGATCCCATCCAAAACAAAGTGTCAAGCCCTGCAGGCATCTTGCCCTAATTCAAACCCTGAATACATTTCAATTTGTTAAAAAGCTTACCTCATTAATACTGCTGTCTGTGTGCTTGGGTAGGATGAGAGAAGAGCGGACAAGGCTTCTCTGCTCCAGCTGGCTCAGTTGGGACTCCCCATAGTGCGCTGCTTTTAAATTTGCATTGGATTGAAATTTGACACACTCAGCTAGATATGAATTTCTAAATGTCTTGGAGAGAGTGCAGGGGAGACTGCAGTATGTGGGAGGAATGGGGGGGCAAAGAGGAGGTTGCTAAAAAGCTAGAATACTAAACACATCTGAAACTGGAATGCTGCAATATCTGTGTTAGCTTTTTTTGGTCATAATAGGTCATTCTTCAGACGGAGCTGCTAACTGTCTGAGCAGGGTTGCTTACTTCTTTAATTAAGCAAGGTAAAAACCGTGGAAAGATGGCGCCAAATGTGGACGGAAACACAGGGATTGCTGGGATGTGAAGCGATGCATCACGGGGCGTTGGGACAGGAACCAGAATGACCCTCACCCTCCGCCCCTTTCCCACAACCCACGGCGCCAGAATGGGAAGAGGTGCTCTGTGGGATAGCTGCCCATAATGCACCACTCCCAACACCGCTGCAGATGTGGCCACACTACAGCGCTGGTAGCTGTCAGTGTGGCCACACTGCAGTGCTTTCCCTACACAGCAGTACGAAGACAGCTTTAACTCCCAGCGCTGTACAGCTGCAAGTGTAGCCAGACCCTAAGACAAAAAACTATCCTGACGTAACACTCTGGGTTTGAGTGAAAGCCAGGCAAGATATGGACTTCCATCAAAGTGCAAGTTGTCCTTGTACTTTATATTCCACCTTCATTGTGTCTCAGCATCGTAGTGTATACGGGCCCTGTCCTATGTTAGACGTTGCAACAAACATCTGGACATCTGGAGGGGGGTTGCCATCATTTATTGTACAGGTTTGTTGCAACACTGGTTGTCATAGGTCTCACCCCCACTTAGAGCTGTTGGGTTCCAATGTGGGGACCTGCCTTGGTTTCCCTCTAAACTAAAATCCTAGTTTAGATCTGGTAAAACTGCCACCACCCAATCAGTTACGTGGATTGGGACACAATCCTTCCCCAAAATCCTAGGGGATCCCAAGAGCCCCAAATCCATGGAGTTCTTATACCCAGGAGAAATAAACCATTCCCCCCTGCTTCCTCCCCCCTCCCTTTTCCTAGGAGAGACACCGGGATCTAACTACAGAGGGATACCTCCCCCTCCTCTTTCCCTGAGAATCCACCCAAAGAAAGATCAACCAAGTCCTTAATAGAAAAGAATTTATTAAAGAATAAAAAGAAAAGTCACTGTCTCTGTAACCAAATTGGAACAATATACAGGGTCTAAACTTATCAATCTCTGGAGAGAATTCCCCCTCCTTTCTTTCTCAGTAAAAGCAATCACAGTACAGACTTAAAGAAATTCTATAGCAAAACACAGAATTGCAAATACAGAAATAAAAGTATAAGAATACTAGTTCCTTGCTAATACTCACTAGCTTGAATAGAAGAATTTGTTGCAGAAACCTGGGAGGACTTGATTAAGATGTCTGGACTCTCTTAATACCCAAGAGAGACTCTCTAAGAAACAAAGAACAGGGAAAAAAACTTCCCTCCACACGGATTTGAAAATAATCTTGTCCCTCATTGGTCCTCTGGTCAGGTGTCCACAGGTACTGCTTGTTAACCCTTTACAGGTAGACAAAAACCTTAACCCTTAACTAACTGTTTATGACACCGGTCGTGAAGACGTCAGCACTGGTCCAGCTGAATCAGTGCATGCTGCAGTGGCTTCTAGCCAGTGTAGATGGGACGCCTCAATCAGTGCAGTTGTATCGTGTGATAGACCCAGGCCAGTTGGGTACAGCAGAATAGCAGAAGGCAGATATACTGGCCACTGGATTAACAGTTTTCTGTTCCCCGACTGACCAGAGCAGGGGCTGCTCCAGGCTAATGAGAACACCTGACTCTAATTAACCTGCAAAGAGTCAGGTGAGGCCATTCAGTTAATGTGACCACCTGACTCTAATTAAGGCCCCGCTGTTACTATAAAAAGGGCTCACTCCAGTCAGGCAGGGGAGCCAGGGAGCCAGAGGAGAGGAAGTGCGGCTGAAGGTCTGGTTACTGAAGACACCCTCAAACCATCGTTAAAGAGCCCTAAGGTAAGGGTGAAGAAGGGAGAAGCAGGAGAGCAGTGGGGAAGTGGCCCAGGGAAATGTAGCAACTCTGGCAGTGAAAGGTTGGCTGCCAACAACTGCTACCATTAGGGTCCCTGGGCTGGAACCCGGAGTAGAGGGCGGGCCCGGGTTCCCCCCGAAGCCACCACTACAGGAACAGCTCCTGGGAGGGGAAGTCAGGTCCCTGTCAGGACAGGAGGCTGAACAGAGACTGTGGGAGTTCTCTCACCAACCTCCTTGCAGCCTATGATGAAAAGGGCTCAGTAGACTGTAACCCTGACCCTAGAGAGAGAAGGGCTACGTGGAGGGTCACAGTGAGCCACTGAGGCTAAGCATAAACCGCCTAGAAGCGCAGGACCCACAGGAGCAAGGTCAGAGCTCCGCCACAATCGGTTGAACGAGATTTCATAAAAATAGGTGCTTGCAGAGTCCCAACATGCACTGGAATAAGCACAGCTACAAGGCACCCAGTGTGTGGATGCACCAGAATGATTCCATGGGACCTGATAACCCATTTCCAGGATGAGCTGCGCAGGTAGCCATTTTGTGCAATCAGAGTGCCTACAGTGGCTCTCCTGTATGGCTCCTGTTTGCTTCTCTCAGGGCTTGGCTACACTTGCGAGTTAGAGTGCATTAAAGCAGCCCGGGGCACCCTACTCACTACCCGTCCACACTGGCAAGGCACGTAGAGCGCTCTGACTCCAGGGCTAGAGCGCTCCTGGTACACCACCTTGGCGAGAAGATTAACGCTTGGTGCGCCTTGGCTGAAACGCCCGGGCGTCAGTGTGAACCAGGTGTTGCATTGCTGCGTTCTAATCAGCTCCGGAAACGTCTCATAATCCCCTTAAATCAAGTGGCCCCTCTTGTCATGGTTTTGGAATTGCTGCAGGAATGCGGATATGCCCTTTGAAAGCTCCGTTTCTGACAGCTGGCTGCTTATCTGCTCCGAGACACAGCAACCATTAGTGTGGAATGCTGTGTGAGAGAGAGAGGCGGGCCGGGGGCAGGGGTCTGCTGCTGTCTGAACTTACAAGATAGCATGCTGATATGCTCTCAGCCCCCCAAAAGCCTAATTCCTTTTCCACCACATACATACAACACACTCCATGTCACACTCCACACACACACGTTGCAGCCACTTGCATGCTGGGATAGCTACCACAATGCACTGCTCTCTGTGGCCGTTGCAAGAGCCGTTGCTAATGTGGCCACGCCAGTGCGCTTGCAGCTGTCAGTGTGGACAGATTGCAGCGCTTTCTCTACTGCGCTCTGTGATGGCCGGTTTAACTCAAAGCGCTCTACATCTGCAAGTGTAGCCATGCCCTCAGGTTTTGTCTACACTAGAAGTTTTTAACTCTGTTTAACTGTCAATTATGAGTTGTTCCAGAATAAATCACAAACATTTGTGGAGTCTTCACACTCGCGTGTATAAGCAAGTTAGTTAATTCAATTTAAAAAAACCCTCTAGTTCAGACAATCCCCCAGGCCCTGATGAGAGCTCAGAACCACAGGCCGAGCAGAGGATAGAGTGACTCATTTAACTCATCAGCTCCTTTAGGTTTCAGTCATAAATGCTATTTCAGTATGTGTCTAGTTTCTCAGGAACCGTATCATTTTTAAAGGAAGAACCAATGCAGTTGGTCACCAACGACTGGAAAGATTTAGCAGTTTAGTGGTTAGCATTGCCTCATTGATGTCTGTGCAGAGGACCATGGCTGTGGCTAGGTGAAGCTGTTGAATGTGAATCAAGCTGATCCCTCGCATACCAGATCTGAAGTCCCAGGCACCTAATTGAAGTCAGGGTCTGAACTTGATCTGTATTAAAACAGCTTCTTTTGCTTTAGTCATGTACGTTAATTAGTGGTCTCCGGATGTTCCGGGGTAGGTGAGCCCTTTAGAAGTGAAACGATCATTAATGAACCACAGTCTGCCTTCCGCTTTCTTTCATAGTCTTTAATTCTCGACCACAGTTGTGCCTTAAGGGTTTATTTTTCCTTTCCGCTGCACTGGGTTCTAGAAATGTATAAAGTGCATTAAACTGCAATCTCCACTGAAAGCAGCAACTCAGAAACTGTAGACCTAATGGTGCCTATTTCTTGTTGGCGAGTTTTTGATTAAATGTTGGGGAACGAGCCACGAATGGTGTGCAGTCCTCAGCACTGGGAAGCCCAGGCTTAAGGAGGAACTCTGCGAAAAATGCTGGAGCACTTACTTTCCAGACTGCATGAGAAATAGTAGTCTCCAGTAACCAAGTCTGCCACGACTTGAATCTGTACCCTCGCTTGAAGGCAAGAAATTGAGATGCCGAAGTTTCTCCTGGCACCTCTGACTTTTTCAGAATGTTTTTGTCTACATTGCTGTTGTGCTGCCAATGTTTGTGTTTTATTTTAAACGGCCTTGTCTTGAGGGGGATTAAGCCAAGTCATGGCCTTGTCTTTTGCTCTTACCTCATCCAGAGAAGTGCTAACCGATGCCTGGAAACTGCTCTCGTTTGGACATGTGTATGGTGGGAATCAGACCAGACTCTCCTTGAGGTTCCCATTTTCATATTTCAACGTTTTCCTGTGATTTCATTAAGCTAGGTTTGGCATGAAATGAAAAGGCCCTGTCTCCCAGCTTGTGCAGCTCTGACCTAAAAAATGTTATATCCTGGCTTTAAGGACAAATAGATATTTATGTTATCCAGACTTAGACATATATATATTTACACGAAGCACAGTCACCGTGTATACATTGAGCTTTCTAACTGAGGGTCTCCAAATGCTGCATGATGGATAAATCGCTTAGACTCCATGAGCCTGGCAGCTATGGTATTTAACCCCATTTTACATACGGGGAAACAAAATCATTTTGTGTCCCGATGCCTTACCCACCCTTATGCAGTCAAGGAATGTTAGAGCCGTAATTAAAACTCAGGGTCTCCCTAATCCCCGGTCTGTACCCTAGTCACTAAACCATGTTGCCTTCCTGATACATAAAATGCTCAGCATACATCTCGAAGCCTAAATCTGAATTGACAGGTACTGTGCAGTATTTGTGGAGGCGATCCATGCTGAAAAAGTAAATGTGGGAGAGGGGACCCTTTAGGTTGGAGAAAATATTTTCATTTGAAATGGCCCCGATTGCTTGCTAGGACTGAATGAAACTGCCGCCCCACTCTCCTTCTGCCCCCCCCACACCTTTTGTTTAAAATGGATCAGATGGTCGTTCAAGGTTTTGTTTTTCCGTCTCCTACATTAAACTTTAGAGCTGCTTTCCATAACAATGCAAGTTTCACAGCAAGAGGATTGATCACACACTTAAAGTTATAGTAGGTTCTGTGCTACACACTGAATCCCCACCTAAAGAGCTTGGCTTTTTTAATTTCTTGTTGTTGTAATGCTGTGGTTGGATTCATTGCTGAGGTCAAAGCTTTTAGGCTGCAGGGGTGGAAGGCTATATCCCCTATCCTGCCGTGGAAAGTACATGCCAAGAACTTTAATCTCAAGATTAAACAAATTGTTTTTCCATTGTGAGCTATAAACTCTTTCTAAACACTGTCCACATGCCAGCTGGATCTAGGAATAAGTAATTGAATCACTGAAGCTTCCTTTCTCTGAGCCTTCTCTTCAATTGCATTGAGAGCTTTTCCAGTTTTCTTTGGACACCATGCCTCTCCATGCTTGGGAGGAAACCAGATTGGATGCATCTTTGGTGGGGAGCGTGTAAACGGTGAGGCACTGGCTTTGCATCTTGCCTTCATTTGCCTGGGAATCCGGCAGGAGACCCTCTGCCAGAGCTCTGCAGGGAGAGAATGAGCAAGGGAGCCGTACTCCATGACGCATCCCCTGTCTCTGGCAGGGAGTATCCAGGTCCATATCTGTACCAAAACTAATGCACTAACTTAGACTCTGCCCTTGTATCTTCCTGGGAGTGTGGAGCTGGTTGGTCAACAGGAAGCCGACTGCTACGGTGGAGGGGATGGTCCAGCTGCTGTGTATAGAGATCCACACCGAACTCAAAGCCATCGGTGGGTTAAGACTGAGGCCCTAGGATGGGAGTGGCTTCAGAAGAGCCAAGTATGATTATTTATATAGTAGTGTAAGTTCATGTGATGCTTTAAACAACTCAAAGAACAGGCCTTCAGTCTAACTCGGCTGTAACAGAGTGGTACAAAGTGGGAGTTCTGGTGGCGAGCGGTCAGGAGATAATCAGATTATCGTACGTGCATCTCGTCAGCTCTTTCATGTGCATCGAATATAGGAAAGTTTAGAGCCAACATTGGGAGCCACAGCCAAGGATGGGGGTTGGCCCTGGGAGTCTGGCCAAAAGCTGTGAGTCACAAGGGAGGGATCTGAAGGGGAGTGAGCTGCGTAGTACGTGGGATCAGGGAGATTGTTCCAGGCTTTGTAGGGGGTATGAGAAAATCAAATTAATTAAAAAACAATGAGCTAAAGGTCAGCAGAACAAATAACAATGAGCACCTGGGCTGCAAGGATAAGGGTATTGGAGAGAAATCAATGTGCTTTAGAAAGATCTCCCCTTCTGCCTCTACCTGAGATTGGTTGCAGAGAACTTCATCCTGTTGTCTAGCTGTTTCCAGCAGGGGTTACAGACACAGCTTTCAGATTTAAAACAGCCTCCACCTTAAAGATTCAGCCAGGGGAACTCGCTTTGCTTCAGGAATGCTTCCAGTGCACCTTATAGCAAGACAAATTTCCTGGGCTAGATAGTAACTAGCCAGAGACAGATACCAACGTTTGGGGAGGGGGAGAGGAAGCCCCCTGGGGCCCAGAGGCAGTGACCGAATTGGAAGCCCAGTGTTCTCTGCTCTCCTCCTGCCAAGAGGTTATCCCTGGAAACTTGGCTAGCAGGTGACTGTTAAATCTGAAGGTTTCTTTTGTCCAGCCCCCTGCTCTCAGACTATGTAAAGGGTAGACTTGCTCTTCAGATAGGGTGACCAGATGTCCCGATTTTATAGGGACAGTCCGATTTTGGGGTCTTTTTCTTATATAGGCTCCTATTACCCCCTGTCCCGATTTTTCACATTTGCTGTCTAGTCACCCTATCTTCAGACACCCTCTTAGGAAGGGGGGTGGTTAACTCTTCAGTGTCTAGACTCCAGTTGCTCTGCTCCCTGCTCAGCCTGGATGAGATGGGGAGTGGACTCCTGATCACAGGAGTGCTCCCCGCCCCCTGGTGGCATGGAATGGTAAGAGCAGGTAGACTTGAGCACTCTGTTGCTCCGCTCTGTACTCTTGGAAGAGCTCCTGACTGTGTGCTTCAGGTAGAGCAAGCAAGACGTCAATTAAACGTCAGGGCTGTCCCCCTCTACTTGCTACTTTCCCTTCTCAGCAAAGGCAGCCATGTGGGTTTTTGTGCTGTGAGGTTCTGCCTCAAGCTGGGTATGGGATCATAGATTAGTAGGGTTGGAAGGGACCTCAGGAGATCATCTAGTCCAACCCCTGCTCAAAGCAGGACCAATCCCCAAATGGCCCCCCTCAAGGATTGAACTCACAACCCTGGGTTTAGCAGGCCAATGCTCAAACCACTGAGCTATCCCTCCCCCCTGGTTGCACCAGTTCCCAAAAGAGAGACTTAAAGTTGAGATGCACCTTTTCCTTCTGGGTTGTACCACATCAGAAAGAGCTGTTAAGATAAGACTTGTGGAATGACAGTAATTCAGATTCCTCTTTCTTGCTGGAGACCTAACAAGATTTCATGTCATTCTGCCTCTAGGAGATGCTGCTACTTTTTAAGCCAGCTGAAATATCTTCTAAGGGGCAGCGTCACGGGGTGTGTCACTCACTCCCCTATCCGCGGTCTGCACTGTCCATGTTCCCCCCTGCCTGGGGAGTTTAGCTCCCAGTCCAGCCACTTCCCCAGTGGCGAGTGTGTGTGGGGAGGACTCAGGCCCACCCCGTACTATGGGTCCCAACCCAGGGACCCGCCAAACCACAGTCACTTACTGCATTCTTTTGCCTCTACTATCGCTGCATTTCCCTGGCCACTTCCCCACAGTCTCAGCACCTTCCTCTGTCTCAGCAGCCCATCTGAAGCTCCTTCTTTTCTCCCCCAGTTCCTTTCTGCACTGCCTGTCCAAGATGCTACAGGGTTGCAGTCTACGCCAGACACAGTTTTCCCTCCTCAAGCTCCAGGCAGCTACTGACTGTGCTCTGCCCTGAGGCTCTTCTTATGTGGGCCTTCTGGGCCCTGATTGGCTGCTCCTCACAGCTCCTCTCCTATGGGCTGCTTTTCACACAGCCTCTCTAGGGCTCCATTTACCCCTTACTAGCCAGTGTGAGGCAGATTTTCAAATGCGTTCAGCTCCCACTTAAGCACCTCAAGGGCTTTTCTACATTAGAAAGTTGTCCAGTTGCCAGCTCGGGAGACTGAACCCTCTTTCTCTGGGACAGGAGGCAGCCCAGGAAGTCATGGCAAGGTTTTTAAAGATACATAGGCATCTAGTGGGATTTTCAAAAGCACCACAGTGAAGAGCTAGGCGCTCAGTGCAATTTTTCGACCCCTGTTGTGGGAGTTAGGCTCCTAGATGCTTTTGAAAATCCCACTAGGTGCCTATCTGTGTCTTGAGGCACCTAAATGCCTTTACAAATCTGGCCCAGGCTGCTTTTCATGCTGCTAACATGTCTCATAGGTGGGCCCACCCCACCAGGGATAGGTTTGGTAAGTAGTTCAGTCTCTATGGCCCACCCAGGCCTTTGGCTGTCTGAGGAGGCTGCCGTTGGAGAGGCCAGATGTTAAAGTGACCAGACGGCAAGTGTGAAAAATCGGGACGGCGGGTGGGGGGTAATAAGAACCTATATAAGAAAAAGACTCAAAAATCAGGACTGTCCCTATAAAATCGGGACATCTGGTCACCCTACGGCAGATGTGGTGACTTTGGGATGTGGACACAAGGGCACCAAGAGCGGCAGTGAGACTCCCCTGACCCCCGCCAAGCTCATTGCTCATAGGCCACTGGACAGACATGAGGAGAGAGACAATTTCAGATGACTGCTGATCTGGGCCAGATTCTAGCTGAAGAGCAGCTCTACAATGCCTTGAAGTTCCACCATGGATTCCGTATCCTGTGATGGGCACCCCTGAGCAGAGCCAGGCCAGCGTAGCCCGGAGTATGCAGTCAAGCCAATCCTTACTAAAATTCACCAGGGTTTGGGTTTGAACTGTTCGTGCACCTGATGGTGAGGGAAGCTCATTCCAAATTGCTCTGGCTTTCCCCAGCTCACTTCCCCAGTTGTCCATGATCAGTTTGCGAAGGCGCTCAGGGCATTTGTGCTTTTTACTGTGTAAATATGGAATAGCTTTTGCGTTACAGAAGTAGCGATAAATAAATCCGAGCTCAGGAGACCCCAGCCTGGGTTTCTTTTCTCTGATTTAAAATCTGTTCAGTGATGGACAGTTTGACTAAATTTTCCAGCCAGTTGTAAACCCTCAGCCTTGGGGAGAACATGAAGGCATTGCCAGGTTTGAGCAAGGACTATTGATTAAGCTAGAGAGGGAGCCGCAGGCACTGCTCCTACAGCCAGTATCTTAGGCTAAAAAGCTTGGGAGCCATTGGTGTAGCATAAATATTTGTGACTCTGGAGTGCTGTACCCCGGGGTCGAAACAGATCACGAGTTTCCCTCCAATTCCATTCAAGTGTAGACTGCCGGTCCTGGCTCTGGAAGGGCCAGGTTCACAAAAGGGAAGGGTAATTTACATCCCCCTGCAATCTCTGCCTTTCCTCTGGGAGGAGAGGGAGTTCCAGGCATTTATTCTGCATCCCTTCCCAGGTGGTTGGGGGTGGGCAGCTTTAGTGGGTCAGGGGGGTGTAAGATTTTATAGGTGCCCTGCTGTTTGAAGCAGGTGTGGTGATGTGCAAAATAGGGACATGCTGCAGCTGTTCAGTCATGCCTCCTTTTGTTGTGCCCTAATGGAGTGGAGATGGTGACTACTCTCTGTTGCTGCAGACTTCCCTCCCAGGTGGCCTTTTCACCTCCAGAGCTCCCTACATGGATTTCCACCAGCAAAAACCTGAGCTCAATCTGTCCGAAAGAAAAAATGAGGGATTCTAGACTGACCACCTGCTGTGTGTATCTACTTCCAGATACACGACTGTTTTCTGTGCAGCGCTGTTGTATTAATTTTATTCATCTGATTGGTGACCATTTGAGAGCTGTTCCCTTGGAAGTGGTTGCATAAATCCAGGCTGCTGCTTTTTATGCCACTGTGTGTAAAAATACTTTCACCTATGTGTTCCCTTCCAGCCTGCGCTGGAAATATGCACTCTCGGTTTTATCAACTGATTATTTTCAGCATCCGGGTTCTGTGAACCTTTCTTGATGCAAATGAGCAGTATGAGCTCTCGGGCATAGCGCTCCTGTGTTATTTATGCAAATCTCCCACTACCTTCCAAGTAATTTCTGAAATCTGCTACCACGATGTTGATTAAAAATGAGAAACAATTTGTCAGTGACAGGACGTAATTTAGTTTTAGTCTCTCTTGATTATAACATTGCAAACGTGTTTCTTTCCAGAGATAAAAACCACCGTGGTGTACCCAGCCACTGAGAAACACCTTCAGAAATATCTGCGCCAAGAGGTGTATCTCATCCGCGAGACTGGGGAGGATTACAAGAACATTACGCTGCCCTTTATACAATCCCAGAGCTTCAGCATCCAGGTACGGTAGGTTCTCGCCTCTGCGGCCCAGTATTATCTGGGGCATCCAGCTGTTTTTCTAAGACTGTCTGTGAGGGTGAGCC
This sequence comes from Mauremys reevesii, assembly GCF_016161935.1. NCBI lineage: Eukaryota > Metazoa > Chordata > Testudines > Geoemydidae > Mauremys > Mauremys reevesii. The sequence continues at coordinate 15,817,145 of NC_052634.1, read as the reverse complement.
TTTTGCACAATGGCATAGTCCCCTATGTTCTAGTTTGTGTGGCACTGGCTGCTGAGTTTGAATAAATAAGACCAGATTCCAGTCTGGATGGGATAGGTGTAGATTTGGAGTAACTCCGAAGTTAAGGAGGGGGAAAAGGTTGATAAACCCAAAACCTTACAGTATTGGTTGGCTGCTTGTCAGTTTGTCAGACATCATATGTTCAGCCCGGATTTGGTTGCCCTTGGCTTCTAATCCAGAGAATTTTTCCCCAGCTTGGTAGCTACCTTGAGTTTGAAATTTCTGTATACTCTCTCTCTCTCTCTTAATAACTTCTGATGTCTCTTCCTCTCTCCCCATCTTGCTAGCTGTGCATATGGGAGCACATATCGTTGATGATGTTTAAAATTGCAAAGTGTGAGACAAACTTAATGATGTTACAGCAGATGTCCCATCGTGCTCTTCAGATAAACAAACCAGAAATAAAAAGTTGTCTTTGAGCCAAATATCTACAAGAAAACTTGAATTTGTGGGAGTCTTAGGAGCAGAAGCAGCACTCTGGCAATCTGCTGTCTTTGTCAGCTTGCGCTGATCTGCACAGGTGAGCTCTTGAAAATATCAGATCATGAGCTCCTCTACTCGCAGGATCAGATCCTGGCAAGCTCAGCTCAAGGGTAGATAAATTGTGATATCTCCTCCCTTCCGGCCACCTTCCCCATTTTCCCTCTTACCACTCCCTCCTCCTTCACCTCCCATCATTGATACAAAAGTTTCTCATCTGTTCTCCTCTAACTTCTTCACCCACCTCATTGATCCCATCCCATCTGCTGATCTCCCTAGACTCCACTCTCATCCCCTACCTTCACTTTAACCTCCCACTCCCTCTGGTTCTTTCCCTTCACAGTGCAAATATACACATTTTTCTCCCGTCTTTCAAAAAACCAAACCACACCCTTAGCCCCTCTTGCCTCTTCAGCTATTTCTGTCTCCCTTCTACTGTTCAACTCCAAGCTCGCTGAACACGCTATCTGTAATTCGCTGTCTGGAGTTCCTCTCCTTTGATTCCAGCTCCTTCCCTCTTCACCCCCTCTAATCAAACTTGCTAATGCCTTCTTCCAGGCCAAAGCTCAGAACCAATATTCTATCCTCTTCCTTGACTTGTCAGCTGTTTATGATACCATTGACATGCTTTGCTTCTTGCTATCTTGTTCTCCTTTGGCTTTCTTGACTCTGTCCTCTCCTAATTCTCCACTCCCCCTTCAGTGTGTCCTTTGCAGGATCCTCCTTATCCCCCTCCAGCTTTCGGGTTTGGGGGAGGTTTCACAGGGCTCTGTCCTTGGTCCCTTCTCTTCTCCCTCTGCACCTGATCTCTGAGTAATCTCATCTGCAAACTTAAATTCAGCTATTGTCTCTGTCGATGGCTCTCACATCTGCTTCTCTGTGCTGGGTTTCTCTCCCTGTGTCTAAACTCAAACCTTGCCCTCTATCTCTGACACGTTCTCGTGGATGTCCAGCCGTCAGCTTAAGCTCAACGTAGCTAAGTCCGAGCCCTGATCTACGCTCCAAACGTATGTCGGTATAACTGTGTTGCTCAGGAATGTGGAAAATCCACACCCCTGAGCGCAGTTATTACTGACCTAACTCCCTGGGTAGACAGCACTATGTTGACAGGAGGGCTTCTCCCGTTGACACAGTTACCACCTCTTGGGGAGGTGGAGTCCCTACACTAATGGGAGAAGCTCTCAGTGTAAGTAGCATCTTAACTAAGCACTACAGCACTGTAAGTGTTGATAAGCCCTGAGCTCTTAATCTTTCACTCTAAGCCCTCTTCCCTACTTCCTTTCATAGTCACCACGGACACCACCATCATCCTCCCTGTCGCTCAAGACCATAACCAAGGCATCATCTTCACCTTAACCTGGATGTGAGGCTCTAGAGAGGGCTGTGTGTAAATTTTGCCCATTCTGCCTGCATAATACTGGTGTAAACATCGCCCCTCTCTTTGCAAATCTCCACGGCTTCCCCTTTCGCCAGCATACCAAACACAAAAGACTTGTCTTCTCTCTAAGGCCCTTTCCTTGCCTGTGATGCCTACAAAAAAACTTGACAACGGTTAGGCTGCGGGTGTTCTGAAACCACTTCCCAGCATATTGACTGATATTGCCTCACTGTTTCCTTGTACTCCTCTCTATGTGTCTGTATCCAGCTGTTGTCCGTTGTCCCTGACCTAAAGAGCTTACAGCCTATCTTCTTGTTCTGTATTTGTACAGCCCCTAGCACGGTCGGTTCCTGATCTGTGCTCCCCATGCAATACGGATAATAATTGAGTGCTTGAAGTTTACTGTGCTTTCAGGTGAGGCCCTAAACACCTGTGCTGTGGCTGGACACTGAAATCCCCCTGACCCTTTTCAGGAGACAGGGTTTGCTGCGATTGCCTGTCCAAAATCTCTCCTCATCCCTCCAGTGAGGTAGTTTGCTGCCCGGCGGGTTGTTGCTGTCCTCTGTTCGAGAGGTGGCTGCCTTTTCACGGTTCAGTTCAAGTTTTTTGGGATCTTTCGGAAAGAAAAGTGTTTCAGAAACGGGAGGCATCGTAATCCTTCTCCTTGATTTGCTTCATCGCAACACATTGGCGATCCTTTATGTCACTATTTCGAAACAAGCTCTGAACCGCCGAGTTTCTAACTTACTATTAGAATATTCCGTGTGGAAAAATTCAGTTCTGTGCTAGGATGAGGGTCACCAGAGGCAGAGAAATACTCTCTTCAGTATCCACAAACCCACCATTTTGGATGGTTTCTGTCTCTCTAGATTTTTTTTATTTTGGTCACTTTGGAGCAAGGGGTTTGTTCTCCTTTCTTACTCGCCTTCTGACAGAACAGCTCCTCTTGCCATCACACTTCTGAGCTTCGCAGGGTCGAGGAAAACAATTCTACTAGTCTGCCGGGACCAACTTATGCTGATTGCACAGAAGTAGGAGTAATTATTCCGGAAATGCAACATTGACTCTAATTAGGTAATATTTGCGTAGGGCTTTGAAAAGTGCATTAAAAGTGATGATAGTAATTAACTTCTGTCTAATCTGAGCAGCAGCTGGTATAAAATCAAACCCAGCCCCCAATCCAAACTGTTCCTAACCCTCTTTGCCGCAGCCTCCATGTGTTTTCCTTTGTGAAGTTGCCTGGGCTGATTCCCGATGAGGGAGTTGCATGCCCTGACGTAGGACCACAAGTGAGGATCCACTGAGGCCATACGTTAGAGAGAGGTTATTTCTAAAGCAGTGGTTCCCGAACGGGGTCCTGAACCCCTGGGGGTTTGCAAAATGTTACAGGGGGTTCTCGGGGGAAAAAATTCCCTAATGGTGGGCAGAGCTGTCCCTAGGGACCCTGTGCAGCAAAGGGCTGGCAGCCTGGAGCCCCTGGACTTCCAAGAGCTAAGCAGATCAAAGCAAGCATCTCTACCACACTGCGGAGATTTAAATGTCAGGACTCCTTATAAGAAATGGAAAGGGAGGTGGATATTTTTTCCTGTTTTTAAAATTAAACAGGCAGCTTGTTTTTGTTTTAGAAATTATTATGAAGAACAAGTTTAAGCTTTGTTGTTTGCCTGGACTGCTCAAGACCTGAATGCTTGTGTAGGAGGAACTCTCTGAGTTGGCTTCTTAAATCCCTTCCTGCTGTTTCACATCTGTTACTCCTTGGTGAAACATAGGAGCCTTGTCTTACAACAGGCTTATTCAAAGTGCTACAAGCTCCGAAAGTGAGATCTTGGGAAAGTGTTGCCGTTTTCATAATGTAATCAAAATACTGTAATGATATTTATTAATGATTAATAAAGAGTGTGTAATAAGCATGACATACAAACCAATGTTATATTTCCAAGATCACTGCTTTTATAATTTATACTCAGGTAAAGGAGAAAATCCCTGGAAATTTTAGGAGGGGGTTCGCGAGACTTGACATTTTTAGGAGGGCGTTTGCGAGACTTGACATTTTAGTGAACGGGGTTCACAGGTTGTTAAAGTCTGGGAACCACCGCTCTAAAGTGCTGATCTCTCATTGGGGTGTTGGGGCTCCATCAGTGTTGTACCTGGTACCCAGGCAGCCAGGAGAGTTGTCCATGTTTCTCTACTAACCTACACTGCACTGAAGCGGTTGATGTTTGTTTTCTAATCATTTACAGCTGAACATGGTGGGGCTTCTTTGCCTCTAGTGAGAGAGGCCACTTTGCAGGCTGCAATGTGCTCTCAATTACTCTCCTGTCTCGTATCCTTTTGTTTGCTGCAGTTTTCAGCTCTCATGCCAGCATCATCAAACTGCAGCACCAATCATATGCAATAGGCCTTTATTAGCTGGGAGAAAACAAGAGGATGTTTGTGTAGATTGTTGTAACTTTCTAAAGCAAACGTTTTTTCTCCATGTCTTTGCTCTGATGACTGTAAGCGGCCTGGACTTGTCTGCTGTTGGCACGAGACTAGAATAAACCCTCTCTGTTGTGACTGTATGAACTGTATATATTCCAGTCTGCACTTGGGAGTTGTGCTATCTTCCTGGGAAAGCAGCGTAACCAAGGCACCTCTGATGTAAACTGGGAGCGGTCCCGCAACGTCGGTCTGATATACCCTAGCCATCCACGGTTGATACTGCAGTCTCTCATCTTCTTCCTCTCGTTGACACCAGCAGAGCAGACAAAATAAGAAGGGTGTAAAAAAATTAAGATGAAACAAGACACACACACAAAACTCTAAGGGAAAGAAAAGCATAACCAAGGTAGAAAATGCAGCTTCTGTCTTTGATGCTCTCGCTTGCAATCTCACTGCTGGGGAAACACAGGTACAGCACATGGATTTTATCAACCACTCCAAGATCTGGCAAACTTGTAGCAGCCTGAGGCTGCGTAGGCATTGTTTTTACTTGCCTTTCCAGTCACAGGCCCAGTGTGTTGCAAAATATGCAGTTTTGGCTGGCTAAGCCAGACTCTTATTAAACTGGAAGCAAAAAAGAGAGCGTTTGGAAAGAGAAGAAATAAAACGGAGAGAGAAAATGACACATGAAAGAGCGGGCGACAGCAGGATCCAAAGTGTGTCGTGCCAAGTGGTGTTTGGGATTTAGCTGGAGCCGTCGGAGGTGGCGATGATCCCTGTGTCGCTGTCTCTGGCCCAGTCGGGCAAGACACTTTTCAGGATCAGGATGATGAAGGTCCAGGAGTGTCACGGTGGATCCTGGGGCCCCAGGAGTTGCTGGGGGTGGCGGCCATGATGCCAAAACTCGCCTCGTTTGGTTCACCCCTTTCCAGGCAGCTTCTAGGATTTTTTAAGGCCCTGAAAAAGGAATGGTGGGTGGAATAGCCCATCCCCTCGTTATTTTGTCCACCACTAATTTCCATACACAACAAGTGTTGGTCCATTGGTTTCTGGTCCCACACTCCTGTGTACCAGGGTGATCTTAATGCAGTCCTTGAGTTACATCAGCAAAGCTTTTTGTTTGGACTAATGGAGTTTTCCTTTTGTACTTTTCCCCAGCAACAGTTGTTATCGGTGATTGGAACGGTGATTTTATAAACTTGTAGCCATTTTCCCGCCGCTGGGCTCACAATTGGGGTAGGCCTGTCAGGCTCCAATTATTACAACAGTGCTAGTCCCAGCTCTGACTTGCTTTCAGTCTTGGGAGGTCCCATCACTTCTGTGTGCCTCCATTTCCTCCTCCTATAAAATGGGGATAATGCCTCACTGGTAGAGGTTGAGATGCTGGTGACGAGACCTATGGTCCTTGTATAAAACGCAATAGAAGGACATGGTGGTATCTTCTCTGCTTGGATCTAAGATGTGTTTTTTGCTCCCTCTTCTCAGTAAGGTGGCTGCTCAGCTGTAGCTGTGAGGAGGTAGTGTTTTCAAAGGCAGTTCACATTTTATTAACCATGGAATTAGCCCCAAGGCATGTTGGCTGGGAAATGGGAGGAAGGATGGGGCTCAGCAGATACCACCATGTGTCCCATGATCAATTTCCTGGGACTGCAGGAAACCTCGGGCCTTGGTGGATCATAGAATCATAGGACTGGAAGGGACCTTAAAAGGTCATCTAGTCCAATCCCCTGCACTCAGGGCAGGACTATGTAATAACTAGAGCATCCCTGACAGGTGTTTGTCTAACCTGTTCTTAAAAAACTCCAATGATGGAGATTCCACAACCTTCCTTAGGTAATTTGTTCCAGTGCTTAGCTACCCTGACAGTTAGGAAGGGTTTTTTTTGTTGCTGTCCTCTGGACTTTTTCCGATTTGTCCACATCTTTCCTGAAATCTGGCACCGAGAACTGTGCACAGTACTCCAGTTGAGGCCTTATCAGTGCGGAGAAGTTCTCGTGTCTTGCTTACAACGCTCCTGCTAATACATCCCAGAATGATGTTTGCTTTTTTTTGCAAGTGTTACACTGTTGACTCATATTTAGCTTGTGATCCATTATAACCCCCAGATCCCTTTCCGCAGTACTCCTTCCTAGGCAGTCATTTCCCATTTTGTGTGTGTGCAATTGATTGTTCCTTCCTTAGTGGAGTACTTTGCAATTCATAGAATCATAGAAGATTAGGGTTGGAAGAGACCTCAGGAGGTCATCTAGTCCAACCCCAGCTAAATCATCCCACCCAGAGCTTTGTGAAGCTGGGCCTTAAAAACCTCTTTGTCCTTGTTGATTTCATCTTATTTACTTCAGAACATTTCTACAGTATGTCCAGATTGTTTTGAATTTTAATCTTATCCTCCAAAGCACTTGCAGCCCCTCCCAGCTTGGTATCCTCTGCAAACTTTATAAGTGTACTTTCTATGCTGTTATCCAAATCAGTGATGAAGATATTGACCAGAACCGGACCCAGGACCGATCCCTGCGAGACCCCATTCAATATGCCCTCCCATCTGGTCTGTGAACCACTGATAATTGCTCTTTGGGAATGGTTTTCCAACCAGTTATGCACCCACCTTCTAGTAGCTCCATCTAGACTGTATTTCCCTAGTTTGTTTATGAGGTCATGCGAGGCAGTATCAAAAGCCTTAATAAAGTCAGGATTCCTGCTTCACTAGCTCTGCCTCTGAGCTGAGTCTTGCTGTGATGAGATCCCAGCTCCCTTTTTAAAGCACTGTTCTTATTACAGATTATTTACTGAAGGTGTCATATGCAAGCAAAACTACCATGGAGTCATTTAGCAAAACAGAGCATGCATGCGTACACGTACCATATTGCAAACCTCCTTAAAGAGAAATTAATGGGAATGACCATAACATCAAACACTGACCATGGATATTAGCACTTTCAGAACCTGTCTACCCTGCAAAACTAACCGTGTTAAAGCTGTGTTATAACCATTTGGTATAGCCTGGTGGATGGATCAAAATTTGTTTAAAGCCAGGGCAAATGCACTTTTTTTTTTTTAAACCTGATTTTAAAATAGGTTGGTCCAGCCATACTGGCAGGAGCAAACCATATTAGAACCCACCATATTTTCTGTGGCGACTGGCAGTCTTTTGAATTATTATTGTGGTAGCCTCCAATCAGGATCAGAGCCCCATTGTGTTACAAGCGGTACAAACTCACAGTAAGAGAAGACTGCCTGTTCCAAATCCCTTAGGGTACGTCTGCACAGCAAAGGCAAATCCACAGGTGGCCTGTGCCGGCTGACTCAGGCTCATGGGGCTTGGCCTGAGGGGCTGTTTCATTGCTGCAAGTTCCTAGAGCCTGGTCTCCCGCCCGAGCCCAGAAGTCTACGTTGCAATGAAACAGCCCCACGGGCCAAGCCCCTCGAGCCCAAGTTGGCTAGAATGGGCCAGCCACGGGTGTCTAATTGCTGTGTAGACATACCCTTAGTCTCATTTAATACCGTAGATAGACTCTTCCCAACCATGTTCAACGGCTGTGCTTCAGCAATCTCTGTTTCATAGCATCAATGAGCCTGGCAGGGATAGTTCTTTCCAAGCTCTCTTATGCAGGAATGTAGCATTTGCTAAACTGGATTAAACCATCTCAGTCTAGTATCACATCTCCAGCAGTGGTCAATACTTAATACACCTCTACCCCAATATAATGCGACCTGATATAACACGAATTCAGATATAACGCAGTAAAGCTGTGCTCCGGGGTGGGGGGCTGTGCATTCTGGCAGATCAAAGCAAGTTTGATATAATGCAGTTTCACCTATAACGCGGCAAGATTTTTTGGCTCCCGAGGACAGCGTTATATCAGGGTAGAGGTGTAGAATCATAGAAACGTAGGGCTGGAAGTGACTTCAACAGGTCATCTAATCCATTCCCTTGTGCTGAGGCAGGACCAAGTAAACCTAGACCATTCCTGGCAGGTTTTTGTCTAATCTGTCCTTAAAAACCTCCAGTGGGGTGATTCCATGACCTCCCTAGGTAACCTGTCCTAACTATCCTTACAGTTAGAATGTTTGTTTTTCCTAATATCTAACCTAAATCTCCCTCAATGCTTCAGAGGAAAGCAAAAATCCCCCATAACTCATCAAGTCAATTGTGCACTGCTTTACATATGTGAAAAATTCCCTCCTGACCTCTCTAGTGAACAGCTGATGCCCTGGAGCATATTTGATTATTTCATGAATAATTAACTACAAATGTTATTGGCCATAAAAGTATTTGGTCCTTTTTAAAATCCAAGTGCAGCTTCCGTTTGCAGTGAATCTGAATTAATCTAAGCTCTTGAGGTGAAGGGTGCAGTATTTGTTTGTTTGCTGTCTTTGTAAACTGCGTATTTCTTTCTTCCAGTGGGTGTATAATATCCTGGAGAAGACGGCTGAGGCTGATCGAATAATCCATGAAAACCCCGATTCTTCCAATGGTTTCATTCTCATTCCAGATTTTAAATGGAATCAGAAACAGGTTAGCTTCTCATTTGATCCTCTAGCTCTTTAAAGGGACAATGCCTGTTTCAAAGTAACACACAAGAAGCCTCCTTAGCTGTATTTTTAACAACATTTGAGATTATTAAAACTGCAGGTTTTAAAAATTAAATGTACAGTAACTCCTCACTTAACGTTGTCGTTATGTTCCTGAAAAATGCGACTTTAAGCGAAACGATGTTAAGCGAATCCAATTTCCCCATAAGAATTAATGTAAATGAGGGGGTTATGTTCCAGGGAAATTTTTTTCACCAGACAAAAGACTATATTATATATCTGTTTAGTCTGATCTGTAAAAAAAAAAGCAACAAATTGTTATATATTATACAACGCTTTTTTGCAGCAGCATGGTGAATGGGTGAATACATCCAGATCACATCACCACGCAAAGCTCATGCTGCAAAAAAACGCGTTTTATAAGGTGCCACAGGATTCTTTGTTGCTTATATTATATATATATATATATACACATACACAGAGAGTATACGTTTTAAACAAACAATTTAATACTGGTACGCAGTGATGATGATTGTGCAGCTTGGTTGAGGTGGAGGAGTCAGAGGGTGGGATATTTCTCTTACTGCTAAATGATGAACTAGCAATTGGCTGAGCCCTCAAGGGTTAACTCTCTCACTCTGCAAGGCAGCAGGAATGGAGGAGATATGCTCATTTCCTTTCTGCAGCTGCTACAAGCTCCCTCCGTCCTGAGTCCTGCTCTATGGAAGATGGGGTAAGTGGGGTGCAGGAGCAGGGGGGAGGGGGATACCCTGACAGCCCCTCTTTTCCTTCCCTCCCCCCGGCACAGCAAGCAGGAGTCTCAGGGAGCAGCTCCAAGGCAGAGGGCAGGAGCAGCACATGGCAGTGGGGGGAGGGACACAGCTGAACTGCAGGCAGCTGCTGCCCAGGGAACTTAGGGGAGCGGGGAGCTGATAGGGGGCTGCCGGTTCACCCTGGTTCCAAGCCCCCACCAGCTAGCTGCAACAGGCTGCTCTTCCTGCAAGCAGTAGACAAAGCAGGCGGCTGCCAAACGACCGTTAGAAGGCAGCGTTACACAACTTTAAACGAGCATGTTCCCAAATTGATCTGCAACAAAACAACGTTAACCGGGATGACTTTAAGTGAGGAGTTACTGTACTGCTATCCTTAATGGTGGTGTTTGTTAATTATGTAACACTTTACATTTCATTCTGCTTGACAATGAGAACAGACTGGTCAGTTTCACTTTTGTTTAGTGACTTACTAAGAAACTTCACTTTTTGGTTCTTTTGCACCTACGCCAACATTGCTGGGGCATGTTTAACGCCAAAGTTATTTGTTTATCCTGACAAATTTGTATTGACTTTTAGATTTTGTAAAGCCTCATTTTTGTAAACCTAAATATTAGACATAAATCAACCTGACAGTGTCCCTTTTAACTGATGCAATTAACTTTCCTTCTTTCTAGAGTGTTAACTTATTTGCACTTGCATCAAGGTTACTGTCATAGCTTGTATCACACAGTCACCTCATAAGCAACTACTTAACCCCTTATGGAATGAATCTCCTTCTTCTGCACATCTTGAAGTTCACAGACCTTAGTCCAGCCTATAATCCTAAATGTACTGGTTCTTATACCAAATATGTTTAATGTGGTACTTTTGTGGTCTAGAAACTGCAAGGCCTGGGACCAAATAAATGGAGTTTAAACCCTAAAGCTCAAAATAACAAGACTTCAAGGTTGCAGTCCTGGCTCCATTGAAATCATTGGCAAAACTCCCATTCATTTCAGTGGAACATGGATTTTGCCTTGGGTTTCTGATCCCCAGAACATTTATCTAGGCTAAGCTGGGAAAGGCTTTCTATTGTTCCACTTTATAAAACATGGACCAGGACTGAAAATAACTCATGAGCACTCTGAGTTAATGCTGCAAAATAACTTTATACTCTTGTATTCAAGTGTGGTCCAGCAAATAGTGTGCCAGACTGGGAGATCCTATTTCTGGCTTCTTCACTGACTTGCCGTGCAACACTGGGCAAAATTCTTAATCTCTGTGCCTTGGTCTTCCCCATCTATAAAATGGGAATAGTGATACTTATCCATCTTTGACAAGTGCTTTGAGATCTCAGGATGAAAAGTGCTACTTATAATTAACCATCCCCCTGCCCCCGTTGAAAATATGTTTATGTGGGAATTCCGAAAAGCCTGAATTCTAGTTCCCTAGAACTGAAACGTGTGACTCCAGCCAGGATTAGAAGTGCTGATACGAGCTCCTCTAGAGCAGTGGTTCTCAACCAGGGGTCCAGGGCCCCATAGGGAGCCTCGAGCAGGTTTCAGGAGGGCCTCCAATCGGGGCCAGCATTGCTGGGGCCCAGGGCAGAAAGCCAAAGCCCAGGGCCCCGAGCCGTGTCACCCGGGGCTGAAGCTGAAGCCTAAGCAATGTAGCTTTGGCGGAGGGCCCTGTCGCATGGGGCCGCAGGCAGTTGCCCTGCTTGCTACCCCCTAACGCCAACTCTGGCTTTTATACGCAGAAAACCAGTTATTGGGGCACAGGTGGGCCATGGAGTTTTTATAGCATGTTTGGGGGGGGCTTCGGAAAGAAAAAGATTGAGAGCCTCTGCTCTAGAGAGATTAGTTTGTCAGCATCATTGGAACCAGTTCAGATATTTAGGCCAGGTGATACCTAGATTGTATTGTTTTTCCTTGTTTCCTACTCCTTCATTTAAAAAAAAACAAGCAGTGTGAGCCCTTCCATTTCATCCCCAAATGAATGTGTAAAATACCGTTCTTTCCCACAGGTCTCCACTGTCTTTAAAACTACAGGATAATCTGTTTGGTTTCTTAAACGCAAATCCTGTCTTCTGGCTTCTGCTCTTTTCGGGTGCTAGAAAGCTTGAGGCTAGGGCAGGACGTCGGACCCTTTCTGCTCAGTGATCTGCATGTGTGGAAACGGTCGGTAACAGAGCCGCTGCTGAGATTTAAAAACCCGTTGAATATATGTAAGAGCGTCCTCAGTTAACGATTCACTGGAGCAATAAAAAGATCAAGGAGGCTGTTTAGATTCCATCTCCAGTATCTAGATCCCCCCAGGATTCATAGCCGCTCCCCGCAGCTGAGAGCCTGCCCAGGAAGTGTGATGAACACTTTGTCTTTGGCCCTGTATGAACCAGGGATTGGTCCCTGGCTGTGCATGGCTTTGACCAAGCACTGGGCCATTTGACGTCAGGTTCATCCCATGTGTATTGGTGCCTTAGGCAAGCCGGTTTTGTCCTGTCCTCCTTCCTTTTGCACGCGACCTCCCTGGACCTTCAAAGTGGACTCGTCTAATGTCCACTCCCTGGGTTTCCCAGGACCATCTTCCACCTGCTTTTCCCTGGCTAGAGCACTTGTGTTCTCACTTGTTTTCTGCCCAGCTGGACAGCCGCCTCCTAATGCACATTTTGGGGAGGAGCTCCTAAAGTGCTTGGGTTTCTGGCCCCTCTCTGCTATTTAAAATGGGGAAAACAATTGCCTACCTTGCATGGGGTATTGTGACGTTTAGTTTCATTAACATCCGCAAGACACCTGGGGATCCTTGGATGGAAGTCGCTCTAGAATTGCAAAGTGCCCTCAGGACACGGTTGGCATTAGACAAATAATAAATTATTTTATTTTGAGAAAATGCGGCTTCAATAGGGACATCCCCTAAGAAGTGGGCGGAAGAGACTAGAGTGAGAACAAAGAAAACGCTCGTCCTAGAGCCTGTGTTACAAACTTCAGTGCACTGCATGGTCTCGTGCAGTCAGCAGGTTGCATACGCAGTTCATAGTCGTGCCCCTGGAAAGAGCAGAATTATGTACTTCAGATCAGGTGACTTGTGGGAAGTTCGGGGATGTACAGTCAGGAGAGAATATCTAGGAGAAGACAGACACCCGGTGTAAATAAGTTATAGTCTGAAAAACCCCGAACGAGTTGGACTCCAATGCATCTCGAGTCCTACAAGGAGTATATCGCGTTAAACTTGCTGTCTGTCACAACAACCATTTCAGCAGTGATTCTTCAAAGCACTCATCTGTTCTGAACTGTCTGATTTCGATTCATCCAATTGGCACGCGTGGCAGGCGCCATCCCAGAGCCTTAGGCCACTAAATTAAATGACGTCAGCTCCACATGGCTCCCAGTAGGGCTGTCAAAGCATCTTTCGAGCTGGGACTTAGAAGCCTGCTCAGTAGGGTTCTGTTCCGCTAACGTCGCACTTTAATTGAGGATGACGCACGGATGGACCTTTTAATTATTTCAGGCTGGTGGATTGCAGCAGGAATTCGTGTTTGCTTGTTTGTTTACTCTTTGAAATGGTTCTGAATGTCAATAAAACGAACAGAAGCTGCTAACGGTCCTTGCTGTCAAAATGTGAAATCTGCACAATCTCTCCCCCGTCCCCAACCTAAATAATGCAATGGAGGTGACGTTCTTGCTGGCTAGCTAGAACTGTGATTTCAGGCTTCAGCATCAGCATCTGCAAGGCTAGAGTCTTCCAAAACATTGCATGCTCTGGGTGTAAAGAGAAGACTGGAGCTGTTTGTGCAGTGTACATATTGCATGACCTTTTCCCACAACGTGGGCATGCGGTATGCTGGCTATTGCTCTGCTGGGGAGAATTTGACCTGCCCAGTTGTGTGTAATGGTGTGTTTCTCTAGCGGCTGGGGACCCACAGAGTTTATAAGCCTTAGTATGATTACAGATAATGGGCAGATTCCATGGTTAAGGCTTTTGGGCTTTACACAGGTTCAGAGTTCAGCTGACATCTATAAAGCCTAAGCGGTCATAGGGCCAGATTCTGAACGGTGCTGCTGCATTGACTTCAGTGAGACCACACCGGTTGATGTTAGCTGGGAATCTGGACCACAGCACGCTCTGTAAAGGGTGGTTACAAACTCCATGTGGCCACTGATTTATTACACGTCTGCATGATTCTCTTTGCTCTGACCACTCCCCACGGGCGGCAAGTGGGCAGAGCTACAGACCTCCCTGTGTAATTGTAACTTTCAAAATTGAAATTGTGGGTGAAGTTCTGTTCCAGCCCAGTGATGTCAGGGAAATGGGAATTCCCACGTGGACTAGCTGAGTTTTCCAAGTGTTTGAAGTAGTGCAGGAAGTGCCTCTAATCATCCATTTCAGCTGCTGAGGTTTGGATTAGAAGGATCTTCTCCAGGATCACCAGGCCATATATAATGGGAGCAAATTGATACCTAGGAAATACAGTAGCTGGTTTTTTGGTCAGCATGGAGGAATGCGTTTTAGTTAAACATGCTGCTAAAAGCCCGTTTTAGATCTCTCTAACCATTCACTTCTTCTCAAACCCACAGGAGCCCTGAGGCGTTGCCTGAAATATTGTACATTACATCATCCAGAGGCTTTTTAGCAACAGGCTTATTTATTTCAAACAGCAACATACAGATGTTGTTCTAAGGAGAAGAGAGAGATTTGCTTTGCTTCTGTAGTCCAGGTCCAATAGGGAGCCCAGGGTGATTTTAATAAGCCTCGATAATATGCTGTCTTGTCTAGGAGCTATAAAGTGAACCCACTGAGCTAACTAGGTCAGCCTGAGAATGATAAATAAGCGTCGAGTAACGAAAATCACTTCGTGCCTTGGAAACGAAAAGATGTAATTGGAAATGTCATGCTCTGGGTGTCTGAGCAGGCATCTTGAGAGCCATATTCTCAAATCATCTGCTCTTTCAGAATAGCCAGGTAGAATTATTTTAACAGCAAAAAAAGCAGAGAGGATCTTAGACATCTAAATTATTTGTTCTATACACACATGTTGAAGGTGCTTTAGAGAGTAGCTAACTCAGTACAAAGAGCACAAGCTGTAGAACCCTACAGAAAGGGAATGTTTACATACGTGAAGGATGACGCTTTGGAAGCATGGGGCAGCTGATTGAATGTGCTACAAAAGCCGTGTTCTGTAAAGCGTTGTCATCCCATGGCAGAAAACATGCAGAATATAGATGGGGGTTCAGGTGTAGCTCTATATGGCCCCCTAATTTCAGCTGCGGTCTCTCGATGCTACTGGAATACAAATAATCATTAATAATAGTATGCAGGTGTGTTCTGACAAATCAGAACTTACAACTGATTTCATGGCCAGTACAGCCCTTGAAACTCAATAAGAATCTTGAGAGAACATCTGTGTACGTGCGTTACCCTGTATGTAATACCTAGCCCATGTTTCTTTCCATTTATAACGACTTATGTCCATAAGGGTGATCAAATGTTTGTTTCACCGAGTACCTTGGGCAATGCTGGAAGCCTGGCTGATCATCTTGTAGATGAGATGTAGCCTCACTATACTGGTATTGTGAATTGACTCATTCATTCTTGAGAGATGAGTTATTTAAAGAACCAGAGTGATTGGAAACTGGCCCAGTTTGTAATATTCATACAGAAACACATGGGACCTTTCCATTTTGAAATCTAAAGTTACGCTTTTGCCCTTTTGAATTCTTAGAAAAATCTCCTTATCATCTGTTCACGGGGACACATTGCTCTCTTGTCCTGCAGGGAGACAATGCTTTGAGCAAGTGGCTGGGAATATAGGCTCCTGACTTCTATTCCCAGTTCTCCCATTGCCTCACTCTGGCTTTGGGCAAGTCTGTGCCTCGTTTTACCCAGCTGTAAAATGGGAGTCATTCTGACACTCTCTGTCTCGGGGGAACACCCTTCACCTCCATGTTTATCCTTATAAAATGACTGCATGGTATCCAGTGCAAAGTTTGTCATGTCCGGTGTCTTCGGAAGGCTCATGATGCACTGAGCATTGTTGTTATAGTAATGTTATAGGTTGTAATTTCATGTCTATAGTTATGAGGCTGAAAATGTGTCCTCATGGCTTAAAACAATCCCAGGCAAAACTCTCCAGGAACAGAGGGGCAGTTCACACCTCATCAGGGCATGTATGTGACAAACCCAGCCCAGCCTCACAGGAACAAAAGACACTGGCCTAGGCCGCAACAAAGGATCTGTTGGACTCTCAATTGAGTCACCCCCTACCCTTGGCCAGTTTGGGACTGCGATGAGGTAATGCTCACCTGACTCTGAAGGGGGAGGGGGGCAAAGCCAAGAGGGAAGAAAGAACATGATAAAAGGGAGAGACGTTTGCTGTGCTCTTCCTCCCTCTTCCACCTACGTCTACAGACACCCCCACCCAGCGTCTGAAGCGCTGATCAAAGGGGGGAGCCTGGCTGAAGGGCAACCAGCCAGCCTGTGGCGAGACGCATCTACGTTTGTAAGGGCACTGAAAGTGTTAAGATCAGCTTAGAATGCGTTTTGCTTTAATTTCATGTGATCAAATCCAACTTGCTATGCTTTGACTTATAATCACTTAAAATCTGCCTTTCATATTTAATAAATGTGTTTGTTTATTCTACCTGAAGCAGCGCGTTTGGTTTGAAGCGTGTCTGCGTATATGGGGGGAAGATATCTAGTATCCTATTACACAAATACTATTCAGCCAAATCTAGGTGGCAGTGCGATGGATGACAACAGTCCATATCGACATGGGGCAAGAGTCCTCTCATAGCTGCACTACTGTAGTTACATTTTCTGTGAAGCTCTAAGACCTAGAATCTCCTGCTGCTTTTTATGTTATATTTTGGTGGTAACAATGTCCTGTCTCTGCAGCTAGATGACCTGTACTTGATAGCCATCTGCCACCGTCGGGGGATAAAGTCACTGCGAGACCTCACCGCTGAGCACCTGCCTTTGCTGAGGAACATCTTGCAAGAAGGGAAGGTGGGTGTTATGTCATTTATCTATCCGGCTTCTTATGGCCCCTGTAACCTTAGCATATAAGCACCCATCAGGGTCTCTGTTTTACTCGTGGAAGATCAGTTTGGGAACTGCCTCGGTTTCCCATCAGCAGGGAATATCAACCAATTTCACCCTGCTGATGCTGAATTCCCGCTAGTGAGGTTTTAGGGAGTCGACCTGGGCTGTCATAACAGCTGTTTGCTCAGGGAGCAGACTGGAAAGTGTCTGGATAGGCCGCAAGCGGAGTTCACAATCTCTCCGCATGGGGTTTTGTCCGGAGTGTTTCATACCCACCAGCCTACACACCCCAGCCCTGCATTTACAGTTTCGTACTCCAGCCGCACCTATTCTGCTGGGGACAGTAAGTTGACTGTGATTAATTTTCTGCGGTCATATGTCACTGACAAAATGAAAAGTGACACTTTCTGTGAGACCAGATGTTGGAAACAGGGTCCTGACAGCAGCTGCTACCCAAATGGGAACACGAAGTGGAGGAAATGGCTTAGAAGTGTAAGGATCCAGTTTGAAAGAGCTCTGCTTTTACTGCATACCCGGCATGTTCCTTCCCACCCCAGAGGTGGCTGCAATTCCAGTGATACTGAGTGCCGTTTGTGAAGCTCTTGGGGATGAAAATTGTTAGGTAAATACTAATTTATGCCTAGATGTGGCTGCCCTGCCGGGCACCACCGAAGGCCTTTGTGTCGCTGTATATGACGCGCCTGGTGGTGCTTCTGTGTTAGAGGGAGAAACTAGCAAAGGAAAAAGATAAAATCTAAGTGTGACGCACGATTTATTCACTAGAGGCCAGAGGAGTTACAGGGGCCTTGCTTGAACTGCTTCAGGCAGTAATAAGGGCTCTGTGCGTAAGAAAGCAACGTGTCTCTTTAGGGCCGTGGGAAGCATTTTCTGCTTTTCTCCCTTCAATCTCCCTGCTCCCATTGGACGGAAGCAGGGAGTCTCGATTGTCTTGCCAGCCTGTTTTCGCTCCTGAGCTCAGAGCACAGCGCTCCAAAGGCTAACGTGCTCTTCCGTAGCTTTGCCAGGGTTGTCCTCGTGGGACAAACCCAATCTGCAGCTCCCAGTTCTGTGAACATGACCCAAGAAGAGCAAAAGGTTCCTCCAGCTTCAGAACTGCAGGCAGGACAAGGATTCTCCATGGCAGACTAGTGCATTTCTTACGCTGGGATGCTGAGTTTCGATGCCAGCAGCTCATCCTAAGCTGGACTGGGCTCAAACTCTTGGTAGTGTCTGTCTCAGGGCCTAGAGCAGCAGCGTCCATCTTGACTGAATTCAGCCTCCCACCTGATCATTGTCTCTTGGCTTCCAAGTCGCTGCATTAGCTGGCCCTAAGGAACAGCCATGGAGAGACGGTGGATGTAACCCCACGGAGACTGTTTTTAGCATGTGCTGTGTGAGGCTCCTCTTCCATTCCTTTCCAACGCTGTGGGGGGAGGGATAGCTCAGTGGTTTGAGCATTGGCCTGCTAAACCCAGGCTTGTGAGTTCAATCCTTGAGGGGGCAATTTGGGGATTGGTCCTGCTTTGAGCAGGGGGTTGGACTAGATGATCTCCTGAGGTCCCTTCCAATCCTAATAATCTATGATTCCAACTATAACTGCCCTGGCTTGAGCCACTAGCACTTAGAATGGAGCTCTGGGCCCATCGGAGAAAGCTCACTGCTGCTCTGCAGATTGCTGAACTCGGGATGGCTGCAAGATATGAAACTCCTGGCTCTAGAGAGGAAAATAGGATGGTAGTGGTTAGAGCAGGGGACTGGGAGTCAGGACAACGCGGGTCTATTTCTGTTTGCCACTCACTTGTGTGATCATGGGCTTTCCCCACTCCGTGCCTCAGTTTCTCCATCTGCAACACGGGGATAATACCTACTTTGCCAGGGTCTGACAAATGCGCTAGGTAATATGTGACGTGGTTAGAAGAATTGGGAAACATGCCTTCGAGTCTGTTTAGCGTACCAAAGGAAAAGTTAAGGAGTGACATGATCACAGTCTGTAAGTACCTACATGGGGGACAGAAATTTGATGATGGGCTCTTCAATCTATCAGACAAAGGTCTAACAAGATCCAGTGGCTGGCTGGAAGTTGAAGCCAGACAAGTTCAGACTAGAATTAAGACACAGATTCTTAAGGGAGGGTAACTAACCATTGGAACTACTCACCAAGGGTTGTGGTAGATTCTTCTATCACGGGTGGTTTTTTTTAATCAAGTCTGTGTCATACAGGAGATCGGACTAGATGATCCCAGGGGTCCCTTCTGGCCTTGGAATCGCTGAATACAAAGGGATGTAGAGGTGCTAAGTATTATTACCGTTCCCTGCAGAAACTGCCCATTGGAGTTGAGGGGCAGTTACTCTCCTGAGTCAAGCAGGAGGTTTGTCCCCTGCATTAATAAATTGCGTCTAAACTCCTGCCTGTTTTTCTGCTCCTGATGACCTTTCTAGGCCCATGATACTGCATGTTCAGTAACAGGGACTTGAGTTTTTTTCCCCTTCGTTGCACTGGAAATTCAGGAAGTAATTGCACTGGGGGAAGCAGAGATGAATTAAAAGATTGGGTGAGGCATCTTAGCGTTCCCAACCAGCACACGAGCGCAGCATGCTGGAAGGTCCCTGACAAGTTCACTGGCGCTGTTTATAGCTTTAATTACACCGACTGGTAACAGGATCCTGTAACTCACCCAGCAAACTGGAGCGATGAGGGATGGGGAACAATAAAAGCTGAAAGAATGCGCTGTTAAGGGGAAACATGCTGGGTGTGTTATCCAGCCCCCACAAGCAACAGGCCTCATTATGGAGGTAGTTAATGGGAAGGAGGCAGCCTTCTGCTCCGCGACCCCCCCCTTTCAGCAAATGGGCTTGTACGGGGCCAGCTCTGGGTCTGTCTCACGGGTGACCCTGTGGGGACAGACTCAAGGGACTTCAGTAGAGTGGTGGCTCCAGATTTATCCTGGCAGAGTTGAGATCAGAATCTGGCCTATAGTTACCGCTCTCCCTGTGCTGGGTAGGTGCTGAGCAGGCGCGCTTTGCTTTCCTACCCATGAGGATGTGTCCCGCGCATACGGGCCTGGTGATTTGGGATCACTGCTGGAGCAGGCATCTGCCTTGGAGAATAACATGCATGAGGGGACATGTGCCACTAGGCTCAACTATGTGTGTGGGGTGGTGGCCAAAACTACTCCCACCTCTGCCCACACAGTGACCTTCGGATTAGTTGGGGAAACTGTGACCTACCCTCCCTTTCTCCCTGCTCGTCTCTATGTGGTACTGGGATGCTTTCCCCCACAGCGGACACCATCTCCTCCCTTTCCACCTCCTGCTCGCTCACCTTCTGCCTCCCAG
Organism: Mauremys reevesii; assembly: GCF_016161935.1. Taxonomy (NCBI): domain Eukaryota; kingdom Metazoa; phylum Chordata; order Testudines; family Geoemydidae; genus Mauremys; species Mauremys reevesii. The sequence continues at coordinate 15,797,147 of NC_052634.1, read as the reverse complement.
CTTGTGCTTTAAACGTTCGCTAACGGCTCCGATGCTCAGACATCGTCACAGCCTTGACATCTGCTCGCCTAAATCCTTTCTGGTAAAACACATGCAGTAAGCCCTCAGCTTGGTCTGTTTTTACAGCTCTTTCCTGCATGGTATGTCTGAACCTAAAGTAGTTCTCCACCCCTTTAAATTCTTCTGCAGGCATGTACCTGATGGCCAGTGAGCTTGGCTGGTAACAGGCTTTTGGGCAGGGCTTGGCTAAGCAATGCTTTGAGAGTCCGTTCCCCTCCTTTCCCTCCTCTCCAATAAAGTGTGCAGCTGGCCTCTGTCTGCACTGGGTTAGAATTCTCACAGAGACACCGAGCGGTGGGTTTACAGCTGGATGGACTGTCGGCCAAGTATCTAGTACTGCATGACCCTGTCCATCAATTTCCTTCGGCAGGAATCTGAGAAGGGGAAAATATGTAAAAACATCGGAGAACAAGTTCCTTAGTGTGTAACCAAAACCTCGTCTTCTGTGACTCTCAGACAAGCCCTGGAACTGAGGGCTTGATCCCTCATGGTCATTACAGGTCCCATGGCACTTTTGTAAAGCAAGAGTATTAATCCTGTTGTCCTGGCTAAATTCCAGTCGAGTAATTGCATTCTGCTACCTAAATCTTATCCCCATCCCCTGGCCATTTCAGCTGGTATTGTGCACTTTCTGTTCTAAGCGATCCACAGCGTCGGTATGAACTCAGCTTTTATATTCCACCTCGCAGGTTGCTGTATTTCAGCAATTCCTTTGTACAGTTTGGAAAGTTTCTCCTGAATGTTTTGAGATCTTTGGATGAAAGGAGGACTATTGCTGTCCCTTGATGTTAATTCACCATCACAAGAGACTGGGCTAGGTCATCGGATGTACCAGTGTGCTCCGAGCCAATCCCCCGTCCTTGGATATGATGCTAAAACTTTTCAGTGTATTATTTGGGAGATTAAATTCTCTACCCTTTCTTCCCCAGGAAGCCATATTAAAGCGCTTTGGCGTGGCTGGCTCCCAGCTGCGGATTTACCTGCATTACCAGCCATCCTACTTCCACCTGCATGTGCATTTCACCGCTCTGAGCTACGATGCACCAGGCTGCTCAGTGGAGAGAGCTCACCTCCTGTCGGACGTTATTGACAATCTGGAGCTCGACCCCCAGTACTACCAGAAGCGTACGCTGACCTTTGCCCTCCGGGCAGACGAAGCCTTGCTGAAGAAATTCCAGGAAGCAGGCAAAGCTTGAGATCTCAGGGACTGGAAGTGGGCTGGTTTTCTACCTTTTTACGTATGGATTATTTTTATTGTCTTTGACTTTTTTTTTTAAACTCAATTTTGTAAGACTCGGGATTGCGTTCCCCTCACCCCTCACCTGCATTTCTATCAATAAAATGTTGTTTGAGCAGAGACTGTTCATCCATGTGTCCCATGGAATCATGTCCTCTCTGCTCTGTCGAAAGGGGCACCTAACTTCTATGACAAACTAGAAGCTGGTGGGCCGACTCACAGGGCAGTGGATCAAATAAAGCTCCCAACGCAGCAGAATTTCAGTCCTTTTCTTCGGAGATGGTTTATTTCTGTAAACCAGCTCCTGTTTTCCTGGCCCCTTTCCAGGTCTTTTCCCCTGACCCCAGAGTCACCTGCGGGGCTTTCTCCAACAGAGGTGCACTGTTGATCTTTAATCTAAAGACCATATAACCTGTAGGCTATCAATTGATCCCTGGTCTCAGACCTATAACTTAGGACATAGGCACCGGCTTCCTCCCAACCCCCACTTCGCCCCATGCCCCGCTCCCACTCCACTCCTTCTCCCAAGCCTCCGCCCCGCCTCTTCCCACCCAGTTCTGCCCCCCTCTCCTAAGCTTGCTCCATCCCTGCTCCTTCCCCTCCTCCCAGCTCTTGCATGCCGTGGAGCAGCTGATCACGGTGGGCGGAAGGCGCTGGGAGGCAGGGGGGAAGTTGATTGATGGGGCTGCCAGCAGAGGGGAGACGCTGGGAGGAGTGGGGGAGCTGGCTGCCAGTAGGTGCTAAGCATCCACTAATTTTTTTCTGGGTGCTCCAGCCCTGGAGCTGCCAGTGGGTGCTCCAGCCCTGGAGCACCAAGGAGTCGGCGCCTATGATTTAGGAGGATAAGTCACAAGTGGGGCTCAACCCACCTCCCTTAAAGGTTTATCCCATTCTGTGATATAAACACCCCTGGATTTTGCAGCAATTCCTCATCAGCTTTAGATAAATGAAAAAAAAATGAGGATTTTTACGGAATTAAATCTGAAAATGGATAATCTGTAGTGTTTAGATATTTTCACTGTCCCTGCATTTTCAGTGCGCTGCAGGATGTACTCATAACACACAATTACATACTAGAAGTTGCTTGGGGAGGATGAGGGCTTGGCACCTGGGGAGCAGTTTGGGATCATGGCACAAACACGTGAGTTGCTAATTTCTGCTAAAATAAGCAGCAATGCAATAGTTAACAGGGCTGCCATTTAAATTGTCAACGGTCGGTTTCAGAGTTGTAGCTAACAGAGAAATAGGGTGGTTCGTGTACGGAAGGTTTTCTTCACAACCCTTTTTGTAATGAAATGGCCTGCAAATTTTTGCAGCTGGCGAATGGCAGAAAACTTAGGGACTTGCATGTAAGTCTTCTGCAATGTCCAGAGTGAAAATCTGAAGGTAGCAAACCCAATAGTCTGTGGGGAGGACAGGGCAACTTGCTATCAAGCAGCAGAGCTACGGGAGGGTGGAATTGCCAACTCAAATCCCCTTATGACTGCTACGGTAATTTCCTGCAATATCCAGGACAAACCTTATTGAAATAAGTATCCCAGGAGTTCTTGTATTAAAAATGCAAATGTTCACGTATTATAGTGGGATTGTATGTAACATCTCTGGGAGGGAGACATGGCTCATGTCAACCCTGGGAAGTGTTATGAGCTTCAGCAAACTCTTTTAAACAATGTGCCAGGTAAGAGTGCAGTTCTGGTTCAGTGGGTTTCCTAAAAAATACTTGGGAGGAGGGGAAGGCAGCTTCTCACCTCCGGACCCAGCCTTTGAAGCTACGCCCTGAGGAGCAACCCATCGTCTGCTGATCACCTGTTCCCCAAGGCCCCACCTGTTGAAAGGAATGACAGAGCTGTGGGGGTGCTTGTTCTGAGCTAACAGCTGTTCCCAAGTTGTGACCACAGAAAAACCCCTTGGTGGAGTTTGACGGACTGTTCACCTACCAGAGCCCTGCTGGAGCTGAGCTGATCTCTGGTAAGCTGTCAGCATGTGTGTAGGTGCTTTTATTGTTTCAGAATGTTTTCTGTGTAATGCTTTTGTTTTAAGAATAAATGTGCTTGCTTAGACAGAGCTGTCTGGTAATTTAACTGTGGGCATTTATGCGGTAGCCTCTGCGTGGAAGGCAAAGCAGGCCCACTTAGGCAGTCTGACTTAGGCGCAATAAAGCCTCCCAGAGCGCTGTACCTCACTCCCCATCCACACTGGCAAGGCACGTACAGCGCTGTCTCTCCGTGGTTACAGCGCCGCTGGTACTCCACCTCCCCGAGAGGAATAACAGCTGTTGCGTATTGGCTGAGATGCTGCCGCTCCAGTGTAAACGTTATTACGCACTGATTGATCTCCAGAAACTCCCCATAATCCTTTTAACTGACGCATCCTCTCTTGTTTGGTTGTGAACTCTGGAGGGGAAGTGCCCTTTCAAAGCTCCATTTGGGGGCTGCTTATCAAAAAAACCCAAACACAGCTACTGTTTGCTTTGAATGAGTGAGAGGCAGGCAGGGGGCTCCGTTTGGAGTACCCACAGCTAATGTTTGCTTGAAGAGAGAGGCCACAAGGGGGGAAGGGGGGTTGGGGTCCGTTTTGGCCAGAGGCTGCTTATCTGGTCTATGAGAAAAAAAGAAACAGCTGCTGTTTGCTTTCAGTGAGTGAGAGGGGGTGGAGGAGGGAGGGGAGTCTGAACTTACAAGACACTGTGCTGACACACTCAGCACTCCAAAAACCCACTCTCTCTCCCCGCACACTCCCTGTCACACTCCACCCCACCTCACCCCCATTTGAAAAGCACGCTGCAGCCACTTGCATGCTGGGATAGTTGCCCATAATGCACCGCTCCCAATGCCGCTGCAAGTGCTGCTAATGTGGCCACGCCAGTGCGCTGTCAGCTGTCAGCATGGACAGACTGCAGTGCTTTCCCTACTGCGCTGCACGAAGGCGGGTTTAACTCACAGGGCTCTACATCTGCAAGTGTAGCCATGCCCTTACTAGGGAACTCACAATGTAGGCAGGGAACTGGGCAGCCTGGAAATACCCCAGACAGGAGGGAAAGAGATGTGGGTCTCTACCCAACAGAGGCTGGAGCTTAGAGCGGGTGCCCTGAACTGTGACTCTCCTTATACGCTGTGTGTGATTTTAGTGCTTTGAAAAACGGTGTCTTGACAGCACTGGTCACTGAAATCCTCCCTCTCTTTCCAGAACAAGTACAACTCAGGTAGCTCCATCTCATCCTCTTTCACTGCCACTCCCCACCATTATAACTTAACTCTGACCTAAAGGGACTCCCTCTAAAGGTGAGAGGAATTTGCTTCCCCTGGTCCATTGAAGCCGTTGCTCCTCTGCTGGACTGAGAGCAATGAGTCACCCCGCAGCTGAAAGGAACTGAGCTACTCCTGAACTGAGAGAGAATGAACTCCATGTGTCAGATGTTGGCCACATGGCTTAATGCACTTCTGGCAGGTGCCCAGATACTAGAGTGAAGAGGGAGGGATAAAGAACCTGTATGGACCAGGTGATCTAGAAGTGAAAAGTTTTCTAGCTTGTTATGGATCCCCTGCCATTCAACCCCCAGTGTCTACTCACCCTCTAGCTCTCTGAACCAGCAGTGCTTTGAATGACAGTGCTCTCACTTCCTGATTTATTAAGGCCTTGTCTACACACACACATTGTACGGCTTAACTGTACTTGCATCCGACGAAGTGGGCATTCACCCACGAAAGCTCATGCTGCAAAACGTCTGTTAGTCTATAAGGTGCCACAGGATTCTTTGCTGCTTTTACAGAACCAGACTGACACGGCTACCTCTCTGATACTGTACTGGAATAGTTTACTGGCACAACCCATGCCACCTGTTTGGATGCAGAGATACCAGTCTAAAGGTGCTTATTCGGCTCTAATTTATTTCCATACAGGAAAGAAAACAAGCTATACCAGTATAAGGCATCTTTATGCCGGTACAACTGCAGAACAGCTTTTCACTAAAAGTAGTTACAGGTCTGGCCTATTTGGATTTTGAACGGGTATAAACCAGAGAGTGCAAAGCCATTCACGCACTCTTGTCTTCTTCCACATGTGACTCCAAACTTGGTTCTGACCATTCCAATTTTGTTCATTGCTTCCCGCATCAGGAAAATTCCCTCCTGCGGTTCCTGTTGGATGCAGTATTTTAATTCTCTTCCTGTCGGAATTAGCATTGCTGTGTGCTGTTAAATAGCTGCAGTGTTCCCACTCAGTGGTGGCTGCATTTGATTGTTGGGCAAAATGATTTCTGTGTATGTGTAAAGGCCTTGGGATCCTTCAGGGTCAAAGGCATATCTGCCTGTCTTTCCATTGTTTTTCTGGCTGAACTGACCTGGATGTGCTGCAAACAACTTGAAAGCTCGTGAGCTGAAGATGCTAAAAGGGTCTTTGGCTTGTCTGTTGGTGACCTTTGACGTAACTGTCAGATTCATGCAGCTTTCTTTCTAGGAAGGCTGGTGGTTTATTTTGTGCAACTGACCGGAGCATGAATCTCCTTGGAAAAACCATAGATGGAGCCAAGTGGCCTTGTCTGTTTGATTCCGTCTCTGTTTCCTGCTATTGTAATAAATACATGGAATTCATTTTTCTGACAATTACTCTATGCTGTGAACAACAGTTCTGCACTGGGAGTGGCACAAGAACAATACAACAACACACTGTCACATGGACAGAAGAGTCACTGCTGCCCCAGGACTTTATTCCACTCTGTCATCTGATTAATGATTATTCAGATTACAGTACCTTCTCACAGATTTGGAAGAAATAGAGAAAGAGACTAAATATGGCCTTCTCATAAGATCCACTTATTTCACAACAGAAATGCAGTGCACGTGATGCATCTAAATAAATAGAATGTTGCATGATCTGCTATGGGTATTTTCAGATTAATCAGTCCTATACAGCCTGAGCAGAATACATACTGATCAAGGGATGCTTTAAGAGACAGAAAACTATTGTGAAGAGGTAGCAGCCATTGATCACTACCCATTGAGCCCGATGATTTAGCCAGCTTTCTATCCACCTTATAATCCATTCATCCAGCCCATACTTTAACTTGCCGGCAAGAATACTGTGGGAGACCGTATCAAAAGCTTTGCTAAAGTCAATAGTGTAGTCTACCACATACCCCCATCTGAGATAGGGTCCTAACATACCTATGATTAGATTGCCAAGCCTTACTAAATAAAGTGCGTTGTCCGTCATTACAGGAGTTTTCTCGTGTACCCCAAGGAGAGCTCACGTACCTCAGTTTAAAAAAAAAAAACAGGAGTACTTGTTGTAAGACTAACAACAAATTTTTTTTTTTTTGAGTGAGTGAGAAGCTAGCTAACTTCTTCTGGGCATAGAAGAGGAACACACACACAGACATATATATATATACAGAGAGAACAAGAAGAAAGGTGGTATGCAACACACAACAGGCAGAGTAAAATCAAGAGAGATGAGCGTTAGCAGGAGGGAAAAAAACTTTTGAAGTGTGATAATAAAGATGGCCCATAGAAGGTGTGAGGAGAACTTAACATAGGGAAATAGATTCAATTGGTGTAATGACCCAACCATTCCCTAAAGATTCATTAGCTCTTTCATGAGCCCTCTTTTCATGTACCTTTAGCTTATGTAGGCGTCTGTAACTCCAGGTCCTAGATGGAGTTTAACTTTGTTGATTTGAAACAATCAGGACACCCAAACGAGTGCAGTTTTCAGGCTGTTCAGCTTGGGGTAGGGGATAATGTGCTGGAGTAGGACTCTAGCAACATGAGTTCTGCTCCATCACAGATGTGATGTTGGCCAACTCACTTCCTTGCTGTGTGCCTCAAAGAAGCGAACCCTGAAATAGGGATAGCCCAACCAAGATTGGGCTCCTACTCTGCTTGGCACAGTACATGCAGCTAATTGGATACTTGGACTGTGGGTCACAAGTGGCTCTTTAATGTCTCTCCTGCAGCTCTTTGCAGCACATGGTACTAAAACACTGTGTGATTTAATTATTAACTAACCTATGTTATTAACCAGTCAGGATGCTTTTATTATGTTATTAACCAATTAAGTTATCAACTTGCACTGTTATATATTAATTCTCACGGCAAAACTAAATATTTCGCCCATCATACTGTTTAAATATGAATAGTACTATAATAGATGACACAATGAACTCACATGACTGTGGCTTTTTTGGGTAATGCTGATGCCTATTTCAGCTCCTGAACCACTGAGGTCTTGTCACTGAGCAAAATAGAGGAGAGGTAGTGGGTGGGAGGGGCAAGAGAGGGACAGGCAGTGATTGGCCCAAGGTCACACAGCAGAGACAGTGCCGGGAACAGAACCCAGGTGTCTCAAGTCCTAGCCCAGTGCCCTGTGTGCTAGAGTCAAGACCATACTGCTCCTGGGCTGTGGCAACAAGCAAGGAGGTTTCAGCCCAATAACATAATTCGTCAGAGCCTTAGTAGCTGTTCTTCCCGCGCCACAATCTGTATAATTCCCCTCAGGGTTCAGGGCCAATGTGGAAGAAGCCTGGATGCGCCTCCAAACCCCTGGAGACCTACCATCCTCTCACACAGCCTGCAGCCATTTTCTTGAGGGAGCAGATAAGTCTAGTGGCCTCCTGTCCCCACCACTATGTGTGGGTCAGACAGCAGGCTCATTTCCCTCCAAGGATGGTGACCTGGTCTGTTCCTCCATCCAGCACCTGCATGTGCCATCTCCCCTTTATACTCCCATTTCTGCTCAGGGGGAGTATGAAACTGGAATCTTCTTAGCTGCATTGGTCCTCATGACAATGCTGCAGCTGGTGTGCGAAGCCAGGGCAGAGCACATGATGCAGGCAGCCCTAGCAGCAGCCTCTAATGACTGTAGGAGCTAACCACTGCTAACATTTCCTGGGGTCTCGAGGGGCATTCTGGACACTGGCTCAGATTTGTCCCAGCATCCATGGGATTGGTGGCATGGATGGGCAGCAGTAGATTTTTAGGACTTGCCCACTGAGAATTATGGTCTCCCACAGTATTTTTGCCAGCAAGTTAAAGAAGTATGGGCTGGATGCATGGACTATAAGGTGGATAGAAAGCTAGCTAGATCATCGGGCTCAACAGTAGGGTGGTGAAGAACTGGAATGGGTTACCTAGGGAGGTAGTGGAATCTCCTTCCTTAGAGGTTTTTAAGGTCAGGCTTGACAAAGCCCTGGCTGGGATGATTTAGTTGGGTTTGGTCCTGCTTTGAGCAGGGGATTGGACTAGATGACCTCCTGAGGTCCCTTCCAACCCTGAGATTCTATGATTCTATGAACAGGTAGTGATCAATGGCTCCATGTCTAGTTGGCAGCCGGTATCAAGTGGAGTGCCCCAAAGGTCGGTCCTGGGGCCGGTTTTGTTCAATACCTTCATTAATGATCTGGAAGATGGCGTGGACTGCACCCTCAGCAAGTTTGCAGATGACACTAAACTCGGAGGAGTGGTAGATATGCTGGAGGGTAGGGATAGGATACAGAGGGACCTAGACAAATTAGAGGATTGGGCCAAAAGAAACCTGATGAGGTTCAACAAGGACAAGTGCAGAGTCCTGCACTTAGGAAGGAAGAATCCCATGCACTGCTACAGACTAGGGACGGAATGACTAGGCAGCAGTTCTACAGAAAAGGACCTACGGGTTACAGTGGACGAGAAGCTGGATATGAGTCAAAAGTGTGCCCTTGTTGCCAAGAAGGCTAACAACATTTTGGGCTGTATAAGTAAGGGCATTGCCAGCAGATCGAGGGACGTGATCATTCCCCTCTATTCGACATTGGTGAGGCCTCATCTGGAGTACTGTGTCCAGTTTTGAGCACCACACTACAAGAAGGATGTGGAAAGAGTCCAGCAGAGGGCAACAAAAATGATTAGGGGGCTGGAGCACATGACTTATGAGGAGAGGCTGAGGGAACTGGGATTGTTTAGTCTGCAGAAAAGAAGAATGAGGGGGGATTTGATAGTTGCTTTCAACTACCTGAAAGGAGGTTCCAAAGAGGATGGATCTGCTGCTCTCAGTGGTAGCAGATGACAGAACAAGGAGTAATGTCTCAAGTTGCAGTGGGGGAGGTTTAGGTTGGATATTAGGAAAGACTTTTTCACTGGGAGGGTGGTGAAGCACTGGAATGGGTTACCTAGGGAGATGGTGGAATCTCCTTCCTTAGAGGATTTTACGAGAATAGTGTAGCAGAAGTCGACATATCTTAGATTGACTGACTTAGAATCACTTACTTCGCGTCCTCGTGGCGCGGGATCGACAGCCGCGGCTCCCCCGTCGACTTTGCTTCCGCCTGTCGCCGAGCTGGAGTTCAGCAGTCGATGGGAGAGTGATCGGGGATCAATTTATCGCGTCTACACTACATGTGATAAATCGATCCCCAATAAATCAATCCCTACCCGCCGATCTGGCGGGTAGTGTAGACATACCCTTAGGGATGGTGATCTGGAGTAAGCTGGCTAATCTAGACGCCTTAAGGGAATAGGGACTGATCAGTAATAACCCTTGTACCAGGGAGGATCTGCCGTTGTCTGGTGAGTGGAGTGATATCACCCAGGGGAGAAGCACTTGATACTCTAGCCTCCCAGCCATGTAATCTGAACGTGACTAAAGTGGCCTGTGAACAAGTATTCCAACCAAACTAATAGCATCGGCTCCAGGGGAGAATCTGATAGTAATGAGCCTTAATTAATGCGTATTTCCTGCAATAGGGTTGACAGCTTTTTGGACATCACATGCTTGATAGCTTTAGGAGGATATCCAACCAACCCCTTTTAAAGAAATAGAGCAGATCTTCTCACCATAAAGCTGTAAGGGAGAACTCTGATGACTTTGTATGATATCGTTTGGGTCTGCTGATATTACCGCTGCTGGCAATTCAAGTGCAGATAATGGTACCTCTTCTACTCGTTTTAGAAGAGTTCAAACACGTGTATAATTAAGGGGTATGTGGTGCTTTCACTTTGTGGATATCTTACTACTCTTTGCTTGTGCTACAATTTAGGAATGTTATATCTTGGCTTTTATTGTTCCCAAAAGTCATTTGCTTCAAGTCCAGCTTTTGAATGAGTCTCAACTCTGTAGTAAAGAGATTTCACAGAGCAGTTTGATAAGAAACCTCGCAAAGTATGTGGAACAAGCTCCATCTATAGGCTTGGAAGGATTAGAATTTTATCAGTAAATGTCGATAAATGGTTTTTTTTTGTCTCACATGCACAAACAAACAAAAATCTATTTCCATCAATGATCATTGAAATGTACAGATAGGCAAAATAAGAAAAATGCTGCTTGAAATCTTATTAGAGTTTGATTTAGGATATTTACTTTGTCTATTTTGACATGTGATGTTGACAATTTGTGTCTTAATGCTTATAAAGCTTCAACTTTTTGAATCCCAAGTCTACTGTCATTAAATATTTTTTGTCTGATCCTCCCATAATTTCCCACAACTGTGAAAATTTAAATAGATAAAAATTGAAAATAAATGTTGATATTATCCATCAAAATTTAAAAAAAAATAAAAATTCTGACAAGCCTATCCATCTATAAGCATTCATATAAAACATACTGTGAAAAAAAGACCAACCTGGAGATGATCTCTCAGCAGTATTTCAATTTAATTTTCAAATGTATTTGATGCCTTCATTTGTTAAAGTTCAAAATGTATTGTGTGCAAAATATCGAGGTTGTTAAAATTGTCTTCCCGGGGATACTCTGGTTTCCCTTTTGGGGGAAGTTCTCAGGCCTGACTAGATGATCCCAGTGATTCCTTCTGGTCTTGCAGTCTGTGAAACACCGCAATTGTTGCCTGTGTTACCAACGGACTCACATTGCCGAGAAGGAGCCAAGATCAAGCCACGCTCAGTGAGTGTCAGCCATGCAGAACAGGCAGCTATTGGCAGGAACAAACTATGTTTATTAAATACTGTAGCAGGTCTTTGGTATGCCCTATAGATAGACTGTACAGTGTGCCTCTGTATAAGAAATATAGCATCTGCATGATGCTGAAATATCCACAAACTTATTTTTTCTCCAGTGGCACCTCCCAATGCGCAAATGGATGCAGAACTTTAGCAGACACAGCATCTCTGGAGATGGCAGCATTCTGATGAGAGACTCCAAGATACAGCAGATGGCTCTCACGCCATTTAACAAATATCAACACGTTATTTCTTTGCTCCTGATCCCCCCCACTTCTTTTTCCTTCAGCTGATTCCTGTTAGACCTCACAAGAGGTTTTTGTTATAGTGTTGCCCCTTCAGCCTGAGCAGGTAGCTAGAATTCGGGGCCTTTCGGGGTTGTTTCTGGTAGGAAGAAAAGTCGAAGATCCAAATGAGGCCTCAATCTGGTATAACATCATTTATTTACAAAGAATAGGCATAAAGTCCTGTTTCTCTGAACACAGGAGAAACAAACAACAGCAAGCAGTTTCCTTGCTCAGAAATCCGCAAATCTGTTCCTCCAACAAGCTCTGTGCCTAAGAAGCTTTGTCTCTCTGTTTCTTCTCAGGATCACACTTACAACTCCATCTCGTGGCTTCCTGCCTCCAACACGCACAGCCTCATCTCTGCCTTGGCAACCAGAGAAACCCCTCAGTCACCATGGCTTAATTCTGACTTGCCATGGGGCCTAGCTCCTTGGGCTGTATCCCCACAGCCTCCAGCTCTTTTTACAACATAACAGGGCTTAACTGCTCCTTCTGCTCAGCCTAAAAGAGAGCGCTTGTGATTGTATTGGATCCATGCTGGCAGCCATTAGCACGTTGCAGCCTAATGCTATGTTTGTTCAGCACGGAGCACAATGGGCCTAGTGCCTCTAGATGCCACTCCAATACAAATCAATACTACTACTATTTTGGCATGGGGGTAAGAGGTGCAGTGTAGATGGAGGTGTCTGACTGATAGTGATCATTAAAGGTCCCTTGGTATTTTTCACAAGAGTCAGGGCGCTAGCAGTGTTCTGGCCAAGTTCCTAGTTAGGAAATTTCATTCTGCCTTTCTGAAATTCCTCCTATAATTTCAATTTGACGCAGCATCCATTTTACCTGCTGATAGCCCCAAGGGGTTTCCTGGGGGCCAGCTGGAAAGAAAGGAATGCCCTAGGCTGCTAATCTGTTTTACTGCGCTGTGGGACAACTACACTGTGGAAACACCAATGGAAACTGGAGAAAGTAAGAGCTACTCGTTCCACGTCTCTGATTTTCACCTAATAACCCCTTAAATGTATGTAGCATGCTGCAGGTTTCCAAAGGCCTTTGCAGTCATGTCATGCACAGCCTCTGTTTAACAGTGCACAGCAGCACTGAATAAAAGTTTGGGATAGGAAGTGAAGAGTCCTGTATCCAATTGGAACGGAGGGGAAACCGAAAGGCTGAAGGGGACAGAATTAAGTTAGGAACACTGGCTCTTTGTTTTGTGTTTTTATCCACGCTTTATGTGGCAGAAATGGTAAAACCCCACTAAAACCCAAGACCATTCATTCCTGCCGCGTACACATACGCCCGGCTGCATGTTTTCTATATTTCAAAGTTCACACACAACTGAAACAAAATGCAATTTCCATCGGCCGGCCCTAGCTAACCTCCATCAGGGCGGCCGTTCAGAAGGAATTCAAAATCATGTGTGGAGGGTGGAAAAAATAGCACTGTATTCAGTGGAGTCAGATTGAACATTTTAATTTTTAAGCAATTTTATTATGGTGAACTCTTCTTGTATGGCTGGGACAGATAGCTTTAAAGGCAGTGAGATGGTGCTTATTATGAATTCATTTTTCAGATGTTTTCTCTCTCTTTAAATTACTTCTCTGTGATCGTGCTGAATTAATCTTACTGGCAAATCTTCCCTTTGTGTGCTTTGTAAATTAAATATTAGAGCAGTGTGGATTAGTTAGAAACGACTGACTTTATCAAGAATGCTACTGGCAATCAACTAGCACAGGAAATATGTTTAAAAAATATGTATTATCAATGTAAAGGTAATCTTTGTACAGGTTTTCTAAATAATGGATCACAGTCTGTCATGACAATGATTTTTTAAAATGCACCATCTATTAGAATTATTATAGGTAATTATAATTGCTTCTTCTATCAAACATAGAGAGTTGTTCATAGTTGGAAGGGACCTCAGGAGCTCATCTAGTTCAACCCCCTGCTCAAAGCAGGACCAATTCCCAGACAGATTTTTTGCCCCAGACCCCTCAAAGATTGAACTCACAACCCTAGGTTTAGCAGGCCAATGCTCCTTAGTTAGGGCTACTTTCAGGCAGTCTTTATAACTCCGTTTTTACAGAAATTCTCCGTTTCTGCTGAGAATTCCTATGCCCGGTCTCACCTCCAAGGAAAATATTTTGAAGGTGACTAGGCAATATCCACTCACCTGTTTTTGAAGGGGTAGAAAAAAGAACCATCAGCCTTTCACAACAGAACCTCCTGGACTCTCTGCAGCACTGTCAACCATAAGAATTTGCTGGCTCATCTGAGAGAGGTGGCAGGGTTTCAGGATAGCATGCTAAAATGGTTTGAGTCCTTCCTGGAGGAACGCACCCAATGAGTAGTGATGGAAAACTGCATCTAGGAACATAAGAACGGCCATACTGGGTCACACCAAAGGTCCATCCAGCCCAGTATCCTGTTTACCGACAGTGGCCAATGCCAGGTGGCCCAGAGGGAGTGAACCTAACAGGTAATGATCAAGTGATCTCTCTCCTGCCATCCAGCTCCACCCTCTGACAAACAGAGGCTAGAGACACCATTCCTTACCTATCCTGGCTAATAGCCATTAATGGACTTAACCTCCATGAGTTTATCCAGTTCTCTTTTAAACCCTGTTATAGTCCTAGCCGTCACAACCTCCTCAGGCAAGGAGTTCCACAGGTTGACTGTGTGCTGTGTAAAGAAGAACTTCCTTTTATTTGTTTTAAACCTGCTGCTCATTAATTTCATTTGCTGGCCCCTAGTTCTCCACCTCCACCACTAGATCCTTCTCTTGTGGAGTGCCACAAGAAACAATTCTTTCTCTGGTCCTATTCAACATCTATCACAGATGACACGGACTCGGGTGCCAACAGTATGAAGGAGACACATGGCTCTACCTATCCTTCACCACATACAACCACAACACTACCACCAAGATGGTCCAGTGCTCGGATGAGATCAGTTCATGGATGACAAACAGCTGGTTGATGCTGAACCCAAGCAAGACAGAGGTGATGCTGGTGGGCAAAGGACAGCAGTTTAAAGAGTTTTCAGCCATGGTGTGTTGGTTGAAGGTACACGTGCACCACTGGTTAATTCAGTCCATAGTTCAGGCATGCTCCTGGATTTCTTGATGAACCTAAGCTCTCACATAGCACCATCCATGAGCAGTGCTTTCTACCATCTCTGATCAGCTAAGACACTCCATCCCATACTGGCAATTACCTGATCTTAGTTATTCATGCCTTCGCCTCCTCTTCAGCAATGTGATATAGCTGAGCATGAGTCATAGAAATGAGGGTCTGGAGGGAACCTCAGGAGGTCATCAAGTCCACCCTCTTGTGCAGAGGCAGGACCAAGTTAACCTAGACCATCCCTGACATGTGTTTGTCTAACTTCTTAAAAACCTCCATTGATGGACATTCCAGAACCTCTCTTGGTAAACTATTCCAGTCCTTAACTATCCGTATCCTTTCCCAGTACTTAATTACTTCTAGAGTTAGAATGATTTTCCCAGTATCTAACCTAAATCACCCCTGCTGCAGATTAAGCTGGTTACTTCATGTCCCACCTGTCCCCATCCCCTGCCTTTTTATCTTTACCCAGAGAATTTCAGCTGGTCTGCCCCTCCCTTCCTTCTGGACCTCAGAACAAGTGTATGTATTCTTGATGTATAATGCAACACCTCCTCCCCTTTTTTCCCCTGCCTGTCCTTCCTGAACAGGTTATAACCCTCCAGTCATGAGATCTACCCCACCAAGTCTCTGTGATAGCAATTAAGTCATAATTTAGTTTTATGGACTAAGACTTCCAGTCTTCCTGTTCATCCCCCATACTCCTTGCATTTGTGTATAGACAGTTACAATGTTGAGCAGATTCCCCCACTGTTTTCCCTCTCGTTGCTCCTGTGACCCTATTGCATCCATCTTGTTGCATCCTGTGCTCCTGACCTCCAGCCCTTCAGGGCTAGGGAATCTGAGAACATACACAAGGGACTCAGGGAGTGGGAGCCAAGTGCCCCACACCGATCAACACAAAAGGCCTGTTCAGCAAATTTGGTATCACTCCGGCGGATGGGCGGGGGGCCTTAGGACTTTGCAGTGCCGGCCCAGTTGGAGGTGCCTGGCAGCAGCCAAGAACTGCAACAGAGTGTGAATCAAAACAAAACCCTCCCCTGCGCAAACTGCTCCCGGGAGAGGGGAGGACACACAACAGCTGTGTAGTCACATTGCTGAAAGGGGGGTTGTGAGGCTTGTTTAATGCTCTTGAAGTGCAGTGAAGGTGCTGTCTGGGCTCAGGAACAACCACTCTGGTGCTGTATGATCTGTTTGGAACTCAGCTGAGCTCTGCTCTATGAGATATGATGCAACTGGTCCTTCCCGACTTGCAAACCCTACGCCCCAACAGGGGGCTTTCCTTTAGGAGGAGCCAGTATGATCTGTATCCTGCCTCCTTTCCCCTCTCCAAGGGGAAAAAGCGAAGCTACCATCCTCCTCAAGAGCGATGACGATAGAATTCATGGGTGGGTGAGAGCCTGGTACGAAAGGGCCATCCAGCTTCCATCTCCCTCCCCCTAGAGGAGATACCTGCATGCTTCAGATAGATACTAGAAGCACAAGTTTAAATCCTGGCCGGGTTAATTCAATTTATGCTTCTGAAGCAGCTGGATCAAAATCTAAGCAGCTTTTTGTGTGCGCGTCTTTTTGAATAAGACCTTAAAAATACAAAGATTGTTCTGGCAGGAGTCACCAGGTGGCGCTGTTACACATACTCCTACGTGTTCGTTTCCTGAGGGCTGGTCTAGACTCTAGTGGAGGAACAGTTAGTGGGTAGCAAGCTGGGGTGTAAATCTCCTTTCCTGAGTTCAAACACCCTTGTCAGCGCCCTGCCCCATGACAGCCGCTGGAGATCAGTGTGAAACAGGAAATGACTGTGCTCTGCTTGCACTTCTAAAGCCTCCTGTTCAGTGAGCTTCCTTTACAAAGTGACAGTTTTCACTACTTCCTTCAGCGCTGCCATAAGATCAGGGGAAATACTCTTGGACACCAAAGCTTCGCGGGGAATGAAACCGTGATTTCAAACATCATTACCACCTGCCTCGGGTGTTTTTTCACACCTCTGCTATTTCTACCTGTCATTTGTGCTGCCCCATCACTTGTAATTCCTTTGCAATTTGCCGAGTCCAATTTGTATTTTCCGACTACGCAGTCATGCAGTGCTTCAAATATCTGTGCTCCTGCTGTATTTCTTGGTAAAGTCAAACAACACAGCAAATCTTCCATAAAGACATCCATACCTCCCATAAAATAACAGTATTGCACAATTTGAAATATGAGTACTCTTGTCAAGATGGATAGCAAAATCCCTGGCTGACTGTAACCGAGTAAAAGCAGCAAAGAGTCCTGTGGCACCTTATAGACTAACAGATGTATTGGAGCAGAGCTTTCGTGGGTGAATACCCACTTCGTCGGATGTACACACACACACACACACACACACACACACACACACACACACACACACACACACACACACACACACACACACACACACACACACCCGTTTGGAAAATCAGGCCTTAGAGATCCTAAAATAGGGGCTGCTCCCTACGGCATCCTGGCCAAACATCCCCCATTCTCCTCTCCCCTGCAGCCAGAAGTGTGGAGATATTGGGGGCAACCCAGTCTTCTCCCCAGAGCTGACTGCACTGGACGGAGCTGGATTGCGAACACCATAGGATGAAAGGAGCTATACGGGCCCTCGGGCAGCATGGCAGTGGGCCCAGTAGTAAATATGAATAGCAGTGTAAAATCATTACTGTTGTTATGCCGGCTGAGCAAGAAGCAAAGATTGCCAATTCGGATAGAAGCTGCGCTGGCGTTCATCTAAACCGCCATTTAGTCGTTCCCAAAAGTACCTTGCTGACTGGTCATGACCCCAGGGTCACCTGGATATAACCAAGGCTGCCTCGCCTGAGCTCTGTGGCTGGGCCAGCAGCCAATCCATTTTGATTTCAAGGCAAGTGCAGGTGTGAAACATGGTGGAAAGCCAAGCAGAGGAAGCACTAAAGCATCCTTGCAGGGCATTAAGTGGGAAGCTCTCTGACAGCAAACAGGGAGTGTTGTCTCCAACAGCTTGCTTCATAACAAGCCCCAGGGTAATAGCATTCAGAGGCAATCAATGCAGAACGAGGGAGAGCACAGCAGGCAACAAATGAAAAGAGAAACCAGGCCATCTTAACACAGTCCCTGCTTAACATCTCCAAGAGGGACTAGCTTCTATCCTGTCTGAGCCCCCAGAAACTGGTAGGCATCCCCCAGCAATGATAAGTACAACTGGCCTCTGAGGTTCACTGGCACGTTCGTCTATTGGTCACCTTTCCCACTGAGTCAAAGCTGTTCTCTTTTCCGTGCACGCATCCCCTCCCTATACTGCTCTGCCGTTGTTCCCTTAGCATGATGCCTTGTCCCTCCACCCTAGTCAAGTGTAGTGCAATCACCACTGGCTCCTCGGCTGGATCTCCGCAAGCTAGCCTATTATGTGGCCTCGGAAGGCAGCAGACTTTGTCCTGATAGAAGGCACTATTATTTCACACAGTGGATCTCACCGCCACCACAAGATAATGTGGTGGGATATGGGCTTTGAAGGATTTGAACGTTTCGATGACAACATCCAAAGTGACAGCAGTTTTGGAAGGTGTGTGAATCCTGCTGCCTCTGAAAACGATCAAAGCTCTGACTAATTAAGGGGGCTGAAGGAACGCCCCTTTGAGCAGGTTACCACAAGGATGCTAAGTATCAGAGGGGTAGCCATGTTAGTCTGGATCTGTAAAAGCAACAAAGAATCCTGTGGCACCTTATAGACTAACAGACGTTTTGCAGCATGAGCTTTCGTGGGTGAATACCCACTTCTTCGGATGCAAGTATTCACCCACGAAAGCTCATGCTGCAAAACGTCTGTTAGTCTATAAGGTGCCACAGGATTCTTTGTTGCTTTCACAAGGATGCTAGTCTACAGTCGCTCTTGGGAGTAGAACTTCAGGTTGAGTTGGATACTGCATAGAAGTGGGAAGGGATAGCTCAGTGGTTTGAGCATTGGCCTCCTAAAGCCAGGGTTGTGAGCTCAATCCTTGAGGAGGGCCACTTAGGGATCTGGGGCAAAATCAGTACTTGGTCTTGCCTAGTAAAGGCAGGGGGCTGGACTCAATGACCTTTCAGGGTCCCTTCCAGTTCTATGAGATAGGTATATCTCCATTTATTATTATAGAACATATGGATGCAACTAGCAAATTTACTCCAATGTCTTCTTTTTAGGCTTTCCCAAGCATCTGCCAACGGGATTTAAGCTCTTGAGGGCAGGGAACGGGTATTGCTCTCTGCTTGTAAAGTGTTGTGCACATTACGACACAAGTGATTTTTTTCTTTATGTGTATGAAGCCCCATAGTCGTTGCTGTGAACTGGCATTTCCAGCCTCAAAATTAAAAGCATCACATTCCGCTCCTGGTGACACTACCATGGTTTGGGCTCTGGAGTATCTGATGCATTTATGGATTGCTGTTGCTTATATTGCCACAGTTACTGTATCACATCTGCAAATCGGATTATTCCAGGGAAGAAGGACAAAATATCTGACCAAGAATTAGCATTAGCATATCAGATTAACCTAGATTTCCTGATCTGCACAGAATCACCCTTGCAGGCTGCACTGTCTGCTTCGATTGTTGCTTGGACTTTGCTGGCTCTTTTCAGGGTCCCCTCTACAAGTTGGAAGTCGCACAATATTCGTGTAGAATTCCCTCAATGCTCCTGGATCCATGACGGACCCTTTCCCACATCTCTCCTGCCTGGAATTTCTTTTAATCTTTTGCCAATTCTCTCCCCCTGGCGAGTTTCTGCACTGAGTTCAAAGGACAAGGGTCAGGGTTTTTTTTTTATCTCCTCAGATGTCAGCCTGTTGAATTGAGCTGCGGCTTCCCTTGTCGTGTGGTCTCGTGGCAGATGTCAACGCCATAGACAAATGGCTATTTCCAGGGCTAAACTCCAGTGAGAATCAGGTGTGTCAGGGTCTCTGGGGAGAGTGGAATGATCAGATACAACACTCCTTCCGTCTGAGGATCTTGCCCGAAATTTCTTAATTAAACCTCAGCCTGCCCCTGTGAGGTAGGGCGGGGATATGCAGAACTCTCTGCGCAACAGTTCAGAGCAGGAAAAGAAGAATCCTGTGTCCAGATTAAACTGCAGAGCTGTGTTACCTCCTCAGGGCTAACCAGCAATCCAGAGCGGTTGCATTTTAGCCTCCTCACAAGAGTTGGCAGCTAGGACGCCGAAGAGACACGGGGCGGGGGCTGGTCTGTTGGGTAAGAGCCATGGAGCTGTGGTTCTGGGATGGGTTCAAGATGCCTGCCCCTGCACAGAGCAGGGTGAGGGAGAATAGCACCACCACCTGGCACTTTTCACCAGTAGATCTAAAAGCGTTTAATCCATGAGGTCAACATCATTTTACAGGTGGGGAAACTGAGGCACAGAGCAGGGCCATGACTTGCCCAAGGCCATGCTGCAGCAGAGCCAGGAATAGAAGTCAGGACTCCTAGGTCCCAAGCTAGTGTGCTATCCACTAAGCTGTGCTACCTCCCAACCAATCAGCAGCTGCCGCTGCCACTGCAGCCTCTGGGAGGAGCTGCTGGCAGAGCCGTGAGGGTGGCACTGAGCATTAGCCCTGTACTCCTACAGTAGCAACAGCTGGAGCACTTTCACTCTGGGCTCAGCCATGGCGATGGTGTCCGTATATAGGCCCAGTGCTGGCCTTCTCTATGGGGGCCAAACGCACCCTGAATGAGCCAGAGCTGCCGAAATAATGGTACGTGCTCCTGCCATTTATAAATGGTGTTGCACTGCAGACACAGGAGGGGTGGGGATAAGGTTACCTGGGCTTTGGAACTTCCTGGAGTTGTTTTGTTTTTCCATGCTCACCTTTGCAAGCTGTCTGCTCTTTTGATCTAGTATTTTTGTATGGAGAAATACCCCTGGTAGAGGAAGTGTCATGATTACAATTGTATTGAGTGTTGTTATTTTCAGGCACCACAAAAGTTGCCAGTGAGGAACCCAAGCAACTAAATATTTAGCTTGGGACACCATTCAGCTGGGTCCTAACTCCCCATGTGGGATTGGGGGCCCATTTATTACCACTGGATCTTCTTGTTACAGCTGTAGTTTGCTTGTTGCCATGGATGAAGCCAACCCAGGGCCGGCTCCAGACCCCAGCGCGCCAAGCAGGCGCGTGGGGCGGCCCTTTCCCGGGGGGGCGGCATTTGGCTCCGGCGGACCTTCCGCAGGCATGCCTGCGGGAGGTCCGCCGGAGCCCGGGATGAGTGGACCTGCCACAGTCATGCCTGCGGCGGGTCCCCTCTTCCCGCGGCTCCGGTTGAGCTCCCGTAGGCATGACTGCGGGAGGTCCACCGGAGCCCGGGACGAGCGGACCTGCCGCAGGCATGCCTGCGGCAGCTCAACTGGAGCCGCGGGACCACGGCACCCGCCGCGGGACCGGGGAAGGGCGGCGCAGCGCACCGCGCTGCTTGGGGCAGCCTAATTTATAGAGCCGCCCCTGAGCCAACCTGTTGCCTCACTTATTCATAGAATACCTGGGTTGGAAAGGACCTCAGGAGGCCATCTAGTCCAACCCCCTGCTCAAAGCAGGACCAATCCCCAGACAGATTTTTACCTCAGTTCCCTAAATGGCCCCCTCAAGGATTGAGCTTATAATGCTGGGTTTAACAGGCCACTGCTCAAACCACTGAGCCGTCCCTCCCCTCACCTCATGTCTTGCCACAAAGAAAACCCTAGCACCAGGTATGCTGAAATACCAGACATGGGGAATAAGTAGCTTCATGGATAAAGCCCTAGCTTTAGCAGAAGTCACACAGATATTACTGTGCTTGACAGAGGCACTGTGGTCACTGATATAGCGGCCCACAGGGGACGGCACCGTCTCTTACTCTAGGGAGTGGAACCTTTATAAAGTAGAGATGATCAGGAAGAGCTGCTGATGTTGGCCACAGGAACTGGTTGTGAGACCATCCCTATGAGTAACCATCCCAGAAACAACACACCCCTTGGCATAATTCCACTTGACTTGTGGTCTCTGCTGAAGGGAAGCTCAGGACTGCAATGGCAGGGGCGCTGCAGCTCAGGATCATCTCTCAGTTCCCCTGCACTTGTGGCAGAACTAAGTATCATCTAGACCATCCCTGAATGCTGTTTGTCTAACCTGCTCTTAAAGATCTCCAATGAGGGAGATTCCACAACCCCCTGGGCACTTTATTCCAGTGCTTAACCACTCTTGACAGTTAGGAAGTTTTTCCTAATGTCCAACCTAAACCGCCCTTGCTGCAATTGAAGCCCATTGCTGCTTGTCCTAGCCTCAGAGGTTAAGAAGAACAATTTTTCTCCCTCCTCCTTGTAAGAACCTTTCCTGTACTTGAAAACTGTTATCATGTCCCCTCTCAGTCTTCTCTTCTCCAGACTAAACAAACCCAGTGTTTTCAATCTTCCCTCATACATCGTGTTTTCTAGACCTTTCATCATTTCTGTTGCTCTTCTCTGGACTTTCTCCAGTTTGTCCACATCTTTCCTGAAATGCGGTACCCAGAACTGGACACAATACTCCGGTTGAGGCCTAATCAGCACAGAGCACAGCGGAAGAATGACTTCTTGTGTCTTGCTCACAACACTCCTGCTAATAGGCAGCAGGTTTAAAACAAATAAAAGGAAGTTCTTCTTCACGCAGCGCACAGTCAACTTGTGGAACTCCTTACCTGAGGAGGTTGTGAAGGCTAGGACTATAACAATGTTTAAAAGGGGACTGGATAAATTCATGGTGGCTAAGTCCATAAATGGCTATTAGCCAGGATGGGTCAGAATGGTGTCCCTAGCCTCTGTTCGTCAGAGGATGGAGCTGGATGGCAGGAGAGAGATCACTTGATCATTGCCTGTTAGGTTCACTCCCTCAGGGGCACCTGGCATTGGCCACTGTCGGTAGACAGATACTGGGCTAGATGGACCTTTGGTCTGACCCGGTACGGCCGTTCTTATGTTCTTAATATATCTCAGAATGATATTCGCTTTTTTTGCAAGTCTTACACTGTTGACTTATATTTACCCTTTTATCCACTATGACCACCAGATCCCTTTCTGCAGTTCTCCTTCCTAGGCAGTCATTTCCCATTTGTATGTGTGCAACTGATTGTTCCTTCCTAAGTGTATTTGCCCTTGTTGATTTCACAAATTTCCTATTTACTTCACACCATTTCTCCAGTTTGTCCAGAGCATTTTGAATTTTAATCCTATTCTCCAAAGCACTTGCAAACCCTCCCCCCGCCCACAGCTCGGTATCATCCACAAACTTTATAAGTGTACTCTCCATGCCATTAGCTAAATAACTGATGAAGGTATTGAACAGAACTGGACATAGGTGCCGACTTCCCCTCTTTCCCGTGGGTGCTTGACCCCCCCTCTGCCCATGGCCTCGCCCCCACTCCACCCCTCCGCTGCCCCCATTCCAACCCTTTCCCCAAAGTCCATGCCCCAACTCCGCCCCCTCCGCCCCGGTCCTGCCTCCTCCCCTGAGCGTGCCAGATTCCCACTTCTCCCCCTCCCTCCTGGAGCGTGCTGTTTGGTGGCGGCCGGGCGGGAAGTGCTGGGAGGTAGGCAAAGGAGCGAGGATGCAGCATGCTCAGGGGAGGATAGACAAGGGGTGAGGAGAGCTTGGCAACTAGTGGGTGCAGAGCACCCACTAATTTTTCCCCAGAGGTGCTCCAGCCCTGGAGCACCCATGGAGTCGGCGCCTACGGAACTGGACCCAAAGCTGATTCCTGCGGGACCCCACTCGTTATTCCCTTCCAGCTTGACTATGAACCACTGATAACTACTGTCTGGGAACAATTTTCCAATCACTTATGCACCCACCTTATTGTAGCTCCATCTAGGTTTGTTTATGAGAAGGTCGTGCAGGACAGTATCAAAACCCTTACTAAAGTCAAGATATACCACGTCTACCACTTCTCCATATCCACAAGGTTTGTTGGCCTGTCAAAGAAAGCCATTAGGTTGGTTGGGTATGATTTATTCCTGACAAATCCATGCTGACTGTTACGTATCACCTTATTATCTTCTAGGTGTTTGCAAATTGGTTGCTTGATTATTTGCTCCATTATCTTTCTAAAGTACTGATATGATAATGTTTGTTTTATTGACACTGCTAATCATAACCGTTCCGGTGACTGTTGATAGGTTTGTCAATGAAGCTGGTTGTCATTGGACACATAGGTCTGAGTCTTGGCCGTTCAGTTGCTGAGGGGAGAGCACGGTGCAAGCCCATGGGGGAACCAGGGTGCAGCCTGCGAGTAGGTGGCCTGCATCTTCGGACTGGCCACAGCAGCAAAAGGGAGAGTTGTGAAAGTCCCACTTATAGTCACTTGCAGCACATCCGATCACTCTACATTTCAAGAGATTAAGCTTGGCCCACAAGGTCAAAACCCGTGGGCAGGGCTGTTGGATCTGTCATAAGATAAGCATTGGCTCCAATGGCACCTGGAGATGACATCGAGTCTCGTTAAAGGAATTGTCCAAACGGGGATGGCTTGGGCTAAAATGGTAGACTAGTGTGTTAGGCACATCTTTAACCCAGGGTAGATGTGGCATGTTTTGCAACATAAGGAGCAGACTCTGCACGAGGATTTGTCAGAAGGGGGGATATTGGACAGAACCGGAAGCCAGACCAGACTGGTTGATTGGTGTCATGGTACCAGTTGTTATACCCACGGTTTCATTCATTTGTCAATGGCGAACGGGTCACGGAGAAGGTCACTGCAGGATAAATCCCCGATGAAGAATGCTTTGTCTGCCAGCTTCCCATCAGTGCTGCCTTAGAACTCGGCCAGTTCTCTGAGTCACTGCCTCGCTGCCTGGGCTCTATGCAAGGACCCCCGCCTGGAACTTGTTCCTTGGACATTGAGAAATATCTCAGAAAGGAACTGCTCCCTGATCTCTCTAAGGTACCTATCTGGCCCCCGTGAGCATAGTATCTGAGCACCTCACCATAACCTTGTGCGGTAGGGCAGTGCTATTATCCCCATTGTACGGATGGGGAACAGACACAGATCCTCAAAGGTATTTAAGCATCTAACTCCCATTGGTTTCCATGAAGTTAGGAGCTTAAATACCTGTGTGAACCTGAGCCAAAGAGACTTGCCCAGGCTCAGAAAGGGAAAGCTGTGGTGGAGCAGAGAACTGTACCCTGGTGTCCCACTGCTGGACCATCGTTCCTCACTGAGCTCTCCAGGACAACTCCCCTCTTTAGGTGAGCAAGGATGGGAGCTCTTCAGGTGCAGACATGGGGGAACCCCTTTAGCAAATACCTCCCCCCAGCAGCTTTGCATTCACCTTGGGGCTTTGGCCAAGACCTTGTGCTTTTCTGTGCCTCAGTTTCGCCCTCTGTACAATGGGGATAAAGACCCTCATTGATCTCAGTGCGGGGCCTGTGAGGCGGTGAAGTGCACTGAGATCCTGGAGCCAGGAGGAGACCATCAGAGCTGCCCTTGAATTTTAGGCTCTTTGTGGGGGGCTTGTTATACAAAGGCAGCCCAGGCAATTTCCTCTTCTGCTGCGTAGCCCTAATTTTCGACTGCAAGCTGCCCAGCACAGGGCCTATGCCTTGACATGTCGGGCCAGTGCCAGACCCCCACGGGCTCTTCCAGAACAGCGGCAGGGTTGCCAGAGGGGGGCAGGAGCGCACCTGAGGGGTGGGGGAGGAGATGCTTTCCCCTGGTGAACTGCCCCCAGGCTGTGCTGCACTAGGAGATTGCATGCAACCAGGGCTGTCTCCTCGGAGGGGCCCGTATCTCGGGGGGCGAGGGGAGAAGGACATAGGGAAACAAAGAGACAGGCCTTAGAGCAGGGGATTTCTGGGAGCCCCACCCCCCCTCTTCAGATCAGATGCATTTTAAAGATTTATCTTTTTTTTTTCAACCCCAAAGCAGGGAAACAAAATCAACACTCCCCCTCCCCCTCGGCTCCCTTGGGAGAGAGGTAAACGGAGACCTTGGGAAAGGGAGACAGTTATGAATGGGGCTATTCTTATCCTGGCAGCAGCCCTCTCCCTGGGCGCCTACTGTTCATTCATGCACCCAGCACAGCAGCAGGAGATGCTGGGGGAAGGAACCCTTCTGTGCTCCAACCTCCCCGGGATCAATCCCCTTCCCCCACCTCCTCCTGGCATCTCCCTCCTGCTCCCCCCACCCCTTCACACACACAGCTGGCCTGGGCTGCCAGCTGCTCTGTGCGCAAGCGTGGTCAGCAGGGGCGGACCGCCCTCCTCTGTTTGCCCCAACGCACACTCCTCTCTTCCCAGCTCATGCTAACTTTACACCGTGCCCTTAATTCGCATCCTTCCCTTCCTTGCAAAGCGGCTCCGATCGGCAGCCCGCGCACCATTCGGATTACAATCCTTCCTTCCCTTTGCAGACGGCTTTGGCCAGCAAATAGCGGATCGGAAACCCCCCTCCCCCTCGGCACCCGGATGGCTGCTTGATGGTGAGTTTAGCAGCTGAGCAGACCTGGGGTGGGGGGGATGCGTATATGTCCCTGTACCCGAACCCACCCCAAGCTCTAGTGGTTTTAAAGGGGGGCGTTGGTCAATTGCATTCCTCCGGCTGCAGCCTTGCGTTGTGTGTGTGTGTGTAATTGACATGCTGCCTGGGGCAAACCCAGGAGGGGCTTTTGTTTTGCCTTTGTTTTGGTTTGCTCCTGAGCTAAAAATAAAATTAAAGCCGATTTAAAGGCTGCAACAAAAGACGCCCATAAACTGGGCTCTTGTCCACCGCCGATCCAGAATCCACCTTTAAAGCACTGCAGGGAACAAGCCTCTTGTGCCTGAGATGTTCTGGACGTGTTTGAACTTGGACTCCAGCCTCTCTCTCTCTCTCTGCTTTTCTGATTTTAAGACCAGAAGGATCTGGTGAGGAATACCGCAGGTCTTTTTGATCGGCTCGTTTGGGGTATCTGGTTATCTAGACTTCTTAAGGGTGGTGGTGGTGAATAAACAAACAGCCACCACCAAACTTCAGACTTGGAAAAGATGAGACTCAGAAAGGGTGATGTATTGGCATGTGTTTAATCTGCGCACCGCATCGCTGGCTGCTTGGCGAGCGAAAGAGCTCCCAGTGGTTCTGAATCTGACGTTAAGGTATCATGGGAGAGCTAGTAGAAGGCCTGTGACAACAACTAAATGAATGCTGAGTTAGTGGAACTTACTGCCAAAAGAAAATCACAGGAATGGGACGGATGGACGGGGACGGACGGACACACGAGTTTGGTTTGCATTAGGTTCTGGCACTCAAAAAACCCGGATCTTGCTGGATTAGAATATTGGCAATAGATCAATGTTATTATTTAAGCAGGTCTTGCATTGATTTTGTAGGTCAGTGCTTATCAGGGAAAAGGAACCCTAAAACCAGGACAGAGATTAATTTGGGTGCCTCTAAACGTGACCTGAAGAAGAGCTCTGTGTAGCTTGAAAGCTTGTCGCTCTCACCAACAGAAGTTGGTCCAGTAAAAGATGTCACCTCCCCCACCTTGTCTTTCTAAATGTGTCACATCTTTAAGTGTATGGCTAATAGTCGCACTTGGGCATTGCAGATCTGTATGTCAGCAAATAGCCCCTCAGCTCTGTGGTGTAGGCGCTGATGCAAATACAATTTGGCTTTTGCGTTTTAGTTTCTTCCTGTTTACTTGTTGCGTTGCAAAGGGGTGTCTCTACCGAGGGTTCAGAACACTGTAATGCACACGCATAAATGAGCTCTAAATGCTCCACTGCAGAAGAAACGCTTAAGAGCCATTGGACATTCCGAAATCTTGGGACGTGGGTGGGGAAGAAGAAAGTATCCAAAGTTGTCCCTTGGGGTCTTGCGTGGGCTGGGTCTGTCAGGAAGAGGGCATGGCGAATTTAGGGTTCAGACCATCTGGGAGGAGGTTTGAATGGACTCGATTCAATGCAGGCACACAGCTGTGCGTATAACCGTGCGAGGATTCAACCCGGTGTATGTGCATTAGAATCCTCCCACACCACCAATAACAGTCCAGCACAGCAACCTGCTGACTTGTTGGCGACATGAGCTAATCTGTCTTGCCTCCCTCCGTGGCTTCCTATTTTGGGAGCACGGATACATGTGTGTTTGGAATGTACCGATAACATAGTAGCAAACACTAAGCGTGATTGATTTGTAAATCAAACCAGCTTCCTTTACAAGGCCCCAACCCTTCTCAGAACTGCCTCTGACTGCAGTTCCTGAGAGGTTTCCTTGCCTGTGCTTCTATAGCGCCTTTTTGCTTGGCACAAGTTCATAATGGTCCCTTCCCCTGTGGGGCATCTGGGGCAGTGATCAGTGACGTGCTCAAGGCCAAGCAGCAAACCAGTACCAGCTGGGAATGGAACCCAGGTGTCCTGAGTCCCACTCTCCTGCTGAGCCTGCTCAGTCATGTGTGCGGCTCCTGGGACTGAACTGATGAGGGAAATGGTTTGTGGGTGGAGCCTGGAGGTGAAGAGAACCGAGAAGGAAAGGGAAGTAGGTCACCTCCTTGTGAGGTTGCCGTCAGGGGCAACGGTTTGTGTTTGTTTTTAATTTCAACTGGTGGCTCTGCCCTGTGATGTAGGCAGCCCCCACATTGGACTGATCAATCGGGCAGTCCCGACCTCCCACCAAAGGCATGTGCATCCTCCCCGTGGCAGCCAGGGAAGGCTTCCTCATTCAGGCTGCACACTCCAGCTTGCTGCTCCTCAGGAGCCGGTGCAGCCTTGCTGAGAAAGGCTTGACCCGCTGTTATTGCTGATGGGGGAGTATCTTTCCGCTGCTCTACAGGTTTTTCCTCTAATGGGCAATTGAAAAAACACATGGCCTGTTGGGACCCAGGCAATGAGCTGTCACCTGCTATGTCCAGTGTGGCATTTTCCTCTCAACAAACACACTTAAAATTGGTTTGGGCAATGGAGTGGTCCCTGGCGATAGGCTCTGGCTGTAATGAATATAAAGGGCGTGTTTTATGGAGGCTGCTGGATGCAGACAGATCTTGTCATCCTCTCTAGCTCCCAGGCTGGCTGTACCACCTACCATCAGGACTTCGGGAGCGCCTGAGTGGTGATCCCAATAGGCTCTCCCAAAGTCCTGGCCTGAATTATATAGTCATGGACCTGCTGACTGCATTACCAGCAAGCGCCCTGTTAAATGGCTCCAACGCCAGCTGATGGGCTGGAAGCAAAGAATACCCAGGTAGTGACATGCGAAGTGCCCATCGGGGACTTGCAGGGGTCACTGTTGGGTTTTGTTTTGTTAGATGTCTCCCTTGGCATTATTATTGCTTTGCTGAGTGGTGCACAGTGTGGTACAAACTCCAGAGGAAATGACTTGCCTGAGGAGTCTGACTGATGTAGGGCTAATAGTTTGGACAAAGCAGCGGGGCAAAGCTCGCTGATAGGTGCTGCGGGATAGAGATGCTGGGGGAATTGGTTAGGGATGCAAACAGTGAGAACTCCAAGCTAGTATGTGGGATGGTGGTGGGGTGGGGTGGGTGTGAGGAGTAACGGGATGTGCAGGGAGGAAGATGCTTTGGAGGCGGTGAGGTGGAGAAGCGATCTTGGGGTGGTTGTGGAGTGCAGACGAGACGGGAACTTGCCGTGTGGCAGGAAGGGCTGCCCCCGACAGCGTTGCGTTGGGAACAATGCGTAAAGATCTGGGTAACTCGCGCGCCAGGATAGTCCTGCCAGGGGAGAGGGGCTCCTGACAAAGGAGAGAGCCTCGGTGGTGGATGGGGAGCAGCGTCTGCATGCTCAGAATACAGGCCACATCTAGTGCCTCTAGTCTGATCTTCCCAAAGCACCTCACGCAGGGGGCTGTGATCTTGGGCATGCAGAGAGCAAAGTGGCTTCCGAAGGTCACCCAGCAATAGAACTGGGTCTGGAGCCCAGGTCTCCTGACCCTGTGCTCTAACCACTAGCTCATGCTGCCCCATGTGACAGGCTGCCGTTGCCTTCATGCCTTGCATGCTGCTGCTGTCCTTTCCTATAACAGTCCTGATGTCCAACTCTGACCCAACTCATGGGTAGACTCGAACCCCTTATGCCTCCATTATCCACCTCTTCATGCCCCCACTTCTCTTTGCTTGCTGCTTTCTGTCTGGACCAGCCTACCAGCGTCTCCCTCCTCCAAGCCATCCGCCTTTTGTTCTCTCTTCCTTACAAGAAAACAAACCGCAAGCTCCGTGCCAAATCTCAACAATGCAGGTATTCAGGGCCCTGGCCTGTCTCCGCTGTGCCCGTAGCATGTTAGCAAGTGCCATGCATGCTGGTTAAAGAGACGGATTGCACAGGGATTGCACTTTGGAAAGGAAGAGCTTAGGGGAATGGGATGAGACTGAACGAAGGAAACCTCTGGCTGGGGTGGAGGAGAGGAACCATTTCCTCATGCCGAGGTCAGTCGCACTGTGGAATTGGTGTCCCAGGGGTAAGACGTAGAATCCGGGTTGCTAGACGTTAGTCATTCACTGCCCAGGGCTTTATTTAGTTTGCGATGTGTAGATCAGTGGCTCTCAACTTTTCCAGGCTACAGTGCTCCTTCCAGGAGGTTGATTTCTCTTGCGTACCCCCAAGTTTCACCTCATTTAAAAATTTACTTGCTTACAAAATCAGACATCAAAATACAAGAGTGTCCCAGCGCACTAGTACTGAAAAAATACTGACTTTCTCATTTTTACCATATAACTATAAAATAAATCAATTTAATATAAATATTGTACTTGCATCAGTGTAGAGTATATAGAGCAGTACAAACAAGGCATTGCCGGTATGAAATTTTAGTTTCTACTGACTTTGCTAGTGCTTTTTATGCAGCCTGTCGTAAAACTAGGCAAATATCTAGATGGGTTGACCTACCCCCTGGAAGGCCTCTGCATGCCCCCAGGGATACATGTACTCCTGGTTGAGAACCACTGGTGTAGGGGACGATCCTGCTGCTTTGAGCTGGGCATGCCTGGATGGTGGAACGCTCCGTGGGGCCAAGCTGGTCAGCTGGGTCTTGGAGCCCTTTCCTGGGTGCTCTAATGAGATCTGCAGGGGGCGTGCACAATGGGAGACCTGGCGAGGGTGTTGGAAGGAGACGGGGAGGGAGCCAAAAGAAAATGGAGCAGACAGATTGGGTGACTGTCTAGCTAAATGGAGGCAGGGGGCTTCTAAGGGCTTGGTGTAACACTCTGTATCTTGGGGGAACACCCTGCACCCCCCATGTTCATCCTTATAATATGATTCTGTGGTATTCAGTGCGCATGTCATGTCGGGTGTCTTCGGAAGGCTCATGATGCACTGAGCATTGTTGTTATAGTAATGTTATAAGTTGTAATTTCACGTCTATAGTTATGAGACTGAAAGTGTGTCCTTATGGCTTAAAATAAGCCCATCAAAACTCTCCAGGGACAGAGGGGCAGTTCACACCTCATCAGGACATGTATGAAACAAACCCAGCTCAGCCTCACAGGAATAAAGGACACTGGCCTAGGCAGCAACAAAGGATCTGTTGGATTTGAGTGAGTCATCCCCATTCCCTGGATGAGTTTGGGACTGCGATGAGGTAATGCTCACCTGATCCTGAAGGGGGGAGCAAAGCCAAGAGGGAAGAAAGAACATGATAAAAGGGAGAGACGTTTGCCGTGCTCTTCCTCTCTCTTCCACCTACATCTACAGACACCCCCACCCAGCGTCTGAAGCGCTGATCAAAGGGGAGAGCCTGGTTGAAGGGCAACCAGCCAGCCTGTGGCGAGAAACATCTAAATTTGTAAGGGCACCGGAAGTGTTAAGATCAGCTTAGAATGCGTTTGGTTTTATTTTATTTGACCAAATCCAACTTATTGTGCTTTGACTTATAATCACTTAAAATCTGCCTTTCATAGTTAGTAAATTTGTTTGTTTATTCTACTTGAAGCAGCGCGTTTGGTTTGAAGCGTGTCAGAGACTCCCCTTGGGATAACAAGCCTGGTACCTATCAATTTCTTTGTTAAATTGACAAACTCATATAAGCTTGCAGAGTCCAGCGGGCATAACTGGGCACTGCAAGACGGAGGTTCCTAGGGTTGTGTCTGGGACCGGAAATATTGGCTAGTGTCATTCGGTTGCACAGTCCGGGAGTGGGGTTCTCACAGCAGAGCAGGGTAAGGCTGCCTCCCAGAGTCAAGGATTGGCGTGACCGGTCCAGATAACACCAGGGGAACGTTACACTCGGGATGGCAGGCGTGTCCCAGAAAGCCCAGCTGTGCATGTGGTGGTTTGGGCCGGTAGGGTCACTGGATCTGAAGTGTCTGCCTACACCTTGCAGTGCAGGTACGCTTAAACTCTCCCTACGTTCAGAACCCCATCGGGGCATTTAGCTGCGTTAAAGGAGACCCCCAAACTGACAGCGGTGGCTGGAAAGAGCACAGCCTCCAGATGCCCTCCCCTCCAGGTGACCAGGACCTTCCCCAAACTCTCAAGGCCCTCTGCGAGAGCCGGAGCAAACAGGCCTTGTGGAGGGCCGCAACTCTGGCTGTGCTGGACCAGTGGGGCTGGCTGAGGGGCGTGAGTTCCAGAGCTGAGAGCCCTGCCCCCAGGCAATCAGGTCTAGGAGCAGGCTGGGTTGGGGTGGTGGAATGCCCCCCTGTAGTACTCAGCAGTGGCCTAATGCACCCCCCCTCCCTTTCTCCCGCCCTCCACCACTGAGCAAGTAGGTGGCCACCTTCTGCACCAGCCGGAGCTTCTGGGTTGGCTGCAAAACCATTAGCAGCATCCCTGCTAACTTTGCTGCTGATTCTTTGTGGGGCTGGGCCAGAGTCCCTGGTTGTCATTTAAGCTGGTCTTGATTCAGCAGCAAGAACTGCGGCGGTGTGTTCTCACGCAGAACAGAACTACCGTTTCTGGTGCAGTGAGCCCTGGGCTCAGCCTCTTTCCATTTGTGGCTTTGCAGCTTCCGCCAAGTATTTTCCTGATTGTTGTCACTGACAGCATCATGCTTCACAGAACCAACCAACACCCCTCCCTCCCTCCCACTAACTAACCCAAGTAACCAGCCTCTTAGCACAGGCAGTGTGCAGTTACACTCCACCCCAAGCGGATCACTCGCTCCCAGGATAGATATGGACTAGTGCTGTGGTCCCCCTGACACGATCTTCCACTGCTAGATGGGAGCTGCTCCCCGCCAAGAGACATTTGCCATTTGCTTCTAAGTCAATAGAGAACTGAGTAAGTGCCGTGACTTTTACCTACAGATCTTACAATTCTGTCCTGAGGTACGCGGATGCAGATTCAATCGATTTGCCGCATATGCCAGTGGTTCTCAACCAGCGGGTTGCTTGCGGCCTAATCAGCACAGACCTGCAGCCCATGTGACATCCTCAGGGCCGTACAGGTAGTATTGGATGCAGCCTACAGAACACATTGTGGGCCGCATATGTAGCCTCCAGTGGTAAATACATTAAGAACCACTGGGTTAGAGTAATGCATGATGAAGTCTTCAGTGCTGGGGTCTCTTCTGAGCTCTGCCGTGGACTTGCTGTGCAGCCAGTTCGCGCCGATGAAAAGTATCTGGAATGGGAGGTAGAATGTCTAGCACAGTGGGGTCTTGGTCTCTGATCGGGTTTCTTCGGGACGAATAACGTAATTCTAATTATTAGTGTTTAATGGGAGCTGCTGGGTGTTCAGCGTCTTGGAAAATCAGGTCACTTATTTAGGGCTAAATACAGATTTAGGAGACTAGGTTCAAGTGGCTAATTTTGGAAAACCCTGGCCTTAAATCCCTGTGTGCCTCAGTTTCCTCATCTGGTTAGCCAGTACAGCGGTAAAAATGCCCTTGTCCCACCTGCTGTAGCATTCCCGTTGTTGCTGCCACCAGGAGGAGGTTTCCTGGTGGTGACTACTGTAGCTGCAGCATGTGGTCTGGGACGGAGATGGGCTAATGTTCCTTGGCTTTCAATGCATGCCATTTTTGCACCTCCCTGAAACTTTTCCTCCACGTTTTGGGCTGGAATTAACCCAAAATGTCAAAGAAAACTCAGCCTAAGCTGGGGGGGCCGCACCTGGCTCTGTCTTGGAACTGTGCAAAATCTGCACAATTTGCCTGGCTGCCCGTGAGCAGGGTGAGACGACGCGGCGATTAAAAAAGATCAGCGCCTTGTCTTCACTTGTGCCCACGCTGGTGGAGCAGCACCGGTTGCTAGTTTGTATGCAAACCTCTGTTCAGTGTCTTTGCATGGGCCCCTTCTGTGGTTGGTCTGCCCACCTGCTTCTGCCCACCGCTAAAATGGACTTGTCCTTGAGCTCAGTGGGGAGAACTCTGTGTGGAAAGCCCTGGGTTCGAACCCAGCCAGCTGCCTGTGATAGTGATGGTTCCAGAAATAGCGCCCAGTAGCCAGCGGGTGCCTGGGCCAGGCTTCCTCTCCCTAGGCAGGGTAAGTGGCTCCTGCGTTGCCCATAGATACAGCTGTAGTGTTGAGGTGCTAACGTTCTTGAGAATACAGTGACTAGCATTTGCCACTTCTTCTGAATCTCAGCCAAGCATTAACAGAGCTGCTGGGGATTCTTGAAGCTGTTTGCAGGAAAGGGTTGGTCTTGCTGAAACTTTTGAAATTAGTGGCACATCCTGTTTCCACATTATCAACCTGAAAAGTGTTTTGTGTTTTGGTTTCAACTGATATTTTTTTATTTTTATATTTTAGTTACCTCTTACTAAAAAAAAAAGGTTCAATATAAAAAGGTCAACGTCAAAACAAAACATTGTGCAGTTATTAAAATAAAATGTTCTGCCTGACCTGACCTAACACGTTTGTTGTTATTGGTTCATGAATATTTTTGAGATTATCCTGATTTGGGACAGAGAAAATGTTTTGAAATCTCAAACTCTCCTGGGATGGGGAAATCATTTCCTAGCTAGCTCTAATAATGAAGATGAGATGATTAATTTCTAGAAATTAGTTTCTTCTCTAACGGGCAATGGTGGTAGGATCTCTGTAATGCTACAACTCTTTTTTTAAAAATCGAGTGGCTTTTCAAAAGAAGGCAAATCACAAACGTTGTCAACTGCTCTGCCATTCACACTGCAAACTAGTAAGGGTGCTGGAACAATTTGTATAGTGAGGGGTGCTGTAAACCTAAACTGTAAACCTTGGATATGATGGAAATCACTTCAAACCTGGGGGTGCGGCAGGTTTGTCATCTAGTCTGACCTCCTGCACCTTGCAGGCCACAGAACCTCACCCACCCACTCCTGAAATAGCCCCCTCACCTCTTTGCAGAGTTACTGATGTCCTTATGTCATGGTTTAAAGACTTCAAGCTATAGAGAATTCACCGTTTACACGAGTTTAAACCTGTAAGTGACCTGAGCCACACGCTACAGAGGAACCTCCAAGATCTCTGACAGTCTGACCTGGGGGAAAATTCCTTCCTGACCCCAAATATGGTGATCAGTTAGACCCTGAGCATGTGGGCAAGACCCACCAGCCAGACACCTAGGAAAGTATTCTCTATAATAACTTGGAGCCCTCCCCATCTAGTGTCCCGTCTCCATGGTTCATTGTGCATGAGGGTCAAAGGCTTTGAGCTCCAGTTACTGGACGGTGACTAAATTTTTCTGCATACACAGTGGAGCGGATTATGTAATCGCATCGAAGCAACTTTCTCTTTCTACATTTGTTTAAGGAACAGGTAGGTAACTGATCAGAAACTTAAAAGCTGTCTCCCAGAGCTACCATTTTTGGCGAAATCACTGATTGCTGAACTTTTAGAAACCGGGGCACTGATTCTCCTCTTGGGATGCCAGTATAAATTGGGAGTAACACACTGAAACTGACAGTTAAAATGAATCTAGACCCTGGCTCAGGATGTATTCCAGACAGACCTTAGCAGTAGTGTTCGAGTAAAACTGCCCTTTGATATGTTGGGGGGAAAGGGTCTCTTTTGGTTCAGTTTCTTGTTTAATTTCTTAATAGGGGTTGATCAGAGGCGTGTGCTTGTCTTTCATGTTCCTCTTAGTCCTGGCAGTAGTGACGTGTTGCTATGTCTCGATCTCGATCTCGCGCTGGTTTTAACTCCTCTTGCATGGTTTTTTGTTTTTTCCTTTTTCCCTGTGTTCTGCGGGAGTCAGTTTCTGCTTGGTGCGGTGTTGCTGGCACGCGCTAGGTGTTTGAACTGTGATCAGAGCGGGAGGGGTCTGAGCAGGAGACCGGGAGCTAGGAGCTGCTGGGTTCCATCTCTAGCCCTGCCACTGACTTTCTTGGAAGTGCCACCTCGGCGTCCTCCAGGCAGTCGTGTACGTCTGCACTACAGCTGGGAACGAGTCTCCCGGCCTGGGCAGATGCACTCGAGCGAGTGCACTAAAAACAGCAATGTAGACGCTGCGGCTCAGGCTCACCCGACTCCCTGGGTCTGAGCTTGGGTGGCTATCCTGAGTCTCCGCCAGTGTCCACACCGCTATTTTTAGTGCGCCAGCGTGAGTGTGTCTTCCCGGGCTGCTGTCATTCCCAGCAGCAGTGTAGACAAACCTCCGTAGGCCTCAGTCCTGTCACCCTGAGGAGCAGGGGCATAATGCAGTGTCTACGGCCCGTTCAATCCTCTGCCTCTGCTTAGCCTGCCTGCAGGGGATGTCACTTGTGATTGGTGGCTTGAGCGATATAGGGTAGATGGCCATGGGCAGTACATGAGCCCCCCACTTCAGGGAGGCTGGCCACACAGCCGCACCCCTTCTGCCGAAGCCCTTCTCAGCAAAGCCCCCCCAATGCTCGCTGGATCCCCGAGCCACCCTGCAGCTGGAGTAGCCCCAGCCCAACAGCCCTGGTCTGCTTGCCGGCCCCAGCTCAGGGTCGCTCGCCAACTCAGCTTGGGGGAGAGGACGCTGCATGGGTGGAGTCAGTGGCTTAGCCTCCCCTGTCTTATTATTCCCGCCGCCCACGGTAGATGCCTGTCTGCCAGGGACCTGACTGAGAGCTGCCCGACTCATTTCAGGTAGGCTGCCGGTCAGCCCTTAGCTGGAGACACTGCCAGCCTGGACTGGCTTTGTGCCTGTGAAGCGCAGGTGAGCAAACTTGCCCCTCTGATTCAGTGGTAGCCCTTTTTCTGGAGAATACTATTCACTTCCGTGTCTAGCCTGTCCTTGTGTGCTGCTCTTCTACCGGCGGTGGATTGCTCACATACCTCGCTGCTACTTTCTGCTTTGATTGCACTAAACGGTCCTCCTCCCTTTGGCCTCCAGCCCAGCCTTGGTGCTCTCCCTGCTGGCGGCTCCGGGGTGCTTACTGTGTGTGTTGATTACCGTGTGCCTCCGGAATTCAGATGCCTCCCTGTCGCTCTGGTCTCATTTCCATCACTGAAAGACAAAGCTTGGCTTGCCAACTACAAAAGCAGTTTCTCCTCCCTTGGTTTTCACACCTCAACTGCTAGAAGAGGGCCTCATCCTCCCTGATTGAACTAACCTCGTTATCTCCAGCCTGCTTCTTGCTTGCATATATATACCTGCCCCTGGAAATTTCCACTACATGCATCCGACGAAGTGGATATTCACCCACGAAAGCTCATGCTCCAAAACTTCTGTTAGTCTATAGGTGCCACAGGACTCTTAGCTGCTTTTACAGATCCAGACTAACACGGCTACCCCTCTGATACTTGAAAGCTTGGTACGTGTCCCTGATAAGACTTTGCTCCAAGTGCAGCGATTTGGGTTTCTTTAGACTGGCAGAGCTCTACCTCTCACTGGGAACTCCCTGAGCAATCTTATTGTACCGGCATTGTTTTGCAATCTCTTATTTCCTAAAGTGATGCTGTGCAATGGGTTTTGTTGTGAAAACAAAATTGTGATGTAATCCCACGTATCTGACCTCTGCGTCGCTGAAGGTTGGTCTTATTTCCCAGGAGTCCTGTGAATTCATCCCGGTTCCTGGATCTTTTCCCTGTAAACGCCTTAGCAAAATAGGGTTATGCTGTGTGTGGCTAAGATTGCTCCCTGACCACTGAATTTTTTCCATTTTGGTGAATGAAAGAATTGCATTCATGACTGGGTGCTGAAAAGTGGCATCTAGTGAGGCAGCTACAAAATATACATGTTGGTATGGAGGGCAATACAGTGATGTCTGATCTTCTCCCCTGCCAAAAAGTTCCACCCGGATGGCACAGAGAAGAGGCAGGTATCTAGAGTGGGTGAAGCAGAGGGCAGGTGTGAAGGGAACTACTGTTTTGCTGTCAGGTAATAAAGGTAATGGGTAATAATTGGAGATATACCAATCTCCTAGAACTGGAAGGGACCTTGAAAGGTCATTGAGTCCAGCCCCCTGCCTTCACTAGCAGGACCAATTTTTGCCCCAGATCCCTAAGCGGCCTCCTCAAGGATTGAACTCACAACCCTGGGTTTAGCACGCCAATGCTCAAACCACTGAGCTACCCTACCCCCCCCCGGAAATGTCCGCCATCAAGATGGTCTTTTATCTATAGACAATTGCAGACCTGGTTAGTGCCCATGGCTATGCTAAGAATCTTGCTTTCAGGCTAAACAACAGGAGCAATTAAATCTGTTAGGTGGTGATAGTTGGAAATGAGATGCAACTCGCATGGCCTCATGACAAGGCCTGATCAGAAGCTATAGCTGTGTGGGCTGATTGCAAATGAAGGGGTTAGGAGATCGTTTGGCAAGGTATGTGGGTGAGGCAGAAAGCCAGCAGACAGACAGAGAAGCAATTGTGAGCATGGTCTGAAACTGTGCAGAGTGGCAGAGCTCCTTGGGCACAGAGCTCGGTGCAAAGGGAGGCATGGGGATTTCTGAGCAAGGGAACTTCCTGCTGTTTGGTTTCACTGGAAACAGGAGTTTGTGGACATTCCTTGTTGTAAATAAACAGGGTGGAGTTAAATAACGTACCTGACTCACATCATCCATTTCTCCTCCCCCTGCCAATCTTGCAAGGCTCTGAATATTGGCTAAGCTCTCAGGCCAAAGGAGCAGTGCTACTAAGCGTAGCAGCCTGCGTGGAACGTGGAAGGAGGTGCACAGGTGCCGAAGGGAAGAGGTTGGAAGAGGCACCGAGAAGTCAGTCTCTGTGCACATGGCTACAGTGCTAGCTGCAGTTGCATAATCTCTGTAACTAGTTTTCTTAATAAAGAGCCAGGTGAATTCTAGAAATGTGGGGTCCTCTCAGGTTACTACCCAAGACCCGGTACGTGAACCACTGAAGAGTAGTAGAAATGTCAGTGTAAAGGTTGGGGGTATCAGAAGTGCCTGACATGCATTAACCTAAATTCTGGACCATACAGACAATTACCACTCGCAGTCCTCCTCTTGGAGCAAGGAAGTGAGAAATGACAAAGGTACTTCAGCCCTTCAAACAGCCAGAGAGTGAGAGGCCACTTTACGGCGACAGCGCGGGAGGAGTCGGAGCCATTCAGTCTGTCTCCAGTCCGGTTGCCAAGGTATTGGAGAAAGACAGCAAAAGACTAAGCCTTCAGCAGGCACTTTCCACCCGTCTCACCCGCTGGAGGTGTGCAGCCACGTTCTCTGAAGCCGTGCGAGATGAGCTCGTCTCTCTTTTCACGCTGCACTGCTGTGAAAGAGCCCTGGCACCTGCTCACGTGGAAGGTGCTGTGCCGATTGCGGCTGCTGTTGTGATATAACTGAATGTTTCCAATCCAAAGGTTGTTACAAGGAGGAGGGAGAAAAATTGTTCTCCTTAACCTCTGAGGATAGGACAAGCAGCAATGGGCTTCAATTGCAGCAAGGGAGGTTTAGGTTGGACATTAGGAAAAACTTCCTAACTGTCAGGGTGGTTAAGCACTGGAATAAATTGCCCAGGGAGGTTGTGGAATCTCCATCATTGGAGCAGGTTGGACAAACACCTGCCAGGAATGGTCTAGTTATTACATAGTCCTGCCACGAGTGCAGGGGACTGGACTAGATGACCTCTTGGGGTCCCTTCCAGTCCTATGGTTCTATGATCATGGGGCTGGGAATTTCCCTTAAACATCAGTAGTGCTGGGATACAATAACTTCTCTTCAAACCTCCAGGCAACAGAAGGAAAGACCCCTATGTTTTGGGGAGTCGGATTCATTCCAACCAGGCAGGGGAAGTACCTGCCTGGATGGAATGAATCAGACTCCCTGAAACATAGGAGTGTGTTTCCCAAGTGTTCATGGCTTTGTCTTTCTACGGGAGAAAAAACTAAATGGGTCTCGGGTTCGTACTGTGGAGAACGGCCTTCAAAATGGCCGTGCTCATGGGACTAAGGCCAGGAAAGTTGTGTCTCCACCTTGAAATGGCTCCCTTCCTCCCACCCAAACAAATGCCTCTATGGAAGGAGGCAGCTTAAGTGGCTCCTTGAGAGGCTGTTGAACTTTCAGTCTGGTTAAAGATTATAAGGAAATAAAGCTGATAAAGGTTTCCAGGGCGGAAAGCCAGTGTGCTCTGACTCTGTGCATTGGCATCTCCTCTTAGGGGGGTGGGTTCTGTGCTGTCAGTTTCTTGAGTGTTCTTTAGCTCTCCTAGCATTTACAGTAGGCAGGACTCTCCAGCTGCCAACAACAGAAAAAAGGGAACTGAGTTTTGGTCTGACCTGGGCTCACTTCTCATTCCTCTTCTCTCTGCCTCTCCCCCACTGCAGCGAGCTCGCTGCCCCCGCACGTGGCTCGAAGGTGCTGGTTCTGACATCAAAGCCTCATTTGCAGAGAGATTCCCACGTCTGTTTTTAGTGGAATGACTAGGGTTTTATTTTCTGAGCAGCGTCAGCATCTCTGGTGCCACCGCTCAGTGTGTCCCTCTTTGAGCCTGATCCATAGAGGCTATCAATCTGTTACAGCTCCTAGATTAGGCAACTCACTCCTTCAACACAAACTGTAACATGTTGTTAGCCCTGGAGGTCCTCTGTTCAGTCCCCAGCCACGACAAAGGTGCCAGTTGTCACATTAGCCTTTTTCTCTTTAAAATGATCGACTCCCTCCTGTGACCTCTCACATCGCCTGGCTGGGTTAGGGTGTCCCAGGAGGGACGATGTCTGCAGCCGTCTGGGTTCTCCTCCAACTCTGTCCCTCTTGGTGTGGTGATCATTCACCCCTTGGGCCCAATTCTGCCCTCTGAGGTGTGCGCACACCCTACTTGTCCGGGTCACGTGTCTGTGTATCTGAAGGCTGGATTCCTTTGGGGGAAAGTCTTGTTTTCCTGTTCTGTGACCTACTGAGGACCTGAACTGTGAACGCTCCGCTACAGAGTGTATCACTTACTCTGGAGTTCCACCCACAGGGACTAAGCACTATGCCTGGTAGTGGTTACAGGATCGGGCCCTTCGTCACAGCTTTGGGGAGCTTTAAAAAAGGCTACATACGAGTGCACACCTGAAGGCTGTGATGGATGCATTGTTTTCGCCCAGACTTTCCCCACAGGAGATGAGGGTGGGGAAACCTAGACTATCCACAGGAGTGGAAGAGACTCCCTGGGTTATCAAGTCCAGGCCCCTGCTATCACAGGCAACCCCGTGGTATGATCCCCTTCATAAATATATCCGGCTCCAGCTTAAAACAAGTGAGGGTTTTTTGCCCCCACTGCTCCTCTTGGGAGACTGTTCCAGAGCCTGCCTCCCGGCTTCCAATTTCCAGCCTGAATTTACACATGGTCAGTTTGCCCCATCTGTTCTTGAGCCAGCATGATCCTTCAGCTTAACTAGCTCCTCACTGTCCCTGAAATGGACTCTTCTGATGTATTGCCGCAAAACCACCGTATCCCCTCCGAGCCTTCATTGTGCTAGGCTAAACAAGCCAAGCGCCGAGTGGTATTCACTCTGCTTTTGTTTCTTTGTGTATGGCTTTTACACTAGTGATCTTGCCTTTGAGTTGTGTTCTGCAAGTGCCTGGCAAGCTCTGGGTACGCCAGTTCTCTGCAGTCTCTTATCTGTCTTCCTGCAGTGGAGTCCGACTGGTCTGTAGTCTCTTATCCTACAGGATATACTTGCCTCCTGGGGGCTGAGGTGTCATTCATTAGTGTTTGTGACTTCTCCTTGAGAGCGTCCTGTGAAAGATGCTAGTGAAGGGGAAGTTATTTTTAAAAGTGTCTTGGCCAGAGTCTCAGGAGGAGAGCCAGGAATGGAACCCAGGAGTCCTATCATGTGCTTTTGCTGCCTCTATGTACTCCTCTCTGAGAACCGCATTCCCTGAGATTGTTTTTAAATGAGCTCTCTCTGTTAATGAACACTTCTTCGCTGCTTGTCTGTTTAACTTGTTGCAATCCTGGAGATAGTTTTGAAACAAGAAATCCATTTACTTCTCTCCCTCCCCCCAGACCTCTCTTTCTAGAGTCTGAGCAATATCTTTGTTCCGGTATCACCCAATTACAGTGCATCACACTTCTATCTTTTGAGTTGCAGTTGTACAATAAAAACATCACACGTTCTCCTAAGCTGTTTTGGAAAATGCCTGCAATCAAAGGGTTAAACGGCTTTGTTTTCCCTTTACAAAGCTAACTCGTGTATTTTCCCTCTGGTAAAATGCATTCCTGCTGCGGCGTTTGAAGGTACAGTTGGCTTGGCTACACTTGCAAGTTGCAGCGCTGGTAGAGGCTTTCCAGCGCTGCAATTACATCCTGTCCACACTTGCAGGGCACAACCAGCGCTGCAACTCCCTGGCTGCAGCGCTGGCCGTACACCCAGGTCTGCTTGGGGTATAAGGGTTGCAGCGCTGGTTCTGCAGCGCTGGTCATCAAGTGTGGACACTCACCAGCGCTGTTGTTGGCCTCCAGGGAATAAGGAGTATCCCAGAATGCTTTTAACTAAATTATTCCCTTTGTTTTGTTATGCAGCCTCTCTTTGTTTTGTTGTCAATTCGGAGCTCCGGGCTCCGTGCACGGCACCGGGAGCTGCTTCAAACATAGCTCCTGTTTGCTGTCATTAATCTGTAACTACTGTCAACAATGAAATGAGATAACCCCTGCAGGGGTTGAGTGTTTGCTTTGCTTGAGAGAAACGGGGAGGGGCAGAGGGGGAAAAGGGAGTATGTTGGATGCAGGTTGTTTGCAGTTAACAGTAAGGGGGTGGGAAAATTTTCTGATTTTGCCCAGTGTCGGTTCCAAAAATCCACTCTCTCTCTCTCCCCCCCCGTCCCTGTCACACTGCCCCACACCCCCCTCTTTTGAAAAGCACATTGCTGCCACTTGAATGCTGGGATAGCTGCCCATAATTCATCACTCCCAACAGCGCTGCAAATGCTACAAATGTGGCCACACTGCAGCGCTGGTAGCTGTGAGTGTGGCCACACACCAGCGCTGGCCCTGCACAGCTGGACGACCAGCGCTGCAACTACCAGCGCTGCAGATTTGTAAGTGTAGCCATAGTGACTGACTAAGAATAAATAACGTCTTTAAAATGTTTGCAATTTTTCTCCCCTTTGCTGACTGGTTCTGGCTCCTAGATGAACTGAGCATGGCCTGAAAGCACCTGGACCAAGGACTGAACTCTTTGGGGGCTTCTTGATTGAGGCATTGGAAGGTGGGGAGAATTCCCGTCCACACTACAGCTGCAACAGTGATTTTAGCGGGTGAGAGACGTGGTCGATGTAACCAGTTTGATTCAAGTACCGTAGTTCAGACTGTGTACTCACAGCAGCTTTTTTGCCATCACAGCTGTGACTCAAGCATGCTGCCTAACCACGGATTGTATTCTGGGTAAATCTGGGCTGCAGTGTCATAGCATCTTGGCAGAATGTAGAGTCCTTGAGGGGCGTGCATCAGAGGCAAAGCACTCGGGGATGTTGTACTGCACAGAGGTCAGAGAGAGGAGGGCCTGCTACATTGTTCTTGCTGTGTGGATCCACTTAATAATTTCCGTCACCAGTGTGCTGAAGGCAACCACAGAGCAGTCTAGCTGTTCTGCTGCAGATCTGGCTGGCAGGGGCTGGCGGACGGACAGATCTGCAGCAGGACAGCTAGGCTCAGTGGCTCAGCAGGTCTGGGGTTCCGTCTGCCACCCATGCTGCTGGTCTGGCACACGCAACCTTTTACTGGCACGCAAAATCTTAAATGAATGAAGACTTGGCACACCACTTCCCAAAGGCTGCCGTCCCCTGCTTCTATATCTGCAAAATGGGGGTAGTGCTTTGTTAAAACATCTTACTGTTTGAAAAGTCATTCTTTTTAGAGCATTTCCCCACATTTTACAGGTGGGCAGATGTGCCTCAGTCACACAGGAGGTGGGTGATAACACTAGAAATAGAATCTGGGTCTCCTCATTCTGACCACAGCGTGCTCACTGGCCCACGCTGTCTCTCTATGGGCAACCCATCTCCTGCGGGCTGGAATCTTTCTGCTCTTGTCCCCTCTAGTACTGGAGGCAAGAGGCCAGAACCACATTGTGTTGGAGGGAGTCTGTGAGAATTCTTACTGATGGGATGAGATGAGTCTCCTAATGCATTCTGCAGCTGCGGGGGGTGGGGGGAGGTATTTCTGCAGCTCATTAAGCCATGGAGAGAGGAATACATATAAATTTGGGATTAGACCTAGGTCACGGAGGGCTTTGAGGATTAATTGGGTGATATCTGTAAAGCTCAGTGCAACTGACAAGTATTCTCCTTGTTTATCGCCTACAGCCTGCTCATAATCCCCAGTAATTAATATCTAACTTAGACTGTCAATGCCTGGGGCCAGGAACATTGTCTTCCCACATGGTTGTGAAATGTCAGCTACACCTATGGAGCTAGACGTGTACAGTAAACGATCCGTTCGGCTGGATCCTGCAAGCTGCAGCATGTCCTGGGCTGCTCCTAATGCCCATTGGCTATGGGGATGCTCTGCACCCCTCAGCCAAACCTCACTGCAAGACAGTGCCAGTGGTGAATTATTTGCTTCCAAGTCTCAATGCAGTTGTGTGAGGGAAACAGTATAAAGCGGCAGGGGAACATGTGATGAATCCGCAAATTGGCCTAGTCGCTAGGAGGGGTTTTGTCAACCCAAGAGCTCCCTCTGTCTAATAGCCCTGTCCCTGATCCTGGGAGCATTATGTAGGGGTGCTGTCGGATCCTTTCACATTGCAGCGAGGATCCAGGTCAGAGCCAGAATCGTAAAAATGAAATGCTGGGAAGAACCCACCCCTCCTTTAAGATTCCTGAGTGACTAGATTCTCTTGATCCTCTAGAGCAGCGTTTCGATACCAGAGACCTGCTTGCTGTCTTTCTAAACTGCCAGGGAGACCAGCGCCAGCCCGTGGACCGATTGTTGAGAAACACTGCTCTAGAAGACT
Source organism: Mauremys reevesii (assembly GCF_016161935.1). Classification (NCBI taxonomy): domain Eukaryota; kingdom Metazoa; phylum Chordata; order Testudines; family Geoemydidae; genus Mauremys; species Mauremys reevesii. The sequence goes on along the minus strand of NC_052634.1, from coordinate 15,752,343 downwards.
ATCCCCTCCCACCCCCCAATAGTGCAGGCATGTCTTCATTAGGGAACAATAGACATGTGCCTTGTTTGGGAACGAAGCTGGGGTGTGTGTATCATGCTCTTAAAGAGACAGACACTGCAAAGAGTGCCCACCTAACAGACTGCTTTGGTTTGGGGTAGGCAGGTTCTGACATCTCTAGGACTAAGAATTAGGTTAGTTTGTTAGGTGAAACGCAGCTCCCCAGGCACGGGGAAAGCTGGGAGCGGAAGGGTCTGTGGCTGACCTATGCCACCCCGACTGGGTCTGTTCTGCTGCTCTCGTCACCGGGGGGTGTGGGCTCTGGCAGGGAGACTGGTCAGGTTAATCCATCCATTAAGGTGGATCCTTACGTGGCTGAGCTGAGAACGTGTCCAAGATCGATTGATTGCAGCCTGGGGCTCTGAACTGTGGCTAGGGAGAGAGGAGGGGAGGTTGGGGTGCAGCTTGAGAGGCGTGAGGTGGGTTCCTGCATGTGGGGATGGAGGTTGGGCTGCTAGGGGATGGTGGGGGTGGGGGAGATCTTTTGAGAGGGCCTTCGTTTAGGACATGAACATGCCAGTTGTGAAGCGCTTCCTGCAGGCTGCTTTGGGGGGGAGGGGGCGGGGGATGGAGCCACATCAGACCCTATGTCGACCGATCTACCAGACCTCCTCATGGCCCCCCAGTGTAAGAGTGGGAGATGGAGTTGCCAGCCCTCGAGGATTGTCCTGGAATCTCCAGAAATTAAAGATTAATCTTTAATTAAAGATTATGTCAGATGATGAAACCTCCAACCAAAATTGGCATCCCTGGGGGAGAGCATATTTCGTCAGCTGTTGTGGTCATGAGTGTCTTTCAGTTCCTGCCCTGGAGGGGTAAGGTGGGGGCTCCTGGCACATCGGTAACCTCTTAAAGCCGGTGCTGAGAGGTCAAGGCCTGACGGACAGATCATCCCAGACTGGGTTGCTCTGCTGCGAATTGTCACATGCCTTAAACTCAATCCAGTGAAGAGAAATGGAGAAGCAATTATCTGCCTTCTGTAGTCCGCACTCCCAGGTGGGGCAGGAATGGCTTTCTTCCCAGGGTTGGGTAACAATTCGCGATCTCTTCTTCCGCTGGTTGTGGAAACGTCTTTGTTTTCTATAATTAGGAGCATTTGGCTCCTGCCTCAGGATTTTTTCAGGTGGCTCCATGAACCATTTGAGGCACCCTTGGGGGCATCACCATCTACAGTTGCTGGAGCTGTGAGATGAGTTTGGCAGGTCTCAGTCCTGTTGGCGGTGGAGAGGAGTGCACATTAGCGGAGTTACCCAGCTCAGCTGCTCCTTGGGAGTGAAACTCGGTGAGCTGCTTGCAGTGTGCTCACTACGCGCCGGGGAGGCACTGTCTGCCCTGCAGAAACAAGGTGTGTTTAACCCTTGTTCTAGCACAGGGGTTCTCAAACTGGGGGTCGGGACCCCTCAGGGGGTCATGAGTTTATTACCTGGGGGTTCATGAGCTGTCAGCCTCCGCCCCAAACCCTGCTTTGCCTCCAGCATTTATAATGGTGTTAACTATATTAAAAAGTGTTTTTAATTTATTCGGGCGGGGGGGTCGCACTTAGAGGCTTGCTGTGTGAAAGGGGTCACCGGTACAAAAGTTTGAGAACCACTGTTCTAGCAGATGATGCTACACACCTGGCAGAAGGTGGGATCTCATGCACAGCAGGTGTTAAACATGGCTTATCCTGTCCACAGCAGCAAGGCAACAGTCTTGAGCAGTGTGTGGCTGGAGACAGGGAATGTGTGTAGACACTCTTTGATTTTTACAGTGGAGGGATAGTCACATTGCGTTGCTCACAGTTTGCCTATCCAGCCTAACTAGTTTGCTGGAGGGGGCTGTTGGCTAGCCAACTTTTACAGGTACCTGGCTTTTAGTAACTGGCTCTGGGGCCGTTCCCAGCCCCAGCGTTGCAGGAAGAAGGGGAATGCCACCTGCTTGATGGCACTGTAGGGTCCCCTTAGCACCTACATACAAGATAGGTCCCTTCCATTTTGTTGTTCATATGGAAAAGTATCCTGACCTTTGCATGGAAGTTTTGAGCCCTGAGAATGTCCCGATCAGAAGGTGCAAGTGTAGGCGGACAGCAAACATAGAAGCAGGAAGGGCTGATGATGGCTGTATTGGAGGACGTGGTGGCAGGGAGCTGAAGACCTCCCTGCGAAGGTGAGAGTGGCCCACTTGCCTGTTTTCCTGCCCATCCTGTGATGAAGAGGCTATCCTGTGGGGAAGTTGTTTATATGCAGGGTTAGAAGAAATCTAGTCTGTGAAAGAAGCTTATGGGAACATCTTTGAGATATTACCTGTAATCAGTTTCTTAATCTATTAGGCTTAGACTTGCATGTTTTTTGTTTTATTTTGCTCTGTGACTTACTTTGTTCTGGCTGTTATTACTTGAAACCACTTAAATCCTACTTTTTATACTGAATAAAATCACTTTTGTTTATTAATAAACCCAGAATGAGTGATTAATATCTGGGGGAGCAAACAGCTGTGCATATCTCTCTATCGGTGATATAGAGGGTGAACAATTTATGAATTTACCCTGTATAAGTTTTATACAGAGTAAAACAGATTTATTTGGGGGTTGGATCCCATTGGGTGCTGGGTGTCTGGGTGCTGGAGTCAGGTAACCTGCTGAGCTATTTTAGTTAAAGTCTGCAGCTTTGGGGGCATGGCCCAGACCCTGGGTCTGTGTTGCAGCAGGCTGGTGTGTCTGGCTCAACAAGGCAGGGTTCTGGAGTCCCAAGCTGACAGGGAAAATGGGCTCAGAGGTAATTTCAGTACATCAGGTGACAGTCCCAAGGGGATCTCTGTGGCCAAGCCCTTCACAAATGAAACTCACTTTTGGAAGTTGCTACGTCTTTGCTGGATTCAGAGGTAGACCTGCTGGCCTAAGTTTCGCGCGGTGCTTTGCTGCTTAGGCATCAGCACCACAAAGCTGCTGCGTGGACAACAGCACCGATGACGGGCAGTCTCCGAAACAGAGTGAGATGCAACCTAACCTGGGCACAGAATGTTCTGCTGCCATGGGAGTTCCTTAACCATTTTCTTTGCAAACACTGAAGCTGACCCTGATGAATTTTGAACTTTTAGTCCTAGGAAGACAGTAGTGGTGTTGGTGGTGGTAATTATTTGTATTGCAGTAGTGCCAAGAGGCTCCAATAAAAAAACAGAGTCCCACTGTTCTAGGTGCTGTACCAACACAAACGTGGTTAAATCTTTAAGCCATACTCTCTGCAACACTGATTTCTAATTTTCATGGTGTTTTATAGAGATTAAAATATATATTCTACCTATAAATAAAAGCACTGATTTTTTTTTAAAGAAAATACACCAAAATCAAGAAAACAGTATTCTCTTCCTCCTCCTCAAATTTATATACAGAACGGGTAGTAAAGAAGGGTCACTTACTAAATCTTTGTAACTGAAAACTTGTGTCTGGAATGAGAGGAGCATTTACTTTCTTATGGGGAAAATTTTGTTTTGTATGTTTAAAAAAAATATTTTTTTAGGTAAATATTTTTTTGTTTGCCTTCCAAACGAGTCTTTAACCTGAGCTCACAATGTTGGAATTCACTTCTGTGGATGGGTGAGGCTCATTGACCACAATTATTTCCATCTGTAACTCTCTCTTCTGTTGTTCCTCTTGCAACATTTCTCCAATGCCTCTCCCACCCTGAAAATCTGGCAAAGTCCATCCTTTGCAGTTAATCTCTCCAGCTGTAAATGACCCAGTGGCTATGGCTGGGATTAGAGTGTTGAGAATCATCCATGTGGCTCATGTGTTGACCACCATTGTAGCAGAGAGTGTATGTGTTTTGGTTGTGGACTTGTATGGCTCTATTTCTCTGTGTGTGATCTCCCCTGAGGCCCTCCAAACTGTGTACAATACTGATTTTCCACAGGGGTATGGCACATGAAGCCAATTCATCCCTGATCTAACGTCAATGGAGTAATATTGGGGATTAATTTGATCCCTTATGTTGCTAGAGAGAGGTCAAAACTAGAGCCTTGAATCTTAAAAACGGAGAAGCGAAGGTCTGATTTACATCCCTGGTTCTGAACCTACCCCTCTGGCTCTGCTTAGGTTTGATCCAGAGAATTTTCTGTTCCCAGTTTCAGTTTGGATGTGGCCAAACTATAAGCACAGCTGATCTCGCGAGTCTCGTGCCGAAGTTTGGTGAGAATTTCGCACTGTTGAATTCTACCCCTAAGTCTGATTCCGCTTCAGTCCCTCGACCAAGCCCAATTCTGACACAGAGCCAAACACCCCCTCTAGTGAACGTAAGCCATTTGGCGTCTTCCCAGAGCGCAGAAAAGCTCATGCAGGCAGGTCCTGTGTAACTTCAGACATTCCTAGGCCCTTTCCATACCAAAGTGCCAACGGGGCATATTTTTAATTTCCTTTTACAAATAAAATCATTGATGAGCTTAAGGCTGAACGGTAGCAGCAGTCAGTCTGGCCCAGATTGATGGGCCTGTAACCATAGGCACAGATTAGCAAAGCACTTGAGCATGGTGTTAACTTTAAGCATTTGAAGTCAATGGGACTTAAGCACATGCTTAACGTTAAACATATGCTGAAGTACTTTGCTATGTTGGGACCAGAACAGGGATCTCATAGGCAGCTGCTCTGCAAGCTTCCCTCACCTTCCCTGCTGGAAATGCCCTCTCCTGGACTTGGAGGTGCTGCTCTAGGAATGAGGGGACTTCAGTCTCCGAGGCCCATTCAAGCCTTGTTGTCTCTGAGCCGGCAAAGAAGGTAGTCCATTAGTGATGGTGACTTTTTGACTTGGATGCTTAGCCAGTACCGAGTGGACTGAGTCTTCTGAGTTGTGCAGAATCAATAATTTACTTACCAAATTTTGCCTTTTTCCCTGCTCATGAATTGTCTGTGAACTGATTGCAAAATTCCTGATTTCATTTCTCATTCAAAATTACTTCTGATTTTTGTCAGCAGACATTCTTGGGATGAAATGTTGTGGGTTGGGTGGTCCCATAACTCATGCGGTCAAGGGAACAGAAACAGACCCATTTAACTAGCCAATGTCCCATGGCCTGGGAATTTTACAGTCTCACTTACAATTTGACATTCATTTCTGGCAAATATTCAAGCATAAAATTAGCTCTGAGTGTTTGCACCAGTAACGGAGAAACACTCGTCTTTGTGGACAGAACCAAAAATACAATGAATCCGATTTGGCTTTCAAATTCGTGAATAAATGTGTATTCACATAACATAATTCACCTATCTGCCCAATTCATTTCATGCAGAGGCCAGCCCCTGCAACACCTTCAACTCCCTAGTGTCCTGATATGGGATTTAAAGTGATAAACTACTGCCACTTAGCTCATTATCAGTCCTCTTAGCTATCCACTACCTCCTTGTGTAGGTACCTTAAACACCACAACACTTCTGAATGGGTGAAAGACGCAAGCTTTCCTCTTAACTGGTGCAAATTCTTTGGCTGCAGTAATAGTAGTCGACTCAAAATGAGTGATGATGTGGAGATGCCTGCATATTCCTGTGGAACCTCCCTGGAACATATCATAATAGTCTGGGAGACCGAAGCAACAGGTGCAAGACTGAATGCAGCTACTGAAATACTGTTGGCTTGATTCTCAGCATTCCAGGCTTTAACAATGTTGTCGGCTAATCTCTGGCTCTTAGTCCAGTGCGTTCAATTGTCGCACTTGTTGGCGGCGTCATAATTGGCAGGAAACAAGATCTTAACTGGATCACATCTTCCAGAAGGAATTATCTTCGTGGAGCCACCTGATCCTAGAATGCTGATGTTTCACTTCTCTCTAGCCATCAATGTGGCATTCATCATGGTAGTATGTGAATCCACCTCGGGCGTCTGTCCTCACGGCTGGAAGTATGGTGCTGCTGTAATAATAGGCTGTAGCTCTTCTTTTGGAGCTGGGATCATTTAGACAAACTGGCAGTGCAGTGTGTGCTTCCTAGATAACTTGCCATCTAGCGCAATGCTTTTCATTCTCTCCCACAACTCCTCTTTAGAGGGAAAAGGGAGAATGTACAGCTTGTGAAATATGGACAAATGGATCCTAAGTGATAAGACGTTCACATGGCATGCTCTGGATTTAGTACCATCTGCTGCCTATCAAGTTATCAGGACCATTCTCTTGGCCAATATATACTGTTCTGGAGGTTGGTGTAAGCCTTGGCTGCTGATGAGAAAACTATTGTTTGTGTTGAAGCAACTAGCTCCTGGGATCTTCTCTGCCCCACCAAAAAATAAGTGTAGCTCTTCCCCATTTGATTCTTCTTTGAGATATTTGCCAGGATATCCTGGGCTTTGATCCAGGGTTTTCACTCTCTTTGGGACATGGGCAAGTGAGTTCTCTTCCAATCTGCTTCTGTTCCCCTCTGTCAGACAAACAGTCTTGTGTCCAACTGCTGTGAGTGTCTCCCGGCACCTGTTTGCTTTTCCCCTGGGCCTCTACATTGCTGAAATAATCCATTGCTCCCTTCCGGTCCCAAAGCTTTCTCCTCCAAACTGTGGAGCCTCTTCCAGGTCCTGGGAAGTGGCTGGGGCTGTGTATGTTGGGCAGAGGGACCCAGGTGGCTTGTCCATGATGTATGTATTGCTTGACATCAGGTTTTCTGCAGTCTCTGCCCAACCAGAATCTTCTCTGTGCATTTCGTGGGAGGATCTGGGAGACTAGCAGTGCAGGGGCTGACGGACAGGCCAGCATGCAGCTGTTCAGTGATGGCTGAGCCTCCTCTACTGTTTTCCCCAGAGTATGGAGATCTGTGGTTGGCGGCCCATACCCCGGTTGGGGTGACGGGCATGAATGAATGATACGGTAATGGAGCTGTGCTGCTTGTAGGAATTTAGATTCACGAAGGGCTTTAGTGCCCAGGAAATCCCTGGGATTCGCACAACCTGAGTTAGGTGCTCACACTGCCTATCTGGTGAATGGAGGGAGATCGGCACCTCAGAATGGGATTCACGGAAGCCAGGACACTGAGCAGACAGCCGCCTAGGCTAGCCAGTGGGAGATGCCAAAGAGAAGGGTATGACCTAAGCTCTGGCCCCTCTCAATAAGTTCAGTGCCTAAATTAAGCTGGAGCTGCCTTCTGCTTGGGATCCTCAGCTGTGAACCCTCTTCTGGCCTCAGGCGCCTAAAGAATTTCTTGTAACCCAGGAGTTAGGGGACTTACCCAGGATGGGGGAGACCCCACGTTTGAGTCCCCTCTCCGAGATGGGATTTGAACTGGGCTCAGGTGAACAGGTGAGGGTCCTACTCACAGAGCTATGGGACAGTTGGATGTGGGGCTTCTTCCGTATCCGTATCTCCTGTTGATGCTGTTCCCTTGTGGCTAAACAAATAAATAGCCATTGGAGCCTGGCTCTCCCCCGGGCATGCCCGCCCCACCAGGCAACAGAGTCATTCTCTCCCTGGCCCAATGACTCTTTAATTATCCAGATTATTAACAGCTTCCACGGGAGAGATTTAGCCGCATCTTGCTGTCCAATAGCCCAGTGGTTAGAGCACTCACCCGAGTGGTAGATCCCTGTCAAATCCCTTCTCCTCATCAGGCTGAGGGTCTCCAACATCCTGGGTGAGTACCCTCACCACTGGGCTAAAGTTATAAGGGGGGTCCCCCCATCACACTCTGGTTTTGCGTGGAGCTAGGTGTGCTCTACTGGACTGGGCCCCGCAGGCAGGTTAAGCAGAGGAACACCCTGTCTTCCTCAGTTGGTGAATTGCTCTGGGGCTAAGGGGCTGGCTGGCTGGAGTGAGTGCGCAGGCCCCGAAGCAGAAACATCAGTACTGAGGGAACTTTTATTGCAAAATGTAGGCGCATGCAGCGTTCGGCCGCAACTGAGCGGGAGTTCTGGGAAAACCAGTGGTACTTGAATCTGGGACCTAACAACTGCTTTAGGCACCTAAGCCCTTTGTGAATCTAGCCCTCACCGTCCCTGGGCTACACGCTGCGGCCAATGGAAGCATCACGCTTACAACAGCAGTCGAATCCAGATCTTCTTCAAAAAGCATGTGCTGCTGCCACAGGAGCTCAAGGGAATAGCCCTCAGCTGTGCAGGGCCAGAGACACACAGCGAAACAGCTCTGATTCCCTTCAGTAGAGGGCAGTGGCCTGCCAAGTCATTACAACGCAGGGCATTTCTGCAGTGCAGATCAAGGATTAAGTCATTGGATTGGGGCCTATCCCAGCTGCATCCCGGTCATGACTGACTGCACAGTCTCGGGACAGTGCCAGATCTCTCAGTTCATGCATCTTTAGCATTACGTATGGTTCAGTGTCGTAATGACTAAAGCCTGTGCCGTTGTAAACACCAAGCCCTTTAGGGGAAGGTTTGGCTGTAAACCCTTGCTAGTGCTCAGACTGAAAGGGAGGAATGTGGAACAGAGAACTGGGAGTCTGGACTCCCAGCTCCACCTCTGACTAGCTGATTGACCTTGGGAAACTTCTATGCTGAAGTTTCCTTCTCTGTATAGTGGTTTTCCCTTCCCAGCACCTTCCATCCCCAGTCATGGGCCAGGAACCCATTGGTCTGGGTTCTGTACAAGCCCAGAACAAAAAGATGGTCCCTCCCATTCTATGTGATACACACCTCTCTTGTGCATGGATGTAGGCAGCATTTCATTTCCATTCTGCGGCTCTAGCTGGTGTCAGTCCCTACGCACACATTTCCCAACCCCCGTGCTCCCGATTCCCCTACGGATGACCCACGGACCGGGATGTTTCGATGTATGGCTCCTTTAACAGCAATCCTGACTGGGTGCCGCTCGCGTTCCCCTTCCTGCACAGATGGGCCCTAGATTTACTGTGCTGTTCTCTCAGTTCACATCTGTGCTGAGCTGAAACCTGAGAGTGCCGGGCCCGTCTCCTAAGCTTGTTTTGGCTATCTCGGAGGCTGGGTTGCTGCTGGCCTCCTGCTTCCACCTAGGTGTCACGCAAATGTGCCATTTATCCATGCTAGTTTGATTCTTCCTCATCAGCTCGTCCCCATCTCAGGCAAGCGGGCCAATTTTTGCTAGCACGTTAAATTAAGCATCCCTTCTCCCGGACACACTTCGCTCCCTGTTTAGTTCCGGCGTAGGGCGTTTATGTCGAATGCCGATGGGCTGTCAGGAGCGTGGTAGCTTGAGGCATGCATTTTGGTTTTTATTTTAGCATCAGTGCATGGCTTTTCAAAGTGGCTGGTGGCAAGCCCAGGGGCCGACAGCCGTTCTCTAGCCACAGAGCAGGTAGAGCGTGGGCAGTGGCAGGACACTGAAAATGGGCCTTTTCCCAGCTCTATTGGAACCACCTTCAGGGGAGGTATCTGCATAGCCCAAGTGGCCTTGGCCTGTCTTTTGATAGCAATTGTGATGTGGACACGCCCACTAGGAACTGGAGTCGGGGAAGTCATCTCATTCCACTTGCAGCGTATTCGGCAGATCAGATGGAACATGCTCATTCTGCAAGCGCATGGACAGATGAGAAAACCCATCCACATAGGGAATCCCCAAGCTCGACCCCGGGTCCTTCATCTTCAGAGCCCACAGGCCCCCTCCCCTTGAGCTGAAGGAGATCACTCTTAGCTGACTGTAGGAGCGGGGCCTTTTAGTCTCTCTAGGCCCAGTTGCTAAAGGTCCGCTCCAAAAACACCCACGCATCCAGAACCTTACCCTGAAACTCGCCCACCAGCAGCCTAGAAGGGGCAGGTCCCGTGTCCGAGCCATCCAATCAGTTGTCGCCGTTCTGATGCCAGTGTCACCTTTCTGCCATGTAGTAGCAGGTGTCTCTGGCCTTGCAGCTGGTGGAGGAGAAATCAGTGATGTGGAGTCTGGATGTGTATATATAGACATAACTTGTATGTGTGTGAATAAAGCACCAGTCCTGGAATGAGGTGGTCAACCAGCATGCAGGGCAGACCCTGCTGCCACGAATCTCTGCGCCAGGGCCCACTTCCCAGGGAGCAGCTGTGGCTCAGGGTTTGACTCTCATCAAAGACCCCGGCAGCGAGTGAACTGTCCTGCTGTTCACACAGCTTCTCCTCTCCCCAAACTGCCTCTATGCCAAAACCTTGCAAAAGTCAGAGCTACCACAGCACGTCTTCTCAAGAGTCAAAACTTGCTCATAGACTAAGAAAATGACCTTGGAACAGCGTCAGCACTGCCTGCTGTAACAACATGCTGTGACTAGTTGCTATTTAGTGGGCCTAAATCTAACCCCAGCCCCCACTCTAGCCTCGATGTCCAGTGCTTCATTTTAAATGGGACTGGGTTTCCCTTTTCTGTTCGGGGTTTCAGGTACAGAGACCTTGGCCTGCTTAGTCCCATGACAAACAATCGCCGTTAAAAATCTCTTCAACCTTTCATTAAAGATCAAGGAAAAGGAGGAAGAGTTAAAGCATTTGCCATGTCCTGTATTCAGCAAGGCGCTCTGTTTAACAATATCCCTTATTCCCTCGACAGCCATCCTGTTGGGGGGGGGGGAAAGAAAAGAGGGGAGTTGAGACAGTCTGGAGCTGTTCTCGAAGTCCAGTCCTGCTTCCGTGAAGACAAAGCAAGAGACACGCACAAAAGGGGACGGATAAGGGCAGTGAAGATAGAAACTGCCGCTGCTGGTGCTGGGGCTGCCTCTCGGGGCAGGGGGAGGGCAGGGTTCGGAGGCTGCCCGCGGTAGCTTTGAGCTCGCTCACTGAAGGGAGCAATGCAGATGTGGTGGCGTGGGCTCGCCACCAGCGTACAGTCCTGCCCGGGACGCTAGGTGTGTACTCAGCTGGCCCGCCTGTGCTGCCACGGCTACCCTGCTATTTGTCTTCAGCTAGCGCAGCCTCCCTGGGTTGTCCTGACTGGATTTATGGCTCAGTGCAGCAATCTATAACCCACTCACCCTCCTTTGTCCTACCACTGCAGTGGTGTTAACTGCCCCTTTCACCTTGATTAGTCTCTTACATGTCCACTCCTTATGCTAAACAATCTGTTCCAAACTCCCACCTTGTAGTTAGCTGTGCCACTCTGAGCATCAGACCTATCGCGATATAACTACATTGCTCAGGGGTGTGAAAATCCACCCCCCCAGGAGCGACGTAGTTATACCAAGTCCAGCCGAACGCCCCTGTGTAGACAGCGCCAGGTCTTAGCTACTGCCGCTCAGGGAGGTGGAATAATTACGCTGATGGGAGAAGCTCTGCAGTTGCCATAGGAACATCTTCACTTCAGTGCGACAGCGTTTTAAGGGTAGACCTGCCCTACTTTTCCTAGCCCTGGAGATGAGCTCTGTGTAAGCTCAAAAGCTTGTCTCTCTCCCCAGCAGAAGTTGGCCTGATAAGAGAGGGTACCTCGCCCACCTTGTCTCACCCGTGCCCTTTAACAGTTACTCTTGCAGCCTCTGTAGTGCAGTCAGGGGCGGCTCCAGGCCTCAGCACGCCAAGCGCCCTCCCGCAGGCGTCCACCGAAGCCGCGGGACCAGCGGACCCTCCGCAGGCAAGCCACCGAAGGCAGCCTGCCTGCCGTGCTTGAGGCGGCAAAATGCCTGGCCCTTTAGCTGGAGCCTCTCTGCCAGAGCATCACTGTGGGAAGACATTAAACCTTTTAAAAAGGAATAAATAAATGGAGGAAACGTGCTGCCATCCCCGGGGCTGGGAGTCAGAGCTGCCGTGTCTGCTGCATTCTTCCAAAGCACTGCCAGCACTGGAGAGCGGATACCACAACGGGCAGCAGGGCCTGCTAGGGAAGCAGTATCCCCTGTGCTATAAATAAAACCTAATTCTGTAGTTCTCGACACTGGGCTTCTCTCTTTCCACCCGTGCAGGGGGATATTTGAAGCTGCCGTTGCAGATCTCAGTTTTCTTGCTGCTGGGTGTCTTTGGCAGGGCATCTGCTGCATGCCTGCTCAGCTGTGCGTGGTTCAGCCAAGCGTGATCTGCACGCCTGCTCTGGGAAACTTCAACGGCCTGGTGCTGTTTTGAGGTTGCGGACCCCCGCCGGATCGTTCTGTCCTGTCGTCTTGCAGGTTTGCCTCATCCAAAGCCATAACTGTTTTTTGGACGGTGTTGCTCAAATCTGGAGGTCGTGCCAATGTTAGCTAGGAGAGCCTGGGTTCTCCTAGACCTCTCGCCTTCGGTCAGGCGGGTGGTAGAGGATGAGGAGAGGGAAGGAGCCGAGCAGGGCAGGGAAAGATAGCCAAGGGACGTCGGAAATGGAATGAGCGCTGCCAGCCCCAAGTCAGGAGATTTTAAAAACCTCCTGTTTTTTTTAGCTCTTAGGCGTCACATTTTGAAGCTGTTCTCTGGAGCCACGCAGGGTAGATTTTAGTTATTTATTAAATGAAAGCTGAAATTTCCCCATCTTTGCCTGTCTCCAGCAGGGGGCTTTCAGCAGCGGAACACCAAATATCGCGAGATTCGTGATAAAATCACGGGATTGTCAAGATTGGGTCTGCAGCATCCAAAAGGGATTGGAGTGGGAGGGGAGAGGTGACCCTTTCCCTGTCCATTTGGGGCTTAGAAAATCAACTCCTTGTGAAAGCAGAGTGGAAATGCTGGAGGAAACCATCTGTCTGTAAAATTCCAAACCACTCTTCCTGCTGCTGGCTCTGTTCTGTATCTCGATGCATTTTGTCTTTCGCAATACTCTTGGCATGTTTCACTTGGTTTAATTTCTCTGAGACCTTTCTTCTTGGCTTTCTTCTCCTCCTGCTGAAACCCTCTGTCTAAGGCACTTTGCTGACCTAGCCTGTCTCTATTTGCCTGCCCTCTATATGCTTTTTTGTCTCCCCCTGCTCTTCTCCTTCCCAGCATCCGCTCAGGGCAGAGTGCAGTGCAGGGCCGGCTCCAGGCACCAGTGAAGGAAGCAGGTGCCTGGGGCGGCCAATAGAAAGGGGCGGCACTCCGTCCGTTATCGGGGCGGCACGTCCACCGCTTCAGCGCTCCGTTCTAGTCTTCGGCGGAAATTCGGCGGTGGGGCCTTCACTCCGTCTCTTCCTGTTCGGCGGCACTTCTGCGGCAGCTCAATCTTTGGGACGGCAAAAAAGGTGGAGCCAGCCCTGGTGCAGTTTGAACGTAGGAGGAATGCTGGGGTGTGAATGACGGAGATCAGACTGGCACAGATGAGACAAACTCAGCAGAGCGGCTGGTGTGGCGCTTTGAGGGGACGGGCAGGGGATCGGGGAAGGTGAACTACGGTGGTGAAAAGACATTGGGGACAATAGCGAGTTGTGCTGAGATTCCCACTCCATAGCACCAGCTGCAGAAGTACCGCAGGTATGGGGAGGTTCTGTCCACGTGCTGGGGCTTTGGGCATGGCTACACTTGCAGATGTAGAGTGCTGTGAGGTGAACCCACCTTCGTACAGCGCAGTACGGAAAGCGCTGCAATCTGTCCACACTGACAGCTTCAAGCGCACTGGCGTGGCCACGTTTGCAGCACTTGCAGCGGCATTGGGAGCGGTGCATTATGGGCAGCTATCCCAGCATGCAAGTGGCTGCAACATGCTTTTCAAATGGGGGTGGAGTGTGACAGGGAGTGTGTTGCGTGTATGTAGGGGGAGAGAGAGTGGGTTTTGGGGTGCTGAGAGTGTGTTAGTATGCTGTCTTGTAAGTTCAGATCCCCCCTCCCTGCCTCTCTCTCACTCACTCAAAGCAAACAGTAAATGTTTGCTTTTCTCGGCTGCTGCAGACGGCTTCTCCAAACGGAGCTTTGAAAGGGCATTTTCCCATTCCTGCAGCCGATTTCACAACAATGACAAGAGGGGCCACTTGACTTCAGGGGATTATGGAACGTTTCTGGAGGCCAATCACAGCGCACTAACGCAACACCTCGTTCACACTGGCACCGCGGCGCTCCAGCGGGGGCCCAGCAAACATTATTCCACTCGCCGAGGTGGAGTACCAGCAGCGCTGTAGCTGCGGCGTCAGAGCGCTGTACGTGCCTTGCCGGTGTGGACGGGGAGTGAGCTAGGGCGCCCGGGGCTGCTTTATTGCGCTGTAACTCGCAAGCGTAGCCAAGGCCTTTGGCTCCTGATCTGACCGTATCAGTCAACCCTCTTCGATGCAGCAAACAAGCTGGGACAGGCAGTAGGCGGGAAGGAAATTAGGATAAACCTACTGGAGGTGCTGTTTCGGTTTTTTTACCTCCCCTGCGTGGGGAGGGGGGAGGAGCTGTGCTGAAGGGGTTAGAGGAAGTGCCTTCACACTCTGTGCAGAACCCCCTAAGGAATCGCCTGGTTAATTTGTGGAGGTTCCTCTTACAAACGAGCCATCAAACCAGAGTCTTGGCCACACATGGGATCTGTGGTAGCCTCAGTGCCCTGGCCTTTTTGTGGAACAAAAAAATTCCAAGTTTGTCGATGTCAGAATGTCAATTTGAACTGAAATGTTTTGGTTTGAATCGACACTTGGACCTGGAATGTTTCATTTTGCTTCACAATGTTAACACGAGAAACTTAATTGAAATTGACATTTTTTTTCCTATGGAAAACTTCAGTTAACTCATTTTCCCTCAATTATTTTTTATTCTGGTTGCTGGGCACTGTTTAGCGAGCTGCTGTGCTCCACCCTAGAGGAGGCTGCATTCCAGGTGTGACAGATATCCTTCCTCTAAAGTTTCCCTGAAATCCTTTGGGAGGAAAAGTGCTCAAAATTGCAAGCTGTTGTTACTGGATTACTCCTTAGCCTGCTCACGGTGCACTTTGTGGGAAACTGTCCTATGTGCTAATCATGGCAGCCTTCCCCCAGGGTGAGAGAGGTGGTGTTAAGAGACCAGAAAGGTCTTATTTTGCACTGTGCACCCTCCTCCAGTTCTGGCTGAGGAACCAGGAATGCTATGGCTTTGTCTCCCCAGAACTTTTGGGGTGTCAAAGTTAGACTCAGGACTCACAGTTTGTCAGACCACTCTGTTTTATTAGCACAGCGCTCTGCTAATAACACCCAGATAATGTGAGCACCATGCAAGACACAAACTATCTTATTTATACAGATAAAAGGGTGAGAACTTAACAAGATAACAAAGGAAGCAGAATCAGATAAAAGAACAGGAGTACTTGTGGCACCTTAAAGACTAACAAATTTATTTTAGCATGAGCTTTCGTGAGCTGCAGCTCACTTCTTCGGATGCAACTTCAGATAAGTTTACCTGGGCTAGGCATGCATATCTTATTTCCTTACTAACTAATTATTACCCATCTTCTGTTAATGTTTCGCCATTAGCACCATTGTTTATGCCTAATGTTTCTTTTCCTGGCACCTGTATTTCAACATTTCTTATTTCTGCTTAAAGGTACATACAACATTTCTTTAATCCATTCTTATTTTTACAATATAATTCATTCTACTTTCACAGGGGGAAAATCTCCCACCATTGCTGTAGCATCAATGCAGCTCCACTGGGGAGAACAATAGGGGGAGCTGTAGAGTAGACAGATGACTAGTGACTGCTGGCATTCCAAACCTTGTGTGATTTAGACCTGATCGGAGCAGAGTTCAATGATACAGTGAGCGTTAAAGTGTGGCTCTGCTAAAAATGGCATTGTGGCTTTTGTAGCGGTGCTGTCTCCAGATTCAGCTGTGCTCAGTTTACAAGTGAAGAACTTTCCACTGTCAGTCCGGCAGTGCCCTCAGGGACACTCATGCAACCCTCTTTCTTTCCTTATGTTGACTTCAGTGATTCTGGTGCCACCCTTGGTGCCTTCAATGGGTTTTCATGGGTGTGATGGGTTGGAACTCTTCTGATAATGTTCAAGAAGGAGCAGATTCTGGCTTCTGCACCCTGGAGCTGAGGGTAGTCTATGCTAGAGGTGTTATTTCTAGCTTGGGTAGACATACCCACATTAGTGAGCTAAAAACTGTGGTGGGACATGTGTCATAGAATCATAGAATGTCAGGGTTGAAAGGGACCTCAGGAGGTCATCTAGTCCAACCCCCTGCTCAAAGCAGGACCAATCCCCAACTATTTTTGTTTTTGCCCCAGATCCCTAAATGGCCTCCTCAAGGACTGAACTCACAACCCTGAACTCAAACCACTGAGCTATCCCTCCCACCCCTGCTAGGTGCTCTGAGTACAATCCCATATGAAACCCCATGGGTATACTCGGGACAGCTAGCCCTCCCACAACCCATGCAGCTGCAGCTACATGGCTATTTATAGCCCGCTAGCTCGATCAGAGTGTTCCCGAACTGGAAATTATATCCCGCTCCAGTGTAGACATGCCATCTGTCTGCTCTGCAGGGCTAATTGAAGTAGCGAACATTAAACCTTCACTTCAGTGTCTAGTGCACGCAGGGCACAGATCTGCTGAATTGGAAGGTGCCATTTGTATTTAGAGTAAATAGAAATTAGGTCTGAGTCTGTCATATGCCAACCCTCCCTCCTCCCCCCATCACTCTTGCTGTGTAAAAGGGCCTTAAGGGAGCCACGTTACAGTTATGCCCACTGGAACTGCCAGAATGGGAGTAGAGGGGGCATAGACCTGGTCTACCCTAGAAAAGATGTGCTGGCGTAACTATCCTGGTATCAGGGGTGGCTCCAGGCACCAGTGCATGCCTGGGGCGGCAAGCCACGGAGGACGGCCTGCTGGTTGCTGTGAGGGAGGCAGCCAGGCTTCCTTTGGTGGCGTTTCTGCGGGAGGTCCGCCGGTCCCACGGTTTCGGCAGCGGGTACGCTGAAGGCGCAGGACCGGCGGACCTCCCGCAGGCATGCTGCCGAATCCGCATTACCAGCGGACCTCCCGCAGGTTCCGTGCCGCCAAAAGCCACCTGACTGCTGTGCTTGGGGCGGCAAAATACATAGAGCTGCCCCTGCCTGGTATAAGCTATACTGGCAAATCCTCCTAGTGGAGACGCCGTTGAGACAGGCAGAAGAGAGCTTATGCCAGAATGACTTAGACCAGTTTTCCAAATGCGATATGCTGTAGTGGCAACGGTCAACGGCGGGGCCTTTGCTGGTATAGAAATGTTATTAAAGAAATCACCCGCTCCCCAGCATTATTACGGCAGAAGTGTGAAGTGTGCGCCACAGGGGCCCTGGTGTAACTCAGCATTCAGATCACTAAGGTTTTCTAGGTAGCGTTTCGGATCTAAAAAAGGTCTAATCTGGGTGGCCAGTAAGAACTACCCGACTGCTCTGGCTGCCACGCGCCATTCCGTGGTTGTACAAATATAAGATCCCTTTAAATAAGCTGGCCTCACCCCCTGAGAACGCTTAACACCTTTGCGAAGGGTGTGAATAGGTCCGAACACTGTAGGCTTAGGTCTGTGCTTCTGAAATCTATTTTGGATGGCAGCTTTGCCAGGGACTGCTTGGATTCAACCATCTGCTGTCTGGGTATTTAGCACCAATAAACTGAATTTGGTTTGCGGGTAAAATACTTCCCCTGTCTGCTTCCTTGAAAAGATCTGAAAGCGCTTCATAAGCAAGCACAAATTAAGCTGCTCAGTAGCTATGTGTGGAAGGCAAATATCTGTGTGGAGAAACTGAGGCGCAGAGGGAGCTGGGACCTGCCTTAGGGGTGTCTCCAGTCTATTGGCCTGCTCTACCCCTGTCTCTCACAAATCACTCCACTGCGTTGTACGGCCCTTGTCACCATTTCACTTGCTGACTTCCCAAGTGGTCTGTGCTAGCACCACAACAGAATTAATGCGGTGACATGCAGAAAGCGTGCTGTGATTTCATTGCGAGAGCTCTCATGCACGTAATCAGCAGGTGTTACCCTCTGTCTCTTATTTCACGTAAATGGGATTAAACAATTTAACAGCCTATGCAGAGGGTTTCCAGGGGGTGAGGAGGAGCCTGGAGATTGAGACACACACATATCTGTAAGTGTTAATGCTTTGACACATATGTGTTATCTAATTGGGGTGGGGGTGGGTATTCCACCAGCGAGAATGGGAAAACACCATGAAGACTCTAGGATCTAGAAATCTAGCATATACTTTTATCTACACTTAGGCAGGAAACTGTTACTGTCCTGCAGCATTTGACATTTTGAAACATTTCCTGTTTTGCATCAGGAGAGAGAGCTGCAAATTTGTAAGTGTAGCCAAGCCCTAAGAGAGAGACTGATTCACCCCCAGAAAACCTAGTGGTTGGGCTACTCACATGCTACATAGGAGACCTAGGTTAGATCCCTGCTCCAAATTGGGCAAAGTAGGGATCTGAACCTGGATTTCCCCTGTGAATGCCCAAACCACCAGTATATTGGCTATTCTGAGGTGGTCTCTCCCTGGTTTAGACCTTAATTCCTTACTGGATTTGAGAAACCTCCCTGAAGAAAGTGTCAACACCGCAAAAAGTTCTGTTTTCAACGAATCAGCTGTTTTCTGACGGACTGTTTTGTTGAGAAATTCCCGAATTCCCAATCCTCATCCTAGTAGTATTTTACATAATCTTTACTGTATTTATCTTCACAACATCCCTGTGAGGTAGGGCCGTGCTGTTGTCCCTATTGTACAGATGGGGAACTGAGGCACAGAGAGACTCAGTGACTTGTCTAAAGTCACACAGGGAGTCAGTGACAGAACAAGGAATTGAATCTGCATCTTCCAATTTGTAGGCTCGTGCCCTAGCCAGTGGAACGGCGTCCCGTCTCTGAATGCCACCATGGGAACAGCATGGTGTTGCTTTCTAAAGGGAACTTTTGAGGGGTCAAAAATGGAATGTCTGAAAGCCAAAAAAATCCTCAATTTTCATCCCAAACCCCAAATATTTAGTTTCTGTAATACTGCTGTGGTGCCTCATGGGAGTTGTAGTTCAGATGCCTCATGCTTCCGTTCTCCTCTGTGGGCCGGGCTCCCCAGCTGGACTTCTTTTCCCACATGTATCCTCAAATGTATCAATACACTTTAAAATCTCATGATTTTTAAGCCAATGCCAAGGTTTGTGTGGGAGGACCCTTGTCTCATGCTTTATGAACGCGTAGGGCTGGCAGTACGGTCATGTGGGGCCTGACCCAAGCAGTATGGAGTCTCTGAGCTCTCTTGGCTCCCTCTGAGTGTAGTGAGATCCCCTTCCCTGCGCCCTGCCTACTTGGCCTGATGAATGGACCATGGGGCTTCCTGCCTGCAGCGCACCTGGGAGGAGCTAAGGGTCCAGCAGCCTCTGTGCCAGCTGCTCCCTCCAGCTCCATGGCGCGCAAGGCCAGAATGTTGCTGGCGCCTGCCCAGCTCTTCGTGCTCTCCCGCTGGTGTCGGTCTCGTTCACAATGTCGGTGGGGCTCTGGCACCAGGCTCAGTACCTGCTGTGGCAGGAGAGGAAGGGAGGTCATGGGGGGAGGGGTCGTGGGCTGCGGTTGCTGGCAGTGGCACATCCACTCCCTCACACCCTCATTAAGACCTGCTCGTGAAGCCCACAGATGAGACCCCACCTGAGCCCTAGTCCCCGGAGACTAGGGTAGTCTCTGACCCCTACTGCAGGCTAGGGGTTCGATCTAGCTCAGGCTAGTAGTGAGCAGATGGCCTCAAGCATCTCATAGCTGTGATGTGACAGGACTCTGGCTCCCCGAGGTCAGGTATCTGTGGCACTAATGGGGTCCTCTCAGCAAGGGAGACCAAGAGGGAAGTGGCACCTGAATCCCCTCTCCCCCTACAGACGGTCCCTCCAGGGCAATGACTTATGGCAGTAGGGAGCAGTGAGTGGGGGAAGTGAGCCGTGTTGTGCCTGTTCTCTGGATGCCATGGGGGCCTCAGTCCCTGCAGGTGAAAATACCCTCTGAGCCTGCTTCTTGCGTTCTGTTCATTCCTCTTTCCAGGCAGTAGCTGGTGGAAGTGCTACCTAGTGGCTAGAGCAAGGGGGATTGGGAGCCAGAGATCCTGCCACTGCTCTGCTGTGTGACCTTGGGCCAGTTGCTTTCCCAATGTAGAGATCACTGGAAAGGCGGTGTTGTATTGAAGGACAAAGAAGCATTGTTGGTGGGGGAAGAGAACTCAATAAATGGTCTCTCTGGTTCAGGGGGCACAAGGCAACAGAAACCCCAGTTTAGGTTCTCCTCTCCTGTGTTGCTAGGCCAGGAAGCAGCCCCCCGCCTCACTGGCTTCCCCATTTTGGTCAGTCTCTGTTTCACTTCTCATTCCCCCAGTGCTAGACTGCAAAGGCCCCTGCATGATTCTAATCTGTGCAGGCTCCCCCCCCCCCACACTTTCCTTCAAGAAGATTTATCATCTTCATCAGAGTTCATTGTGTGCAGCTGGCAAATCCCATCCCTGGAGCAGGGAGCAGAGCCCTTTAGATCACGGGCGCCTTCCTTTGGAGCTGTGAAGTGGCCTTGCTTGCACGGAGGTCAGAGGGCTGATTAGAAACAAACACTGGGAGGGTGGGGGAGAGCTGGTAAGCATCCCTTGTTGTTTTATCTGTGCTGTGGTGAAGGGTGTGAAACGAGGGTTTTTTGGCTGTGTTGAATGCAGGGTAAGAGCTTCCTATGGGTTAGGCTGCAGGGTCCACTAGATCCTTAAGAGACCCACAAAGAACAAGAGTGCCTCCTGCAGGATGAATTTGGGAAAACACGCCAGGCGTGGGGAGAAAGGTGCAGGTGGTAGGGGAGTGTGCAGCATCTTCTCCTGCCACCTCCAGTTGCACAGCAGCTTCGCGCACTGGAGACCTGGTAAGACTGTGCAATATCACAAATGCCCCTTCTCTCATTATTTGCCCAACCTACTTCTCCCAACACTCCCATCTCCCCACTCCCCTGAATCTTTTTATGCCACATCCCAGCATGGGTGGTGGTGGTGCAAATGTCACTTGCGGGGCACCCAGAGTTTACAGGCTGTAAATCAGATTTCTGTATTCTGGAGAAACTTATCGACTGGGGTTATGGCTACTGCAGGCTGCTTCTTAGTTCCTCTAAGTGAATTTTGTGCTGGCCACGGTGTGCGGGCTCAGAAGCCCTGGTTGTAGCATGATGAGTGGAACTGGAAAGAGAGAAGGTCGGGTTTTGGGAGAGCTTCTGCGTGTTGGCCTCTTGGCATGCATAATAAAGATCTCTCTCCTACGACTCTGCCTGCCAGCTTGCATCATTCATTTCTAACGAAGCACTGAAGATCCAAAGTCCTGTGTGTAGCCAGGGGCAGGGGCCGCTCTAGACATTTCGCCGCCCCAAGCACGGCGGCATGCCGCGGGGGGCGCTCTGCCGGTCGCCGGGAGGACGGCAGGCGGCTCCGGTGAACCTCCCGCAGGCGTGTCTGTGGAGGGTCCAGTGGTCCCGCGGTCCACCTGCGGGAGGTCCACCGGAGCCACGGGACCAGCGTACCCTCTGCAGGCACGCCTGCGGGAGGTCCACCGGAGCCGCCTGCCGCCCTCCCGGCGACCGGCAGAGTGCCCCCCGCGGCATGCCGCCCCAAGCACGCGCTTGGCGTGCTGGGGCCTGGAGCCGCCCCTGGCCAGGGGAGTGGTACAACCCAGGCAGCGGCAGGACAAGCTTCCCCCCCAACTGCAGTGCACCTCACCCACTTCTGCAGCTCCGAATGGAGCCCTCCAACCTGAGGGAGTGAGATGGGGAGTTTACTCCTCATAACTTGGCCTCCCTGTTGAGCCTGCCAGCTAGGGCGTGGATACCTGGCCACTAGGTGGCAGAGCTGCTTGATGTGCTTTGCTCAGATATTTTTCAACATTATGCTGCCTCTTTCCGAAGAAAGGAATTGTTCTGTTTTTTCCCTGAAAAACATAGCTAGATATTTAAAAAAAAACAAACCCTGAAAAGTGTGTGTGTGTATTCTTCTCCCTTTTCTCCATTTTGCCACTGGAAAAGATGGGGGGAAGAGGGGAAGGAACCCATAAAGCCAAAACCGGAAATGTTCATGGTTTGGTTTTTCAGCGGAAAATGAAAACTTGTTTGCAGAAATTGAGAAGAAACAGATGCAAAAAAAAAATCATATTTTCCCCCAGCTCTCCTAGGGAACCCTCCTTAGCTCAATTGACATAGACACCTCCAACAGCCCATCAGATGGTGGGAATCTTCGTTCACCTCTAAACTATTATGGGTATAAACTCCTTAGCGCATAGTCTCCAGCCACTGTTACCCGTGCTCCAAATTAGAGGCTTTTAATCCCTAATGTGCAAACTCCTTGTTGTCCCTGGGCTCTGTGTCTCAGACCCCCAGCTGATGTAAGCTGGTCTAACTCGGCTGAATTACGAAAGAGGGAAGTCGGTCCAATGGCTGAGGTCCTAACTGATCATTCAGGAGACTGGGTTCTGTCACATACTCTCTATGTGACCTGGGGAAAGCCACTTAGGGTATGTCTACGCAGCACAGAAAAACCCACGTCTGGCTGATACTAGCTGCCTTGGGTTTGCAGGGCTCGGGCTGCTGGGATGTTTAATTCCTGTGTAGACTCTGGGGCTTGGGTTGGAGCCCGAGCTCTGGGACTCTCCCACTCTGCAGTGTCCTAGAGCCTGGGTGCCCGTCCGAGCCCAGGAGACTACACAGCAATGAAACAGCCCAGCCGCGAGCCTGAGTTGGCTAGCGCAGACCAGCCCCACGGTTGTCTAGCTGCTGCCTTAGTCATTCCGTGCCTGAGTTCTCCAGCTGTAAAAAGGGGTTAATAGCCAGGACCTACCTCACAGGGCTGTTGTGAGGCTAAGTACAGTAAAGATTGCGGGGCACTCAGATGCTGTGGTAATTAGGGTTGCCAACTTTGTATTAGCAGAAAACCCAACACCCTTGCTGTGCCCCGCCCCTTCTCCGAGGCCCTGCCCTGCTCACTCCATCCCCCTCTCCCCCACCCTCGCTCACTCATTTTCACTGGGGTGCGATAGGGGGTGAGGGCTCCAATGCAGGTGCAGGCTCTGGGGTGGGGCTGGAAATGAGGAGTTTGGGGTGCAGAAGAGGGCTCCAGGCTGGGGCAGGGGGTTGGGGCATGGGAGGGAGGGATGGGCTCTGGGCTGGGGGTGTGGGCTCCAGGGTGGGGCCAGAAATGAGGGGTTCAGGGTATAAGAGGGGGATCTGGGTTGGGAAGCGGGGGGATTGAGGGCTCTTGCTGGGGGTGTGGGCTCTGGGGTAGGGCTGGGGTTTGGAGTGCAGGAGGGAACTCTGGGCTGGAGCAGGGGCTTCAGGTGCTGGGGAGTGAGGGCTCTGGGCTCGGGGTGTGGGCTCTGGGTGGGGCTGTGGTTTGGGGTTTAGGAGGGGGCTGGAGCAGGGGGCTGGGGTGCAGGGTGCAGGCTCTGGGTGGGGCTTCCCTCAGGCGGCTCCCGGGAAGCAGCAACATCTTCCTCCGGCTCCTAAGCGGAGGCACGATCACATGGCTCTGAGCGCTGTCCGCGCCTATAGGTACCACCCCCTTGGCTCCCGTTGGCCACCGTTCCTGGCCAATGGGAGCTGCTGAGCTGGTGCTGGGGGCAGTGTGCAGCACTCCCGTGGTTGTCCCTCCGCCTAGGAGCCAGAGGGGGATGCCAGCAGCTTCCTGGGAGTCGCATGGAGCCGGGTAGGGAGCCTGCCTGTGCCACCAACCGGACTTCTAACAGCCCGGTCAGCAGTGCGGACCGCAGCCACCAGGGTCCCTTTTCGACCGGCAACCCTATGGTAATGGGGACTATGTAAGTACCAAAGCTAGCTGGACTTCAGTGCAGCTATTCCTATTTACAGCAGCTGGGCGTCTGCCCTTACATTCTCGCGGTCTGCGAGCAGCATCCCACAATATACATTTTTTGCTGACTGAAGACTTGGAACGAAGTGCTTAGCCCTTCCTGGTCCTAATCTTGCATGCCGGGTGTGGTTCCCCGAATCCTGGGGTTCCCTTGGAAGCCCGACAGGCCACAGAGAATGTAGGTACCAGCCAGAAATATGTTCGCTGTCAGCAGTGTCGTGTCTCCTCCAGAGGGAGGATCCAGCCCAGGCCCTGTGGTTACCAGCTGGGTTTTGCATGTAATGCAGTGGACGATAAATTTCTCCGTCCACAGCTCTCTGTCTGCCCCTTGTCAGAGCGGTGGTGGAGCTGGGTTCCTGGAGCCTGGTAGAACTCTCATCCCCCTTCCTCTGAACCTGCTTTATTTTACTCTCCTCTATATGAAATGCCACCAATCCTTAGTTTGTTTTGGGCCTTGGCCTACAAATCTCTCTCCCTTTTTAAGAGCCAAACTTAACAGCCGAAAGCCTGGGCAGGGACAGTTAAGCTGCTCATAAAACACCTGCTAATTGTGGCAGTTGTAAGGAGATTATTTCCCTCAGCCGCGTTCAGTTCCCTGCCCAGGACTCCAGGCCCCTCTCCCCCTGCCTGGTGGTTACTGCTTGGGAGAGGATTGGGCCTCATCCAGCCAATGGCTGAGGGAAGGTCAGACCCTGCCCGGGGCTGGATTCTTCAGCAGTGAGACTTTGAGGCTTTGGTGTTTCCATTGAGGCGCAATGCCAAAGGTCTGTGCAAGGACTCTCCCCTGGAGAGCTCTCGGTCCCTGGCCTGCCCTGAGCCGGGCACGGTGTGATTTTAGCCGTTGCTGTGAAATGGCTTCAGGCAGCAGGTGGTGAGAGTTGCTGCAGTCAGATGTTGCCAGTCACGCCTGCCCCCCTGCATTCACTAGTTCTGTGCATCTCCCTTGGCTCTGTGCCAGGGCTGCCAATAATGGCTGATTTATCTGTGTGGTTTTTTTTAATGTGTCTGGATGCCACGGGCCTGCAGAGGGGACATACTGGGGATGTCAAGGCGTAACCCGGAGGTCTAATTCTGGTACTTTCAGTGTCCTGAGCCCCCTTAATTTGTGTCTCGGGCCAGAGACCTGCTGGGGGCAGGTGTAGTAGTAGTATTACTTGTATTGCAACGTAGAATGATAGAGTATCAGGGTTGGAAGGGACCTCAGGAGGTCGTCTAGTCCAACCCCCTGTTCAAAGCAGGACCAAACCCAACTAAATCATCCCAGCCAGGGCTTTGTAATCAGTGGCGAGGAGC
Organism: Mauremys reevesii; assembly: GCF_016161935.1. Taxonomy (NCBI): domain Eukaryota; kingdom Metazoa; phylum Chordata; order Testudines; family Geoemydidae; genus Mauremys; species Mauremys reevesii. The sequence goes on along the minus strand of NC_052634.1, from coordinate 15,727,460 downwards.
CTGAGCCATGGACCAAGCTGCCCTTGTGCTAGGTGCTGAACAAAGCCGGTCCTCAGCTGGGTTGTGTTGGAGTTGGTAGCCCATTGCCCATCCGTGGCCCCCGGCTGCCTCTTTGGACAGGTTTGTATGTCCCACACGCCCAGGCCCTGGTCCCCCGCCTCTGCAGGGAGGAGGGAGGGAGTCTGCGGAGCAGTGGAGTTCCTGGGTGACTGCTCCTCTGGGCGCTTGCTGCGTAAAACCGGTTGCTTCACATTATTCCCGTTCTGTGGTTATGTTGAGGGTTTTGTTTTTTCCTCCCTCTCCGTCCCCCTGCCTGCTGCGCCGAGAGGCGGGGGAGAGGGAGGGTTATGCCATTACGGCACTAGTGGGTCACTCAGCACACGCTTCTTGTTCCTCATTGCGGTTTTCCCTGCTCGCTGACTGTACAGGGACAGTATGAGCCTGTGGCATTGTCTGCTGAGGGAAAGGCCTGTCTTTCGGGGCCTTGAAAACCTAGCTGGGCAAAGCCCTGGAAAATGCCAGTCCACTAAAGAACTATCCAGCGTTGGCCCAGAAGGGGGCAGGCTGCCTGCCGTCTCTCCAGGCTGTGTGATGGGTGTGCCTCACTTAACAGAGCTGAGTGGTACTAATAGTCAGGCTGATGTTACTTCACTGTCTGTCCCCCTGAAGACTAGTTCTCTTGGGACTGACTGTCCCTCTCAAATGCTTTATGGCAAATGCTGCCGAGGATCTGAACCCCAAACACCCCCACCCTACCTTCCCCCAGAGTTCACCTCCTCCCATCATGCATTTTAATCCTGGATGGCTAGAGTTGGGATTATTTTACCCTACAGCCTCCTTGCTGGTCACGACTGTGCTGGTGACCAGCGGCTCAGTACCAGCGCGATAGCCCATGCCGTTCTTCCCAGGCAATGCAGGCTGGTGTTCTCAGAATAGGGCTTTGACTGGAGACCCTCAAGGGATACGCTGCCGAATTCAAGCCTTAAGGTGGCATGATGCAGCAGTGGAAGAAGACGACTGGGGAGAGCTGGAAGACTGGGCTTCCTTTCCCTGGCTCCCTGTGTCACTTTGAAGCACAGAAGTGAAGGGATTTAGGCCAGATTCCCCATTTTAATTTGCAGTGGTGGTTGTAGGATGAAACCAGCTCCTGTTTGTGAGCTGCCTTGAATGCTGAGGAGAGAAGGAGCAGTTGGAATGTTCAGTCGTGTTTCCTGAATCGCTTTGCTGTGAAAATTGGATTGGAAATACAGGGGACGGGGCTATTTGGTGAAATATCTGTATTTCTGCTTCCTGCCCTAGCAGGAAAGGCTTGAGGCATCCAGGTGGGGTTATTTTAAGGCTGGAGATATCCATGGCACATGTAGCCCGGGAATGCTCCTTTAGAGCGGCTTCTTTTCACCCTACAGGGCAGGTGGGTGCTGCTCACTCATAAAAGAGGGCGGCTTGAGACTTGGTCTCACAGAGCATGAAATGGTTCCTAGATAGACTCTGTAAACCAGGACTTTCCCTGGGCGCCAGCACTTGTACCTGCTGTGAGTTGCCAAGTGTAGACCGATCCCATTTCCCACTGCAGATAAAGGCTTTAAACCACCCCCCACCCTTCCCCCAGGAAGCAGCAGCTGCATTGTTCCATCTCCAAGTGCAGGCCCGGTGTGTATAAGGGGAATTCAAACTTCATGGGCTAAGTTCAGCCCTGCTTGTAGCTCCATTGACATAAGGGGCTCATGTCAGATGTGGTTTTGACCGGATTCCTCCATGTAGAGCCCCCAGACATGTAAAGCTTTTGATCTAGTTGTGGGGGAGGGGACAGGAAGTATCTGTCATGTGTAGCACCTTCATGAGATCTTAAAATGGCTACAGACATAAATGACCCAAGCCTCCCAATTGTCCATGGGAGGCTTGTGTTATCCCCAGTTTACAAATGAGCAAGTGAGTGAGGTACAGGGACTAAATGACTTTGCCTAGTCTTGTGCTTCAGCTACTAAGGGCTTGTCTACACTTCAGATGCTGCATTGAAGAAGCTACCTATGCCAGTGGGAGAGGTTCTCCAGTTGGCATAGGTACTCCACCTCCCCGAGAGGCAGTAGCTGGGTCGACGGGAGAATTCTAGTGCTGTCAACACTAGGGGTGGGGTGAGGTTGGTTTAACTGCATCACTCAGGGGGTGTGGATTTTTCACACCCCGAATGATATAGTTATACTGACCTAGTTTCATCGCGTAGGACCAGGCCTTAGTCTGTGCTTTCATTCCTAAACAGGGTGGAATACATTGATACAACATCTTCTCTAATAATAATGCTCTTATCCATGGAGCTCTTATCCATGGATCTCAGAGGGCTTTACAAAGGAAGTAAACCTCATTATCCCTGAAATACAGATGGGAAACCGAGGCACAGGGTAACAGTGAGACTTGCACAAGATCACGCAGAAAGCCAGTGGCACAGCTGCAAATCTCCAGACTTAAAGTCCACTAGGCAGCACTGATGTTTGGGCTGAATTTTGAGAGAGAGAGATATTGGCTGTCTCGCTTAGTTTTTGTATGTAATAAAAATATGTTAAAGGAATGTTTAGGTTGCAGAGTCAACCTCTGAAAAGTCACATGCCAGAATAAAGGTTGCTTGTGCTGCCTTAATTTGCCACTCTTGTGTGTATGCATTTTGATGCGGTTTTAATTACATGATTGCATGTACACTAGGGGTGGGGTGAGATTGGTTTAACTGCATCACTCAGGGGGTGTGGATTTTTCACACCCCGAATGATATAGTTATACTGACCTAGTTTCATCGCGTAGAACCAGGCCTTAGTCTGTGCTTTCATTCCTAAACAGGGTGGAATACATTGATACAACATCTTCTCTAATAATAATGCTCTTATCCATGGAGCTCTTATCCATGGATCTCAGAGGGCTTTACAAAGGAAGTAAACCTCATTATCCCTGAAATACAGATGGGAAACCGAGGCACAGGGTAACAGTGAGACTTGCACAAGATCACGCAGAAAGACAGTGGCACAGTTGCAAATCTCCAGACTTAAAGTCCACTAGGCAGCACTGATGTTTGGGCTGAATTTTGAGAGAGAGATATTGGCTGTCTCGCTTAGTTTTTGTATGTAATAAAAATATGTTAAAGGAATGTTTAGGTTGCAGAGTCAACCTCTGAAAAGTCACATGCCAGAATAAAGGTTGCTTGTGCTGCCTTAATTTGCCACTCTTGTGTGTATGCATTGTGATGCGGTTTTAATTACATGATTGCATACTGTTTTTCTGCCCCACAGGTCCTCTGCCTCCTTCACTGCACAGGATGGACAGTGCTCACTGACTGGGTAACTATTTATATTTCTTTTTATCCTCCTCATTCACTGTGTGGCCCCATGCATTATTTACTGTCTACCATCCAAACCGGCCTTGACTACAGAATGATTAATTTCCTCATGGGCTTTTCCATGGCGCTCTCCTTAATGAATTGAAGCCAGTTCAATGTTTGTACGGAACTATCTTCACTATAGGCTTGAGAGGGGAAGAGGTGTGGAGTCATCCTTCCTCTCACCCCTCCCTGTAGCACCTCTGAAACGATTCTTTGTGGCTTTTAATTTCTTAGAGATTGAAATTTATGGAATATGTGTTACTTAAACGTCAGGTCAAAAACCTTTTTGCTACAGCAGCAACTGCCAATGGAAAAACTTATAACATTTGCTGCTGCAAGAGAATTGCTCTTGAGTTGGAGACTTATCCCAAGATAAGTTTGTTTGTTTGCTTTTTAGAGTTTTTTGCCTAAATGAATTGACTAGAATACAAACAAACAAACAACCAAAGACCGCTCGACTTTTAAATGTAAAGAAAGCTTTAATATTTAAGGCACAGCATGAACCCCACAATTAATGGCTTTTCCAATAAAGAAAATAAAAATGTTAAACAACAAAATCCATAGCTTTGTGACAGCCGAAGTTCAGAGATAAGGCTGTAGCCGCTGCAGAAGCAGTGCCAAGTTCACTCCCTCCCCATTCCGCCCACCTCCTTTCCTGACTTTCTTTTCTCAGTTTAAAATTGTCATTTTTTGGTCACGTTCTTTTGCTAAACACAAAGTTTTTCCATCATATGAAATAAACTTTAAAAAGTTTAACATGTAAACCGGGACATGGGGATCAGAGAACTGTCCTGGATTTTAGGGGAATAGTGAGAACTGACTAATGAAATGTTTTCTTTTTCAGTGAAACAGGTTTGTAGGTAGACATTCTTTGTTAGGTGTCGGGAGCAAGCGCGTTTGTCATCCAGAAATACTTTTTCCCACTGTGAGGAATTATTTCCCCCATACAATGGGCTTCAGAAATGATCAACAAAATTAACCAAAACATTGGGGCGGGGGTTGTTTACATGTTTTGGAGGGACAGCTGAAAAATATTGCCAAAGCACAGTTACATTTGTTTGGATTTTGGTGTTGTTTCTCATTACATTGGAGGGGACCTGAAGAATTATTTGTGTGTTTATATAACACTTGACATTTAACTTTTATACAAGCTGTAACCCGAGATGCTTTTCAACATGGAATAATGAGTAATTACTGCTGTTCCGGTGGTTAAAGCCCTAATGCAGAGGGCCTGGGGAGAAAGTAAAAGGCCCAGTGGAGGAGGGAATGATTGAAGAGGGATTCAAGGGCTACTTTTGGATGGCCTAGATCAGTGGCTCACAACCAAGGGTATAGCTACCCCCGGGGATACATAAAGGTGTGCCGGTCATCTGGGAATTCGCTCTTTTCAGTCTTGGAGCGCCTCCTGTCGGCCGACGTCTCTCCTGCCTCAGGCCCCCATGTCCATCCTGGACCCCAGTGCCCTTTACCTTGGGGTTCTGCCCCCAGCAGTACCCCCATACTCTGGGTCTTCCCTTCCAGGAGAACCCCCAATCCCCTGTGCCCACCTTGCCTCAGTGGCTACTGCCAGTCGTCATCTAGCTCCCACTCACTGGGGCAGACTCAGTGGCAGCTCCAGGCACCAGCACTCCAAGCGCGTGCCTGGGGCAGCAAGCCGCGGTTGGCGCCCTGCCTGCGGGAGCTCTGCCGGTCCCATGGATTAGGCGGCGATTCGGCGGCGGGTACGCCAAAGCCGCGGGACCGGCGGACCTCCCGCAGGCATGCCGCCGAATCCGCGGGGCTGGGAACCTCCCGCAGGCAAGCCGCGGAAGGCAGCCTGCCTGCCCTGCTCGGGGCTGCAAAAAAGCTAGAGCTGCCCCTGGGCAGACTGCGGTCTGTAATGGCCACTCATCATTGGCAAGGGGGTTGGACCAGCTGCCTCTGCCTATCCCTGGGCTGCACCTCTTCAGTCCTGGTACCTCTTTAGGCTTTTTAAACAAGGCCTCAGCCTGTGGCATTGCCAGGCTGGAGCTCCCCAGCTCCTCTTGCCTTTCCCCAGCCCTGCTCTGTGTTAGGTACCCTCTGTTCCCAGGCAGCCAGGCCCTTCTCCCTCCAAGGCTAGAGAGAGACTCTCAGCGCCTCCCTTAACCCTTTTATCAGGGCCTGCTGTGGCCTGATTAGGTGTGGCCCCAGCTGTGGCCATTTCCCCAGTCAGCTGACGGGTACATCAACTCATCTAGATAGTTGCCTAGTTTTACAACAGGCGACATAAAGAGCACTAGTGTAGTCAGTATAAACTAAACTTTCATACGGACAATGACTTGTTCATACCACCGTATATGCCATACACTGAACTGTAAGTACAATATTTACGTGCCAATTGATTTATATGATAGTTATATGATAAAAATGAGAAAGGACGCACCTTTTCAGTACTAGTGCGCTGGGACACTTTTTTGTATTTTTGTGTCTGATTTTGTAGGCAAGTCGTTTTTAAGTGAGGTGAAACCTGGGGGTACACAAGACAAATCAGCCTCCTGAAAGTGGGGGACAGTCGTCTGGAAAGGTTGAGAGTCACTGGCCTAGATGTTCTACTGCCTGTATTCACAAGGGACCCTTGTCAGAGGAACAGGCCAGCCATATGCCTTCGTTGTTGGCAATCTGTAACCTAACAAGTATAATACAAAACTAAGGGTGCAAGCTACTTCCCTTTTGACAACGACCCGTCCTTATCCTACTTGAACACAGAGAGAAGTTTCTGCAGCCGTTGTGTAAAAGAGGATGAGCCGTTCAAACAGACCTGTTGATTAAAGATGGAAGGACCTGATTTCACCCCTCAAGGAAATGAAGAGGGCCTATGTGCTCACAATGCTATATTCTAATTATACAGGAAAACGTGTTCTAAGAGAAAAGGCAACTGATCATGTGGAGTTAGCAAATGTTGCCTTTTTGATTACATGTAGTTTCATGGTCCTGGGGAGCTTGAGGATTTTGATTGCCCTATGGAAAAATAACAAATTTCACAACCCGTATGTGCCTTTTTTTATTGGCGATCCAACTCTTTGTGAATTATTATCTGGAATAGTTTACAAAGTAAACTTTCTGATGTATGGAGAGAAAACATTGATCCTGTTGCACACACTCCAGTTTATTAAGGACGGCGGTTTGTTTGTAGCGCTAGGAGCTTCCACGTTTCGTTTGTTAGCCAGAGCCATCGAGAGGTATTTGACTATGATTAAAAGGAGGCCTTAAGGTGCCAATAAAAAGTACAAGGTTTTCCTTCTTATTGGTTTATCTCAGTTTGCCTGGGTACCTTACCAATCTTCAACTGGAACTGTACTAACAGCTTACCAGACTGCTCAGCAGCGTTGCCTCTTTATTCCAAGAAATATGTTGCATTTTTCATCAGTATCTTTATAATCATTCCGGTGACAATTGTTATCATTTATGCACTTATTTACTGGTAAAGTCCCATCGCCATAATGTCACTATGCATAATAACTCGGAGATCTATGGCACTGCTTAGGACATTTGTGATTGTAGTCGGCTTATTCATTGCCTGTTGGTCTCCGTTGTTGTTCTGTTGCTCCTAGATGTAGCTTGCAAAGTAAAACAGTGTGCCATTTCTGCAAGCCCGACTGGTTTATCGCCTTGGTGACCATTCATTCTGCTTTGAATCCGAGCAAGGCAATGCGGCAGATTTTCTTTTGCCTTATTTGTGGCTGTCCAGTGAAGACGAACGAGCATGGCCAGATTTTTGCCTATTCAGCCCACTGCAGATTACAGTTGAAGAAAGTCTACGGCTTTTTAGGATCCAATTACGAAGCGTTTCAATCACAGGGAAAAACTTTGACCAATTTTTTGAAACTTTTGAGTGCCTGTTTGTCACATAACTCGTTTTGGTTTGGGCTTTAATTCTGTAAGAGAATCAACTCAGGGAAGTATAAGATACAAAAATAATACAAAACATAAGGCAGCAACAGTTCCCATCCTCCTATGCCCTTAAACAGAAGTTTCTCATTGCTTAGGGAGGGAGCCCAACAGACCTTTGAAGTGATAGCCCTGAACTGTGGGCACAGCCACTGTATAAAAGAGGATAGGGGGAGGAGGAAGGATAGCTCAGTGGTTTGAGCATTGGCCTGCTAAACCCAGGGTTGTGAGTTTAATCCTTGAGGGGCCATTTAGAGATTTGGGGCAAAAATCCATCTGGGGATTGGTCCTGCTTTGAGCAGGGGGTGGGACTAGATGACCTCCTGAGGTCCCTTCCAACCCTGATCGTCTATGATTCTATGATGAGCCTGTGATTAAGGACGGAAGGGCCTAAAAGCCGCCTGAACAAGAAGCTTCTGATGAACCCGCATGAGAACAAAGGAGACCTTTTTGCTTTTCATGGGACGACTCACCCTGTTGATTGCGTTGCTTGCAAACAATCGCGCCAGTGTTTTCTGCCTTCCAGATGTCCCCAGCTCTGCACGTGTCACAGGCAGCCAAATGGCTCTGGTGTGATAGGCTGGTTCTGTGCGATGCCCAGAAAGGACTGAAGATCTGACATGTGCATTTCCCATGTATGTGCCTTTAATGGAACAGGCTTGTTCCAAACACAGTAGTGTTCCACAGGCTTTCTCCTGAGCCCTTAATTACAGTGTTTACGACTGAACTATTGGCTAAAGAAAATGGCTCTTCTGAGGCTTTTGATCATGCCTATCTTTTGATCCTGCATTACAGCTTGCGGGCAGGAACTTTTAAACGCTAATGATTCAGCCACTTCGTGGGGGGCGATGTAACTAGAATTAACCTTCTGTGACATTAAAGTGTGCTCCCCCTTCCTGTTAAAATTGCCCCCGCAGACACCAGTGCCGTTCCTGCAATCTGCTCTGAAATTCTCCATGCAGCATTGCAAGGCATTCATGCTCTGCTGTCCTTAACTCTTGTTCCATCTCTCCCCTCATGCTCATTTGGGACAACCAGGTCCTCTTACAGCCATCCAGAGAGGTTCTTTAAGTAGCCAGCATCCGTCTTTAGATCAGTTGCAGCCTCAGACCTTCCCATCTGGCTCCGGAATGCCGACTGAGGAGGGAGGGTGTTTTTGTTCTGTGCTCTATCCTTTGTGGGAGTTGTGTAAAATACTTTTAAAGCGCTGCTAAGTTCTGACAAATATTGCAAATGGCAATGGGTCACAGAAAGCCTGCTGAACTGTTACCCTTTTTACTTTTCCCTTGCATGGCTGATTTTCCAAGATGTTTGTGCATGAAGCAGACACTGTCTCCTCTCCCTCACCGTCATTTCTCTCCTACCTGACTCGTGCAGTGAGAGACATCCTAATTCATCTCCATGGAGGCCATTGGGGTCTCCTCTCTTCCTGGAGATGCCAGCCATGGTCGAGGAGGAAAACCTGTCTGGGTAAAATCAGAACCAGTCTCAGCATCTATCAGAGATTTGAGCCAAAGCTGGAATTAATTCCATGGCTCAAGAGTGGAGTTTAGGACGCAGCAAGGATCTTTATTCATCTCAGCTGCTATTTAATGTGATCTGATCTCCTATGTATATAATGTCTCCATCACCATCATGTCTATCCAGGCGTGAAGGTAATCAGAATGATGTGACTCTTATGCCTCATGACATGCTAGGGCTGGAGAGCTTTTTGTCAGACCATGTGCAAAAGCTTTCAATATCAGCCAACATTTCCCAAGAACCTGGGATCTCATACTTTCAAAAAAAGAGAAAAAAAAACCCTACTTTTAAAAAAAGGAAAAAGGAAAAAAAGGCTCTGTCCTGGGTTGAAGTATTTTGCCATTTGTTCCAACCAGGTCTTGAAAATCTCGCTCATCATTTCTTCTTAAAAGAGCTCCATCTTTCAAACTGTCACTGCTCAGCAGCTCTGCGGTGATCTCTTTCTACAACGACAGCCATTTGGAGGATATTTTTATGCTAGAAAGGGTTGTGAGAAGTTATGTGAGGCCAGAACCTTCCTGTGACTTAACGTGCTGATCAGCAGCTGGGGAGCTGGTGGTTTTGCTGAATCCACAGCAGCTGATTTGTGTACTGAGGCAGGGCAGCAGGAATTGGCCTGGCTGTTGGTCTCTAATAGATAAATAACACAAGAACAGTTAGACTGGGTCAGACCAAAGGTCCGTCTAGCCCAGGATCCTGTTCATTACTGTGGTCGGGAGATAGGGAATGCTGCTATCTGACTCATACATCCCAAGGCCGAAGGGTGTTCCAGCGCCATCCTCTTCAGGAGGACACCAGCTGATCCAGGGTCTTCCTCTCAGTTCCTTTTAAAATAGCACTGTCCCCAGTCCCTTGCTGTGGGCCCATCTATGTGACAGCCTCGGTCAGGTCATGTTTGTTAGTGCTCGTCCCCTGGCACCTTGGAGAGTAGATGGGACCTGCCAGTGACCCTTGAGAAAGAGAGGAATAGGCCATTGAGCAGATGGGCCTCCTGGGTGTGCAGGGGGAAAGTAGGGAGCTCCCCATCCCGCGCAATACCAGAGCTGCCCTCCTGTGGGAAGAGCAGTCCTAGACCTTGCATGGATGAAGAGCAAACCCACCCTCCTTACCCCAGTATCCCCCCGCCCCAGGTGCACGGCAATGTTCTACACGGGTGTGTGCAGAGCCACTGGAGCCATTGGCTGGGGGTGACGCCCTCGCTGTCCTGACCCACAGGTTTCGAAGCTGGGTCTGTACGCTCCAGCCCTCCACCTGGCAGCCTGCTAACGCTTGCCTACCTAGGACCCACGAAGCCCCTGCAGTTCTATTGGTGAAGTCTCAAAGCAGCTGATCTGCTGCTGGCTTAAGTTGGGCCAGCCATCAGCACAGGAACTGGTCTGAACACCTGAGCTCCAGCCTGCTCTGGACTGTGCACCTTGTGCTTCCTGCTCCCACGGCTTGATTTTCCTGGCATCCTGACCCGGCCTGACTCCTGGCATCGGATTGGTGGTTCTGACCTCCAGTTTGTCTCCTCCTATCTTGACCCAGCTGACTCCTGTCTTGTGACTGAGGACTCAGGGTCTGGCTGCTCACCACCCAGCTGTGACACTTGCTGCACTGCAGAATCGTGACTAAATGGGAGGCTTTGATCATGATTCACTTTGGATGTGTGGGAATTTCATAGATTCCAAGGCCGTCGGCGCCATCTGGTCAGACCTGCTGTATAACCAGGACCCTACGAAATTCACGGTCCATTTTGGTCAATTTCACAGTCACAGGATTTTTAAAATCTTAAATGTCATGGTTTCCAATGTTTAAATCTGAAATTTCGCGGTGTTGTAACGGTGGGAATCCCAGCCCAAAAGAATGTCGTGGGCGGGTTGCAAGGCTATTGCCGAGTGGTCGCGATATTGCCATCCTCACTTCTGTGCTGCTGCTGGCAGCAATGCTGCTTTCAGAGCTGGGCACCTGGACAGCAGCCGCCACTCTCTGCCCGCCCAGCTCTGAAGCAGTGCAGAAGTAAGGGTGTCAATACTGCAACCCCCTGACAATAGCCAGATTTCACCGGGAACACCAGATTTCATGGTCCGTGCTGTGTTTTTCACAGCTGTGAATTTGGTAGGGCCCTGTGTATCACAGAGGACCCCCCTGAATTCCTGTTGAACTAGAGCAGATCTCTGAAAAACATCTAATCTTGATTTCCCGGTTGCCAGTGATGGATAATCCATCCCAACCCCGGATAAGTTGTTCCAAGGGGGTGGCTGCATCATGGCCCAACCATGTCAGTGGTGTCACAGATTCCTTTTGCGGTACCATAGCATGAGGCCATCAGTAAACGAGGGGACTCCTTGCTTAATGAACCAGATTAGGGGCATTTCCAGCAGATCAAGGGATGTGATCATTCCCCTCTATTCAGCACTGGTGAGGCCACATCTGGAGTATTGCGTGCAGTTTTGGGCCGCCCACTACAGAAAGTATGTGGACAAATTGAAGAGAGGCCAGCGGAGGGCAACGAAAATGATTAGGGGGCTGGGGCACTTGACTTATGAGGAGAGGCTGAGGGAACTGGGATTTTTTAGTCTGCAGAAGAGAAGAATGAGGGGGAATTTGAAAGCAGCCTTCAACTACCTGAAGGGGGGTTCCAAAGAGGATGGAGCTTGGCTGTTCTCAGTGGTGGCAGATGACAGAACAAGGAGCAATGGTCTCAAGTTGCCGTGGGGGAGGTCTAGGTTGGATATTAGGAGACACTATTTCACTAGGAGGGTGGTGAAGCACTGGAATGGGTTACCTAGGGAGGTGGTGGAATCTCCATCCTTAGAGGTTTTTAAGGTCAGGCTTGACAAAGCCCTGGCTGGGATGATGTAGTTGGGTTTGATCCTGCTTTGAGCAGGGGTTGGACTAGATACCTCCTGAGGTCCCTTCCAACCCTGAGATTCTATGATTCTATGATTAGCTGGAGTGTGTGTGTGTGTGGAGGGGGGAGGGAGAGAGATCCCGGTGGAAATGGGGTGCTGTGTCCTGCTTTTCAGGGTGCTCTTTCTGGCTGCCCTGGATCCTGTAGCCTTTTCCCTTCTCTCTGGCATGAAAGATCTTGGTGAACAAGGCGTTAAAGAGCCTGGCGCATTTCCTGGCACGTCACCCGGAACCCAGGGTGTAACTTGGGTAGGAGGCAGTGCTTAATTTGTAATGAAAGAGGTGCTGGGGCGCAAGCAATTTTTTTTACTTTCCTAACTGATGCAGCAAGCCCAGATGTGCTGGGGCTATGAACGTCCAAGCCCAGAGGTGCCTGGCAAAGCTTGGCACAAGTGAAACACTGGTAGGAGGCAGACGTCGTGTGTCTGGCAGCCCCAGCTCGGAGGGGGCGCCCGGCAGCAGCCCAGGCTGTGCTGGCTCTGCGCTTGAGAGTTCTGCCTTTTGGCAGGCAGCCGAGTGAAGTCCAGCAGGGAGCCCCACTTCTTGCTCAGCTCGCAGAGAGATTCCATGGGAGAGGTTTGCTCTTTTGATGGCATATCGTAGCTTGCCAGCTCTCGGAGGGCAGTGAGGGGCGTGCTCCGAGCCACCTTGTGGCAGGTCTCAGTGGCGATTCTCCCCCTGAAGCAGCACAGGGAGGGCCGAGGGCCGGGCTTGGCAGCGTCTGAGCAGAAAGCCTCAGCCGGGCTTGGTTTCCTCAGGGTTCGATGTGGATCCTGTCAGCCTTGAAGCAAAACTGCTGTTCAGCGCTAGCATCATCTCAGAGGGGGTGGGGGTCTTAACGCAATTGGTGGGGCAGTGAGGAGGAGAGTGGAGCAAATAATGGATTTTTCAGTTCGCTGGCCAGTCTGAAAAAAAATGAAGAAGAAAAATTTGGACGGGGCAGGGAAAGGAAAAGGTTTTGGATGAAAAATTTCGCTCAGCTGTAGGGGCGTCTTGCACCTCCCTCCTCCTTTCCTTTCTATTGAGGTGTTTGTCATTCACTGGCTCTGCAGCTGCCTTTACCTATCTCTCCGGCTTCCCCTGGGTGGGACACGGAGAATTGGGGATAGTGAAAGATTGGCTTACTCAGGACGTTTGCTGGGCAGAGGAGACTGTGTGTGGTGGTGAGTGTACACACCCCTTGCAAGGAGCTCCTGTGGGCTGGGAGCATTTGGGATGGCAGAGGAATCTGTCTCTTGGAAACTCTCTGGTCAGATAGGGAGGAATCCAATAGCTTCTGCCTATTGAGCAAGGGTACGTCCACTCTCACGTTAATTATTTTGCAGCTGCTGAACGCAGTGGGTGCATCTGGAAAATGCCTGGGTAGCCCGCATGCCATGCAATGTCCCTGGCACATCCAGATGTTTTCAGCTGGAATGGTCTTTTAGCAGAACACCAGAGTTGTCTATGTGGAGATAATGAGGGAATGGAGGCAGGGTCTGTTCTAGGGTCCCGTTATTGTGGGGCAAGTGGGTATTTTGGAGCCTTGGATGTTGCTATTTAAAAAACCAACAACCTTCCAGGAGTTCAGCAGGTAGTAGGATCCCTGGCAAATCTTGGGTTTTGAGTTTAAAAAGGCAAAATTTGATTACTGTGCCAGTACTATGTCATTGCCACTTCCACTGCCTAACATGGGATAACTTGGCACATATTTGGCGCTTTGGAACAATAATTTGGAGCCCCTGAAAATCGTTTGTGTGTGTGTGTGTGTGTGTGTGTGAAAGAGAGAGAGAGAGTGTCCCCTTAGCCCCCGTAGCGCCAGGTCTGGATGGAGGGGTGTGGGGCACCGTGCATGGTCCACTTTCTTAATGAAATGCTTTATCGCATTGAGGCTTTCCAAGAAGTTCCTATTGGTCTTTCAGAGAGTTGTTACCTGTGAATTTATTTTCCAGGCCTTTGATCTGTCTCTAATGTAATTATCCTCTCAGCTTGTGGGTTTTTTTTTAAATTACTGTATGATGCCAGGGCTATTATACTTCTCCTAATGTCTCCCATGTGGCAGACTTGTGCATCCAGAGGGAAAAAACATACAGCAATTCCATTGCACTTTTTTATTAGAGGATCTCAAAGCACTTTGCAAATGTGTAATTAAAGCTCTCAGCACTCTCCAGGTGGTAGATGAGTAGTGTTCCCATTTTAATTGGTGGGGGAACCCAGGCACAGAGGTTGAGTTTCTTGCCTTGCAGAAGCTAAAGTGCCCCTGCTGGCTCTTCTAGTTAAACAGGTTCATAGCCAGGGCAGTGAGTAGGGGAGAGGTCTGAGAAACTCTTGCATGATAAAGAACTGAGCAGCATTGCTTCAGTGATGGGGACACATTCCAGGGTGGATGGTTGTGGAGCTCTGAGGGGGGGAGGGGAATTCCTGTTGGGAGGTAGGGACTGGCAGTTCCTTCCAGTATGCGGCCAGTGGGGCACCGCTAGGTACAGCGAGAAGAGCTGGGAATCAGGTTAGTGAGATGGGGGAAGTTATTCATTCTCCGTCTCATGCACTTACTGGTGCTAGTGGAGCGGGGTTCCAGCTTTCCAGTGTGGTGACTTCTCCTTGGACCTGGCCTTCCATTGCTTGGCTCTGGGGATGCATATACAGGTAAGCTGTGCAAGATCACAGATGAGCATCAGAGCCTTCTACTGTTGCTCACTGGCAGTGTTACTTGTTAGCCATAGGGGCCCGTGCTCCGGCGTGATAATACCCTATTTGCGAGCTCAGACCCTCATTCTGTGATGGCTCAGTTACAGGTCATCAGCAAGGACTGAACTCTGGTCCTTTGGCAGGAAAATCATGCTGGCACTTGAGCTAAAAGAGTAACTCCATTAGCTGGTAGCTGTAGCAGGCTCTGACCATATGGTGTGGATCGGTGGCCAGAGGAAGACATGGCTTACTTACCATGGCACACTTGAACATGCTGTTGGGCGTGCTCAAAAATAATCTTCTGGGCAGGTGATGAGCAATAACCCTGATGTTCCCTCTTCTTCCCGCCCCCAAATTTCAAATGTCTCCCGCTGCTCCCTGGGCTGCGTTCTCCACATGCTCAGTGAGTGCGTTCAGGTACAGAGTACATGGGCTTCCAGCATAGTGTCCTTAACTCGTGTGTGTTTTCAAGTGCTCCTGCTTTCCCTCCTTGGATAATAATTGAGAGCATTTGCCTTGAAACAGAGAGAAGAAACCAATCCATTCCTCAGTCCATCTCTGCCTTTGCGGGTAAGCGCATGTACCTTCGGTGCACAGGCCTGGAGCTTCTATCAGGCTAAGGTGTGAAATTTACAGGGAGACCCAGATCACTCTTCTGTAGGAAATCCTGGATTGTTACTGGTGCTATGGTGGCAGCAGCAGCCCTGAATAGCTGCAGTGCTAGAAATTGCAATTAATCTCTACGCTATAAAATCGGCCTCGCTTCCTGAGAGCCCAGATCCCATAATCCTGCCTTAACAAGGACGATGCAAGCGCTGCTTTTTAGTGAAAAGCTTTATCCCATTCAGACTTTCTTCCAGGAAGTTTCTGTTGGTCTTTCAGAGAGTTGTTACTTGTATGTTTATTTCCCAGGCTTTTGATCGATCTCTAATGTGATTATCATCTCAGCTTGTTCAATTGTGTGAGATTTTATTTTCAGTATGATCCTAATGTCTCCCATATGGCAAACTTGTGCATTCAGATGGAAAAATCTTATTGCACTTCCAGAGCACCTTTTTATTAGAGGATCTCAAAGCATTTCATCAGATGAATGCAGTGGAAAATACAGTAGGAAGATGATATATACCAGGGTAGGCTACCTATGGCACTGATTTTTCAGTGGCACTCACGCTGCCCGGGTCCTGGCCACCAGTCTGGGCGGCTTTGCATTTTTATTTAATTTTAAATGAAGCTGCTTAAACATTTGAAAAACCTTATTTACTTTACATATAACAATAGTTTAGTTATATATTATAGACTTCTAGAAAGAGGTCTTCTCAAAATGTTAAAATGTATTACTGGCATGCGAAACCTTAAATCAGAGTGAATAAATGAAGACTCGGCACACCACTTCTGAAAGGTTGCCGACCCCTGATATATACAGAGAACATGAAAAGATGGGGGTTGCCATGCTAACTCTAATGAGACTAATTGATTAAGTTGGGCTGTGGGCTTTAATAAATTTGTTACTGTATTTTCCACTGCATGTATCTGATGAACTGGGCTTTAGCCCACGAAAGCTTATGCTAAAATAAATTTGTTGGTCTCTAAGGTGCCACAAGTACTCCTCATTCCTTTTGCTGATACAGACTAACACGGCTACCACTCTGAAACCTGTCTCAAAGCACTGTGTAAATCTGTAATTAAATCTCTCAGTGCTCTCCAGCTGGCAGATGAATGGGGTTCCTATTTTAATGGGTGGGAAAACTGAGGCACGGTGGTTGAGTTGCTGGCCCAAGGCTGCAGTGAGGCAGTGGCAGAGCCAGGAATAGACCCAGCGAGCCCTGCTCATTTGTCCGTTTCAAGCATTAGATGTTGCCGCCCGGAGAGAAGGAACCCAGGTTCTAATCACTTGATTGCTACAACTTTCATTTTTGTATAGAATTCTCTGACAGCAGGGTGGAGTTCTATTATTTTTTAATTAAAGTTAAATTAAAGACGGGGAACCCTTTGGAATCTAAAGGACCTTCATTTCTTGTCTAGATTAGAACAATAGCAATATGGGTTGAATTTTAAGCCTTACTGGTAGTGCCCATTTACGAGTGTGACATTGCTGATGACTGGCAGCAGTGTTCATTCTTTGTTTCTTTCTCCAGTGTATTCACTGCAATGCACTGTCTCTTCCTTGCTCCTTCTGGTAGGTTGCAGCTACCCGGAGCTGAATTGCTGACTGAACAATGCTTGCTTTCAGTGAGTAGGAAAAACTCTAGAGGGACTTTTGGGTTAAATTTATCTCCATATGTAGGGCTCAGTTCTGCAAATCCTTATTCAAGTGGGCCCTGATTCAGCAAGACACTGAAGTTTAAAATGTAAGCTCCTGCTTAAATTCCGTTGATTGTGATGAATGCTTAAGTGCTGGTTTGAATGAGAGCCAGGGATAATTGCGCTGATTGGCTACACAAGGAAATCTCATGTACATGAGTAAGAGTTTCCGTAGATTTTTAATTTGTTGACCAGTCCCTGTTTTACCCCAGCCCAGACAACTAAAACTGTATCTCTGAATCATTTGTGTGCTCTTCTCTTTAAAGTTCCAGTGACGGTACTGAAGTTAAGAAGCATTCCCCTGCAGTGCCTGCAACCCAGACTTTGCAGGGCCGTGCTGGTGTAAGAGAACTCCAGTGTGGACCTAGAAATTATTTTGGTTTTCACACTCTTTAGGGTGATATTAACAGATCTCTTGAAATGTTTTTAAACCATCCTAGAGTGATCAGGGAAAAGATAAATAAAAAGGATTAATGATCTAATACAGGGGTGGGCAAACTACGGCCCGGGGGCCGCATCTGGCCCTCAAGACATTTTAATCTGGCCCTCGAGCTCTCACTGGGGAGCAGGGACAGGGGCTTATACCACTCAGTGTGGCTCCCGGAAGCAGTGGCATGTCCCCCCTGCGGCTCCCATGCATAGGGGCAGCCTGGGGGCTCTGCACTCTGTCCTCACCCCAAGTGCTGCCCCCGCAGCTCCCATTGGCTGGGAACCATGGCCAATGGAAGCTACAGGGGTGGCGCCTGCGGACAGGGCAGTGCGCAGAGCCGCCTGGCCACGCCTCCATGTAGGAGCTGGAGGGGGGACATGCTGCTGCTTCTGGAAGCTGCTTGAGGTAAACACCGCCCAGGAGACTGCATCCTTGACCCCTTCCCATGCCCCAACCCCCTGCCCCAGCCCTATTCCTTCTCCCGCCCTCTGACCCCTCCGGTCCCAGCCTGGAGCACCCTCCTGCACCCCAACCCCTAATTTTGCAATTTCCATACCCTCGGGCCAAAAGGTTTGCCCACCCTGATCTAATAGCTACCATAGTAGACTCTGAAGCAGGACTCTTGTTTGTGTTCCTTGCTTTGCTGCAGAGTTTATTACTACTTATTTTCATAGTGTGTAGGAGGAGCCCTGTTATAGATCAGGACCCCATTATCCTGGGTGCTGTACAAACACGAAGCAAAAAGATAGCCCCTTCTTTCTCCAAGGATCTTACAGTCTAGTCGCTGTGTCACCTCAGGCAAGACCCCTGACCTTCCTACAAGTCAGTTTCCCCATCTGTAAATACAGAGAACTACTCCAGAAGGGGGTTGAGGCTTGTCTGTAAATTGTCTCCCTGCTGCTGGTCTGCAGCACCCTCTAGCCTGCCTGTGGTTCTGGTTTCCGTCTGCATGTGGTTGGTGGCGTGGGAGTGATGATCTGCGTCGTCTGATGCTCCACATGGCATCCTCCTGGGCGGTCTGTGTCATGCTGAGCTGCAGTCTGAGCTGTTGAAAATTCAAATAAAGAGTCCAGTAAATATTGTTTGACTCAAGTAGACTTTGTTATTGCTTTGATGTCGCCTGTTCAAAGCCTCCTGGGTGAGAAACCCACCAGTACAGGCTGAGCTGTGCTGCTGTGGCGCTTCCGCTGGCTTATTGTCATTGGCACATGGGCCTGCTGCATCTGTAAACATTAACCCACGAATGGCAGATGCTGACCCCCTCTTGCTTGCTAGGAAGCTTGCTCCCAACGGGGCATGGATTCTGGGGGTGCAGAGCCCCAGCAGCAAGGGATCTCTCTTTAGAGATGGTTTTTGTCCCCTCTTTTAATAAGTCATTGATCTCTGAAGGTGAAGTGTTTCTGTGCTGCCGTTTATCCCCTTGGCTCGTTGGCGTTGGATCACTCATGAGGTGGTTGGGACGGGGAGGCGCTAGTGCTGCAGTTTGTAGGCTCACGCGTAAGGGCTGACTTTGGAAAAGATCCTGGACGCGTTTTTGTGGGTCTCGTGGAGGATGTGCATAGCTACACATAGAAACCTGGGGAAAATGAGAGGACAACTTTGGCTCTTCCCATCATTCTAGTAACTTCTGCCTGCTCCTTGCAGGTGTGCAGACTCTCTGGGAGCCCGGCTTTCATGAATGGGTACATCGGAGGATGGTGAACAACCGGAAGTGATACCTTGAGAGGGCCACATACAGCTGTGTGTAACATCTGGTCATGTCCAGTGTCCTAGGGCCACTTCCCCTCGCCTGTGCATTATCCGCGGTAACTCTCAGAGCAGGGGTGAAGGGAGCTCTTTGACATGCCCCTTCCACTGAGAGAGGGTGGGAGAGCGAGGCAGTCGCACAGCAGGTCAATGGCAGAGCAGGGATAGAACCTATATCTCCTTACTCCCCGTCCAGTGCCCTCTCCACTGCCCAGTCAAGTCTCGACCACCTGGCAGCAATGCTGATCCCTACAAGTGGGAGAGACGCTGTGCTGGGCAGGGCAGCTAATGCTCATGGTGGAAGAACAGAGTTAGTCACAGGCAGGGTGACCAGACAGCAAGTGTGAAAAATCGGGACAGGGGGTGGGGGGTAATAGGAGCCTCTATAAGAAACCTCAAGAGGTCATCTAAATCCCTAAATCTCCCCCCTGACCTTTGTGTCAAGACCCAGAAAAAAGCCCTCAAGGAAGGTCCACCACACCCCCTAGTTAACCATTTTTCAGTTTAACCCCACCCTACTAGTGAAAGTTTTTCCTATTCCCAACCTAAACCTTCCCCCTTCAGACTTGAGACCATTTTGTTGTTCTGTCATCTTCCTCTCTTCTAGAGAACAGTCCCATCCCATCTGGAACCCCCCCCCCTTAGGTGAAAGCAGCTAGCAATCCCTCCCCCTTCTTCTTCTCTCTTCTCAAGATCCCAGTTCCCCAGTCCCCCCTCCTCATCATCATCCCTCATCCAGCCCCCTAATCATTTTTTTTGCCTTGTCCTTCTCTCTCTCTCTTCCAATTTATCCACATCCTTCTTGTAGTGTGGGGCCCAAAACTGGACACAGTTATATAGGAGCCTATATAAGAAAAAGACCCCAAAATCGGGACTGTCCCTATAAAATTGGGACATCTGGTCACCCTAGTCACAGGGCAGCCCTCTGTGACTCATACCCCTCTCTGCTTATGTACCAGAACGGAGCTGCGAGAGAGCCCTCCATGCAGAAGCTGCTGCTGGAAACACATTTGCTTGGGGCCCCTGCTATCAGCTGATCCAGGTCTTAGTCCTCCCCTGCCTGTGTGATGGCATGTGATATTAACCACATGCACTAATCTGCTGAGCTCAGGGAGCCGGCTGCCCAGTGCCGCCCAGCTCCTGGAAAGCCAGCAGTGCTGAGTACGCCAGTGGGAGCAAAGACCAAATTCTGCGTCTGAGCCAGTCAACAGATGGCAGGAATTAGGAGTGAGACGGTGACAGTTTCTTTGGGTTGGAAATCCCTGCGGTAGCAGCTGCTGAGGCTGCTGGGTAAGGGTGAGTGAAGCCAGTCCAACTGCGGGAAGAGCGTGGTGGGGACTGCACTTGGGGTGGACGGCCAGAGAAATTCCACACCTTCGCCCCACCAGCCCACACCGAGCTAACACCCATCAGTGCTGCATGGAGGCTCCTGCCCTGCCCTCAATGTGGCAGCCTTCCCAAGCTCTCACAGTGGGGTGGAGCCGATCGCGTTGGTCTCAGGCGCCTGGCACTCTGCTGTGCTGTCTGGTCCTGCACAGTAAAGCCAGCACTGTGCTGCCTAGGCAGTGACCTGCTGTGACGAAGTGGGAATGTTCTTGATGTGTTCTTTGAATACTGAGTGGGGAGTATTGACCTGGGAAGGTTGCAGGGGAGTTTGGCTGGGACTGTCTGCTTTGGGGAAGGGAGGATATCTGAGCGTGTAACATGAGAACCCAGGAGCGGGGTTGGAGGCCAGGTAACACCTCTGACCAGGAAAATGGACAAAGGACACAAAGGCTGGGGGAGGAGCTGAGGGGAGGCTGAGTGAGACGGCTGGAGGGAGTTTCAGTTTGGAGCTGGCTGGGAAAAGGAGAAGGGTGCCCCGATGGGGCGTGGGCTTCCCAATGGGGCTGTGGCCTCTGTGGGGCCCCCAGGTGGACCTAACTAAAAGGGGTCCTGTTGTCTGTACCGGCAAGCCCTGTTTTGGACTGTGTTCCTGTCGTCTAAATAAACCTCTGTTTTACTGGCTGGCTGAGAGTCACGGTGAATCGCAGGAAGCCGGGGGTGCAGGGCCTTGTCTCCCCCACACTCCGTGACACCTGCGTGTGCTCCCTCCCTCTGGGCTGGATCGAGGTGCTGCCAAGCTGCACAGGAGTCCACAACCCTCAGACCAGTCTGGTTGCCCTCGGTGCCCTGTACAAGGTGGGAACCGGCTGGGCCTGTGGGATCTCCCATGGTGATCGCAGCCTGATGATTCTGCATGCTAGGTCCCCCATGCCGTATGCAGCAGTCAGGTGAAGTGTGTGTGTGGGGCGGGGGCGGGGGGCAGGGGACAGCCCTGGGCACAGGAACAGGCATAGCGGGAGAGAGGTGTTGGAGGGCCAGTGGGAAGTGCATATGCCAGCAAATGAAGCTAGTGGGAATGGCTGCACTGACTGCTGGGGATGGCCCGGGTAGCCCGTGTGCAGTAGGAAGCGCTAGCCTCCAGGCCGCCGAACTGTGCTCGTGTTCCATCTCTGCAGACCCCTGGAGCAGGTTCTGGTGGTTGTGAGCGGTGACAAGGAGTCAGACCCCCTGGGTTCTGTTCCCACTGTGCCACTGACCCGATGGGCGGGACGCTCGCCTGCCTCCCAGGGAGGCTGTGGTGCTCCAAGGGGTGTGGCCCTGGGGCGGAAGGGAAGGAGGAGGAGAGCGCGTGGCAACCTGGCAGCAGACGTGCTTTGTGCATGGAATGGGTGCAGCATGGATAGCAGCGATTTCTGCCCCTGGAGCTCCACCCCGCTGGCGGGTGGGGAGCGCTCTAGCAGCGAGAGGGGAGTCTCTGCTGAGATGGCCATTGAGGGGCCGGCTGGGGGGGGTCTTTGATATGGGTGCTCGTCCATTTCCGGTGGGAGTGAGACCACTCGTGCTGACCAGTCCTCAGTCTGGGCAAGGCGGGCTCCAGATCAGTGCTGGACTCGTGTAGGTGTCAGGGAGGTGGGAGACTTTGAATAATGCTCCACTTCCACACCAGAATCCTGTCTCCTGCCCTGTGTCCGCCCCCCCCCCCCCGCCCCACCTCGCTCAGAGTTGGTGGTGGTTCTAACCCTGGCAGCTCTGGGCCAGGGAGGGTCGGGAGGGAATCCCTCTGCCTGCTAGACTCCCATTTCGCTTCCTGCCTGCCTCTCTCTCACTGTCTGTGCTCCTGTGCTTACAGGGATTAACGGTGATTCCGTATCCCCTGATTTCTGCAGGAGCCACCCTCAGGGCTCCCCCTTCTGCAGGAACTTGTGGTTCTCAGAAATGTAGGAGAACTTTTCAGCAAGAGACGCGCAGGCTGTTTTTTCTCTTAACCCTTCGGGTGCTGGCCTTTCCTACGGAGGCAGCCGAACAGAGAGCTAGGAGGCCATGGTATGGGCTATGGGTTACTTCCAGTTGTATTGCAGATGTGCCTGGAGGCCCCAGTCAGGGTAGCATCCCATTGCTCTAGGCGCTGGACTCGGGAAACGGAAGACGGCCCTGTCCCAAAGAGCCGGGAAGGTGGCAGGGTTGGAGGGGCTGGCGGCGGTGCATTGGGCACACAGGCACCCATTGGGAGCAGATTTACTGAGCTGTTGCCTGCTGTGTTAGCAGCGGGGCTCTGCATTCAGTGGGGTTGCAAGCAGGTGGCCCTTCACTCACTGCCAAGCTGTCGTCCTCTTTCTTAGAGCCCTTTTCCCCCGTCCAGGATTCTTGGTGTCTCTGGCCAGCAGCATGAGGCTGCGTTCCCCTCCTCCTGCCCTGCAGCGAGCCAGGGACAGCCAGGTGTGCTGGCTCCAGCTCACCGAACTGCCCTTCCGCTGGGATTCCCAGAGAGGCCTCGGAAATACACAGGGGAGCACCTCGTGGGCTTCAAACCTGCGGCTCTTGCGGTTCCAGATGTTCCCAGTTTCTCCTGCTCAGAGTTGTGTAACAATTGAGTCAACTTGAATCTTTTCCCGCTGGAGAGAGGAGTAGTGGGGCCCTCCCTCCGTCTGCCGCACTTAACCCCTTGCTGGTGGGACGTTAGATTTTGGCAAGATGGGTATATAGGGCAGCAGGGGAGAGCAGTGCCACCTGTCCAGATTTTCCCAGGATCGTCCCCTTTTTTGTCCCGGGAAATCTGTAAGGGTTCTCAGTGCAGGGCTGGGGTGCGTGTGCTCCGAGGCTGGCTGGGGAAGGAGACCGCATCGAGCTTTCCCTAAGAAAACATACCTGGTTTTCGTTAAGCCGCCCAGAGGGAGCCTTGCCTCACTGAACGCAGCCGCTGGCTGCCTGGTGCTTATACAGCACATGTGAGAGGGGATTTGGAGTGACCAATCAGGCTGGAATGGATAGAAGATAACAGGAGAAGGTGCCCTCTGCTCTGTGGGTGGGTTGTGTCTGAAATCAGCAATGGTACCAAGTGAAGGGTGGGAAACGGGGACTTTCTACTCTGGTGGCTGGGATTTGTCCGGTGCGCAAGATGAATGCACTGCTCTTAATGAAAGCAAGAGTCACTGCAGTGCAATAATTCCTAGGCTGGTAACGCCTAGCCGGTAGATATTCAGTATTCTCTTACTTCATGTAGTGCTCCGTAGCCCTGAGGATGGTCTTTGCAGCCTGCCTCTCTGTCTGTGTCTATCTAAAATACAGGCTCTGGCTCCTTCGCTCTGCAGCCCATCAAAGGCTGCGTCAGGCCAGGGGAGAATTCCCACGGGGCAGGGGCAGAGTAGGGTGGCCATAGGCAAGCTCCGCTGTCAGTGGTGTGCTAGGAGTAGGGCCGTAAGGGTCTGGGATTCCAGGTTTGTGCTGCATCTCCAAGAGGCACCCACAGAAATCACTTCATCCGGCAATGAAATGTGGCCATTTCTGGAGTGGGATGTCGCAGCTGCTCAACAGCACTCAGCTCTGCACCACAGCTCAGGAGAGGAACTGAGGAAAAAAGGCTGAACTGCGGGAGGCAGGTACATACGAACATGAGAACGGCTATGCTGGGTCAGACCAAAGGTCCATCTAGTTCCACAGGCTGACTGTGTGTTGTGGGAAGAAATACGTCCTTTTGTTTGTTTTAAACCTGTTGCCTATTAATTTCATTTGGTGACACCTCCACCCCAGTCATGATTTTATAGACCTCTATCATATCCCCTTGTCTCTTTTCCAAGCTGAAAAGTCCCAGTCTTATTAATTTCTCCTTGTATGGCAGCCGTTCCATACCCCTAATAATTTTAGTTGCCCTTTTCTGAACCTTTTCCAATTCCAATACATATTTTTTGAGATGGGACGACCACATCTGCATGCAGAATTCCAGATGTGGGCTGCCATGGATTTCTGTGAAGGCAATATGATATTTTCTATCTTATTATCTAGCCCTCTCTTAATGATGCCTAACATTCTCTTAGCTTTTTTGACTGCTGCTGAATATTGAGTGGATGTTTTCAGAGAACTATCCACAATGACTCCAAGATCTCTTTCTTGAGTGGTAACAGCTAATTTAGACTCCATCATTTTTTATGTATAGTTGGGATTGTTTTCCAACGTGCATCACTTTGCATTTCTCAACATTGAATTTCATCTGCCGTTTTGTTACCGAGTTTTGTGAGATCCCTTTGTAGCTCTTCACAGTCTGCCTGGGAGTTGACTATCTTGAGCAATTTTGTATCATCTGCAAATTTTGCCACCTCACTGTTTACCCCTTTTTCCAGATCATTTATGAATATATTGAACAGGACTGGGCTCAATTCTACCCAGTCCCTAGAACAGCTGCTCTGCTAGCAGAGCAGGCCAAGGAAACATACAGCTGGTCCCCGGTATATGTCAGGGTTGTGTTCTTGAAAAGGGCAATGGATGTATACCAGGGACCCACCAGTTCAGTTCTGTACAGTACTCCTCTGAGAGTGCCCTGTCCCTGCTCCTCCCTCTCCTATAGGCACGGGGACTAGGGGTCCGGGGGATGCTGCAGCACCCTCAGGTTTTACACGGGGCTGCTGGCCCCACGCCCAGGCTTCCACTGCCCAGCCCGGGGCTTGGGTCCCGGCCACCAGCCCTGCTCTTTGGCTGCTGGCCCCATGCCTGGGGCCCTGTGCCCGGGACTCTGTTCCCTGGCCCTGCACCTGGGGCTCGGGTCCTGGCTGCTGGCCCCGCTTCCCAGCTGCCGCGCCCAGGGCTCTGCTCTTGTGGCGCTGGCCCCGCTCCCTGGCACCATGTCTGGGGCCCCGCACCCAGCCCCCCACTCCTAGGGCTCTGCTCCTGGGGTCCTGGCCACTGGCCCCCCACGGCCAGGGGTCTGCCCCTGGCCCTGCTCGCGGGGTTCTGGCTGCGTGTCCTGGGCTCCACTCCGGGCCCCGTGCCCACCCCCAGCCTTTGCCTCCTTACCTCTGTCGGGTCCCCCCCGTACTGGAGACACAGCACTGCTCCCAGCCCCAGCTAGGGGTGGGGGATAGGGGTAATGGAGCTAGCTTTCAGCACCCCCATCAAAGGGTTCCAGTGCCACTGCCCTCTCCCCCCTGCACTTCCTAAATGCTGCTGAACAGCTGATTGCGGCAGGCAGGAGGCACTGGGGGTGGAGGAGGGAGTTGATTGACGGCCCTGCAGGCCACTGGAAGACAAAAGTACACGCTATACAATAGGGAAACATATTTCAATTCACCTCAGTCCCGATCCGCGTATCCGTCGTTTGCAACCTTCAGGACAGTACTGTTCCCCTATTGATGAGCGACAAATATGTGAAACCACGGATAAGGGGAAGACGTATACCAGAGACCCCCAGTCGTACTCCACCCAGCCAAGGGCAGTATTCTAGACGTCTCATCGTGTGCTCTCCTCCCGCTGCGGCTGGTGGATGGAGTTATTCCTTGCTTCCTATACGTTGTGATGAAACGAGCTAATGCTCAGAAAAGATATAGGAGGGAATGATCTCATTGTTTTATGGCAGCATTCAGGACATCGATTGGTCCATTAATAACCCTTCCCATGGCCCGCTCTCCCAATAAACCACTTGACTATTGATAAAATGCTTGCTAGTAGGTTGAAGAGTGCAAAAGTCCTTTAGGCTACAATTAGGCATCTAAAACAAACACAGTTCCAGCTAATTAATCTCTGATAAACACGCCAGCTCTAGAAGGCACAAAACCTGTGCGTGGACTGAGGCTCTCTTGTGGTGATGCCTGGATGTTGTGATGCTACTAGAGCAGTTCAAGAATTTTTCTTTCTTTTTTCTCTTTTACAGAAAATGTGGTTTCTGTAAAATTTAAATTTTCCATTGGGGGAATATCTATCTATCTATCTATCTATCTATCTATCTATCTATCTATCTATCTATCTATCTATCTATCATCAAAACTTTTGGTTTCAGAATGAAACTTTTTGGGTCAATTAATGTCAAATTAACCAATGTCAGCCTGGGCTGCCATGGTACCGTGTCCCCCCAGTTCTCCCAGGTGCCTGGTTTCCTGTCTGGACTGTGGTGCACCATGGGCTCCCCCATGGATGAGCCATGGAGGCACATCGTGGGAGTCCCATGAGCACAGTGCATTGTGCCAGGTGTAATCTGGCTGGGTTCTCATCCAGGTTCTGCCACTGCCTCTGTGGGTGATCTTACGCATATGACTTGTGCCTCCATTTCCTTCCCCGCAGGGTGTTGGGTGTAGTGCAGGGGTCGGCAACCTTTCAGAAGCGGTGTGCCGAGTCTTCATTTATTCATTCTAATTTAAGGTTTTGCGTGCCAGTAATACATTTTAATGTTTTTTAGAAGGTCTCTCTCTGTAAGTCTATTATATAACTAAACTATTGTTGTATTGTAAAATAAACAAGGTTTTCAAAATGTTTAAGAAGCTTCTTTTAAAATTAAATTAAAATGTTGATCTTATGCCGCCGGCCCACTCCGGCCGCTGCTGGTCTGGGGTTTTGTTCACCTGGGCTAGCAGCGGGCTGAGTGGGGCCTGTGGCCAGGACCTCGGCTGGCAAAGGTCCGGCAGCCAGGACCCCAGACTGGCAGCAGGCTATGCGGGGCCAGCAGCCGGGATCCCAGACTGGCAGTGGGCTGAGTGGCTCAGCCCACTGCTGCTCAGGGGTTCCATCCGCCGGCTCCTGCCAGCCGGGATCCTGGCTGCCAGACTCTCTCAGCCCGCTGCCAGTCTGGGGTCCTGCCCCTACCCACATACAGTGGGTACCTACCTTCTCCCTGGTTCTGGCCATTCTCTTCCTCTCTCTGCACTGAGCTGAGGGTGGGAGTGCACTGAGCACAAGACTGGAGGTGAAGGGTCTGGCCAGGAACTAGAATGAGGGAGGGGGCTCAGGGTTGGGGCAGGAGGTTTGGGTGTGGGGTACTTATCTGGGCAGCTCCCATCTGGGGCGAGGGGTGCAGGTGGGAATGTGGTGGGGGGGTGCAAGAGCTCCCATTTGGTGCCCAGGGTGGGGATGTGGGGGGTGCATGGGGGGTCGGGGAGCTGGGTATGTGAGGGGGGTGCAAGAGTCAGGGCAGAGGGCTGGGGGCATGTGAGGGGGGTGCAGGTGTCAGGGCAGGGGG
Source organism: Mauremys reevesii (assembly GCF_016161935.1). Taxonomy (NCBI): domain Eukaryota; kingdom Metazoa; phylum Chordata; order Testudines; family Geoemydidae; genus Mauremys; species Mauremys reevesii. The sequence continues at coordinate 15,700,151 of NC_052634.1, read as the reverse complement.
GCGCTGGGTATGTGTGCGGGTGCCAGAGTCAGGGCTGGGGTTGTGGAGGGGGGGTGAAGGAGTCAAGCAGAGGGATGAGTGTGTGTGAGGGTGGGGTACAGGGCTCAGGGCACAGGCCTGGGGGGGGTGCGGGGCTGTGGGGCTCAGGGCAGAGGGCTGGGTGTGTGTGTGTGTGTGGGGGGGTCAGGGCAGAGCCCCCCCCCTCCTGTGGCCCCCCAGCCAGCTCACCCACTCGGGGCCCCGTGGCGCACTGCACGAGCGCAATTAGCGCCCCCCGGCAAGGGAGTCCCCTCTGGCTGTGTCTGGAGGAGCCGCTCCAGGCGGCGCATGACCCCGCGGTATGCGAGCTCCTCGCCCCAGGGCTCTCTGCCCACCACTGATTCCTGCTCGCCCACACCTGCTACACGCTGAGTTCCACCGGGCCGCGGGGCTCTCCGCTCCTCCCAACTCTCAAACAGCAGGTACCGATCCATGGCCGCAGCCGGGGGCCTCCTCCCCGGGACGCTCAGCAGCCGGCGCTGCTGCCGCTGCCAGCTTCTCCCGCCTCCACCGCCCCCGTGTACTGCCGCCGGGGGTCGGGACCAGGTCCCGCCACAAACCCGCTCCCCCGGCGGGCCGCCAATCTGCCATGGCCAGCTATACCAAGGCGGCCCAGGTGAGCGGGCCCCTCTGCGCCCCCGGGCAGGGCTCCTCGCCGGGTGAGGGGACGCGGGAGCCCCCGGGCAGGCCGCTGAGGCGGCTCCTCTCTCGGGGGGCACGGGCTCTGCTCCTCACTGGCTATGTGTCCTCGGGACTCCGGCAGGCAACAGCGTACCGTTAAAAATTGGCTCGCATGCCGTCTTTGGTACGCGTGCCATAGGTTGCCGACCCCTGATGTAGTGTCTGTACGTGCTCTGAAGATACAGAAAGCCAGGGAGTTTAAGTGCTAAGTAGAAAGGCCCCGGAGAGGTTCAGTAGCCCTAGTGGGAAATTCTAGTCCTTCATTCAAAACAGCAGGATCCAGCCTTTTCCTAACCTCCTCTTGTGCTCCTGCTACCCGGCCTTCCATGGGATTGTCCTCCAGGTTGTGCTTTCCCCACAGGGCGGTGGCCCCAGCAGCGTGTGGGCAAAACAGCGCCAGGATCATGTGAGAGCAGCCGTGCCAGGAAGTTAAAAGCCCATTATGCTGGCTTGGGGGAGCATTTAGCCTCATTAAGGAATCCTGTGATCCATGGCTTTAAATCACAAGGCTTTGTGTTGGCAACGACTTCAGTCTAACTGATCTCAGAGCTTCACTCGGTCATACTGGGGTTCTCTCCAGTCTCGGAGAATGACCGTGCGTGGTACCTTTTGTAGTGACTGTGCCAGCTGGAGGCATTTAGGAGGTGCTGTTAAGCCTCAAATGGCCCCCCACCACCCTGTAATGTTAAGGCTGTGCCTTGGAGGTTTGTGTTGTGCTGATATGCGTGGATGCCGAAGCAGACGTGAGATCGCTAGCTGTGCAAGGCCCACTATGCCAGAGGAATGTGGCGATCTTGTGGCAGACTCCACTTGGCGTCGTCGTGCCGGGTTGTGAAGTAGCTGGGTAACATCGAGGTGCTCCGTTCCAATGTGACATGGTTTTCTGAGCGAGATGTGATTGGTCTCTGGAGTCCCGTGAGCAAGGATGGTAGGATCGTCAGAAGAAACAGCCGGAAGTGAGGTGTATAAAGGGCATGCCCCTGCTGGGGAATCCAGTTTCATTGTATCTTTGGCTTGCTGAATTATCTTCTTGGGAGTTTTCTGCAGGTGTTGGCGTATCTGGCTGGTTGGAGCCAAAGTCTTTGTAGGAATGGGTGGTACTGTGGGGAAATAGTCTATGCCTGCCTTGTTGCTGGCTTGCCTCAGGTTGGTATTGCTTATAGATTCATAGATTCTAGGACTGGAAGGGACCTCGGGAGGTCATCGAGTCCAGTCCCCTGCCCTCATGGCAGGACCAAATACTGTCTAGACCGTCCCTGATAGACATTTATCTAACCTACTCTTAAATATCTCCAGAGATGGAGATTCCACAACCTCCCTAGGCAATTTATTCTTAGTGGACTTTGGCTCTCCGTCAACAGTTCTTGTGTATGTGCGCGCACGCCCGTGCGTTTGTGCATCCATCTGTCCCCTGTGCTTTCTGCATGATTACGTTTTGTTTCCCTCACTCCTCCCTTTGTATGCTGCTCCTGGAGGCACCTGTACGTTTAAGGAGAGGGCAGAAGCTGGGTTTCAGATGGGAGGTGGAGCCAGTCCCCTGTCCTCCAGTGCTGAGCGAGCCAGGGAGCCGTGGCAACCCCCCTCCCAGAGGCGGCTGGAATCCCCTCGGCAATGGAGAGATGTTTCTGTGCTCTCCTGGGTCCTCGCAGAATGAGACTGGTCCCCGAGTTGTTCCGAGTGGCCCTGACCTGCTCGGCAGAGGGTGAGGGCACGTGGGGCAAGGCCAGCATCTCGGAGCAGGACCAGACATTTGTCAGCTTAGTGTGTCCATCAAAATAGCCCCCAAACCAGGCTCAAAATGCCAAACTGTTGTTTGTCCAGAGTCACCAGGGGCAGGGGAAACGCCTCTGGTGCAGGATGATGTGCAAGATCTCCCAGCAAACGCTCTTGTCAGTGGGGTCTGGGTACAGGCGCTCAGGATGTACAAGGGAGTAGAATAGATCCCCATGCCCCGGGGGCTGCTTACTCCGGATGCACTTACCAGCTGCTAATGACAGATTCAAGACCCTTTCTGGGTGGGATGTATTGAGTCCAACTGGTTCACCTGCCCCCCAGCCCCAATTTCCCTTCTGATCCCCTTTAGGATGAAATGTAACATTCAGGCCTTGACCACCTGTGACATTAAGGATCCAATGGCATGTTTCATGAGTGATGGGGGGCTTGCCCCAGGGTCCTGGCCAAATCCCTGCTTGCTCCCTCTTAGCTTCCCCTTGCAGTTTCAAGTGGATTTGGGTTTCTTCTTCACTTACTGCCCTAAACTCCCATGTCATGTACCTGAGAGCGGCTGCAATTCCCGGCAGAGGTGGCTGCGTTTCCCTGTTGGGGTGTCATAAATCATGTCACTGAGTGGGGTAGAATGATGTTGATACTGGCACGATCTTCATAACTCCACGGTGGCTCCACCAGTGTCTCCACCCTCTCAGATTCCTCTCATTTGATGTGTTCATTGCATTGACGTACCTGAGGTTTACAAAGGGGTGTGTGTGTACGAGAGAGAACTAGTTGTGCTGTTTTCAGCTGGCATACACTTCTTGGATGTGTTGAAGCTTCCAAGCCACACTTTTCAGGACACGTTTCATTTACACCGCAGTGCCAATCCCTGCTAAGTAAATTGTCCGGTGGCTGTTTGAGCATGCTGACGTTGCCATGTGAAAATGCGTTGATCACATAGTTAAATAGGCCAGACAAACTGCTCTTCAGTCTGTTTATGGAGCACGTGCACCAACTGATTGACCAATAAATGGAGCCTCGCTATTTGAGCTTTGCATTGCTTGGGATGAAAGCTACCGCATGCACGCTAAGCGATGCTCTACAGCGGCCATCTGAGACGCAAGTCCAGAGCTGCTACGTAGCACCAGAGCATGGAGCTGGAGCTGCTGGATCACAGACCTCACCCTCAGGGCAAGGTTGGGGGTGGTCCATCATTGAGGAGTCTTTGTTTCCCTCAGTGGCCAAGCACGGTGAGGAGCCAGCTGTACCCCCAGCCTATTGGAGAGGAGCAGCACAGAGCAGGCTCTACTTCACTGGACAATTTTACATCTGAATTCACGAGCCACAAATTGGGATCTATATCTCCTACCTAAGGTCATGTTGGGAGGGTCCAGATTCTAGTTAGGGCCTGTCTCTCAGATGAATATCTGTGAACCGCTTTGGGGTGCTTACATGGCATAAAGACGTTTGAAATATTGTCATCCGTAGTTATAGAAGGCATCACCGGGTGGCGCTGTTACAGTCTTCCAAGTTCTTTCTTGAGATATGTCTACACTACCCGCCGGTTCGGAGGGCAGCGATCGATCCAGCAGGGGGTCAATTTATCGCGTCTAGTCTAAACGTGATAAATCGATCCCCGAGCGCTCTCCCATCGACTCCTGTACTCCAGCTTGGCGAGAGGGAGCGGCACAGTAAGTGGATCTAAGTACGTCGACTTCAGCTGCATTATTCACATAGCTGAAGTTGCGTAACTTAGATCGATTCCTCCCCCCAGTGTAGACCAGGCCTTAGCATGTGAGCAAATGTTCATCCCTGTGAAGACATGCTTTGTTTAGTTTTTATTGTATACATTTCTGCATAGAAAGAGCTGTGTCAGCTGCAGGAGAGTTTGCATTTTGTTTTAGGATGTAACTAGAGTAAATTCTTGGGGCAGAGCTGCTTCCTAGGAACACGGCATTGGTGCTAGGCTGTGATTCCCGGTAGAGCGGATTGCCCTGCATGCTGTTTGACCATCTCCTTCCAGGGCTGTTGGATGGGTGTAAATAAGACAAGCTATACTTAGAATAAGTCCAGATTCCACACTACTGATTTCTTTTCCACCAGGAAGCTGACTAGCAGGTAGGTGACTGTGGCCTTGTATTGCTCAGCACAGGGAACAGACCCTGGTGTCAGAAGGGCCAACAGTAGGAAACGGGATAACCCAGAGAATCTTTGGCTCAGGATTGTGTGCCCTACAAGCTGCAGTATCATGGCTTTCAGGGTCGAGCGAAGTGGTGTGTTGTCTTAATTTTAACCAGTCTCTGCTGAGCAGCCGCAAACCACTGGATTCTCCTGTTCCGACCTGGCTGATAACTTGCTACAGACTAAGCTGGTCAGGAAGCAAGGCCATGCAAACAGCTGCATTTGCTAATTAACAGCCTCCTAATGCATATTATTGTTATCTTTTATTGTTTACAACAAAGATTCCCCTGTATTTACGAGGACACTTTTATAGAATTGCTTATATTAACTAAAAAAAAAAGAGCCAATCCAGAGCCCTCCTGTGATTTTGTTTCTTGATTTATGGGTATAATGACTTCATTGCTAGTAAAGACACGGTCCCAATGTTGTCTAGTAAAATGGAAATAAACGAGGCTCCAGAAACAGTAACTTTATTTTCCTTTTAAACCATTTTCACCAATTAGGGCTTAAGAATTTGTTTGCCTTGCTGGGGTGACTACAAAGTCTGGCCCCTCTCTCCCGGGAGCTGCGTTATTGAAAACACAGATCTCTGATTGCCTTTTCCCTTGCAGGATCTGCAAGGGGGAGGCTGCATTCACAGTGCTGTCCACAGTCACTGCCGATTTCCTGGAAGACGGGAAATTGACCATCTGTTGTGCAAAGCCTAAAATCTCCCTAAACAATGTGAAATTCAAACTTTCTGCCAGTGCTGAGCTTTGTGCAAACAGGGCTTGGAATCCAGGGGCCAGACCCTCAGCTGATGTAAATTGGTGTAGTTCCGTTGGCTTCACAAACCTGAAGACCTTGCCCGGTGCTGGGGGAAAATCAGAATGTGGGCTTGGTCTGACGGAGGGAAGGGAATGTGATGGTTGTCTGGCAGGCAAGCATGGGACACCTTCCAGATCTGAGGAGTGTTGCAGTTGTCTTAGTGTGCCGGTCCCCTGGGCAAGGCCTGAGCGATTCCTTTTTCCACGCTCTGCAGGAATGCTAAGTGCAGGGGTATAAAACTGGTGAAACTGCATCTACGCAGCAAAATGAACTCAGATGAACAAAACCGTTTGGATAGGAAAAATTCCGGAATGTGTGCTTTTTGTATCATCTCTTTTTATTTCTTTTGCCAGACAACCTAAAGCACTTCAGGGCAAGAAAGATACAGCTGTTCTATTTATAGCTGGCACCACAGCTGAGCAACGTAGTTCACACCGCAGCTTAGCGATTCATAAACATAGAGTGCTATGCAATGTTTATGCAGAAATATTTCAGAACTGGGGAGGAAGGAAGGGCATTACATTTGAGACTGGGAATCACAGCCTCCGCTCCAGCTGTTGACATACCCAAAGAGTATGGCAGTGTAAAGTATTTTTGTGCGGGTGGAAACAATATGGTAGAGACCTTGCAGATTCTCGGAGAGTTCAGGATGTTCTAGACGTGTTCAGAAGCTTGTGTCCCATGCTGAGGTGTGTGTGTGTGTGTGTGTGTGTGTGTGTTTAGATTTGTCATCTGTGTACAAAGCCCAGGCTGTGGGATGAGAGGCGATCTAGTCTGGACCTCAAGGTTGAATGTCTGTAGAAATGATCCACCTTTCCGTTGATTTGTTTCGGGTTGTCCTTGTAGATAAGAAGCGAGCTTACCAAGTCTGAGATAACTAGCTCAAGTTTCCAGGTGTCAGCTGGGGGATTTGTGTTGGCACCACATTTCGGTTTTATGTATATTATTCTTTTCCTATTGGTGCAGATGTGGTTTTTTTGTAACATCAGTTTCACCCGCTCACGGAGCAACTGTTCCTGCTCCCTAGCATGCTAAAGCTGTGGTGGAAATGATGGTGGGGCTGTTCGATTATGTTGATTTTATTGAAACTTGCTTGAAAAGAACTCCCCTTCTTCATTGTTGGAATTTTCCATAGCACCAAGTCTAACAAACTGAAAAGTGAGTGGAAATTTTTCTTTAGGTGTGTGCTGTAACCTTTCGACTCTCTCGTATGGTTGATCATAAACACATTTCACTGGGTCAGTTTTGGTTCTGACCTATAAAATCTGCACCCACACCCACACCCTTTTTTTTTAAATTTTTTATTTTTTTTGCTTTGAGCAAACAAATTTTTCCCCCCAAGGGAAAAACCAAAATTATGCAGGTCTCTGGTCTCCTCCCAACCCCTGTGGGGATCTTATGTGGCCTCTGTCACTTTGGTATTTGCACGCTGCACTCCTTACTGTGTGTGATTGTTTCCAACAATCCGGTGAAGTAGGACAGGCTTGTTATCCCGGTTTTACAGATCCATCACACCAATTAAGAGAGGTCTCTTCAAAAGAGCTGATGGGTGCTGAACTCTTCTGAAAACCTGTCCCCAACTGCAGGCTCCATCAAGGTTTCACAAGGAGCGTCTGGCTGGGCTGTGAACCCAACCCAGTTCAAAGCCTCAGCCACAGGCCCTCCTTCCTGAGGCCACCGTAGGCCCCTCCTTGGGGCGAACAGCCTGTGTGTAATGCCGGTCCCTGATCTCTCCTTCCATCCCTGATCCTCCCACAGGATCCAGGAGCTTGCTGTTTGGGAACCAAATGAGCCTATTTTGCATGTCCAATTCCAGGAACCCGCCCTGCAGGTAATTCCGATACGCAGCAGCCTCCAACTAGAAGAAGAGTCCAACTGGAAATGTGTTACCGAAGAGCCAGCATATTTCCTTCGTAGTCAGACCAAGTATAAAGGGTGGGGTTAACATCTGGAGACTAAGGCCCAGATCCTCAAAGGTATTTAAGTGTCCAACTCCAATGGGAGTTAGGTACCCGAAAACCCATGGGGAAGGTTGGATGTTGCGTGTGGCTTTCTCCTTGGCAAAGTGGCAAACCTGCCGGAGTTCTAAACTCTCTGTGTCTCCTTGGCTGCCCTTTTGCAGCTGGCACCGATGAGCTCCAAATCAATCCGTATCTGTGTCGAGCCCGCACCCGGAATGCTGGGCACGGCCTTGCTGATGACTCAGTGCCAAAGAGACCAGGAGGAGAGGTTCGAAGGGAGGGCAGCCAAACTCTCCGGAGGACTTGAGGCTAGCTCTGATCAGGAAGGGTAAAGGAATGTAAAGAAAGGAGCGATGGGGAAGACAACATCAGTGGGAGAGTGACTGGTTCCCACACAGCTCGGCTGTAGTTTGTCACATCTCACCCACAGCCCCCTCTGCTGTCCCAGTCCCCTGCTCTTCGGTACAGCTCTGAATCCTGTCCTGAGCTCCCCCCGCAGCTCTGCCGATGCCCCGCAATCTTGACCTGCCACATCCCTGCTAGTTCAGTCCTGCCCCCTCCCTTCCATGCAGCTCTGCTCCTGTGCGTCAATTCAGCTGTGCAGTATCAACTCCAGGTCAGACGGATCCTGCCTGTTCCATCCCATTGTGTCCTGTTACAAATGAACCCCCCCTCTGTTGGGGGAGGCCCGCACTCTTGTACCTTGCCACTAGCTTTGTTGTTCCCTTGGAGATGAATGTGTCACTATGTCTATTCTCCGTCACTGGCCATTTTAAAATCCAGATTGGAGGTCTGGCTGAAAGCTCTGCTCTAGGAATTATTTTGGGGCTGTTCTCTGGCCTGTGTCATACAGGAGGTGGGACAGATGATCACCATGGTCCCTGCTGGCCTTGGAATCCATGACTATTAAAAGCATTTTTGAATGTTTAACAATAGCTGTTGAAGCTTGTACTTGTGAAATCGCCTCCCCCGCAGATCCCGGACTCAAACTTGAGGGGCTGAAACTAAAAACTCCTTCTGGAGTGTCTCTGAACTCTTTAAATATTGAACCAAGTCTCTCCTCTCTTTTCCATCGTTGAATGTTTCTATTTTTTCTCCACTTAAGCTGTGGGAGAGAGAAATTCATTCAAACTTCATGCTTTAATTCCCACCCCCCCTTCTCCCCTGCAGCAGCTGTACAAATATAGTTCTTAAGCAGCTGAACAAACATCAGAAATAAAATAAAATAAAATCCCCCCCCGCCTCAAAAAAACCCAAAAACGTCTCTGCTAGCTCAGCCTGGATTCTGTAATGTTACATAGAATCAGAGAAGATTAGGGTTGGAAGAGACCTCAGGAGGTCATCTAGTCCAACCCCCTGCTCAAAGCAGGACCAACGCCCACTAAATCAATATCCCCACTAAAACTACATCACCCAGCCTGCCTGCCAGCTCCTTTCATCCGGGGCTGGGCGAGGGGAGCTCCTCTTAGACATTGCAGACTCCACCCCTCCCTCCCCCAACCAAACATCTCTTGAGCCAGGTGAGCCGGTGCAGCAGGCTTGGTGGCTGTTGGCACTCTGCATAGGCAGCCCCTAAAAAGCATGTCTCCTCCCAGATTGCGGGGAGGGGAGATCCTTTTCTCAGGTAGCTACTCTGCAAGGAAGTCCACGGTAGGGAGATGCATCCTACAGGGACGGGGTAGACACTGCTGTACAGCCACGCCAGCAGCAGGAGGGCAGGTGCCGTTGTGCCTTCTGCCAGGGATAAATGACTGTGGTTCTGCTTCCGGAGTTCCACCTGCATCGTTATGCCAGGGCCTGGGCCTGGCTAAGAAACAGACTGTGAGGTCCTGTAACAACATCCAGGACTTAGCCCCTCAGCTGCCTGGGACAAAGCACTTGCTGTGGGGCAGAACGCCACCCGTCACGCTGCCGTTAGAGCAGTGCTGAGTATATCTGGTTAGAATGCAGCTGCTGTCCTGAAAGCGTTGAGAAGTTGGTTGCCCCTTTTGGTATTCACACCAACTGCTACTAGCTTTCTTCTTCTCTGCCTCGATCACAGGTTTGGGCTTCCCACCTAGGATGTACCTTTCTACTTCCTCAGGAACACCCTCTAAGAACTGCTCCATTTGTATGAGGGGAGAGAGATCTCCCAGAGCCTTAACATCTGCTCCTGATATCCAGGCATCCCAATTTTTTACAATGTGGTAGGCGTGTCAGGAAAATGCCACGTCTGGTTTCCACCTTAGGGCTCTGAACTGCCGACGGGCATGCTCGGGGATTAGCCCCATCCTAATTCTGGCCTTTTGTTTAAAAAGTTCATACTTGTTCATGTGTTCTTTAGGCATTTCAGCTGCCACCTCTGCTAAGGGTCCACTGAGTGGTGGCCTCAGCTCCACCGTATACTGGTCTGGAGGGAGGTTATACCCAAGGCAGGATCTTTCAAAATTTTCTAAGAAGGCCTCTGTATCATCGCCTACCTTGTCTGTGGGGAATTTCTTGGAATGGGGTGCGGTAGCTGGAGAAGGACTGTTAGGGCTACCTGATTGATCCAGCTTAGCCTTTTCCACCTCCAAGCGCTTCACCTCTCTCCTCGCCTCCACTTCCGCCTCCCTGCGCTTCATCTCTAGGAAGAAATTCCTTTCTTCCGCAGTTCGAACTTGGCCTGGGTTAAGGGCATCCCTCCATCCTGGCATCTGGATCCCGGATTGGGGACGGCTGACCCTTCCCTCCTGGGAAATCTCCTGTCCCCCATCCCCTCTCTGCATTTCTGTCACGGAGCTGGATGTCTGGGCTAGATCTGTCTTTTCCGTGGCGTGCTGCTTTGGGAAGACTGGTTGCTCTAGGGTTTCGGTGCCCAACCGCAGCCTCATGCACAGGGCTGCCCTGCTCTAGCCTAGCTATTTCATTGCCATGAAGCTAGAAAAAAAATAAACTGCTTGTTGGACTCCCTGGCTTGGCAGGCTGAACCCTTTGCCTACCTGTTCCCCATCAGGCAGCAAAGAAAAGAAAAGAAAGAAAAAAAAAACCCCTCCCTGGCTTTGCAGGCTGCCAAAAGGAAAAATGTGTCCTTTTAAAATCCTGAGGTCTGTGCTTCTGGTTCAAAATGATCCCACCGCTGCCACCATGTCAAGGCTGAGTCCCCACTCTGGCACTTTGAGTGCAGAAGGTGGAGGCCCACAAGGATTCTAAAAATTAATACTGGCCACTTCAGGCTTGTATTCAATTCCCAAGGTCCCAGCTTTTCTCTGACCTTGGATGGGTAGATGCTGCCATCACCCAAGTGCAAAAACCCCTTTGAGAACCCTGGAAGGAGCACTTGGGAATTCCTTCCTGTGGGGTTCTATCAAGCCCTTTTACCTCCCCCTCCCCGAAGAGCTGAGAAAGAAAACAAAAGAAAACAGCTGTTGCCACCAGCTAATTAAACAACATGCACAAACCTCTTGGGGACACACAAATCCAATTCTGTTCTTAAAAAAGGTACATTTTATTAAAAACAAAAGGAAAGAAAATACATCTGGAGTGTAGGCCTTTTGCTAGGTTTTAAAAAAATAATTACAAGGATTAAGCATCAAGGTAGCTTCTTGAGGTCCAGCTTAAAGGTTACAAACAAAACAAAAGCACCTGGGGTTAGCACAGAAGGATCCACAAGCCATAAAGAAAGAAGAGACACAAACCTAACTGCATCTTCCTAGACATTTCCTGATCTACTTACATATCTGGGGTTCCAAATGAGTAGTTTCTAGGTAGGATCTGATGATTTTCATACCTAGCCCAAGTGTTTACAGCCTAGCTCCAGCTCTGTCTCTGCTCTCCGGGAGAACAACGGACAGGCAGACAAAGGGGAAGTTTTTCCCCAATTTTAAAAAGTTCTGGCCTTCCCATTGGCTCTTTTGGTCAGGTGCCCACTCCCTCCCGTTTATCTATGGACTTTTTAACCCTTTACCGGTAAAGCAAGTAGAGAACAGCTACTAACCGGGATTTTATAGCCAGCTGGCTGAGTGTCCATAAAAGGGAGCTATCCCCCCATCCTTTATTTATCACAGGTGGTTACCCATGGGGGTTGGAGACTCCCAGCCTATCTGCTGTATGTATAGTGTGTGTGCTTTGGATCAAGGCAAAGGTCAACCAGCCCTCTAGGCAGGGCCTCTCTGATCTTCAGTGCAAGAGATGCAGTGTCTGCCCACGGGATGCTGCGCACCATGTGTTACTTAGCCTGTTTTTAAGGGGAACGTTCCCTAAACAAGTCTCTCCTGACACCACAGACGTTTCGGTAGCATTAACACAACCTGTATGTCAGGTGCAGTCTGGAATTTGTACTTATTTCTGTCTAAAAATACCTGCCTTGTCATTTAGTTCTAAGAACCGCTTCCGCAGCAAACAGAAGGGCTTTTTCCCTTGGAAAGGCAAATCTATTTTAGTCAAGTGATGATCTGAAATTAACCAGAATTAATGCAGAGTAAAACATGACAACGTTAACCTGCCTTTACGCTTGTGTTGCATTCTCTGGAGAATGCCTACACATTTTTCTTGCTAATGCATGTTTTTGCATTTCCTTTTCCGCTTCTCCTCTAGAAATGCATGAAAGCAAAGGCTTTAGAGCAGTGGTTCGCAACCACGGGTATGCACACAGGTCTTCCGGGGCTACATCAGCTCATCTAGAGATTTGCCTCGTTTTACAACAGGCTACGTAAAAAGCACTAGTGAAGTCGGTACAAACTAAAATGTCATACAGACGATGACTTGTTTGTACTGCTCTATATACTATACACTGAAATGTGTGTACAAATTTTTAAGTCTGATTTTGTAGGCAAGTGGTTTTTAAGTGAGGTGAAACTTGGGGGTACGCGAGACAAATCAGACTCCTGAAAGGAGTACAGTCATCTGGAAAGGTTGAGAGCCCCTGGTTTAGAAGCTACAGTAATGTGTGATGGAATGAGTTAAAAATCTCTTGAGAGCGCCTCCATGCACTTCTTAACATTGCAACCTCCTCTAGAGACAGCGAGGACCCCAGTTTTGCACTTGCAATGCCTGAACTGGAAATGCACAAGTAGGAGATTTCTCTCTTCACAGCCACTTTGAACTCATGCCTTACAGCATGCCGGAGACAGTGCAGTCTGCACTCCCATGCGCTGGCTTGTGTGTGTATGTGTGAGCACTGGTGACCTCTGCTGGAGCAGAAAAGATGAGTGGTGGTCCTAAGAGAGCTGCTCCTTTCTGCCTGCCAAGCGAGCATGGCTGGTGCTGGGTAGAGATGGGGGCATTGATGAGGGCTGAGCTGGATTTCCGACTGTAAATCCATTATGCTAAGCTGATTTATTTTCTTCTAGCTCGTCTAGCTGTACCAGTGTAGCCAATAAAGATGCCAGGCCGCATTCTGCTTGCAGCAGCAGCACCTGTACCCTGACCCCAATTCCCACTGAGGCTGGGTGCTTGCGGAGGGTTAGTAACCGGAGCAACATTAACATCAAGGAGAACTACACTTGGGGAGGCTAGAGTGCCTCAGTTTCCCTCAGTGGGCAGCCCAAGGGCACAAAGTGAGTCTGTGCAGAGCCAGGAATAGGACCCAGGCGTTCTGACTCCAGTGCTCTGCTTTGACCATTAGACAGTACGTAACCATGGGATACTGCAAAACATGTCTTCTCTGTGGGACTAGCCCATTCGCAGTGATGGGCCATGACCTCCACAGCTGGTTGTTACCCTCCAGCCCTCTGAACGATTTCAACTCCTCTGAGACAAGCATTGCAAACAGGAACTGGGAGTGCGGACAGGCTGCTGCGGCATGCAGTGGAAGAGAGAGCGTTAACTCGCTCTCCAAAACGTAATGGGAGCTAGTGTGGCCCTTGTATGCATAGCCTCTTCCCCTCTTCATAAAATAGTTCTGGAGTAAGAGAGCAGAGTGTGCTCCAGAGGAGCTGTTAGCAATCAGCCACAGTGTGGTGTGTCCTTGCTAATGGGGCCACTAGCAGGACTGAGACCTTAATGTTGATGGTGTGGATCAGCTGTTGTATAATGGAATCTTGCTACTTCAGTATTCCAGATGTGTAACCTGTTTGGGGACTGTTTTTGCTGCAGCCCAGTCCAAGAAGTCCTCATAGCGGATCTCACATGTGTGTGCATGTGCTGGGAATGTATTCGTGGGCTGTATTTATTAATGCCACGCTGAGGTTGAGATTGGAGCTTCTCGGAAGTCATATGAGGTTCCCAGAGCAGCTGTAACTCGGCGCACCTGGATGTTACAATGGGATCTTTCATTGCATGACAGTCATAAGACACGGCGTAATGTGATGTGTGAGAGAAAGTTGGGTTTGAATGCAAACGTTAGCTCCCCTTGGGCTCCTGTTTTATTAGCTCCTCCCAAGGTAAGCAGAGTCCAGCTTGGTCAGTGCTGCAGAGGGAACCTTGAAGAAACATGTCTAGCCTCCGGTTGGTATGTGCTAAGTGGCACTCTTTCCTTCTGAGCCTGTACTGTATGCAGGGAGCCTATGACATGGCGGGGAGAGGTGCTGTGCTTCCATCTTGGCAGATATGTAAAACGCAAAGGCTGGAACTACAGAACCCAGGAGACTCAGAGGAACAGCTGAAGAATAATGTTGTGTTGAAATTTGTCCTAGGATATTTATTGGTGTCGTGCAATAAAAGGTTTTATTGACCCTTCCTTGACAATATTTGCATAACTGTTTGTCTGATTTCCTGCTGATAAAGCCATGATGATGTGTCCTTGCCTGCTGACGCTCTTCACTGACCAATGAAATGCAGCCGCTTCTGCGATGGATCATGTCAGCTGATTGCCAGCTTGCAGCTGCGATACACGTGTTCTTGGGTGGGGCTTCAGGCTGAGGGCTTGGATTCTAATCCTGGCTCTGCTAGTGATTTGCTGTCACCTTGGCCATGTTGCTGCACGTTTCTCTTTCTTGGTTTCTCTCTTTGTAAAATGGGGATAATGCTACCTTTGCTTTGAGACCTAAGGATGAAAAATGTGATAAGTGCTTATTCATAGAATCATAGAATCTCAGGGTTGGAAGGGACCTCAGGAGGTCATCTAGTCCAACCCCCTGCTCAAAGCAGGACCAAACCCAACTAAATCATCCCAGCCAGGGCTTTGTCAAGCCTGACCTTAAAAACCTCTAAGGAAGGAGATTCCACCACCTCCCTAGGTAACCCATTCCAGTTCTTCACCACCCTACTAGTGAAAAAGTTTTTCCTAATGTCCAACCTAAACCTCCCCCTCTGCAACTTGAGACCATTACTCCTTGTTCTGTCCTCCTCCACATCCTTCTTCCTCATCCTCGCCCTACATGCTTTGGATTCTCTTGTCATTTACCCCACTGCCTCTCTGTTAGCAAATCCCAGTGCTACAGGGATGAGGTCATGTTCTGCATTTTCCCATGCGGTGTGTGCAGGCCGGCTATTTGTTCTTTGATATGTGCACCCAGATGGGGTCCTCATTGCATTCCACACATGCTACTGCATCAGGTGCTGGTCTGGGGAACATGCATCTTGTAGCCTGTCACTTAGGTAACACACACACGCCAGAGCTGGAGGTGGCTCGCAGCTGCCTCTGGGAGCGACGTGTGATCAGAGTTTATGGAACAGCCTCTGTGTTTGAGGATTTGAGTCCTGCCGAGTTTGATTTGAGTGGGTAAAAAGCAGAGCCCAGTTGGAATGAGTCTGTTCCCTCTGCCTGGTCGTGGTACACTGACTATATACAACACAGGAGGTGTCTCATACCTGTTATATGCTATTAGGTAACATTTCCTCTCCTGCAGTGCTGCGGTGGAGACTCGAGCCAAACCTGCCCTGGGCTGCTCTGATGGAACTCCTGCTATCTGCTTCCTCCGGTGTTCTAAGGCGTTCATATTTGTCGGGGTGAAGCTGGGATTTGCTAGGGGGAACGGCTGCTGTACTCTGAGGCAGGGCCGGCTTTGGGAAGTGCGGGGCCCAATTCGAACATTTTCGGTGAGGCCCCAGCAGGGATGACCTTAAAAAAACCAAAAAGTAAAAAAAGCGCCTTTCATTTCTTCCATGTATTATTTACTTTCCATAACTATATAAATAATAACACAATTATATATTATGTACATTGCATCATATATTATAAATATCAAGTTGGTTAAGAGGAACTTATTGTACACCTCAGGCAGGGCAGGGGGTGTGGGGCTGGCTGGAGACGGGCTGGCTGTGGGAAGGGCAGGGGGTGCGGGGCTGGTGCAGGCAGGGGATACAGGGGGTACGGCCCACCTTGTACGGTAAGTGCCCCCTTCTCTTCCCTCCTCCACCGGGGTAGCAGCAGCAGCCTGGGGCTCGGGGGCTATTTAACGGGCCCGGGGCTCGCCTGCTTCTACCTCCCTGGCCCTTTAAATAGCCGAGGGTGCCCTAGGGAAGCAGTGGGGCTCCAGCGACTATTTAAAGGGCCGGGGCAGTAGAGGCAACGGGAGTCCTGGACTTTTTAAATAGCCCCCAGAGCCCCGCAGCCCTACCCCAGGGCTCCAGCAGTGGGGCTCTGGTGGCAATTTAAAGGGCCTGTGGCTCCAGTCCCTGCTGGGAGCCCCAGGCCCTTTAAATTGCCCCCTGGAGAAGCCGGGCCACCCCGGTGCGGCACACAGGCTCTTGCCGGTACACGGTACCGGGGCTTGGGTGCGGGGCCCGATTGAGGGGAATCGGGTGAATCGGCCTAAAGCCGGCCCTGCTCTGAGGAGTAGGCAAAGGAGGCCGGCTCAGGTTGCTTTGCTCACGTTGTTGTATTTATCTGGAATCCTTGCAAACAGTGCTCTATGGATACGTACCTTCCACGTGTATGTTGCACTCCTGAGTTGTTTGCCATTGAGACCTGGATGGCTGCACGTTTCCCTTAAGGGCTTACCGGTGATCTGGTCACCCCCTTGTTATAGACTCTTTACTTTGATGGCTGTTTGGTGTTCATGTGAAACTAATGGGTTTCTTTCTTCTAGTGGCACAGGTCCACGTCCTTCTCCTTTGCCTCCCTTCACTCCAGTCTTGGCAGGAAGACCAAAAGGAATGAGTTGTGTGTTCGGAACTCCTCCAGATTGGGGTCCCTCCCGGGCTGGATTGAAACATATTAGAGCAGGGCTTTGTGGGGGCGGGGAGGTGGAAGCTGGCACTGCTGAGGCTTTCTGGCTTTCATTGCTCTCTGTCCATCCATAGGACAATTAAACTCCAGTGATGTCACTCTGAAACATTCCAGCAGAATAAATAAGCTTCCCTGCCAGGTGAAAATCTGCTATGCGAGAGCCACTGGAGAAGAGCTAAGCTGTGGGGTAATGGCTAGCCTGGGCAGGGGGCCTGGTTAACAAGATCATCCTCTCTTTGACCTCCTGACGGAATGGGCAGCTGATGGCAATGCAACAGATCTCATTCTAATCATGACTGTCACAAAGGTACTGGATTGTAGAGCGGGGGAAGCTTGCTGAGTGATCCGAGGAGCGCTGCCTAGTAGGGTGGATAAATGGCTGGCTCACAAACAGGTTGTTGGATTGGGAGGATGTGTCAGGTGGCTCAGGATTCACATACTTGTCTAATGACCTTGAAGGCGAACTATGTTTCTGGCACTCTTCAAGCAGGGCGGTGTAGTAAACATAGATGATTCTATTTAAAAATCCGGGGAGGGGAGACACTGCAGTGGCACCCCATTCGGAGCAGGGAGATAAGGTTTGATGGGGAGGAGTGAGCCAGGGAAAGAACAGCTCTCAGCGGAGACATAGGATTAGAGTCATCCAGAGCTCCACTCCCAAGGAGAATGAGGATGGTGATGGGCAATAAACTGACTGCATCCCACCGCTTCTCTTCTGGAAAGGCCAGATACCGCTGTGAGAAGCTGGCCTCTTTTCATGCTGCACCTGGGCTGCTCAACCCTCCCTGCAGAGGAGACACCTGCTGGTTCTTCTTTGGCTCTTACCTGTGTTTCTAAACTGGCTCTTGCAGTAACAGCTCTGTGATGAACGTGACCTCTAGATTAGCATCTGATGAGCTTTGCATGCCTCAGACTCATCGGGTCATGCAACACCCTCTGAAGTAGGTACGCGATGATGATGATGTTGTTTGTTGGATCTGTTTTACAGATGGGGAGCCAGAGGCAAAGAATGGTTAAAAGACTGGTCCAAAGTGATTCAGTGGCCAGCTGGGTGCAGGAGTCTTGCTCTAATTACTAGGGGTTACTGCCTTCAGTTGCTGACAAGAACAGCATGCAATAGCATGTAAGTGGGGTTGCAAGTCTTACGAAAATCTAAAAGTGGGAAGCGATGTTGCATGTCCCATCAGACTCCAAGGGGAGGACGCAGAGCAATAGGAGTTCGGAACTCCTCCTGGAGGTCAGCTAAAGCTGGAATGGCTCATGAGGTCGTTATAGCAACCCCATCAGAGATGAGGAAGGTGAGACAAGATGGCTGTGGATGGTAGTTAGGGGGAACCTTGGCCTACTGAAAGATGCTTTCTCCCTCACTGGTTTGTAATCTCCAGAGCAACAGGGCTTCCGTGGTTTCCCTTAGCAGGCTAAGTTCCAGTCCAAATAGACCCTGCTGTACCTTTGCCAGGACTCACAATGGATGCCTATGGAACACATGCATCCGACAAAGTGGGTATTCACCCACGAAAGCTCATGCTCCAATACGTCTGTTAATCTATAAGGTGCCACAAGACTCTTTGACCAGGAACCTTGTGTTCCATAAAAGCAGCAATCAGCTGAGGCCAGCAGTCCGGACAGGTCCCCATCCTCTCTAGTGCCATGGCTATTAACTGATTGCCTTGCGGGGGGATCTTAGCATCAGGATCCACACAGCATCACTGACGCTCCATGCACTGAGATGCTAATACATTACCAGAGACGCAGCAGACGCTGCACCGGGACTGGGCCTGCAGGTCTCCGCAAGAGCAGCCTGTGGGTGCAGGGAAAGGAGGGGTGCGTGTGGGTAAAGTTTTATGCCTAGGATCTGGTTCTTTTATATCCTCTCTTAAACGTCCCAGAGCAGCAGAGGTCTGTGTCAGCTAGAGGAAGCCCCACGGGCCAAGACCCGAAACTTACCAGAAGAATCCAGGAAATTCAGTTCAATTTGTTTTTCCTTGGGGCTGTTAAATGTGCCGTGCCCCTTTGATGAACTAGGTACGGCAGAGCACCCGCCCTGTTTGTTGGAATCTAAGCAGCCAGGAGGCACAGCAGGACGTGTAGTTATTGCTGTGACAGATTAATATACGTAAACATCCTCTTGAGAAGACTAGGCTAAGCCATCCCGGGCTGGACATTTTCCAAATCAGTCAGTGAGTCTTGCAGCTTGCTGCTTACGGGTGGGGATGCTGCATCTCACCAGCAGCACAAATGGCTTTGAGTTTCAGGCACCAGATGCCCCCCTGCTAATCTCAAGTAGCAGCTTCTGTTTCTGCTCAAGAGCTGGGATTGGTAGCATCGTCCAGGGTGAAATTACAAGCCCTGCGTGTGGGTTCTGATGGGATGGCTCTTAGTTGAACAATACTAGATCACGGTAGCAGGAGCAATGGAAGAGATGGAGGGGGAATGATCTGTTCAGAGGTTGAATTCACAGCTCAGCCGGTGTGCGGTGAGATGCATGGGGACATTCGTGTCCTATAACTCCCCAGACTCAGCACAGTGGGTTCTAATGGCTCTGAATACAAGGCCTGGTCTACACTGAGGGGGAGGGGGGAATCGATCTAAGACACGCAACTTCAGCTACGAGAATAGCGTAGCTGAAGTCGACGTATCTTAGATTGACTTAGAATTACTTACTTTGCATCCTCGCGGCGCGGGATCGACGGCTGTGGCTTCCCTGTCGACTTTTCTTCCGCCTCTCACCGAGCTGAAGTTCAGCAGTTGACAGAAGAGCGATCGGGATCGATTTATCGCGTCTACACTACATGCGATAAATCGATTCCCCGATAGATCGCTCGCTACCCGCCTATCTGGTGGGTAGTGTAGATGGACTTCAAGAAGCAATTAAGTGATGCACAATTTACTCCTGAGGGGGTTCTGCACCAAAACGTTAAAAATTCTGCTCACAATATTTTAAAATTCTGCAAGTTTTATTTGTCAATAAATAAATGCAGAGGCTCCAGCATGGCAGTGGGGAGCATAGGCCACTGGCTGCATGAAAGTGGGAGATCACCCTGCAGCCCCCCTACCACCCACCCCTGGGACACAGACTCAGCGGTGAGGCTGCACCCGACCCTGACACAGCACAAGACCTGGGCCTGCCCCGGAAACACCCTGGGGCCCTGTGCCTCTGCACCAGGTGTGGGGCAGGCAGACTCAACCAAGCAGGATCCAAGTGTGGAGGGGTTCAGTGTGGGGGGATCCAGGTGTGGGGTGAGATGGTTCTGTGTGGGACAATCTGGATGCAGGCAACTCAATGTGGGGTCAAGGTGTGGGAAGATCTGGATGCACAGAGGCTCATTGCGGGTAGGGCAATGAGACCCGGCAGGGGCTTCCAGGTGAAGGTGGTTGGGGCTCAGCGGAGGGGACTGGGTGTGGGGGGCTCAGCTGGGAGGTCTGGGTGCTGAGGGAGTGGGGCTGGGTCGGGGTCTGGGTACAGCTAGTTAGAGGTCAGTGGCATGGGGGTCTGGATGTGGGGGCTCAGGGTGGTGCAGGGAGGTGGGACTCGTCAGGGTGGGGAGATCAGTGGGGGTAGTTTGGGTAAAGAGGTGGGGCTCTGGAGGCAGGGGGTCTGGGTGCAGGGGGCTCCACATGCAGGGGTTGAGGTTCAGTGGGGTTGGGGTATGGGGTGAGGCTTGGCGGGGGTGTCTGGGTATGGGAGGTCTGGATACACGGGGATTAGATGGATGAGGGAGCAGCTCCTGGTACAGTGATCCCTCCTCCCACAGGTGAGGAGCGATGGGGGCAAGAAGCAGGGGTGGATGCTGTGCTTCCTGCAGCTGGGGGAGGTCTAACACAGCCCCAGCCACTCCTTTCAGGGGAAGAGGAAGTCCTGTCCTCTCCTGCCTCCAGCTCAGCCGGAACTAGCAGCTGATCCCGGCTCAGGATAGGAGTCACTGGCTGGGGTGTCCCCAGCCCCACAGTGTTTTACCTCTCCACCGGCTGTTCTGGGTGCCTCTCTATTAGAGAGAATGGTGCATGACTGCTCTTGCAGCTTCCCTGTCAGAAAGTCAGTTTTCTGCAGGGAAGCAAAGAAATCTACAGAGGACATGAATTCTGTGCACTGCAGTGGCACAGAATTCCCCCAGGAGTAACAATTCCCCATATGCCACTGTACTAAGTCCTTCTTCTGTCTCTTGTCTTCCTTTGATAGGGGAAGGAAGAGTGGGATTGCAAAGCCCCACCCTGCGGAGGTGCTGCCATCTCGGCTTTGGAATGAGGGGACGGATGTAAGTAGAGTCCTTTTTCCACCCCACCCCCCCCAACTGTTCCTTGTATTCTTTTACTTTTCTCCAAAGGAAAGGAGGGCAGAGCGATTCAGCTGTCACTATTGGCCACTGTGTGCGCTGAGTGCTAGGACAGTGGTTCTGTAAGGGACCCTGTTCTCTCTTAACGCTATGGGAAGGGCCAGGAGGTCATGACTCCTGTTCATGGACCCCTTGGGTTGAGAACCCCTGCACTGGGGAATAGCCAGTAATTGTGTTACCTGGAACAAAGACCCATATGTCCTGCAAAGAGAGCATCCCAACCGCATGCTTTTCTTCCAGTAACTTTTGATCCTCTTCAAACATGGGCTCTGGGTCTGTGGGGCGTGAAAGCCAGCCCTGCCCTCAACCCTCCCTCCGAACTCCAGGCTGATCTAACCTGGATTTGATCCAATGCCCATGCATTGACCCGCTGGTGCAGGTACGGCTATGTTCACATGTGACCGCAGAGACACCCCCCCCCCCCCCGGCCTGTTCCACGTGAAAGTGATTTTACATGTTTTGCTCTGTGTGGGGTGTAGTCAGATTCTGTGCAGGCTGCATGGTCTGTTTCTGAGTAACAGGATCACAGAGCTGCCCCTTGAGGATGCATACGTGAGTGTTCTATGCAATTTCAGGTCAGATTAGTGACTTGCTGGGAAACGTAAACCACGAATCTTGTTCAGGGCTGCCGGGGCGGGGGCGGGGGGAAGTGGGGCAATTTGCCCCAGGCCCTGCAGGGGCCCCCAGGAGAGTTTTTCGGGGCCCCTGGAGTAGGGTCCTTCACTTGCTCCGGGGACCCCGGAAAACTCTCATGGGGCCCGGGCCCCAGGAGCTTCTTCTGCTCTGGGTCTTTGGCGGCAATTCGGCAGCAGGGGGTCCTTCCGTTCTGGAAGATACAATTAACTTAGGTTTGAACAGAGACTGGGAATGGTTGGGCCATTACACTATTTGAATCTATGTCCCTGTGTTAAGTGTCCTCACACCTTCTATGGGTCATCTCAATTATCACTTCAAAAGTTGTTTTTTGTTTCTCCTGCTGATGATAGCTCATCTCAATTGATTGGCCTCTGACAGTTGGTATGGCTACTTCCACCTTTTCATGTTCTCTGTATGTATAAATATCTTCTTGCTGTATGTTCCATTCTGTGCATCCGATGAAGTGGGCTGTAGCCCACGAAAGCTTATGCTCAAATACATTTGTTAGTCTCTAAGGTGCCACAAGTGCTCCTGTTCTTTTTGTGGATACAGACTAACACGGCTGCTAGTCTGTACTGGATAGGATGACCAGACAGCAAGTGTGAAAAATCGGGAGTGGGGGGTATTAGATGCCTATATAAGACCAAGCCCCAAATATTGGGACTGTCCCTATAAAATCGGGACATCTGGTCACCCTCGTACTGGATCTCTTTGCTGCTTGCATGAGATGAAATGCTCACAAGAAGGGGTGAAATGCACCATGTCTGTGGCTGTGCAATTGTGTTAGCTGATGCCTGCACCACCACCCAAGTGGAGGTGGTATAAGGGAGTGCTCTCTCTTGTTATTTTGGGGAAGGTCCCCTGCTTTTGACATGTGACGTAGTGCACTGAGAACTGTGAGCAGAGAGAGGAGTCTAAAGGGTAGGTGGAGATGACTTGGGTATTCCTCTTTCTCCTTAAAAGAGAATGAATGTAAGGTCTGGGTGTGTTGGGCTTGGAGAGGAGGGATGTGATCCATGAAGGGTCCTAGCATTTATCTCTGGTTTGGAAAGCTGCGATCTTCTGGGAATTAACTTAGCAATGAAATGCAATGGAAGGATGTTTTGACTTCCTGACACCTGTAAGCAGCATCGTGTACTCTTGACTCAAACCTGTACAAGGTTGGGAGGAGTGGAGGAGATGTATGTTCTTGCCAGATCAGTTTAATTATATGTACCTGACATGAGGCGGGACAGTAGAAATATCTTTTTTTTTTTAATTGACTTGTTCTCTTTAAAGGGTAAGTTTGCATTTATTAAAGCTGCCGCTTGCCCATATAAACTACTCCGGGATAAATGTTGTCTCCTTGATGCTTCTCCAGAAGACGCTACCTTTGAAAGCCCAACCTTAGGGTGTCGCTGATTCCCTCCCCACAGAAATCTCCTGGGTTCCACCCAGTGAGCATCCTTCTTACCCTCACGTAGCATCAGGGAGAAGGGCTGTGAACTCAGGATGGGAGCATTCTTCCTTGGAGCTGGCCGGGCCTCCTGGTTCTTTTGCCACCAGCCCTCTCCCTCTGAACTGAGGCAAGTTCAGCTCAGTCCCTGGTTCCCAACTTGCTTGGAGGTCAGGCTCCCACCTAGCTATCTCCTGCCATCCCACGGAGTGAAACTGATCTGGCGTGTGTCTTTCTGATCCCTGAGGCATGCGGTGTTAAGTGTAAAGGCTTTTCTGTCAGGGCTTAAACCCAGCTCAGTAACAATCTCTCTTGCTGCCATCCCGAGTATTCCGTTGCGTTACAAGCTGGAGAATGCCAGCATTGTGAGGGTTAAACACCAGCTGTTCCTTCTTTGCGGGGAGGATAAATGTTTGGCATCCTTGGTCCACAGATCCGGAACTGGGGGGTCGTGTCCGCCCGTCTGCTACAGACAAGCTGCTGCGGCCAATCCACACAGGCCTGTTCAAATCGCTGTGTGTGTCTCTCTGCTGTGAAATATCCCCAGTGGATGACTCCCAAAGCCGTACAGGCCAGCCTGTAAACAGGGCAACAAGGCAACAGTGATAAACACAAAGGGAGTCTCCAGGGGCAGGTGGAGAGACAAGGTAACCGGAGTCCCTGCGTAAACACCTGCCTGGCTGGAGGCGTGCGGCGATTAAGAGGACATCCCTCAGGATTAGTGGTGTTTGAGGTGCAGGTGGTGAAAGCCACAGGTAGGAGAAACCACACGTCTGTCTAGGAGTGCTGCAGGGGATCGCTGTGGGCGGCAGGGAGATGGGATGGTGATTGTGAAGGCCAGACCCTGGCTTGGAGCTGTAGGAAATCCACGCAGTTACAAAACCCCAGGTAGTGCGGGAGGGGCAGCTTTATAGTAGGGATCACCTCGATCTGCTTTTCGTCAGGTGGCCAGGTCTCTGTATGTGCTCTGTAGACCCTCCTCCCCCCCAATCCAAGGGCTAAATTAGTCATTCTCTAACCTAATCCTTGAGTATGACCCGTGTGCCAGGGTCTGTTAGCCCATGACCCTACCCCCAAAGAGTTTACGCCTGGTAAGGACTAATCAGCCACACTTTTAAAAGTGGCCTCTGATTTGGGGAGCCCAGCTTGAGATCCCTCTGTGAGGTGCTGAGCACCTGCATTTCCCAGTGACTTCATCTGGAGTGGCAGGGCGTTCAGTGCCCTGAAACAGGGCTGCCCGGGGGGGCGGCAAGTGGGGCAATTTGCCCCAGGCCCCACAGGGTCCCCCCTGAGAATGTTGGAGGCTTCCCCCTACCTCCACCTTCCCCCATCCCCCGGTGCCTCAGCGCACCGCGCCCAGGAGCGGCCCTGGACAGAGCTAACGTGGCGTGGCTCCAGTGGGGCCTGAGCTGCTCCCGCTCAGAGCCACGTGGTAGGGGGGTGGGGCTGCGAGCTGTGGCCGAGTGGAAGGACCTCAGGTCCCGCCGGAGCAACGCCGCAGCAGAGCTGTCCAGGGACGCTCCTGGGCGTGGCGCGCTGAGGCTCTGGGAGAGGGGAGAGGCGGGGTAAGTGGCATGGTAAGGGGGCTGGGACCGGCGGGGTTGGATAAGGGGCAGGGAGTCCCGGGGACAGTAAGGGGACAGGGAAGGGGGCAGAGGTTCTGGGGGGAGGCGGTCAGGGGATGGGGAGTTTGGATTGTGGGCGTTCTGGGGGTCTGTCAGGACTTGGCGGGGGGGTGGATAGGGGTCGGGGCAGTCAGGGGACAGGGAGCGGGGGGGGTTCTTGGGGGATGGGGTCCCAGGATGGTGGTTGGGAGGTCTGGGGGGGGCAGTCAGGGGACAAGGAGCAGGATGGATCGGGGATTCTGAGGGTGGCAGTCGGGGGGCAGGAAGTGGGTGGGGGTCGGATGGGGGTAGGGCCAGGCTGTTTGGAGAGGCACAGCCTTCCCAACCCTAAAGCTCATTCAGCAGTTTGAGGCTTGCAAACAGCTATTTAACACAAAGAGCCAAGCTGTTATCTTTTCCCTTAGGGCTACCATCCCTTTCACTTCTCAAATGCCAAATTATAGTCTACATTTAATTTCAGTGCCACAGGGAGATTCATGTCAGGGGAGGGTAGCTTCATTTAAAATTAGCCACTTTAGATTAACAATGATAGAGCCAAGAGAACCATGGGGGAGAGATCACATGAGAAGAGCAATATCCTACACCACCTACCTCCTTCCCAACCCTACAAAGAGAGAGACCCCCCCCCGGCCTCTGCATTCCCCGAGGCTCCAGAAGGGTTAATTCAGTGGTTCTCAAACTTTTGTACTGGTGACCCCTTTCATATAGCAAACCTCTGAGTGTGACCTCCCCGTATAAATAATTTTTTTTTAAATATATTTAACACTATTATAAATGCTGGAGGCAAAGCAGGGTTTGAGGTGGAGGCTGACAGCTCGCGACCCCCAGTAATAACCTCGTGACCCTCTGAGGGGTCCCGACTCCCAGTTTGAGACCCCATGTGTTAATCTAATTTTAGCACCCTGTGTCCATTCACATGCATGTGCTATTTTGAGCATTTCAGATTTCACAACGTAGGCTCATCCCAGATTCTGGAACAAGCTCGAATGCTCAGTTCGTGGAGTATGTACATAAACTATACTAAAGACAAACCCACAGTAACTGTCTCCAGTTTGTGAGGGACTCCATGGAGCCAGTCTCTAGGAAACAGATAAATTCCTGGAGGTTAAGTCCATTAATGGCTATCAGCCAGGATAGGTGAGGAATGGTGTCCCTAGCCTCTGTTTGTCAGAGGGTGGAGATGAATGGCAGGAGAGAGATCACTTGATCATTACCTGTTAGGTTCACTCCCTCTGGGGCACTTGGCATTGGCCACTGTTGGTAGACAGGATACTGGGCTGGATGTACCTTTGGTCTGATCTAGTATGGCCATTCTTATGTTCTAACCTAAATGAACCCAAAGTTATGGAGACAGATATGAGTCAAGGAAGCCAGCAGAGTATCAGAAACCTGGAAAAATCTCTGATTGGATGGGCTCAGGCGTTTGGTCACAAGCTGAGGTGGTTCAAAAGTTTGGGATTTTTTTTTTTAGCAGAATTTTTTTATTGTTTCTTTAAACAATCAAACACAGCAAGCAGCAAATATTTGGCGACACACTTCTGAAACCCCAAACCATGTTCAGGTTTTGGCAGACTAATTTCAGCTTTTCAATTAAAAAAAACCACAACACATTTTGAAGGAAAACAGACAATGTCCATGATTTTTTTTCTGCTTTTTAAAAACCCCTAGTTTTCGATCCAAAAAAAGTCTTGACGGAAAATATTTGGCCGGCCCTTTTAATGAGCTTTAGTGCCTTTTAGCACAAGCTGATGCTGAGAACCAGTGATACCTTGTAAAGGTGACTTGAAAAGACGTTTTTTCAAAACTGGGTTTGTGCCGAGATGTGGAAGGTTTTTAAATGTTTATTTTTCCAAGGGCCGCCCTGGGGTGGGAGTGGGGGGGCAAGTGGGGCAATTTCCCCCGGGCCCTGCAGGGGCCCCCCCAAGAATACAGGATTTTATAGTATTGCAACTTTTTTTTATGGAAGGGGTCCCTGAAATTGCTTTGCCCCAGGCCCCCTGGATCCTCTGAGTGGCCCTGCCCTGAAAATCACATTCCACGTGTCTCCCACTCATTGCTTAATGTTCCCTGGCTGGAGTCCTAATAACGGCCCTGATCCTCCAAACCCACTCGGTAGAGTCCCTCCGCAGTCAATAGCAGGTATGTAAACACTGGCAGAGCTGGAATGAGAAACAGCCTGAATACCCTGTCCCAGAGACCAGGGTTGGTCTGGCCATTAGATGGAAGTGCCTTCTCATCACGCCCCCACGAGCAGGGAAGTATTAGCTCCCCACTTGATACAGAACAAGGCAGAGAGGGATGTAAGAGCCAGATCTTCTAAGGCCTCTAAAGAGGCAGATAGGCACTGTTGAAAATCACCCGAGGCTCCTAAATGCCTTTGAACATCTGGCCCAAGGTCCGGGCAGGGAATTGGGGTCCCACGCTGGCTCCCACACTACAGCATCACCTCTTCTGTAACGCTCACAGAACCAAGGTGGGGGAGGTAACAGCTTCTATTGGGCCAACTTCTGTTGGTGAGAGAGAGATGCTTTCGAGCCACGCACTTCCCTCCCCCACCTTGTCTCGCTAATATCCGGGGACCGGCACGGCTACCCCACCACATGTTATCTCAAACGGGGTGAATGGGAAACAAAGAATTGTGGTTTGTTTGGGGAGCACTGGGTGTCCGTCCTGACTAAATAACTAAATTTAACAATCCTACGCGTGTGCAATGGGAATATATAAAAATACATCCCTGGTAGGATATATAGCAGAGGGAGAATAGCAACAAAATCCAAATTGTGTCTTAATAACAAGGTCCAATTATCGTGCAAAGAAAGACGTGGGTACATTCCAATCTCTGAAACGTAACAACAGACTAATTAATCAAACAGGAGCTGCCACCTTGCCATTCTGCAGAGCTAGTTTAGGACCTGGGAAATTGAGCTCAGCATCTGAAGGCATGGCAGACTCGGGAAATGCTCAGGATTCGTGTGAGGTAAGCTCAGATGGGTTTTTATTATTAGAACTACTTGGTTTTGTTATAAAGGAGCTGTGCTTGTTGACAGTGGTGCTTGTAGACTTTGACTTTAGAAGGTGACCAGCGATTTGGGGCGTCTCGGTAACTGGGTGTCTGACTTGGGACATGGTCAATAACGAGGCACACTTGAGCAGCTTGGCCTGCCTGTACCTGGGATGAATTTGTCAGGAAAGGTAAATGGGACATTGGCTCCTCCCACCTGCCCAGGTGCTTTTACAACTGGCAGCAGGAGTGAACACCTTTGGGAGAGCCAGTTATTCTGCAGTGCCCGCCCCCCGTGCAGGAGTTATCGAATCACAGAGACTGGAGAGACCAGATCCCCATTCCAGTAGCCTCATCTGTGTCCTTCACCCTGCGGTGCAGGGTTAGCCTCAGCACTCCAGCATTGGAATGTTCCAGTGGATTAAACCAAGCAGCCTCTGTTCATCTTCGGATCCCCCTCTGTGTATATCTGCCCCTTGCTGTTATACAGCAGTGAATTCCACTCACCAACTCCTTTCACTTGTGAGAGTGGCTACTAGAGAATTAGGGAGAAATCTACTAGCCTGGATGTATGCAGCTCTGGAATTGTTAGGAGCTTGTTTTCTCGGTATTGCAGCATTTAATTCCTAGGAGTCTGCTTTCTTCAGAGGCAGTTCGGATGGTGTGAGGCAGAGTTGATGCAGCTTATTGCAAAGGGGAGACTTGCAGGCTGCGTGCATGCTCACCCGTTCTGGTTCTGTTATTGTCCTGAATCTGAAAGATGTGAACAGAAAACTGTAGAATGATGGCTGCTCTTTGAGTAGTAAAAATATACAAGCAAGTTCAGTACTAGAGGGCTGCGTCCATGCTGTGAAAAGGATTTTGACAAATTGGAAAAGGATCAGAAAAGAGCTACAAAAATGATTTGAGGTCTGGGAATCCTCCCTTACAGTGAAAGACTAAGGGAGCTCAATCTATTTCGCTTAATAAAGAAGTTTGAGGTAATTTAATCTCTATGCACCTTGATGGGGAGATGATTTCTGATAGCGGAGAATGCTTTAATCTAGCAAATGCAGAGTGAGATCCAGTGGATAAAATCAGACTAGAAATAAGGTGTGGATTTTTAACAGCAAAGATGATTAACCATTAGAACAATTTTCCCAGGGATGTGATGGATCCTCCATTGCTTAAAATCTTCAAAAAGCTGCACTCCAATTCAGCCAGAAGTTATGGGCGTCATGCAGGAATCACTGGGTGAAATGCTAGGACGACTGACTAAATAAAGGGTCAGAATGGTTTCTTCTCGTCTTAAAATCTGAGTCTTTGAAAACAACAGCGAGGAAGGTGGTAGTTTTATTAGCAGGTGTTCTGAAAATTGGGCATATAGATGATTGTCGCTTTCCTGATTTGGAAACCAGTTCATCGAGACTTTGTAGGAGGGTTGAAAATTACAACAGAATAATGCAGTTTACTTCTCTATGCTATAGAGGTGGCCACTGGCACGTAGCCCTTTGTACAGATATAAACGTTGCATGTTTGTTTAATGCATGCAATAACATACAGAAGTGAAAATAATCTGTGAAAATGTTGCACCAATAACTAAACCTAGTGATTCACTTCTCCTGCCAGGTGCGGTCACTTCTCAGTGAAAACTGGCTGTGAAAGGTCCTCAGAGCATGACTAAGCCTTCCAGTCATCTTTACTCAAGATGTAGTGGCGGGATTTTTACTTGGACCCTAAATCACGTCCCCTAAATCCTTGGATGGTGATATATTGGTTAGGCAATACATGTTCTCACGTGTGCCCAAATCACATAATGAAACTGTGTACGTGGCCCTTTTGTCTGAGGATCTCAGAGCGTTCTACAAACAGTAATTCTCACTCTCCTTCTCTCTGCCTGGTGATGTAGGTATTATCCTCATTTTAGAGACTGGTAAGCTGAAGCAAAGAGGGCTTACGGCCCGAAGTGGCCACTGATTCTGGATGCCCAACCTGAGACACCTGGAGCCTGACTTTCAGCAGTGCTGAGCACTCTCAGCTCTTGCTGACTTTGGTCAGAATTGTGGGTGCTCAAAGTCTCTGCAAATTAGCCCTTGGATGCCTCCAATGGTGCACCCAAAATGAGTGGGCACTTCTGGAAGCGTGATCCAAAACGTGGGGCCTGAAGTCAGAGACATGAAGGGTACAGCTGGGATTAGAAGTTGCTAGGAGGTGTGGCTACTTCTGCTGTAATAAGTAGACTGTTCTCATGCTCTTTCTACCTGTGGAAAAGCACAGTTCATCCTCCTACTGTAATACGAGCCTATAGGGAGAGAGAGGGAATTCACACACCCCTTTGACTGAGTATAAGACTAGAAAAGGAGTTTGTTTTCTAAGAAGGGGAAAGGGAACCCTTTCTTCCCCCTCCCCAAACTACCCCAACACCCTTGGCAAATATAAAATGCTTCCTACAGACCTTCCCTTCCACATACCACCTCCTCAGCATTGGCCTTAAACTTGGCAAAGTTGTTGCTAGTGTACTAGGCACTAAATATTTCCATAAATGTATTTTAGCTAGTACAAATCCATTTTAATTTAGTACAAAATAAGACTCAAGCTAACACTGAGAAGTGTGGGTCCACCAAACAAGGGACATAGCTGTTATGATATTGACAAGCTAAAGTCCCTTGAAACACAGAAAGCCTTCACTCTGCAGTTAAAGAACAGTATCAGAGGGGTAGCCGTGTTAGTCTGGTTCTGTAGAAGCAGCAAAGAATCCTGTGGCACCTTATAGACTAACAGATGTTTTGCAGCATGAGCTTTCGTGGGTGAAGTAGTCCACTACTTGCATCTGAAGAAGTGGGTATTCACCCACGAAAGCTCATGCTGCAAAATGTCTGTTAGTCTATAAGGTGCCACAGGATTCTTTGCTGCTTTTAAAGAACAGGTTTCAGGCACTTGCAGCCCTGGATGAAGAGGAGGGGAATGCAGATAAGGAGATCAACACCAAGTGGAACAAAGTAACAGCAATTTATAAACAGAGCAGTGAAGCCTGTCTAGACTACAGGCAGAATAGGAGGAGTGGATTACACCCAGCACATGGAACACCATAGAAACCAGATGAGCTCTGAAGAAAAAAGTTTGAGACAAAATCCCAGAAGCTAAAGGACAAATACCACGAGTAGTATAGCAAGGCACAACCGAGGGGTCAAACGCCTTGTGATAGCAGACAAACGGCATCATATTGATGATCTGGCAACATAAGCAGAGGATGCAGCTGCTCATGGTAAACAAGGAACCTTCTACAAAATGATGCAGCTTATCAGTGGTAAATGGCAGACACCAACGAACACTCTCATCAGGAACAAACAAGGACACCTATTAACAACCGAAAGAGAACAAGAAATGCGCTGGACAGAGCATTTCAAAGAATTGCTGAACAGGGAGCCACCCAAAGAGGAAGCAAACGTCCAGGAGGCAGAAGAAGATCTTGATTTTATGTGCCTATGGCACATTCTGCGGGTGCATGGAATTCGTTTCCATATAATCAATGTCATCAAAAGCTTCTATTTCAACTTTACATGCTGTGTTGATCACAGTGAGCTCAGTTTTGAAGTCAAAACAGGAGTATGTCAGGGGTGTGTCATGTCTGCAATCCTCTTCAGCATTGCCATCGACTGGATAATGCAGTGTACAACAGAAGACATGCCAAGAGGCATTAAATGGACACCTTTCTCATCCCTGGACTTTGCAGATGATATCGCTCTCCTATCACAACCCAACACCATATACAAGAAAAAAGAATTTGACTCCGCACATTCAGCCAGCAAATTGGACTGAAAATCAAACGCAATAAGACCGATATCATGACCTTTAATATTGCCTCGCCATCACCAGTATGGATAGAGGATTATATTCTCACCAAAGTAGAAACATTCATATACTTGGGCAGCACCATCAGCCAGGACAGTGGACCAAGCCAGGACATCTGGAACAAAATCAGTAAAGCCAGGAACACCTTCAGGAGCCTAAATACAGTCTGGAAATCATCAAAATACAACACCAAAACCAAACTCAAGGTTTATCAGAGCTGCGTACTTTCAACACGACTTTATAGTGCAGAATGCTGGGGAATGAGAAAGTATGACATGTCCAAACTGTCTCCATTCCATACAACCTGCCTCAGAAAAATCCTCTGTATCTTTTGGCCCAGAACAATCTCAAACCAAGATCTATTGACACAGTGCAGCCAAGAGGACATTGGCAGATGGTGTTGGCGATGGATCAGTCGTGCTTTGGATGGAAACTGATTCTGTCACCAGAGTAGCAATAAGACGGACACCTGAAGGCAAGCGAAAATGAGGCTACCCGAAAACAACATGGCGAAAAGCTGTGGAAGCCGAGCTGAAAAACCTGGGGCACAGCTGGGGAACCATTGAAAGACTTGCCAGAAACACACAGGAGTGGAGGAGCTTCGTCACTGCCCTAAACGCCAGAGGAGTAATAGGAACATGATGATGATGACAAATACATTTTAGTTTGGTACAAAATAAGATGCTTCAATAACATCATAAATAAAAATGTTGTGTCCAAAATATCAAAACCAAAAAATGGTAACAAAGAGACATCATGAAATACGTAAGGTGGTGTGTAAGTTGTGTATTCCAGTTGTTTGTTTTAGCCTATAAAGGTCGGGGTACTTCAACATAATCTTTTGTGTGGCCTTGGGGACAGCAGAAATTCCCGCTGCGGACTGAACCAATCCTTGCTGCCAGGCACTAAAACTGTGCCTAGGGGGCAATAAACCTGGCCGAGTGCCTTTGCCGCCGAACTGCACCAGTAGCTTCGAGGCTGCCTTATCTGCTGTTAATAGTGATAAAATGGAAGCTCAAGGACAGAGGCACTGGGCAGCCTAAGCAATGTTACTGTGGCAACAATATTCCACCCTTCATCACTTAACACTGTGCAGTACTATCACAGTCTGCTGAGCCAGCTACCTGCTGGGACAGCACATGAAAAGAACACTCACACACAAGCCAACTGACAACAGCCTCGACCTGCTACTATGTGTGGGGAAACCACACGCTGCCTGGTGTTCACTAGGGTTTTACCTCTTGTTACCGTGCATTAGCTCACACGCAGTAAGAAAACACCTTTGTTCCTAGTGACGATGCACCCTAAATCCTTTCTAACCCCCTAGGGTTAAATCTCCTGTCGCATGTGCCCTGTTGTCCCCTCTCTCGGCTGTTTGTCTACATGCCTAAGTGCTAATTTCTTGGCTGGGCTATGCCCAAGAGATTAGTGTTAGTATTGCTAGGGCTGCTGCATATCTCCCCCCAGACTGTGGCTCTGTCTGGGCTGGCTGTTTGTAGCCAAACAAGACTGTAATGAATGTCGGAGTTCTCTCTAGTCAGGAACTTTTACATTTGTTCTGCACCGTCCCATCCCCAGTCCCTTATGGATACATTGTTCCTGGCAAAGGATTCCTGTGCTGACATGTGCTAATAGTGCTTTGCTATTGGGTTCAGTCCTTCCCTGTTTTCTTGTTTAAATAGCTAGCAAGTACCAATCAAAAGGTTAGGGAGATAAAACAACAGTACCTTTTAGTGCTACAGACTGAATCAATGCAACAGATGTGTGGCGAGCAGGAGCCGTGTGTGCATTAGTGGAGTCTTTTTTCCCCTGGATGTACCAGTAAAGCTATGAGCTCCTCTTAGTGGCATTAAACACTTCTTGGTCCATTTCGGTATTGAAGCTTGAAGTGTAGCAGGACCCAACCAGACTGTTTCACAGATCGCACAGTCCTCCTCTCCTGGTGTGTGTCTCCCAGATGGTTTGAACCCTGAGCACTCTTCCTTTCCTTGCATGGTACTGGAGAGGAGTTAGAATCATAGAATCTCAGGGTTGGAAGGGACCTCAGGAGGTCATCTAGTCCAACCCCCTGCTCAAAGCAAGACCAAACCCAACTAAATCATCCCAGCCAGGGCTTTGTCAAGCCTGACCTTAAAAACCTCTAAGGAAGGAGAATCCGCCACCTCCCTAGGTAAACCATTCCAGTTCTTCACCACCCTACTAGTGAAAAAGTTTTTCCTAATGTCCAACCTAAGCCTCCCACTCTGCAACTTGAGACCATTACTCCTTGTTCTGTCATCTTCTACCACTGAGAACAGTCTAGATCCATCCTCTTTGGAACCCCCTTTCAGGTAGTTGAAAGCAGCTATCAAATCCCCCGTCATTCTTCTCTTCTGCAGACTAAACAATCCCAGTTCCCTCAGCCTCTCCTCATAAGTCATGTGCTCCAGCCCCCTAGTTGTACTTTCAGAGGCAGCAGACCTCCTTCCCACACAATAGGAGCTGAAACATGGCCTTCTCCACTTGAAGCCAGACTCTCAGCTGACCTTGCTGGTCACCCACATGCGGAATTCCTCCAGGCTTCCCATTACGCTCCCAGCTCCTTCACTACCGCTTTCCCCAGGGCACTAACTGGCCATCCGCCTCTGTCACCGGGACTGGCCTGATCTGCTGAAGGAAATGAGTTGCATTGGTTTCCAAGCCTGCTGGTGTCGCATGGTACCAAAGCCAGCGCTGCAGGCCGGTGAACGTTGGAGGGGAAAGTGCACTTGGCTCGCAGGGTGAGCTAAGCAGAAGTGAGCGCTGTGGCTCTGAATGAGGACTGCGCATCACTGGATCATGGTAGGAGTTGGGATTGGGTGTGAAATTCAGCTGCTTTGAATGTTTTGAAAAGTAAATAGTCCCTGGGATACAGAATGTTCAGCCATGCATTTGTTTCACTTAATTAATTCCCTATAATTGCCCCCATCCCGCCTACAAATTAGCTAATTATCTTTAATTAGCTCTTTGATCACACTTGCGCTCTGGTTGTGTTTGGATTGCACGGTTGCCGCTTTGGCCGCTGGAATCTACTCTGTGACGGTGGCATCTCCTGGTTCCCGCAGGTGTCCCCTCCCCTGCCTGATGCCTCTCGCTCTTGGGCAATCTGATTTATGCCGAGTGTAAAATTCTGCTTTGCTCCATTTCCCCGTGTCACTCCTAGTTCCTGCCTTGGCGCCTGCAGCCTCCATTCTCGTTTCTTCCTGCTGTCGAGAGATTAAACAACCAAACAATTTGATTCTTGTCCCCAAAACGCACTGCTAGGCGCGGTTTGGCTAAAAGAGCGCGGTCAGACAGAACTACTAGGTCGGGCTAGTATGAAAGGGACATGCTGCGTTTAAGGACGGGCTGTTGAATTGGTCTGTGGCTTGTCTCAGGAAAGTCAGGGGGGAGGCGGCTGAAATGCAGAAACCTATTGCATGGAAATGGCTTTCGCTTACACCTCTGGCGTTCGGTCTCCTATGCAGAAAATCTGTTGTTCTGACAGTTCAAGATGGTCGCTGATGTTTCTCTGCTCCCTGCTCTCATGTCTAGTGATTGAGACTGTCAAAAAAATCACAGCAAGAACAGTGAGAGATGATTGTAATTTCTAGCTGCATATGTTCCCAAAACTTCCGCACCCCATCTGACAGCGGTGGTCTGTGGGTGCTCCGACTACTGAACAGATGGCGAAATGTGGATTTACGTGGCTAACTTTAGACACTTTGCTTGTGGGTGGGTAATATACAAACCCTCAGATGATGTAAATTGGCATGGAGTGATGCTGGTTTGCGCCAGCTGAGTATGTGGCCCGTGATTAGGCTTGTCAGAATTCAATTTTTATGATTGAGCTTGACAGATAATATTGATTTTTAAGCATTTATTTTTATTTTGATTGATTTTAAAATGGTCACAGTTGTGCAAAATTATTGCTTTAAGCTTTTTTTTTTTTTTTTTTTAAGATTTGTATTGATTTTAAATTCTCTCAGTTGTGGGGATTTATGGAGCGTCAGACAATGGAGGGGTCAGACAGTTATTATTTAACGACAGAAGATGCTGAGATTCAAAAAGTTAAAGCTTTATAACCGTTCAAACCCAACTGTCATCATCACATGTCAGAATTTTAGCTTTAAATCGAGCTCTCATACGTTCTCAAGCAGCATGTTTCTTTCTTTGCCTCTTTTTAAATTTTGATTCTCATCAGTGGGAATATTCTTTTCATTGGTTTGTGTGCGTATAGTGAACTTGATGTTTACTGATAAATCTGATCCCCCAGGTCAACCCGTTATGTATATTATTGGCATATTTTCAGGCTGTATGATTATATTGCTTTTACTTGATCTTGGATTGTTTGGTATGTCTCTAAACTAGTAATAACATTGTATCCGAGTCTAGCAAAGCACCAGTGTATTTTCTGTCTCGGTCATATCTCAGCTATATCCGAGGATGAAGTGATATACTCTCAATTGGATATGATACAAGAGCACTTACTAGGCTTGGCTAGAGCATAGGTGAACGAGGAGGCATTGCCTTTTCATTTAGAATTGGTCTAACAGGTACCTAATTGAGTTATGGGAGCTCATTAATTGCTTTTTTAGACATGTCTCACCTAATGTTCCCTCTTCTGCTGAGGCCTTAGCTGCACTGTAAAGGTCTCTTCCAATTTCTTGTAAACTGGACACACGACGGGAGCGCTAAATGTCTCCGACTGCTCACTAAATGGAAAAACAATAGAGAGAGTTTTCTCGAAGGATAGCTCTGACACTGGAGTTAACTTGAGAGCTTTTCCCCGGGTGAAGACGGGCTTGGCCGGAACTTCTCCCTTCCTTTTGTGATTACTGTAGACTTTGCCGGAGTCTGCCAGCAATACTCGTGTTCAGTAGAACTGCAAGAGGTTCTGTTGAAATTCATGGGACTACACAAGTGAGTACTACTCAGCATGAGTAAGGGTGGCAGAATCGGGCCCTTTGTGTGAGTGTCGGTGTGTGGAGGGGTTGGTCCGTCACTGCTAACTTTCCCGTTATGCTTGGTCTTGCAGTGAAGTTATAATGAAGAAAGATGGTGTGAGGTAAGGTGTGGCTCTGAGAGTCAGGTCTCCTGGGGAGCTTGGTAACATTTCTGGTTCTGCCACAGACTCATTGTATGTGATCTTTTAACGCGTGCACGGCCTTGGTGACCGTCCTCAGTGAGAATAGTGACTGAGCTTCTGTTGCATTGGGGCTGTTTGTAATGGCCAGGGTATGAGTCCTTCAGTGGCAAAGCTCTAAAGCAGAGGTCAGCAACCTTTCAGAAGTGCTGTGCCGAGTCTTCATTTATTCACTCTGATTTAAGGTTTCACGTGCCAGTAAAACATTTTCACGTTTTTAGAAGGTCTCTTTCTATAAGTCTATAACTAAACTATTGTTGTATGTAAAGTAAATAAGGTTTTTAAAATGTTTTAGAAGCGTCATTTAAAATTAAATTAAAATGCAGAGCCCCCCGGACCGGTGGCCAGGACCCGGGTAGTGTGAGTGCCACTGAAAATCAGCTTGCGTGCTGCCTTCGGCACGCGTGCCATAGGTTGCCAACCCCTGCTCTAAATCCATATTGAAAACTAGTTGCTGAGGATTAGCAACAAAATACATTGTGCACTTAAACCGTGCACACGATCTCTTGATTTTGGGGGCTAAGCCAACTGGTTCTCAGGAGTCTGCGTTTCCTTTGACGCAGCTAATCAGAGGCAGGTAAAGCAGAGCAGGGAGTGCCGGCAAAGGGTTGGAAATGTCTCCATCAACTGGTGCAGGAGGAACGGGAGCGGCCGGGCGGGTAAGTGAACGTGGAATTAATTCCTTCCCTTGATTAAAAAAATGTTCTATCTTGCTACAGTGGGCAGGACAAGTGGCAGATTTAGATTAAATCTCAGGAAAACCTTCCTAATTGTAAGCAAAGTAGGCCGGTGGAAGAGATGCCGTGGGAGGTCATGGAAGCTCCCTCACTGGAGGTTGTCAAAAGGAGGCTGGATAGCCCTCTGCCTTGGAGGGTTTAGACACAACAAATCATGCAGCTTGGCAGCCTAGATGAGATAATCCTTGTGGTCCCTTCGAACCCTATGGGTCTGTGATTATATCTCCACTGAGCGAGTGACACCTCACTCCCCTGGCATTGGCACAATTGCGTCTTTCTCTGTCTGGCTCTCTCTTGGCTTTGAGATCCTAGCAGTATTTTTTAACAGCCCTTTTTGGTTTATTGTGATGGGAAGGGAAATGCAATGAAGGCTTTTAATCAGCGCCATCCTCATGCCGGGCTGTGCTTTGCAACTCCCCCACAACTGTCCCTTTCCATGCTGATTGCAGGCTGGGTGCCGGCAGGTGCATCCTGAATTCAGCTGTGAAGCCGAGTCTGGAAGCTGGATGCATTTTATCTTCATGTTGGGTTCTGTGGAGGCTGTAGGCCCTCCTAAGGTGCTCTGCAAGAACGAGGCCCACACACAGTGTGAGTTATTGGCTTTAATGAAGGTAAAGTGACACACCTGCAACGGGGACTCCAAGCGTTGCTGTCACGGAGGCGGGGAACCCAGCGCCCCGGAGCTCGGCCTGGTACGGAGTCCAAAAGCAAGCACAAATCATGCTCATATTTATATAAACAGCAGCAAAGCAGCTTATGCATAATGCAATAGCGACTTTCCACCCTCCGGGGCCGCCCTCCTTGGCCAACAGCCTAGGGGCTTTCCACGCAGCGGTTCCAACCGGTTATGGCAGGTTGGGAACTAGCATGTCATGCCCTACAATAACCGGGCGCTGAGAAAGCAAAACTGCCTAAGCTAGGCCGTAACAAAATCTTCCGTAATTCCCTGTCCTCCTACACTTCACATGCCGCTGTCACCTGTGATCCCTTTCCCTGTCAGGTGTCTCCAGATCCACTGCTGGTGACCACTGGATGGCTGTTGTCAGTTGGCGTGTGTGTGTGTGTGTGTGTGTGTGTGTGTTCTTTCCCAGCTCTACGCAGATGGCTGGTTCAGCAGCCCTTGAGAGTACTACCCAGTGTGGTTAAGTGTTGGCGGCTGGAAAGTCGTTGCCTTTGTAGTGCTGTTCAGGCTGCTCAGTGAGTCTGTCCTTGAAGCTTCAGTGTTGTTAGTAGATAGGGCAGCGAGTTAGTTCTTCAGGCTTCGATATTACTCATAAAGCACAGTTCAGTGCCAAAGGCACCAGGCCAGGTTCATTGCCTCCAAGACACAGTCCTAGCACTCTGGCTCCATGGTTACAGGTACGCTAACACCTGAGTGCCCCGTGGCAAGGAACGGCTCGGTCAGCAGCAGGGCTCTCCACAAAGAACTAAGGGGAAGAACCCAGACATTATAGGCCAAAGCAAACAGCTAACCAGGCACAACTTACACTTCACCTTACGTAGCTCCCGACATCTGCTTGTTACCTCTCCTTGGTCTTGGCAGTTTGAATAAACAGCCCTCTTCATTGTGTTGTCAGACCATTTTATCTTGTACAAATACGTCCCAATCTAGTACTAGCTGGAATATATTTATGTAAATATCTAGTGCCAAGATAAATACCAGCAGCTTTGCCAGTTCGTACACGGGACAGTGATCTTGTGACCATCTGCTTTAATACATGGTCTGACTTTGGTTCACAGCCTCTGGTTCCGGCCTCAATTCTTGCACCAGGCCCAGTGCTCCAGGCTCTCTCTCTCCTACGATGGCTGCTTATTGGCCTTCATGAAATAATGTCTTAGTCCAGTTTCCAGTCAGATGTTTACATCACAGCCCCCATCCCTGCACCCCACAGCTGGCACTGGCAGTACCCCCTCATTGGCGATTTCCATAGATACCGACTAGAGCGTGAAGAGCTAGCCGTGCCTTGTGGGGTGAAGGGAAGCTCCCGTCTGGGGCTGAGGCACGCTGCTGGGTTAGCTAGCACTGCTGCCCATGCAGGACCTGCCCTAGGGAGAGAACCATGGTCACCATAGCTGTCTTCAGGACAACTCGGGGACGCAAGTGTGAGCTGGCATCCCAGGGTGTTTGTTCCTGTTCCTTTCCCTGTCAGGTGTCTCCAGATCCACTGCTGGTGACCACTTGATGGCTGTTATCAGTTGGCTTGTGTGTGTGTGTGTGTGTGTGTGTATGTGTGTGTTTTCTTTCCATGTGCTTTCCCAGCTCTACACAACAAGGAGTAATGGTCTCAAGTTGCAGAGGGGGAGGTTTAGGTTGGATATTAGGAAAAACTTTTTCACTAGTAGGGTGGTGAAGCACTGGAATGGGTTACCTAGGGAGGTGGTGGAATCTCCTTCCTTAGAGGTTTTTAAGGTCAGGCTTGACAAAGCCCTGGCTGGGATGATTTAGTTGGGGATTGGTCCTGCTTTGAGCAGGGGGCTGGACTAGATGATCTCCTGAGGTCCCTTCCAACCCTGAGATTCTATGATTCGATGATTCTTCATCAGTCGGGCAGGCAATGACCAATCCGGAGAGAGGAGCAACATCTGAGGATGAACATTCCTGGTTCCTCCTCCTCATCCGGTCTCCTTGGCTGTTCTGAGGCATCCAAGATGAGGGAAGTTCTGTTGCTCTCTTGGCTTTCCATAAAACCAGTACAGTGGTATGAGCACAAACAGGACGACGAGCTGTTGTTGTAGGCTGGGAAGTTATGGTGTTTCATCTGGTGGGGATAAATCATGGTTCACTGGAAATCAAAGGGCAAGAAAGGAAATGGATGTGGAGCAGATCCTGGGTGAAGTGTAAATGCCACAAGTGGGGATGCGGTTGCTGACCCAGGAACAGAATTGAGAAGAGTAAAACTAACCCGATGAAAGAGAATCGAGAGAGAAAAAATGTTGAATACTTGTCTCTTCAAAGCATCGGTCAAGTTGTGCAGCCTTTTGTGAGGGAGAGAAGTATCATCAACCCCAGTTTTACAGAAGGGGAAAACTGGGATGGGGGGATTGTATCTGGGAGTCAGACTGGGTCTGGGGAGGAAGGTGGTGGTTCTCCAAGCATAATAAAGGATATTTTATTTATTTTTATTTATCACCCCCTGTGATTTGCCAAATGGAGATGCTGCTCACTGTAGATTGTGCAGATGTACTCTGACCTCCGCTGCTTTCCTTGGGCTTGGTTTCCCTGCTTCACTATGCCCATGGCCCCAGCTAGGCTCCTTGGGCTTGGATCAGAAGGGAGGAGGGGAAGGGGCACATGCCCTTCCCCTCTGATTTGCTGCTTGCCTTGTACTGAGCATGCTCCGTCATGCTGCTGAAGTCCTCACTCTGCCCTTCCCTGCCCCCCTCCTGCCCACTATCGGTAGGCATGGGTTCTCTCTGGCTTGGATCCTTTGTGGTTGGAAGAAGAAAAAGAAGTAGTGGCATCTCCCAAATGCCACTCACCTGTGGCACGAAAATGAGACACCGCTTGCAGTAAATGGTGCAGATCAGTGACTCTCTTCCTCTGCCTTCTTACTGGAGGAATGATAATGAGTTCGCATGGCCCGTCAGAGCTAACACCACGCTGCAAAGAATGGGGCAGGTCACGCCTCTGAACTATTATTCTAGACTGGCTGCAGAGTCATCTCTGCATTGGTTATGCTCTGCTTATATTTTTGAAGGCTTTATGCAGCCATTACCACTGCAGAGATGTTGATATGAAAGTGGAGGTTCTGGAGAACAAGGTGGTCTCTTCAGAGCGGTGCCAGTGTGGTGTATGGGCATGCACTGGCTCAGGGCTGGCTTTAGGCCGATTCCCCAGAATCGGGCCCCGCACCTTAGGCGCATTTTTAATTTTTTAATTTATTTTTTACTCACCCGGTCTGCACTGGGTCTTTGGCGGCATTTTGGCGGCAGGGGGATCCGCTCCAGGTCTTCGGCGGCCGGGGGTGGGGTCCGCTCTGGGCCTTCGGCATTTCGGCGGTGAGGGGTCCTTCGTGCCATGGAAGGCCCGAAGTGGACCCCCTGCCACTGAAATGCCGCCGAAGCCCCAGACCGCTGCTGGATATTCGAATTGGGCCCCGCAGTTCATAAAGCCAGCCCTGCACTGGCTAGCAAGGAGCACATGAGGTCAGATTGGTGGAGAGGATGAGTACCTCAGTTGAAGTCACTGAAAATCAGGCCCATCGTGAGCAAGGGGACACCAAAAATAGAGCGTAGCTACTGCAGCATGAGTGGCGGGAGGGGCTGACTATGCTGAGTATGTACTTAGTATCCTGGACTGCACCGGCCTCAGGACGGTTAGCCCCTCGCGCTGCTCGTGGTGCTCTGGCTATGTTCTGTTATCACACTAGCTGGACCAGAGCTGTCTCCTCAAGCAGGGAAAGTTGCATCTTCCCACTCTAGTGGAGACATACCCTTTGTGGCCGAACCAGGGATGGCACTCGGGAGTTCCCGGCTCCCAGTCTCATGCTCAGACAAGCAGGTCCCTTCGCCCCTTGTCTAACAACATGCAGCACGTTCTAGAGCAGGAAAGCCCAAGTGTTTGCCCTGCTGTTATCATCCAGTGCCCTCAGTTTGTGGCTAATGGCCACCTCAGACATGACAGACTCCCTCCCCACGCCCTTTTCCAGGTAACTGTATTCAGCTGGCACCGCTCCAGCCACTGCAGCGAGAGGAGACTGTTGATTTGTGCGTGTAACTGCACGGTGGAAGCCTTTATTAGTCAGACGTGCCCATCCCTAGCAAGCTGATCAGCTCTCCTCCCCCCCACCCCAAACCAGCTTTTAAAAGAACAGAAGCAGGGACACAGCCACAGAACATGATTGAAAATGACAGCCCGCTCCTCCCCTCTCTGGCCCGACAGTGCTCTGGGCCTGGAGCTGCAGACCCAGCGAATATAGAATGGGAGCTATGCACTGACCACCGTGGCTTTGATAGCGGAGGGCTGAGGCTGTGGGAACCTTTCCGGAGATTATGGTAAGAGGGACGACAATTTTCAAGCAATTCTTACCCTGCCAGGTTCAAAAGGGATTTTTGTTTATTAGAAAAAAACTGGGCTTGGCTTTAATATTGGAGTGATCCTCTTACCCAGGGGAGCACTGTGCTGTCACTGGTGGGCAGAAACTCCAATAGGATGCTTGCATTTCTGGCTGTTTCAATCTTCTCTCTCTGCAGCGCTTCTCGGGCCACGTTACTGTGGCATCTGAGTGCCTCACGCACCCCCAGTGCTCTGATCCCCAGGATACAGGTGGGGAAACGAAGCCAGAGAGAGACTAAGGCTGTGTCTACACTGCAGATTTCTGCTGGCATAGCTGTGTCGGGCAGGGGCGGGAAGAAGTGTGAAGCCTGTGCAAGCAAAGCGCCTGACGGCGATGCGGCTGTACCAGCAGGAGGGCACTTTTGTCGGTATTGCTTACTTGGTTTGCAGGGGAAAGGGAACTGGTGAAAGTGCAGCTTGCTTAGTATAAGCTACGTCCGTACTAGGAGCACTTCGCTAGTGTAGCATGCCATCACTTTGTTCTGTGTGTGTACGTCACCGGGCACAACGGGGTCCTGCTCTGTGACTGGACTACGGTGCTGCCGGAATCCCAGTGTACCCATAGCGGTAGGGTAAAGTTCTCCTGGTGCAGATGTGGCCTATGTGATGTACACAAGGTTGGACAGAACGCCTTCGTTAGAGCTGGGAATTGAACCCTGCTCTCTCAAATTTTAGTCTATCACCCTAACTGCTGGATGGGAAGGGGTGGAGGGATGGCTCAGTGTTTTGAGCATTGGCCTGCTAAACCCAGGGTTGTGAGTTCAATCCTTGAGGGGGCCATTTAGGGAACTGGGGTAAAAATCTGTCTGGGGACTGGTCCTGCCTTGAGCAGGGGGTTGGACTAGATGACCTCCTGAGGTGCCTTCCAAGCCTGACATTCTATGATTGTCCTTCCTCTTAAGAGGGATCTAATCAATCAGGCATACAATAGTGTCCTGGGCACCTATGTAATGGTATCTCACATATGCTATTTTGACATTTTGAAATTCACTGCTTCGGACTATCAACTACTCCAGAAAGGGAGACGATAGAAAGCCAATCCTTATGTTTGGTTTGAACTTAGGGCAGATTTCCCAAAGGACAGGGCCTGAGTTGCGGCCACAAAATAACGTTACCCCTGCATACCTGCATTTATACACCCACGTGTGGGTTTTGGAGAGGCAGGCACAATATGTCTCCCTTGATGCTTTGGCCTGTGTCGGTCCATGGGGTACTTGGGTTTGTCCGCACATGAATTGTTTGGGAACAACTATTCTAGAATAACCCCATGTCTGGATACTTTTATCCCAGAATAAGAATGTCTTGTTCCTGTTTAGCTTAGCCCACTTTCAAAGTAGACAAGTCCTTAGATAAATCCACTGATGTTTTTCCTAGTGCCTTTCATTCCCGAGAATCCCGAGCTAGAATGATTTAATCCACCAATGAATTGAAGCTACTTCTGGGGTGGAACACAGTAGCTGTTTAACAGCACATAGCAACATTGCAGGAGTGTAGGTGTATTAATTTAATTTTTAAAAGCTGATGGATGGGGAGTGTGCTAGAGTGTCTGCCAAGGTCCCTGCATGCTGCAGCTGGCTGGACTGCTTTGAGTGCTGATAGTTACGCTATCTTGTCCTCTGGTGTCCGCCTCCTTTGCCACGATGCCTACAAAAAAACTTTAAATTAGTGAGGCCCGTGGGTGTGCCGAGGCCACTGCCCGTCATGCTGGCCAGTATTACCTCACAGTTGTCTTATTCTCCCCCATCTATTTCCATCTGATGTCTCTTGCTTTATGCTTAGATTGCAAGCTTCTTGGGACAGGGACTGTCTTTTGGTTCTGTGTTTGTGCATCGCCTAGCCCGATGGGGTCCTGATCCAGGTCTTGGGCTATGAGGTGTGACGGTCATCCAAACAGTGATGTTACCCCGTTTTATCCAGGAGTTGGCCAAAAAATTTGAAGCCTGATAGGCTATAGATTGTTTCAGATAGGAGGAGAAATTGAGGAGGGTCAGGTATTTCTTTGACGCAGTTTTGTTGATTTACAAAGGATGTGCCACATCCTCGTTCCTTGAACCCAGTAGGAAACACCCAGCAGGAGACTGCTCCTTGGTTTACCGTTCCAAGCCTTCTTCCACTCAGCACTGAGCCCAAAGAGCTGTTTTCTCAACTTTCTTCCAGGGCCACATTATCAGCCATCTGTTTCTGTCTGCTTGGCTTGATCTTGCTTCTTCAGCTCATCC
The DNA here is from genome assembly GCF_016161935.1 of Mauremys reevesii. Lineage (NCBI taxonomy): Eukaryota > Metazoa > Chordata > Testudines > Geoemydidae > Mauremys > Mauremys reevesii. Next base: position 15,655,685 of record NC_052634.1, on the reverse strand, counting down.
TATCTCTCTCACTCGCTCACACGCACCCCCATACCCCGAAAACAAAACTCAACCAAACCTTCCACGCACCTAATTCTAGCTCCTGGGTGGACTCTCATATGCCTTTGTTTTAGAAGAGGGGCTGATTACATGTCTCTTGCCGCTATCTTAAAATGAGGATTGGCAGTCGCACCTCCCAGTTTAAATGAGGTTTAATCCAACTCCCAACTCTAATAGCTCAGAATCATTGTGTCTCTGTTCCCTTGGGCTCTGTCTGTCTCTTTCGTCAGATATTAAGATTGTAATTGGTTTGGGGCGGGGCAGTTTTCCCCTTGTATGCATGGATTATATTTTCCTTATATGCATGAATTTTTCATTATATGCATGAATATTGGCTAGCGGGGCCTGATCCCTTATGGAGCTGTTCTAGACTACAATAATGCAAAATTAATAATCATCAGGAAAGTTCCACTAATAAAGATGCACTTACAATATGTCCTATTTCCCAAACCCCGCAGATGCCTAATGTAATCCCATAATAAACAGATACGATGAGGAAAGAGAACATGGCCGCTGGCGAAGCGGGAGGAAGGAATCCATGATTTGAGGATCATGGAGCCGTAACTCTAAAGATCTGTGTGTGATGTCTCTTGTGTGTCTGAATGCTCCTAGTGGAATGACACAGCACAATACAAGGAAACACGTAAAATGACACGTCTGTTTTCTGTTACAGTAGAAAATCAATCCCTTGAAGCTTCACAACTGAAAACCAAATAGAAATTGACCCGTTTCTCCCCCAAGGGAGACGTAAGTGAAACAGAGGTGAAAGAGGAGGTAAAACCCAACAAAAACACACTTCCTGGTGTCCGTAATAATGAAAAGCTCTCCTAGTCTGCAATGATTGTGTCTAGATTGCTTCCACGACCTTTGTTGGTTGCAGCCTTCGGGTAGCTGATCTATATACCTGCAATAGTAGAATTCTCTGCATTTACAAACTGGGGTTATGTCGTCGAATATACTCTACACTGTTGTTCATATTAAAATAATTGCTTGGTTGCGGGCTGGGCAATCCAAAATAGTGGATGGTGAGCGATGTCTCTTACTACTGGCTTTGTTAAAATTGTCTGTTTTTTTCATTAAAAGCCCCAAATGTAAAATAACTGCCAGCATGTAACAGGGGGCTTCATGCTTGGTTCTGCTTTCTGCTAGAGTGAGGGCAATGCCTGTCACTGGGTGGGGAAAAATTTGTGAAACTGGAATCGAGGGCAGCTGACCCCCGGTTTGCCTTACTCAGATGATGAGCTGTATTGCAGCTAGTGGGACTGTTTCTGTAAGGACAGCAGGATTGATCATAGAATATCAGGCTTGGAAGGGACCTCAGCAGGTCATCTAGTCCAACCTGCTGCTTAAAGCAGGACCAGTCCCCAGACAGATTTTTACCCCAGTTCCCTAAGTGGCCGCCTCAAGGATTGAACTCACAACCCTGGGTTTACCACTGAGCTCCCCCTCTGGTGGTTGTGTCCATGTATCAGTAATTCCCAGGGCATGCCCCTCGGAGAGCACTGCAATTTGAAATTTGGAAAGGCAAGAGGGTCGAGGTGAAGTTCCTACCTCCAAAGTACTTTGCACCTTGGAGGGGCTGGAGATGCAGATACCTGCAGCGACTTGCTAGGTTCTTTTCCTTCCTCACAAACTCCCTGTGGGGAAGGGGTTTCTCCAGCCAAGGGGCTGCTCTGTGTCCTCTCTGCCAGTGGGAAGGTGGATCTAATTTGCAGTAACGCTTTTTGGTTCAGGCAACTTGTTGGATTGCTGCTCATTGGAGTTTGATCCTGACTTTGCTCTGTGTACAGTGCTCTTTAGCTCTGCATCCCACCTGCCCCTCGCTCTGCGTACAAGCACTCCGTGGGGATTCATCAGTTATGTGTACCGCAGCCTTGCTCTGTGCTCATGCACCCCAAAGTCTGCACTCTCTGCTCTCAGTCCTGCTCCATGCCGCACCCCGCAGCTGCTTTCTCTGGTCCCCTTGCTCTCCTCCGTCTCTACCTTTGCCACGTGCCCAAGCCTTATCCCCGTCACTTCAAGCTTTTAACTTTGCTAAAGATTAAAAGGCGCACACTCTCTTAAATTTGGCATAGAAACATATTTTTGTAGGTCCTACTAAAATAGCAGCTGTTGCTTTTGTGGTTTGTGTCTTGAGTGGAATATTATTGTGTGCGCAGGGACAATTCCAGTCCTTTGCAATCTGGAGGGCTTTTGCCGTCCCCACATTCTGATCTGAAATTAGACCGCAGTCTGGACCCGGAATCTTGTGTTGTTCAATTAAAGTGATGTGCAGGAGTCATTTCTGATAGCTGATCTGCCCTTAATCACTCCAGCGCTCCCATGAATGAACCCCCAATTTAAAGCAGATGAGAGATAATGTGAGAATTTCCAGATTATAGAAAGCAGAGGTTTTGGCTAATGTATAGAAAGCAGACGACTTCCGCGTCCCACATCTGCCCTCCTGCAGCACCCCGTCTCTTATGAGGGTTGGTGGGGAAAGGACTCCTGCAGAACCCTTTGCTCTTTGGGGTCACCAGAGCATTTCAGGCCCTGTCATTTTAATGTTAAATCTTCCCCTCATCTGTTTCTCCCTCCTCTTCGCCACCCAACTGAGAGAGACATTCTCGGGAGAGGGAAACAAACAACAGCTCCCCTGAGACAATAGCGCAGTGTGAAGTTGCCATGTGGTTTTGAGGATTCTCTGGCTTTCCCATTGTCATGCTTTGTCTCTGATCCCTTTGCATCTGCTCTTCCTTAACCCACAGAAGCTCTTCAGGAGCTGACACTGCTAGGGGAGGGTAAACTGGACTCCACTCTGCCTAATGCTTCCCATTATTTCTTATCCGAATCTGTTCTGTGATCAGTAGAGCTGTCAGCTCAAGTTCTGAGAGCAGCATGCTTAATCACTGTGACCGGAGCTGGGTGAATAACTAATTTATAGCTTCAGTGGCTGTTCTGAAGAATCAGCAAAACAGTTCAATTCAACCTGAACCAAATCCAAACGTTCTGACGTTTTCTAGTGAATTGAAAATGTGTGTTTGAGCTCAAAGAATCCCCTGCTCAAAGTTGGTGTTGGTCCTGCTTTGTGCAGGGGGTGAGACTAGATGACCTCCTGAGGTCTCTTCCAACCCTGATCTTCTATGATTCTATGAAAGGAAACATATTGTTTGAGCAGCAGTCCTGTGTTTCTGGGCACGTTTAAAAGGCTAGATTCACAAATGGGCTTAGGACTTTTTGCCAAGTGGTTAGAGCACTCACCTAGGGATGTGGGAGACCCTGGTTCAATTCCCCCCCGCCTGAGGTACCGCCTGAGGTAAAGCAGGGATTTGAAATGTGGTCTCCCACATCTCCCTAACTCCTGTTAAAAGGGGGTGAACCTGGCCCCTGGATGGGGAAAGGGATATGTCGGACGCACCACAGGAATAGAGAGCTACCCTCGTGATGGGTGTTAGTGTCTCAGTGCATGACCTTCTGCAGGGATGAAACCGGCGTGGTTTTGGATGGTAAGGAACAGTGCCGAGCTGATCGTTCCCTCTGCATATGCGAGAGACTTAAAATATGAGTTTAAAGCTAATTACCCGCCTGGTTGTTCTGCAGGCTGACGTAGGGCATTGTTTTTATTAGCATTTAAAAAAACACAAAGGTGTTTGATTTTTATCAGCTAGGAAAGTGTATTTTAAATAAGAGTAGTGCAAACAGAGAATGAAAAGGTGCAGCACACTGTCACGTCCTGGCCATAATACTGCATTTCCCAGCACTCTATTTCCTTCTGTACCTAGAGCTCCACCCTGGAGGATGGCCAGCGTCCCACCAGAGGCACTCCACACCTTGCGGGGTGAAGCCCAGCACAGCGCTGGCACTGGAGGAGATGGGAGTCTTTAGAGTGGGCCTGATCCAGAACTCATTGATGTCAACGGCAAAGCTCCCATTGATTGGCTGACTCTTGGCCTTCGACACGCCCTTTAAAATGGGGACTGCGGAGTGGAATGCTGCCAGCTAAACCCCAAGTGGCCAAGAGGAGGCAGCTAACAACTGCGGGAGCTTACAAGTTAAATGCCATACACGGGCCCCTTGTGAGCTCACTACAGAATGGGAGGGTGGCATGGAAGGATCCATGGGACATAGGAATCCTAGAGCTGTGGGCTACACAGAACATCGCCTGGGTGTTAGAGAAGGTGCAAGAGGTGGTAGCTGACATGTCTATATGCTCCCTTCCTGGGTGAGGGCATGAGTTACAGCTGGACCCTATGCTTGCGCTCCTGGTGCAGACTAATGCCTGCTTTGTCTGGTGGCCCTTCCTCTCCCCATTTCAGGAGACCAGAGCACAGAGCCAGGGTGAAGCTTGCAGTAAAATCTATTTGCTTTTTGCATACCTGCCCCTAGCAGCTCTCTTCAAGGTATTGCTTAGTCAACAAACCCAGCATTCCCCTGGCAGCTCTGCTTCCTGGCTGGGTGGGAGCCCACAGAAAGTGGTGGGGCTGATAAGTCCCTTAGGTGTGTTGTATCCTTGTGCTGCTCTTGTGACGCACAGGCCCTGCCCTTGCTGCATAGCCATAACCAGACACTTACCTGCTCCCTTATTTTACTGTAGAAATCAGCCTTGGTAAACATCTCTGCTGACAGGCTGGCATGTCATAGGTGTCACTGTGCCACATGCCCTGCCGACTCAGCACTGCAGGGGGTCAGATCCCCTTCCCTCTCCACAAAGCAGAGGTCTGTCTCACTGAAGAGAATCTCCATTCGCTCCTAACAATATGGGGTCTACAAATAGAACTGGTGGAAAAAAAAGAAGTTTGATGAGGATTTGGCAAACACTTTTTGTTTGTTTTTATTTTCAAGCTAGACTGATTTTTCCCCCCCCTCCCAAGTTTTAATGTTTTCCTTTTGAAATCACTAATTTGCTGTATTTGTGCAAGTTTCAGGGGTCAGAGTTAAGGTTGGATGGGTTTGGCAAAGAGTGATGAAGGTCCCAGTGATGAAGGTCAATGACATTAGAGACACAAGGTGGGTGGGACCAATTTCTGTTGGTGAGAGAGAGAAGCTTTCGAGCTTACACAGAGCTCTTCTTCATGGCTGAGAAGAAGTCACCGCTAAAGGGATCATTCAAGGTGAAGTGGCCCGTTCACACCCCTGTAGTCATAGCACCAAAGGGTGGGGGTGAGTGGATTACAGATTGTCCTAGTGAGCCATAAATCCAGAGGGATTCCCTTGCAGTAGGAATTGGCCGGCTCTCTTCTGTTTAATTCCAGGCATTTTAATGTTAGTGGGGATTTTTTCCTTGAAGCTGTCGAATTTTAGTGGTGTCATACCATGTTCTGGGTGCTAGCTGGACGTGCTCTCAAACATAACTCTTCCTTTTTACCAAAGTACTTTTATTTAGACATTGGATGAAATTCCTGCTAGTGCAAGAGGCCTTGTGACATCTAGCTAGTCCTTGTGCCCTTCTGCAAAGAGCAGGATTTCACCATTTACTGTGCTCCCGCAGCCTAGTTCTACCCCTTTATCCCACCCGAAACAGGTCTCCTCTTCCTCCTTTGCACTTCCACCCTTCAGATGTCTGCTCCGCATGCCTACCTGAATCTGTGCTGACTAGAAGCAGCAAAGAGTCTTGTGGCACCTTATAGACTAACAGACGTTTTGGAGCATGAGCTTTCGTGGGTGAATACCCACTTCGTCGGATGCACTAGCTTTGCCTTCAGTTGACTACATAGGTGCCAACTTTCTCGGTGCCGGTGGGTGCCCCCGCCCCGACTCCACCCCCTCACCCAAAGTCCCCGCCCTAACTCCCCACCTCCCTGCTCCTATTGGATCTCTTCCCCAAATCCCCGCCCTGGCCCTGCCTCTTCCCCCAGCATGCCGCGTTCCCTCTCCTCCCCCCTCCCTCTCTGCCCCGCGACTCAGCTGTGTTGCGGCGCAAGCACTGGGAGGGAGTGGGGAGAAGCAGGATGTGGTGGCGTGCTCGTGGAGGAGGCAGAGGTAAGCTGGAGCAGGGGGGCAGGGCAGGGCCATGGGGAGCTGCCGGTGGGTGCTGAGCACCCACCATTTTTTTTCCGCGGGTGCTCCAGCCCCGGAGCACCCACGGAGTCAGCGCCTATGGTTGACTGGTGATTGCTGTGCTGCATTGCTGAGGTGGAATTTGCTTTGCTTTGTTAAAGTCACCCTTGTTGGCTGATCAGTGCAGCTGTGCCCTTAACAGCTCAGCCGCTGGTGATGTGCACCTGTGACTGGGCCGGTGCAGGCAGAGACTCTAGAAGCATCTATCTCATAGTTCCCAACACTGTGGCTGAGTTGCAGCAGGTATGGTGTATACCTTCCCAATCTGAAGCACTGCAGTGTGGGATGCAAGAGGACTGGTTGAATCAATGCAGCTGCAGAGCTCATGGCTTCTGTGCCACAAGAAGATAAATGGTTATCAATTTTCCTAGGTTTTAAGGCCAGATCACCATGGTGATCATCTACTCAGTTGCGGTCACGAGGGCAGAGCTTCAGAAAGGCATCCAGTTTTGAACTTAGCCCCCGCTGACGCAGGAGTCTGAGCCACCAGTAGAGCTACTTTGAATGACGCCAGCGGCAGATCTGGGCCTGTATGTTTAACCCGCTGGTTGCATGCTGTTGGTTTGGCACCAAGTCTTTCATTGGGGTCAGATGTACTGAGGAACGTAATGGGCATATTTCTCACAGAAGTAGTAGGGGTGGTTGTACATACGCCTAGGCAGACTTCTTACAGACTTGAAAAATAAGAGAGACTTTTAATTGAGATGCCCAAGAAGACCATAAAGAAAAGTGCCCTGACGATATGATATGATTTTAGATTGACAGCTCTTTGGGGCAGGGACTACCTTTTTGCTTTGTTTGTAGAGCATCTAGCACAGTGGGCTGCTGGCCTATGAGTAGGGTAGGTGTTACCACAATACAGAGAAGAATCATCATTGACCTCCCGGTGATCTTTGGATATGCACACGGGCTAGTTTCCAGAGTCCACCAGGCCGTGGGAAACCTGAGCTGTGCTCTTCTGCATTGATTCAATTACTCTTGCTGCTTAGTCGCATGAAGGCTTTTTTCTTTTGAGGATTAACTTTTGTTGTTTTTTTTCCGTCAGAAGTGCCCGTCAGTTGCACCCACAGGATTTTAGTGTGTGGCAAACAAGCGGTTGTTTGCCCTGGCACACTGGGTTATCCTTATCATAAATCGGATTACTCAAGGTGCTCTTTAAACAAATCCAAATAAACAGCTGAAGCAGGAGCTCATGTACATGCTCCTACATGGACACAGTTTACCTGTCTCCCATGCATAACTGTGCTGTGCCTCCTCTGGAACTGGCCCCCCGAGCTGAGGATCAACATCAGGCCTGTGCATCAATGAAGTCCCACTTAGCGGGCTTTTTTGTTCACCTTCTGCATCCTTTTCTGGGACACAATCCAGGCCCTGCTTTATGGAATCCTTCCCATGGAAGATGCTATCCAACATAAGTGCTAGCTGGCCATCTTAACTGGGAACTAGAGGGTGTATTTGGGAGGGGAAGTCTCTGAATAGTTGTTGTGTGTTTTTTTGGCTGATTGATTTCTTGAAATACTCATATATCTAACTGTCTGATTTGCGTTAACAGGATTATATGTGGCTCTGCATACCTGTTACAAACAGATGAAACTGCTTTATGGCAAGGAGTGCAGTCAGGGCTGGTAACCCAAGGTATTATGCCATATGAAACCTCTTGTTTCAAAAAGTGGATGGGCAGGATCTCCTCCTTTCCTTGAGGAGGAGGAGAGGCATCAAAATCAAGAAGAAAAGCAGCAGGGTGGGAAGTGTAAGAGAGAGGCCAGGTTATATTACAGTGAATCCACAGGTTCCGAAAGAATGGGCAGTGTTGTTGTGGTGTTTGTACCAGGGCAGTGCAGGAGGTCCCCATCAGGAAGCTGTGCTGGAGCTTGTTGGGATATTTTCTTAAGAAGCTTAGAACGGCCACACTGGGTCAGACCAGTTCATCTCTCCCAGCATCTTGTCTTCCAACAGTGGCTGGTGCCAGATGCTTCAGAGGGAATGAACAGAGCAGGGCAGTCAAGTGATCCATCCCCTGTGCCATTCATTCCCAACTTCAGGCAATCAGAGGTTTAGAGCCACCCAGAGCATGGGTCTGTGTCTCTTACTATCTTGGCTAATAGCCATTGATAGATCTATCCTCCTAATCCTTTTTTGAGCCCAGTTATTTTTGTGGCCTTCACAACATCCCCTGGCAACAAATTCCACAGGTCGACTGTGCGTTGTGGGTCCTTATGTTTGTTTTAAACCTTCTACCTAATAATTTCATTGGGTGACTCCTGGTTCTTGGGGTATGAGAAGGGTAATCAACACTTCCCTATTCATTTCTTCACACCAGTCATGATTTTTTAGACCTCTATCATATCTTCTTTAGTCATCTCTATTGTAGGCTGAACAATCCCAGTCTTATTAACCTCTCCTCATATGGAAGCTGTTCCATACCCCCAATCATTTTTGTTGCCCTTCTCGGCACCTTTTCCATTTCTAATCTATCTTTTTTGAGATGGGCCACCAGAATGGCACACAGTATTCAAGGTGTGGGCGTACCTGATTTATATAATGACATTATGATAATATGGCAGTGAGTATCTATTTCTTTTCTAATGGTTCCTAACATTCTGTTCACTTTTTGACTGCTGCTTCGCATTGGGCAGATGTTTTCAGAAAACTATCCATGATGGCTCCAAGATCTCCTTCTGGAGTGGTGACAGCCAATTTAGATCCTCCTCATTTTGTATGCTTAGTTGGGATTATGTTTTCCAATGTGCATTACTTTCATATATCAAAATTGAATTTCATCTGCCATTTTGTTGCCCAGTCACCCAGTTTTGTCAGATGCCTTTGTAACTCTTCACAGTCTGCTTTGGACTTAACCGTCTTGAGTAATTTTACATCATCGCAAATTTGCCACCTCACTGTTTACCTCCTTTTCCAGATCATTTATAAATATGTTGAACAGCACAGATCCCAGTACAGATCCTTGGGTGACCCTGCTATTTACTGCTTTTTCCATTGTGAAAACTGATCATTTATTCCTACCCTTTGTTTCTTAACTTTTAACAAGTTACTAATCCATGAAAGAACCTTCCCTCTTATCCCATGACTGCCTACTTTGCTTAAGAGCCTTTGGTTAAGGACCTTGTCAAATGCTTTCTGAAAGTCCAGGTACGCTATATCACTGGATCACATGCTTGTTGATACCCACGAAGAATTCTAATAGATTGGTGAGGCATGATTTCCCTTTACAAAAGCCATGTTGACTCTTCCCCAACATATCATGTTCATCTATATATTTATATATCTATATATTTAAACCACAGTACTGAAATTAGGCTTACCAGCCTCTAATTGCCAGGATCGCCTATGGAACCTTTACATAGCTATCCTCTAGTCGTCTGATACAGAGGCTGAGTTAAGCAATAGGTTACACACCACAGTTCTGCGATTTCATATTTGAGTTCCTTCAGAACTCTTGGGTAAATTCCATTTGGTCCTGGTGATGTATTACTTTTTAGTTTATCAATTTGTTCCAAAACCACCTCTACTGACACCTCAATCAGGGACAGTTCCTCAGATTTGTCACCTAACAAGCATGGCTTAGGTGTTGGAATCTCCCTCTCAGCCTCTGCAGTGAAGACCGACACAAAGAATTCATTTAGTTTCTCAGCAACAGCCTGGTCTGTCTTGAGTGCTCCTTTTGTACCCCGTTCATCTAGTAATACATCACCAGGACCAAATGGAATTCACCCAAGAGTTCTGAAGGAACTCAAATATGAAACTGCGGAATATTTGGCAGGTTACTTGTTTCTGGTGTACTTTTTTTTTTTTTTTTTTTTTTTTGCTGTTAGTTTTTGTGTCTTTTGTGTCTAGTTGCACTGCAAATTCTTTTTTGGCTTGCCTCATTATACTTTTACTTGCCAGAGTTTATGCTCCTTTCTATTTTCCTCAGTAGGATTTGACTTCCAATTTAAAAAAAGATTCCTTTTTGCCCCTAACTGCCTCTTTTTTACTCTGTTTAGCCATGGTGACATTTTTTTGGTCCTATTACTGTTTATTTTAAATTTGGGGTATACATTTAATGTGAGCCTCTCTTATGGTGTTTTTAAATAGTTTTCATGCAACTTGCAGGTTTTACACTCTTGTGAGTGTTCCTTTTAATTTCCATTTAACTATCTTCCTCATATTTGCATAGTTCTTCTTGAAGTTAAATGCAATGATGATGGGTTTTTTGGTATTAAATTTAATTACATTGTGGTCGTTATTACCGAGTGGTTCAGTTTTTTCACCTCTTGGACCAGAACCTCTGCTCCACTTAAGACTAAATCAAGCATTGCCTCTCCCCTTGTGGGTTCCAGGACTAGCTGCTCCAAGAAGCAGTCATTAATGGTGTGTGGAAATTTTATCTCTGCATCCTGTCCTGAGGTGACATGTTCCCAGTCAATATGGGGATAGTTGAAAACCCCTATTATCATTGAGTTTTCTGTTTCTGTAGCCCCTCTGGTCTCCATGAGCATTTCATGGTCATAGTCACCATCCTCGTTAGATGGTTGGTAGTATATTCTGACTGCTATACTCTTATTATTCAAGCGTGGAATTTCAATTCCATAGAAATTCTATTTCGACTAGTCATTTTTTGTCAAAAGCTCCCAATGCATCAAAACCGAAGCTGTTCACCAAACGGCTGGATTTGAATCTCCCGACCTGAAAAAAAACCTTGAAAATTTTGAAATTGTTGAAATGTTTCTTTCTGATATTTTTGAAATGAAAAATTCTGTTTTTCTGATTTGAAACTATGCCTCATTCAGAAATTTCAGTGAATCTCTCTCTCTCACACACACACACACACACACACACACACACACACACACACACACACACACACACACACACACACACACACACACACACACACACACACACAGAGGCAACACCAAAACACAACATTTTGAAATGAAGCATTTCATTGGACCCAAGCCAAAATTTTGTTTGGCTTTTTAGTTCCCGAATATTTGAGATTTTGACTTTGTCCCAATTTGAGAGGGGAAAAAAAAATTGAACTCTTGACTATTTAAGGGATGGGAAAACTACCTTCACCCAGCTTTACGCAGGACCCCATTGTGCAAGGCACTGTGTGTATCTGCATGCATGCAGTATCGACGTTAGGAGACATCGCCTGCCCCGAAGAGTTCACAATGGAAGGTCCTGATCCTGCACTCATGTGTAGACCCTAATACCCATATAGTCCCAGCAAAATCAGTGGGGCAATGTACAGGGGCAAGGGACTGCCCATGTGGGTGTAGCAAGCTGCGGGAGGAGGTGGGACAGCTATTACATGAACTGCATCCAGCGTCCTCTGTGAACAGAGATCACAGAATGACCCAAAGCCATTTGATTGCCCAATTGATTGGGCCAAATGTCTCTGAATCGAAAGGGTTTGACTGTGAAATTAGCTTCCAGTGGAGTTCAGACTAACCCTGATGCTGGCTGCATTCGGATGCTCTGCAAAGCTGTCCCACTACAGAGGACAGATCCACCCCGCCTCCAAACGTGTATACCCCAAGCCTAGCCCTCTCCTTCCACAGGACAGGGAGAAGAGCAGAAGACATAAAGTCCACTAGGGATCTCGAGATGTAGCCATTAGTTACTTGGGAAGAGCTTGGATACTGCAGGGGTGGGTACTGAGATGCAGTATGATGCTCTACCAATGCCTGCTCTACATGTTCCTCTCCTCCCTGTTTGTTATTAATACTTTGCCCTTCTCACCCATGGATGTCAAAACACTTTACAGAAGCAAGTCAGAATATCAGCCCCATTTTACAGATGGGTGATGTGACTTCCCGAAGGTCCCCCTGCGAGTCTGGAATAGATTCAGGTCTCCAGATTCACTGTCCAGAGCCCACTCCAATGGGTGTATTGACAAGGTGGCAATGAGCTACCAATGCAATGTGGCCGTGAAAAAGGCAAATGTGTTCCGAGGATGCATCCCGTGAGGTATTTCCAGTAGAAATAGGGACGTATTAATGCCATTGTAAGAGACACTGGTGAGATCTCATCTGGAATACTGGCTACAGTTCTGGTCATCCATGTTCAAGAAAGATGAATTCAAACTAGCGCAGGCGCAGAAGAGGGCTACGAAGTTGGTCAGGGGAATGGAGAGCTTATCTTCTGAGAGGAAACTAAGAGCTGGGCTTATTTAGCCTAGCAAAGCAGAGAGTCAGAGGGGATCTGATTGCTCTCTATAAGTACATTGGGGGTACACACCAGGCAGGCAGAAAAGCTACTGAAGCTGAAGGACAGTGTCGGCACAATGACAAATCGGGCTAAAGTGGCCATGAGTAAATTTATGCTGGGAATTAGAGGCAGGTTTCTAACCGTCAGAGGAGAGAGGCTCTGGCACAGCTTCCTACGAGGAGCAGTGGGGGCAACAAACCGGACTGGTTTTAAGGTGCAGCATGCTATGTTTATGAAGGCGATTATTTGATGGGGTGGCCTAGGATAGCAGGAGACCAGACTTGATGATGCAAGAGGCCCCTTCCAGTCCTATGTTCGTATGATTCTAGTAGGTGAGGTAATATCTTCTATTGGCCCAAGTTCTGTTGGCAGAGAAGCGTTTTGGAGCTCCACAGAGCTCTTCTTCAGGTCAAACGAAAGCTTACCGGTGGAAGTTGGTCCGATAAAAGCTATTCCCTCACCCACTTGGTGTGAGTCACATCCTGGGACCAACACGTCTGGAGCAACACTACGAACAAAAGGACTAATTGTCACTCCTTATTTCATGCTCTGTGTGTGTTCTTCAGATTCCTTTCATCCAATACTCTAGTTAATTTGTTCATTTGCTTTACTGTTTAACTGTGTTTACTCTCTATTTTATGTGCTATGAATGTTCTCTCTTGTTAAATGTTTCCTTGATTCATGATTATAGGGTTGCTTTTAAAGAATCAATCAAATTTATATGACATGACTAAACAAAGACAGAGGATGGAGGCCCTGAAAGAGCGCAGGAATCCTTCACAGGCCTGTTGCTAACCACAATAATTCTTGACATTGCTACTATGTAGCACTTCTCACCTACAAAACGCTTTCCAGCCCACAAGCCATTAATTCCTTCCTACCCCTGGGAAGCAGGTGATATGCTAATCCTACAGCTGGGGAAATTTAACAAAACAATGAAGTTATGAGTGCGCCTTCTTCAATAAATTGGCCTAATTCTGCTCTTGCTTAGACCAGTGTCACTCCAATGAAGTCAGTGGAGTTAATCATGATTTTCACCAGTGGCAGCACCAGTATAGTCACCTGTAGACACAGGTATTTGTATACACCACACGTCTGTGTGTGGTGCGGGTCCATCTTGGGTGCTGATTTTCTCTTGGTTACTCTTTTCTTTCTTTGTGAAGGGTTTCCAAAGAGATGAGAGCGGAGAAGGGGCCAGATGGACCACCCTGGAGACCAAAGTGTTCTGTTTACCCACAGCACAGCTGCTGTGCAGATACTGCAAAGGATGCTTCTGTGCTGCTCTAGGGACCAGCCCTAGGTGTCAGACCCCCGATACAGCCAGCCCTCGACTTATCTGCAGAGACGGCCGGCTGCTGCCAATTGTGCGTGTGGGAAATGGGGGCAAAATTGAGACCCAACAAACTCATTTCACGTAGACCACTGAACGGCCATGCTGGACGTTCTGAGCTGCAGCCAAGTTTTCAGTCCTATGTATTGGCGTGTGAAGGTCTGGTTAGGACGCCCCCAGAGTGCATGGATCTCAAACCTGCTACAGTGCAGCAGAGCTGGATGCTATTTTTATGTTCTTGTCTTTCGGGAGCTGCCCTTATCCCATCCAGTGGAGGAAGCATTGGGTTGGGAACAATCCAGGCTGGGACAATAAGAACCCAACTCTACTGGGTCTTTTGGGGAGTGGGAAACGGGACATTTGAGACAGCTCCATGAACTCGGTTTTCTTAGGAAGGTGGAATCCCGTGGAAAGGTTTGTGCCTGGTGGCATCTCCAGCCTCTGTGAGAGGAGGGGATATTTTGCAAGCTGAACCTGGCTCTTGTGAGCGTTCCATCCCAGGTGGGTGTGGGTAACAGGTATGTTGTGCAAAGCAGCTGAACGTGTAGAGGTTCAGTTGAACCCAGTGTGCTAGATGGCGAGGTTCAGCGATCACTGGTTATTGTGTAGCACAGCGACTTACAAAACAAACCTCACACATCCCTCAATCTTTTTTGATACCGTTCTTCATTTTGAAGCATTTTTTGCCATGGCTGTAGATTAGCAGGTGCAGTGTGTGGGTGGTTGGGATTACAGAGGAAGACTCTGGTCTAGTGACCAAAGCATGGAGCTGGAAGGCAAGGATCCAGGTTCTGTCCCTAGATCTTCCACTGACTTAGAGCTAGTCACTTGACTTCTATGCCTCACTTTCCCTGTCTGTAAAATGGGGACACTCCTGCTGACCTACCGTTGAGGATGGGCTGAGGTAGAATTAGGGTTTGGTTAGCACTATGAGTTCCTAGCAAAGAAAAGTGCCAATGTTCTGTATTGTTTTAAGATCTCCTCACCTGGTGAGCAATTTAGGTGGATGATACACCCTGGTGCTCAGGGTGCACCCAACCCAGCTGCAAAGACTCCCTCCAGCTGAGTGGCTTCATTGGGCAATGAGACAGATGGGCAGTGACATTATGGGTAATTAGAGCACACCCTTTTGGGTGGGGTCCAGAGGCACACAGCTGAATGCCCGGTGAGTTTAATCAGCTGAGATTAAACTCACTGGCAGTGAACCCCTGCCCCTCCAGAAATGCACTTCCTGTCCGTGGTGGCTTAGTTGTAACGTCAGCCAGAAGGCCCAGGTCTGAACTTCCTCTCTGAACTTTTTCATTGGCAAATGCACATGTGTTGATCTCCAAATGGCCTGTGAAAATGGTTTGGGTCTATCAGAAACCTGCCTGCCAAGCAGGATTCTATCCTTTGCTGCCAGCTTGCATAGCAGGCTGCTGGGGAACCAGCGCTTCCTGGGTCCACCGCTCCAGGGCAGCCTAGTCTTGTGGGTAGTGGCAGGCTGGAGACCCCAGACCTTCCTAGAATCCAGAGCTGCAGGGCAGCCCTGCCATGTCAGGGTTTCCAGGCTCACTGCTGTGGAGCCGGGTGCCTGAAAGTCCCGGCTCTAATCAGGATTGACTCCCAGATCTGCAGCAGGGAGCCTGGGGACTCTCAGGACTTTCAGACTCCCTGCCCCAGAGTTGCAGATCCCAGGAGCCCCAGCAGCTGCTAACTGAAATTTCTTGTCAGGTTCACAGCCCTAGTGAAACCGTCTAGACTGTCAGTCAGCGGCTGCCCTGGTCCTGGGGAGCAGGTCTCGTTCGGGGTCGGTGTTGCCGAAACAATTTGATTTTTTTTGAGATTTGTGGTTCATGGGAAATTTTGAAAAAATAGTTTAATTCCAAAGTGTGGAACGAAAGCAACCAAAATATCGACGTTTCCCAGGAACCAGAAATCCTTGGTTTTGGGCAGCTCCGCCGTGGAGTATCGCATTGCTCAGCAGTGCTCCCTCCAGTTGATATGTAGAATGGAGCTTATGGGCTATGAAGAGAGTCATGTCTGCTCCATCTGGGCAGGAAAGAAGGTAGGCATGCACCATGTTGACCTGCAAAGTGGCCTCACAGCACAGGTGTAGGGGGTGTGGTGGCACAGGGGTAAGGCTGTAGCCTTTGATACTGGAGGGCGTGGGTTCCAATCCTGATGGAGCAGCGTGGCCTTTTATCAGACTTAGATGGCTACAATGGTCCCTTTTGGCCTTGGAATCCAGGTAGGTAGGGAGTAGGGAGAGTCAGACGGAGACAATTGCTGGCGTTAAACTCCAGTCCAAGGTGGGTGTGAAGACGGAAACTTCCTCCAGGGCATATTTATCTGCAGAGACTGTCTGGAGCTGATGATGGCCTGTGAAATACAGGAGGTCAGACAAGATGATCTAGTGATCACTTCTGGTCTTAAACGCTGCGATTCTTGAACACAGGGCAAAGATCCAGGCCCTGCCCCAGAAAGATTACGATTTAAGTACAAGGCAGGAGAGAATGGCTGAATACAGGCAGGCAGGGGAGAACATAGAAACAATGAGGCAATATTGGTGACAGGCAATAGTCACAGCACCCCAATTGATTGGGTCCTGGCAAGTGAAGTATCCTCTTCCCCTGCGTATGGTGGTTCTAGATCCGGGATAAGACACGTTGACAGGGCAATGCAGGGATAAACAGAAGAACAAAGCCTCTCTAAGCCTGTTCTTTTGGCACCTGTTCCCCAGCACTTACATTCACTTAGGGAAGGAATAAGTCCCAGGGCGTGTTACGGCTCTGAGGAACCGCATGGTTATGAAATTAATTTGTTCCGTCCTGTAATGATTCATGGCGTATCCCAGCAACTCAGGAACGGAATTGCTCTTAACGAGCTGTGTCTCCCCCACTGCCCCCCTGGAATAAAGGTGGCTTTAGATTAGTTTTGTTTGACTTTCGCTGGCCAAGATGGTGACCACTGAGGGTGGGGAGGGGAGTGAAATGAGGATTGTGTGGCAAAGTAAACATTGACCTTGGAGTGGTCAGGGAGTGGTGAAAGCTTAACCACTGGCTCCCAGTGCCCTGGAAGAGTTTTAGACTGCTCAGGAACGTGAGAACGCTCTGAGGATTGTCTGGCCAATGACTAAAGAGCCGCAAGACGGATGCGTGGAGCCAGGGTCATTTTGGAAGAATGTCCTGGCCCGGTTTGCTGGCACCCTTCCCTGCTTCTCCAGAGGGGTGTCTGCCTCTGCAGAGATCTGCGGCAGCCTAAAGATTTCAAGGAAACATGACTTAATTATGGAATCGTTCAGGAACCCAAGTAATAAACCAAGTGACTGAGCTGTTGAAAATCACTCAGCTTGCAGACACCTGCTCTGAAAGAAGTAAACATACTGTAGATGGGCGGGGAAGGCCTGCTCATTATATTTCCTTAATTAACCACAAAGAGATAATCAGGAAGGTGGTTTCAAACCTTTCCCGAGATCTTCCACCCTGGTGCAGTCACCTGATGCGTCGCAGAGCGGCTTCTGGAGCAGACATATTTGGGAGCTCAGACTACTGTGAGTGTAGAAGTCTTTAGAAAACACACAGCACCAGCCAAGCTTCCTTCCAAGTAGATGGCTGGATCAATGGAATCTGGTTCTTTCCAAGTACGTGGCATCCGACATGATGTGTGCTGCTTTAATACCTGCCTGATCTGCTTGGCTTCTTGGTGATGTGTCAGCATTGCAGCTGTCTACTTGGTTCAGGAGCTGCAAAGCACATCTGGTGCATGGTGCAGACCCAGCGGTTGTCAGTCTGAGTGGTCGCTGTCTCTCACTTTACGCGTGTGTGTGTGCAGAATTATTTTTAAAAAATGTGAATTGAAAATGAAGGTGGCTTATCACTATGCATACCCCATCTTGCAAAGTTACGGCAAGGAAAAGTATTTGCATCTAATTTATGTTGATGATAACATGGATAGAGCTCTTCAATGGGGAAAACTTTCTCTGTGCAGCCTGAACTTATGACTCTTCATGTTTTTAACTCAGAACCTATTAATCTATGTTTAGTTGTACTATGCATCAGGGATTCCATGGGAAGTGAAGTACAGTTATTAGTCTTTATCTGCAATACCCTATGGAATAATATGCAGCTGCATAAATATAATGCTATGTGAATATGGATTAGAAGCACATATGTATAGTTAGGTTTTTTTAGTACTGTGAAAGTGCTTAACAATTGACCTACAGCATTGCATGGCATATAACGTTGGTGATCTGTACCTGGAAACGTAAGCTCATCTGTAAGACAGCTGAAGTCCTAGTTCTGTAACGTAATACATTTCGTTCATATGGAACAAAACATATTTTTTCAAACAGAAATTTCAATGGTTTTGATTTTTTTCTTACTGAGGGCATGTATAATTTAAACACCTACCTGTAATCTCTCTGCATAGAAATCTTCCAAAGTCTCATTTGCAACGGTGACTTACGCTCCTAATTCACGGAGGCACTTCTGAATCCCTGAGTGTGTGACTAGATGATATATATGATCAGCATTTGCCCCTGTGTGTGTGTGTGTGAGAGAGAGAGAGAGAGTGATCGCTAACATATAATCTTAACTGCTAGCATCACTGTCACACTGGCCACACTAATGGAGGTGCTTCTATGGCACTGAATACCTGTAGGCAGGACTTTCAGTGCCAGGCAGCGTGGAGGGGAAGGGATGTGTGCAGGGTGACCAGATGTTCTGCCTGGCAGGTACGACTCAAAGCGTCTTCCTCTTCCCACTCTAGGTGACCAGCAGTGGCCGCGATGAGAGCAATAGCCACCGGGTGGCGCCTCACCTGCTGATAAAAATGATCAACAAGTTCCGTAAGTCCTTGTCACTTTGCGTTCTTTCCCTGAGACGGGTTTGCAGGGTCACGGATGATTCATGTACAGAGCAGTGTTTAAAACTAATACCGACCAGTAGTGCCATGGGGACCCCCAAAGTGGGGAAGGGACAAGGTGGGTGTCAGAAACCAAGGCAAGGATGGCTTGGCCCAACGGTCGGAGCCAGGGGTCAGAGCCAGAATCAGGAGTCAAGAGCAGGATCGGAGCAGGGCTGGGACCCAGGCTGGAGCCAGAGCAGGGCTGGAGCAGGCTGAGGCCTGTGGAGTCTGTCCCCACTGTCGGGCAGGGGAGAGTTCCAAGCCATGAAGTGAGCTGGGCAAACGGAGCAGCTCTGTCTCCCAAGCAGTTTATATACCTGCCCTGAGAGTCACCAGACCAGCTCCTGGCTCCTGGATTGGCTGGAGCCTAGCACAGGAGTGACCGTTGAACCAGGCTCTAGTTCAGGGATGACTCATCACCTTCCCAGTGGGCTCAGGGACGTGATCTCATTCTGTCCTTCACGGTGGCTCTGGAGGATCAGCCAGTGTGTGGAGGGTTGTGCACGCTATGATGAGGTGGCGCAAAGAAGGGGTCAGAAGGATGAAGGGAGCTTTTTGTCTTCTCCAGGAGGGTGGTGGGAGAGTGAGGATAGCTCCATCAATGGCTATTAGTCAGGGATGTAGCCCCATGCTCTGAGTGTCCCTAAACCTCTGACTGGCAGATGCAGGGACTGGATGACAGAGGATGGATCACTTGATGATTACCTGTTCTGTTAATTCCCTCTGGGGCACCTGGCATTGGCCATTGTTGGAAGACAGGACACTGGGCTAGATGGACCTTTGGTCTGACCCATTATGGCCATTCTTATGGTCTCATGATATGTACAGTTGTCACTGTATCTGGTCTGGCTGTCTTTTCCCACCTCCCTCCTCCTTAGGCTGGGCTAATATGTGTATATGGGTGGGGGTAGGGGGTTGGAGAAGGGGAAATCAGACAACACCCCCCTGTGAATCTACAGCCCATATGAGACTGGACTAGGATGTAGTTCCCAGAGGTCTCTGCTGGAGCTTCTACTCCATGTACTTGGTACCTACATGTTATAGTGATGGGCAAATATAAACAGGTAGTAAGTGGGGCAGGTGGAAGGTGATGGGGGAATACTGTGAATCCTTCCATCTTAGGTGGACAGCAGGGCAGCGGGAAGAGACGTGAGGAGACTGTTGTGGCTGGCCAGTGGCAGGCAGGGGACGCTGAGCCAGGGAAGGGGTTGTGGCAGGCTGGGGCAAGGTGCATCGGCCGGGATCAGCTTGTGATTGGTTAGGCGACTCTGGATGAGTGAACGCAAGGGCTAAGCAGGGCAGGCAGATCAAGTCTAGTCTGGTTGTAAAGACCAATAAAGCTAAATAAAACAGCCCCGCCTGTGATGGACATATCACTAGCCGCACTCGGATATGAGAGTCTGGGCCAGCTAAGGGGCTTGGCAGATAGCTCTGATTCACTACATGTGAGCAGGAGCCGCTGAGCAGGAAGTGTCTGTTCCACAGAAACGATAAATTTATCTCCGATGCAAATTTCTTTGGCTGAGGTTATTCAGTGGCGCCCTCCAGGACTTCAGTGCTGTGTGGGACCGGTGGTCGTGACTCAGATAGCCACACTTCATCAGCTGCTTTATCTTTCATAACTCAGCGGTGTGCTCCTGTCCCCAGCCTTTCCTGGTCAGGTGTGCCATTTCTGGGACTCCCTGCTGATGGGTGCTAACGGCCTCTGCACTTCATCATTATACCAGTGAGCATAGCTTCCTCTCTGTCACCTTCTTGTGTGACACACACCTCTCTAGTATGTTTCGCATGCCGGATGCTGCTTGGGTAGACATTTCCTTTTGCATCATGTGCCACTGCAAACTCTGGGCTCCGTGCTGCTGTTCCCTGTGCATTTGGCTTCTTTTTCTTCTCCTGTTGCACCAACCCAAGTCTGGTCTCTGGTCTGACAACCAGTCACCCAGTCAGAGTAATTTGCATTGAAGTTAACTCATTCGCCTGATGAATCGTAACAGTTTTCTTTAACGTTAAGCGCTGATGCTCTTAATAACAGTTCCATATCTTTATTATATATTATATTATATTCTAGCTACAGGTTGACCTCAAATCATGGAGGAGTTCAGTCTCCTAAATTGCAGGATTGGACTTTCAGTCTCCCATCAGTCACTGATGGAGCAGACACGTTGGTTTCTGTATTACTGCATCTTGCGCTGAAATACAGACTTGTCAAACTTTATTTATTTTTCCCCGAGTGATTGACTATGCATTGGACTTTGCCATTATGAATTTTGCTTTTCCACACACCCAGTGAACAAGCACTTTGAGCCTGAATGACTTTTATTCTAATTTGAGAAATCTCAAAACAAAAAGAAACTAAAGGTACAATCTCTGTATGAGAGAGAGAGGGCGCAGCATGCGCCACCCTCTGTAACGTGCTGCATGAACCGTGCATCACACAATGGCAACTGCTCCCTGCAGAAGGGCAGGCTCCTTAGATGTTTAACGGTGCCAGCAGAAGGAGGGAGGTGCTGAGCTGGTGGGCTGAGCTGTTGGTTGGCCAGACCCATTGGAACCAAAAGTTCAAATCCCAGTAACATCACCTCAGGCAATTCCCCATTGTGGGGAGAAAAATTCTGCTAACAGAGAGCTCTTTAATCTAGCAGACATAACAAGATCTGTTGTGGGCTGTGAGCTGAAGCGAGATAAATCCAGGCTAGAAATTAGATGCAAACTTTTAAGTGGAAAGCAATTAACCACTGGTTGTGGTGGGTTTGCCATAATACTGAAGTCTTTAAACAAAGATTGGATGACTTTTTCTAAAATCCTGCTCCAGCTCAACCACTAGAACTGGGCTCGATGCAATAATGAGGGAGAGAAATTTCTGGCCTGTGTTGTGCAGGAGGAGGATCACAATGGTCCCTTCTGGCCTTAAAAAAAATCTACGAAATGAAAGAAAGGGTCAGTTGCATTCTCATACAGGCACAGCAAGAAAATGGAACAGCTGCTGCTCTGGAGAAAGCAGGGTTAATGAGAAACCACTGCCAGAGGGCCAAATTCCCTGCTAGTGTAAATGGGCAAAACTCCACCCATGTCAGTGAAGGAGAGAATTTGATCCAGAAATTGCATCTCCTCTTCCTTTGGAATGCGGCTGCAGTTTCTTCACATGTTAATTTTTGGGAAGTGTTAGTTAGGACTGGTGTGAATCTGGCCCTGTACGTTCCCGTGGTTTACTTTGGAACTGGCGTTATACCATAGACACTAGGGGTGGGAGGGAAGGAGGAGAACTGATCGGCACACCATTAAAGCATTTGACAAACTGCCTCATGAAACCTTATTCGAAAAATGAATTAAAATTGGCTTTGACACAGGGCTTTGCCTTGTGAATTGAGATCCGGCTAAGAGGTTGTAAACCAAGGTCCATGTATTGAGCTGATGGGAGGGCTGCATGTTGTGCGGTCACAGCTCCATGGTCCTAGTATTATAGCATGTTCTCTGTCTCTCATAGGATGGAAGGTGATCTTAGGGCTGGCGTTCTTTCTGGTGATGGCCTGGTACTATATATCCCGCGAAGAAAGGTACATACATCTGTGAGTGTCTTTTTTTAAAGTTTTAGTGGGGGCAAGTCCCTTTTCTCTTCTGCCCTTTCCTGATGGTTTTGGGCTGCCCCGCTCTGAGACTAAGACACAGTGCGTGCAAGGGACACGCTCTCGATCTCAGGAACCGTGTGGAGCTGGAGGCAGGGGTAGCTAAATGACACCACTTCTGGCCAGATAAGAGGGGGGCCTATCGAGTCTGGATCAGCTGGTGAGATTCACCTCCTCAGTTCATCCTACAGGATAAACATGATTATAATGCAGCCGCACAACAAGTGAAGGACTCCAGTAAGTGCCATCTTGTTGTGATGACATTGCATAAGAATGCATTGGGGGTTCCCCCGCCCAAGCCTGTCATGATTTTGGGGGGACAGCTCAGTGCTTGTCCAAGGTGAATTTGGGATGATCCTGCAAAATCTGGGCCATAGATGATGGTGAGTGAGCATCTAAGCCTTGTCTTCACTAAGAGATGCATTCTTACCATGTTAGCTAATACTTGGTAACTTACATGAAGTAGAATCCCAGAGAAGGCTGTTTGTAGTTTTAAATGCGTGTTAGCAGGCCGAGTTAGATGACGTGGTTAGTTCATAGGTTATAAGAATACACCTTTTTCTCTACTTGACGACGCACCTGAAGGGTTAGAGGAGAAGTGCAGAGGATAAGCAGTCGAAAAAAGAAGTTAGGCAGTTTTCTTTGGTGCTTGTGCCTAGAGCTGAAGACGTGAGTGATGTCTCTGGTCTCTGCATGCTGCTCTCTCTCTAGGGTGGGCTTAAGAGCCTAGTATTTGAGCATATAGCAGTCAGTAGAGAGAGGGGGGATTTTACCGACTTTGAGATTCCCTCAGGCTCTGCCATAACTCCTCTGGCAACTTGTCACTAGGATGACCTGCAATAAGCTCTGCTAGTGGCACATGGCCTGGAGGTGACATGGGACCCAAGCCTTCAGTTACTGTCTGGCAGTCTCTCACTTGGACTCGTGACTGCTCGCCGGACGTGGAAAGGAAGTCTCATCATGCAAGCGGGGCCCAGGCTGGGGAAATCACCCTCTCTGCTGTTTGCCTTACAGTTTTTCTTTCCCCGTGCAAGATGTCCGAATGACGTGTCCCCAAGGAGAGATGGAAAAGAAAGTCACGCTGCTCATAGGAAAGTGAGTAACTGTCCCAAGCAGGAGCTGGGCCTTTGCAGGGCTGTTCTTTGCTCCCAGGGGGCGGGTGGCATGTGGGAGCTGGGGGAGGATTGGCACTGTGGGCTCTAGGGGTGAGGGAAAGGGCAGAGAATAGATAGTGAAGTCAGCTGAAGATGTCAGTTCAGTTCAGGTTTGCACGTGCCTCTGGCTAACCGGGCTCTGTGTTCCTTGCAGTTACACACGGGATCATCCAATGTTTTTACACCTAAACGATTACTTTTGGGTGAAGAACCGGTCGCCATATGAGCTGCCATATGGGACTAAAGGAAGCGGTAAGCAGCCCTGCTTTCTCTGCTCTGCAGCACCGATCCCTGGGGTTTGGTTAATTGCAGCATGGCACACAATAAAGGAAATAGATTCTCCTTTGCACCTGCTTTTTCTATTTCTTACTTGCAATCTAACCAATGTGGCTTGATCTGCTCTCTCCTGTGGCCTCTTGGCTCTGTCCTGGACTTGCTTATGGTTTGCAAGGCCCTTCCGTGGGCATGCTGCGAATAACTTCTCGTCAGCTGACCCCTGTTTTCGGTTAGGGAATTGCCCACAAACGGATGAATTCTTACAAAGGTGTTTGTGGTTGCTTGACCAGGTTGTGAGGAAAAACTTTCAGCCAGTCGGGCGGACACAAATGGTTAGCAACAGCTTGTTGCTCATGATGCGCGATTGGTTGTCAGAGTCGCATGATACTGTTTCTGATCCCTAACTGGACGACGGAGTCTCTTTCTAAAAAGGAGAATAAAGACTATTTTATCTGGATTAAAAACAGTAAAAAGATGCCTGTCCCAAGCTATCGGAGCCTTAACGCCGTTCATAACACAGCAAAGTCTGGCAACGCTGAAGTAATAGTGATTGCTTTTGGTTGTGTATACCCCACTGGTTCCTGTGTGCAGTGGGTCCCTCTTTGAGCACAAGCCACAGCAGATGTGGATGTCTTTTATCCCCTCGCTCTTGCTGCTGGGAGATGGCAGCAGTCATCCCCCTCCCCCTCCTCCTGGCTTTTGGCAGCTGGTGGGCCCTCCTCCAGCAGGGACAGATAGGATCATAGAAACACGGGGCTGGAAGGGACCTCGAGAGGTCATCAAGTCCAGCCTCCTGTGTTGTGACAGACCCACCATCCCTGACAGGGATTTGTCGAACCTGGTTTTAAAAACCTTCAATGAGGGGGATTCCACAGCCTTCTTTGGATGTCTATCCCAGAGCCTAACTGGCCTTAGAGTTCGAAAGATTTTCCTATGATCTAACGTAAATCTCTCTTGTGGCAGATTAAGCCCATTACTACTTTTTCCATGTCCACTGAAGGTAGGACAATTGATCACCGTCCTCTTTGTAACAGCTGTTAACGTAGTTGAATTCTGTTATCAGGTCCCCTCTCAGTCTTCTTTTCTCAAGACCAAACATGCCCAGATTTTTAGCTTTTCCTCATCAGTCAGGTTTTCTAAACCTTTAATCATACTTGTTGTTCTCCTCTGGACTCTCTCCAGTTTGTCCACTTCACTCCTAGCGTGGCGCCCGGATTTGGACACAGTATTGCAGCTGAGGTGTCACCAGTGCCAACTAGAGTGAGACAGTTACCTTCCGTGTCTTACGTACATTTCTGTTAACACACCCCAGAATGCTATTAGCCTTTTTTGCAACGGCATCACATTGTTGACATATTCAGTTTGTGATCCACTATAGCCCCCAGATCCTTTTCAGCAGTACGACCACCTAGCCAGTTATTTCCCATTGTTGTAGTTGTGCATTTGATTTTTCCTTCCCAAGTGAAGTACTTTGCACTTGTCTGCACTGAATTTCATCCTGTTGAATTCAGACCAGTTCTCCAATTTGTCAGGGTGGTTTTGAATTCTAATCCTGTTCTCCAAAGTGCTTGCAACCCCTCCCAGCTTGATGTCATCTGAAAATTTTATAAGCATACCTTTTACTCCATTAGCAAAGTAATTAAAAAAATAATACCAGACCCAGGACTGACCCTTGCGGGACCCAGCTAGATATACCCTCCCAGTTGGACAGTGAACCATTGATAACAACTCTCTGCGTATGGTCTTTCAACCGGTTGTGCACCCACCTTATAGTAATTTCATCTAGACCACATTTCCCTAGTTTGCTTATGAGAATGTCGTGTGGGACTGTGTCAAAAGCCTAAAGTCAAGATCTATCACATCTACTGCTTCCCCCATTCATTAGGCCAGAAACTCTTTCAAAGAAGGGAATCAGGTTGGTTTGGCATGATTTATTCTTGACCGGTCCATGCTAGCTGTTCCTTATTATCCTCTAGGTGCTTACAAATTGATTGTTTAATCATTTGTTCCAGTATTTTTCAGATATTGAAGTTAGTCTGTCCGGTCTGTGGTTCCCCATGTTCTCCTGGTTCCCCTGTTTAAAAATAGGAACTATGTTTATCCTTCTCCAGCTTCTGGGACTCACCCATCCTCTGTGGATTCTTGAAGATAATTATTAATGGTTCCAAGATTGCTTCAGCTCATTGCTTAAGTATCTAGGACGAATTTCATCAGGCCCTGCTGACTTGGCTATCGAAATAGTCCTTAACTTGTTCTTTCCCTATTTTGGCTTACGTTCCTTCCCTCTTGTGAATATTAATTGTTTTGAGTGTCTAGTCACCATTAACCTTTTTAGTGAAGACTGAAGCAAAATGGGCATTCAACATCTCAGCCTTCTTCATGTCATCAGTTATTAGCTCTCCTTCCCTGCCAAGCAGGGGACCTATGCTCGCCGCTGTCTTTCTCTTGCTCCTAATGTATTTAAAGAACCTCTTCTTATTGCCTTTCATGTCTCTGGCGAGGTGATGCTCATTTTGTGTCTTAGCCTTTCTGATTTTGTCCCTACATGCCTGTGCTGTTCTTTTGCACTCTTCCTTAGCAATTCGGTTATGTTTCCCCTTTTTGTAGGATTCTTTTCTGATTTTCAGGTCATCAAAGGGCTCCTGATGGAGCCATATTGGTCTCTTCCCATTCTTCCTGTCTTTCCTTCACACTGGCATAGTTTGCAATTGTGCATTCAATATTGTCCCCTTGAGAACCTGCCAGCTCTCCTGAACGTCTACCCAAGTCCTCAATCTTGGCAGGAGCAGTTCACTTCGGGGGTGTGGATGGCAGGGAGAGGTCCGATGGTGGAGATAATATTTGGAGATATACCAGTCTCCTAGAACTGGAAGGCACCTTGAAAGGTCATCAAGTCCAGCCCCCTGCCTTCACTAGCAGGACCAATTTTTGCCCCAGATCCCTAAGTGGCCCCCTCAAGGATTGAACTCACAACCCTGGGTTTAGCAGGCCAATGCTCAAACCACTGAGCATGTGTGAGACTTCATGTTCACTGGCAGATGGTGGCCGGTTGCTCCCAGCCTCTCCTTGCCTGCCTGCCCCATGGTCGTTGACGTGTGTGGTGAACCCCATTGCAGCTGGGAGGTGTATAGGTGCTGGAGGAAGTTCTGGGCAGTGCTATGTGTTAATAGTGGGTAGGAGATCTGCTGGTGCAGATGCAGGCTCCTCTGGAGAGCGCGAGAGTCGTCTGTTGTTACTGTCATTGTTGATTTGTAGCACCCAGTCGTGGCCCAACACCCCATTTTGTCGGGTACTGTGCAAACTGCCCCAAAACACTTACAATCTAAGTCTAAGACAAGAAACAACAGGTGGATGCAGACAGACAAGGGTGCCCAAGGAAGCAGGGTTCTGCACAGAGTCCATTTGGGAGCAGCCCTGGGGCTGGGAAGTGCTGACACAGAGAGGACAGGTTAACAGGACAGCTGCTGAGGAAGGCTCTACCCAGTCTTGCTCAGTGCTCCTGCTTCGAGGCACCTAAGTGCATGTTGTTTATTCCAACCGTTGCCTGATCAATAAATACGTGGCCGCCTCTGTGTCCCCCGCCAGCCCCAGAGGCACTGAACCATTCTTGTTAAGTTACTACACGCTTTCCTTCCTGCTACACGGCTCGTTCTCTGTCTCGCGTGGCTGCCACAGCCTCTAGGAGGATGCTCCAGCATGGGTGTGCTGCAGGGTCCGTCCACTGGGAAAGACCTGGGCAGAGGTCAGAGCATCTTTGCTACTTGCACTGACCCCTCTCTCTACCTGTCCTCCCCAGCCTGGCCAGTCAGCACATGGAAGGTGGCCAGGCCCAATTGCCTTTGGCCAGAGGGAGGATGGGAGTGGAGCCTTTGATGGTGGGAAAGGGGATGATCCCAGGGAAACAGCCCTTCAAGAGAAGAATTCCCTCTCTGGTTTCCATGTGGTGCATGAGGGTAGCCTGGGGTCTTGTGCCTGACATGGGGATCTCATGGCTTCTGGGGAGGACTGACCTCACTAACTGCCCCCTTGCATTCCTTTGCAGAAGACATTCTCCTCCGGGTGTTAGCGATCACCAGCTACTCGGTGCCCGAAAGCATCCAAAGGTAATTTCAGTGCATCTAACGTTTCCTCCCAGTGCATCTGATTGCATGTGCTGCCATTGTCAGGCGAATGCTCGTCACAGAGCTGTGGAAGGGGCTGGACTGAGAGCACAGCTAGCACCCCTCTGCCCCCCCATGTGTTGTCTAATAGCAGTGTGCCCTTGTGATGGGTTCAGGCCCCACAGCCCATCCGGCCCTTGACTTCTCTGCTGGGTCAGTTAGAGCCATCTGTGAGTCATGGGATTTGGCTAGGGCCTTGAGTTTTCAGTCACTTCATGTAGGTCACTGGAGTTCAGGTGGCATTTGGAGACATTCAGTCACTGCCAGCCTGTACCCATGCTGGATGAGAAGATCCCTAGCAAAGGTTTTGATGAACCCAAAATTGGATTTAAACCCAGCAGAGCCCCCTCTCTGAATGAACACAGGAAGCTCTTGGCCTGAATGCCAAGGAGGCTGAAGTCCATTTATATTGGCCTTTGTGTGTCTCGTTCTCCTTCTTGGTCCCCTTGTGGATGTTGATAAATCATCTGGCCAGGCTCTGGATCAAGACAAAGAGACAATGGAGTCTTCTTCCCCATCAGCTGGGGTAGGGTTATCATGCAAACATCCACCAACTGTGTCTGTCTGAGACAGCGCGAAGGTCCACATGTTTACCATCTTCTTGAGTACAATCCATCTCTTCCTCCTCTTTCCTGGGAGTCTCTTTCCTACCACCCTCTCTCCCCCTGCCATCGTCATCAGGTTCTTGTCATTCATCCTAAATTGACCGCCAGTCCCCAACCCTCTGGAGGACAGCTCAGGTGCTGGCTGCCCGAAAATCCAGCAGCCAGGTGGGTGAACTCCTGCCCTAGGGCTGAGATGTCCTCCCATCCTTAGTTCCTGGCAGAGAAGCATACAAGTCGCTGTCACCTCTCCTTAGAACCAACATCTACTACTGCCCTTTGGGAACTTGCCAAAAGGAAGAAACTGCTTGCATAGACTTGGTTCCCTTGCACCAGCAGACTCAGCGTATCAGTCGGTGTCCCTGACTTACACCGCAGTGAGAGGGCATCTCCCCGCTTGAACTAAGCACGTGCCCCCTGTCTCCCCACCGTCTTGCCGTCGATCTGGTGGACCGCCAGCACGTGGAACGGCTTCATTTAACCCATGGAGGGGGGTTTGAAGTCTGAGTTTTCCATCTCCTACATAGCCTGCCCTGCCCTCCTGAAGAGCTGCCCTTGCCCTGAGCGGTGCCATTTCACAACCACCTCTGGCGCGTGAATGCATGTGCTGGGGTGTTTGACTGTCAGAGACCCTGGCCTTCTGTGTGTGTTGGGAGTGCATCGCCAAACCCCACCCCGCCCTGCTGGACGGCCCAGTGCCCTCTGGATCACTATCATCCCTGAACTGCCCCTCCCTTGGTTTGTATGTGGGGCTTTGCCCAGATCCCTCCCCCATCTGTAGCCCTGCCCCATCTCTCCTCCCCTCCCTGGCATTGTCCCAAAGACGCCCACTCTCCTACTGCTTCCTCTCCCCTTGTAAACTGTAAGAGGAGAGAGAGGGAGGGGTGGACAGAGTCAAGCCCAGCACTGGCAAGTTTCTCCATGTGGCTCAGCCCCCCTGCCTTGCCAGTGCAGGGGTCTCTGCCGACGCCCCTCAGTCCTGCCCTGCAGCCCCCCTGCTGTTCCAGTCCTTGGGCCCCTTGTGAGCCGAGGTTGCCAAACTGCATGCCAGGCTGATGGGCAGATTTATCATGTGCACAAGGGAGTTGGTTGGATGAGACCCGCCCCCACCCCCAGTGTGCTGCCTCCCTGCAGCCAGGGGCAGGATTGGATTTCCCAGCCCCTGGTAGACTTGCGGTGTTGACAGACGTGCTCCAGGACATGATGTCATGGTGCTGCAGCCCCAGCCAGCGGCCTGGCTGTTTGTTTGCACTAAAATGACGTAAATTGCTGGGCTCTCTCTGGGGACATACGGCAAAACGAGCCGTTGATTTTTGGCAGGCGGGTAACGAGCTGCAGTGTCAGTTTGCGGTGCCCGTGATTCCGTCTGACAGCCGAGCACTGGCTCTCTCTCGCTCTGGTCTGTCTGCTTGTCTGAGCTAGTCAAGCACGGACCATGCGAGGCGTGGGTCAGAAATACAGGGCGAGTGACCCCCCACCCCCCTTCCTACAGCCCCAGCAGATTTGGGGCACTGTTGTAGCAGAGCAAAGGAACAGGATCCACTGACCCAGCCCACCTAGAATCAGGAACAAGAACCAGATCTCAGGAGGCCCAACAAAACTCCCATGCAGGGCTGAACAGTGTAACCAGGCCCTTCCTCGTGTGGCTGTCGTCTCCAGCAGCTGGGCTGTAGGGCAGAGGCTGCTGTCCCTAGGACAGAAGGAAAAAACAAACCTGGCATCAAGCCAGGGCTTATGGAACATGCTGCAGAGGCTGTCGCTGGGCCAGTTAAAGGCCTGTCCCTTTAATAAAACAGTAATGCCTGGCTCGTCTCTTCCATAAATATCCATGAGCTCTACAAAGGAGATCAGTGTCATTAGCATCAGACAGGGAAACTGAGGCACAGAGAGACATGACTTGCCCAAGGTCACCCGGCAGCTGAGTTGGGAATAGGACCAAGGATCCCTGCGACCCAGTGGGGCGCTCGAGTCGCTAGGCCACACTGCCGGCTTCAGAGCAGCAGCAGCCACCTCCCTGGCGAGCTGGAGCGTGAGGCTGTTGGCGCAATACAGGGCTGTTTGTGGTTTGCTAGGGGAGGTGCAGTGTGCTGACCGGCTCAGCCCCTGTGTTTGCTTGCATTTCAGTGCACTATCTATAGGCCCAGACATCAGACAGCTGGGCACTTTGTTTTCACCTGCCGACCTCAGCTATTACTGTCAGAATGGTGCCTGGGGCCTGCGGAAGGATGCTGCCTCCGCACTTCTGTAGAATCACCCGTCTGACGGGCTCGAGAGCTTCTTTAGACCTCACAACCTCCCTGTGCTGCTGGGGTGCCATCCCCAGCTCACACATGAGAAAACTGGGGCATAGAGAGAAGGAGACTTACCCAGGGTCACACACGGAGTCAGTGCCACAGCAGGGAACAGAATCCAGATCTCCTGAATCCCAGCCCAGTGCCTTTCCTGCTGAACAATATGTAAGCCATGCTAAGAGTGTAGTTCACCTAAGGATAAGAGTCTACTTCTGTGCCAATTTAGAGGAGCTACTCCTGTAGCTCAAGCGGTAAGGGCTCTTGCTTTTAGTGATGAAGGTCTCAAATTCAATCCCTGCTGTCCACTGAGCAGGGGGCTTATTGTATGCACCTGCCACCTTATTTGGGTGTTAACATGTGTTGTTTGCATTCTAATGTGCTGATAAAGGGTATCTCTTGTCTCTGGGTCTCCAGTTGGAATCTAGCTGTGTTGGTAGTGACTGGGGCCTCATTGCTATTCAGGGGTCTGTGTGAATTGGTTTTGTGATTTCAGTTTGGTTCCTAGTGGGTGGGAGGAGGCAAGTGTCTACATCAGACAAATGGCCCTACTGACTAGGCCAAGGGAGAGCAGCAATGGGAATTCACAGCTGCATTTCCCCTGGAATCCACTGGTAAAAATGCCATGCTTTCAGATTCATAGATCTCAAGGCAGAAGGGTCCATTTCCATCTTGTCTGACCTCCTGCATCGCAAAGCCATTACGTGCAAAACTTCACCCCCCGGGGCAGCAGGAAGCTCAACCCTAGAGGGCGCCAAGGAGTCGAGGCTGGTTTTGTTGCTTCTAAAAATGTGTAATGAACTAAACGGTTCAATGTAAACGGGGAGACAGTCCCCCAGAGATGAAAAGGATGGTGAGTGCGTTTGGTTGAGGTTGTTTTCTTTTGCAGCATGAAGTGCCGAAGATGTGCAGTGGTGGGGAACGGACACCGGCTCCGAAACAGCTCCATGGGGGGAGCAATCAACAAATATGACGTGGTGATCAGGTAAGGCACTATGGAGATTCAGTAGAGTGAGGGTTAGTCTTCCTCCCCCCAGGGACCCATCACATCAGTTTAGACACAGCGGAGTATGTTCACAGATACCTGGGGACCGGCTGAGATAAACGCTCTGGGATCCATGCTACGTTAATGGGATGGAGGAAACCGGAATGCATTCTTTTCGTGTTGAGAGACCGGAATTGATGCGGCATGTGAGCCTCGTATCGTTCCCTTTTCCTTTGACTTAGCTTTGGCGTGCGTGAAAGGAGGCAGAGCCTTGGAGCAGGGCTAGCACGGATGAGAGCTGGCCCAGACACAATTGCTGGTGAATGGGAAATCCCGAACAAAAATTTGTCTCAGCAACATGGAAATGTGGCCCGGGAGTCTGAGAGCTCTGGGGTCCCTGGCCCTGGGGCTACCCTTTGAGCTGCAGAGCCTGGAAATCTGGGGTCCCTGGACAGCTCATATGGGGAAGCCTGTTCCAGGAGCTCCAGGCTATTAGCTTGATGGCAGTGACCCTGAGAGACCCCAGGATTTCCAGACTCCAGGCTGCGGATCTAGGAGCCAAGCTCGAGTTAGAGTCAGGGCTTTCAAGAGTGCCAGGTGCTTGGCACCACAGCAGAGAGCTTGGAAGTCCAGAGAGCCCGCATGGTCCTGGCTCCATGACAGGCAGCCCGGAAGCCCTGACATAGCAGGGCTGCCTTTGAGACACTCGGGTCCCTGGGGCAGCCCATGTAGTGGGGATGCTTTGTGCTTTCCTGGAGCTGGAATTGCCAGCACCAGCGAGAAGCAAGTGCTCAGACTCCTTAGGCCAGTTCCTCAGCTCTGATTTGAATGGAAATGCACAGATTTACACAAGGGATGTGAGAGATCCAGGTTAGTCCTACCTGGAAATTCTAGCCTATTCAGGCCTTTCTACCACTCTCATCACTGTAGTGTGTGAGCAACTTGCAGCAGGGTGGATTTGATTTAATTCAAATAGTCAGGAAGACTCGACTTAATCATGGTTTTCTACATAAAAGTGCATTCTTGCTGGTTGTTATAACCCAGTAGTTCTCAAACTTTTGTACTGGTGACCCCTTTCACATAGGAAGCCTCTGAGTGCGACCCCCCCTTATAAATTAAAACCACTTTTTAATATATTTAACACCCTTATAAATGCTGGAGGCAAAGCGGGGTTTGGGGTGGAGACTGACAGCTCTTAACCCCTCCATGTAATACCCTCGTGACCCCCTGAGGGTTCCTGACCCCCCAGTTTGAGAACCCCTGTTATAACCTTAATACATATTCTTCACAACTCAGAGATAGATGTAGGTTTCATTTTTAGAAGGTACACACTATACATTTTTAAATGGGGATTTATTTTGAAAACTTTTCAGATTAGTTTTACAGCTATATCAGAAAATGAATGATTGTTTGGTGATTTCATTTACCAAAGAT
Source organism: Mauremys reevesii (assembly GCF_016161935.1). Classification (NCBI taxonomy): domain Eukaryota; kingdom Metazoa; phylum Chordata; order Testudines; family Geoemydidae; genus Mauremys; species Mauremys reevesii. The sequence goes on along the minus strand of NC_052634.1, from coordinate 15,622,658 downwards.
AATTGAAGCAGATATTTATGAAGTCATTGGGAGGTGAACTATCTCCAGTTCAACAGGTTAATCATTAATATTTGGAGGATTTTCTTGCCAGGCTGTATTAGGAGGAGAAGGTCACCAGACAGACACTTAAATTGTTTTATTTAACTAAAACAACAACGTTATGTATTCTGGATTTTTTTCCTTCAACAACAAACATATAATATTTTAACAAAACAAGCATATGTCCCTCGCTTCTCATGTTTATCTCCAGACATCTTCTCCTTGTCCAGAGCTATTCCGCCCCCAACTATCTTCTCTTCATTGAACTTTGCACTTTTAGAGAGAGGTAACAGAGGGACAATAGGGTTGAGGTCTGTTATTTCTCACCTCTATATATTATTTATTTAAAAACATTTTTGCTGTTTACAAGCATGTTTCCTCTGGAGACACAAATCCACAGTTGGAGAACTGCAAAACTAAACATCTCTGATGGAATCTTCTAGACTGAGCCCTGAGTCCCATTGGGTAGATAGAAAAATTAACGTAAATAATCTATACAGAAGCCCCTGGAACCCCATAAAATTGGGTCCCTAATCCATGAACTATTGGAACTCATTTACAAAACTTTTCTTAAACATGACATGACTATATTGTCTCATACTATAGAATTAGAATTTATAATCCCTATTCCATGATGAGATAGCTTTGAGCTATAATGTATCTTAATTAAAGCTTATCTTTAGATAGGTTTTTTCCTCAAAAAGCATTTTATCAAAAAAATCTGATTTAAATTAAAAAAAAATCCAATTTTTTTTAAATAATTGATTTTTATCCACCCTGCCTTGCAGGGTGACTAACATTTGTCCTGTGTTTGGTCTCTCATCCTGTCCCAGGGAGAGGTGTGTGTGCAGGGGAGGGGTTTGGTTTGGATGGTTTTGTGGAAATGTTACACTCACATTGCTCGGGGTTTGTTAGAGAAGGCAGCTCAAAGCAATGCACCTGGCTCCCAGAGTGGGACTGGCCTTACTTCCCGGGGGGAGTTCATTCCCAAAGGATCCTGTCGCCACATCCCCTAACCTAACATCTATCACGTCAAAGTGTGGCGAGCAGGTGGCTCGAATCCTCGAAAGGGTCTCCGCTGGGGACGGGAAGCGAGATGCTAATGGGACAAGTCATGGGGAAAATGGAACCCGTATGCAATATCCCCTGCCTCATCTTGCGCTCCCTCCCCTCAGGTTGAACAACGCGCCGGTTCATGGGTACGAGGCGGACGTGGGCTCCAAAACCACCATGCGCCTGTTTTACCCAGAGTCCGCGCACTTCGACCCCAGACGGGAAAACAACCCGGATACTCTGCTGGTGCTGGTGCCGTTTAAACCCATGGATTTCCAATGGCTGGAGATGATCCTCAATGACAAGAAGCGAGTAAGTGCCGCGGGGGGCTATGGCTGGCCTCTTCTCTGCCTTGCTTTGCTCTCGCCACTGGAGGCAAGCCTGGTGCAGCCCTAGTGGGGAGAGAACAGCCCCTGACTTTCCTGTTGTCCTTTTCCAGGTTCGCAAGGGGTTCTGGAAGCAGCCCCCTTTAATCTGGGATGCCAATCCCGAGCAAGTGCGGATTCTGAACCCTTACTTTATGGAAATTACTGCTGCTAAATTGCTTAATCTTTCCATGAAGCAACCGCGGAAGATTAAACAGGTAAGGGAGCCGGTGTGCTGGGGGCAGAGAGAGCGAGACAGACTCACAGTGCCCCGGATCACAGGGCAGTCCCAACTGGGACTCGCTAAGGGGGCATGGTGCCATTCCGCTGCACTGTGCCCACCCTTTTCCCCTTCGTGCCCCATCGACTTATTGACCCAGCCCTGGGCTGCTCAACACGGTTTGGAAAATTACTGCCCTTTTCCAGGTAGGAGGAGATCGAGGTGAAGGCCACTTGGGTGATTCTTACGGTGCTTTGTAGATAAAATGCTATGTGATCCATCTGCCCGCAGTACGGTGCCTCCCGGGTGTGGGGAGATGCTCTCCACCCGCTCACCTCTGTTTCCCTGCATCCTTGAGATTATAGTCACACTGCTTTGTTGGGGGGGGCAAGTTGGTCACTGTTGGGAAGTGATTGTGACTCGAGTCTAAAGCTGCTCTTCTGGAGGGAGAAGCTAGCAAGCGGCTTCTGCTCAAGGATGAAGATCTTTCTGCACTGAATCCTTCTATTGTTTGTTTGGCCAGTGCAGTCAAATTATAAGTGTGTCTGTATGTGCGCGCGCACAAAGCTGGTTTTGAGTTATCCGATTTCTTTTGTTGTTTTAAAGCTGTGGATGGCCTTTTGCGTGTGCATCTAGAACTCAAGAAATCGCTGAATAGATTTGCCTTGTTATCCATTACTTGTGAGAAATCAGACAAACCCATAACGTTTGGTGGAAGTTCTGAAGGTCTGCGGAGTTCAGAGTGGAATTCTCTTCTCATCCTTTTCTGTAGTAGTGCTGTAACACCGTAGCACGTTGCATCTTCAAAACACTTGGGAATGGTTGACTAGTGAATTTCCCCGCAGACCTACAAGAGATGTGGTGGGGTTCTCGTTTATAGCTCGAGAAGGGGAGAGGTGCAGAGGTTTAAATGTCCCAGAGCCCGTCACTGTTTCACAAATTATGTTATAGCTTCATAGACTGTAAGGCTAGAAGAGTCCACTATGATCATCCAGGCTGACCACCCGCGTAGGCCAGAGAACTGCTCTAAATTCATTCCTGTTTGAACTACAGCAGATTTTCTAGAAAAACATCCAATCTTGATTTGAAAATTTACCATGATGGAGACTCCCCCACAGTTGTTCCAATGCTTAATTACCTTTAGTGTTAAAAACCTCTGCCTTATTTCTAGCCTTCATTTGTCCAACTTCAACTTCCAGCCACTGGAGACCTTTGTCTGCTAGAGCGGAGAGCCTGCTGTTATCAAAGTTCTGTTTCCCATGTAGGTGCTCGAGTCACCTTTTAACCTTATCTTTGATAAACGAAATCATGTGAGCTGCTTGGCTCTATCACTAGAAGGCAGGTTTTCTAATCCTTTAATCCTTCTCGTGGCTCTTCTCTGACCCCTCTCCAATTTATCAGCATCCTTCTTGAATGGTGGACACCAGAACTGGAGCCAGTATTCCAGTAGCAGTTGCACCAGTGCCAAACAAAGAGGTAATAGAACCCCTCCTATTCAATATTCCCCTGTTTATATATCCAAAGATCGCATTAGGCCTTCGGGCCACAGCATCACACGGGGAGCTCATGTTCAGTGATTATCCCCCACAGCCCCCATGTCCTTTTCAAAATAGCTGCTTCCTAGGAGCAAATCTTTGGCATACACTGACCTCATGTTGATGTTGTTGAATTCTAAGGATGGAACAGCATATAACTGAGGAATGAGTAAACCTGTGCAGAGCCACAGTGACTCTAAATCTAGCAATGTGGGGGATCGGAGCGAGCAGATGGCCAAATGGAACAGTGTCATTCGGGGATGGGGGGGGCTGCCACGGCCAGAGAGGAATAGCTTCCTCTCCCTGGAAGGAAATAGAAGTTGGCTGAAGAGACAATAAGTTATTCTTCTGTTCTCTGGTCTCTTTCTATCAAGGCTCACATCCTCCAAGCTATGTCAAGCAGAGAGAAATGTCCCAAGCATGGAAATCTTATAGGTTAGGGTAGAAGTAACTTACTAAAAGATCTGCAAAGAGAGATTCCCAGACCAGCTTGGTAGGGGAAGATCATTTCCAACTGAGACCAGCTCAGCATGGCTCCTTCCAGCTTAGCTGGGTGGAAGCTCCTTCCAGAGCAGCTGGCTGTTTGAAGGGAGGTGTGCACTTGGCTGTAGTGTTGCCACGACCAGAGAAACTGTTAGTATGACTTTCTCCTTGTTCCCATAAATGGATTTCCACACAGGCGTCTCCATTGTCCTCAACATTGTGTCCAGCATGTGCTACTTTGGGAGGGGAGGGTATAATGTCCCAGGGATCACCCCTCCAGGTTCCTTACTGGGGCTTTGGATTAACCAAAGAAGAGAATTTGTCCCAGATTCACACTGAGACCAGTGCATGCTGGGACAGGAGGTTAAGCAGTGCTGTTTAGATACTCATGCATTGCAGTCATGGGCAATAAAGCTTTCTTTAAACTATCCATTCTCAGTGCCTTGATCTATGGCAGATCCTAATGACCTGGCACACAGTCATGGGGGTCCTCCCCATCTGGAGATTTTTCAAGGAGCAACTTGGAAAATCCATGTGTGTCTTGGAGTTCATGACCCAATATTCCCTCGCTTGTCTAGTCCAGATGTTTTATACCCCGTAAGGCAGGTGATGATATACGCAGGACAAACCCGAGAGTCCCACTTCGTAATGGCGGCAGCCCTATAGCTAGCAGCTGCCCTTCCTAAGTGGGGAACCTTCATTCTAAGTCACGCGTATGTGACGAACGGCGTCCACGTATCACAAGGCACCATGGTCATCGGTGAGCTTAGACCCAGTGTTCGCGCGGCTCTAATGATCACGCATACCAAGCCTCTGTGTTATACACAGGACCTGTCCCCAAAGAGAGAAGGGGGGAGAAAACCTCTCTGAACTGAACCCAGCATGTATGTTGTTTTTTTTTTAATCACCCTGAGCCCTTTCATCTCTCTCCCTCTAGAAACCAACGACGGGATTATTAGCCATCACCTTGGCATTGCACTTCTGTGACCTGGTACATATCGCAGGCTTTGGATACCCCGATTCTGCCAATAAGAAACAGACTATACACTACTACGAGCAAATCACACTAAAGTCAATGGCCGTAAGTGACCGTGCGCTCTTTCCCCTCTAGTGGTGATCATGTTTTGCTGTTACACAGCACCTTTCCTGGGCGAATCTCTGGGCTTTACAAACGGCACCAGCGGGAATTGTGTTATTAACGTATTAGCGGTAAGTAGGGTGACCAGATGTCCCGATTTTATAGGGACAGTCCCGATTTTTTTAGGTCTTTTTCTTATATAGGCTCCTATTACCCCCCCACCCCCTGTCCCGATTTTTCACACTTGCTGCTGGTCAGCCTAGCGGTAAGTTGTCTGGATTCGGTATGTAGTAGAACTAGGGGTTATCCCGCCCCTCCATATGCTGTGGCCACTACCCTTGGTCATACCCATGATGCATTCCATCCACTAGAGAGCAGCGGTGCATATGACAGTGATGATCCATAAAAACTCTTCCATTCCCTTGGCATTTGGAGTATTTCCCAGAGTAAGCACCGAGGATACCTAGGAAGTACTCTAGGTAGTAGCACTATCTGTATTATGGTAGTGTCTAGGAACAGCAAGCAAGGATCAGGGCCCCCATGCGTTAGGCCCTGTACAGACAGCCGAACGCTTGGCTTGCCATATCCTTGGGACAAGGACCATCTTTTCATTCTGTCTGTACAGTGCCTTGCACACCAGGATCTAGGTCCACAATGGAGCTCTTAGGTGCTACTGCAATACAATTAATAAATAGCTAATGAAGATAGTCCCTCGTCAGAGAGATGGTGTCATCTAAAGCAGGGTTTCTCAACCCGTGGGTCGGGACCCAAAATTGGGTCACCGGAACGTTTCAAAGGGTCACGCGGCAGCTCTTGCGGCTCCTATCCCACAGGGCTGGCTGGTTCCAGGCTCTGCAACTCTGGGGTCTCAGCACCACCGAGGTTTGGCCCAGCCGTCATGATGACGGGAGCCCAGGGAGGCTAAATTTGAGGGAGTGGCACTGCCACCCCTTGAACCAGGTCACAACTCCACTCGCACAAATTTGGTCCAGTCAGAGGGATGGGGCCAAGCCAGAGCAGCGCTGTGACCCCACAAGTTGCAACGCTCAGAGTGGAGAGCCAAGCCCAGCCAGCCCCACAGCACAGGAGGTGCAGGAGCCGCCACTGTGGGGGGAGTGCCGGGCAGGACCCGACCAAAACCACCCCAGGGCCTCCACCCCCAGACTATTTACTGGGTCACGACAGGCCATAAACATTTACAAATAGGTCCTGAGCCCAAAAAAGGTTGAGAACCACTGATCTAAAGCACAAGTGCAACATGAAGCCAGGCTGAATCTCGGTGGTGTGTTACTGAGCGTGAGTTTCCCTGTGACACAGACGCATCTACACAGACAAGAAAGCACACACGCCATTCCCCAGCTGCCACGTGTTACAGTAACACAGAAATTCGGAGAACAAGTCTGTGTAAAAACCTCGGAACAAGTGTTTTTGCACATAATCCCTGCCTCCTTCCTTTAGCTTGACGAGCACAGACATTAGCAATAACCTAATACACAGCTCAGCTCGACACATCTCTCCACACTGGGCTGCTCCTAAGGCTCCTCCTTCAGGGCTGCTCAGCTCACACCCTAGATCCTTCATCCCCAGAGAGCTCCCTTACTACCCCCTCTAGATAGGAGTTATCTGCCTGAGGGAGTCAGCCAAATCCACTTACCCCTTTCCCGGTGGGACTAACCTATGCAAACACTGCCAGCCTGGTAGAATTTGTTGGGTGGTAGGTAGAACGGCAAAGATTTCCCCAACCCAGAGAAGAATTTGGTTTGTGAGCCGCTAAGTAGACAAAGGAGGAGAGGCCGGCCTATTGAATCAATGCAAAATGAACAATCCCCGTTCTTGCTGACCAAGCTTCCAGCTTTCTCAGCCACAAGGTGGCTAATTAACTAATGGACTAGTTTTATCAGTGGGTGCAGTGAGGCCGGGTGACTTATTGTGTGGATTCCTGAAACGCTGCTTTGCAGTTGTAGGCATTAAATATTAAACTCTTAAAACAATGACAGTCCCCTTTTAAAGCTGCAGCCCCTGCCCCCCCCCCCCCAACCTCGAGCATCACGGAGGGCGAACCGTGACAGGGCAGGGTGGAGTGGAGCTGTACTCGCAGCCTTTCCCATCTAGCTAGGCTTTTATCAGGGGGCCTGTCGCCATGGCATCTGGCCTAACGAGCTCTCTTTTGTCTGTCTCGCAGGCGTCGGAGCACAATGTCTCGCACGAGGCATTAGCAATCAAAAGGATGCTTGAATTAGGTGTCATCAAGAACCTTACGCACTTCTGAGGGGACGTGGACTAGAATTTCCCTGAATTGCCGTGGCCTCCGCCTTGGCTGCCTGTCACCCAGCGTGTCCCAACATCCACCGGGCCGGAGACACCACTGCTTCGCCGCAGGGCCCCGAGTGGGCTCCTTGCTCGTGGTGGGGGCCGGCTGCTGGGGACAGCGCTGGTCCTGGAGGAGGTAGACAGAGAGGAGAGGGCTGCGGAGTCCCCCTCGGCCAGACTGAGGTGGCTTTTGGCCACGTCGTGTCAAGGCTCAGAAGCAGAGCATCTGAGATCCTTACAGTCGTGGGGTGGCTGGATCCCTTTGCGGCCGAGCCAACGCTGACTTGCTGGCCTTCAGGGTGGCGCAGAGGGTGCCCCTGTGGGAGGGACCCTTGTGGCTTGCTGCTGCGCCCATCTCTTTGGCCTGTCTGCTCCACGTAGGGGACTGGGGTTGTTTGCTGCGCTCTTGAACGGAACCCTGGACAGCGGAAGAATTGTCAACTTCTCGCCAGATCGGTTTGTGCTCAGTCCGAATGAGGCAGCGGGACTGGTTTGACACCCCCCCCGGGGTGGGGCTGGCTCTGGGGGTGCGGCACATGGGAATGCTGCTGTAGGTGGAAGCTGTAATGGTGTCCTTTTTTAAACGTTTATGGGGGGGGAGGGGTCCCGTGCAGTATTTTGCTGATGGGGTTTTAGACCCCCCCCAGTGCTGCTTCCCTGGGAATGGGGAGCTGGCGATCAAAGTGGGGGCAGGGAGGCAGAGTGGTGGGAGCGTTAAATTATTCTTCACTGACAGAGCACAGCTGCCTGCCTCACCCCCCCTGCAGTGAAGGGGAGGAGTTTGAATTCTGTTCTGTAAGAGGGCCTAGCGTGGGGAGCTAAGGTTTGGAGAAGGAATCGTGGCCGCTCCCGGAATGAGCTGTCCCCAGGGCCGCCTCCGCTGTGGGGCAGAGATTGGTCCAGGGATGCCCTCTGCTCGGCCGCGCTCAAGGATCTGAAGTAGGAATAAATAGGGTTTTCTTTTCCTTTTTAAAAACTTTTGATCAAATTCTGGTTGTTTTTCCCCCCTCCCCCCCTTCAATTGCAAGTGCGTTTCTTGCAGAGAAGAGGGGCCAGACTGACACCCTGGGGATTGCAGCCCTCAGTTTATCTATAAAACAGGTACCACCGTGGGCAGTGAGTGAAGACCCCCTTCAGGGAGGCTAGGCCCCAGCCCCGCCCCTTCCGCCCGAGGCCTCCCCCTGCTCCCCTTCCCCACCGGAGCCCCAAGCGTGCCCCACCACCAACCGCAGCTGGAGGGGCCTCAGCCGCACCACCCTGACCCACCGGCCCGAGCTGAGCCCCTGCCGGCTTCAGGGAGAGGAGGAAGCCCCGTCCAGGGGGCGGCACGTGGGCAGGACCATGACCTGGGTTAGGGGAGGCTTAGCCTCCCCTGGCTTATGACACCCACCACCCATTGGGTACCACACAGGCTCCTAGCCAACGTATTTTGGCCCTAAACTTGCAGGGCTCAGACGGGAGGTGTCTCTCCATAGCCCGCCCTGCAAGCCGTCTCCTCTCCGCCGAGACTCCCAGCCATCGGGCTCTGGGCACACGTTCCCTGGGAGCCGGTCCTTGAGATCCTGAAGGGGGGGCTGGGGGCACACATGCTGCTAAAGCCCAGACCTCTCACTGGGGTGGGGGAATAGGGGGAAAGGTTCTTCTTCAAGGTGCTGACCCAAAGGGGCTTGGACTCGGTGGGACAGAGCAGAAATGTCTCTCCTGAGCAGGCAGTGCTGTGGCTCAATGCTAATTTAACTAATTTAAATGATTATTTATCTGAGACGCGTCAGTGTCTATTGCAGAATGAGTGTAATGTTGTTTCCATTGAATTGCCCTGTGGGGCAGCTAAGGAGCAGTGGGGTTGAAACTGTATCATCCTTCTGCTTTGCCTGAAGGGGGAGTGACCTTTGGGGATACTCCTTCCTAACCCAGCTCCAATGCAGGGCAAGTACCCAGCCCCCTCTTATCCTCCATAGCGGCACAGGCTTGGGGTAGCAGGGTTGTGCCCCAGGTGTCTGTAGGGCTTTGACTTCATCACTAAGCATCTAACCCCACTGAAGGACTCCCGTTGACTTAGCGAGTGCTGGATCGGGGCCCAGAGCTCTTCCTACCACTGCACCCCTTCTCCCTTGTAGCACAGTCAGGTGCGTGTAACATGGCTGGTGCCACTAGGGGGCATGTGTGTGTGTGTGTTGTGTTCGTCCCTGCTGGAGGGGTGTGTTTGTGTGCCCATCCCTGCTGCCCCCTGCTGGAGGAGTGTGTGTATGTGTTGTGTCCATCCCTGCTGCCCCCTGCTGGAGGGGTGTGTGTGTGTGTGTCCGTTCCTGCTGCCCCCTGCTGAAGGGGTTGGTGGGGGTGTGTATGTGTGTGTCCCCATCCTTGCTGTGTGTGTGTGTGTCCATCCCTGTCCCTGCTGGAGGGGTGTGTGTGTGTGTGTGTATATATATACATACATCTCCCAGGGCTGCTTGGTTCTCAGTACTCTCTGCAGCCAGCTATCGCCCGCTGAGGGAAGCCAGGAAATCCCTGCCTGGAAGCCCAGCCTGTCGAATGGGCACAGTGCTGGATGGCCCAGGGTATTGTGTGTCCTGCCCCTGCCTCTTCGGGAACCCCACCTACAGGCTCCTAATCCGAGAGCCCCAGTCCAAGGGGCCATCTTAGAGGAGGTGGCTGAGGGCTGGGTGTAGTGGGGACAAGCAGGGATAGGTGGGAGCTGATGCAGGGACCAGGGTGAGAAGCAGGCTGGACACTGGGTGTTGCTAGGTGGGGAGAACAGCTCAGCCCTCCCTAGACCGTGGAATGGCTGCAGGGTGACTATGGCAGCCCAATGGCTGTAGCTGCCCTCTGCAGGGCCAGTGCCCCTCCAGCACAGTGGGCGCCGTGTGGACACATCTGAGGATGGGCACAGGGCTTGCGGTCTCAGCAGAGCGTCCCCGCTCTCATTCCTGCACTACATGCACTGCAGAAACTGCAGAGTGCTGCTGAATCCCATGCTCAGGCAGGCAAGGAAGGGGATCCCCCCCCAGCTCCCTTTGTTGAGCTCTGAAGGGTGGTGGGAGATTTCTCAGTTGCCTCTTTGGGCTTGTCCCCGGTGTCTCGGTGGCCCGTGCCACTGGGTATCTCGGCTGCTTGGTACCTTGCAGTGACAGCAGTGATGAAACCCATGTGCCCCTGCTCCGAAAGTGCAGGCCTCCGCCGCTGGGTTTCCAAAGCATTTGGCATTTGCACAGGTTTTTTAGGTGGAGGGAGGTGTGGAAGGGGAGAGGGAGGTGTGGAAGGAAATCACGAGAGACAACTTCTCTCCCTGCTCTCCGAGACTCATGTACCACAGGAGCGATGGCACAGTGTGGTCCTCCCTGGGCCTGGTGGAGCTGTTCCTGAACTTCAGCAAGACAGGTGATGCCTGTGTGTCCAGACCTGACCCCCCCTGGGGGCGGAACATTGAAATATTTACCGTCTAGTATGTGTCAACTCTAAACTCCGTCACACTCACTGGTCTTTGGAATGCTAGCGATCTCAGAATCCCAGTTTCCTCCGAAGATGACTGATGTATTACACCATGGTTCTATTGTAAAGACTTTTTTTTAAAGAGTTTTTTTTATAAAAGAATTCTTGCTCCAAAGACTGTACATAGGTAAATCTGCAAGATGTGCTGATTGTCCCTTACCGTCTAGATTGTATATATTGTAAATCTAGATTGCAGTTTAAAAAAAAAAAAATCTGGTGTGAAGAATGAAACATATGTTTAAAAAAGGCAAAACAAAGAACTTCATTTGTGGATAAAACACTAAAAAAGGTGTTTGGTGGCCAAGTTTCATTTTTCTTTGAGAGAGAGAGAGTGTGTGTGTGTGAGAGAGAGAGATGCCAGGCCAGCAGCCCGGTACTTATCCATACGTCAACTTTCAAATTGGTTAGTGGGACACATTTAGCACTGCCTTCTGGATAATAGGAACAGCCAATATGGCTTCAGAAACAGTCAAACCACTGTTAAGAAAATTAGAATTTGTCTATTTCAAAATTAGAATGAAATAATAAAAGTACAAACTAATCAATCTGTAAAGAAGGATAGAAATGTTTACCATGCTTTTAACCCTCAAAACGTTTTGCAACCAGTCTCAGCTATGTGAGTGTTATCCCATCGTACAGGTGGGCAAACTGAGGCAGAGAGGGGCAGAGATGTCAAGCTGGTTGGAAAAATGGCAACAAATCCATCATTTTCCCACATAAAACAAATGCCATCATAATATAAAAGCTTTGCAAACCACTGCCTAGGGGTAGTGCTCTGCTGAAGGGAAGCAGCACTTACACTGCCCACTGTGTGCGTTGGTGGGATGGAGTGTGTACCCTACACAGGCTATGCCTGGGTTAAATGTGGCTGTGAGGCCAATTCTGTTAGCGGGCTGCACCTGGAGGCAGAGCTAGGCTCAATTGCTTATGAGGCCCAGCTGGGCAGAAGCAGCCTGGCTTGTAGAAGGAGAAGAAGTTTGTAGCAGAAAGGGGCTATGAAGGGGGTGTCTGCAGCCACCATCTGGGAGCAGACGAGTGGTGAGGAGGAAACCAGGGGGTGAAGAAACCCTGAATCCTAGCCCTGGAAGAAGGGCCAACCCAGAGAACTTGTGGGGAAAGGGAGCCTGGGAGAGGCTGGGTAGGAAGGAGCCCAGGGAAACAGCAGCAGGAGGGGGATGGGGGCAGACCTTGGCTGCTGGTTATAGGCTCCCTGGGCTGGACCCCTGTATAAAGGGAGGGCCTGGCTTCCTTACCAGCCACTGACCAAAGAGGCATGAGCCCAGAGCCCGGGCAGGAGACCTGACACAACGCCTAGGAATTACTTGTTGGACTTTGTCACCGAATATCGACAAATATCGTTGCCTGGCTGGCAGGAAGCGAGGCCGTCGCAGCACCGGAACGACCATCGGCAGCGTGCACTGTACGGGGCGAGAGCTGCTACGCCACCCCCGGCTCCTGCGGTGAGTGACCCCTTTGCCGTCAGGGGCCCTTGTTCTCTTGTAGGTTTGGGCGGTGCCCAGGCAGCCCAATATCCCAGCTTGTGTAGCGTGCGGCAGTGACCGGGGCCAGGGATCGCAGGCTGGGGGGCATTTAGGTAGCTGGCGGGTGGGCCTCTTGCCCCTTCTCTCTGGCTTGGCTAAGCAGCACCCCTAGAGGACTGCACCCCCATTGACTGGTGGCATGAGAGCACCCCCTGCAGTTATCTGCTGCTGACAGGCCATGCCCTAGCCACAGCCCTGCTCGCCAGGCTGCTGCGGTTCCCGGCCAGGGTGGAGGGAGCGGACGTGCGTGGAGCGTTGCAGTTGTGTGTCTTGGTGGCTGGCCTTGGCCGTTGGAAATGGGGAAAGAGCCCAATGGAACGACCCAGGCACGGAGCCGGGTGTCAACGCTGCCGCCTTAGAACTGCCCTGGGACTTCGCCCGCTGACACAACCACAACCCCCAGGCCTAAGCCTGCCCCCCAGTTCCAGGCTGAGTGTGTGACTGTCACTTTAACCGGGGCGGGGGGAGACAACACGGGCATGGGGCTCTGGAGAAACTCTCTATTGCTGAGAAAGGAAAAGGCCTGTTCACCCCACAACCTTTTTCTTTTGGAGCCCCCCTCAACATGCAATGAAAAACTCCAGGGCCCGGTGCGGGACAGGGTGGGGGGGACACACCCTTGGGTATAGGTGCAGTTTGACTTCTATTTTGGGGAGCAAGGGCTGGCGGGGCTTGGGCCAGCTCCACATGGTACGGTCCTGGGAGGGAGCGCCACCCCCTCCCCCGACTCACCCCAGCAGGCCACACACCTGTCTGGGTTGTGGGGGGACGCAACCAAAAATGATAATTTGAAGGTGGGGGGGAGGGCTCAGCTCAAAGAGTTTGAAAACCACTCAGGGTGCAGGGAGGGGTAGCTGGGGGCTGTGTGTAGGGAGGGGGTAGCTCAAGGCACAGAGGGTACCCTAGGGTAGCTAGGGGCTGTGTGCAGATGGGGGGGTAGCTCAGGGTGCAGGGCGGGGTAGCTGGGGGCTGTGTGCTGTTGGTGGGGTAGCTCAGGGTGCAGGGAGGGGTAGCTGGGGGCTGTGTGCAGATGGAGGGGTAGCTCAGGGTGCAGGGAGGGGTAGCTGGGGGCTGTGTGCAGGTGGAGGGTAGCTCAAGGCACAGAGGGTACCCTAGGGTAGCTAGGGGCTGTGTGAAGATGGGGGGGCAGCTCAGGGTGCAGGGAGGGGTAGCTGAGGGCAGCTCAGGGTGCAGGGATGGGTAGCTGGGGGCTGTGTGCAGATGGGGGGGGTAGCTCAGGGTGCAGGGAGGGGTAGCTGGGGGCTGTGTGCAGATGGGGGGGTAGCTCAGGGTGCAGGGAGGGGTAGCTGGGGCTGTGTGCAGATGTGGGGTAGCTCAGGGTGCAGATGGAGGGGTAGCCGGGGGCTGTGTGCAGATGGGGGTAGCTCAGGGTGCGGGGAGGGGTAGCTGGGGGCTGTGTGCAGACGGGGGGGTAGCTCAGGGTGCGGGGAGGGGTAGCTGGGGGCTGTGTGCAGACAAGGGTAGCTCAGGGTGCAGGGAGGGGGGTAGCTAGGGCCATGTGCAGGCGGGGGGTAGCTCAGGGCACAGGGGGTACCCTAGGGTAGCTTGGGGCTCTGTGCTGGGAGGGCTCCCCCTACGGTGGCTGCTCCCCAAGGGCTCTGCTGGGTTCCTCACGCGGGCGGCTCTGACTGGCTGCATGAGCAAAGGGAGCTGGGAGCTGAAGAGTAGCCGCAGCCCTGGGTACCAGCAGCAGGTGGAGGAATGCTGAGGCTGCCCGCTCCATGGTACCACCCGCCAGAGGAGCAGCTATCCTGCACTGCCTGGCTCTGGCTTCCCACCTCCCACCTGGCCAGAGGGCTGGGCCTGAGGAGTCAGAAGTGATTAATCTTTAAAAAAGAAAAACCCACCTTCCAAGAAGAGATCAGGAACAGTCCCTGGCAAAAATATAGCGTATAAATCAGATTTCAGTGGGTGCTGTGTAAGTTGAAATATTTTGATTAAGGCTTGCTTACACTTTGTCATGTGGTGTAATCATGAAAACTTATATCTTCTTACCTATTTGCCTGTATATGTTAGAAATCTTGGCTTGTAAACTTAGTGCCTCAGTGACTATGCTTTTCTTACCCAAGAGTTTTGGACTTTGAGTATGTTCTGAATTATTTGGCTACTGATTGACAGTCATAAACTCAGCCTTTAAAGGTAGACCCGTCACCTTCTTAGCTCTGTCTCGTCTTCCCCCCACCCTTTTTCCAGTTATTTGCTCCATATTTTCTGCCTTTTTTCCCCACTTCTGTACAGCTTTGAGTCTCCAATCCTTATATGTTTTCCGGGATGTTTCCGGGATCTCTTCTCTGTAAAGGTTTCATGACATTGTAACCCTTCTTCCTCTCTGCCCTCTAAATGCTGCTTCTGTGATCCGAAAGTTTATGGGAGGGGGAGTGCTCAGTGGTTTGAGCATTGGCCTGCTAAACCCAGGGTTGTGAGTTCAAACCTCGAGGGGACCATTTAGGGACCTGGGGTAAAAATCTGTCTGGGGATGGGTCCTGCTTTGAGCAGGGGGTTGGACTAGATGACCTCCTGAAGTCACTTCCAACCCTGTGATTCTGTGAGCTGCGGGAGAGGAGGTGGTGTGGGTGGAGCAGACCATGGACTGCCCCCTCTGGGAAAGGCACTGCAGTTTGGTGGGCTCCAGCCTTGTGCGCGCGCCCCCCCACTCCGCCTATGGGTTCATGGCTTCTGCCCAGGGGGAACGCCAGGGCTTGGGGCTCCAGGTTTCAGCTGTGCAACCCCTGCAACCCTCCCACCCATGAGCCCTTTCTCATTTTGATGTGTGTATTTTCTGATGGCTTGTGATGTGAGAATCCATTCTCTGCTAGGGGAAATTCCAGCCAGGGGTATATTTATCTGTCCGTGCGGACATCTCTCAGCTGTAACCGCAGCATCTATTTCATTTACCTGGATGTAGGCAGTCTGCTGACCAGATTGCAAGGCCTGCCTAGACCTCCCGCAGCTTCTGGAGTGGAAAATATTTGTGGATATGACGATTATCTAGAAAATTATCTTTGGCTCAGAAATTAGGGTCATTTTTTCCATAGTGCGTTTCTCTGTAAGGGCCCGTGGAACTCAGGAACCAAGTTGCCATTGATTCTAAACGTTGGAGGCCTAGTGTGTCCTGGCCAATTCATCACATGAAATTTACCAGCTAAGGGACAGGACTAATTAGCCTGCCCTTCTTATGATGAGCAACTTACTCACCTGTCAAACAAACTCTGGCTCTTTAAGGGAGTAGACCGGGGTCGGCAACCTTTCAGAAGTGCTGTGCCGAGTCTTCATTCATTCACTCTAATTTAAGGTTTCACGTGCCAGTAATACATTTTAACGTTCTTAGAAGGTCTCTTTCTATGTCTATAATATATAACTAAACTATTGTTGTATGTAAAGTAAAAAGGGTTTTAAAATGTTTTAAGAAGCTTAAATTAAAATGCAGAGCCCCCCCCGGACCGGTGGCCAGGATCTGGGCAGTGTGACTGCCACTGAAAATCAGCTCGCGTGCCGCCTTTGGCACGCGGACCATAGGTTGCACACCCCTGCAGTAGACTTTTGCAAGGCTGCTTTCGGAGGCCAGCTGTGGGGGACAGGCCCAGAGCTTGCTGTGAAAGGGCATAACAAACAGAAGCCGCCTCTCGCCCTGCCACCTGTGAATCCTTCCTCAGTCTCATGTATTTTAAAATTATTGCTGCCTATCCCAGGAAAGCGCTGCCCTGGAATGATGGCTCTTTAGCTCTTCACAGGGTCTATTCTCTTCTGGCCTGTCTAGTCCACTAAAAATACATTCACCCCCAAGGGAAGGGGTTGGGGCAATGGGCCCATTCCCCCGCACCCCCAGTTCAGCTCTCCCGTAGAAGCACAGAGCTGCCAATCTGTGATCCCCAAAGGGGAGAGTCTGCGTTCTCCCTCCTTCCACCCGGCATTAGATCAGTACGCACAGAGTTTGCCAGTTTTCCAATGGTTGGGTAGGTTTTTTTTTATTCTTTCACTTCTCCGCTTTCAAAATAAATCAGTGGGAAGTGACAGATTGGTGGCTGCTTTTCTCTGGGAGGGAGCAAAGCTTAGCCCCATTGGCACTGGGATTGGACCTGCCTGCCTTCTGCTCCAACTCTGCCGTATGTCTGTGTGTGAGAGACAGTGCGCCTTTCCCCCTCCCTCAGTGCCACAAAGTACCCCCCCACCCCACCCCAGGAATAAAAAGTTTAACTAGAGAAAGCCCTGAGACAGCTGCTTGGGATTTTGTCACCAAAACTGCCTCCCCCCCGCCCAGCCAACAGAAAAAGCAGATTCAGCTAAACTGAAACGTTTCACAGGAAAATGTGTCAGGAATTTGGGGATGGGAGACTTTTATGCCATATTTTTTTTTTTCAGGCTGAAACAATTCAGCAAAATCAGCACAAATTTGCAAAATGTTTTGGTCGGCCCAAATCTGCATACTTTCGATTGAAATAACGGTTAGTCCAAAAAACCTTTGCCTTGTTCCACCAGTGAGGGCCCTGAGCAGAAGGCGATTGGCCTGCAGATTGCCCTGTCCGTTCATTCCCTCTGAAGCAGCTGGCACTGGCTGCTGTCAGAAGACAGGATATTGGGTTAGATGGACCTGATCTGATCTGGTGAAGCTGTTCTTATGGCTACTCTGGGCTTACTCTGTGACGTTTAGTGATGCATGTCGAAAAGGGCTCCGGTTCATCCTGGTGTGCAGTGGGAAATGTTTGGAAATCTCTAACACATTCATGGGGTAGGAAAACCGTTGTCTGGCCAGCTGTCCAGAGAATTCTTTTCTATTTTTGTAAAGAAACAAGCAGCCCTCAGCCCCGTGCGCTTGTTTCTCATCTAACATGTTCTCTCCATAAAATCCCATTGCCCCAGTGTTCGGCTGTGATGTCCCTAAGCGCCGCAGCGTGCGAGCGTGTTACTGTCGCTCTCTCGGTTGTTGGAGCAGCTCCTTGGGTGGTTGCTGCAGAGTACCATGGCTGAGATTGCTTCCTGGATGCTGGGACATGATGGCTAGTGGCTCTCTCAGGCTACCATGGCAGGAGGCTGCAGCATCTATCCACGGGGTGGTAGCAATGGTGGCAGCTGGTCCTCCCCTGGGAGCAGTCTGCATTCTGCTCCAATTCCTGCACGTCATGGAGATGCCCCCGCCCTGTATCCCCTGGGCTGAGGCCAAACCTGACCCTAATGCGGGGGCGGGGGGGGGAAACTTTGTGGCCTGAGTGTCGCATCTGGGTATGGAAATTGTATGGTGGGTCACAAATGCTCATGAAATTGGGGGTTGGGGTGTGGGAAGGGGTGCAGGCTCTGGGGTGGGGTGGGGAATGAGGAGTTGGGGGTACAGGAGGGTGCCCCAGGCTGGAACCGAGGGGTTTGGAGGGTGGGAGGGGGATCAGGGCTGTGGCAGGGATTTGGGGCCTGGGAGAGGGTCAGGGTGCAGGTTCTGGATGGTGCTTACCTCAAGCAGCTTCCAGAAGCAGCAGCACGTCCCCTCTCTGGCTCCTACGCAGAGGCACAGCCAGGCAGCTCTGCGTGTTGCCCTGTGCACAGGCACGACCCCTGCAGCTCCCATTGGCAAACCCCAGACCCTGCTCCCCGGCGGGAGCTTGAGGGCCGGATTAAAACATCTGAAGGGCCGGATGTGCCCCCCGAGCCGTAGTTTGCCCACCCCTGTCCTACCATCTGCCGTTCATCTGATTGAAGCTCCTCCTCCTAGATTCTTGACTCCCCCTCCCTGTTATGGGCAGAGCGGCTCCCTTGAGAACTGCCTCCCCAGCAATCCCAGCCCTAGGAGCTGCTCAGCGCCAGCCCCGCCCGCCGGGCTGCCGCCATCCGACTTCCTTTGTCAAGTGCACAGCAGGGGGATGACTGGCATGGGGGCCTTGGGTCTATGGCGCCCTCCTCTCTAGGTCCCAGGTTCAAAGCCACGGTCTGCTGGTTGTCTAGCAGCTCTGGCCTCTGTCCGGACGCAGGTGTCCCCGCCGGACAAGGAGCAACATCATCCGAGTGGGGCTGCAAGGAAAGAGCTGGGTCCAGCACAGTCGCCTTGAAGCTCTGACAAAGGTCCTAACTCCTTCCCCTCCGCACAGCTCTTCCTCCTGGGCTCTTGTGGGCAGCCGGGCGGGGACCCCGTCTGCAGCAGAGGTGGCCCTGAGACCCAGATCCGGGTCTCTGTGGCGAGCTGGAGCAGAAATGCGCAATGGGAGGCTATTTCTAGCATTCTCCATGCCCAGAGACTGATGCCAGGGAAGGAAGGGGGGTGGGGTGGATCTGTCTTGTGGCCTCTGACTCAGGAGACTCTGGGTTCAAGGCCTGGCGCTGCCACACTTACATTTCCCTGCCTCAGTTTCCCAACTGGGTCAGAGGGGTAATGAGCCTCCCTTTGTCTGTTCTAGGCACTGGTTCTTCAGGGTAGGGGCTGTCTCTGTACTGCACCTAGCACACCCCTTCAGTTAGAGCCACCAGGTGCTACCACCCTGCTGTCGTACCAATAGTATAAGGTATTCATCTGGCCCCCCTCACCACGACACCTGAGTGCCACACAGTATTTAATGCATTTAACTGCCAGCACCCCTGGGAAGCAGGGCAGGGCTACTCTCCCCATTGTACAGCGGGGAAACTGAGGCACAGAGAGGCCAAGTGACTTGCCCCGCACACCTGGGTGATCTGCGGCAGAGCAGGGAACTGAAGCGGGGGCTAGTGCCCTGACCACTCTAAGCAAGAAGCAACAGGGTTAAGGAGAACCCACGAGGGACTGACGGTCTTATTCACAGTACGTGAAATGAGAACAAGCCCCACACTGCTCCAGCCTGCTGCTGTACGCGCCGTTGCCCTGCTCCCCAGTTTGCCCTAGCACAGAAATCCCTGGCTTGGAGGGAGGTGAAATTTGGACTGTCCACGAAGCATGATGATTGCCCTGGATTAAGTGGATACAATCATTTCCTCACCATTGGTTTGTGCACGTGTGTGTGAATTCCAGCCAGGACTTTTTTGTTTTAAACTGGGTGCTTTTGTTACAAGCCCCCAGTTCTTTTGGCTGATTCTCCCTGGACGGACTCATTAGTTGTGTTTTGTCAGGAGTATCACACTGCCCGGTACTCTCTTGTTTCCTTGTGCTACCTGGCGTCTGGATCCACCTATAGTCTCTTGTCTTAGACTGTTCTTTGGGGGCAGGGACTGTATCATTGTACATCTAGTGTGGTGAAGTGGTCATGACCGGTTAACTGGGTTAGCCAGAGTGTTATAGGATGGATCTATACTCCACCCCTTCCCTCACTTTCTGGTTAGGCAGTGGGAGTTCCCACTCTCATGTGACGATGCCATTAGCTAAAGCAGCCAGTTCCCAGCCTGCAGTCCTGCCAGGCGACTTACTTATGTTGCACGGAGCTGTCCTAGTGTAGTGGCCAATGCCTGGGGCTGCCAGGTGCTAATAAAATACAAATAACGCACAATCACAAAAGCTGTGATCGATAGCTCCAGGTGCTACCAAGGCTCCCTGATGCCAGTGCGGACCCAGGTGTCTCTCCAGAGCTTGGATCATTGGAAATGACTGTTTTTCTGGGGGAGACTCCACCTCTAGCCAGGCTGAGCAGCCCGGGCAGGGCCCAGCCTCCGAGCGCCACGCCTGGAATCACGTTTCTTCGGGGTCCTGAAGAATGTAAGGTTTAATGAAACAAACAAGCGCTCAAAAGGCAGCTCCCCAAGCAAATTGGTTAATTTGCAGCCAGTTTAATTGCTCATCACTGTTGCTTGTTACATATTAATGAACAGATGGTTGGAAAAGCTCCTGCCATAGACAGAGGCCTCCGAAATATACTGGCAGGCAGCTGGGCCTCTGAACAAACCATTAACTGCTCGCGAGGGGCAATCGGCTGCCAAGTATTTGCATATTAATCAAACTTCATGAATTATGTGTGGGGGATGAGGTGGGGTCCTCCTCAGGCAGCAGCTGTGTGGGCAGGGGGTGTGAAATGGAAAGGGGTGCAACTGCAGTTACAGGACAGGGCCAGCAGGTGGCAGCAACAGCATTTCCCTGGAAATGGGAGCAGCATTTAATGGCTTTTTTGTTTGCCAGTGTGTCAGTGTGAAAAGGAAAATCTCCTGCTCTGCATGTTAAATCCCAGCCTGCCGCTCTTTGGCTGCTGCAGGAGAATGGCCTAAGCCCCTGCAAAGCTGTGCCAGGGAGGCACCCGCGTTTCTTGCCGGCGGCTTCTAATTTTGCAAAGGTGGGATTGCAAATACTCATCGAAGGTTGAGCCCTACGCAGAGCTTTTCATCCGTGGCGCTGCGAGCTTAGTGACACCCACACGCTCCTGATTCTTGGCTGGCCCAGGGACTAGGCTTTTCTGTTTCCCAGGACACGATATGAGACTTGGACTCAGGTCACCTCCTAGCGTAACCCCTCCTGTGCCATCGGGCCAGGGGCCCACCCGGGCTGTCCCCTTTCCAACAAGCCTGGTTAATTTTCACCCAGCTGGTAGGAAAGATGGAAAGAGCAGACTGGGGGAGCAGGGGGATGTGACGAGCGCCTGAGAGTGAGGGAGGGGGAGACAGTGACACGTCGAGGGTGTGAACTTGAAGGGAGGAGTGAAGTTAAGAAAGCGGGAGCGAGTGTGTTAATGTGGATCTCGGGAACAGTATCCTGGGAGGCCAATGTACTGGATAGGGGATGAAAAAAAATGTAAAAAAAAAAGCCTTTCATTTCTTAGCAACCGGTTCCCAAAAAAAGTTGCTTTAGGAATGTGCCACATTATGTATTTTTTGTACCAATAGGGTTACCATCCGTCCGTATTTTTAAAAATTCCTCCCAGATGGCGATTTAAGAACCAAAAAGCTGGACATGTCTGGGAAAATACGGATGTACGTTAACCCTACCTAAAGTTCTTTTTTAAAAAGATGGGCCTGAACTAGAAATGAGCTCTGTTTCACATGTGTGGGTCCCCACCACTCCCTGGGGGTGTGCTAGGGTGACCAGATGTCCAGATTTTATAGGACAGGCCCGATTTGGGGTTCTTTTTCATGTAGGGTCCTACTACCCCCCACCCCTGTTCCAATTTTTCACACTTGCAGTCTGGTCACCCTAGGGTGTGCACATGTGTGGGTCCTAGCTGTTCCCTGCCCTCTCATTGAAGCAGGTGTGCAGGGTTACTGCCCTGGGAACTGCAGGGCACCAGTGGACATGGGGCTGGCTGCAGGAGGGCAGGGGCTGACTGGAGGTAGGGTCGGCCTGCAAGCAGGGCAAGGAGTGTGGGGCTGGCTGGAGACAGGGGGATGTGGGGTGGGCTGGCTGGTTTCAGGCAGGGCCGCAGGGGGGTGCAGCAAGGGTTGGCAGGCCTGGAGACAGAGGAGTGCGGGACTGGCTGGCTTCAGGCAGGGGCGTGCGGCAGGGGTTGTCTGGAGACAGGGCAGGGGGTGCGGGGCTGGTGCGGGCAGGGGCTGGCTGCAGGCAGGGGGTGTGGGTGCAGGCAGGGGGTGTGGGTGCAGGCAGGGGGTACAGCCCACCCTGTACGGTAAGTGCCTCCTCCTCCTCCCTCCCCCACCAGGGTAGCAGCAGCAGCCCGGGGCTATTTAAAGGGCCCAGGGCTCCTGCTTCCACCGCCTAGCCCTTTAAATAGCCATGGGAGCCCTGGGAAGCGGCCAGAGGCAGCTGGGCCCCTGCTACCCCAGGACTCTGGGGGTTATTTAAAGGGCCTGGGGCTGCTCTACCACCACCGGCCCTTTAAATAGCCACAGGAGCCCTGGGGGGGGGGTGGGGGCATTTTAAGGGCCGGGCAGGAGAAGCAGCAGGAGCCCCAGACTTTTAAATAGCCCCCTCAGGCTCCAGGGGCTCTGGTGGCACTTTAAAGGGCCTGAGGCTCCAGTCCCTGCTGGGAGCCCCAGGCCCTTTAAATTGCCCCCTGGGGAAGCTGGGCCACCCCGGTACAGCGCACTGGCAGGGCTTGGGTGCGGGGCCCTCTTAGGTGCGGGGCCCGATTCGGGGGAATTGGTTGAATTGGCCTAAAGCCGGCCCTGATGGAACAGTATCCTGGGAGGCCAATGTACTGGGTAGGGGAGTCCATGGGATGGAAATGGGGAAGTCCCATCACTGGGGGGGTCTGACTAGACAAATCGCTGGCAATGACCTGACGCTGACCCAGGGGCCAGGCTAGATGGGCCGGTTTGAGCTCCTTCCCCAGCTGCTCGGGCGGTAGAGATTGTGAGTGCTACAGAAACGCTCGGGAGCATTGTTCTTCCCTGACCTGTGAGTGGGCAGCCCCTGGCCAGCGTTGGAAGGGCTGGTGTATCTAGTAGGGTATATCTGGGTCGGCTCAGCGGCCCAGGTAAACGGGGGACGGGGAGGGATATAGAGGTAAGAGGGGCAAAGCCTGTTCAACCTCCAGGTGGGTCCCTGGGGCTCAGAGGAGGTTGGGTTGGCCCATTGCTCTGTGAGGTCTGATACTGGGCAGTGTCTGAAAACCCGCCCTCCACCTCTCCCCACCCCCATGTGTTGCACCAGGGGAGGGGGCGTGATTCCTCCAGCCAGGCCCGGCTCCAGGCACCAGCGCAGCAAGCAGGTGCTTGAGGTGGACAATGGGAAGGGTGGCACGTACGGCTCTTCGGTGGAAATTCGGCGGCAGATCCCTCAGTCCCTCTCGGAGGAAAGGACCTGCTGCCGAATTGCCGCCGAAGAATGAAGCGGCAGCAATAGAGCTGCCAAGGTGCCGCTGATCTTGTGGGGTTTTTTTTGGTGAGCGCTTGGGGCGGCAAAATCGCTGGAGCCGGCCCTGCCTCCAGCACCTTGGTGATGTTTAGCTTATGCCACATAGCATGAGAACATAAGAACGGCCGTACCGGGTCAGACCAAAGGTCCATCTAGCCCAGTATCCTGTCTACCGACAGTGGCCGATGCCAGGTGCCCCAGAGGGAGTGAACAGAACGGGGAAACTATCAAGTGATCCATCCCCTGTCATTCAGTCCCTGCATCTGCCAGTCAGAGGCTGAGGGACTGGGGTTGGCTAATCGATGGACCTATCCTCCATGCTCTTGTCTAGTTCTTTTTTTGAACCCTGTTATAGTCTTGGCCTTCACAACACCCTCTGGCAAAGAGTTCCACAGGTCGATTGTGCGTTGTGTGAAGAAATACTTCCTTTTGTTTGTTTTAAACTTGTTGCCTATTAATTTCGTTGGGTGACCCCTAGTTCTTGTGTTATGAGAAGGAGTAAATAACACTTCCTTATTGACTTTCTCCACCCCAGTCATGATTTTATAGACCTCTGTCATATCGACCCTCAGTCGTCTCTTTTCCAAGCTGAGCACTCCCAGACTTTTTCATCTCTCCTCATATGGAAGCTGTTCCATCCCCCTGATCACTTTTGTTGCCCTTCTCTGTACCTTTCCAATTCTAATATAACTTTCTTGAGACAGGGCGACCAGAACTGCATGCCGTATTCAAGGTGTGGGCGTACCATGGATTTATATGGTGGCATTATATTTACTGTCTCATTATCTAGTCCTTTCCTAATGGTTCCTAATATTGTTAGCTTTTATGACTGTTGCTGTTCATTGAGCAGATGTTTTCAGAGAACTATGAACTCCAAAAATCTTTCTTGAGTGGTAACAGCTAATTTAGATCCCATCAATTTATATGTATAGCTGGGATTATGTTTTCCAATGTGCATTTATCAACATTGAAATTCACCTGCCATTTTGTTGTCCTGTCACCCAATTTTGTGAGATCCTTTGTAACTCTTCACAGTTAGCTTTGGATGTAACTGTCTTGAACGATTGTCAATGGCTTTCTGAAAGTCAAAGTATACTATATCCACTGGCTCACCCTTGTCCACATGCTTGTTGACCCACTCAAAGAATTCCAATAGATTGGGGGTGCATGATTTCCCTTTACAAAAGCCATGTTGACTCTTCCCTAGCACATTATCATCTATGTGTCTGATAATGCTGTTCTTTACTATAGTTTCAAGCAATTTGCCTGGTACTGGAAGTTAGGCTTACCAGCATGTAATTGCAAGGATCACCTCTGGAGCCTTTTTAAAAACTGTGTTATGTTACTCATCTGATACAGAGGCTCATTTAAGTGATAGGTTACATACCACAGTTAGTAGTTCTGCAGTTTCATATTTGAGTTCCTTCAGGAACTCTTGGGTGAATACCATCTGGTCTTGGTGATGTATTACTGTTTAATTTATTAATTTGTTGCAAAATCACCTCTATTGACACCTCAATCTGGGACAGTTCCTCAGATTTGTCACCTAAAGAGAATGACTCAGGTGTGGGAATCTCCCTCTCAGCCTCTGCAGTGAAGACCACTGGCAAAGAATTCTATTAGTTTCTCAGCAACAACCTTGTCTTCCTTGAGTGCTCCTTTTGTACCCTGATTGTCCAAGGGCCCCGCTGATTGTTTGGCAGACTTCCTGCTTCTGATGTGCTTATTTTTGCTGTTTGTTTTTGTGTATTTTGCTAGTTGCTCTGCAAATTCTTTATTGGCCTGCCTAATTATACTTTTACACTTGACTTGCCAGAGTTTATGCTCCTTTCTGTTTTCCTCAGTAGGATTTGACTTCCAATTTTTAAAAGATGTCATTTTGTCTCTACCAATTTTACTCTGTTTATCCTCTGTGGCATTTTTTTTTTGGTCCTCTTACTGTGTTTTTTTTTTTGGGGGGGGGGGGGAGGGCGGCGGGAGTATACATTTAATTTGAACCTCTATTACAATGTTTTTAAATAGTTTCCATGCAGTTTGCAGGCATTTCATTCTGGTGACTGTTTCTTTTAATTTCTATTTAACTGGCCTGCTCATATTTGTGGTATTTCCCTCTTTATTATCCAAGCATGGAATTCCTATCCATAGAGATTCTGTGGTACAGTTTAATTCATTTAAGATTATTATTATTTGTCTCTCTGGTTTCTTTCACATCTAGTGCCATTCCCCCACTAGAACGACCTAATTTGTCATTCCTGTGTGTTTCATACCCTGGTATTACTGTGTCCCATTGATTATCATCATTCCGCCAAGTTTCTGTGATGCCTGTTATAACAATATTCCCATTTAATACCAGGCACTCAGGTTCGCCCATATTAATATTTAGACGTCTTGCATTTGTACACAAACACTTACTGAAATGTGTCCGTATTTAGCTGTCTGCATTTGTGTGATGTAACTGAATGGGGCTCTTCAGTTCTAACCTGCACTTCATCAACTTCTGTCCTCTCCTCTTTACCAGGATATAGAGAATCCCCGGTAATATATCCTCCCCTAAGGGAGCAAATGGCTTGATTTTTCCCTTGTCACGTTTGGCCCCACTTCTCCCTTGCAGGGAGAACTGCAAGGTTGTCACTTGGGCCTTTTTTCTCGTCAGCCGGCTTCCATCCATCCCCAGGGCTCTGCCCTGGAGCTGCACTGAAGGCGTTTGGCCTGTGCGGTGTTGGAGGTGGGGTGATCTTGGGGGCAGCAGGATGGGCTCCAGCCAGTGATGGATTCCCCCCCGCCCCCCCCGCCAGGGTCTGAGGCAGAGCTGGCAAACACGCTAAGGCCCTAGTGCTGCAGTCGGGCTCTGAATCTCAGCAGAAATAATGTGGTTTCTGTTTCCCAGAGGCAGGGAGATTTGCGGGGCTCCTGGGCCACGAGCATCCCCTGGCCCCCCTTGAGGGTACGTTTCTGTTACAACACGTGGTACGCGCTGGAGAAACAATACTAATGCTGAGCTCTTCTCGGCTGTAGACCTCAGAGCGCTTTACAGAGGAGGTCGCTCAGTCTCATTATCCCCATTGTACAGATAGAGAAATTGAGGCACGGAGCGTGGGAAGTGATTTGCCCAAGGTCGCGCAGCAGTAGCAGGCCGTTGCTCTATCCACTAGCTCATACTGCCTAGTGGATAGTAAGAGACTGATGGGTATTTCCTTGTCCCAACCACAGAGTTCCCTCGCTGGCCCTGCAGTGTTAGAAGCAGCCACACATTGATGCTCTCAGCAGTCAGTGCTGACATATCACAGAAAATCCAGGGCCCGCCCCAAGGGCTGGTAGTGTGGAGGGGGGGCAGGCTGGCAGGAAGGGGAGAGAAACCTGCGGTCCTCGGCATTCTGCATGTTTTCCCCTGCTCAGGTGTGGGATGCTAGCACAGGAACGTAGGGACGGCCAGGCGGGAGCAGGGCCCCTGCTCCGTCTAGCCCAGTATCCCGACACCGGCCAGCACTGCCGTTCCTGTCGGTGCCTGGTTCACAAAGGCCCTGGGCAAGGAGGCTGCTGCTGTGGCAGGGTGCGATTATTTTAGCGAGGAGCCTGAAGCAGAGCACCTGCTTTGAACCCCCCGAGCCTGCTGGATTTGGGGCTGAGTTTTTTGCAAACAGCCCCTCGCTCTGTAACTGGCTGATGCAAAGCCCTGGATCCAAGAAGCCCTCCTGGGCCAGATATTGTAGGCTGTCAGGGCGAGTTAGGCAGCTACATCCTTTAAAAAAAATCTGGGGGCCCAGAGCCTTTGGGGTTTGCAGTCTGGATCCTGAGCCCCAGGCTGCAGCTTGAGCTGATAAACAGCCCCACAGGCAGCCTAGCTGAGGCTGCAGGGATCAGGCTAATGATTGTGTGGGGTAGGCTGCTGGGAACTTTACACACCATGGGTCCTGTCTGCCCCCTTGTGGCCAAATATTAGAGTACAGCTGCCTCCTTGGAATCCCCCATCCGTCAGCGTATAGCCCCATCGAGACCCCTGCCGGTCAGGGGCAGGTGGGTCTGGCTGTAGGAGTCCAGCTGGGTTGGGGCCTGGAGGTCTGTGGCCAGGAACTTCCAATAGCTGGAGCTGCCCTTTGTCATTCAAACACCTTCTCCACGTGTCCCGTCTCTCCCTAGTGGTGACTGGAGCACATACAGCATTTGGGGAGCCTGGCTAACAGCCAACCAGGTCCCCTCGCTCAGGTCGCCGGCACTCCTGCTTTAAGAGCTGGAGGTGCCTGATTCAGTCCCTGCTGCCTATGGCATGTGCCTCTAGTGCCGTGAGAGTGCCTATCCCCTCATCCCGCTGTCGGCCCCCCATGGTCCTGCTTCGGCCCCCTTCCGCTCCCACACACTTCCTGCACTTTGGGGCCT
This sequence comes from Mauremys reevesii, assembly GCF_016161935.1. NCBI lineage: Eukaryota > Metazoa > Chordata > Testudines > Geoemydidae > Mauremys > Mauremys reevesii. The sequence continues at coordinate 15,595,469 of NC_052634.1, read as the reverse complement.
CTGCAGCACATTTAACCAACTGGATTCCAGTTGCTGGACACAAGTGCTGTCGATTTCAGAGCAGAGCCAGCTTTGCTATGTCCTGGGGAGACAACCCAGAGCAGGCACAGCACAGACAAGGGGAGGTAGTGTGTTCCAGTGGATAGAGCACCTTCTCTCTGGAGCCCAGGGCTCTGTTCCTGGCAGTGTCAGTGATGGGCTGTGTGATCTCTGGGAAGTCATTGCCCCTCCCTGTGTCGGATCCTTGGTCTGTTTTGATTGTGAGCTCTTTGGGTGGAGGCTGGTGGACAAACATGGCCCCGATCTCGGTTGGGCTCCTCGTGCTGCTGTGATACTAGAATATGGCCCTACCCCTGTTTAATATGGCGCCCCCTGCTCTGGAGGGACCAGCTCCAGGCAGGAGTTCAGTTGCTGTGGCCCATTCAATCCTTGCCTCTCTGCTGAGACGGCCAGGAATGGTGCTGTGATGTGAGCTCTGGCCCATTGTGGGGTCTCAGACCCGTTCCCAGGCTTTGGGCCTCTTGGGGGTGGAAGACCCACAATCCATTGCCAAGCCCCTGAGGTATCCAGGCCCTGCGGGGCACTGTGTGGTCAGAGCTTGCTGGGTCTCGCTCAGCAGCATCTGCCTTCACTGGTGATAAGGAGCTGAGGGATGCAGAGGAAGCAGCAGGACGGATCTGTTTCAGTGGAGATTGCTGCATAATCACCTCTCCCACTGGGTCCTGATTGCCCGGGGAAGAGACTCCCAGCGCCTCTCGCTGAGCCGTTTAATTACTCTCCAGCTAATGACCCAGACCTGCTGTTGTGGACCGAAGGCCCCAGCCTGGAGGTAGCTGGAGGGCCCCTTTGCACTGCAATGTGGACAGCTGCTACCTGCCAGCTCTCCCGTCACCCACCCTGGGCCTCAGTACTCGGCTCTGGATCCACGCAGGAGCTGCTGGGAGCTAAACCTGGGTTGGAGTGAGCCATGCTGGCTCCTCTGCGGAGGGCTGGGGGACTTTGCTACTAGGGAGACTGGTCAAGAGACGCCAAGGGCTAGAGCCATGGACACTGAACTGGTCTCTCACTCCTAGTGGTGGTTTTCTGAGACACTTGGTTAGGGTCACTGTGGAGGACATCTGCTCTGCCCAGTGCAGTGTACACAGGGTGCGTTCGGATTCTCAACCTCCCCTGCCTTCTGGCCATTGAGCTGCTTTTTAACGTTTTCCCTTTAGCTTCTGATTAGCTCTCCCTGTGCAGACTGTGGGATCGTGTCTTTGTCTATCTATAGCATCCACTGTATACCTGCATGCATTTAAAAGCCTTGCCTAAGCAGCGGCTTTACAGAGAGAATGCGGGAGAGAGGCCTGATTTTATATTCAGTTTGCTCTGTTCTGCTGCTTTGGTTTGTGCGTGCGTTTGTTTGTTTGTTTTTCTTTGCAACTCTGTCCCTCACTGGGTGTGGACGTGGTACCATGCTGCTGAAATTCTCCAATGCACACCATATTGCCAACCTCAGGCATTCGAAAAGTCATGATCAGTTTAAATAGCGTGAGGCTTTTCAAAAATATCTTTTGGGCTTGTTTTCTGCTTTCTGAGCCTTTTGGGTTGTGTTTTCCAGCTTTTCCCTTTAACCACCAGCGCTCGCAATGTACTTTTTAACAAAAGGAAAGCTAAGATTCTCAGCTAATCGCTCCAGCAGTTGGAGCTTTGAGAGAAATCTCAGACAAAATCCTGAGAATTAGCCACCCTGTGTACCCAGGAAATCAGCAGGAATGAGCCCAGGGCCTCTTATTCCAGGAACTGGGGAACAAGGATATTGCCCATGCATTTCACATGAATGAAATAGCTGACTAGAAGAATTGCCCAGCTCTCCCATGTGGAAGCACTCCGAGGATGGTCCCTGACACATGGGTTGTCCAGGGAAGCAGGACTGATATGTATGCTTGGGGGTGGGCTGCACCTGTGCACTGCTTTGGACGGTATTAGAATTATAGCCATCACTGTCCTCTAGGCAAACTTCCTGCAGCCACTCTCGATGCACGAGTCCCATCAGGCCCAAAGCCAGAACCCCCCGGCACCTAGCCACACCCCAGGCAGAATGCCCCCTGCTAGCTGTCTCTGTAACAGAACCTTTATCAATGGAATTTTGGCCTGCAGCTCCCAAATTCACAAGCCAGGAGGGGTTTCCAGGGCTGCTCAAAGGAGGGCTGGGATTAGGCCATCTCTAGTGGAAGTCAGGGCAGAACATGCCTATTTGAGGGGGAAACCGGGACAGACATTTGACCAATCGAGGCCACAAAGACCCAGGAGTTTGGTTTTCAAGCAGTTAGTCTCTTATCAGCTTCAAAATTGCCAGCATCCACCAGAGCCCTGACTCTCCTGCAGCCTAGCCAGGTTCTTCCCATCCAGGCTTATTGGCATTCTCTTCTCTAGACATGGCCCGTTCTCACCGGCCTTTGCCTCCTGTCACCTGGGATGCAGCCAAGTTCCAGCTGTGGAACCCATAAAGACTTCTTTAGAACATAGCCATGGGGAGGTCGTGGAAGCTCCTTCAGTGGAGGTTTTCAAAAGGAGGCTGATCCCGCGTCTTGGCTAGGGGTTAGCCTAGATGACCCTTGCGGTCCCTAACCCTAATGATGCACTGACTGTGAATCCTTCTCTCGGTGGGCTGGCTAACCCTAGAGCTTGACGCCAAGCCGAGCAGGTGGCTGGGGTGACTCTGCGGTGTGGGGTGGTGGAAGGGAGACTGGGAAAAGTGGAGACCATCTCAGTGCTCTTAGAAAGGGCCAGGGGTGTTAGGTCCTTGCCTCTGCGTGTGAGAAGGAAGCGAGTTTCCCCAGTATTCCCAGAGCTTGTCTGCTGGCTGGCCGGCTAGATGCTGAGAGCCTGGTGACAAAACTAAGGCTACCAGAAGGGTCTGTCGTGGTGACCGAGTGCTTTTCTGGCTGGCAGGGGGGTGGAGACACCAGGTCCTCTCCAGCTGTCTCGCCCTGGAGCTGTCCAGACTTGGTTTGTGGTCTACGGGTTAGGTCTGGGGACAGAACCATGCGTACTCGGGGATAAGCCTGACTCGCCTCCATAGGGGTACAGCTGAACTCACTACTGGCTGTTTGTAAAGCTGCAAACGCTCCAGGGCTGTGTGAAGTGTTTCAATCTCTACAGTCGATGGGGCCAGCGGATCCTGGATGCTGCAGCCCAGAGCGTGGTCTACCAGTCGATCGCTGCGGGCCCTTCTCCACTGCAGGCGGGAGCTGCAATTCCCAGCTCGAGGAGACGTACCCGCACTAGCTGTGGTCAAGTGAGTGCGCTAGACACAGAGCGTAGCCGTGGCAGCAGGAGGGGTTAGCTGAGCCCATCCAAGGTGCTAGGGACGTACTCAGGCAGCTCACTGCTCGCACCGGGGCTGCGCTCTTTCAGTGCGCTAGTTCGATTACAGCTAGTGTGGGTATTTACACCTCCCGCTCAACGTGTAAATGGCCCCTGTCTGGCGGGCCCCTCCCCTCAGCTACATGGGAAAGCGTGTGTGGAGGGGAGGGGGTTACTACCTCTAATAGGGTGTAGTAGTTGGAAATATGGGAGGGTGTCTCCACAGACCACCAGCAAATGCTCTACAGGCGGCAGTTAGGAACCATTACTCTTATCCCTCTGCTTCTCAGGCCTTTATTTTCACTTTAATCCTTCACCAACCACATGCCTCAATCCTCACGGCTCTGCCTTGTCCCCGTGGACTGGGACAGGAGCGAGTCCTGAGCAGAGAATGTCCCAAAGACGTTTACACTTGGTACAAGAAACCGGAGGTGGCCAGACGACTCCTTCAGCCCCGCGCTGCCAACCTGCCCCAGCTCTGGGCTGGGGAGCTGGAGGCAATGGACTTGGTCCCATCGCCTGGCTGCCAGCCACCCAAAAATCACGTGTGTTCTGTTATATAGTAGGGGGCAGCAGTGCAGTGGGGTGCGGTGATCTCTAGCTATTGAGAGCTGGTATCCATTCCAGAGCCCTGGGAATGTTCCCTGGTTTCTTTATGCATGAGAGGATTTGCACATAAAGCCATATTCTCTCCTCGACACCTGTGTAAATCAGGACTAACTCCTCTGAAGCCAAGGGAGTTACTTTGGAGTTACACGGGGGGAACGGAGAGCAGAATCTGGCCTTTTTTACAATTAAAGGGAAACGCTCCTGGGATAGTTTAATCCCCAATATAAATGTTCTTGTTTTTGACAAATCCTTTAACACCCCCTAGGGTCAACTGAACTGTTCCTATGACTTGTATTTATTTATTTCCCAATTCCAGCTAATCCAGGCTTGTGTGGGGTTGGTTTTTAATGGTGGTTTGGATTTAAAGAGTGGCATTTGCAACCCACCAATGAGACGCAGAAAAGGACCGAGGGTAACGTTTTTTTTTAAAAGGTGCCTAAGTGACTTAAGTGCTTAAATGGCATTTACAGAAGTAACTTAGGCCTGGTCTACACTAGGGTGGGGGGCTGAACTAAGGTACGCGACTTCAGCTACGCGAATAGCGTAGCTGAAGTCGAACTACCTTAGTTCGAACTTCTTACCCGTCCAGACGCCGCGGGATCGAAGTCCGCGGCTCCCCCGTCGACTCCGCCACCGCCGTTTGCGGTGGTGGAGTTCCGGAGTCGACGGGAGCGCGTTCGGAGTTTGAACTATCGCGTCTAGATTAGACGCGATAGTTCGAACTCCGAGAAGTCGAACGCTACGCGTTGACCCGGCAGGTAAGTATAGGCATTTAGGGGCAGATTTGTGAAGGTAGTAAGATGCCTAAAGATGCAGATAGGCAACTGGATGCTTTTGCAAATCTTACTAGGCACCTAAGTCCCATTGACTTTCAATAACATTTAGGTTCTAAAGTGACTTAGGAGCTTTTGAAAAATTTACCCTTAGCCTGTTCAGTTTGACTTGAGTGATGAAGTATAGGGACCAAACGCAAACAAAGGGTGAAAAGACCAAAGTGGATTTTTTTTCCACAGGCTGCCTCAGTTTTAGTAAACAGAGCTGTTTTACTGACAACCAGGGAGGATTTTTCATCTAGAATTAATTTTTAATCTAGATTGCAAGATTTTAGGGGCTGGTCTGGTCTCTTATTCTGTTTGGGCAGTGCCCTGTCCAACGGGAGGCTCTAGATCCTACCATAATAAATATGGCTCAATAGTATAAATGGATTAAGTTCTGCTCCGTTACCACCATAGCAATAAACCTCTGACCCTTCTGAAGTGCCCCATGGCCTCTGATGTGTTAATGTGAGTCCAGACCTAGGGTGGGCCTGAATTCCCCCACCTCCCCCAAATTCTGGCTCGGAGCCTCTGTGTTCATACAGCGCCCTGCACACTGGGGCCAAAGCCCTGTAATATGAAAGTTAAATGAGAACGGGCCGGGCCAGATGCCCACAGCTAAATCAACCTCACACTCAGGCCTATTGGCATGAGATTGTCACGCTGGCAATGACCGTATCAAATCTGGCCCAGCCGGGATCAGCAAGGCCTGCCCTAAGGAGACTCCATTTTGAAAGCACAGAAGCAGAGTGAAATTGGGTGTAGGTGCCCTCCCGGAACGGACATGTTTATTTGATATAACCTGAAAGGGCCCAGACGCAGAGGAGCTTGTTACACCGCTTGTATTAATCTTCCAGTTGTGCTATTGGGGTTATACACAAGCAGCAGTAAGAGATTGCTCTCTGTTGGCGTGCGCCCCGGCTTTGGGAGGGTCCTCTGTGACTGTCATACCTAACTCAGATAGAGACAGTCCTCCACCGCGCTGTGTCCAACAATAGTTCCTGGCTCACGGCAGAGTCCCTGGTGCATGACAACTGCTGTGGAGCAGCAGGACGGGCCCCCTCGCGCTGTGTCAATCCCCAGACACACTGTAATATGATGGACACTGAACACCAAATGACATAAGAGAACCAGATTTAGCAGCGTCAGTGCGCCTATGTTACACCACCGCCTGTTATGTTTCTGTTGCGCTGTCTTAAATGAAGCCACGCCCTCTCGTGGTCAGAAAACACGGCTCAGAGTCATGGGGTCGCGAGTGGCGATGGGTCTGAGATGCAAGCTCCCTGGAGCATCGTTCTGCGGCAATGCAACGGAAGTCAGAGGAAGGGCGCTGGGGGAAGACCTCTGAGCCGACTCCCTCGTCGGCTTCCCAGAGGGAAAGCAGCCCCCGTGGGAGGGCTTGCAGAGGAGAGGAAAGGCGAGGTGTTGCGGGGGGAACCAACGGGCTGTAGCAGTGTGGCCCTGTCAGCGTGTGTGGGGAGGCCACCGTGCTGCTAGCCCCTGGGCCAGTGGGAAGCTGCCCCTGTGCCTGACCGACGCGGACAGTTCTCGTTAAGTGAAGTAAGTGCTGAAAGGCTGGAAGGCTCATGTGAGGAGGGGCCGTGGGCACAGGGTGGTTCTTGGCCCAAACAAAACTCTAGAGGGGTGCACTGAGTGCCGCAGGGCTCCTGGCACTCTTCAGGGCATGCCTGGAAGGCGTCTCTCTCCCCGAAGGGGGCACCGAGGAAAACGCCCTGGAAGAGGCTTCCGGTTCCTGGTGGGGGACTGGGGGCGCTGGGTGCCAAGGTCACGGCAAGGCGCGCCCCTTCCCCTCCCCACAGTGCCAGTCTCCAGGTCCAGCCTTCCTCGTGGTTTGTGCTTGAATCGGTTTGGTCTTGGCTGCTGTAGTCTCCCCGCCCCGCAGTGGTCCCAGGTTAGACATTGCCCCATGGGGCTAGGAAGGAGACTGCAAGTCTTCGGAGGTTGGAGGGGCAGGGGGGAAGAGCGGCCCAAGACACCCCTCCCTCCCCCAGGCACCCCACAGGAGCCAGGGGGTGTCGTTTTACTGTGGACAAAAGTGCTTTGGAAAATAAACTCATGAGAACTAGAATAAAGCTTGGGCCAAGATCACTTCTGCAGCTCCCAGCTGCTGGGGGCTCCCCAGTATCCAAAGCCTCGGCCCCTGGCCATCTGTCCCCGCCCACCCCCCGCTGCTGGCCACGTCCCAGCCGCTCACACGTGCGTCTGCATTCTCCTCTGCAGGGGCCGGCTGGGGTCTGAGTTCTGGGACGAGGACTGTGAGTGGTGGGAGGAGGAGGCCGAGGCCTTGCTGGCCTTGTCGAACTGGACGTAGCCATCCTGCTTGCCGCTGCTGCTGACGCTGCTGTCGCACTGCGTGTCGAGGAAGGAGCTGCTGTCGCTCATGGAGCCCCGCTGGAACTCCCGCTCGCACAGCTCGATGGAGCTGCTGCCCATGCCCAGCACGAAGCGCTGGCTGTAGTCGTAGAGCCGGTTCTGCCCGCTCAGGGTGGTGTAGATGTTGGTGAAGGACATGCCCGTGGGCACCCGCTGCTTGTTGGCGGGCCTCAGGTCCGGCTGGCAGCCCGAGAGGGAGATGGTGGGGGTGGAGTGGTGGTCCTTGAAGGTGTTCACGCTGTAATAGCCATTGGTGGGATCCTGAGGGGAGAGATAAGTTACTGTGACACAGCAGCCCTTTGGGGGTCTGTCAGGCCTGATATGCTCACTACACCTAACTCCTAACTATAAACCCACAAGGCGGCATGCAACATAGCATAGGGAAACGAATAACTCACTGCTCATTAATATTCTTGTGTGGTATATGGATATGCGCTAGAATTATGTTCTTAAAATGTGTTTGGCAAACAAGGAATAACCCAGTCTGCCCTAGACAAAGGAGTGGATATTTGCTTCTCTGACCAGGTTGGTTGTTGGGCAGGGACAACAAAAGTACATTTACATAAAAGGTAAACAAAGCCACCAACCCAGCGAGTTGGGCAGATAGCCTCTTACCTATAAAGACAGGGGGTCTGCACCTCTAGTGATAAGCAACTGAATCAGCTGATTGCATGCAATATTACTGTGCCGTACAAGTGTACTGAGTAAGGTCTTTTATGAAAACCTGTAACCCAACAGTGATTCAGATCACTGTCTCTCAACCTTTCCAGACTTCTGTATTCCTTTCAATAGTTCGATTTGTCTTGTGTACCCCAAGTTTCACTTCACAGAGGGCAACAAACATGGTTCGGGGACTGGAGCACATGACTTATGAGGAGAGGCTGAGGGAACTGGGATTGTTTAGTCTGCAGAAGAGAAGAATTGAGGGGGGATTTGACAGCTGCTTTCAACTACCTGAAAGGGGGTTCCAAAGATGATGGGTCTAGACTGTTCTCAGTGGTAGCAGATGACAGAACAAGGAGTAATGGTCTCAAGTTGCAGTTTGGGGGGTTTAGGTTGGATATTAGGAAAAACTTTTTCACTAAGAGGGTGGTGAAGCACTGGAATGGGTTACCTAGGGAGGTGGTGGAATCTCCTTCCTTAGAGGTTTTTAAGGCCCAGCTTGACAAAGCCCTGGCTGGGATGATTTAGTTGGGGATTGGTCTTGCTTTGAGCAGGGGGTTGGACTAGATGACCTCCTGAGATCCCTTCCAACCCTGAGATTCTATGAACCAGCTGATGCTATTACACCTGCCTATTATATCGCTTATTGCAGCTGCTCCCTGGGAGCTGGGCTCTGAAATGTAGCTTCTTGTGGCTGCTGCCTGAGGCCCAGCGGGCAGGGCACTGGGTTGGCAGCCAGCAAACATCTGTTCTATTTCTGGCTGTGCCTGGGAGCTTGGAGAAGTCCCTGCCTGTTTCCCTTCTGTCTTGTATGTTCACACTGTAAGCTCTTCAGGGCAGGGACTGCCTCTGCCTAGGTGTTTGTGCAGCACCTAGCACACCGGGGCCCTGATCTCAGTTGGCTACTGCGAGTCACATATGATACTAAGGGGTTTAGGTGCCTGAGGCTGGGTCCAGGCCGCTGCTCACCTTCAGGTTCTGGAACTCCTTCTCCTCCTCTTTGAGCACCTCCAACTGCTTGAGGACAGAATCCTGCTGGAACTCACCTCTGTCCATCTGCAAAACAAGACCAAGTCCCAGTGAGTTTGATGGTGGGGGCTCAGTGGATCTAGCCCTGTCAGTGCAGTGCCCAGAGGGCTGAGTTATACCACAAACCTTCCCTGCTCTCAGCAACCTGGTCCCTCACCTGCAGGTGGAGCACTGTCACCTGCACCCTGGGCTGTTCCCTCTCTCACCCCCCAGGAAGTCCTTAATCACCCCACTTCAGGTAGGGAGCTCCTCCAAATGTCCACCAGCCTCCTAGAGGAGGCAGCACTGGCTGCAAGAGAGAACTGCATACTCACCTCCAGAGCAGGAGCAGTGGCCACGGGGGCTGGTGGCCAGCCCCTGCTGCAGGAGCGGTGGTGGAGCCGGAGCAGTGGCCAGCAGTCAGCCCCTGGCAGGGCTCCAACTGCTAGCCCCACCCCAGGGTACTTTTAGAAAAAGTCAAGGACGGGTCACTGTCTTCCCTGAATTTTTGTTTATTGCCCACGACCTGTCCCTGAATTTTCCTAAAAATACCGGTCACAAAATCTTAACCTCACTCATGAGTCTTCATGACTCAGTCTACGCATTGCTCCAGGCACAGAGGAGTGAGGAATTCTCCTGACTTTGAACCTCATTAATAACTGATGGTGGGGTAAGCAGCAGCTGCCTTTGGCACAGAGCCCGGTGGGGCTGAGCTCAGGAAGAAAGAAAACTTGGTGCATTCAGATAAATAAACCTATCAGACAGCTGATAATTTCCCCCTGGTGTTTCTGTGCTCTTGAGAAAGGCCATTGAGGAGGCCCTTAAATGGCACAGGCAGGTCAGGAGATTTCTAATGGCCGGACACGGCTCCTCGCATGTCTTAGTCCAAACCAATGCCGGTCAGGGATTGCAGGTGTCTGGCTACACTGTCCCAGGAAGGCAGCCCGAAGACCGTGTGGTCTTTGGTTGAGTAGCGAAGGGGACCCTGCCCAGACTGATGGGCCTGGAATTTGATCCGCTCCTGTCGACCCCACAGCTCAAGAGCTAACTTCAAAACATAGGCTTCAACACGAATCTTTTAAAAGGAGAAAAAACTCTGTGCTAACCAAATGGCATATACAACCTGGCAGTCAAAACAGACCCTACAATAACAAACTGCCGCGTGCAGCCCTGCCGAAGGCCCAGAGAGGGGACCTGATGTCACCCTGCAGGTCAGTGGCCGAGCTGGGGACTCAAACCCAGCTCCTCTGAGCAGGCCATGCTGCTTCCCCCGAGGGACAGTTAAATGGCTCTTTGCTTTCCAGCCTTTTTCCACCCAGAGGCTAAGGGTTAAACTAACGGCAGCGGTCTGTGCAAAGATTGGAACGCAATGTACCTCCTCGCTCATCTGAATTTGGCTGCCGACAACGTTTCAAAATCCCAGGCCGGTCTGGGTATTTTCTTAGTGCTGTAATTAACTCCAAAGCCTGTGATTTTTCTGACTCCGGCTCCTCTCGAAGGTTTGAATCCCAGAGGTTTTACTGATCCCGTCTTTGACAGCCTACATCTGACTTGCCAAAGTACCACAGGGGGAGGGAAGGTAGATGGGACAGATCATTATTATTCTTTTTTTAAACCTCCCCTTTGCTTGCTCCAAGATCTCCTCCTGCCCCTCCCCATCCCCTCCCAAAACAGGCACCCCTTTCTGAGAGAGACATGAGGAATCTGAGTCTATTCTCACAGCCTCATTAGGTTTTCTTTGAAGAACGGCTGGGGCAAGGTACGCATTAATGAGAATATGGCTTTAATTACCCTTCCCTCAGCAAGGTGGGTCTGAATAATTATCAGCCAATTTCTCGGCTCCCTTTTATCTTCCGAGATATTGATTTAGTCTCTACAGTCTTCACGTTTTCTCTTTGCTGCCGTAGCCCAGACCTTCTGGTGGAATTACTGCCACTCAATGCCTAATCTAATCTCAATTCTAAATCTACACTAAAGTGCTGATTATTACCTGACTTCTTCTTCGTCGTCTTTTTTCGCTGGTAAGTGGTAGTGGAAATTTACCCTACAGCACTTTCTGTTGATCTCTGAAAAGCCTTTGATATGGCCATTTAATGCAATAAATTAAGGTACCTGAGTTTTGCTGGAAAAAAGCCTGTAACCTCCATTGATTTACCAGGGTAAATACATGTGTCACAAAGTATTAAATTCAGGGCAGATAAAATACCAAAAGGAGGAGTGCTCGCTCTATTGGCTGCATGTCGGCTTTAGTGCCATCTTAAATTCTTATGTTAAATTGAAAGGATGCTGTTAGGACCGTTAGATTCCACATTCAGAGCGTGTTTGTGTTACAGCTTTATAAACCTACTCGAAATGTTTCATGTTTTTCTGCTACTTCGGAAAGTGCAGGGTTTATTTTTCTTTAATTTGTGGGGCTTAGCCATTCTCCTGCAGCGTTTGTAACCAAAGACTGCTAGTGCAGGAGAGACACGGCAGTGCAACTGACTATATGATGAAACTGACCAGTCAAGCTACGCTGGCCTAGCTGCAAAAAGCAAACAAACAGCATAGGTGGTGAACTGTAAACCAGATTTAAAAAAACAACAACAAACTAACTTTTCCACATTAAGAAGCCGAGGCACCATTAGTAACACACGTTTGGGGGTTCTTTTAAATAAACAGCAGCAGTTCTCAGACTGGTTTCTGGACTGTTGCAATGGACTTTGTGTATGATTTTACCCAGTAGTCGCTGGCCAAAGAGAGGGTAAGGGACCTTCTAGTGCTACCAGTTATGGGAGAGTTTCTATAGCTCATGTGGTAGAGGAACAGAAGGACTGGTGACTTGCTCTTATGTGTGTATAAGCTGCAGTGTATTGACTCTTCACCCCACATGGAGCTCTTTCATAGAACATCAGGGTTGGACGGGACCTCAGGAGGTCATCTAGTCCAACCCCCTGCTCAAAGCAGGACCAATCCCCAGACAGATTTTTACCCCAGATCCCTAAGTGGCCCCCTCAAGGATTGAACTCACAACCCTGGGTTTAGCAGGCCAATGCTCAAACCACTGAGCTTATCCCTCCAGCCCCAAGATATTTAAATCTTGACCCTAGGCTGGATTTGAACTCGCAACCTAGGGTGACAGGATCTAGATCTGACTTACTCTTTCATTCTGAGACTCAGTGGTGTCGTGTGATGATCTCTCCCCTGTGAAGTGGCTGGCAAAATGAACAGGCTGGAGATCTCCTTATATAGGACAGCTACCTTGAACAGAAGACTGGGTGAGACCTCTGGGTCAATGAGTCCCAGCCCCTGCTATCACAGGCAGCCTGGTCGTGGAATCCCGTTCAGATACTAATCAAACGCCCATTTTAAAACTAGTAGGGTGTTTGCCCCTCACTGCCCCCATTGGGAGGCTGTTCTAGAACCACAGTCCTCTGATGGTTCGTGATCATCTAATTTCCAGCTTGCATTGGCGTTTGCTTGCACGTGATGGTGTTAAGGTGCCATGTGGAATGTGGACTCCAGCATCTTGCCCAGTGGCTTCGAGGCAGCTGTGGATGGTGCTGGGGAGGAATTCATGCTGCCCCACTCAGCCTGGGCTGGAGGTGGCACAGGCGTCAGCACAGGGCAAGGGGGAAGACGATGGGTGCTGCATTGCCATGTGAGCACCTCCTGCTGGCGGATTGGAGAGGGGGGTGCGGCCATTGGACATGGCTCTCTTGAGGTGTAGCACTGTTCTGAGCCAGCGAGGCGGTGTCCCAGGGTTCCAAATATAAAGAATATGGTCACTTGGCCACAGAGTGATGCCGAGGTGGGAATTAGCATCATTTCCCCCAGGTCCATAAGCACAGCCGGCTCGGCGCCAGGTGGAGACTGTGGACTGCAATGTGCAGCAGTCAGACTAGATGATCTTGATGGTCCCTTCTGGCCTGAATGTTGAGGAGCCTCTTGGCTTCACTGGTGTGGCACCTGCTTACACCAAATGATGATAACACTTTATCTTTCCCTGCTGCTTTCCATCTGACCCTCTTCTTCTCGTGGATTCCCTGTCCTTTCCTGGGGGCTGGGTTGTGCTGTGCCATGGTGGGAGGGCGTGTGAGTTCCATTGACCTTCAGAGCTGTGCTGTAGGGAGCTCTAACTCCTTGTCATCCATTGGCCCTCCAGGGTGTGGGGGGTTAAGTGCTAGAGCAACAACCTATTCTGGTGAAACAGTGACTTTTATAGGGGGGTGGGATAGGTCAGTGGTTTGAGCATTGGCCTGCTAAACCCAGTTCAGTCCTTGAGGGGGCCATTTAGGGATCTGGGGCAAAAAAACCAGTCAAGGACAGTACCTGGTCCTGCTAGTGAAGGCAGGGGACTGGACTCCATGACCTTTCAAGGTCCCTTCCGGTTCTACGAGATAGGTATATCTCCATATATTCTTTAAACAACAGCAGCAAAGAGCACAACTGTCCAGCAGGGTGGAGCCTTGTTCATATGCTGAGCGATGTCTGACCGTACAGGAAGGATTTAGACACAGATTTATTACCTTTACTGCGGTAGCGTCTCGGAGCTCCCATCACAGACTAGGACCCTGCCATGCAAACACAGAGCAAAAAGACAGGCCCTGCCCCGAAGTCGTGCTTTACAAACACTGATTGGGTAAGCCATATCACCCTGGGGGGTAAACTGAGGCACAGAGGAGTTGAGTGACTTCCCAAAGTCACTCTGATTTCATGACAGGGTTGGGGGTACACACAGGCATCCTATTGGCCAGTTCCCCCAACTTCCTTCTTATGGAACAGTCCCCTTTAGTCTTCTTCCAGGAGTCGCTGTGGTCTCGGTTTCCAACAGTGAGACTTAGCCAGCTGATGAAATCCTCAAAGTCCAATTCTGTGCCACGTCCACTACATTAATTACAAAGAGAGGCAGCTCTTCACTCCAGTGTGGTAATATTGTCTCTTGTTAGCTGCTCTGACTTCCTAGTGCTGCCAGGGGGCAGTGCACCCCCATTAGCCGAGAGCCGCTTGGGAGTGGGTGTGTATGAAACCGAGGGAGAGACCCGTGACAGAGCTGAGGGTTAGTACCAGAAAGGAGCAGTTCATAAAGCAAATTCACATCAGCTAATTTATAATTCCTGAATTAAGCCAGTCATTAATGTGACCTTTATTAACGTTTACACTGTGGCTCAGTTCAGTGCAATCTCACTTCATCATTAGCAGTCGCGCGGGGGGATTCATTTGCTTTCCTTTCTCGCTCTTTCATCCGACAGTAAATATGTGGTTCAGCGATTCCTGACTGGGCCCTGGAGCAAACTGATGCCCTGCCCCTGCCCCGCATCAGAATCGCAGCCGGGCTAGCTCCGAACTGAGAGAATGAATGTTGTGTGCGCTGATGAAAGGAGCTGAATTGCCAGCCCCGGAGCAAGGAGTCCTCCGTTTAGCCACCGAGCAAACCTGGGGTGGGCAGTGCTGGCCTGCCAGCGAATGCATGGATGGAACGGGCCAAGGAGCCAGCACTCAGGCTCCTAGATCCCTATCCCCTCCCTGGGCAGGGCTGGCATGTGTTGGGAGGCTGCAGGAGGGAAGCTTGCCAGGCAGTGCTTTGATGGCAGGAATCGATGACACCCAGCCCCCTCTTTTAACCGAACCGCTCCGATTTCTTTTCCATCTGCTACAGCACAGACTGGAGAAGAGCAGATTGTGTGAGAGCTGCAGAGCCAGCGTGAACAGCAGTCAGCCTGCTGCATGCATATCAAACACCATCCAGAGCGACGGTATATAAATAGCATGTTAATGAGGAGACGCTTAGTTTAAACAGGTGGGTACATGTATCAATACATGGAGCTAGACGTTGATTTTATTCCTACGATTCATGGGAATTATTTGTGCCCATATGGGGCCATGTGGTGAAGGGGAATGAGAGAGAGCGAGAGATGGTCTGAGCACAGGCGTGGGAGCCAGGAACTCCTCAATTCCATTAGCTTTGGCACTGAGGACTGGCTGTTCAGGTTTGGGATTTACCGTCCCTTCCTTGGTTTCCCTACCTGTAAAATGGCAATCACACTGCTCACCTACCCACTTGGCCCAAAGATGCTGGAAACATTCAGGCTTGTAAAGCACTGGGAGGGAGTATGGTGTAGTGGTGAGAGCACAGGACTGGCGGTGCAGTTTTGTGTTCTCTGCCTCTGACTCCTGTGAGACCCCGGGTGAGTCACGTGTCCTCTCTGTGTCCCTGTTTGCCCATCTGTCAGTGAGGGCTAATACTTCCTATCCTGGGGGTGGGGTGGTTAATGGGCTGATATTTGGCAAGCCCCTGGGATCCCCAGATGAAAGGCGCTATCTGAGTGCAGAGTGGTATGTTAGTCTTATGAGGCTGGAAAGTGCTAGTTTGACTTACTGCGTCGTCAAGGGGAGACGAGGCACGGGGCCAGGGACAGAAATAACTGCATTAAGTGCTGGCAAAAACATCGACGTTACCATTTATATTGAAGAAATGTCATGAAAAGCCTAGAAAGGAATAAAGCTGGAGCTGGGCCCATGGGCAGAGGCTTTCCACTGGCGCATTAAGGCACCAGCCTCATCTCTGGCACGACTCCACTGAGTCTGGTGGCGTTACCTCTTGGGGGAACTTGGGCAGACGGGTTTTGTGTTGAATGCCGGGTGTGTCCAATGGAGAGGTGACCTAGGTGGTTCATCGTACGCATCCATGAGCGGGTGGAACTCTGGCCTGGCTTATGCTCTGATAGCGCCCTGAGAGACATTTGGTAGGGATTTTTTCCTCCAAAGAAATTGACAAGTGTGGATTTTAATTATTTGCTCAGCTCTTTTAGAGACCCCCACGGTCCTTTTCATTGTGAAGAGATGGGAATCAAGTGTACCAGGTTCTGCACCAATCGTCCTGGACTGTGCAGGATGCGTTGGCGTAGTAGGGGACAGGTCGTGAGCACGTGGATTGCTTGGGAATGATAGGAACCCCCAAGGCTGCTCTATCTTACGCCGGGGTTGAGAACGGTATAGATCGGGCCACAGAATTGGAGAGCCAGAACTGGTTCTCTGACAGCCCTCTGATCTCCTGCACCAAGTGGATCTCAGTGCAGGGCAGAATCTGGGCCAGAATATTATGGTGCCTCAGACTGCCTCTCTTTCTGCATTGGGAGACAATAGCCAGGCCAGTGTCCATGCTATAGTATTGAGGACTTTGCCTTTAAGGGGTGAGTGCTGTGAAGCTTTTGTCATGCACAGCTAGTTGGAAGCAGATACAGAATAAAGCAGGTAATACTCAGTCCTGCCTTGAGTGCGGGAGACTGGACTAAGACGACCTCTCGAGGTCCCTTCCAATCCTATACTCACCCCCAAGTGTAGGCCGGGGGCCGGGGCAAGCCAGGATTTGCAGTATTGGGCTTGACTGGAGGTTACTTACTCTAGTTCCAGGCGTGCGTTGTTCCAGTGGGCAGACTCAACCAAGGACAGCGTAGGCCATGGAGACGCAGCCCCCTTCCATACCCTAATGATGACTCTTGCGAGTCGAGGGTGGAGGCACAGCTCTGGCTGCAGCGCTAGCTCTGGGAGGTGGGTAAATACAGGGCTGGCAGGCTGGAACTCACACTCAGGATGGACTCCTTTGTCTGTAGCTGTCTCACTCCTGCTGGGTCCCACGTGTGACCCGAGAGAGAGCTCACGATGGAATCAAGCCCAGAGTAGATGGGTCTGCAGGGCAGAGGGAGCAGGGAGCTAGGATGTGCTTTATTTAATAGCTAATATTCTCTCCTTGGTGGCAGCAAGGGAGAGCTTTGACAGAGCGGCCCTGCAGGGTGCTAATGCCCCAGCTGGACTCGCAGCCCTCTGTTGTTCCCATGACCAGGAGAAGGGCTTTCTCTGTGAGCCAGCGAGTGGGAGTTTTGCTCTGTTAGTTAAATACACGCTTTGTGCGTTCCAGCTCTCTGCCAGTGTCCGGGCCTGGGTTCCTGGCCACCATATGGACTAAGACACCAATATGCTTTTGTCCTTTGGTCATGCTGTTGTCACACAGATGGCTGGTGATAAAGCTACCCACAGACCTGTTAAAGCTGAGTGGCTGCCATGAACTTATTGCCTGGACTGCTGAATTCAAGGGCATAGCTGGATCTTGGGAACACTAAGACAGACCCTAGTTCTGCTTGGCAGCACTGTCTGCCAGCAGCTGTTGTCTGTATTCTCGGGACTAGTCACGGCTGCTCAGGGAGCCATCCCACGGCTTGCGTTCCCACGGCCAAGGCAACAGTTGCCGTTTGAGGCGGCTGGTGTCAATTTTCCCCTTCCAGCTCGGATGCCTCTGCTGTTGGTCGGATCTGTTTTTGCTAGAGAAATTTACAGCTTTTGGCCGAACCGAGCCTAGTGCTTCGGGGAGGACTTGGCCAGGTGCATCGTGCGGGAGGTTTTGGACTGACTGCTGCTGGAAGCAGAATACCCACGGAATGGCTGGTGCTCCTCCGAGAGGGAGGCAGGTGTGTCATTGCCACTAAGGCAACCGCTGAGAGGAGCCGGCGTAGGACCAAACCGAGCCTGGGCATGTGCAGGGATGGGGGAGAAGGTGCAAAGAGCTACCCCCTCCCGTTGGGTCCCTGTGCTGAAGCCACATGGGTAGCACGGACACTGCTCCAGGAGGAGGGAGGGATAGGGCGCAAGTGGTGACGCTCTCGGGTTGACTTAGCACCTGATGAGCGCTCAGAGCACCGTCACTCACAGGCTCCTACCAAAGCCAGACACCAGGCGACGTGGTTTCCATTTGTTAACTGTTTACACACGTCACACACAAACTACGTGAAAAGAACATTTTTAAGGCTGCAAAGTCAAATGCCTGAATTAAGGTGGCCTGGGTGACCTTCATTTGGCCCCCGTTGTGCCTATGCACCATGATAGGACCCGGCCTCATACTATTTCCCACAGTCCCAGTCTCCTTCCCAGCCACTCCCAGTCTCCTTCTCATCCATGGGTTTCCAATCCCCCTCATTTCCCATGCCTGCTTCCAGTCCCAGTCTCTCCCCAGCCCAACTCTCTGGCTTCCCCTCCGGTCTCATTCTTCCCTCTACATGCTCTTTATCTGAACCTGCTCCCCCACCTCTTACCCCAGGTCCAGGTCCAGCTCTTGTCTCCTCCGCATTCAAATCTGGCAGCTTTCTCGGCTCAGTTGCGGGAGGATCATTGAGCGCACAGGAGAAACAGGTTCCCCGGTCTCAGTTTTGGTGTCTGGACCCAGCCTGGAGCAGCCCAGAGCTACAATTGTACGGAAAGTCTCGCTCAGCACCAGGATGGAGCATTCTCGGTGCAAACGGAAACTTCAGCAATTGTAACTCTGAAGCTCTAGTAAGTATCTGTGGCGCACGGGCGAACTGCACTAGTTCAAAAGCTTATAATTTGGGTGGGTTTTCACAGCAATGGCAAAAGGCCAATCCCGGACACCCGGGCGACTCCCGCCTGCCAAATTTCAAGTCCCCGCTCCAAAGCACGAGGGCAGTAGCACTGCCCAAAAGAAAGGTTGCCAGAATTTAACATGGGCTAAACAACATATGGCTTGGGAACCATCAGGGCAAATGGTAAAGTTTGGCAGAGTTATATGCCACTGAAAATGGCATCTTATAACGGGAAGCGTCAGCAACTTTAATCAGCACTCGTGCTGGGGCTGTTTGCTGCACACCAGCCCTGAAGGGGTTAAAGTTGCTCAGCAGGGGCCAATTAACTTTGTAGGCTGCACCTGGGGGAGAGCTAGGCCTGATGAAGGTTAATTGATGACGAAGCCCAGCTGGGCAGGAACAGGCGGGGCTAGTATAAAGCCAGGAAGATGTGAGCAGAAGGGGGCTGCAGGGAGAGATTCTGAAGTTGGTGTCTCTAGACAGAGCGGTGGGCAAAAGCCCTGGGATCCTGTCTTTGATGGAAAGGGTTTGCCCAGAGGAGTTTCAGGGAAGAAAGCCTGTGGAGGAAGCCCTGGGAGAGATCAGGGAGGGTTGAGACTGTGCAGACTTTGGCTACTGATTATAGGGTCTCTGGGGTGGAACCATGGGCCTGGGTTCCCCTAGCAGCCAGTGGGAAGAGACTCGGGACTGCTGAAGATGGCATCTGGACAGGCGAGATTTCAAAGGGGTGAGTCCTGGAGAGTGAGAGGGGCTGCAATGTGAGTGAGTGATGGAAGGGGGCACTAAAGGGCAGGAGAGCCGGTCCCATAACCTGGCTATGAGGAGGCCCAACAGTGGCGAGTGAGACCCTGTATGTAACAGAGGCACAGAGCATTCTCGTCTCAGGAACTTTTCAAGGGAGGCAGAGCTCCCATTCGAGAGGGGCTGCCCCAGGATGAATTCTTGCTGAGTCAGCTAGAATCCCTCTGGGGGTCTTTGGCTGGAGGCAGGCAGCCCCTGAGATAAGCCATCACCCTGCTTCCTGTCTAGTCATCTGATATATCATTACCATTGTATCAGCACACCTCACAGGGGCAGGGCTGTGCTATTATTCCCCCTTTCACGGGCGATGCGGTGTAGTGTAGAATCATAGAATATCAGGGTTGGAAGGGACCTCAGGAAGTCAACTAGTCAAACCCCCTGCTCCAAGCAGGACCAATCCCCAGATCCCTAAATGGCCCCTCAAGGGTTTAACTCACAACCCTGGGTTTAGCAGGCCAATGCTCAAACCACTGAGCTATCAAGGTCATGTACGCAGCATGGGCTGGAACAGGAAGTTGAATCCAGGCTCCCATGGTAGTGCCTTAACCACTGGCCCTTGCTGCCTCTTTCCAGGCTAGCTATAGGCTGCCTGCCTGCCTGAGCCATGTGCAGTCTAATCCTTCGCATGCTGAAGGATTCACTCATTTAATGCTGCAAAATGAAGCAGTTTTCATCTGGGGTGTTGAATTCAACCGACCGGATATTAAATTCTTTGGCTTCATTATTGAAGACTATGTTTTTAAAAGAGTTCTCCCTGCAGATTGCCATGTCAGGTCCCTAGCCGATAGGAAGGGATGAATTCGTCCAGATTGGCACATTCAAAGTTACACACCTGCCGAGACCTGAGATGTATTTTTTTTCCCCTGGAATTTAATTATAATGTTTCCTGCTTGTAGTATAATTGGATGACACTTCTTGGCGGCTTTAAACTTGTGCAGGTCAAAACCTAACAGAGCGGCTGGATGTTGGTTAATAGATTCCCAAGGCTGCGGCTTTGTCTGGTTCCCTGACGAGGGCTCACTTTGGGACTAGCAGCGGTACAAACAAACAAACAAAACAAAACCCCCAGTGGGGATTTTTCAAAGCCGGCTAGAGATTTATCTGGACAGTTGGGTGGATAACAAGGATATTCAAAGCTAGAATGGTAAATAATAAAACCAAGCCTTAGATGGGATATTAAAAACCCTACTTTGGCGATGAACCAGCCCCTAACTCTTAAGGTTTGGGGGGGTTATCCCACATCTTCTCACTAGATGGATCATGGGGCCGATCCTGGTGTTTCTTATGTTGAATGCAGGAACACGAGAGCAACATCCAGATGGACAAATTAAGTCCTGCAATAAGCTGATTTTTTTTTTAAGTGAGCACTTTGTTCCCTGGTTCCATGATGGACGAAAAGTTCTTTCTATAAATAGTTAAATATGCCTTTGGCCACAGAGAAAGCCAGACCGGTACTATAGCCCAGGGGATAGGAGACTCACCTGGCACGTGGGCAGCCCAAGCTGAGTTCTCTCTATCAGCGGTTATTTAATTTATACAAGGTGGAATCTCTTCAACAAGGAGGGTAACCTTGGAATTCCCAAGCCCTGTGATTAGGGTGCTGTCTTTAGAGACCATAAATGAGAGTTCAAATCCCTCCTCTAAATCAGAGGCAGAGAAGGGCTGGGAACCTGGGTCTCCCACAGTTTGGGTTAGTGCTCTGATCACTTGGCTAAAGGGGGCTTCCAGCTCCTTATTCTTTTGGAGAAAGGCCCCTAACCCCAGGAGACAGTCCATGGCTGAAAATCCCAAGTGGAGCTAGGCGAGGGATATGGCCTAAGCCCCTTTGAGGCTACTGGCAGCTCCTCACTCAGTGTGCTTTCTTTTGTGGATCTCATTCTTAGGTCTCCCCAGGCATCATACAGGGAGCCTGGGTGCCTGACTTCCGGCTGAGGATTTGGCTGGGCACCTAACGCTAACTGGGTGCCATTCTGAGCCTAAGTCATCTTGTGGATCTCTATGCATTAGTTTCCACAGAATCGTAGGGTTAGAAGGGCCCGGCGGGTCTACTCCCCTGTCAAGCTGCAGGATGTGTTGTCTAAACATCAAAGGCAGACGGCCATCCAGCCTCTTTTTGAAAACTTCCAGTAAAGGAGCTTCCGTGACCTTCCTAGGCAGTCTGATCCATCGGCAGACTGTTCTTGCAATTAGGAAGTTTTTCCTGAGACTTAATCTAAATGTGCTCTGCTGTAGTTTGAACCCATTGCTGTTTGTCCTGCCCTCTGTGGCAAAAGAACACAATTTTTCTCCATCTTTTGATGGCAGCCTTTCAAGTATCTGAAGACCGCTAGCTAAGCTCCACTTTTCCAAATTAACCATACCCAGTTTCTTCAGCCTTTGCTCATATGGCTTGTATTCCATCCCTTTGTTCATCTTTGGCGCTCACCAGGGGCGGCTCTAGACATTTCGCCGCCCCAAGCAGGGCGGCATGCCGCGGGGGGCGCACTGCCGGTCGCCAGGAGGGTGGCAGGCGGCTCCGGTGGATCTCCCGCAGGCGTGCCTGCGGAGGCTCTGCTGGTCCCGCAGCTTTGGTGGCCCTCCCGCAGGAGCGTGGAGCCGCCCCAGGTGCTCACCTCTGGATCCTCTCCAGTTTCTCTACATTCTTTTTATACATTGGCGACCAAAATTGGACACGGTACTTCAGCTGAGGCCTAACCAGTGCTGAGTAGAGTGTTACTATTCACCTCCTGTGACTTGCATGCTATGCCTCTGTTAATGCAATCTAAAATAGGATTTGCCTCTTTTTTTTTTTTTTTTTGGCAACAGCATGGCATTGCTGACTCATGTTGAGGTTGTGATCCACCACAACTCCCAGATCCTTCTCAGCCAGTTATCTCCCATGCTGTATTTCTGCATTTGTTTTTCCTCCCTAAGTGTAGCACCTTACATTTGTCTTTGCTGAATTTCATTTTGTTTTCTCTAGCCCAGTTCTCCCTTTGAATTTTAGCTCTATCTTCCAAGTATTGGCAACCCCCTTCACCCGGCTTTGTGTCATCTGCAAATCTGATCAGCTTTCTTGGTAACAGAAGGGACAATCATTAACTGGGCAGAATGGCCAGTATCCTAGGTGTGCCAAACATTGATGAGGCCCTGCCGGGTCTGGGGCATCAAGTGAACAGGACTGGCTCTTTCACTGTAAAGCAAAGCTGGTGAGGCTGAGTTACTTTGTCACAGAAAGGACACGTTCTCAGTGCCAGAGATGGGAACAGAACTAAGGGCTCTTGCCTCTGTGCACTAGATTATGCTGCTCCCCGTATTAGAGCTGGAAGAGAGAGACCGGGTTACCTAGTAGATCCCCCTAACCCAATGCATGACATCCCAGTGCTTTGTCCAGGCCGGATTTAAAATGTTGATGAGGCTGCACCTCTTCCCTTGCGAGACAATTCCACAGCCTGAAACATTTCACCATCTGGAAACAGTTCCCGATTGTTAATTATTTGCCCTTTCTGATTTCATCCCTTTGCCCCTAGTTCTACCTCTATAGCCACCCTAACAACTCTCGGTGGTCTGCCAGCCTCCCTGCTGTGATGTCCCAACGTACGCTGCCTCTTTCATTCTCTCCTCTTAAGTCCATGCTCCCCCATGCTGTGTGGCCCTTCTCTAAACACCCTCTGAGCATTCCCACTTCTCAATGCTATCTGGTTGCGGACATCATATTCCCCATGAGCTCTCCCAGAGCAATGTATGGGGCGACAATCATCTCCCAAACTTATGACCCAAAGCCTCTGAAGTTCTGCCCAGAATTGCATTGACCTTTTCTCCTACCGTCTCTCACTGCAAACTGTCACCCTAAGGTCTTGCTTGTTCTTCCTGCTTCCAAAATCTCACCCTCTCATGGAGTCCCTAGAGCCCAAATTATCTCTCCCCCGCCCCAAGCTGAGCCTCATGGCATTTCCCCCCCACACGCCTAACCTCTGTGTCCCTTTGAATTATCGCTCTGCCTTCCCTGATGTTCACACCTCACAAGCTAATACAAGCTGTGAATTTCTTCAACGTGCCGAGTACTCTCCATAGAGCTCATTAATGCAGATGTTTAAACAAAACCACTCTCACTGCATCATCAACAACAGAGCACCCCACCGGATGTAGTGCTGTTCATCATTAGCCTTCTTACTGGCCTTCAATCCACATGCCAGCCAGGGCGCACGTCCAGACCTGTCTGAATTACTTCTATGAGACTTCATGAGATGCCGTGTCAAATGTTCGCCTCAAATCCAAATGTATTACAGCAAGCATAGCCCCTCTGTTTGCTAAGTTGTAATTCTCTCAGCAAAGCAATCACATTTGCCTGCTATGAGCCGCGCCTTAAAGTTTGCCCTCTCTAAGCGTTTTCTCTTGCTATGGATTCCCTGACTGGCTACCAATTGCCAGGATTATGCTTTTTCCTTTGCCTGAAAGTTGGTATCATTTGTAATTCTCCAGCTGTCTGCCCCCTCCACATTTCTTCCTTGGTGTTTCACAAACAATTACTCGTGCGTCTATAAGTTCATTACCATCTTAGGCTATCCATCATGCCGTCCGAGTTGCATCCGTGCATCTTGTCTAAGCCCTGCCTCCCCTGCATTGTTATATTAGCCGTTTTCCAGTATCCCCTACGATGGGCCAGGCCCCCGCAGGCAGAGAGCCCCCTTCAAGAAGACAGGCACTGTATGAAGGGTGGCGGAGAAGGACATATGAGCCAGAAACACCGTTAGTAACGTTACACATGCTCAAGTGATACGGGCGCAGGACCGGTACAATTTATGTAAACATGTAACACACTCACTCTCCCGATTGACACACACACGCACTAAGAGGCTGCGTTACTTCTCAGTTACCCCACTTTCTTTCTTTCTTGTCAAAGACAGATTGATTTATTTTTAAGTCTGGAGTTCAGGACGTCATTGATATTTAGAGACATAACTGATTTCATCCATTGCCTCATTTACCAAAGCGCCTCCTCTCTACTATGCCTTTGCCTCGATAGACGTGTAAAAGCTGTTTTAGCGCCCTTGCCCTGTTTGACTCGCTCCTACTGGTTTGGATGGGGGCACGGTCTCGCTTTTCCCTGCACAGCCTTACGGGCTGGACTTTCAAAGGAGCTCGGCACAGCGCGTGGATGCTGACTCGGCCCTTTTGAAAATCCGGTCCTTAATTCAGCGTCTTAATGGGAACTGAGCTCTACTGAAGATTGCCATCCAGTTGCGGGTGCTGAACACCTGAAAAATCAGACCCCGCGTGAGCCCTTTTCCACATCCAGGAGGTTTTTACCCTTAGATTTTGAGCTAGCGATTCCCTCCTAAAACTGATCACGGCAACTTTGTCTAAGCCTCTAAACAGAATGGAAGCTTATGGGAACCTTTCTGGGTGAGAAATCAGAGTAGGCGTCTCTTGTCCTACATTGTCTCAAGATTTTCCCTAGAGGCCTCCATAGGCATGCAACTCTCTATTTCATGGCCGTCCCCTTCTCCCCTCTGCCACCCACAACCACCTCGCTAGGTGTGAGCACAGTGATTGGTTTCCCTGTTATTTCCCATCTCACGGCAGCTTAGCAAGGATGAATCTTATCTGTCGTTCCACTGACAAACTTGGAGGAACTCCTTACCCGAGGAGGTTGCGAAGGCTAGGACTGTAACAATGTTTAAAAGGGGACTGGATAAATTCATGTTGGCTAAGTCCATAAATGGCTATTAGCCAGGATGGGTAAAGAATGGCGTCCCTAGCCTCTGTTTGTCCGAGGATGGAGACGGACGGCAGGAGAGAGATCGCTCCATCATTGCCTGTTAGGTTCACTCCCTCTGGGGCACCTGGCACCGGCCACTGTCGGTAGACAGATACTGGGCTAGATGGACCTTTGGTCTGACCCGGTACGGCCTCTCTCATATTCTTATGAGTCTCTTGCTAGGAACCTCTTTAGCAGCTGGAGCGTGGCCGTGAAATAGCCTGAGCGCGGAGCTGGTGCCTGCTGTCGGAAAGCCCAGGGCATCAGGGGAATCCTCGTGGGTGAACCAGAGGCTCTAACTCTGCTGCATTGGGAGGGGAGTGAGCAAAGGAGGATAAGGAAACATTTGATAACAGCAAGAGGCTGGAGAATAGTCTCCCCAAGGGACAAAGCATCAGAAAATGGCCTGCCATGAACAATGCCGGACAAATAGGGAGGAATATACAGCAGCGGAGAGACTGTACTTTGCCCTGTCCAGAGGCGAAGGGTGCGGCCTTAATGCTGTATCATCTACTCCCTCTGTCCGAGTCTCGGGGCTGCAGCACGGTCTAGCGGGCTAGCAACCGGAGAGGGACTTACTTGGGAAACCTCGATTCAACTCCTGACTCTCTCAGCGACCTGGAGTAAATCACCTCTTCTCTTTTCCCCGCCTCGTCCAGTTAGCCCGAGCCTTTCCGACGTACGGCGCCCAAGGCAACGTGATCCCGAGCTCAGCTGAGGCCTCCGTAACGCTACTAGCAATAACAGCTACTGAAACAGTTAGCTCCGGGCAGCTGCGGGAGAGTCGTTACGCTTTATGCGGTCTTCGCTGATGCCGATTTAACAGGCAGGATGTACCCAGGTAGCGTTTCAGAGCCCACAATGGATTTGAAACGCCGGTAGTCAAGAAAAATGACCAATCTCCTAGCACTGTTATAGCACTGTCCGTACACAGGCCTTAAAATGTTTTTATAAAGGAGGGTCCATATCATATAGAGTTTGAGATCGTTAAGGCCAGAAGGGATTGTTTGTTAAATCCTCTAGCCTGGCTTCCTGTGGAGCATAGGCCGTTACGTTTCACCCAGTTACTTCCGTATTAAGCCCGATAACTGGTCTTTGACTAAAGCATCACCCAGAAAGGCCTCCAGTGTTGACCTGAAAACTTCAAGAGCTGGAGAAACCGCCACTTCTCTTCCTCGTTTGTTCCAAACGGTTAATCGCCTCACGTAAAAGCTTGCGCCGTCTCATTTAAATTTGTCTGGCTTTAACTTCCAGCCAGTAGTTCTTGTTTTGCCTCTCTCCTCTAGATTAAAGAACACTTTAGTACCTGGTACGTTCTCCTAACGAAGGCGCAGAAACCCTGTAATAAGAACGGCCATACCGGGTCAGATCAATAGTCCATCACCCCAGTATCCTGTCTTCCGACAGCGGCCGGTGCCAGATGCTTCAGAGGGAATGAACAGAACAGGGCATTATTGTGATCGGTCCCCTGTCTTGCCGTCCCAGCTCTGGCAGTCAGAGGTTTAGGGACACCCAGAACATGGGGTCCCATCCCTGACCATCTTGGTTAATAGCCATTGATGCATCCCTGAACGTATCTAATTATTTTTTTTTGTTTTAAATCCAGGTATGGTTTCGGCCTTCAACATTCCCCGGCAGTGAGTTCCACAGGTAGACTTTGCTGTGTGAAGACATAATCAAGGTACCTCTGCCTTGTTGATAAACTCATACATTGAGCTCTTTAACTCTCTCCTAGAAGGCATTTTTTTCCACGTCTTAATTTTTGTGGCTCTATTCTGCACCCTTTCCAATTTGTCAACATGTTGTTTAAAAATGGGGGACACCAGACCCGGTCACAGTATTCCAGCATGGGTCTCATTAATGCCGTGTAGAGAGGTAAAAACCCTGCCCTGTTTATACGTCCAAGGCCCGCACTAGTCCTTTTGGCCACAGCATTGCCCCGGGAGCTCACGTTCACTTGCGTGACCCCCAAAACCTTGTTTTAGAATCATTTTTTCCAGGCTATAATCTCCCATTCCTTCTTCCTTGCTGGGTGACCCGGTATTGGGCTGTAAGAAAATGAGGGTGATCAGATGTCCTGGTTTTACAGGGACAGTCCTGATTTTTGGGTCTTTTTCTTATAGAGGCTCCTATTACCCCCTGTCCTGATTTTCCACATTTGCTGTGCGGTCACCCTAAGGAAAACACATTTTGTAGGAATGGGCCTAGTTTACAAAACAATCTCTGACCGTCCTCCTCGTTCTTTACCACTCTGCAATTCTCTGCGTAATCCGTGATCTTATATTTATTTATCTCCAGAGAGCGGATAAGAATGTTAAGCATCAGGGACCAGCACCAATCTTTGTGGAATTCCACTAGTAACACCCTTTGTGATTCCCCAATAGCAGCTACTTTTGACATCTGTCAATTATCTAGTTCCTGATTCATTTAAAGTAGGCTTTACTTCCACTTCACAGAGGTAAGGGAATCATTGAGCAGGAACGTGCCTTTCCCCATATCGCATCAACAGAGCCCAGCACAGAACCCTGGCACCCGGTCGTGCCCTCAGAGGAAGCTGTTTCTCCTAGGGTATGGCTACACTTGCAAGTTGCAGCGCCAGTGGAGGCTTTCCAGCGCTGCAATTAGTAAGTAAGTGTCCACACCTGCAGGGCACATCCAGTGCCAGAACTCCCTGGCTGCAGCACTGGCCATACACCTGGCTCAGCATGGGGAATAAGGATCGCAGCGCTGGTGATCAAGTGTGGCCACACACCAGCACTGTTGTTGGCCTCCAGGGTATAAGGATGTATCCCAGAATGCTTTTAACTAAATTACTTCCTTTGTTTTTTTATGCAGCCTCTGTTTTGTTGTGAACTCCTATTGCTGCTGGAGCTGCTCTACCAGAGCTGCTTATGCTGTGATCAATCCGTATCCTCCTCCCTGCGTGATTCACAGGGGTTGAGTGTTTGCTTTTTGCTTGACCAGCAGCACGAAAGTGAGTTGGCAGCTGTTTATCCAGCCTGCAGGCTTTTGCAGTTAAAGAAGAAGGGGCTGGGTTTTGTCCTCCACTCCATGCACCCAGAGCTGCTTCAAACAAGCTCCTGGTTGCTGTCATCAATCTGTAACTACTGTCAACAATGAAATAACCCCATGCCTGTCTCATTCACAGTATTTGCTTTGCTTGAGGGGGCAGAGGGAGTATGTTGGATGCAGGCTGTTTGCAGTTAACAGTAAGGGAGTGGGAAAATTCTGATTTTGCAGTGTCGGTTCCAAAAATCCACTCTGCCCCCCCCTGGTCCCTGTCACACTGCCCCACACCCCCCTCTTTTGAAAAGCCCATTGCTGCTACTGGGATAGCTGCCCATAATTCATCACTTCCAACAGCGCTGCAAATGTGGCCACACACCTGCACTGGCGCTGGACAACCAGCACTACAACTACCAGCGCTGCAGGTTTGTAAGTGTAGCCATAGCTGCTCCACACCCAAATCTTTCGATGTAGCTTGTATTTTCTATGTTTGCTCATAGCTCTTCCCTCCTGTGCTTCCATATGGGGGACAGTGTGTTAGCACCTTGGAGCCTTCTCCCTCCATCCAGAAAAAAAAACTCTAAACTCTAAACTCTAAACTCTAAACTCTAAACTCTAAACTCTAAACTCTAAACTCTAAACTCTAAACTCTAAACTCTAAACTCTAAACTCTAAACTCTAAACTCTAAACTCTAAACTCTAAACTCTAAACTCTAAACTCCTAAACTCTAAACTCTAAACTCTAAACTCTAAACTCTAAACTCTAAACTCTAAACTCTAAACTCTAAACTCTAAACTCCTAAACTCTAAACTCTAAACTCTAAACTCTAAACGCTAAACTCTAAACTCTAAACTCTAAACTCTAAACTCTAAACTCTAAAACTCTAAACTCTAAACTCCTAAACTCTAAACTCTAAACTCTAAACTCTAAACTCCTAAACTCTAAACTCTAAACTCTAAACTCTAAACTCTAAACTCTAAACTCTAAACTCTAAACTCTAAACTCTAAACTCTAAACTCTAAACTCTAAACTCTAAACTCTAAACTCTAAACTCCTAAACTCTAAACTCCTAAACTCTAAACTCTAAACTCTAAACTCTAAACTCCTAAACTCCTAAACTCTAAACTCTAAACTCTAAACTCCTAAACTCTAAACTCTAAACTCTAAACTCTAAACTCCTAAACTCCTAAACTCTAAACTCTAAACTCTAAACTCTAAACTCTAAACTCTAAACTCTAAACTCTAAACTCTAAACTCTAAACTCCTAAACTCTAAACTCCTAAACTCTAAACTCTAAACTCCTAAACTCTAAACTCCTAAACTCTAAACTCTAAACTCTAAACTCTAACCCAAACTCTAAACTCTAAACTCCTAAACTCTAAACTCTAAACTCTAAACTCTAAACTCCTAAACTCTAAACTCTAAACTCTAAACTCTAAACTCCTAAACTCTAAACTCTAAACTCTAAACTCTAAACTCTAAACTCTAAACTCTAAACTCTAAACTCTAATCTCTATACTCTAAACTCTAAACTCTGAACTCTAAACTCTAAACTCTAAACTCTAAACTCTAAACTCTAAACTCTAAACTCTAAACTCTAAACTCTAAACTCTAAACTCCCAAACTCTAAACTCCTAAACTCTAAACTCTAAACTCTAAACTCCTAAACTCTAAACTCTAAACTCTAAACTCTAAACTCTAAACTCTAAACTCTAAACTCTAAACTATAAACTATAAACTCCTAAACTCTAAACTCTAAACTCTAAACTCCTAAATTCTAAACTCTAAACTCTAAACTCTAAACTCTAAACTCTAAACTCTAAACTCTAAACTCTAAACTCTAAACTCTAAACTCAAACTCTAAATCCCAAACTCTAAACTCTAAACTCTAAACTCTAAACTCTAAACTCTAAACTCTAAACTCTAAACTCTAAACTCTAAACTCTAAACTCTAAACTCTAAACTCTAAACTCTAAACTCTAAACTCTAAACACTAAACTCTAAACTCTAAACTCTAAACTCTAAACTCTAAACTCTAAACTCTAAACTCTAAACTCTAAACTCTAAACTCTAAACTCTAAACTCTAAACTCTAAACTCTAAACTCTAAACTCTAAACTCTAAACTCTAAACTCTAAACTCTAAACTCTCCTTCCCCATGCTTTCACTGATCAGTCAGATAATAAATGCACAGTGACTGTCCCTGCCTGGATATTTAAAGTAGTATGGGGGGTGGGGGAATACCCCACCTCACCAAACAACTGTGCAAACATCCAACAAACAAAATGCAAACAGTTACCTCTATCTCCTGCTCTAGTCTGCTTTTATGGCAGGATGGCTGTGGGGGGTCAGTTTTCTTTCTGCATTTGTTTTGCTGGTTAGTCAGTTACAACATGACACTATCGAATGACCGAGCTGCTCCTGGATACGGACAACAGCAGAGGCATGAAGGAGCTCATCCTACCCTTCCATGGCAAAGGATGGGTCGAGCCCAGGAAATTCATCTAGGAGGCTCCCCTGGGTTTTTCCATTGGCAGTGGCATTTACCCCTCCTGCAGGAGAAATCTTGGATTAGGCCCATGAACGCCCAGCGTTTCCTGTGACTGCCTCTCTCCCACCTTTTTCACAAGGCTGGTGGGTTCCCCGCTGATGCACAGACTCAAACTGGGGTAACTTCCCCCACAATTCCCATGGAGCATGATATACATATCCCTAGATCAACCACATGGATCTCCACCCCTGGGCAAATGGAGTAGAGGTGGCTGTAGCCCCAAACCCTATCCTGCCCCATTTCTGCACAAACAGGGGAAGATCTGTGGATGGAGGTTTCCTCTCCACACGCTGGCCATTGGCCCTCAGTTACAAAGATCTTTTTAATAGCAATAATTCTCCCGTATCAGGTGCCGATTGCTGTGCGGTCACATTGGCTTATGGATTCTTGATTTGAGGTGGTTGAACTAACAGACCCAGCAAGTCCCTGGGGCACAGACTGCACAGACCATGCTACTTCAAGGTTTATGCCATACCATTCCAGTCACTATACTCCAGCCATGAACCATGTGAGAGAGGAAAGGGAGAGTCGTGTCTCTGTAACCAACCCTACACTGGGCCTGTGCTGAGACTGGCAAGTCAGGTGCAAATCCCTTTTCTTCCTCAGCCAAACTAAGCTGCCCATTCCCACCAGCTCATTTCACAAAGCTCCCCGACAACCTTCTGTTGGTAAGGACGTTCCATCGCGACTGACTCCGGCTGGTTTGGAACCGGCGACTTAGGGTACGTCTATACTGCAAAAACCACCCGTGGCAGGGAGACTCCGAGCCCAGGTCTACCGGCTCAGATTTGTGCTAGGCTGCTAAAAATAGCCATTCCTGCATGGAGTGGAATTTGGGCTCTGACACCCAACACCCTCACTGGATTTCTGTTGCAGGTCAGACACACCCTTAGAGGTCAGAGCCTACCCCCGGTCTGAGCCGCTGAACAAAGATGCAGCCTGTATTAACCCCCATTGGTAAAAGGCCAGGGTCTCCTGAAGGTCTCCATTGACCCAGAGGACCCAAATTCACATGTCCCCAGAAAGACAGCACCTCCAGCTGCCCAGGGCTGTCTAGCATCATGGTGGGGCATTGGCTCGCTACTGGCCGAGAGGAGTGCGCCACCGCCTGACTCGCCCATGCAGTTCCAGTGGTTTCCCCAGGAATTGAAATTAGGGGGGGTGTTCGGACCAATGAGATATATAAAAGAGATATGAATAAAGTAAACATTTTATTAAATTTGCATAATCCTAACATAAGAATAATGCAAGTTACACCAAAACACATAACAGGTCTAGATTTAAAAAAGAAAAATTTAATTTAAATTGACTTTTGAAAAGTAAGCCATCATGGGATAAGAGGAAAGTCCTCTTGGGGATCAGTAACTGGTTAAAAGATGGGAAACAAAGGGGAGAGATAAATAGTGGTATCCTTGAGGGGTCGGTACTTGGACCAGTCCTATTCAACATATTCATCTGGAAAAATGGATAAACAGTGAGGTGGCAAAATTTGCAGATGATACTTAACTATCTTCAATAGTTTTGTAAGTCCCAGGCAGACTGCAAAGAGCTACAAAGCGATCTCACAAAACTGGGTAACTGGGCAACAAAATGGCAAATTAAATTCAATGTTGATAAATGCAAAGTAATGCACATTGGAAAGCAATCTCAACTATATATACAAAATGATGGCATCTGAATTAGCTGTTAACATTCAAGGAAGAGATCTTGGAGTCATTGTGGATAGATCTCTGAAAACATCCACTCCATGTGCAGCAACAGTCACAAAAGCAAACAATGTTGGGAATCATTAAGAAAGGGATAGATAAGACAGAAAATATCATATCGCCTCTATATAAATCCATGGTACGTGCACACCTTGAGTAGTGTGTGTAGACCTGGTCACACATCCTAAAAATATATATATTGGAATTGGAAAAGGTACAGAGATGGGCAACTAAAATGATGAGGGGTATTAAACAGGAGGAGAGATTAAAGTGACTGGGAATTTTCAGCTTAGAAAAGAGATGACTAATGGGGATAGGATAGAGGTCTACAAAATCTTGACTGCTGCGAAGAAAGTGAATAAGGAAATTTTATTTAATCCTTCACAGAACACAACTAGCAGTCACCCAATGAAATTGATAGGCAGCAGATTTAAAAAAAACCAAAAGGAAGTATTTCTTCACACAATATAAAGTCAACCCAGGGAACTCTTTGCCAGGGGATGCTGTAAAGACCAAAACTATAACAGGATTTTAAAAAGAACTAGATACATTCCTGGAGAACAGGTCCATCTGTGGCTATTAGCCAGGATGACAGGGATGCAATGCCATGCTCTGAGTGTCCCTAGCCTGTTTGCCAGAAGCTGGGAATGGGCGACAGGGGATGGATCACTTGATGATTCCCTGTTCTATTCATTCCCTCTGAAGCACCTGGCCTTGACCACTGTTGTAAGACAGGGTACTGGGCTATATGGACCGTGGGTCTGAGCCAGTATGACCGTTCTTATGTAAAAATTAATTTAATAAAAATGTTTAGTACAGAAACTCCCCAACATAATGACCTCCCAAGATACCAACAATGTGAGATAACAACCTTGGCAAATACTGCATTTTAAAAATCTTGGCCTACTGGGAAACATTTATATCAGTTTCCATTCCCAGTTACAAATCTCGCGTTCTGGAGCAAAGTGACTAAAATATAGTCCAACAAACAAATGTTTATTTAACGTGCCCCTCGCTTTTCCCTCCACCGCACTCCACTCACCGGTGTTGTCCTCGGTCAGTGGAGACTCAGAGTTCAGAGGTGCTTTCACGTTGAGTACACCTTCCAGGTGGTGGACAAAAAGGCCCAGTTTGCTCTGGCCAAAGCTGTTCGTTGTGCCACCGTTCACTCCACCGCTCTGTTGCCAATGGCCCTGCACAGTCACCTTCTGCTGTCACCTACCACTGTGACCTCTGCGAGTTGGTCTCTTGAGGTTCCACCAGCTCTCAGTGATTTCAGCTGAGCCCTCAGTGCGGGAACCTCGCTGCTAGTGCGGTCTGGGCTGTCTCTTACACAAAAAAACACTGTCCCCACAGGAACACTGTCCCCACAACAGGACTAAGCACTTAGACCTGATTGTCAGTGGTCACTTAACAGAACAAAAAAGACTATTTATGGAGCCTAATCAGCTCTGTCTTTAAACAGTGGAGAGGGACAGGTCCCCACCCTCTCTCTTGATGCCTTCAAATCGTCACAGACTAAGTACACTTCTACTGCCCTTTACTCATACAATAAGAACAACATTCCTTCCCCCCACATTCAAGTGGTTTGTAACGTAACCCAACCCCAGCCAAAATCTATCACTTGGACAACACAGCTCTGTTTGCTGGATCCCTAGGTAGATTAGGTGTGAATGTAAATATAATCTGGCCCTGAAGCCTTAGCCCCCGGCTCATCGCTAGCTGTCAGGGAGAGCTCATTTAGACTTTGCTTACAAACCATCATTTGAAATTATTAGGTTGGCCAACATCACCGAAATGAATGCACTGACATCATGAAAAACAGCTGTATAAGGAAGCAAGGAAGCTAGTCTATGTTCATACTTTTCAAATCTATTATACTTTTTCAGACACACATATTTTATCATACACTGTATAAGCTTTTAAAGTATGTCTTAATGTTTCAGTTGAAATTCAGATTTCCAAACAGTCACTAAATTGGTATGTAACTAGCTCACAAAACTGGCGGGGGGGGGGGGGTGTAGGGAAATCACTGTGCAGTTCTCCTAACTCTCTCCTAAGACGCGAGAGCCTGAGGCTCCTGCAGGTCACGACATGGCCCAGTGGCATGCTGGGAGGGCAGGACGCTACCAAAATTAACAATCTCTACCTGCAAATGACTACATGCAAATACGCTTCTTGGGCGCATATAAATCTCCAAGGCTTCTTTTCAGCCTAGCACAGTTGTTCCCCACTAATTAGTTGATTATTATATATTGTTCAACCTACTGTGCCTCCATTTGCAGTTTGCAGCAATTTCCTTAGTGAGGTGGCAAACTTTCCTTGCAATTAGCCCTGTGGGCTGCTGAGCTATCCTAATAAACGTCTCCCGGCTCATCCTCTTCATTAGCAAAGTTGCACGCAAGGAGTTTTTATGGCAGTGAAACTTACAAGTCGGCGTGACGGGCGAGAGATTTTGGCAGAGCGGCCACTGCCTTCGGCAGGTGTTAGTGCGCTCACCTGCCCTCATTATTGTCAAAGGTTACACGGAGTGACACGTGAAAGGGAATAAATCCTTACCAGGAGCTGCTTGATAGTCGGGTGTTCTTCTGTCTCCCTGCCTGAGGCGGGCTCCTTGTGCACAATCTCCACGCGGATATCGTTCTTGGCTGAAACCACGCCTTTCAGATCTGAGCAAAGAGAGGGCAAAGATGTTACTTGCATGCCGTCGTGACAGCCGAGCAAACCCCCTCCCGACATAGGTGATTACTGATAACAACTGTCACCATTAATAGATCCTATAGTAAAGAAATTGACCGTCTCAGTGACATGTTCTTTGTTTGCCATTTGCAACTGGCGAACTGCAACATGTTTTGCAAACATTAATTGAGCTTTGCAACATTTGACAAGGTACTTAAATAATATGCAGAAGTTGGTTAGTACACCACTGACATGCAGCCACCTCTGAGGTGGAGCATAGCAGTTACTTAACAGCGCACGGCACAGCTTCTCAATGACAGGAAGTGAGGCATTTTAGTGTGTCCAGTTGAATATAATCCTTTAGATCAAGTGTCGGAGGCCTGTAGCCTAGAATTAGACGGTCAGTCTCTGTTCACGAGCGAGGGGGAGAGATTATCATGGTATCAGCTTTGAAATAATGGAAGGTTCATAATGGTGATTCTAAAAGGGTAGAGCATCTGGGAGCTAGGCAGTCTGTGTGTGCAGCCATGTTGACCTGAAGGATCAAAATGTGACCTCTACAATACCAGCAAGACGCAGAATGCAGATGGGCCACTGAAGCTCTCCAGTGTGTGATGCTGGAGGAATGTGGGCACAGCAATAAAGTAATCTCTGGGGTTACAAAAGGACAAGCCTCAGTTTTTACTTTCTCTGGTAGCATATTTTCACTCACACCTCTGACACCTATAACACTGGACTGGGAGTAGAACTGGGCAGGAGTTTTTCAATGAAAAAAGCTGATGTGTCAAAATCACTATATGTTGCTGTGAAGGAATTTCTGGTCAAAGCCAGTGAAAGCGAAGAAGCAAGAGACTACAGAATGGCCAATATCCGAATGGTTACCCCCCCCCCCCCGCTTCCCTCATCCATCCACCCCCCCCACACCCGATTTCAGAAGCTCTAATTGTGTTCTGATGCAGAACAAAAGCAAATTCCCAAACCCCAGTGTTTCGCAAAACAGAATTCTTGTTTCCTAGCCGGCCCTAACTGAGAGTTAAAATAGACATTTTCATGCTACTTCTGGCACATCCTCCTTTCGCTTGGGTTGGGAACCCCATGAGAAAAGTCTTCCCAAAGTTCTTCAGGTCCTGGATGATACTAGAGCACGGAGAGGCCTTTGCAATGAACAAAGAGTCAACCACTGTTTTGGGAACCCCAACTGAGGCACGTGCAATTGCCCTGCAGCCCCCACATGCATTAGGAAGGGAAGTGGGATTTAGCGGCAGGGTTGTTTCGGGAACAACTACTTCCTTTTGGTTTCCTGAAGGACAGCAGTAGCTCTTTGAAGAAGCTGTGTTGAAAAATAAAACAAAAGCCCCAACCGCCAGGCCTGCAAGAGACGAAAGCCGAGGCTGAGACGGCAAGCGGCGATGGACACGAATCTAAACAGCCAGAGCCAAACAGCCCTAAACTTCGACGTTTGGCTCCAGACTGAGAGCTGGGTCTGCATAGCAGGACTGGCTCTTGTCTCTGCAATGGGTTGAGCCAAACCCCTAGGTTCTACCACCACCTAAACTTTGCACCCAAACATGCTCCTGCCTCCTCTAACAATAAACATTTAGAGCCAACTAGATTTTGAAGGTGTTCCAAAGAGATCTGTTTAGTTAAATGTCTTATGCCACTGTTCTCAAACTGTTGGCCAGTGGGCTGTGAAGCACTTGCCAGGGTCTGGATCCCATTTGAAAGCTAAAAATACATCCCCTGCTCTCCCACGAGTGCAGCTACTGTAACTGGCCACAGGCAAGGTGTGCAGCTGGGAGGGACGACGTGTGTGCATGATCAGGAAGGGGTGGGGAAGTGGCTAGGGCACAGTTCTCCCTTGGAGTGGGCCAGATGATAAAGTCTCAGGGTCCCATAATACTACATCTCTTGGTTCCTCACTGATCCCCTCAGGAGCTAAAAGAGACAAGTGCTGGATGGCCTGATGCTGTGCAGCACTGACAAAGCTGAGCTCCCTCAGTGGCTCACAGGATTGGGCCCTGTACAGTCAGAAAAGCCTGTGGGAAAACTGCAGCTAATTCTCATAATTAGAGCTGGGTGAAATTGTTTGGCCAAAAACTTTTTTTCTTCCCCAAGGCGACAAATGCAGATTTGGGCCAACTGAAACTTTTTGCGAATTCATGTTGAATATGCCTGATGGTGGGTGTGTGTGTGTTTTTAACTGAAACAACCTCACCTCTTCCCCCCCCCCCCAAATGCTCCCTTTTGACATTTTTGAAATGGAAGTTTTCAGTTTTTTGATTTGCACTCCTTTTTTGTTTGAATTTTTACTTCAGTCTGATTCCCGCCCCCCGTTTAAATAACACCTCCAAAATAAAAACAAATGTTTCATTTCAGGTCAAACTCAATAGACCTGTAACAAATTTGTATTTTGATTTTTTTTTTTTTTGGCTCAGCCGCTGATCTAAAAAAAAAAAAATCAGTTGTTTGCGTCGCTCTAATTATAAACCTTAGTGCTTTTCCTCCATAGATCTCAAAACACTTTACACAGGTGGCTGAATGTAGACGGAGAAACAAAGGCATAAAGACATGAAGCGATTTGCCCAAGGTCATACAACAGGTCAATCTCGGAGCCAGGACTAGACACTAGCCCCGTGCCTTATCCATGGGCCTCTGCTCCCTCCAAACAAGCCAAAACTGGTCAGATGAAACTGGCAGAGAATTTTGCCATATTTTTGTGACACCATGTGGTGTGACTGATTTTTTCCCTTATGCTAACAGGCTGGGATTCTTACTTCAGTGGCCCTATGCAGCTGAGGAGCTTGCTTTAAATCCACACCCCCGCGTGATGTTGCTAAGGTGGCTTAACTCCCTAGTTTGCTTATTGGAATGTCACGTGGACCAGCCTTACTGAAGTCCAGAGAGATCACAACCGCTTCTCCCCCGACATCCACTAGGCTGATGACTCTGTCAGAGGAGGAATTTAGGCGATACAAAATAACCAACCTGCATTTGTTAAGTACAAATCACACCAAACCAATCTATTATCCTCCAGGTTTGAACAAACTGATAGTTTGTTCCATATCTTTCCAGGTATCGAGGTTAGGCTGACGGGTCTATAATGCTCCTGGTCTTCTTTTCCCCCCCCTTTTTGAAGACAGGTGTTACGTTTGCCTTTCTCCAGGCCACTGGGCCCTCACCCAACCTCCCTGAGCTCCTAAAGATAAGCACTAATGGTTCTGAGATTGCTTCAATTAGTTCCTTAAATCCCATTCGTGGGTCACTACTCTGTGTCAGCAACTCTCGTCAGGCCTGACATACTTACTACACCTAAGACATAATGCTCTGATCATTCATTTTCTTTCAGAAAGTATGTACGTGGTGTGTATGAAGAATTATAGCTATAAACTGGAATTATGACTGTGTGTGTAAAGCAGGCATGCCGGGGGAGTTGGTAAAGTTTTGCCTAGACAAAGGAATGTGTTTGCTTCTCTGACCAGCCTGATTGCCAGGCAGAGACAATGAAGGTCCATTGATATAGTGGGTAAACAAAACTAACAAGCAGAGGAGACAGCTTCCAGCAGGGAAGAGAAACTATATCTGGGCTATAAAGCCCAGGGGTCTGAACCTCAAGTGATAAGCTAATGAATCAACTGATTTCTAATACAGTAATATTGTGTAACAAAGTGTATAGCGTGAGGTATTTCATCAAAGCCTAATACACACTAGTGATTAATACCATCATAAATTGTATGTCTTAACACTATAAAAGGATGTATGGCTACTTGATATTAGGCTTCAGAGGGCTTTTTAAAAAAAATTCTAATAAATGTATAAATCTGTTCTTATCAGAACTAGGACAATGGAAGAATTCTTCCATCAACCTAGCTACTGCCTCTTGGAGAGATGGGTTACCCGCAGCGATGTAGTTAGTGTCTACATTGGAGCGCTACAGCGGCGCAGATACAGCTGGGCAACTGTAGCAGTTTAAGGGCAGACATAGCTGAAGAGCAGCTAGACGTATTCAAGCAAACTAAGGAAATATGGTCTAGAGAAAACTACTATAAATTGGGTGCACAACTGCTTGAAAGACTGAACTCAAACAGTAGATCAATGGTTTGCTGTCAAACTGGGAGAGCTTCTCAAGTAGTGTTTCACAAAGGTCTGTCTTGGGGCTGGTACTATTCAATTTTTCATTAACGACTTGGATGATGGAGTGGAGAATAAGCTTAAAATTTGTA
The DNA here is from genome assembly GCF_016161935.1 of Mauremys reevesii. Taxonomy (NCBI): domain Eukaryota; kingdom Metazoa; phylum Chordata; order Testudines; family Geoemydidae; genus Mauremys; species Mauremys reevesii. The sequence continues at coordinate 15,556,579 of NC_052634.1, read as the reverse complement.
GGAGGGGAGCTGGGAGGGGTTGGAAGCACTTTGAAGGGCAGGATTAGATTCAAAATGCTTTGGATAATCAGTCTGAAATTAATTAGATGAAATTCAGTAAAGACAAGCGCAAAGTACTGAACTTAGGAAGGAAAAAACCAGACACGACTACACGATGAGGAATAAGTGGCTAGGCAGCAGCACTGCTGAAAAGGACTTGGGGGTTATAGTGGATCACAAATTGAATCGGGGTCAACAGTGTAACGCTGTGGTAAAAAGGGCTATTAGCATTCTGGTGTGCATTAACAGGAGCGACATATATAAGACTCAGGGGGTAGTTGTCCTGCTGTACTTGGCATGAGTGGGGCCTCAGCTGGATTACCGTGTCCAGTTGGGGGCACCACGCTTCAAGGAAGATGTACACAAATTAGAGTCTAGAGAAGAATGATCAAACATTCAGAAAAATGACCTATCAGGAAATTTTGAAAGAACTGAGCACGTTTGGTCTAGAGAAGAGAAGACCGAGGAGGGAACAGTCTTCAAACGCATTAAGGTTTGTTACAAAGAGGATGGGGATCAATTGTTCTCCATGTCCACAGAAGGCAGGATAAGAAGTAACCGACTCCATTTGCAACAAGGGAGATTAAGGGTAGATATTAGGACAAATGTTCTAACTACAAGAGCAGTTAAGCTCTGGAACGCATTACCCAGGGAAGTTAGGTTGTGGAATCCCGGTCATTTGAGGTTTTTAAAGATCAGGCTGGACACCTGTCAGGGCTGGTCTACATTTACTTGGTCCTGCCTTGCAGATGAGGCTGGTCTAGATGACCTCTCCCTGCCACTTCCAGCCCTACATTTCTAGGATTAATCCTGGAGAAATGATTTTTCTGAAACAGGGCAGGTCCCATCACTGCACAGGCCAGTCCCTCCGTGTTTCTTCACTGCTCATTTAGTTTCTGCAATGGCAAAATGTGCTGGATTGACAGGTGTGGGGTCCAAATTCTTCAGACTACACAACAATGGCAGCACAGTGCAGCCATCCTCCGCACGGCCCTGGAAGGGTCTTCACTGGGCAACGGAGGGCACTTGCACCTGCTTGGCCCATGCCCCCTTTGGCTGTCCTTCCGACGCTGCCAAAGGGCAGCTTGTTATGGGCACTGACGTGTCCATCAGCAGCTGAGACCCACTTGACGCAGGGCACTCAACAGGTCTCAGAATTTTTTGGCCACTACTGAACTACTTTCCTTTAACCCTCTGCTGATAACATATTCCTCTCAATCCAAACCTGGCCCTCTAGTCCCCCCCACACACCTCAGGCAGGCACACAGATAAACCCCTGAAAGCAGCAGCATGAAATGTTCCAAGCCTTGAGATGCTAGAAGAATGATTTCGCTCTGTTTTTTCTGTTGCGGTTTCTTGTAGCTTCCTTTTTGCTGTCCTAGACTAAGAATAATGTTCCTCGGGTCGAGGCCACCGCATTTAATCACAAGGAAAAGCCAATTACTAACTTGTAGAGCCATTTCTCAGGGGGTTACCCTTAAATAACTTGTGGACTGGTCTTGTCATAAAAGAAACAATAACAGAGGTTTATTAAAACTAGTTTAAAAGAATCGCCCTCCCGGGTAACTCTCCACTTCCTGTCTCTGTAATTTGTTTGTGACGTGCTTTGCTGCTTCTGCGTAAAGCAGTAACAGGAATTGCCTGCCCTAATCCCTGCTGTACAAGCCATAGCTGTGTCAGGCTTTTCCTGCTCTCTTGAGAAGAAATGGGGTCTGACTAGCAGATTTCAAGAGCGCCTCAGCTCTGCGATGGAGAAACTCTGACTTTATTACTGGGTCACCTAGTGCCTTCCGCGAGGTGCAGCGCAGGATTGTTTGCTGCAGCACACACTACTATTGTTTTAAATGATTCAACTAATGATCCCCTCATTAGCCTCCTGGAGAAACTAATCTACCATTTTCATCCTGGTCTACACTAAAAAGTGAGGTTGGTGCAGCTATGTCACTTGGGTCTGAAAAAACCAACGGGGGAATTCTTCCCTCAACCTAGCTACCACCTCTTTGGGTGTTGAGGTAGCTATGCCAACAGGAAATCCCCTCCCGTCGCTGTAGTGAGGGTCTACACCCCAGGTGGGCAAACTATGGCCCGTGGGACCAGCCTGCCTGGCCCTTGAGCTCCCAGCCAGGGAGGCTAGCCCCCAGCCCCTCCCCTGCCCTGCAGCCTCAGCTCGCCGTGCCACCAGCATTCTGGGCGGCGGAGCTGTGAGCTCCTGTCAGGCAGCGCAGCGGCATGGCTGGCTCCGGCCGGGCAGTGCCACGGCCAGTCCTGCTGCTCTGAGTGGCATGGAAGGGGGCAGGGAGCGGGGGAGTTGGATAAGGGGCAGAGGGTCCCGAGTGGCAGTCAGGAGACAGGGGGCTGTTGGATGAGGCGGAGGTTCTGGGGGTGTGGGGCTGTCAGGGGACAGGGAACGGGGTGGCTGGATAGGCATGGGAGTCATGGAGGGCCTGTCAGGGGGTGTGGATAGGGGTCAGGGCAGTCAGGGGACAGGGCAGTCAGGGGGGATTGGATGGGTCTGGGAGTCTGAGGGGGGAAGCAAGTGGGAGGGGGAAGATAGGGGGCAGGGGCCAGGCTGTTTGGGGCCCTACCCAGCCCTCCATACAGTTTCAGAATCCCGATGTGGCCCGCAGGCCAAAAAGTTTGCCCACCCCTGGTCTACACTGAAGTGCTACAGAGGTGCCACTGTATCATTTTAACTGTAGACAACCCCTTATTGTTAGGGAATTACTGCTGCTATTCAGCCTAAATTTGTCTGTCTAGCTCATGGTATCTTTGCTAACTAAGGTTTGTCACGGAAGCTATGGATTCAGTCCTTCAGAGGCAAATGCCCTCAACTGGGCATCTGCAAAGTGCATGCAACATCTGCTGTCTAAAAATGACATGCTAAGAAGAGGGAGATTCCATATTTAGTGTCTCTCATTGACACCAGTTTAACTGTATCCAGTTGACATGATTAATTGTTGCTAGTCCTATAAACTACCCCTGGGATCTGAGAGTCATGCTGGTGGTTTTTTTTTTGTTTCATCACCAGTACTAAAAGTTCTACGTGCCAACTCCTTCCCTCAGTGAGGCCCATGAAACACTAGAGCCTTCAAATTATGTCACCTGTGGGACCCCCATTGCCTGCAGGTGTAACTGATTGCAACTTGGTAAACCAGTCTGTTGCTGATGCACAAAACCAAACAGACTCCTAGTGACCTGTCCCAGAGCTTCACTTGCTCTGCTGGACTAACGGCAGCACAACACAATAAAATGTACCTGTGTCACTAAAGGCAGCAGCTCTGATGCTGAATACAAGCCAAGCAGCTCTGTTGAGGAGGAAGGGGCCATTTTTGCATGCTAGAATCACTTTGTTCCAATACCCCTCCCCCAGAGACGCTCTATTCTGGGGCTCCAGGCACAGCTTTAGGGGACATACACTGGACCACCTTTGCCAGGGCTTAGCAGCCACTATCAGGGACAGGTTATCCAGTGCCCTGCACCCAGGCTCCCATCATGACACACTGGGCCAGATTTCCTGAAGACGTGCACCCAAGTCTTTTTAAAATCTGCCCATTTATAATGGGATATAGAGATTTTTGAAAAATCTGGTCCTGTACGCTCAGCTGTTTCACAACCAATTCTGGCTCTAAACCACCCCTCTGTGTCATTTTGTCCATGAGGCAAGCCAGCCTAGTCAACCATCAGCCACATCACTGCTACCTCAAGCGTGGCCGCGAAGCAAAAGGTTACACGCAGCCCTTCCTCTGGCATTCTGAGCGGCGCATTTCATTAGCACAATTGCCTCCCGCACACATTGTTTATCAAGTGCCAGCCCAACGGCGTCCCTGCGACAGCATCTGCTGCCTGAGCAGGCTTTGACCCCACAAAGCTGTTTAAACAAAGTGGCGAGAGCTCCCTTCGGTCTGAGTGGGGAACAGAACTGCTGGAGCAGGTTCCCAGACGGAAGGCAGGCTGCGTGACAGATGGCTGCACAGGAACAAATGCCCTGCCCTGAGCTTGGGCGTTTGATCTGTTTTCCTCATTTATTTATTGATTTTGGACCACGATCTGAACCTCTTTTGGCTTCGGCCCGTTAAAACTGAAGTTATTGAAAGGAAAGCTCGCTTTTTGGCTAAGGTCAATTACATCTCTGATGTGGCCTCCACCAGGGGACTCTTGCCTAGCTTTGTAGGGGGACAGGCTCTGTGATCTAACTGGCCTGCACCAATCCTAAAACCAAGGAGCACCCTAACCCAGTTAAGAGTATGGGAGGCCCAGGTTGGGTGCCAATCCTGCCTAGATGTTTGCCTGCAGTTGAGCAAAGTATCTATTGACACATGCCCCCAGTCATTGTATTAACTGCATGCCTCTAACATCAATGGCTTTATCCTGTGATATGGAGAAGCATTATCACCCTCATTTTTACAGATGGGGAAACTGAGGCATGGCCAGCTGACGTGACTTGCCCCAGGTCACACAGAGAGTTCAGTGGCAGAACCAGGAGCTGAGCCCAGTTCTCCTGCGTGCAGTGCTTTAATCACAACTGCCTATTCTTCTTGGTTTCATGTGGGCAATGCTTTTGATGGCAGGAATCAGGCCCTGCCTACAGACCCTACAACTACCGGCCTCAGCACTTGGTCTGCTGGGCTAAACAACAAGATCTGCTCTGCTGTGCAGGGCTCCCATCTGTTAATAAGTGAGGTGGATATTTATTCCTCTGCTTTTCCCTTGCTGTATATTTCCGAGGCGATGCAGCATGTGCTATTGCGCCTCTACACCCCTGTATTCACACACTACTGCAGTGATGTTTGGACAAACTATGCCTTGTGAGGTCTCACTTCAAACTGACAGCACACTAGTCATTAATATTGTAAAATGCATGCGTTAGCCTTGTATGTGAAGTTATGAATTCCCACCGTACAATGTAACTAGACCATGTTTAAGAAGACAGCCTCGCCTAGGTAAAGGTGATAAGGGCTGTCCTAGACAAAGGACCATTTACATATTAGCCATAAACAAAGCAAGCAAGTAAAACTAGTGGGGTTTGTTTTGAGCCCGAACTCAAGTGCCAGAAAATTAACATGGCTCCTGCACCACAGAGGCCCGGGAGACTGAGCTCCCAGGAGGCCTCCCTGTCTTTGAGAACAAAGGCAATTCTTTGCGAGTATGAGGGACAGAGAGATACCAGCTTCATCTTCTTATGAAGAAGAGAGAAACCAGCACCTCATACTTCTGTGGAAGGTCCTGACAGATAGACAGTCAGCCATGCTGGACCAAAAGTAATTGGTGAGCGAAACCATCTTAAACAAAGACTGTAGCTTCCTCCATTAAGTTTTAGATGCGTTTTCACTTCTATTTGCTGGTAACCAGCTCTGCTGTTATTTATTGTACTTGGCATCACTTAACCTATGGCCTGTTGTGAATAAACTTTAATCTAAACCAACCCAGGGCTGTGTTTGAAATGAAGGAATTGTTAAGTCCCGTTAAGGTGGCAAACTGTTGGGTATGGTCTCTTTAAGGCGCAAGCAAACCTTATTATTTCTCGGCGTGCTCCAGGAGGGGGGCTGGCCACTTTCACACAGGTGATTTTGGGGACAGTCAGAACTGGTGGTGTGTTGGGGTCATCCCAAGTCAAGGAAAGTGTGGGCCCCTTGCTGAATGAGGGAGGGAACCTAGTGATGGAGGATGTGGAGAAAGCTAGTGTACTCAATGCTTTTTTTGCCTCTGTCTTCACAGACAAGTCAGCTCCCAGACAGCTGCACTCTGCAGCACGGTATGGGGAGGAGGTGACCAGCTCTCTGTGGAGAAAGAAGTAGTTCGGGACTATTTAGGAAAGCTGGACGAGCACAAGTCCATGAGGCTGGATGCGCTGCATCCGAGGGTGCTAAAGGAGTTGGCCGATGAGATTGCAGAGCCATTGGCCATTATCTTTGAAAAATCATGGCGATCGGGGGAGGACCCGGAAGACTGGAAAAAAGCTAATGCAGTGCCCATCTTCCTTCTTCCCTTTTTTAAAGATCCAGGGAACTACAGGCCAGTCAGTCTCACCTCAGTCCCTGGAAAAATCATGGAACAGGTCCTCAAGGAATCAATCCTGAACCACTTAAAGGAGGGGAAAGTGATCAGGAACAGTCAGCATGGATTCACCAAGGGCAAGTCATGCCTGACTAACCTAATTGCCTTCTATGATGAGATAACCGGCTCTGTGGATGAGGGGAAAGCAGTGGATGTGCTATTTCTGGACTTTAGCAGAGCTTTTGATACAGTCTCCCACAGTATTCTTGCCAGCAAGTTAAAGAAGTCTGGGCTGGATGAATGGACGGTAAGGTGGATAGAAAACTGGCTAGATGGTCGGGCTCAACGGGTAGTGATCAATGGTTCCGTGTCTAGTTGGCAACCGGTATCAAGTGGAGTGCCCCAGGGGTCGGTGCTGGGGACGGTTTTATTCAATATCTTCATTAACGATCTGGAGGATGGTGTGGACTGCACCCTTAGCAAGTTTGCAGATGACACTAAACTGGGAGGAGTGGTTGATACGCTGGAGGGTAGGGATAGGATACAGAGGGACCTAGACAAATTAGAGGATTGGGCCAAAAGAAATATGATGAGGTTCAACAAGGACAAGTGCAGAGTCCTGCACTTAGGTCAGAAGAATCCCATGCACTGTTACAGACTAGGGACCGAATGGCTGGGCAGCAGTTCTGCAGAAAAGGACCTAGGGGTTACGGTGGACGAAAAGCTGAATATGAGTCAACAGTGTGCCCTTGTTGCCAAGAAGGCTAATGGCATTTTGGGTTGTATAAGTAGGGGCATTTCCAGCAGATCGAGGGATATGATCATTCCCCTCTACTCAGCACTGGTGAGGCCTCATTTGGAGTACTGTGTCCAGTTTTGGGCCCCACACTACAAGAAGGGTGTGGATAAATTGGAGAGAGTCCAGCGGAGGGCAACAAAAATGATTAGGGGGCTGGAGCGCATGACTTATGAGGAGAGGCTGAGGGAACTGGGATTGTTTAGTCTGCAGAAGAGAAGAATGAGGGGGGGGATTTGATAGCTGCTTTCAACTACCTGAAAGGGGGTTCCAAAGAGGATGGATCTAGACTGTTCTCAGTGGTAGAAGATGACAGAACAAGGAGTAATGGTCTCAAGTTGCAGAGGGGGAGGTTTAGGTTGGACATTAGGAAAAACTATTTCATTAGGAGGGTGGTGAAGAACTGGAATGGGTTACCTAGGGAGGTGGTGGAATCTCCTTCCTTAGAGGTTTTTAAGGTCAGGCTTGACAAAGCCCTGGCTGGGATGATTTAGTTGGGTTTGGTCCTGCTTTGAGCAGGGGGTTGGACTAGATGACCTCCTGAGGTCCCTTCCAACCCTGAGATTCTATGATCCTGCCAGGTGTGACCAAAACTGGTGGATGCAGGCTGGGGCTGTTTGGTAGGCAGGCTGCTGAGGTCCGAAGCACTGACCCACAGCTGCACAGCACAGACATGCAGGATTTAGCATGCTTGTCTGCTGGCTGGCTGTGACCAGAGCAGCGGAGCATTTAAGGCACTCAGGGTTACAGGCAGGTAGTGACACAGGCCCTCACTGCTCTGGACTGCACCCCAAAAGGCAACAGACATACATTTTGAGTGGAGCTTGCTTCGTGCTCACTTGTTTTTTTCATGCCACTCATGGGGCCAAGATCTGCTCTCGGTTACAGCCATGCCGCGCCACTGAAATCCATGGAAGCGTTGTATGTTCAGAACTGCGTCATTTCTTGAGGTGCCTAGTCTGGAGCACCCAAGTTTAAAAATCACTCAAGCATAGCAGCAGTGCAACCCCGCCCACTGCCCCGGCAGTGACAACAGCTGTTATCCCGGTTATACGTACAGGGCGCTGAGGCACAGAGAGATGAAGACCCAGATCCTCAGGAGGTGCCGTTGAAACCAGTGGGTGGAAGGTGCCTGAACACCTTTGAGGATGTGGGAAAAAGTGGAGATGTTCCTTTGCTGAAGGGCACGAGGAATCTTTGAGAGCTAAGGCTGATGAGGCCAAGCAGACCTACCAAAGCACAGAGAGCCAGACAGCAGGCAACCTCTGAATTCTACTCCAAAGGTTTGCGAGAGCAGGCAGCAGCACGCCAGTTGCTATTCCAACTGTCGAGCCTTTGAGTAACTGACACGCTCAATCTCTGGCATTGCTTCCCACTCTAAGCCTCGGTGGCCTCCATTGCATATCTGATCTATCATCATCGCATTAATGTTAGAGTGTATGTCCCGTAAAGAACCCAGCACCATCTGGTTCCATCAAATAAGAAGCGTATAATGAGCCACATGCACCTCCCTCCTTGGAATGATACAGTGCATGTGTGGCTTTCTAAAAGCGACGGGGAAAAGCATGGCTGATTATGTCTGACCATTGACATGGTAACAACAATTTGGCCCATTTTCTGTCGGGCTGCTTGAATCACACATCGTTGCTGAACGATTCCAGCAAAACTGAACTGGCTCGTCTCCGGTCCATCACAACTAGCTACCAAAATGCAAGATGAATGACTGCCCAAGATTTAATTTGCTAATATCTGCAAGAGCCGCTAATGGGGTCGGGAGAGTTCAAAACCAGACGTCATTATTGCTCTTAAAAGTCCACGCGTTGCTGCTGTACGAGGCCAGCCGTTTGTTACCCAAGTCCAGGAGGAATTGGAGCTCTTTGATTTCTTTGCAAATAATCAAAAAGGAAAACCAACTGCATTTCACTGGCAACTAAACAAAGAGCTTATGAACAGCTTTGGCGGGGCTGTTTCTGTTGCAGAGTCCCTATAGCTGGAAGCACCGTCAAGGATTGCTTGTTCTCCAACGCTGTTTTAGATGCTCAAAACAATCACGCTCCTTTCCCTGATGGTTTGATCCTTTTTCATTTAGCCAACAATCATGCTTTAATTTCTCTGTGGTTTTTTTAATGAGGCAACATGATCCTGAGCTGTTTACCCCTTCATTCCTTTACCTGCGCCTTTCATGTCGTTTTAATTTATAGTCCCACTGCAGCAAAGCACATAACACCCTAGGCCCTACATAAACACCAGAGACTGGAATTTCTTATTATGAACATGCATATTTTAGAATGATAAAGTGGACTAAAAAATAGAATCTGGAACACACTTTGCACCCGCTCCTAGATCAGAGGCCAAAACTACTTCAAGATTTGTATCCTGCCTGTACGACATAACTTTACCATGGGAGTGCGGAGTAGTGTGGAACATTCTGTAGCCACGTGTGATAAACATATTACCTCGGTGTCAGGCTGGTGAATTCAGTATGGAATTCCTCTGTGAATTACCCTGTTCGCTTCTTACATACCCACTCGCCCAGTGTCACCCTCTCTCCTCCGCCTGCGCTTTCATCCCTTGTGCCGGTAAGGCTCCCACAGCACAAGTGGGTATTGCAGTCTGCATTCCCTGCAGTGTAGACAAGCCTCAGGCCCCCAGGACTCCACCAGGCCAGTGGCCTGCAGACCCTCTGCTGGATGAAGCCACCATCAGTGTTGCTCTATGAACAGATTGGGTCGGGTTGCCACCACCTCTGCACGACATCTCCCTGAGACAAGAGTTTAGCACAGTCTGCTAGCTCACGGATAGGCAACTTGTTGCTGCTACAGGCTCAGCCCAGAGATGAGGGACCCAAAGAGTTTGTTACCATTGATCGTTTGGCTGATCTCAGACAAGTTCTTAGCAGGCAGGTGTCCCCATCAGCCTACAGACCTGGCAGAGCCATGGATTTGCACTCACCTTTCATCCTGAGATCAAGGGAGGGACAGCACCTGGGAAGCTCCTGCTGCCGTCCCCCGTGCTCTCATAGAATCACAGAATATCAGGGTGGGAAGGGACCTCAGCCGGTCACCTAGGTCCAACCCCCTGCTCAAAGCAGGACCAATCCCCAGACAGATTTTTGCCCCAAATCCCTAAATGGCCCCCTCGAGGATTGAGCTCACAACCCTGGGTTTAGCAGGCCAATGCTCAAACCATCGAGCCATCCCTCCCCTGTAGACACAAGTGAGCTCGGTTTCCAGGACTCTGTCTGCCCCAGCGGTTGTGTTTAAAATGAAAGAAAGGGAAGGCACTTACTTCTCTGCGAGCGTGCACAGCAGAAGGCTACGATGGTGGCCATCAGCACCAGAAATGCCACGCCAGCCCCCACAGCGACGCCTATGATCACCGCCATCGGCACCGACTCTGCAAGAGGAACGAGGGAGCCAGTGAAGTGCAGAAGTGTCTGAGTATCACCTTCCCCTGCCCCGCTGCCTAACCCCCCCCGGCTGCCATAACCCCACTCCTGGCGAGTGTTGGGTCTGTGCACTGGCTTCTTAGCTCTCCTGCCCATCCCCGCCCAATAACGATGCTGGTCTTGGACCGGGTGGATGACGCATAGTGCAACACAAATGAGCTTGACTGTAACTTGACTGTCCTCGGGAGGACACAGGGTGTCGGAGAGCAGACATGTACAAGTATGACTCGCTTCGCTGGCCCCTGGATAGCTCCGTTGCTCTGCTCTAAATGGGGATGGGGGTGGGATTCCAAAGAGTCCTCCGAAACGTAAGGTCAGCTGCATTGGGAGGCTAAGACTGGAAGAGCAGGGTGCTGCAACTCAAGATGAAGGTGCCTCGGCTGGGCTCTGGATTGGAACAGCAGAGCTGGTGGAGTGATCGGGGAGAGGCTGCTCCATGCTTGTGTATTTATGCCCATGAGGAATTTGCTTTTTAGCTCCCTGCTGGGATTTTCAGCCTGCAAAGCTGATTTTTGGAAGCGGTGCCAGACCACGTTTTGCAACAGAAAAAAAAACAACAAATCATTTTTAGGGAAGCTTGTAAGTTGGTCCCAACAATCTTGTGATCCCCTGGCAAATCTCTAACGAGATCACCACCCCAGCACTTCTACTGAATAGCCCATGTTAATATCGCAATTATTTAACACAATTATATCTAGTTGTCTACATTTAATGCTGCCCAGGTCTGACCCAAACCTCACTGAAGGCAGAGGAAAGACTCCCACTGACATCAATGGGCTTTGGGTAAGGGGTCATCTAAATAGCAGGTATATGGTAGAGTCCATAGCCTTGCAGTGAGATCCATTTCCTTGGGAGTGGCATCATGCCGCACCACCAAAGCTCTTTTCTAAAATGATGACTGCTCCATCTCGTTCTGGGGACCCCACTGCCAGAGATCACTCTGCCTTCATGGGAAAAGATGTTGTGCATGCTGCTAACTTCACTGGGCTTGTTCCATTTTAAACACTAGCTACCTATTACTGCCAAAGATCCCAGCAGAGGGCAGGAGAGGACAAGCAGAGGGGATTAAAAAAAAGAAGGCAGCTGGAGAATTATTGCAAGAAAGAAACAGCCAAGCTGGAGTCAGATTTATGTCCCTTTCTTCTTGTTATTTTTTAAGAGACGGAACCAACCAAACTATGGTTTAGCACATTCTTCCCTACGTTTATTAGGAGCTGGGGAAACGTTTGGGAAAGGGGGAGCCTATACAGGAAGCATAGGCTCCACCTAAACCAAAATAGAACCAGATTGCTGGCACTTGGTCAGAGCAGTTTTTAAACTAAGGGCTGGGGGAAAGCCGACAGGTGCGGAGGAGCACGTGGTTTGGGCAGAGACATCCCTTAAGGGAGGATCTATTAATGGAGATTCTCTATGTCCTCATAAGGAGGAGAGGACGGAAGATGATAAAATAAAGATAGGCTCTGCTGAGAAACAGTCAAATTCAATTATATCATGTAATGGCAGACAGCTAAAAAGTGACAAGTTTTTAAAGTGCTTACATACAAATGCTGGAAGTCTAAATAGGAAGATGGGTGAACTAGAGTGCCTCGTATTAAATGAGGATATTGGTATAATAGGCATCACAGAAAGGAGGATAATCAATGGGACACTGTAATACCAGGGTACAAAATATATCGGAAGGACAGTAAAGGTCATGCTGGGGGGGGGAGTGGCACTATATGTGAAAGAAAGCATAGAATCAAATGAAGAAAAAATCTTAAATGAACCAAATTATACCATAGAATCTCTATGGATAGTAATTCCATGCTTAATAATAAGAATATAGCAGTAGGGATATAGTACCTACCACCTGACCAGAATGGTGACAGTGACTGTGAAATGCTCAGGGAGATTAGAGAGGCTATAAAAAAAAAATCAATAAAAATGGGGGATTTCAGCTATCCCCATATTGACTGGGTACCTGTCACTTCAGGAAGGGATGCAGAGATAAAGTTTCTTGACACCTTAAATGACTTCTTCTTGGAGCAGCTAGTCCTGGAAATCACCAGAGGAGGGGCAATTCTTGATTTGAACCTAAGTGGAGCACAGGATCTGGCCCAAGAGGTGAATATAGCTGGACCGCTTGGTAATAGTGACCATAATATAATTAAATTTAACATCCCTGTGGCGGGTAAAGCACCAGAACAGCCTAACACAGTAGCATTTAATTTCAGAAAAAGGAACTACACAAAAATGAGGAGGTTAGTTAAACAGAAATGAAAAGGTACAGCACCAAAAGTGAAATCCCTGCAAGCTGCATAGAAACTTTTGAAAGACACCATAATAGAGGCTCAACTTAAATGTATACCCCACATTAAAAACATAGTAAGAGAACCAAAAATGTGCCACTGTGGCTAATCAACAAAGTAAAAGAAGCAGCGAGAGGCAAAAAGGCATCTTTTAAAAAGTGGAAGTTAAATCCTAGTGAGGAAAATAGAAATGAATTGTAAAAATATAATTAGGAAGGTCAAAAAAGAATGTGAAGAACAGCTAGCCAAAGACTCAAAAAGTAATAGCAAATTTGTTTTTAAGTACATCAGAAGCAGGAAGCCTGCTAAACAACCAGTGAGGCCACTGGACGACCGAGATGCTAAAGAAGCACTCAAGGACGATAAAGCCATTCTGGAGAAACTCAATGAATTCTTTGCATCGGTCTTCACGGCTGAGGATATGAGGGAGATTCCCAAACCTGAGCCATTCTTTTTACATGACAAATCTGAGGAACTGGAGGTTTTGGAACAAATTAATAATCTAAACAGTAATAAGTCATCAAGAGCAGATGGTATTCACCCAAGAGTTCTGAAGGAACTCAAATGTGAGATTGCAGAACTACCAACTAGTTTGAACCTATCATTTAAATTAGCCATCCTCCAATCATTTGGTACAGAAGCTGACGTGATGCCAATTTTTAAAAAGGGCTCCAGAAGTGATCCCAGCAATTACAGGCCAGTAAGCCTGACTTCAGTACTGGGCAAATTGGTTGAAACTATAGTAAAGAACAGAATTGTCAGACACATAGATGAACATAAATTGCTGGGGAAGAGTCAATGTGGTTTTTGTAAAGGGAAATCATGCCTCACAATCTACTAGAATTCTTTGAGGGGGTCAACAAGCATGTGGACAAGGGGGAATTCAGTGGATATAGTGTACTTAGATTTCCAGACAGCCTTTGCAAGATCCCTCATCAAAGACTCTTAAGCAAAGTAAGCTGTCATGGGATAAGAGGGAAGGTCCTCTCATGGATTGGTAACTGGTTAAAAGGTAGGAATAAATGGTCAGATTTCAGAATGGAGAGAGGTAAATAGTGTGTTCCCCAGGGGTCTGTACTGGGACCAGTCCTATTCAACACATTCATAAATGATCTGGAAAAAGAGTAAACAGTGAGGGGACAAGATTTACAGATGATACAAAATTACTCAAGATAGTTAAATCCAAAGCAGACTGCGAAGAGCTACAGAAGGATCTCACAAAACAGCAGATGAAATTAAATGTTGATAAATGCAAAGTAATGCCCATTGGAAAACATAATCCCAACTATACATATAAAATGATGGGGTCTAAATTAGCTTTTACCACTCAAGAAAGAGATCTTGGAGTCATTGTGGATAGTTCTCTGAAAACATCCACTCAATGTGCAGCAGCAGTCAAAAAAACAAACAGAATGTTGGGCATCTGTAAGGGTGTGGACTCACCCATGCAGCACCTCTCACTAGTCATCTGAGGGAATTAGCTCATCCCAGCTCCAGAGCGCCCTTTGCAGGCTGGTGATTCGCCTTACCTCACTCTGGCCCCCTGTGTCCCTCCCAGGACCCGGTGCCCCATTATCTGGAGTGCTGCCCCCGGCAGTAACCCCACAGTTCTGGGTCTCCCAGGGGAACCCCCACCCCCTATCCCCACTTCGCCTCAGTCTTGGCTACTGCCAGTCATCACTTAGCCCCCATTCACTGGGGCAGCCTGCACTGTATCAGCCACTCATCATAGGCAAAGGGGTTTGGACCGGCTGCCTCTGTCTACCCATGGGCTGCACCTTTGCAACCCCAGTACCCAGTTGGCCTTACCCTAGGCCTGCAGCCTGGGGGAGGTTTCCAGGCCAGAGCTCCCCAGCTCCTCTTGCCTTTCCCTAGCCCTGCTCCACCTTAGGTACCCAGGTACACTCCCTGATAGCCAGGTCCTTCTCCCTCTAAAGGCAGAGAGAGACTGCTCCCTCTGGCTTCCCTGCCTTCTTATAAGGCCCAGGTGCTTAGTTTGGGGCGTGGCCCCAGCTGCAGCCACTTTCCCAATCAGCCGGGGTTTTACTCCCTTGCCCAGCCCCAGCCCTCTGCAGGGCTTTTCCAACCCCTTCCGGGCTGCAGCGGCTGTTCACCCTGCTACAGCATCATTAAGAAAGGGATAGATAATAAGACAGAAAATATCATATTGCCTCCATATAAATCCATGGCACGCCCACACCTTGAATACTGTGTGCAGATATGGTAGCCCCATCTCAAAAAAGATATATTGGAATTGGAAAAGGTTCAGAAAAGGGCAACAAAAATGATTAGGGGTATGGAACAGCTTCTGTATGAGGAGAGATTAATAAGATTGGGACTTTTAAAATAAGGGGGGATATGATAGAGGTCTATAAAATCATGACTGGTGTGGAGAAAGTAAATAAGGAAGTGTCATTTACTCCTTCTCATAACACAAGAACAAGGGGTCACCAAATGAAGTTAATAGGCAGCAGGTTTAAAACAAACAAAAGGAATTATTTCTTCACACAACGCACAACCTGTAGAACTCTTTGCCAGAGGATGTTGTGAAGGCCAAGACTATAACAGGGTTCAAAACAGACCTAGATAAATTCAGGGAGGACAGGTCCATCAATGGCTATTAGCCAGGATGGGCAGGGATGGTGTCCCAAGCCTCTGTTGGCCAGAAGCTGGAAATGGGCGATGGGATGGATCACTTGATGATTCCCTGTTCTGTTCATTCCCTCTGGGGCACCTGGCACTGGCCACTGTTGAAAGACAGGATACTGGGCTAGATGGATCTTTGGTCTGACCCAGTATTGCCGTTCTTATGTATGTCCCTCCCTCCCCGCCCCCGAAACCTAGGGGCAGAGGTGAAAGTGGGCCGCTGTGGCGTACTGGTAAGAAGTGGCCGCCACTACTGGCCTGTACGCAGCCGAATGCTCAGCTCCTCTCCAGCTGTGGGGTTGGTTTTCCTTGCTGCTGATGTGAGGAGCGGTTAGGGAAACAAGGCCCTTCGACTTGGCAAATGAGCCAATTTGATCTGGAATCACGGAGAGAGAATGAATATATGAAATGCCACAGTGCCACTGGGAACGCTTCCTTCTCGCTGCACCTTGACTCTTTTGTGTGCGCCCTCCTGGGGGGCTTTCCCCAGTCACCGCTGTCTGTTGTTATTACAGGACCCACTGGAAATCCTTAGTGCTCCCTGCATAAATCAGCTGCTGCCTCGAGGCTGCGGGTTTGTGACACTCGCAGGTGATGTTTGGATTTGGAGAACGTAGACTGGGCTCACAAAACACCTTCTCCTCTAATCTAAACCTGACGCTTTCATTTTCCCCAGAAGCAAGTCAAGCTGGAGCTAAGGGGAGGGCTGTGCTCGGTGTAAGGACTGATCAAACCTCCCCAAGCTTATGGTGGCGACATGAGAGAGTTGCATGGGGTAAACAGTAACATGGTAAATTGATCTGGAGTAGCCCCATCTGTAACAGCACCACCATGCTGTTCTACTGTCTCAAACACAGGAGATGGGGGGAACCTGGAGAAACCGCAAGCAGGAAGCTTAGCAGGGCCGGATTGATAGTCCACTTCCAACCAGGGGCTTATGGGATGGGAGTGGAGGACCATCGTGTCTCAATTTTATGGGCTGCCCGTGGCTACGTGTCTCCACCGCAATACATATTATCAGCAACCCTGGGCTCTGCTCTGTAGCTCAGGGCAGCTTCATCACGTGGCAATGACCGTGGCATGGGGCTGTATGAACAGGGAGCATGGCAAGGGGAAAATCTGCACTCAGACCGAGTTGAAGTTTTGGTGAAGACAATCTAAACTGTCCAGCCCTAATGAGTTTGGGTTAGGAATAATTTATTCTGGTTTGGATAAAACCGATTTGCAGTAGACTTAATCTAGATCAATACATGCCACTCTTAAACCCAAATCAGTGTCCACCTAGTAGTTTGCATGACATCGGTTTAAATAACTGCAAGCGAAATCAGTTTCAATACACGCCTGAAGTCCAATTAGTGCCACTTTCTCATGCAGACACATTCTAAATGGCCTGTTTACTCTGTCCTGGGCTATGGTGCCATCACAATGTGTGTGCAATCATAGAATCATAGAATATCAGGGCTGGAAGGGAGGAGGTCATCTAGTCCAACCCCCGCTCAAAGCACTGATATCCAATCCACTGATATCACCAGGATCTGTCTCTTTCCCCCTCTCCGCTCTTTTGCTCAGGCCCGATCTACACTACAGTATGACTTTGGTATAACTACGTTGCTCAGGGTTGTGAAAAATCCACACCCCTGAGTGACAGTTATACCGACCTTAACACCACAGGTAGACAGTCCCTCTCATGAAGGTGGATGAACTGAGACGCCCTCCCATCAGCGTAGTGTCTTCACTGAAGTGCTACAGCTGTGCCAATGCAAAATTTTAAGTGTAGACCTGCCCTCAGTCTCGTCCAAATGGATCAACACCCAATACCACGGCCCCAGTGCCACTAACCCAAGTTCAGGCTGAACTTTCAAATCCATGGCATTTGAGTGGGCTCAGAGTTAGGCAAAAAGATCTTTGCCCATCCCTAGTTCATCTTGAATTTCTGGCACCGACGTAAAGTGGAAGCTAATCCTCACAGCCCTCCCTTTTCAAGAAGTGGAGGGATTAATCAGTGAAAATAAGTTACTTTCTAGATGCAAATTGGTTCTGCTCATGCGGGTCTGCCTTGTAAATGAACAATTTGCTAGGAAGTCTAGGGGAAAAAAATGTCCCCATGGTTCACTCTCCTGTGCAAATGGAGATTGTTAATACTGGTGGACACAGATCCATAGATTATAAAACCAGAATGGACCACTGTGATCACCGAGTCTGACCTTCTGCATAACAGAGGCCAGAGGACTTCCCTGAATTAATTCCTGTTTGAATAAAAGCAGATTTTTTAGGAAAACATCCAGTCTTGATGTAAAGATCGATTTGCACATTGAGGACATGAGATCGAACAACAGACCTTCCTGGAAACCCAAGGGAAGTGACTTAGGGTAAGAGTGAGCATCCACTAAGAGTGTCGGAAGGGTTCTCCTCTGACTGATCTAGGTCAAAGGTCAAATTGAAAAGGTCAGAGGCCAAGCCGAGAGCTTATTGCAAGTTGAGCAGGGAAATGATCTTTCCAGTGGCCCATGGTGCGACTTGCAGTTACTATTAGTCTAGGAGGGGATCAAGGTCAAGCCTCCATCTGTTCAGAACCCTTGGACACCTCTGTATATTTCACTCTCCTCCCTGTAGAAGTAAAGAGGGCAGAAGGGGATGTCCAGGCGGGGTTGTCCTGTCTCACTGGCTCCCCTAGGCATTTGTTGTAGTTCTCAGCCCACACAGGGGTGGATAGTTCCCTCCAACTGCCAGTCTAGGCTGGTCTTGGCAGAGCCACGGGGGTGCATAACACGAGAGACCATTCAGGGCAGCCAAGGGATTAGGGGAGACACACGCACTATTCACCATGGACACTGGTTTCCATTGACTGCTCTTTGGGTGCTAAGGTGGTAGGGCAAGAAGTGTTATAGAAATGCCCATGAGAAAAAACCTAGCAGTCACTGATCCCATCTACATCTTTAAGGTCAAATAGTTCTGGCTATTTCAAGGGTCCTTAGCTCATTCACTGTTTTAGAGCATACACCAGCTATCACAGGTGTATTCCCCTGTTTTCTTTTGCCCTCAGTAGGGCTGGACAAGCAATTTACTGGATGGATTGAGCCTGTTTCTTCTGTTTGCGGATTATCTGCAAACAGATTTAATCTTCATTATTTAGGTGTTTGTTTGAAATGAGTAAGTGCATGGTTTATGACAATGCATTTCAGCCCCTGGCTTGCTCGCAAGGTGTCTGCTGAATGTTGATTCACGTATGTGTAATTTGCTATTCATGCTGTGTGATTGGTCACTTCATTCACATGGTACTGTTTCTGCTCCCTGCCTGGATGACTGCCAAACCTGCAAAGAGCTTCCCCAATGACTGTGAGAACATTCCCAGCAAGACTCCTTGTGCAGATGCATATTCACATGAGCGCCCGGGACACTTCTGGCAAATATTTTTGCCCATAAAACCTTGCTCAAAGCTCACGGAAAGCACTACAAAGTGGTTGCAAGGCCCATCCACGGGTGTATATTTACAGTCACTGTTTGAATGGATGTTTGCAAACATTTCCAGCCAGCTCTATGCCACAAAATTGTACCTGAGATCATCTCTGAGGGCTTTGAATGAATACACACTAAGATCTGGTGTTAAGGTCAAGGACTAGCAACTTTACTGAATGTTTCCAGCTGGGCTCAATGCTTGCAGCTGAAGTCATTGAATGTAACCATCCCCTTGCACGGGTCAGCGATACAGGTTGAACCAGGGCCCTTCAGCACCAAAGCACAGTCCTCTACCACTCAAGCTAAAGCAGTAAAGCTCCTTTTGTCAGTAGCAGTAGTAGGCTGTCATCCTCTTGTGGACCAGCCACAAGCGAGGGCTATGACACACTTTGCCAGGAGAGAACACTCCCTAGTATCATATCCAGTGGTGAGCTGGAGCAGGTTCCCACAGGTTCTCAAGAACCGGTTGTTAAAATTAGACCTCCATGGAGAACCGGTTGTTAAAGGGCCAGGGGGTAGGCAAAGAACTCTGGTCCGTGGGCCGGACCATCCTGTTGCTCCCAGGATTCCCAGCTGGGGAGGCTGAGGCTCCCCCGTCCCTTCCCCCGCATCCCCCCAGCTGCAGCGTAGCCAGCCACCGGCACCAGCTGAGCAGCTCAGCTGAGCTCTGGAGTCGTCCTGCTGCCACTTTTTGAATGGCCCAGCAAGGTGTGTGTGTGGGGGGGGGGGAGAGGGGGCTGCTGCAAGCTCCAGGACTGGCCAGAGGGGAAGGGGCAAGTGGGGCAATTGTCCCAGGCCCTGCAGGGGCCCCCGGCCCCACGAGGATCTCTCCCCTGGCCCCTCCCTCGCTCCCCCCCTTAAATCAGAACTTTTTATAGGGAACCGGTTGTTAAGATTTTGGCAGCTCATCACTGATCATATCCCAGCATGCATCAAAATTTGGTGTACAACTTCCCTGCTGGTTGTTCTAACATCCTGTCCAAGAATACTGAGAGGGACCTGCCCCGGAGAACGTTACATCCAGCTTGTCCCCATCTACAGCAGATCCCTACCTTGACTTGGATCAGTCAGATTTACTCCCAGACTCCTAGCCTTCCAGACTGTATTGCAAGCATATTGGAGACGAGCGCTTCTCTTAACCCTAATTTACATATGGCACGGCTAACTTGCCCTTTGCTGGACAATCACAGTGTCTGCAAATCTCACCACCTTGCTGGACACTGTTCCTTCTGGGTGACTTGCTGTGTCAAGGGCTCCAGATTGCTCCCGACACAGCCGCTGGTGGCACTCTATCCCCTCCATGACTCCTGGGTAGATCTGAGATGGCTACTTTAAGCTGCTGAAACCAGCTTAATGGGCCGGTAGCACCTGTGAGCCTTCCTCATATGCCCTACACTCAATTCCCCAAGCCCTGCTTCCTTGTTTACAGTGAGTTCCTAAATATGGCTGCTGAAGCCTCCACCTTCTCTTCCGCTACTTATCTAGCATTCTGCTTCCAGACAACTCTGCCTGCTGGTGGCCATCTATCGCTCATCAGCTCTGCTGTGCATGCAGCCTGCATTTTGCTATCCCCAATATCCAACTGGCACCCTTGTGTTCTGTGTGCAGCAGTTTTACCAAATGAGGTTTCAAATTTGAGCAAACTCTTAGAGTTATGACAAACTTGTCTCCCTCAAGCCAGTCTTTGTAACATTGCACCAAACTGCCTTTGAATTGATCCTGCTAATACCACGGACACATCTCGCCATGTTCTACTGCACGTACACCGTGTCCTTCACTGAGAAGGCTCGTGCCTTCGCTTAGATGGATGGTGTCCATTAGAGCTTGTGGGTGGGTTGATATAAGCAATAATGCACGGGAAAGTCAACTGATTAGAAACATGAGAGGGTAAGGGGTGAGCCATGGACATCCAGGGAGAATTAGAAGGGAGGTTTGGTCACTCACTTCTTTGAGCAACCTGAATGGGAACATCTTGTGCTAGGCAAAGCTCATGCAGACGATGAAAACTCATCGTGAAGAGCAGACATCACAGAGCTTCTGCAATTACTTGTTCCTCCTAGAGAAACAAGGAATGCCAGGTGAGTGGAGAGATGGGAGCCTGGAGACACTGTCAATGCCTTCTAGTTCAGCATCAAGGGAGCAGGGAGTGAGATCCAGAGGCAAGTGAGGGACTCTTAATGATGGGGTTTGGTCCTAGATGAGTGATGTGGCCAGCAGCTGATGGAGCAGGACACAGGGAATGGGAAAAGCTGGCTCCTGGCAGAGATAACGCCAAGGGCTCTCCTGGGATGGAAAACACAGTTACAATGGAAAGGCACAGTGAGATGGTCAGGTGGCCAGGGATGGTAATGGGTAGGCCAGCAGTAACAGTGAACAGAGCTGACAAAGAGCCCAGTGCTGCAATTTGCTGACTCAGCAGCTCCAGTCCCCCAGGAAGCCTAATCCACACTTCATGGAGGGTGCTGTGGCTCGGGGAGATGAGAAATACAACTAACAACAGTTTGTGATGAAGGCAATGCATCCTGCAACTGTCTGCCCCATTTCAGGTCCATACCTGTCCCACCTAATGCTGACAGTAGCTAACTCCCTCCCACTAAGGTGGGGAAAGGTGGCTGGAAGTTCATTGCCCCTCTCAAAATTCACTGGTTTACCTGTGTGTTTCCCCATAATAATACTTAGCATTTATACAGAGCATCTTGTCTGTAAACCCCACAGCACGTTACAAAAGGGTCTAAGTATTAACAGATGAGGAAACTGAGGCACCAAGAGGTCACATGCAGAGCTGGGACTAGAATCCAGGGCTCCTGACTCCTAGTCTGTGCCTTGTCCACTGGTGCATGCTGTCTCTCAGAGCCTTTGAGAGAGCTCTTCCTGCCCTCCTGCTGTCTGTCTCAGGAAAGGTAAAGCTAGAAGGAGGCTGCTGAATGCTAAGGTGTGATAACGCAGCTGGGGGCAAGTCACATATTCACCTTCAGCTCATGATTCCATACCTGCTTCCATACCAGCTCCTGATTTCATTTCCGTACCTGTTTGAAAATAAAGCAAGCGTCTACAGCCTTGCCAAGCCCAAGTGCACGTGTCAGTATTGCTGAGCAGGCAGGCTCTTTGCTGCTGGAGGATGCAATGGTGCATGGAAGTTCCCCTGAAATAAGTATTCTCTTCCAACCTAGTCTGAGGTTCCACTGCATGGGGACCGGGAGCTACCATCTGGCACTACACTGCAGATTGCTGCTGGGATATGACTTCGGAGTAGTGTAGAGACCCCACCTCATGGATTCAGCACCGTTGTGCAGTAGGGACAACCACCAGGATTCATCTCTGCTTTCCTATAGGTTCAATCACTGGGAATCACTCCCCTGGGCTGGGATCTAACTCAGCTGCCATGTCACCTGCTAGAACCCTTCTCCATCCCCAGCAGAGTCATCAGTGCCCTTGTAGGACCCAACTAAAGCATCCTGAATGGTCACCCACACCTACTGGTGTCCAGCTCCACTCTGTGCAGTGTCACGGGCTGGGACCCAGACCCGTTGCCCTGCAGAGATGCCCACTGGGAACTCACCTCATTGCCACGCACAGGCTCTGACTGCCAGACGATCAGAAAAAACACTGTCTGTTTGCACTGGAAGAAGCGCGAGGCTAATTTTGAGGGGTTCATTTAGCTCTGATTTAATCTGGATGGCAGCTTTACCCATATAAATCAGAGCTTAATGAGAACAATCCACCTGCCTGCCTGGGCATTTAATAACAGACTAGAACTGGAGTCCCTCCAGGAGCAAAACATTCTCTACAAAGGCAGAGCCCCCAACGTGGAAGCCTCCAAACTGCCCCAGAATTACTCAGAGAGCTGCTTAACCTTTTCTAGGAGCTACCCTTCCCTCCCACTCTGGCTGCCGTGGGTTCCATCTGTCCAGCCCTCCCCAAACCTGCATCTGGCATACCAGCCGATGGGCACTCTGCTTGTACAGCAGGGTGGCCCACTTGGGTCTGTGTCCTGCTTCACTGTGTGGGCACAGAGCAACGAGATGCAATAGCGGGCACTGAGCTGCTGTCAGCTTGCATGGCGTGGACCCAGTCAGAATTGCTGACCAGGTTTCCTTAGCAGGCTCTGCCGCCACAACAAATTTGTGCTTTGGGCCCTCTTTTATGCGGACGGTCACTGGAGCATGTAGCCTCCTCCAGTCCTCAGCAACAGCATTGCACTGTGCGGTGGAACAGGGGCTTCTGAGCAGTGCACACATCAATTAACTCCCAATGGTCTTTACTCTTCCACTTCTGCTTCACTTGAGAGGGCTCAACGCTGAGCCAACACCCCTTGACTTCAATGAGTGAAAAGGGCGTTTACAGACTCGGACCCAGTGTGAGCTACTGACACCTCCCAGTCGTCACATTGTGCAGCCGGCATTGGCTCTGCAGAGTCTCCCAGGGACCTAAAGCTTTGGGAGCTAGGGCCATTCAACAAGCCTTCCCAGTGTCTTCCTAAAACGTCCCAGTTTCCCTTTGAAATGTCTCCTGGATATCATAGCACCTCCCTGGTCTTCCGGAGCAGCCAGCTGCTAATTCCCAATGCCCAGGAGCCCCTGCTGGTTTCTAAGCACCGTGTCTGTGGCTCCCACCTTGTTCTTTCAGCCGGATGATCTCAGTGTCTGAGCCGAAGCTGTTCCAGGCGGTACAGTTGTAAATGGTCTGGAAATCGGCTCGGACAATGTTGCTGATGGTCAGCGTCGAGATGACGCCTTCCTCTGTGCTGACCGTCTCCACCGTGTAGCGCCCTGAGGTCCCAGACTCCAGCACGTTCTCCTTCCAGGACCAGGCCTGCAAATCAACAAGAGGGGTTAGTTGTGTTCATTTAGGGCCTGATTTTTTTTTAGAAGAGCCTCAACTTGCCCTGGGGTCTGCACCCCTAAGTAAAAGTGGGCACAGACTGTAGCCTGCGGCTGTCTAATGTGCAAGGGGAATCAGTTAGGGGTGGGACTTTCAAAAGCGTTTACAAGACTTAGGAGCATGAGTCTCACTGAAAGACACAGGAACCTATGCTCCTAAGTCACTTAGGTGCTTTGGAAAATTCCACCCTGGACATCGAAGTGCCAGTGGCTACAATGCAGCCGCTAATGTTCAAATGCAGTTGTTCTAGGTGTAAACTGAGGCAGAAATTCAGAAGCCAATCAGCAAGATACCCAGATCTGGCGCTTCTTGTCCAGTTCTACTAAGGGTAAGTGGTGTAGAGAATTTTACAGCAGGCCCTGTGTTTGCTATACTGGGGAAATTGAACAGACAGCTTGGCTTGAGACTGGAATGATTCCAATGCTGTAAAAATGCATTCGCGTTCAATGGGAGGGACACGGCTGGATTCTATTCTGCTTCATGCGTCGTCAACCCAGCTGCCAGCTCACTCCAGCCTTCAGACTCTTTCCTGGGTCGGGGGCAGAAGGATCCCCGGGCGCTGGATTTTCTGATCCCAGGTGCAGTTTGTAGCACTGGCCCTGAATGTTAGCAAATATTCCTGACTTGTAACCTGTGTCTCGCTGTCTGGGCTCAACGAGTGGGGACGAATATGGAGCCTCACAACCAAGATCCTTACATTTGCTGCAGTGGCAGCTGAATTCTGGTGCTTTAGGAGCTGTGGGGGCATTCTGTGCCGGGGTGGGTGTGAATGCGATCAGAGACCTGGTCAAACTGTTCATTGCAAGTTGGCTACACTCGGTGCTTCGATGACTCCCAGAACTATAGCATCGGAGCACGCACAGCACCCCTGTGCAGCAGGGCTGTGCTGTTATCCCCATTGTGTGGATGGGGAACTGAGGCCCAGAGAGACTAAGGGCTAGATTCACAAAGGGATTTAGACACCCTGCTGCCAGTGGATCTCTCAGCTCTGAGTCAGATGGCCAGGCTCCCCATGCATTGTGAGGTGGCTGGGGGGTGGGGGGTGTTAGGTGCCTAAGAAAAGGATTCTCAGAAGCCAGCACACTGAGCGGGGAGCTGCCGGAGCCAACCAGGAATGAAATGCAGAGGAAAGAGATGCGTCTTAGGGTCCAGATTCACAATGATATTTAGGTGCCTAACTCCTTTGGTCTGGGCCTTAGGTTCCTGAATGAGAGGCCGGAGGCAGGCACCTGTCTCCGCTTGGCATTCTCAGCCATGAGCCACATCCTGGAGCTGGGCGCCTAAGTTCCTCTGTGACGCTAGCTGTCTCACCACTGCACCAGCCTTTCTTCTCCGGCTAGTTTACACTGTTTGGTCACAAGTCGTATGTGACCCCATTCTGATTTCTGCCAATCAGTTTATGTGAGCAAATGTCAGCCGCTGCGGGGGGTTCAGGAACAGGGCTGGCAGCAGCGTCGGCCCGGTCTGCAGCCTATGAGCACAGCTGGGCCTCCTGATTGGCTGAGGAAGTCAGCAAGCCTGCTCTTAAACCCAACCACTGATCTCCAGCTGCTCAGTGCACATCCCCGCAGCTGCAATCTCTCCTGTGCTTGACCTTTTCCTAGCCTGGCTCCAGCCCTGATTCTGCCTTGCTCCCAGCCTTGCTCCCCTGCTTGTTCCTGCCTCTGACCCTTGGCTCTGACTCCTGGTCCCTGCCTCCAGCTCTGACCCTTGGCTCTGACTCCTGGTCCCTGCCTCTGGCTCTGATTTTCAGCACTCTTCCTGGCCTCTGACTCCAACTCCAGCCACTAGGCCTGACCGCCTCCGCTCTGTCCAGAGGCCAGTCTGCCCATATCCCAGTTCGTGACAGGGTGACTGCAAACTTCACTTCGATTATCTGCAATGTGCGATTGCTCACATAAGTCACGTAGTAGGTTTATGGCTCCCCGATTGCTCCCCTGAGTCACATGGTATTACTCCCTGTTTAAATAACTGGAAGCTTTAAAACCAGGAGAATCAGAATGGTGAATAACCAGCATCGACCAGTGAACAATGTTCATGCATCAATCCCTTTGAGCACATGTGACCGCAGGTGTTGATGTGAAGAGCAGCCTTCATCCCAACAGCCACCCATGGCCACAAATGCCCTGCACAGCAAACTGCAAGGATGTGGTTGAATCCAACAGCCATTTGGGGTTCAAACTGTGCTGCTCGTCTTTGACCAGCTCTGGGGAATAGCCTGAAAGCATGCAGCTAGGTTGTTCCATGCTTGGGGGCAGGTGTGTGAGTTATTTCATGTTTGAAGGAGTGTACATGTGAGGGATGCTGGTCTGTTGCATGCCCAGATGCTGTGATTTAAAGGCTGGACGAAGGTGTTTTCCTTGGCGACGTAACATTGGGTTTAGTACACCTCTACCTCGATATAACGCTGTCCTCGGGAGCCAAAAAATCTTACTGCGTTATAGGTGATACCGTGTTATATCGAACTTGCTTTGATCTGCCGAAGTGAGCAGCCCCCCCCCACCCCGGAGCACTGCTTTACTGCGTTAAATCCGAATTCGTGTTACATCGGGTCCCGTTATATCGAGGTAGAGGTGTATTAGAGAGAATGTGGGGGAGGGAATCATTTTTATTGGACCAGGTTCTGCTGGGGAGAGACACAAGCTCTGGAGCTACACGGAGCTCTTCCTCAGGTCTTGACCCTGGGCACAGTATACTCAAAGAAGGAGCAGCCCGGTTTCTCAGTGCATGGGATGCAGGGCTCCACCAGAACCTTTTTCCATAAGCAGCCAAGGGCTTTTTCATCCCCTGGTTACAGAACAGGCTTCATTTCTGGCTTTGCAAACCCTTGTGAATTTCCCAGCCAGTCAAATGTGCAAAGTCACTGCCTGGGGCTCCGAAGCGGCTTGCTTATTACCAAGGTGATTAAATGCCACCAGGACTTCTCCTTTAATGAATTCACACAGGATTAGAGTGTGACCCACAAGCCTAACCTCCTTCTCTAGCACAGGGCTGCCCAGGCGCTACGATGGGAGGGGCACCAGCTTCTCCCCCGCTGCACGAGCCCATTCAGTATGGAGATCAGGGAGGGGCCTACTCACGATTCGGTCTGGCGGAGGGGTGCTGCGGATGAAACACTTGATCTGTCCCTTCTCCCCATGCAGGGCGTGCTGCGTCTGAGTGCTGGAAATGATGGGAGGGCCTGAAAGAGAGAAGAAGGGGTGAAACCCGGCTGACTCCCCCCATCCCCTTCCACATGCAGGGGGACCCCACAGCAGGAAATATTGCGTGATGCTAATGAAGAGCAAGCAGCACAGTGTCCCCTCCAGGGAAGGTTTTTTGGGGGGGTGGGGAGAGTGCTATCAGAGATGCTGTGTTACAGATGCACTCTTCTCCGGAGAGAGAGATCTCAGATCAAACCTCCAGGGGAGCAGAGATCTGCAACACGGACACAGTGCTGACCAAAGATCCTGTATGGGGACCTAAAGCTCTGCTTTCAGGCCAGACTCTTCCCTTTCAGTGGGCCTTGTAGGGATACGCATCAGGGCTGTGCTGTTTCTGCTGAGCGGTGTGACACAGACCCCAGGGATCTGCATTGTGGATACACTGCTCCCCAGCTCTCTCCAAGCCCACAGTGGAATCATTGACACAAACTGTAAGAGACCCTCACTTTCCCCCGCACGGTGCTAAGCTCCGTTCTGAATTCTCTGCCGTCTCCCTGTGGGCGGCCAGCAGAGGGAGCTGATGCACAATGCAAGAGGCACCCTGTCTCTTGCTCGCCCTAGAGGCGAAAGCCCCACAGGCTCTTCTGAGCCCCTCATTATTTCTCGCTCTCAGACAGGTTTCCCCTTTGCACATGCCCACCTGTAATAAGGCCCTGTGATGAGGTCGCTCAGGGAGTGCAGTGGCAGCCTCGCCTGAGCAGCTATTCCCACGACTCAGCGCCTGCATTCATTAGGGGCCGATTACACTAATTCCTCCCCGTTGGCTTGTGGGGTGGCGGCTGAACAAGCCAGATGCAGAGGAAGCTGGCAAGGGCTGCTAGCGCCAACGGCGAGGGGTGTCAGTGTCCTGCAGACCGTACGATCCACCCCGTGCTCGGCGACTGCCCTCACGTGGCTCTCCATGCCTCCTTCGCGAGCCTGGACTCATCAGTTTCAGTCACACAGAGTGAATGTGCCATGCATGCAGCCTAGAGGCAGAACATGTCCCCGGGCCATGCCTCCTGTGTCACTTGGAAACAATAAGACCAGATTTACAAAGGGCTTTAGGTGCCTAAAAATGCAGCGAGGCGCCTAGTGGAACTTTCAGAATGTCTAAGCAGGTTCCATGCCTAACTCCCATTGTTAGAATGGTCAATGGGAGTTAGGCTTGTACCCTGCTTAGGTGTCTTTGAAAGTTCGATGAGAGATTCTAGTGGTGTCACTACGATGTAGCACAGGGGTCGGCAACCTTTGAGAAGTGGCGTGCCAAGTCTTCAGTAATTTAAGGTTTCCCGTGTCAGTAATAAAATTTACATTTACAGGGGCCCTTGACAGAACCCCAGACTGGCAGTGGGCTAAGCGGGGCCACCGGCCAGACCCTGGCTGGCAGGAGCCAGCGGCTGGATTCACCCAGGCAGGCGGCGGGCTGAGCGAGGCTGGGACCCCGGCTGGCAGCAGCGTGCCAGTAAAAATCGGCACACGTGCCATAGGTTGCCGACCCCTGATGTAATAGCTCTGCCGGCATAACCCCAGAGCCTACAGCCAAGTTTTTTCACTGGGGAAGGAAAACCACCTGCTTCAAGCGCTGGTTGCTAGGTCATAAGGACATAAGAACGGCCATATTGGGTCAGACCAAAGGGCCATCTAGCTCAGTATCCTGTCTTCTGATAGTGGCCAATGCCAGGTGCCCCAGAGGGAATGAACAGAACAGGTAATCATCAAGTGATCCATCCCCTGTCGCCCGTTCCCAGCTTCTGGTCGATGGAAAAATGCTTCTACATCGGGGGCTAGGTTGGCATAGCTACGTGCCAGAGGGTGTGGATTTTTCAAACCCCTGAGCACCATCGCTATGCCAACCTAAGCTTTAAGCATAGGCCTACCCTAGTCTGGCTTCTCTTTGATTTTAGCCACCTGCCACTCGGAGATAGATGGAAGATCTTGTAACTAAAGCACAGGTCTGGGTGTGGGGATCTGGGTTCTGATTCTGACTCTAAATCACTTTCCTTCAGTGCCTCATTTGCCCATATGGAAAATGGGCACAGTAATACAATAAGAATTGTTAGCACAGTGTTTTGAGATCCTCCAGCAGAAGGGGTTACAGAAGCGCAGAGTATTATTTAATGGTGCTACATGATTATTATACAAACAGAGCTGAGTTCATCTAGTCCATCCCCAGCCAGTGCAGGATTGTTCTCCAGAGCACATTTTTCTAGTGCACTCATATGTATAGGGGATTGTCTCTTGCATACGACAGAGCTCACTGGATACAGCCGGTTCTTCTCAGCCCATTTGTTCGATGGAGCTCCAGGGGCAAACACCAGGCCTGACATCTTTCACAGGAAGCGGGTTGGTTTTGTGCCTTTGATCAGAACAAGGGAGATTTCAACCTTGGGACTGAAAAACATTTTATTGACTTCTTTGCATTAAAAATATACACTACTTGTGGGGTGAGCGAGCCATTCCGTGGGGACGCTGGGGGTTAGGCTGCTTACTCGGTGGCTCGTTTTTCATTTGCTGCCTGCTACGGGGGGTGGATCAGGGCCCTTCATGTGTGCAGTCACCTCTGGAAGGGCGTGGGAGGTGGGGATGGAGCTGAGCTACAAAACGGTTGCAGGGCAGGTGGTAGTGGGCTCAGCCTCATCCCGGTGGGGTGTCACAGAGCGGCGCGCTCTCTGGCTCTCCAAGCACGGCATGGTTAGAACTTCACCCTCTCCCGCTCCACTGCTCCCCAGTGTCTGTGCCATGCCAGAACCGCCGCTGTCTGTCAGGCCAAGAACTCGGGAATCCGGCAGCGTTTGGTCTGCTGGGTGGCATAGGGAGGAGGGGAAGGTTAGGCTTCCTGCCACTCTCATGGCGCTCCTTTGCCAGTGCGGGAAAAGCAAATGCAAATGAGGGAACGGCTACCAGCTATGCTCTGGAGCTGCCACCGCATAATTAACTTTCTGAGGTGCGGATTAGAAAGAAAGGGGCTCGCCCTTTGACGGAGCGTGGTTTGCCTTTGGAGCATTTAACCTTCAGGGTGGGAGAGGTCAGGCCCCTAGCTCTTCCAGTGAGGACCTGGGAATGAACGGGGATCAAGGGGGAATGATTCCAGGGGAACGGAAAAAGTGCTGGCATCATAATTACTGTTTATTAGCTCCTTAATTATAATAGATTTACATTTCTGTGAGCTGCTGCTGCGGCTGCTGGCAGACAGGAAAACAGCAACAAGCCAGGATGCAGGCATGGTTTGTGCATCAGGGTAAAGGCAATTAGCTCCTCTGACAGGGGGGATGAGGCAAAGGGGCTGCGGTTGGCAGGATGCAGGCTGCCCCTGAACTAAACATTCTGCACGCTCGCTTCTTTCCCAGCTGAGCTGGAACGTGCTCTGAACGCCCATGGCATGGCGGGGCCGCTCTGCCAAGCGTAGCAAAGTGGACTGGCAGAGGCAAGACCGGTGGGCCATACTTTGCTCCTAATGACCAACTGGGCTGCTGAGCCTTGTTTTGAATTCACATCTGTGGATTACGTTGGAAGACTTCTTCTCCCCCCAGCACACACACATACACACACACACACCTTTTCATGTGTAGACACACATGAACACAAATATTCATGCACATTCACACTTTTCATGCATAAACACATATGCATGCATATATATACACACACACACAAATTCACAGATAGATTTGTGCATAGACACACTGGCATAACGCATGCAGAAAACATACCCACACCCACTCAAACATACATATTTGCGCACATACACACATTCAAATATATATTCTCCATCTGTCTCTCTCTCACACTCACCACACAGAAAGCCTCATTCCCACAGCATGCTTTTGAACAGAGCTAGTTGCAATCTGAAAAGAAAAGTCTATACGCGCATTTGGATTTTCAGAAGACTGCGTTTTGGCTGAATTAGCACCATTTTAGGATTCTCTTTCCACACAGATTCTAAGGAAGGAATGGTTGATAAAAAGGAGACTTTTAAGCAAATATTGCAGAATATTTGCAACAAGCACATTTTGAATTTGCAAACATGAATATGTCTCGTATGGAAAAGTCCTGCAGAATTTAATAAAAAAATGCTAGATTCTATAGAACCTGTAAAACTGTAGAGTGAAATTTACCCCACTATTGAATTCTTAACCAGAGACCAGGAATACATCATGTGACTACACTGTCCAATCAAAACAGCTCGCCTATTCAAGACTCAGAACAAAATGCATGCAAACAAGCCCCAGCCTAAGAATTATTCACAGAAATTATTTGATGAATAATTCTGAATACAGAATACACTGGAGAAAGTCAAGATTTGTTGATGGCTAATTTTGAAGCAGAGGTGAAAGTCACGGAATGACTCATAAGAGAAAATGGAAAACATTATTTTGCAACACTTTCCAGAGAAGTAATTTTCACTGACATCTTCTGCCCAGGTCTGGTTCCAAATTACTCTCCCAGCTCTGCTCTTACATAATCAGTCCCTTGCATTCACCTATATACCTCTGCAGTTGCACCTCCATACACATTCACACCCCTTCGGGCACATATGCTTTCATAGATACATCCTCACTCCTTACAAGCTGGCAAAGGATAGTCTTTTCACAGCACTAGCCTGCGCCTCTGCCACAGGTTTAGGTGAAGATTTTCAAAAATAATGACCAGTCGTGTGGGATACCTCCATTTTTGGACACCCAACTTGATTTTCAGGCAGCGATGAACACCCAGCCTCTGGGATTCAGGCCCCTGAAAGGTGTCTGGAGTTGGGCTCCCGAACATCATCGGTCAATTTTGAAGAACCTTGACCTTAATCTCTCTGTGCTTCAGTTTCCCCTTTTACTGATAGGGGACAAAGAATCCAGCATAGGGGGCGGTGAGAGTAACTTCCTCAATGTCTGTTGGGTGCTCACACTCTATAGTGCTGGGAGCCCTAGAAAGGCATGTTAAGAAATAAGCTTGATGTGAACAAAACACAAGGACGCATTCCTTTGCTTATTCAGAGATGATGAGTGTGAGGGACCCAATGATGAGCGGGATTTGTCACTCCTAAACAGAACACAGCTTTATCCAAATGGAGTAGACATCTTTAACAGAGGCTTTGGCTACAGTAGAAAGGGCTTGGCGGTACATCTCTTCAGAGTTTCCGTTGAGAACTCTATAATGTTGTTTTGCTAGTACAGCTTATAGTGTTTCTCTAGCTTTTTGATACCAGGGACCGGCTTGCTGCCTTCCTAAACTGTCTCAGGGAGATCTCTGGGACCGGCGCTGGTCCACGGACCAGTCATTGAGAAACACTGGCTTATATCAGTCCTGTGAACAAAATATACCAGCAAAAGCACTTTTCCCCCAGTATAGCAGCACCTAAACTAGGACTTTTGCCAGACTGATGGAGTCCAGTATGGGGCTGCTGTGCTGTAGGCAGGCTGCTGGGGTCAGAGCGCCGAACCAGGGCTGCCCAGCACACAGGGACCTGCATGTCTGCTTGCTGGCTCTTGGCGTCCAGGCTGTGAGCCACAGAAGCAGAGCATTTAAAGCACCCAGGGTTACAGGGCAGGCGGTGACACAACCTCTCACTGGTCTGAATTGCATCCCAAAATGTCACAAGACCCCAAGGAAGTGGGATGCGATAAACCCACAACGTGATTTTGCCCTGGATACGTCTCTTTTTATGCTCACTAATCTACAGTCATGCTGACGGGGAACAAGCTGCTACGGCTTGGACACACTGCGTCTGAAATTCAGCGCAGGCACTTTGCCCACAGCTTGATATCATCTTCCAGTAAGGATGCAATTAGGGGAAGCTCATTTTAATACAAAGGGCCAGCAAGACACCTCTACACCACTGAAGCCCTCAAAAAGGGCTTGTGTGTGGACTTAAGAGATGCTCAGGCCTCCGCGCTGATTGGAATTTCATGTAGACATGTAGAATGTCGGGATAGATGCTCTGGCCTCAGCTGCAGCATATGGGGTACTTACAGCTGCCCCTACCTGTTCCTGGACTTGTTCTGTGGGCACCAATCTCCAGGCTTATCCAGCCGGCATCTTTCACCAGGGCTACCATCCACGCATGGGCATTTATAAAAAACAAACCCGAGTTTAAAAGGGTGGGGGGAGAGGTCATTTCAGCCTCCAAAAGGAAGGAAGGAGAGATTTTCAGTGGGAGTGAAAAAATGTTTTGTGGTTTTAAAAATGTCCCCTGCCTCAGCTATGCAAAGGGCTCCTGAGGCTCCCCTCCGCACACATTGGGAACAGAGAGAACGCAGCACCTCTGAAAATCAGGTCCCAGGCGTCTCCGGTTTGGATCCAAACAATGGAGACACCCAACTCGGTGGCCACTTTTGCAAACGTGGCTGCAAGTGACTGGCCCAACGCAGTGTGATGAGTGGAACCGGAGAAAGAGGCTCAGCTCCGAGGGGCGTAGCTGGGTGTGGCAACACGGCTTCTGAAACGCCAGGGCTAGGCTGCTTTTCACCCAGAGCCTCAGCGTGTCACGCTGGCCTCCCGGCACCATGGCTTCCCTGCAGCGCCACTTGCCTGCCTGCATCACTCGTTGCTCATGAAACACACAAGGTCAACCGGCAGAACCAAGAACAGAGCCCAGCTTTTCAGGCTGGGCTTTCACTACAGACTTCGTGTGCCCCTATAAGTCAGCAGTTGAATGCTAGTTCCAAGTTCTGGGAGCACTGCCAGGCTGCGTGGACATCAAAGCAAGAAAAAAGCCTAAGTCGAGAAAAATGGCTTAATGATAATAAATAAAATAAATAATAATAAAAGGGTCATTTTCCCCCTGGATAATGGATTATCAGCTTTGGGTCTGATTATTGCTTCCGGAGTTCGGAGTCAGAGGCTTAGCATCATGCTAACAGCATTCGGCTAAAGACCATTTCGTGAAATAACAGTGTAAAGTTGAAGCCTGTTTGCATCTGGGACTGGAGTTTGAGTCTCCAACAGGAGGTGGCTGCTCATGAAGGCTGCCAATCTCCTGGCTTGGGATTCAGTGCAAAGTGTCAGACAGCCCACAGGCAGTAAAAGGCTTTAAACAGGGTTGCTATGGATATAAATGGCGGTGCTGTCGGTTGTGGTTATTTTTAGCATCGCAGTGCCAATTTATTTGTGCAGCCCCAGCGGCTCACACAAAAGAGAAGGCAGATTGCTGACTCTGGAGCCTTTAAGGAATGAAAGGAAGGTCCGAACTTCCCTGGGGCACCTGAGTCAATATCCGCCTCTCCTTTGAGGTCTTTGCAGCATTAAAATCTCTTGGTGGGGGAGGTTTCATTTTAACTCCTTGCGTTCAGCAGAAGTTCTAGATGATGAGCAAATAGCAGGTCCCATTCCAGTGGGTTGCATTAGTCACTGGTATGCCCAGCAATAAGCACCGGCAATGCAAGGTTCATTTTGATGCAGTAAGGCAGGTAGACAGACCATTTAGTCCATCCGTGCTACTGATACGGCCCCTGTTACTGGAATACTGAGCGCCTCACGGTTGTTAATGTACTAATCTTCACCACACGCCTGCCAGATGCGGGCAGTGCTATTACTCCTGTTTGACAGCTGGAAAACTTAGGAGAAGAGGGCCTGATTCTACAACCACTGAGGTCAATAGCAACCCACTCCCCCCATTGACTTGAATGGGGCCGGATCACAAGGGGGCTTTGCCACGGTCACATTGGAAGTCTGTGGCGGTGCAGGGAATTGAGCTGGCATTTCCCAAATCCCTAAGCATTGGACCCACCGGCCTTCATCAGCTGCTCAGCTGTCAATAAAGTTGTGTTGACCGAGGCATAACTATGCATTACAGCCAACACGGGGGACCCACCCGGTCCCTCTGCCAAGTACACCACCCCAAATGTACATCTCAGGAAACTGAGGCACAGAGAGGTGACACGAGTGCCCCAAGGCCACCCAGCAGATCAGTAGAGGGGGATGTGGGGCATTTCTGGCTCCTATTCTCACCATTAGTCTCTCACCTGAGGAGACCTTGAACTCAGCTCCTGGGATGAAAAGGCAGAGAGGTTACAAAGTGAACTATCAAGTTATAATACAGCTGCGTCTTCCATTCTAGCTCTCTGATGTCGATCCCTCCACGCTAGGCTTATAGGGTTCCTTGGGTCTCTCACCCAGTGAGTCGTGGGTAATGAGAGGGAACCCTCATTGCAGGTGCTGTGGTCTGTTGTTCCCCATGCCAAGCTCAAGTAATACAGGCCTGCAGATCCGCTGCATTGCCAGAAATGGCAGGTGTTCGCTCCAGGGGCTCAGCCTGCTAGGACTAGCGGCCGATGAATCAAGAACTGCCCTGCTGCTCCACAAGGAGATTTTGTCTCCTGCTCCTATGCCATCAAGGTGGAGGGGAGCTCCAGATGCCTGCTCGCGCCACAGGGCAGTCACAGACCCTTGTGTTAAATGTTACTATCTGCTGCCCGCAATGTAATGAAGAGAAGAAGGGATCGAGATAGACAGGGATGCCTGGCAAGGTCGCCAGCCGGTCGCCCCTCCTGCAGATTGGTTTGCACCGTGTCTCGCCTTCCAGCCGCTCGCTCATTTATCCTTATTATTGCAATGGCCCGTTCCCTGAGAAGACTGCCCCATCAGAAGGCAGGAGACGCGCTCTAGCAGGGGCCGGCAGCAGCTGAAGAACAAATTGTTGTTGGAGCTGTGAATTGTTTTTCAGAGAGAGAGGATTTATTGCATGTGCTTCCTCCCTGTGAGGAACAGGTTTGTGCTGAGCGGCTAGGACAATGCCTGGCACAGAATAGTATCTGTATTTATTCCCTGTGGTCACGGTAGTGCCTAGGAGCTCCAGTCCGGGTCCAGACCCCGCTGTGCTTGGTGCTGTACAAACACGAGGAAAAAAAAGTCAGTCCCTGCTCGAAAGAGTGCTTGTCTCTCTGTAGCACCTCTCAGAGTCTGTCATGACTAGGCTGAAAGGTGTGGTGAAGATGTCAGCTAGTCCGTTCCAGCTCTCTAGTGTAGACAAAGCAGTGTTGGTTTTACCACATGTGAACCGGCTGAACTGGAGCTTGGCGGGGCTTCAGGGGCACTTAAGCACATGTTTAAAATGAAGCACATGGTTAATTTCTCTCCTGAAGAGTGACGGTTTCCTGATTCAGGGCCACTACACTTTACAAATAGACGTTATGCTTTGTAACACCACTGGGAGGTAGGCGGGGTTTCCATTTTCCAGGTGGGGAAACTGAGGCATGGAGCGGTTTGGAGACTTACCCTAAGCTGCCCAATGAGCCCCAAATTGGGCCCCATGACTAGAGTTTTTCTGTGTCACTGTTCTGTCTTCCTAGCTTGTTTTTGATACAGAAGGGTCACAGCCCACTAGGTACCTATTTCTTAAATGGTGGTTGCAGGCAAAGGCAACCCGAAAAGAGCTGTAGGAAGAAGAACTGGGAGAGTCTGTTGTGGTGGCGGCACAGCCAGTAAGGGTGGTCAGAAAGCTCGAGAGGCGTTTGGCTGGGTCTGGTTGCTGCTGATTCCTGGCACCCTTTTTGCCTCTGCTGAATGCTGCTAATCTGCATAATCCTCCCTTCTGTTAGCAGAGGCTCTGAATCCTACTTGTCTTTGGTCTGAGATTCCAGCTTCTGGAGGATTCCCCGGTGGCCTCCAAACTCAGTGAACTGCTGACCAGGCCGTGGTCACAGGAAAGTGACATGGAATGGGAGGGAGGGGAGGAATGGCGAGATGGAATGGCTCCATCACTGCTCCTCAAAGGTCTTGTGGACAGGACACTGGACTGGGGAGTCAGGAGACCTGACTTGGCCATTGGCTTGCTGGGCGATCTTTGGCAAGTCAAGTCATTTCCCCGCCCTGAGCCTTTCCCCATCTGTAAAATGGAGAAAATGAACCTGACCTCCTTTGTAAAGTGCTTTGAGATCTATATGAAAAGTGCTAGATAAGAGCTAAGTGCTTATTAGCACTAGTATAGTTCCTAGAAGCCCCAGCCCCACTGTGCAATATGCAGTCCAAACACATCACAGAAAGACAGGGTTAGATCCACAAAGGGATTTATGCATCTAGCGGACACTTTGGGCACCTAAGTCCATAAGTCAGAGCTTCAAAACACCTACTCAACTGCTGCCTGAATTCCCTAGATGCCTACATTTCCACCCGTAACGTTCCCTGAATGTCTGCTGGTGCACAAAGCTGCCTAGCGCATGCTTATGCCCCTGCAAGATTCCCTAGCATACAGGCTGCATTGTCATTCACAGAACCCTTGCTCAACTGCCCCTGAGCGCCCGTCTACCAGGACATCAGTGAATCTATAGTGTACCAGCCCAACATGCACGAACGTCCTGCGCAGACAAGCCCGAAGTTTCCACCGTTGCCAAGACATCTACGTTTCGGCAGCCGGGCATGCACACAGCTACCTTGGTCCTGCCCTGCCCAGAAATTGAATGCCTATCTCACTCCTAAGTCCGCCCAGGGTCACACCCTGGGCATTGCATTGTCCAACGTGCCAGTGGGGCCCCTCCATCGGGCATACTCGGAGAGAGCCTGACTCCACTCAAAACGGCCAGCAGGGAAGGAGGAGGCGTCAGCATCCCTTGTAACCTTTAGCACAGGCCACTCACAAAAGAGGTGAGACCCCCGTTCAGTTCTCCCCTCTGCCTGATGTGAGAATGGGATTTGGACAACGGTCTCCCACCATGCTGGTGCGAGCCCTACCCACCACGCTAGAGACGCAGTCTTGGTCTCTGGTTGGCCCAATGCATAGTTAGTTATTTATCCACAGTGGAGCAGCTCCGGCAGGAGAGATGGAGTGACAGATATGCACACGTCATAATATCGCACCCTCCGGTGCCTCGGGCACTCCCCTGAGAATGACACTCCCCTGCTCTCCAGCCGACCAATGGGGCACTGACTGGGGGGTCTCCCACAGGCAGGGAGAGTGTGCTAGAGGTTATAACGAAGGCTGCCCTCTAACTTCTCCCAGCTGTGAATCCCAAACAGAGAGCAGGGGCTCCCTGCAGCCGGGACATAGGCCCTATCTCACCTTCCTCTCCCGCTAAATACCCAATAGCCCAATGGTGAGCACACTCAGCCAGACCCAGCCTCTGCTGGATTTGGAGCAGGGACTTGTACTCCTATCTCCCCAGCGAGTGGCGCCTGGACTGCGGTCTCTGCCCCAGTGTGGACAAAGGGGACAGCTTCAACATGGCAGCTGCTAGCCTGGGGGGCTAGGGTGCTGCCGTAGGGGATCTGGGTCCAAGTGCCTGTTTTGAATCAGGCAGAGAAGGGATTTGACCACATGCCGCTCATGTAGCAGGTGAATGCACTAACCACTAGCCACCTCTTCCTTGGCTTGTTGTGAGACAGGGCTGGCCGGGGGTATGTGCCTCTCTCCAGGCGCAGAACCCCAAGCAAAGGGAGGTGCCTCCCACCAACTAGGACTTACGTGTCTCACTATACTTGAGTGGCAGGGTTTAGGCCCCGCCCCTTCCATGGCATTTTCTGTTCCAATAGCCCAGGCAGCTCCTGGCTCAGCATGCTGGCTTCAGTGAATCCCTTTCTCAGGTGTCTAACTCTGCCCTGACATTATCTAGGGAGCCTGGGTAACTCACTTGGGGCTGTGGATTCTGCTGGGCAGCAGGGCACCTAAATGTTAGGTGTTGCAGTGCTAAGCCTAAGTCCTCGTTGTGGATCTAGTCCACAGTCCCTGCCCCAAGGAGTTTACAATCAGACAACAGGTGGGCAGGCAGGGGAGCCCAAGGTAGTAATGAGATGATTGTATTATAATCCTGATTTGGATCCAATTAAAAATATGAGATGCCAATTTTCTGTCAAAAATAACAGTGGGCCAGATTTTCCAAAGAGCTCAGAAGAGTGAGAGATTGATAGATAGATAGAAGGGATGTATGGCGATCAATAGATAGATAGGCAGGCTCAAGCTGCCAAATTCAGATCTGGACACAGATTTCAAATAGCCCCACACTTGTGGGTTCTTGGGTCTGGTGTTTTGATCTGGGACATCAGCTGTTATTTTCTTTTGTGGTTCTTACTGTGGCATCTGGGTACCGTGTACGGAGAGGGGCCACTTGCAGACGTCAGAGCCAGGTTCAGGTCTGGAGCCCCTCTAAAGTTCAGGGACCTTCCGATCAGCAGTTTTGCTTCAGGACCACCTTTCCCTGTGACACACAAGTGCCTCCAGTGGCAGCTTCTTATTCTGTCAACCCCATTTGTTCTCAAAGACCTGCTCACAAAGAGGTAAAACACAGCAGATTTGCTGCTACGTACACCCCTAATTTTGTGTGCTTATGCTAAGGAGCGGGCTAGGGAATCGAGTCCCAGCAGGTCTGCAAAGTCAAGAAGCCGAGGTGGGATATTTCCTGAGTAGCACCAACTTTATTTGTTCCCCTGTAAGCACTGCAATGTAAAAATCAAAGCTGGTTTCAGCTCCAGAGGACATCGGGGAAGCATTTCCCATCCCGCTCCCCACACACGTGGCTTTGGCACATTACTCACTTGATCTGAATTCAGGGGGTGTATGTAACTGGTGGCAAGAGGCGAGAAGGTTCTCTGCTGTTTTTTTAATTTGCTGCTTTGTGTCCTGCAAGCAATTTTAATTGTAATTAAACTCCAGCCGCCAACCGGGATGGAGAGTGCGAGAGCCTGTGGGCAGGGCGGAAGTCAAGGGAGTGGTTGGCTTTCTGTGGCCCTGGGGTTTTCTTCTTAGCATTATCTGCATTTCAAATTAAACTGTGTGGCTGGCTGTGCTGCTTCCCTTCCAGCTCACTTTTCTTCATGACAGCGAATTGGGCCTGAAGCCTGTTGTTTTGCCAGACAGGTGACAGACTATGCAAATTTCACGCTCTCTTTACACTGTTCCCAGTTAACCCAGCGCTGATCCTCCATGCAGTGGACAGGGCATTAAACTGGGAGTCAGGAGACCCAGCTTGTCATGGACCTGTGGGGTGACCCTGGCCAAGGCACGTCCTCGCCATGTGCCTCAGTTTCTCCATTTACAAAATGGCGCTGAGACTTACCTTTCCTTTGTAAAGCACTGAGACACAAGAGTTACAAAGGGCTGTATAAGGGCTAGGGATTATTAAGTTCTCTTTGGGGCTATTGTCGCTTACATCAAGGGCTAGATTCACAAGGGGGTGGGGGTGCCTAACTGCCATTTTAGGCACCACTGGCATTCACAGAACTCCTGCTCAGCTGACTCCGACCCCTGGAGGCACCCGTGGTGCTGCAGTTTCCACCGTTAAAGTCCCAGAGGTGCCTGGGTACGAGCAGAGCCACCAAAGTCCTGGCACCACCCAACAGCTTGGCCCCTACGGCACACCAAGGCCCTGGAGGGATTTATGAAGTAGGCGTTCCCCTGCCTATTTCACTTTTGGGGGTTGATTTGGTAGTTTCCTGAGTCCCCCTTGTGACTCTAGCTACTCCCCAAGTACTTCGGGGTGCGGAAAAGTGAAGAAGAGCTAGAGAATGGTCTAGACTGGGATCCAGGTTCAATTCCCTGCTCTGCAGTCCATGACTCTGCCACTTTTTCCTATTTGACCATGGGCAAGTCAGTTAGGCCCAGAATTCACTGGTTACTATGGCGCCTAAATACCTTTGAGGATCTGAGCCTCAGTGTTTAAGTTTCCCACTGTACAACAGAGATTGCACTGTGCTACCTCCCAGGATAACGGTTATCCTCACAGCTAAATACATTGAGGATAAATACATTAAAGATTGCGAGGGGCTCAGATATCCTGGTGATGGGGACCAGATAAGTAACGCAGATAGAAAGAAAAAACCTCCCACAGCTAATAGATACATAAACCTCTTTTAGCTAAAAGTACATTTTGCAATTCGGAAGAGACTTTCACCGAAGGATCTCCACTTATTTTACAGAGGCTACATTAATTCAGTCTCACCCCATTATCATCATCAGTATTATTGACAATGAGACAGGTGCCTTTCACTCCCAGGCCACTGGCTGAAATCCATTCCTAGATGGTAGCAACAGAAAGCAGTTACCATCTGATAACAGTTTGGTGGCCTATGGGAAATGCATTTAAAGGATTCAGCCTAGAAGCTAGTGTCCACACTGTAAGAACTGTTGCTGGAAGGATCAGAAAGGCCATGGAGTCTGAGTTCTTCCACTCCTCGAGTGAGGGCAGGTTGCGGTGCCTTGACAGTATAATGGAGTCGGGGGATGCTCGTGTTCCTTTGATTTGAAGGATAAATACAGATTGGGACTCTCAAAAAAGCCTAAGAGGGTTAGATGTCCAAATACCATTTGATTTCAGGTCTCCGCGTCTCAAGTCAGCACCTTTCACGAGCACTGAATTCTCAGGATAGCTGTTGCTGCATTTTGAAAGTTCAGTGATTGGCTAAGCATCATTGGCTGATCCCGACTGCTCCGGGCTGGAAACAGAACCAGGTTTCTTGTGTGATATTCTCTAGCCTCCTGCATGGAGCATCCCACAAACAACTAAATTAGCCGTTACCACTCTAGAAAGAGATCTTGGCGTTACCATGGATAGTTTTCTGAAAACTTCAGCTCAATGTGCAGCAGCGGTCAAAAAGGCTAGCAGAATGTTTAGGAACTATTACAAAAAGGAATAGGAAATAAGACAGAAAATATCATAATGCCACTATATAAATCCATGGTGCACCCACACCTTGAATACTGTGTCCAGTTCCAATCGCTCCATCTCAAAAAGGATAGAGTGGAACTGGAGAAAGTTCAGAGAAGGACAACAAAGCTGATGAAGAGTACGGAACGGCTTCCGCGTGAAAATATTAGGGCAATTCAGCTTAGAAAAGAGATGATGAAGGGGAGATATGATAGAGGTCTATAAAATCATGAGTGGTGTGGAAACAGTGAATAGGGAAGTGTTATTTACCCTGTCCCACAAAACCAAAAGCAGGGTCACGTGATGAAATTAATAGGCAGCAGACTTAATACAAACAAGAGGAAGCATTTTGTCACACAACACACAATTAACTGGTGGAACTCGTTGCCATGGGATGTTGCGATGGTCAAAGTATAACTGAGTTAAAAAAAGAACTAAATAAGTTCATAGAGGATAGGCCTATCAATCGCTATTAGCCAAGATGGTCAGGGATACAACCCCATGCTCAGGTGATCCTAAATCTCTGAATGCCAGAAGCCAGGAGAGGAAGATAGGGATGGATCGCTCCAACTGGTCTATTCTGTAAACTCCCCCTGAGGCTCTGGTACTGGCCACTGGTGGAGAAAGAACCAGTCTGACCCAGTATGGCCATTTTTATGTGCTTAAACAAGCTGCATTTCCTTGGGTACCCCAAACTAGGTAGCATGAGAGGGTGAAGATTCACAGACAAAAAAGTGAATCATATTGTTTCAATCGTTAGGAAAAATGAAGTTTGACCTTGGGGCAAACTTCCAGCCTGGACATTTATCTTACCTGCACGGGCTCATCCCACCCCTAGATAAGAACTCAGCAGTGTTTCCACAATACCATGAATCCATTTGTCCCTCTGAGGTACAACCAACACAGTGTCCATAGGAAGTGGAGCAATTGCAATATGTCTGGTTAGGAACCTTGCAGGTCTATCTCAGGGTGGCATTTGCCCTCAGAGTGAAACCTGCACACCATGAGCTATTAATTTAACAGGGACAAAACAGCAAGGCTATCTCATCACTTTCCAACAGAATAATGATAAAGAGATGTCAGGTACCGTTGACAGTCAGAGACACCTCCCGTTCACCGGCGCCCACCCGCGGAACCACTGCTCGGCAGACGTATTTCCCCGCATCCTCCTGGCGGACACTTTTTAATGTTAAAGTGTTCTCGTTGCTCAGGACCTGAAAGAGAGGAAAGGCATGTTTTAAAGAAGGGCAATGCAAATTTGTCCAGAAACGTGAATGTGTTGTGAAAAACCAGAGAAACATTTACAGTCCAGTGCTCAGGGGTTCAGCCCCAGTGCTCCAGGTTTGCTATAAATGTAACCCTGTTCATCAGAGCTGGGTGGGAAATGGCTTTCCCTTTTACATACATTTTTGAGAGTTCAAAATTTGTTCTTAACCCAAATCAGGACAAAAAGTTGAAGTCTCAAAACTTTTCACAAACCAAAGAACTGAATTTTTCTTCAGTTCAAGTCACTCAAAATGTTTTGTTTGGATAATTTCAAAATATTTTCTTTCAATTTACACCTTTCTCCCCCAATTGTTTTCAGTCTAATTAGCTGAGATTTGGAAATAAAAAGTAATTTACAGACTGGAAAACTAGATTTTTTTGTTTAGAAAATGTCAAAACATTTTGTTTTGACAATTTTGAAACTCTTTTTCCAAAAATGTTTTGTCAGGAGATTCTTTGAAATTGACCCTGTTTCACAAACAGTTTTGGTTTCAAAGTGCTGGCATGTTTCAATGAACAAATGTTTTACTGAATCATTTTGGATCAGCACTAATGCTAATATAGTGTAACTCTCTGTCCCCCTCTAGTGACTCGACCATATACAGCATATATACATATACAGACTCTGTTACTGCCTCCCAGCAAAGAGACTAGTCATTGGTTCATTCACAGAATCATTCTAAAAAGAAAGTTTTTTTTTAAAAGTGTTCAAGCCCAAAGGCTTGGGTGCTGCATAGAAACGATAACTAGAACTGGTTAACAGAAAGAGAGAAAAACAACACAAGCATACACAATTTCTTAATGGTCGGGGAAATGTCTTCCCATTTTTCAAAAATTGAGTTTTTAAATTTCAAAATTCAAAACTTTCCATTAGCTCTAAAGTTGGTGAAGACACAGGGGGAAATGTTTTGCACATATTTTGTTTAATTTGTTCCTCTTTTTATCCTAAAATTTAATCATTCAAAATGGTCACCGTTTCGAACTCTGAAACATTTCCACTAATTTTAAGAATGACTAAATCTAGGAAAATTTGCAAAGAACTAATCACTCAATAATTAGTCTGAGACTCAGAAAATCTTTGCAACCCCCCCCACCCATACTACGTACTCCCTACAAAACACAAATTGACAAAGGAATCAGAGAGGTCTGCAATGTTGACTAGAAAGATGCCACACGTGAACTTTGGGGAGCATTAGAGTGGAGTGCATTCCTGAATGGCAGTCCCTGGGCTGTGAACAGCCAACCTCCCACCTTCTTGAGAGTAAAGTCAGCCCTGTTGCCTTGAAGCAGTTGGCCTTACAGGTATTTTGCCACACTACTATTCAAAGCCTGATATAAATATAACCCAGAATAACAGAGTGTGGCTCCTTGTCCCCCTCTAGTGGCTGGGCCATGGATAGCAGACCACTAGTCTGCTACTGTCTCTCAACTCAGACACTAGTGTTTCAGCTCATGCTTTTAGATCCTACACTCCTGTGTTCCATCCCACAAATGACCTGAGCATGGGTGTCATCACGTAAGGATGACTTTGCTAGTCTACCAGAGGCTAGTTCATCCATTGCTATCCTAGTGTTTTATCATTAGCACTGGCTGCCCAACAAGCAGAGGTGACAGCTGGCAGGTATAGCTCAGTGCGCTCCAACAAACCAAGGGCCATGCCTTCCACGGTAGGCTCACTGACTGCAATATAGTGCCAACAAGAGCCACCAGACATAATGGATGGCCTTAGCTGGGGAAGCCCTGTGTCAGAGGCATGCCAGCTGGAGGATTTCATGCTACCCGTGTGTGCCTGGCCTGTGGCAAGGCATGTGCACAAAGCATGCAGCGCCACACCTCTGTGCCTGCCCAAACTCGGAGCTGGTAGGAACAGCAGGCATGAGCACAGTAGGTATTGGCTGTTCATAGAATCTGCACTCTTGGTACATGACTAGAAACATTTGCTGCTTGAGGTGGAAATGTTATTGCATGAACTGCACTCTTGGGAAGTGGAGGTCCCACATGTGGAGAGGAGTCTATTCCCCCGATGATGTGAGAGCAAACAAGTAGATGTAATTATGTTTTATATTCTCTGTACGATCTGTAACTCCTATTAGTGCTAATGCAAGTGAGGCCAGTGTGCTGAGGAAAGAGCAAACCCCAGCGTGCATTGTGCATGCTTTGCTGGTCAAGCTAATGACCTTAGAACGTGCCCCTTTCTGTCACGTCATAGGGACACTTTAATACTCTGGAAGCTAGGCAGGAGGGAAATTAAATGAGTTCATTGATGCATTTGCCAAGATGCAGTCACAGAACT
Organism: Mauremys reevesii; assembly: GCF_016161935.1. Taxonomy (NCBI): domain Eukaryota; kingdom Metazoa; phylum Chordata; order Testudines; family Geoemydidae; genus Mauremys; species Mauremys reevesii. The sequence continues at coordinate 15,511,726 of NC_052634.1, read as the reverse complement.
TTTCACCCAAGGATCTCAAAGCATCTTCCAAACACTGACTCAGCCTGATGGCAGGTTATGAGCGAGGGATTATTATCCCTATTTTGCAAATTGTGGAACTGGGACACCGCGACATAACAACGTCAATGGCAGAGCTGCGAAAAGAACCCAGGAGCCTTGATTCTCAGGCCTTGTTCTAACCACTAGCTTGCACTCTCCCCCTAACTAAACAGGGCCACACTCTCAGATATTGGGGGAAGAGTGGGGCTGCCACTAAACCACCTATTCCAAAGCCCAGGGTCAGAGGAAGAGCAGAATCACGTGCTGTTGTTTTGAGATCTTCTTTCCTGGCAACTTGGGGTTTGCATCAGCCTGCTGTCTTTGACCCTTCCCCAGAAACATGCCGAAAGCTGGAACGTTCGACGCACTGCCCTACTGCCCATCGCTGCAATTAGCAGGTTTATTAAAACTGGAAAAGTGCTGAAGCAAAGCGGGATGATGCAGGCCATCAGCAAAATCCCAGCACCTGCAGCATTTAGAAATGTGATGAGTCTAAACCAAATAGTGGCTTTTGGAGTCAAGTATTTCTAATTACCTGTGGAGGCAGCTCATGCCAATGGCTAATTTCCCACCTATACAACCGAATCTGTCAGGGTGGGCAGGTTGCCAAAGGGGACTGGTGACAATTTTCCTCGGCAGCTGGGCGGGGCCTCCGCACACAGGCCGGAGAGATGCGGTGTCTGTTCTGCTCTCCCTGCCGACAGTCAGCTCTTTCTTTGTTTCTTTTTGCCGGTTTGGTGCGTTTGCTTTGAGGGCACATCCAGCACATCAGTTATTGCCACTGCTGCGGGTCTGATCTTACAGCCAGCTCCTCCAGTTGTTCTGGGAATTTACACGGCTGCTTAGCAAAACACTTAATGCCCCTAGCAGCAGTTATACATACAGCGAAGGCACGTCATTTCAAACCTCCGTGTTTCGGGGAACTGCCCAGATCAGACTAGTCTTCTTTAAAATCCCGGGCTGGGTGTGAGGTTTCGATGAGATTCAGCAGCATGTCTGAAAGCTGTGCAAGGTGTCCCTGAGCAGCATGTCCATTGGCTGTACATCTCCAGTTCTCTCTAGCTGCTTGGGTAGGGCAGGAGTTGACTACTTCGCACCTCACTCTGAAAGCCTTACTGAGGTTGAGGGTACTCACTATGACCTCAGTGAGCAGTGGGGAAATTCTGGTTCCAAAGTTTGGGTGGGACAAGAACATAGGAATACAGAAATCACTGGCCTGCATCAGACCAAAGGTTCACCAAGCCCTGTGTCCTGTCTCTGAGTGACCAGACCCAGCTGTTTGAAAGGAAAGAGTGAGAGCCTTGCAGTAGATGATGTGGGAGAACCTGCCCTCTGTAAATGTCACATCCTGACCCCTAATAGTTAGATACCTGAAGCATGAGATTTAGTCTCTTCCCAGACTCATTATTTTAGCTTTAATTACTCTAAAGCTGGATAGTCCTGCTTGAATGTGTATGTCCAATCCCGCTTTGAACCTTGCTGAATTCTTGGCCTCAGTGACAATAACTGATTTCTCAGTTTGGGGGTGGAACTGAAAAATTAAAAAAAAAAAGTCAGTTTGGTTTGAACTGAAACTGAATTTTTTTTGTTCGACTTGAAATGATTTTTTTGTTGGCTCTTCATTGAAAAACATCAGAAAATAACCCAAAACTCAACCTCCCCCTTTTATTAAATAAAGCTCAATTTTGAAATGCCTGAATCAAATCGTTTCAACTTTTTCCAGTCTTATTTTTTGACCCAAATGATTTGCCAGTTTCAATCCACATTCACTAACTGCTGTGGTGACACAAAAATACCTTTTCCAGCCAATTTACTGTTCACTGAAAAAAAAATTGCTCAGCTCTAACCCTGTGGCAGAGAGTTCCACAGTCCAATCACACATTGTGTGAAAAAGTGTTTCCTTTTATCAGCTGGCTGGCTCCGCATGAGGGCCCTTTCAACACTTCAAATCCCTTCAAATGCAGCTCTGCACACGAACCAACAATCCCCTCTGTCAAATCCATCAATTCTCCACTCCTCCATCAGTTCCTCCACATCAAATCCCGCAGCTCCCCCCGCTCTCCAGCCCACAAATCCATCCATCCCCTTTGACAAATCCATCAACACCCCCGCTCCCTTGCAATCCCTCAGCTCCCCCCTGAGCTCGCTCTGTACTGCCCTCTTTCTGGCTTCCCTGTTTTCCCTTCTCCTCTCCGTCTGGCTCCAATCTCCTCTCCTGGATTTCCTGCCCCCTTTCTCCAGTCTCTCTCCCCCCAAGCTTCGGGAGAGAGTGTGGATCTTCTTCCTTCTGCTCCCACGGCACCGCAAGCCAAGGGGTAGATTCCCTCCCAAAGCTCAGCCTTGCTGGAGGGAAGCAGCCATTCCCCTGCTGCTGGCTTGTGCTGTGTGGCTGTACTGGTGGTGGGGTGAGGTGGGGTGAGGGAAGATGGCGCTGGGAACTGCTGCTCTCCTCTCCTGCCCCAGGGCAGGGCTGAGAGTTTGTGTGTGGGTGCGGGGAGAGACACTGTCATCCCCCTGACTGCAGGCTGGGGGGAAATGCTCCCCTTCCCAGCTCTCCCATAGTCACCCCCATGCTTGTGAGTAGGATTGCAGGAAAAGGTGCTTGACTGGCAGCCTTGGAGTCTGGAGTCCTCCATCCACACAAAGGATAGAGCACGAGCAGCAGCAGTGAAAGCTTCCCCGCCCCACGGGTGTGTCGGATCTCCCAGCTCCTGATCTCGCTGTTGTTCACCACGCCCCAGCCCCCCACTAAGACCCACCAGAGGAAGCCTCGTCTGATGGGCCCAGTTAGTGCCCTCAGCATGGGCGCTGCTCTGGTGAACCCTAGGAACTCCGCTGAAACCTCTGCTCCTTGGGCAGCCTCGCTCTGTTGAACCTTATGGTCCTGGGGAAGCTGGGATCAACGGGGATTTGCATGTGGACATGAGGGTCTGGCTGGTGGTCGTAGCCAAGTAGGCAGGTGGGTCAGTGTGGCAGGGGATCCAGGGATGTGGGGAACTGGGCCAACCAGGCACCTGAGGGGCTCAATACAGAGCAAGCCGTGAAGCTCTGGTTCCATATTTCACTGCAGGTGCCGGGAGCCGGCTGCCTGTCTGAAGAAGCATCACCTGTCAGCTCCTCTTGGAGTAAATGGAAGCAGTTCTGACAAATAACGCTAATGTCTGTATTAGTTTAAACCAGCCTGAGATGATGTCTAGAGCTGTGTGGGCCTTGAAATGCTCCACACCTGCCATTCGTTATCAAGGGGGAGCCAAAGAAAAGGGGAGACTGCACGTATGAACTGCTGGACCAAGCCGTTTTTAACTCTCCTAACTCCTAATGCACGGAACAGATTTACTGCTGTCTTCCTCAGCCTGGCAGCTAAGGGTTGCAAATTGATAGCAAAAGGATTTAAACCCCACGATGACTGCAAATCTCAGTGTAACCTCAGCTACAGAGTTTCTACCTGCACCTCCACAATATTTATTAATATTGGGCACCGAAAAAGGGCTGGGTGCTGTGTAATCCAGAACAGAAAGAACCCCCCTGCCTGAGACAGGATCAGATAGACCTGTATATATCTAGGGCAGAGTTCCATGCTGATCCATGTTTTGAAAATCTACCCATTATGTAGGTGCCTAGGTGGGAGCTGAGATCTTTTGAAAATCTGCTCTTTTGTTTATAGCAGGAGTGGCAGTGCTTGCTCTAATTAAAGCCATGTAATGGTTTTAGTTCTAACCACTTTTCCATTGCGTATAACTTCCTGAAACTATTACTTTACAGGCTTATATTCGCCATGCATGGTCATGCATAGATATATAGATGCTTCTTCCATATAGCTTGTTCTCTAAATGACCTATACATCCCCATGGAAAACTACATTACCCATTTAGAAGATAAAGAAAAAAAATCAAGATTACTACTTTTTTTCCTATGTTCTAATAATGATAAATAATAATAATAATATCAGCTTCAGATAAACTGCCTAGTGATTATTGACTGACTGGGGTTTTTCAGCTGTGACTCAGGCCATCCAGTCTTCCAAGCCTGTCATGGCTTTCCAGACAATGGCCTGCGTTGTGGTCCTTATTGGCCGAATAAACATCCCAACGTATGCTGAGTGCGGATGTCCACCCGGTGACGAATGCACTGCAGATACACATGCCATTCTCCCTCTGGTGCACTGGTAGCTTGCTGACAATAGAGTGGAGGAAAAGTGTCCTGTGATGGGTCTTTAATAGCCCAGGACTGCTGACCTCACAGTCTTTATGGGCTGGGCTGGTGTAAATCAGTGTTACTCCATTGACATCAATGAAGCTGGTTTACACCCGCTCTGTAACTGGCCCATGGCTTTTTTGTGTGCTCTCAGGGCTGTTTTACTAGCAAACGCAGCGTTCCATCTGCAGCAGTAAGGGGTCATAGGGACACAGGCATTGCCAGCATGGATCAGACCCAAAGCCCATCTAGTTAAGCGTCCTGTCTCTGACAGTGGCCAACAGCAGAAGCTTCAGAGGAAGGCGTAAGAACCCCACAGTAGCAGATGTGGGATAATCTCCCCCTGCTCATGGTCCCATCCTGGTCTCTGTTAGTCAGAGATCTGCGGAAGCCCAGAAGGATGAGGTTTAATATCCCTCCCTGAATTTGCTGTTATCAATTGCTCTGGATATTCTTGACAGCGGTACCAGAGAATGGGACTCAGCACTCTTGTTTCTATCCCCACCTGCGCTGCTGGCTCTGTTTGACCTGAGCCAAATTGCATTCAGCCACATTTCCGGAAGAGACCCTTCTGCTTTTGGGAGTCTCATTTTCCAGGTGCCCAGATTGAGCCTCTCTGGGACTAATTTTCAGAGACACGAGCACAAACCCACAAAGCCAGCTGAAGTCAACAGAAAATGCAAGCGCTCAGCACCTTGGGGGAAAAAATGATGGCACTAGCATGCAGTTTGCTGCCATCTCACTGCTCACTCTGCAGCTGTGTGCCACCCCTTCGTCTTGTCTATTTAGATTGTAAGCTCGGTGGGGGCGGGGGCCATCTACTGCTCTGTGAGTGTGCAGCACCTAACCCAATGGGCCCTCGGTTGGCCCTTAGGCACGGCTCTAATAAACATGATTAACAACGATAATAATTTGAGCTGGGCCAGTGATCACCTTTGAAAACGTGGCTTTAATGTCTTTCTGCTTCTTCTTTAGCTTCACTGCATCAGCCTTCCCAGCTGCGAAGCAGGGCTAACAATCCCTACAACCTCCCCAGGCTGGATCAGCCGTGATTAGTGTTCATGCAGCATGTTAAACTTTTTACAGTGGGACAGATCCTGACTTTCAGACCTCCAGCTGACAAAGCAAGACTTTGGCTGGAGTCAGGACTTCAGTGTTTGATCCTTAATCTTAAAGTTTCCTATCCCTGATGATGAGAAATTCAGATGATATCCCAAGGTCAGAAGGGACCATTGTGATCATCTAGTCTGACCTCCTGCACAACACAGGCCACAGAACGGCACCAGAATATTTCCTGTTTGAACTAGAGCAGATCTTTTAGAAAAAAAACCAAAACCATCCAATCCTAATGTAAAAATTGCTAGGGATGGCGAATCCACTATAGCCCTTGGTGAGTTGTTCCCAAGATACAAAGGGGTGAATGAATTCAACTCAAGATGCCCTTGTGTGTCTGGTAATTATCTAGGAATCCTCAAATGAGCAGTTTTAAATAACACTGAAGCAGCTGAACATCTTTTACACCTTTAAATACTAGGGGTGAAAATCTTGCACTCAATGCAATCAATGGCCAATCCTCCAGTGACTTCAATGGGGCCTAGATTTCACTGCAGAAGGAGCGGGGGTGTCTTTGAGTTGGTGGGTCTGGGGAGTTTGTAGCATGATTAGCAGTGGGAGAACCCAGCACTCCTTCAAGGACTTGTCCTCCCAGAGGAGACGCTATCCTTGCTGGCTTCTGCAAATACTCGGGCTGACCACACTGGAAGCTATTCAGGGTGAGCCTGCAGCTCATCAGTTATCCCCGGCATAGAGCGCTTGGCAGTGCTGGGCAAATAGTGGGCGCTCAGGTTTTACTGGCATGCCCGCAGAGCAAGAGGTCCGACGACGCTGGGAAGGTGAATGGTTCCTCTGGAAGCCAAAGTGTGAGAGCAGGGCTGGCTCCAGGTTTTCTGCTGCTCCAAGCGGAAAACACAAACAACAACAAAAAAAACACTGTGGCAGCCCAATCGCATCACTCCACTCTTCGGCAGCAATTCAGTGGCGGGTCCTTCGTTCCAAGAGGGACCCGCCGCCAAATTGTCGCTGAAGACCCGGACGTGCCGCCCCGATAGCGGCCAGAAGGCCGCCCCTTGGTATTGGCCGCCCCAAGCACCTGCTTCTTTAGCTGGTGCCTGGAGCTGGCCCTGTGCATGAGATCCTGTCTGGAACATAGTTAACTTGCAGGCTGAGCTGCCAATGGAGGTTGGCAAATTCCCAGGCTGCTCCCAGGTCTTTTCTGTGTGGAGGTTCCCAGCATTTCTCCAGCCAGGTTGGCAGGTCCCTGCTTGCTGATTGGTGTGTGCAAGGGTCACTCCAGCAACTCTGTTAACGGCTCAGAAAATGGAGTAGGCAAAGCTGAGCTGTGCAGAGCTGAGATGGCCTGGGAGCACCTCGTAGCAGGTGTTCAGATAAGTGCTGTGAGGTGAATGAGGTTCATAGGGTTTGAGGCCAGATGGGGCAATTCTGATGATCCAGCCTGATCGCCACTGAATTTCACTCAGCTGCTCCTGGCTGCAGTCCATAGGCCTGGCTGAGCTAGAGCATCCCATCGAAAGAGCTATTCCTCAAATGCCACCACACCAGCTTGTGAAATCTCACCACTGCCCTCAGGGGTCTGTTACCCAGGAGCAGGCAGAGGGATTTTCTTTGTTCATGTGGTTCACTCCACTTCTCTGTGTCCCTGGCTGGAAGATGCCCCCTGTATGGAGCAGGAAGGTGATGGCTACTGCCCATTGACATGAGGTTTCAGGGCTTGAAAGCCAGACACGGCAGGGGAGTAATAGAATCATAGGACTGGAAGGGATCTCAAGAGGTCATCTGGCTCAGTCCCCTGCACTCATGGCAGGACTAAGTATTATAGTCAGCAATCACTGGACCAGAGGTGGAGGAGGGAAAAAGGTATTTCTTAGTCTTAAATTACATCTGCTCTGAGGCTCCTTCTGAAATCCAGAGAGAGAAAGAGACCGCCACTGCGCTAGCTACCTGAGTGTGGAGGTGGCCAGATGGCCATATGACTCCACACTGTTAAAGGCCTAGAGATTTCACGCTCGCCTAGGACAGCACAACCAAGAGAAACAGCCAGTGCTTCATCACAACACGATGGGGGGAACTACATCACATCACGATGGGCTCCATCATTGCCCCCATCAGCCGGCCTGGATTTATTGCATTGTCCAGAGTCCAGGGTTAAGGCGCCCGTTTGTAGCTTTGAAGCATCAGCCATGTAGAGGCTTAGCCGTGGCTTTCCAGGCCCGGGAAGGAGTGATCACAATGTTAAACACGTAGATGATTTATAAAGTGCTACCTGCCAGCGAGAGGTTAACTGCAGTTTTGGCCTCTGCTTAACCCAGATGCTGCTCATAATGGGAGTCAATTCTGCTTCTATTAGGGCTACTTTATGAAGATCTCCTGTGGGCAAGAGAACATGCAAGTGCTGAGTGCACCATGGAAACCAGCGCTTGCAGCGTCTTGCCCTGGTCACTCAGACTTGATTGGGCCAGTTATAGAAACCAAGCACCTTGTCTTCTGCTAAAGCTGTGGGGTTCTCCCCATCTTTTCTTTAAAGTGGATTGATTTTCCTGCAGCCTGGTTGCTGTGGGATGGGATGGGCACATAAGCCAATGGAGCTGTGGGGTCTGGATGCCGCAGTGGTGTGGACTCTATAGCATGGCTTCATAGGCCTATGCTCACAGCTGTTTCTTGTAATCTAATGACTCCAGTCTGGGAACCATATAATCCCCTACCCAGTTAGACCAGCTGGGTTAGGGGAGCGCAGAATGCACTGTGTATACAAGCAAGAAAGCAGCATCCCTTGTGGACTCTGTACCTGGGAAAGGTGTCATGGTCCAAAAGTGACCCAAGTTACCGCAAAGAGACATCCCAATCCATCTACCCTCATCCTAAAATGGCACTAGCTACTCCCCCACAAGGAGGAGGATTTATAGACGTATGAAAGGCTGGAGACAGGAGGATGGAGGGCAGAGGGGAAATGCGGATTTCCCTGGAGGGACTGAGCAGACGAATCTTCAGGACCACTTGGAAGATGGTGAGAGACAATCTGTGCTTCACACCCTGCTTTGCCGATGTTTTGCAGTGCATGCATCCCACTCTTCACACTGCTCTGGAAGAACTCGTGGGAAAGCAGCCAGAGGTGACTCTGAGCATGGTGAGATGACAGTGGCCAAGGGAGTATTGAAGCGGGACCAGGAGGAGCCGGAGAGCATTGGAGATAGCTGGGAATTTAGCCAGGTGGGCTAGAGGAATGCATATGTACCCCACATATGCACTCTCACAAGAAAAGGCCTGGGAGAGGAGCCAGAAGGATTGGTGAAGCTCAAGAGAAGGATCAGGAGGTCCAATATCGAGTCAAGTTCAGGGTCTTGATCCTTATCTTCAAGGTGCTCAATGGCCTGGGTCCAGTGTATATTTAAGATTGTCTACAGCTCCAGCATGAAGTCTGTAGTCAACAATTCTAATCCCCTGTCACAGTGGAACTTTCTACAATAAAGGTAAAACTCGTCTGTGCAGGAGACAGAGCTTTTTGGGGGTTTTTCTGAGACTGGCATGATCTCCCATAGGAACAAAGGACTACCACAAACCTCATCACCCTTCATTGCAAGGGCAAGGTGCACTTCTCTGACCTGCCTTTTCTCACAGGTCCAGAAAGCAGCATGGACATTTATTCAAACAAATACGTAAATAATCCCCTACTAAAATAACAAACTCCATGGCACACACAATCCTCCCCCTGGGAAGGTGATGAGAAAAAGAATGAACCGTATGTTACAGATGTTAATGCACAGCTGGAGCTCAGATACTCCGGTGATGAGGACAGTATAAGAACCTATATAGAATAGAATAGCCCCCAATTCACCACTATTGTCCACAACCCAACCCCTTTCATTATTGTATTATTCAACTAAAGCAGTCACTGCTGTAGGGACAGTTGCATCGTGGGCATGTTGCTAGAGGACTGCTTATATATCAGTACAGATACTACTGCATCTACACAGGCGTGGTGTTGGTAAAACTACACCGGCAGAGGGCTTGTGCCACTTTGGGAACTGGTTGAACTTCACTGGCAAAAGTTGAGGCTTTTGTTGGATGGACTCAAAATTGAGTATGGATGGCACTGGGGTATATATTTCAGATGTCCTATATTTGTGGATCTCTGTTCCACAGCTGAGATGGATGTTTGCCTACGACACCTGTTTCACGAAGGGATAATTCCTTACATAGCTACGGACAGCAGGGTCTCCTGGACTCTTCAGGGGATCAGGGCAGTTATACAGGAGCCAGAGGAGGGTTTGACCCTGTGAACCCTGCACACTCATTGAGGTCAATGGGAACAACTTGCAGAACCGGGCCATAACTAAGCTATTCTAGGTGCTGAGTTCCCATAACTCTCCCTGATTTTGGTGCTCCTCCCTGCGGAATTGTGGTTTATCATTTTACTGGTTTTACTGTAAGCACCAATCTCCATTGGAGCTCCTGCACTTGGCAAGAGACAGTCCATCCCCCAAAGAAGTTATGATGAAACAGACTCTCAGAAGGGATGTGATTTGCCCAAGGTCACGCATTAGGTCGGTGGCAGAGACTGGCCCCGAACCCAGCTCTCCCGAATCCCAGTCCAATGACATGTCCATTCGCCTAGCATGGCCCTCCAGGGCTCACCCCTGATTCAGAACGTAGTGCAGATGACTGAGATTCTTACCACGCCTGAGCCCCGCTTCATCCAGACGATGGTCAGTGATGGGTTCCCAGTCCAAGCGCAGCTGAACACTGCATCTGACCCCAGGTCGACAAGGAGGGACTGCGGTTCTGTTGCCATCCTGGGACCAACTGTGCATAGGAGACAAGCAGAGAAGGTGACTGTGTGGAGAAATAGAGACAGATCCACCGGCCAGCACTATCCCCAGCCTGATCAGTGATGGGCTAAAGGTTCAACCAATCAGAATCTCCTGGGCCAAAAGGGCTCTCAGGATGATGCAGGCCCCTGAGCTTCCATCATCTCCCCCCTCCTTGAAGCATGCTCTGTTTTCACAGACTCATGGAAATGTAGGGCTGTAAAGAATCTCAGGAGGTCCTCAGGTCCAGCCCCCTGTGCAGAAGCAGGACCAAGTAAACCTAGACTGGCATGTGGAACCTGTTCTTAAACACCTCCAATGATGAGGATTCCACAACCTCCCTTGGAAGCCTCTCCCAGAGCTTAACTACAGTTATATATATATATGAAGTTTTCCCTCGTTTCTAACCTAAATCTCCCTTGCTGCCCCTTACTTCTTTTCCTACCTTCAGCAGACCTGAAGAACTATTGATCACTGTCGTCTTTCTAACAGCCCTTCACATAGCTGAAGACTGTTATCAAGTCCCCCCTCAGTCATCTTTTCTTCTGACTAAACATGCCCAGATTTCTTAACCTTTCCCCTTAAGTCAGGTTTTCAAAACCTTTGATCATTTTTCTTGCTCTCTTCTGGACTTTCTCCAATTTATCCACATCTTACTTAAAGTGTGGCTCCCAGAACTGGACCCAATATTCCAGCTGAGGCCTCACCAGTGCTGAGCAGAGGATGACAATTACCCCCCGTGTCTTACATACGACACCCCTGCTAATACACCCCAGAATGATATTAGCCTTTTTTGCAACTGTACCACATTGCTGACCGATATTCAATTTATGATCCACTGTAACCCCCAGATCCTTTCCAGCAGTACGACCACCTAGCTAGTTATTCCTCATTTTGTAGCTGTGCATTTGATTTTTCCTTCCTAAGTGAAGCACGTTGGGGTTGGGGCTGCCTGTCTTTACTGAATTTCATCTTGTTGATTTCAGACCAATTCTCCAATTTGTCAGGGTCGTTTTGAATTCTAATCCTGTTCACTGAAGTGCTTGCACCTTCTCTCAGCTTGGCGTCATCTGCAAATTTTATAAACATACTCTCCACTCCATTAGCCAAGTCATTTATGAAAATATTGAATAGCACCGGACCCAAGACTGATTCCTGTGGGACCTCACTAGATTCATACTGCCAGTTTGACAGCATAACTATTCTTTGAGTACAATCTTTCAACCAGTTTTGTATCCACATTATTGTAATTTCAACTAGTTTGCTTATCAGAATACCATGTGGTACTGTATCAGAAGCTTTACTAAAATGAAGATATATCACGCCTACAGCTTCCCTGCTATTCACTAGGCCAACAACTCTGTCGAAGAATGAAGTTAGGTTAGTTTGGCATGATTTGATCTTGACAAATCCATGTTGGCTATTCCTCATAAACCCCTCAAGGTGATTACAAACTGATGGTTAGTAGTTTTTCTTAGGCTATGTCTACGCTAGAGACCTTAAGCGGCACAGCTGTACTGATGCAGCTGCGCCGCTGCCAGATCTCTCGTGTAGCCTCACTGTGTCAACGGGAGAGAGCTCGCCCATCAACACGATTAAACCATCCCCAAAGAGAAGCATTCCTGCTGACATTGCACTGTGCACACTACTACTTATGCCAGCAAGACCCATGTTGCTCAGGGGTGTGTTTTTCACACCCCTGAGCGATGTAGGTTTTGTCAACATGAGTGGTAGTGCAGACATGGCCTAAGTAGCTTTCCAGGTATCAAAGTTAAGCTGATTGGGCTATAATTCTCTGAGTCTAATTTGTTCCCCTTCTGAAAGACAGGTACTACATCTGCTCTTCTTCAGTCTCCTGGGACATCATGCATCCTCCATGAGTTCTCAAAGATAATTACCAACGGTTCCAAGATTGCTTCAACTAGTTCCTTAGGTACCCTAGGATGAATTTCGCCAGGCCCTGCTGACTTGGATACATCTAACTTGTCTAAATATTCTTTAACCTGTTCTTTCCCTATTTTGGCTTGCGTTCCTTCCTCCCTTGTTAACATTAATTGTGTTGAATATCTGGTCACCATTAACCCTTTTAGCAAAGACTCAAACAAAACAGGCATTAAACACCTCAGCCTTTTTCGTGTCACCAGTTATTAGCTAAGTATTTAGCTTCCCTGCTAAGTAGTCTTTATCTTTCATTTGCTCCCATTATATTTAAAGAACCTCTTCTTATTGCCTTTCATGTCCCTTGCTAGGTGTAACTCATTTTGTGCCGTAGCCTTTCTGATTTTGTCCCCACGTGCTCGTGCTATTCTTTTGTATTCTGCATTAGCAAATTTGTCCATGTTTCCACTTTCTGTAGGATTCCTTTTTGATTATCAGGCCACTAAAGAGTTCCTGATGCAGCCATATTGGCCCCTTTCTATTCTTCCTATTGTTCTTTTGCACTGGCATAGTTTTCTGCTGTGCCTTTAACACTGTCACCTCAAGGAACTCTCCTGAATTTCTTTTTCCCTTGGATTTTCTTCCCATGATTTGCTCAAGTTCACACTGAGCTTTAATCCAGCTCTGAATTGTACAGGTTAGCTGCTCAGCTGTGCCTGAACTCTGCTCGGTGCACCTTTAGAGGAGGATGGGTATAGGTGGATTTCTACCACCTTCCCTCCCCTGATCTTGGGAGCGATCAGCAGCTGCTGTAACTTCCTGCAAGAACAGTCCCTAGAGGCTGTTCAACTGGTCCAGGACTGCAGGAGCACAATCCATTCTAACCATACCCCCTACCCTCCACTATGCTCCCTATACCAAAAGGTGCATCAGCAGATCATGCAAAGTTGGCTATGCCACCCAGTGTTGTATTGTATTGCCTATACGGGCAGCAGCCAACCAGCATGATTAATAAATACATCTCTTTGACAAGCCAGGAGAGTCAGGACTAGAAACCTGGTTCTACAGCCCCAGGAAAAGAGGCCTCTGCCTGTATCCCATGTAACAGTAGCCACTGGGTCCATTAAATTAGAGGTAAGAAAATAATCTTCAGTCAACAATTCAGCTCAGTGTTAACAAAAACCTTAATAGCTAAATCACCAAGGAAGCCCCGTTTTCTCTGACTCCAGGCTGCGATTACCAAGGCCATCTAGCAGATTGGGATTTCCAATTCCCATTATTTTTAGGCAACTTTGAAAGTCCCAGAACTGGTTGCAAAATTAACCAATGTGGGGGTGCGCTTTGGAGCTGATTTTAAGCTGTTCCTCTGGGGCTGGTCTATGTTCCTGAGGGGGAGGGATAGGTCAGTGGTTTGAGCATTGGCCTGCTAAACCCAGGGTTGTAAATTCAATCCTCGAGGGGGCCATTTAGGGATCTGGGGCAGAAATCTGTCTTGCGACTGGTCCTGCTTTGAGCAGGAGGTTGGACTAGATGACCTCCTGAGGTTCCTTCCAACCCTGACTTTCTATGAGTCTATGCAGAAGCAGAGAAGAACTTACAGTAGACATCCACCGTCCTGCTGATGTTGGTACTGCCCAAAGCATTGGTCACCTCACAGGATACTGGCTCAAAGAAGAAGGTGTGGTCCACAATGGTCTCATAGGAGTCACCCGATGCTTCCTTTATAACTTGACCTTTTTTTGCCCATCTGTAGAATAAAAAAATAGCAGGGCTGCCTTATTCTGGCAGATCTCCTAGAGAGACAAGGTGGGTGAGGTCAGAGATCTTCTCTTGGGGAGAGAGACAAGCTTTGGAGCTGCACAGAGCTCTTCCTCAGGTCTCCTGAGCTCTGTGTAGCTAGTAAGTATGTCTCTTGCACCAACAGAAGCTGGTCCAATAAAAGACCTTACTTCACCCACCTTGTCTCTCATATTAGAGACCAACATGGCTATAACAACACTGCAAACAATAATGAAAAACCTCACAAAGTATCAGTTCCTCTACCCCCAGTCACGTCTTCTGATAAATAAGAAGAGCTGACCTTTATAGGCCATTTTTCATGTCACAAGAACCCCAAAGCCAGTACAAGAGCATGCTTCTCTCAGCACTTAAATGCAACTGTCCCAAAGACTGCAGCAGCTGTTGCATTATGCAACAATTTAGGAGAGGAAGGTGTGAAGAATTCGGTATGGAGGGATTTTAGGTAGCAGAATAGGCCATGCTTTCCAGAGGAATGACACCAGGGATGGAACGGGGATTCTAATTTCCTGGGTCAGGATATCAGGGTTAACACACATAAAGGTCCACAGAATCTTGAATGCTCACAAGTGGTCAGGACATTGGTTGTATTTAGGTTTGAACGATTCAATCTTTTATCAGTAAATGTTGGTGAACCTATCATCCACTACATGCACCCAGACCGATGGAGAAATATCCCCATCGATAATAATCGAAATGTACAGACGGGCAAAGTAAGAAACATACTGCGTGAGAACCTATTTGAGTTGGATTTAAGGATATTTACTTTGCATGTTTTCACATGTGACGTTGAAGTTGTGTTTTAATGGCCATAGAGATTTAACTTTTTGAATCTAAACGTCTACTGTTGTTAAATAATTTGTCTGACCCCTCTATCGTCTGACTTCTCATAATTCTCCACAGCTATGAACATTTAAATAGACATAATGAAGAAAGATGCTTAAAGATAAACATTGACATTATCCATTGAAATGATAAACAATGAAAATGGAATTCTGTCAAGCCTAATTGTATTTTACATCGGGGGGGGGCACCCCCGAGACCCCATTGTCCCCTAGCACCAGGCTGGGGTATTGAATCTGGACTGACAGAGAAGGGTAAGCGATCCCAACCTCCATTCCCTGCTGAGACACCAACTCACGTCCTGGGATTTCCCTGGAAGTGTCTCATGCAGTTACTGCTCTGGATAAACCTGTATAGCATGTGAAAGCCAATAGCAGCGACAGACACAATCTGCATCTGACTATCCAAAGGGCTGCTCGTTCAGTGCCTAAGCCAAAACCCACTGAAGTGTGTGGAAAGACTCCGACTGACTGCAACAGTCTTGGGATCGCTCTGCTATTGACAAAGCCAGACTGGATTTGGGTACCACACCTGTAATACCAGTGGGGGCCCACGAGGAGTTTAACCGCCTGGCTGCCGCTAAGCCTTTGCACTTCAGCCACGCCACTGAGTGCCACAGCCCCTACGTTTCCGCCAATGACACCGGGCTGCCAACAGGTGCAATGGAAACCCAGCAGCAACGGATACGGTTAATGGAGAACCCCTCCTCCCAGGCACAGAACAGTCCGAGTCCAACACAGACGTTCAGGAGTTCGCATCCTTAGCTGAGTCTGTGTCTGTTACCAGGACTGCAGGCTGCAGCAGAGGACAATAGCCCTGGCCTCTGCCTGTTCTCAAAGCAATTCCCACAGGCAGGAGTGGCCAGCCCACACCTCCCTCCCCTCTCTGCGTTCACGGGGCTCCCCTGCATTTTCAGCTATGGAGCTGAGGGCCTGTCTGCAGTGGGGATTTTAGCACCAACATGGTTACAACTCCCCTCCCCCTCCAACATAAATGTGCTGCACTGGTGCAAAGCAGGACTTGCACCACTGCGATTTGCCCTGGTTTCAAACCAGTGCTGTGCACCGAGTCCTAAGGTGGACATGTCTGAGCAAGGATGTAGACTGGTGGGTCGGGAGAAAAACTCGGCTCAGTGGCTAGTGACTGAAGACCTTAGCTGTTGGTTGCTTGCTGCTTGTGTCGCACTCTTGCAATACAGAATGCCCTTTTGCAGAAGAACATCCTGTGTTTGGACATGATCATACTCAGCATGTAAGGCACCCTAAGGTTTGAGTAGTTCAGATGTTAAAACATCAGCCTTGCTTTGGGGACCTGGCCTCAGGCCCTGATGAGGTCATCACTGGGATCATGAATTTGAGGATTTCATCCTAGTCCTTAACAAGACATTTTTCTGTATCACAAAACTGCAACACAAGTCATCACTTCTGCTTAAAGGGACTGACCATAACAAGGAGGCTGCAGATCAGGGTTGAGGGGGTGCAGGACAGAAATAGCAGGGGGGGATCCAGGCCAGGATTGAGGTATCTTGGCAGATCCGGGGGACAGGTAGAAAACTTGTTCAGAGCTGCACCTGCTTCCAGGAAGAGCCATTAACCTCTAGCTTTCATCAGCACCACACTGACCCTTCATTCCTTGCCAAAAGGAACGCATCCCTGTCCATCGCCTGCTGTCCCATACTACTGTGCAGCCCACACATTACTGCCTGCCACGCGTGCTGATTGAAACCATTGCTCTGCGTCCCAGCAAACATCTTGGTGCTCTTTTATCGGGGCGGACTCCTCTGGGGAAGTTTTGCAGTGAGAAACACCTTTCACTTGGATGCAAACGGCTTCAAATTTGCAAACACTGAAGAGTCAGCAGTGGAGGAAGCTGCTAACCAATCTCTGGGGGATTGGACCATCTGTACCACTGGCTCCTGCAAAGTCAGCCGTAAGGTTCATGCCTCTGTTAGCTGAACCGACGCTGTGTTAGCTGAACCTTTCTGTCCCCAAAGTTAATTTAAGATAGCAAAGTTTTTAAAGGCACCCAGCACTATGGCATAGAGGCACCAATTAGATTTGTTAGACAAGTGTGTGTGTGTGTGTGTGTGTGTGCAGCAGAATGTGCCTGTTTGTGTGCTTTTGGCATACTGTAATGCACAAACCATCAGGGCCACAGGTGAAGTGAGTTTGGCGGTCTCAGTTTTGTAATCTCTAGTAAATATTTGCCCATATTGCAGCACCACAGCAGAGTTGTCAGTGTGCAGGCATGAGATGCGCCAGCATGTTGCAGAGTAGGACTGGTGGCACTGGAAGAGGTTTGTGCCAGAGCTGGAACAGCAGAGGCTGGTATGCAGGTCAGGAACACGGTGCATTGGCAGAGCTGGGTGGGGGGATGTTTGTGCAATGCCTGCCAATCAATGCGATCAGTCTTCCAATATCAAAAACACTAAAACCCCCCTCCCTTTTTTTAATCAAAGGGAACTTTATCCCTTTAAGGCAGTTGAAATAACATTACACTGAAAAGCCAAGCTGGCATTTGCTATACTGCAACTTGCATTGTCTTTGAGGACAAGCTGTCAACTCAGCTCTTGAATTAAGCTGCTGTTTGCCAAACAATGAACAAGTGTGACCTAATAGGGCACCATCTGGCTACCTGCCACCCGGGGGCTGTTGGGAAAGTGAGTGGGGGAAGGGGTGTCTGAAACTCCAGCGGCTCTTCAGCGGCAGGGAAAGTAATAAACACCCAAAACCAAAAAGTTAAATCAAAGGCAGTGAGAATCCTCCCATGAGTCTCAACTCTCATTATCTCTGGGGGATCCACCTCTCATCCACTCAGACAGGGGATACCATGACCAACCCCACTCTCCTCGAACAGCTGACTGTGCAATCACCTGAGATTCTGCAGTAGCTTCTGTACTAGGAGTCTGAGCTTGGGGCAAGGGCAGCTGATCTTCCCTCCCAAGTCCTCTCCTCTTCCACCTCTCTGCTGCCCCCCCACCACTCCATTCAAGTGCTTCTCTTGGGGGTTGTTGTCTTTGCTTCCTCTCTTTCTTTCTGCCCTCCCAGCCAGGCTGGCCAACGCGTGTCCCTTCTTCCTCGATGGCATTTCTAGCATCTGCATGCCCCTGTCCCCGCAGCTCAGACCCAGACAGCGACATTATAACAACAACGGATCGTACAGCAAGTCGAGGGTGGACGGAGAACCGCACTAGGAGCATCCCCGATATTCCAGCACGTTGGACGGCCTGGCCTGAGTGGGAGTGAAGCGAGAACCTGAGATGAATTTCTGAGTGTTACAGCCCTGGAGGAGCTCCCCTCCAGGATGCTCACCAGGCTGCTGAACCAGACTGAAGTGTTGGGTCCCAGGTGGTCTTGGCTTGCGGGAGCTGGGCAGGCTTTAGGCCCTGTCTGTGGGCCTCCAGGGGCAGACCCTTTGTCTGACACCCCTCCTGGCAGTGGAGACCCCCTAGGCTCTGAAACTAGTGCTGGCTCCCTAGCTGCTGTGGCATGCTCCAGAGTTCCAATGAAGCTGGAGACCCTCTGATTTGCTGTTTCCCTCTTTGGGAGCTTTGTGACAGTGTAGGCGAGTAACACGCACTCTGGGAAGGAATTTCTAAACGCACACACTTTACACACAGAGAAAGCACAAGAGAGATACAGATCTCTGGAAAAATAACAAACACCTGAATGTGAGACTCTGCCTCAGTTTCCTCCCTCTTCCTGAAAGCCCTGTGGATCTTAGTGTCGTCCAGAGTCCTGGCCTCTTGTGCACACCCCCTCCTCTTGCCCAGTCTTTTCTAGTTCTGCTCAAGCACACACAGATGCCCTCTTGCTTATAAGCACAGTTCTGGTCCTGAGTCCCAGTGGCAGACCTCATCCCCCAGCTGTGCTGCAGTCATTTGCACAACCCGCTTAGTTTGGGGAGTAGGGGTGGAGCCAAAAAGAGACATTACCAGTTAATATCCTTCCAGGGAGTCTCCATTGTCCTGAAGAATGGAAAAAGAGGGGAGAGAGGATGATAATATATAATGAATGATGAGATGATGTTGAGAAAGTGGAGAAGAGAAGTTATTTATTTAATATAATAACTAGATACCAAAGGAAAAAAAAAAAATAAAGGTTAAAAAGCAAAAAAAAAAAAAAGGAAGTTCTTCTTCACGCAGAGCACAGTCAACTGTGAAACCCCCCCTGAGAGGAGGAGAAGAGGCTAGGGATAACAATTAAAACAAAAAAGGGGAAAGGAATTGTATGGGTTCATAAGTTTCATAAATGGCCAGGATGGGGTAGAATATGGTCCCCATCCCTGTCCTCTGAGAGATGGATGGAGATGGATGGCAGGAGAGAGATCACTTGATCATTGCCTGTTAGGTTCACTCCCTCAGGGGCACCTGGCATTGGCCACTGTTGGTAGACAGATACTGGGCTAGATGGACCTTTGGTCTGACCCGGTACGGCCTTTCTTATGTTCTTATGTTCTTATGAAGGGGCAAGATTCTTCAATTGCTAATGTCTGTCCCATCCAGGGCCACACATCCTGGGGCCTGACCCTGTCCCCTTAACAGAAGATGTACAATGCAAGGAGGCAGTGAAAGACAACCACAAGAGCATGAATGTACAGAATTCATACAGTCCAGGTGGAATTCACATGTTCACATGGACGGATCCCTGAGCGTCACATTGGGATTGGGTGTATCTTGCACTGGCAGCCCGCTCAGCAGAGAGGGGGTCACGTGACCTTCACTCCTGTGGGGGCTTTTACTGGGTGGGGACCGCAGATGTTTTGGCAGAATTGCTGTAGGAGTGTCCACTGCCCACCCGTGCATGGTTAAGTGAACCTCATTGAACCAGGATGGATGACCTAGGAGGTTTCACACACTGTCTGATGACACAAGCATTTTGAAAGAGTTATTAGCAGTGCACATGTGAGCCTATTTGTATGCACTTACTTGCTCTCTTACCTCATTTATCTTCGTGCCTCTAACAGATGCTGACTGGCCACTTGAGTTTCTCTGCCCTGCTGGGTTAGGGGTTTTTCAAATCAACTTCCCCACTCCCTCCTACACTAATTAATCAAGTGACTTTGCTTTTATTTCTGCGGCTGTGTTTAGGCTGTTAATAAGCAAAGCCCCTCATCTCTTTAGGATGAAATCAGCTCCTTGCTAGATAAGGAAGAAGAATACCAGCCCTTTGCCTTGCTAGAGCTCACCATCTCCCTCAACATCTCAACGTGATGGAGAATCGTTAATTAATTAACACAGGTCACTATTATTTTCAATGCTCTACCGCTGGGGAAACTGCAGCTGGAGAAGACAAGCAGGCGGCTTACCAAAGATCCTACAGCAAGTCGCTGCCAGCGCTGGGACCAGAGCCCACAAGGCCTGACTCCCATTCCCCTATGCTAACCATACTACTACACCTTCACTGGACACCAGCTAGGGAGTCAGGGGAGTCACGGATCAGGCCTCCCTGCCTCTCACCTCTCCAGTTATTGCCCACCTATCTCTTTTCAAAGCCCCTGGAGCACCCCATCCATTCGTGTTGCCCTGACTGCCTTTCCCCTCTCCTGGATTCTCTGCAACCACAGCTTCTGCTTTGTCCACTCCACTGAGCCTGCTCTTACCAAGGTCACTAAAGTCATCCCCAAGGGTCTCTTTTGCCTCCTCATCCTCTATAACATGTTCAGAACAGCCAGTTATTCCATCCTTCCTGAGTCTCTCCCCCCGGGGGTCTACATCTCTATGCTGGGCTGTCTCTCCAGCTGCTCCTCAGGAGTCGCTGTTCCATTGGACACTGGCTATTTTCTGTGTGTTTGGGGGTTTGGGATGGAGGAGACGGGGGAGGAAGGGAAGCTGCATGACCTCGTCTCCACTGAAGCACATTTTGATGGCTAAAGCTGGGGGGAGGTCCTTGAAACCCACCCAGCAGCCTCAGCTCTTTCGGAAAATTTGCCACTTATTTTGGTGCCGGATGGGGGCTGAGCTCCTCTGCAAATCTGCCCTACAGTCTCCTTCTATCCTCTTATACTTTCACGCTGCTTTCCTTCCATTATATACTCCTCCTCCCCACCTTCCCTTCAACGTGGGGAAGGGGGTAACAGTGAAGAGCTGGAAGCCGTACAATGAAAAGCCCAGCTTAATTAATTCCTCTCGGTGCAATTAAGAAGCTGTGAGGGATGAGTGCCTAATTGTGCAGGAAGTCCCATGTTTGATTATTAAGTTAGAAGAAAGCATTTCATGAGGACTAAGTAACTGGCAGGCATGCACGTTTATTGCCAAGCTGCATCCCACCTAAAATGCATGTCTGCAAGCCTAGGAAGAAAGGACCCTTGAATCCACCCAACTATTACATTGTAATTACACTGTAAAGAAAGTGCCAACAGACTCAGTCAGTGAGGGGAGGTGTACTGAGATCTAGCTCTGGCCGAGAAGGGATTAATGGTGACTTGAAGGTTCAAGCAGTTTTCATAGACGAAATCAGATGACATAATTGAGTGCACCTGTGGTGAAATCCTGGCCTCACTGAAGTCAATGGAAGTTCTGGTATCCAGGTCTCCCCATGAATACTACGAACAGCTCTGCATGGGAAGAGAGAGCTCAGAGTCCACTTTGCACAAGACTGTGCACTCAGCCCCTTACTTGCTTCTGTGCCCGACCACTTCCTCAGGTGCCAACCAATGACACGCCCCCTCCCACATTGCATTATCCAAGTCCCAAGTCTTAAAATCAGATTGCACTGGTAGAGTAGAAAAACAGACATAAAGCTACAAGATGCATGGCATTTAAAGACAGACACACTGTAGACTCCCCTGCTATAAATACAACAAGGAGGGCAACAAGCTTGAGTTACAGGATACTGACACTACTGGGGTATGGCTGAAGAAGTCCTTTCAGTGGGCCACAGCTCAAGGACCACCATACAGCTCAGGGTCCCAGAAAGAGATGTCACATGTCCCAAACTGGTTTTCCTCTTAGCCAAAGTTCCTCCACCCCCCAGTGATCTGTGTGTGGGGACCCTTACCCATGCTGAGCCTCAGGGAGGTCAGTGTGGCTGAGGAATCTATCTATCGATCAATCACTTTTATACTGCTGCCCATCACTGCAGCATCTGAGTACCTTTCATGTAAAATCAATAGCAACAGTCCCTAGTTGACTGCCTATCTATATTGGCTTGCAGGATTGAGGCGTTAGTCACCACCCATACCTCAGTTCTCGCTGACTCGCATTCTTTTCCTTCCCCCAAAACACATACAACCCTAAGGTTATCATCTCTTTAAGTGCCCTCTTCCCTGGCATAAATGTTCTTGGACTCGGCTATGGCTACACTTGCACTTCAAAGCGCTGCCGCCGCAGCGCTTTGAAGCGCTAAGTGTAGTCAAAGCGCCAGCGCTGGGAGAGAGCTCTCTCAGCGCTGTCCGTACTCCACCTCCCTGTGGAGAATAACGTACAGCGCTGGGAGCTGCGCTGGGACTTGGCCACACTGGCGCTTTGCAGCGCCGCAATTTGCAGCGCTGCAGAGGGTGTGTTTTCACACCCTGCTGCAGCGCTGCAAATTTGCAAGTGTAGCCATCTGGCCTTTGTCGGCACATCCTCCCCAACTCTGTTACACCAGATCTGTGCATATATTTCATGTTGCTTACTCATTTCCTGGTGTGGTCCTGAAGCTACACGAGAGCTTATTCAGACAGAGCATTTCTGACCCAGATGTAAACAGGGAATTCTCACAAGCATGGTGGTTCTTGAGACCAAGTAAGTCCAGACAAATTCAGATAAGAATTTGATCTATAGGACACTTGCCTGAACAAAAGTGAGGTTTTTCCAACTCTGATCTTCTGCTCCCACATTCATTTTGGGCTCCTCGTGTCACCAATACAACTCTATTACCTGTAACTCTTCTGCATGCTTAGCAGTGACTCTTGTGGAGCTGTCAGAATAACTCTTCACTTGTCTGCTGGATGCCGTCTCTTTCTTGATATAATTACTGGTTCATCATTGTCCATAAAGGAGAACATCTGCTGGCACTCCCACTGCAGCTGTCTTCTGAGGGCTTTTCTTCCTCCAGCAACTGCTCCAGGAGAGGCTGGTATATATTTGTGATGTTTTCCCTGATTGTAATTCACCAAGGCTTTGTGTAGCTCTCTCTGTTCAGTTGACATAAGTCCTCATTTCCCCATCATTTATCCTGTTGTTCAAAACCCCAAATCCTCACCACAGCAGAAATCACCCACACCCACCCACCAACTCACAATACCAGTATTGGCAACCTGGAAATATTTTGTAGTTTTGCCTTAAATACTTCTGTTCTATTCAGGTACCTTTAGGGCTCTTGTCACCAGACCAGCTCACAACCATTAATGGATTTTTAACCAGATGAAATTCAATGTTGATAAATGCAAAGTAATGCCCATTGGAAAACATAATCCCAACTATACATACAAAATGAGGGGGGGGTCTCAACTGGCTGTTACCACTCCATAAGGAGATCTTGGAGTCATTGTGGATAGTTCTCTGAAAACATCCACTGAATGTGCAGTGGCAGTCAAAAAAATGAACAGAATGTTGGGAATCATTAGCAAAGGGATAGATAAGATAGAAAATATCAGATTGCCTCTATATAAATCCATGGCACGCCCACCTCTTGAATACTGTGTGCAGATGTGGTCGCCCCATCTTAAAAAAAAAGATATAGTGGAATTAGAAAAAGTAGAGAAAAGGGAAAAAAATGATTAGGGGTATGGAATGGCTTCCATATGAGGAGAGATTAATAAGAGTTGGACTTTTCAGCTTGGAAAAGAGATGACTAACGGGGGCTATGATAGAGGTCTATAAAATGATGACTGGTGTGGAGAAAGTAAATAAGGAAGTGTTATTTACTCCTCATAACACAAGAATTAGGGGTCACCAAATAAAAATTAATAGGCAGCAGGTTTAAAACAAACAAAAGGAAGTGTTTTTTTCACACCACACACAGCCAACCTGTGGAACTCTTTGCCAGAGGATGTTGTGAAGGCCAAGACTATAACTGGGTTCAAAAAAGAACTAGAGAAGTTCCTTGAGAATAGGTCCGTCAATGGCTATTAGCCTCGATGGGCAGGGATGCAAAACCATGCTCTGAAGTGTCCCTAGCCTTTGTTTGCCAGAAGCTGGGAATGGGCAACAGGAGACTGATCATTTGATTTCCTGTTCTGTTCATTCTCTCTGAAGCACCTGGTGTTGGCCACTGTCAGAAGACAAGATACTCTGCTAGATGGACCATTGGTCTGACCCAGTATGGCCATTCTTATGTTCTGATGTCACCTCTGCGAGGGAGTGAAATATTATCCTGATTTAATAGGTGCAGACTGAGGCACTGGGTAAATTAAGTCATAAGACTTAATTTGCAATGGGATATGGAAGCTAAATGGATAAAGTTGGGTAAAGACCAGGCAGATATTTGCATATTGGAGGGGTCTGCATGTGTGAGGTGTGAATGAATTTGGTGAGCTCCACATTACAAAGGAAGAGACCCAGCCTCGTAGCCCCAGACATGATGAGAGGTGTTAGGGAGTGCCGCTGCTAGCTAGGAATCCAACAGGACCATAAAGCTACACACTATCTTCTCAGGCAGGCAGGCAACCTTCTAAAATGGTGCAGATGCTGCTCCAGCCCATTGCTTGAATGCTTCTCGGTGCCTAGGCTTGCAGGTTATGGGCATGGACAGTTCACGTGACTCACCAGTGGTTCAACCTTTGGCAGTGCTCTGGGCAGTATGCTAGTGTTATCCACACACCTCCTGGGTGTGGGGCTCTGTCCCATCCAGTGGCACTAAGACCACTTAGAGCAGTGGCTCTCAAACTTTTTTACTGGTGACCCCTTTGACATAACAAGTCTCTGAGTGCGACCCCCCTTATGAATTAAAAACACTTTTTTATATATTTAACACCATTATAAATACTGGAGGCAAAGCTGGGTTTAGGGTGGAGGCTGACAGCTCGCGACCCCCCCTGAAATAACCTCGTGACCCCCTGAGGGGTCCCGACCCCAGTTTGAGAACCCCTGACTTAGAGAGAGACTAATGAACCTGCTACAGCCTTAGGTAACAGCCATGTGGCTTTTAGCTTATGCAGTAGAGGCTCATGCACTAAGCTCCAGAGGCCCCAGGCTTGATCCCACCTGCTGATGACTAGGGACTGTCAATGTTACACTACCTTTGGGGCATCTCTGCAGGCCACATACAGATATATGTGCTCTACAAAATGGCATCTTCCATACAGCGTGATCTCCAATGTATAGCGTTCAGGGGCCGGATAGAATCGTCTCACAGCTTGGCTCCAACCCACAGGCACCAGCTGGACCACCCTTTAATAGAGTAATTTTATAATCTACCACTGAAATGCAGCCTCCTCTGGGGTGTAACCAAGCTGCTCCTGAACAGCAACAGAAACACAGGATGAGAGGCATATCTAATCTTGCATCTGACGAAGTGGGTATTCACCCACGAAAGCTCATGCTGCAAAATGTCTGTTAGTCTATAAGGTGCCACAGGATTCTTTGCTGCTTTTACAGATCCAGACTAACACGGCTACCCCTCTGATACTTAATATCTAATAGAAACTGCAGAGGCTGGCAGAAAATGATACTTCAAGATGGAGTTTGTCCAGGACACCAGAGTTCATACCCCATCACCTGGGAAAAATAAAATGGGTCTCTAGTGCACACAAGAAGTATGGATCTTAGTTTGATGAGAAGAAAAAAAACACAAGGGATGGCCCCTCCCATAACCCATCTATCCTGCTAGGGCCCCCAAACATCCACTACTGAATCACCAATCTGTTACTTTAGACCGGCTTCCCCCATCCAGTTACTGGAGCCTGTCTGTCCTTGCTAAGCTTGGCTGTCTAGCTGGCCCACAGCACAAGGAGGTTCAGCAGGAGGCTATGTACACGGTTATTTTACATTGTTGTGAATAATGGTTTATTTATATCTAGTTTTGAAGCTACAAGACTAAGAGCCAAATCCCAAATCCTGAGAACTCAAGAGACACAAAGTCTGTGAGCAATGTATTTCCATCATGAAAAGCAAGAAGCTGGGGTGTGATATGATGCAGGGCCTCTCTGTTGAGTGATCTCCCAGGGGTCGTATGGCTGACAGGTTGGACTAGACTCTGGATAGTGCTACAGCAGGGCAGAAATTGTTACAAAAATATGGCCACCATTCCATTCAAGATGGAAAATTTCAGCAGGGTCAGGGCTGCCCGGGGGGGGAGGGGGAGGAGGCAAGTGGGGCAATTTGCCCCGGGACCTTGCAGGGGCCCCCACGAGAATATAGTATTCTATAGTATTGCAACTTTTTTAATGGAAGGGGCTCCCAAAATTGCTTTGCCCCGGGCCCCCTGAATCCTCTGGGCAGCCCTGAGCTGGGTATTCAAGAAGCCCTATCTCATAGCCCCATCTCGTGGTGGGGTTTCAGGTGGGTAAGGGCCAGAATGCACTGATGGAGGTGAGAGAGATTACACGAGTCTGATCCACACATAAAACTAGAGAGATAAGAGTGCCTCTGAAGAGCACAGAGCCCTGTTGCTACTGCACCTGGGATATTGCTCAGTTTCAGAAGGATGTAGAAAAATGAGCAGCCGAAATGACACACAGATTAGAGGCTAAATCATATGAGGAGAGACTAAGGGAAGTAAATTTATATAGTCTAGAAAAGACCCTGGGGAACACAATCACAATCTATAAATACCTTCAGTGTAAAACTATAAATGAAAGGAGGGAATGGTCCATAATCTCAGAAGATGGTAGGACAAGGAGTATTGGCCTGATGCCAAGGGAGGAAATATTGAAGCTGGCTAGATATTAGGCAGAAGTTCTTAACCGCAAAAGCAATTGTGACAGTGGAATAGACTCCCAAGGGAGACGGCCGAGGCACCATTGCTGCAGACGTTCACTAGCAGGTTAGAGGAGATGCTGGCATGAATGATGGAAGGAGATAGTCTTGCAGAAAACAGGGAGTTGGGTTGGAGGGCTCAGACAACTTTTTCTGACCCAGATTAGGTAGGTAGGCAGGGGAAAGGAAAGACCTGAAGTTACAGATTGGTTCTCTCTTCTGCTCTGGAGGATGTAACCAGCAGCAGCACTTGAGGGATAAGGGGGAAAGAATTTGCCCTCAGCCAAAATATTTCTGAAGAGGGAACAAGTGATCAAAAATCAGATGAGGCACATGCAAGTATAGTTCCATATAAGGCTTCAAGACTGGAGGCCTTTCTGGACGATGCTTTAGTCAAACACAAGTTATTGGGCTCAATACAGGGGTAAGTGGGTGAAATGCTCTGGTCTGTGGTTTGCTGGAGGACAGACTAGATGATCTCATGGCCTTTTTGAATCTGTCGGTATTCACTGATGTGAGGGACTATAAGGGCTTTGCAAAGAACTAAATCAGTTCCCAAGAGGTGGCTGACTCACCTGAGTAGCATCCTCACCTCAGGAAATCTGTTCATGCAAAGCACACTGAATAAAGGTGAGGAAGGGAGCAGGTTTGGTAAACACAAAGGACCTCTGAGCAAAACTTGAACTAAACCCAAACATCATCTCAGCCATACTTTGTTATGTTTTATCATTTATAATAGTTAATAAAAGGTGAATAAATCACTGATAGGTGTTATAAGCATGTTACAGGCATGACTAGTCTGTGTCAGAGACGACTATGAGCACATCAGTAGAAGGTGGTATAGGTGGCTATGAGCCATGGGTATAAACAACCTGTTGGACCTTTTAATAATCTATAGCAGCTGACTAACCATTTATTAACATATACTAATAATGTATTAATAATTTATAAACTATTTATATATGGAACCTTAATAGAAAGTGTGACTAATTTTTTAGGAAATTCAAAACAATTTGACCAACTTTTTCACGCACTTTTACACACCAGGATTCTGGGTTTGCAGACCCAGAGGTTTTGAACATGCCTCTGAAGCAGACCTGAACTCTAGATTTTTCATAGATCATCTGTTACTAATAATATGCCATTCAGGAGCAGGACTGGGCATGGAAGGATATGGACAATCTCTGAAAAACAGGCTGTATCTGGAAGGTGGAAACACGGGCAGAGCTAAATGAACAGAATGTATTTCTGTGTCATGATGCAAAACGTGATACCAGCTAATGTTCACACATTTTGGGAGCAGTGATTAATTTAGCATTAGTTTTCACATTTCCTTCCAAATTCACAGTCATTTCCATGACGTTTTCCAAGTTCCCGAGAACATTTCATAAAACCGCACACAAATTTTGCCTTTTTGTTAAGAGACAATCGAGAGTCCAACAAACAGAAATTGATTTTAGTGGGCTTTGGGTTAGGTCCTGTGTAAATGTATGCCTCACTTCCATACTTGCCAATGAAAGCTTTTTGCTGTTGCAAAAAAGGGGTCATTAGGTAAGATGACAGGGTGGTTTTAACCTGAGTGAAAGAAACCCACCTCTCATCTCTGGTGAAAATGGCCAAGGCCAGGGTGGGAAGAATAGCCTAGTGGGTCAATTAAGTCATTTGCTCAGGGTCCCGCAGAAAGTCTCCAATTGAACTCAATCCACTAGATGTGCATTCTCCCCCCGACACACACACACTCCAGGCTGAATTTCATTTTGTTATTTTCCTGCCCACACTTCTAACCTCTCTCAACCCCTCTGCAGTTATTTTCTCTGTCCTCCCTGTGGCATGTGGCATCTCCCAATTCAGTATCTTCTGCAAATTTAATTGGCCCGCATGATGGAGGAAAACAAGTTCCAACCAGGAAACAGATTTTCGGTTCCAAGCTTCAAAGGGGTTATTACAGACAGCAAGGAGAAAACAATGATTAAAAAAATATGAAAAATACCTTTGCTGGGTCCTTTTAAGTATTAAACACTTATAAATAAGGAGAAAAAAGAACTACAAGCAGATATTCTCCAGAGAAGCAGCATTTTTCTGGGTGAACTGATTACTTTCCAGCTAAAAGTGCAAGCAAACAACGCCCCCACTCCCCCCATTCTGGGAGATGTTTTCTTGTGAATAAAGGCTTTTTAAAACATGTCATTTCTGTTTCTGCAGCCGGGCCTGATATTTAAAGGGAATGTAACACGGAGCATGACATCCCAAAGGACTGAACTCCTGGCTCACAGGAAGAGCACATTCCAAATCCAGCATCAGGAGTCTTTGCTTTCTTCTGTGTGTTTTAATGCTAAGATCCTAGGAGACTCAAGAGGTCTGCATGCACAGAACCGGCATAGCCCAGGTAGAAGCAATGCCAGTGTGCCTCAAGCCTAGGATGACAAGATGTCCCTATTTTATAGGGACACTCACGATATTTGGGGCTTTGTCTTATTACCCCCTACCCCCATTCTGGTTTTTCACACTTGCTCTCTGTTCACCCTGGAAGGTCTACTTGTAAGGAGAGGCGTGTGATCTCCATGACCCAATGAGCCCTCGGCCTCTCTGGCAACAAAGGGAGAAATCAACATGATTACAGTGGTGGTTTTCTTTACTGTGGGCACTGGCCTGGACCGAGAGCCAACAAACAACTTCACAGTGGCCCCCAAACAGCTGCTGAAAGGTGCCAGTGTTTGGCTAGGACCAACCTGAGCAGGAATCAAACTGGTGTGCTAATGGCAAGGATGTGCCATGAACAATTGCCCCGAGTACAGCTGCAAGAAATCCCAGAGCAGGTGCTTAGCAGAGACATCTGTGCAGAAGTTAAAAATGCACATGGTGAAAGGGTGGGATGGAATCCAGGATTTTCTCCTCCCAAAACACATGTGTACTCCAGCATGCCAGGCCTTGCCCTCTACTAGTATAGAACAGCGAGACAAACACAAGAGACAAGAAGGATGTGGAAAAATTGGAGAGAGTCCAGCGGAGGGCAACAAAAATGATTAGGGGGCTGGAGCACATGACTTATGAGGAGAGACTGAGGGAACTGGGATTGTTTAGCCTGCAGAAGAGAAGAATGAGGGGGGATTTGATAGCTGCTTTCAACTACCTGAAAGGAGGTTCCAAAGAGGATGGATCTAGACTATTCTCAGTGGTAGCAGATGCCAGAACAAAGAGTAATGGTCTCAAGTTGCAGTGGGGGAGGTTTAGGCTGGATATGAAAGTTTAGGAAAAACTTTTTCACTAGGAGAGTGGTGAAGCACTGGAATGGGTTACCCAGGGAGATGGTGGAATCTCCTTCCTTAGAGGTTTTTAAGGTCAGGCTTGACAAAGCTCTGGCTGGGATGATTTAGTTGGTGTTGGTCCTGCTTTGAGCAGGGGGTTGGACTAGATGACCTCCTGAGGTCCCTTCCAACCCTGATATTCTATGATTCTATGATTCCACTGCATTGTGTGCTACGTTGTCTGTCTCGCCAGTACTGAGCTCAAGGCTGAATTCTGAGTTATATACAGAAGGCTGTCAGACCTTGCATCCATCACAAGGTGGCAGCACTTTGACCGTCCCTGGTGATAACTACACCACTACGTCACGAATGCTGGGGAACCTGCTAAAAGATGGGTAGGGGAGCAATGAGGTTTTTGGACTGGTGAGTCTTGGAGGCAGGGCTAGCTCTGACCCTCGCATTCCTCATTGGAAGGGCCAGGGGAGAGGGTGAAGCTGGGGAATGTTTCCTGCACACGGCCGTCTTTGCCTGCTCCAGTGGCTGGGCTGGGAGCGCACAGGCTGCACGGGGTTCTCCTGAGCTGGGGAGTGGACTGGTGCCTTCCCCTCTGATCTCCCAGGACCCACTTCTGAGGTCTCCCATGTGGCTCCTCTTTGCTTCTGGGCACCCCACAGCCCCACCCAACCCAAAGATCAGGAGCCCACCCCCACCATGATGAGGCCTGTTTTAGGGATTCAGCGAGTGCTGATGATGGGGCTGGGGCTGGGGCCGGGGCTGGGGCTGGGGCCAGGCAGAGGCCACACAGCGCCCCATGGATCCAGGTACCCTATGCAAAGCATCCTCCCCTCCATCACCAGTGCATGCAGGAATCAGCTGGCTGCTGCCGTCTCTTAGCTGGGGGCCAAGCTGCTTCAGTGGAGTTTATACCCTATCCAGTGGCATCTTCCCGTTGCTACCCAAACTTTTTATCTTTTCCCCTCATATGTAGAGCAAAACCTGTAGGGCCAGACCCTCAGCAGGGATACATGAGCACAGATCTACTGATGTCAATGGAACGACACAGATTTACCCTAGCTGGCCCTGGCGTTTTTCAGTTTAAGTGACTTTCATTTCAGACTCAGGAAAACAACAAGGAAAAAAGTACAAATACAATGTCTCTATCACACCCCTTCTCCCCCATCATTCTGCCCCTGAGACACAAACTGGCAGCCCTTCCGTGTAGCAGGGAGGAAGACAGCGCACAGAAACAGAACGGTGTCTCTCCTTCCCGTCACATAGCTACATACTCCACAGACCTGGGGCCTGGCTCTTCTCTCACCTACATCAGTTTGGCCCCCGTGTAAACCTACTGAGTTAAATGGAGTCATGCTGGATTTACACCAGTGCCAGTGAGAGGAGACTCAGGCCCCCTAAGCTTCACATGAATCAGCATCCTACCAGCAAAAGACTGCATCAATCTTTACCAATCCCAGAGTGGGGCAGGCCCTTACTATTGAAAAAGTCTAAACAAATGTTGCTGAGACAGAAAAAAAATGAAGCATTTACTCTGAGCTGTGGAAGATAGATTGATTGATTTGCATCGTCACAGACAGATAGCTAGCACCTCTTTCATGCTCCAGATGCCTTTGGCATAAGCTATACATACAATCACATTACAAAAGAGTTAAACAAGACCATTTTGTTCCTCCTAGCTACTCCAGCGTTAACATCTGCTCCCCTCTGGTGAGCCCTCAGGGCTGGAATGGCCTAGAACTGCTTCCAAACAGGGGGAGTTATACAGCAATTTGAGTCCACTGTTTCAAGTCAGCAATGCAATGTCCATTAAAGTGCTGCCATTCAGAACCCGTGACCCCAATCCCTCAGGAAAGCTCTGTTTACATTGACCGAAGTCTGTCTGGCCTAAACTTATTTGTGTGTATCAACAATCTTTAAATTTTTCATTGTTGCATCCATTATTCAGCACCATAGATTTTAGTCAGATGTTTGTGTTTAGCTTGGGAAGCCACGATCAATACGCCTGGCAGCTCTGTCTGCTAGACTGAGCAGTTGAGATCACACGGCATGGGCATATCACCACATGTCACTAGAGCTGGGTGTTTTCCCATCTCGAATCAGGATCAAAAGTCAGAATCTCAAAAATTGGCATGAACTGAAAATCCAAAACCAATTTCAGTTGGGTCAATCAAACATTTCCTTTGGATTACTTCAAAGCATTTCTTTACAATTTTGACCTTATTTATCTATTTATTTCAAGGCAGGTGGTAGGTCTGGGGCTCCGTGGGTGACTCTTACCATGGTCCAGCTTCTGGTCTGGCCAGGGGGTGGTGCTTAGGAGGAAGAGGGGGAGCAGGGGGCGAGGCCCCAGAAAAGAGGAAGGGCAGGACCACAGAGGAGGGCGGGGCTCCTGCATGGGTCCTGCTTTTGCCTTTTGAAAAGGTGATCACCCTAAACCTCCTCTGCATCACAACCATTCCCTGAATATTTGTGAGACTAAAAACCTGCATGAACATTCACAGGCAAGTGAACAAAAAGGGCCATGACCAGGTTTGCAAGTCAAATTTAGTGAACATGTTTGTAAATACATCCCTCTCTCTCTCTATCTCCCACACAGGGGCGGCTCTAGGAATTCTGCCACCCCAAGCAGGGCGGCGCGCCGCGGGGCGCGCTCTGGCGGTCGCCGGTCCCGCAGCTCCGGGGGACCTCTTGCAGACGTGCCTGCGGAGGGTCCGCTGGTCCCGCGGCTCCGGTGGACCTCCCGCAGGCATGCCTGCGGATGCTCCACCGGAGCTGCGGGACCAGCGGACCCTCCGCAGTCATGCCTGCGGGAGGTCCGCCGGAGCCGCCTGCCGCCCTCCCGGAAAAATGCCGCCCCAAGCTCACGCTTGGCGTGCTGGGGTCTGGAGCCAGCCCTGCTCCCACAGAATACAAAAGCAGGCCAGATACCTGAAGATGCTAATTATTATTATTATTAGGTTATTCTATATATTGCAAGGATATGACGGGGTTTTTAGTAATTCTCTGTGCCTGGCAACTTCTCACTGATGCAACTCCCATTATTTCCAAGTATCCGAAGTCATGCTAAGCCATTCCCTTTTCCTCTGCTTTAAACCTACAAGCTTCTGAATCACCTCTTAATTTCTTGGCATTTGGGAGCTCATCCTGGATAACTCAAAACCAAATACTTTAATACTCTGGCTTTATTTTAAAAAAAATCTTGGAAAGTTTTTTTTTTTCCAGGACACTTCTTCAGCAGGCTCTGTTTTCTGTTCCCTACCTGTACCACCGAAGCTCGGCTTCTGTCCAACTTCATCCCAGCTCCCCCCTCCAGTCAGCGATCCCTTAACGAAAATGAGTTCTAATTGGTACAGTTTTGTAATTGCTCCTTCCAGAGGCGCCCGCTTCATCAACTACTAGCTGGCAATTGCATCAATTATATTGATTTCAGTTTGTTGTCATCAATACTGCACCGCAGATAAATGCAAAACTAGTCCAGGCCTGTCTCTCTGATCGGCTGACATTGCTTAAGCAGGAGCTAAAGTCACTTCAAAGCTGTCTCCTTGTTCAGGCCTCAAAGGTTACTTTTGGAGTTTGAGGCTGGGCAGACTAGACAATAATTGATCAATGTACAATTTCTGAAACCAAAATAAAGGGCAGTTCGCACTCATGCAAGCATATAAAGACTAAAATTACCTGATCTGAAGCTCATAGATTTTAAGGCCACAGAACCTCGTGCACCCACTGTTGCAATAGACCCCTAACCTCTGGCTGAGTTACTGAAAGACTCAAATCATGGTTTAAAGACTTCAAGCTACCGAGAATCCATCATTTACTCTACTTCAAACCAGCAAGTGACCTGTGCCCCACACTGCAAAGGAAGGTGAAAACCCCACTGGGTCTCTGCCAATCTGACCAGGGGGAAAACTCCTTCCTGACCTCAAATATGGCGATCAGTTAGATCCTGAGCATGTGGGCAAGACCCACCAGGCAGACACCTGGGAAAGAATTCTCTGTAATAACTCCCCATCTAGTGTCCCATCTCTGGCCATTGGAGATATCGGCTAATAGCAGTTGTGGATGGGCCATATGCCATTGTAGGCAACCTCATCATACCACCCCCTCCATGAATTTATCAAGCTCAGTCTTAAAGCAAATGGAAGTCAGTGGAAAATCTGCTAATCTGGAGACAGTGAGCACTTATCGTCCCATGAAGTGACTCGCCTCAGTAAGGATCACAGCAGGCAACTGGGTGTCAGGATTCTGGGTTCAAGTCCCACTTCTGTCCTGTCTCACTTTGGGTGAAATTCACCCCTGTGCAAAGGCAGGGCTACCTGGGCCTCTGCATGAGGGTGAATTCACCCCACTGAACGTCTCCCTGCTTCAGTGCAGTCCTCTGTAAAATGGGGCAATAGCACTTCCCAGCTTGAACAACTAATGCGTGTGAGGCACTGAAGTCATTGGGTGAGAGGGGACATTAGTAGAGTTAGTTACTGGGGCAGTGCCTGTGGCTTGCATTGTGCAGCAAGCTGTGTACACACACACACACACACACACACTGCCCACATACTCTATAGGTACAACCGTTGTGGTAAAGAGTGGGCATGAGAGCTCTAACGCCTCACGCTCCTGCTATGGAGCTGATTCCTCCACGAGTTACCACCAGCCTTTTACCGTGTGGCTGGGTGATGGCTGCTAGCTTGGCCAACCCAGCAAGGCTTGAACCAGAGACCTCCCAAGCTAAACGCATACACTGCCACAGCTTGAGCTAGACCTCCGAGGCTAGGGAGCTGGAACAACTCACAGCTTCTGTGGATCGGGTGCAGAATGGCACCTGTACCACACACGCACCAGTAGGCTGCACACTCCCTCTAGAGAAAGGAAGCTCATCCTGAGCCTTTGAAGCCTCTAGATGTTCCAGTCCTGGATGAGCCCCCACATACATCACAGCCTCCTTTTTTGGCCAACACACCCAAGACAGACATCCCGCTAGAATGGCCATTCTGATTAAGCATTTTCCAGCTAAGTGGAACGCGCTGTGATTTGTAATTAACAATACAAAATAAAACAGTGGCTTGCTGTATAAATTGTGTTTACTCAGAAGGATGGAAAACGAATAAATATTTTGTTGGCCACATTTTAATTGCTTAATGAAAGTACAGAGAACATCCCGTTCTCTGGCCGCTGATTGCTACAAATTGAGTGTAGAATGCATTTGTTGATTTATTACCAGCAATAATTTCAATGACTAGCATTGTGATGTGAAAGTCCTTCCTCCCCGGATGAAGAGGTGAGCGCTTCATCTAAATGTAATAACTCTCAGCCATCAGCAAGACTTAAACATGGGACATTCTCTACCACAGTATAGCCCTCTGCTACTACAGCTGAAAGATGACCAGAGATATAAAGAGATGTCAGCACTGTGCTGTACAATGCTTAGGCATCCTGCCACCTGTTGGAATTCACAGCCCGAGGTAGGCACCCGTGCTCCCAGTGCATTGCATGGGGAGAGTTAGGTACCTAAGCAAGGGATCTTCAGACACCAACAAGCCGAGCAGGGAGCCCCCTATGCTAACCAGGAATGACATTCAAAGGAAAGGGGTGGGACTTAGCGTTCAGATCCACAAGGTTCATGGGCTCCTAACTCCCACTGATCTAGGCCTTTGGCCAGAGGGAGAAATACTTTTGTGGATCTAGCTCTAACTCTTTACACCAACAGTAACAGTAAGCTATTATCCTCTATGTGGAGTAGTCAGTAGAGGGAGACATGACACACACACACACTTTACAAGCACTGCTTCTAAAACACCCAGACTTGCTAGAGTGACTGGTTCTAATCCATGTGGAAGAGTTCAAACTTGAAGCCTTCCCAGGGTCCCCCAAGGATCATGCAGTTTATATCACTGTAGTCTTTCATTTTTGGCCTTAGAAACCTCACAGTGCAAGAAATGGTGACAGTCTGGGTTTGAACCAATCCCACCCCAGAAGCTCAGCTCTTTGAAGCAAAGGCATATAATTATTAGTCATTCACAGCAGAGATGCTGATAACTTTCTAGGGATAACAACCTGAACCACAGAGTATCAGCAGGGTTTGGAACCCAGCAGCAAAAGCACTGACCTCTCTCATGAGAACCGAAGGAGCAACTCCATTAGCAGGTAGCAGTATTAGGCAGTTATCCTCTGTGTGGACTAGACACTAGAGCGGGACCTAACACACACATTACAAGAGTGTTACACTGAGCACTGCAGGGCAAGACCTTGGTCTGTTATTAGCTGCAATGAGAGGTGATCAGTTACTGGGAACTGAGCATTGAATCTACAATAACAATAGTAATCACCCAAATACCCTGAGAGAACCTGCTTCAATACAGAAATAAATACCCCTCTGACTGCACAATGCCAGCTGTTACCTGCCACCCCACACTGAAACCCATACAGGGTATCCTCAAACAACTACAACCCATGCTTGATTGGGACCCCATCTTGAAAGAAATTATCCCTGAACCTCTTCTTCCGTCCTTCAAACAACCTCCTCTCCAAGCCCATCATCAGAAACAAGCTCCCCACAGACCAGGACACACCAACTCAAAATAGCACCAGAGCCTTCCAGACCAACAGATGAAAAACCTGCAGATGTATCTCCACTGGTGTAATGATCAACACCCCCCACAACACACCTTTCAAGATCCCTGGGTCCTACACATGCCTATCACAACATGTGGTGTACCTCATCCAGTGCACTAAATGCCCCAATAGCAACGATGTGAGTGAAACTAGTCAATCACTGCACTCTCTGATGAACTCATGCAGGAAAATGATAAAATACAAAAACACCAAGTCACCTGTGGGCGAACACTTTTCACAAAGCGATCGCTCTCCATCTGACACCACAGTCCTCATCCTCAAAGGAAACCAGCACAACACTTTCAAAAGATAAGCCTGGTGCTTAAATTCATTACTCTGCTAGACACTAAAAATCACAGACTGAACAAGACACTGGATTGATGGCTTATTTTGCAACAATCTGTAACACAGTGGGTCTCAATCAGGGGTATATGTACCTCTGGGGGCATGCAGAGGTCTTCCAGGCCGGTACGTCAACTCATCTAGATATTTCCTTAGTTTTACAACAGGCTACTTAAAAAGCACTAGTGAAGTCAGGACAAACTAAAATTTCAAACAGGCAATGACTTGTTTGTACTGCTCTATATACTAAACGCTGATGTAAGTACAATAGTTATATCCCAATTGATTTATTTTATAATTATATGGTAAAGTGAGAAAGGAAGCAATTGTTCAGTACCAGTGTGCTGTGACACTTTTCTATTTTGATGTCAGATTTTGTAAGCAAGTAGTTTATAAGTGAGGTGAAATTTAGGGTATGGAAGACAAATCAGCCTCCTGAAAAGGGTACAGTCATCTGGGAAGGATGAGAGCCGCTGCTGTAACCCATTAACAACCCCTCCTCCTATCTGCTTTCCCCATCACCCTTCCTTTCCTCCCTATGACTGGCGGGGTAGTAAGGGGCCACTTTGCCTTGAATGGTCCCGTGAAATATGTGTTAGCTACTTGTGTTAAACAATCTGTTCCACCTTGTATTTAGCTGTGACACTCCGAGTTAGGCTAGGGTTACACTGGAGAACTTACAGCAGAACACCTGCACTGATGCAGCTGCAAGACCTC
Organism: Mauremys reevesii; assembly: GCF_016161935.1. Taxonomy (NCBI): domain Eukaryota; kingdom Metazoa; phylum Chordata; order Testudines; family Geoemydidae; genus Mauremys; species Mauremys reevesii. The sequence continues at coordinate 15,474,329 of NC_052634.1, read as the reverse complement.
TCGTGTAGCTGCTCTCTGCCGGCGGGAGAGGGCTCTCTCACAGACATAATTAAACCACCCCCAAGGAGCAGCGAGAGAAGTTCTCCCTCCAACATAGCACTGTGCACGCTACCACTAATGCCAGTGAAACTTGTATCGCTCAGGGGGCTGTTTTTTTCACACCCCTGAGTGATATAAATTCTGCGGACATAAGTGGCAGCGTAGACACAGCCTTGGTTTCCCAGACCTGAAGCTGAGCTCTGTGTAGCTCAAAAGCTTGTCTCACTTACCAACAGAAGCTGGTCCAATAAAAGATATTACCTCACCCATCTCGTCTCTCTATTAGTAACCACTAACATTTCTGTCGTGTCTTTTATAACTAGAATCCCAAAGCCTTTCGTAACTGTAAAGTAATAGAGACAGTGCAGACATTTCCGGGGTGGACGACAGCGGCCAAATCAGACACGGCGCATTGCCCAGCAGTGGGGCAGGGGGAATTTCAGCAAAGAGGACCTGTACAAACTCCACCTCTCATAAGATGTGCAACTCAACAGTGTTTAATATCCCCACAGAGCACCAGTGCAGGAACGTCTCCCTAGAAAGGCCTCGCACGTCACATAAACAGCTGATCTCCATCAGGAGGACCAAGGGCTGAGGTGAGCCAGCTATCATTCAAACCTGTGGTCTGGAAGTATCCACAGTCCTGCTCCTCATGTGACCACTTATACCATGGGTAGGCAACCTGCTGCACGCGAGCTGATTTTCAGTGGCACTCACACTGCCCGAGTCCTGGCCACCGGTACAGGGGGCTCTGCATTTCAATTTAATTTTAAATGAAGCTTCATAAACATTTAAAAAACCTTATTTACTTTACATACAACAATAGTTTAGTTATATATTATAGATTTATAGAAAGAGACCTTCCAAAAAACATTAAAATGAATTACTGGCACGCAAAACCTTCAATTAGAGTGAATAAACGAAGACTCGGCACAGCACTTCTGAAAGGTTGCCGACCCCTGACTTATACCATTGCTCAGTGGGTGCGAAATGCTTCCTGAGGAGACTTTTCCACTCCTGTACTCCCACGATAGCATTTGCTCTGCCCTTGGGCAAACAGCGACCCCAAGTGCCAGGCAGTGGTGGGGATTAGTTCGAGGTTGGAGGAAGGCAGCAGGATATTCTGGCAGCCGGCACAGAGATGAGGGATAGAGCTTGCCTACTTGTGGGGCTGCTTCCCCAGCAGAGGACATCACTGACGGCAAACAAGCAGTGTGCAGCACCAGGACATCAGCTAGGTCTGCGCCACCACACTACAGTGTCGGCTTTCAGACCGTCCCCTGCAGCATGGCAAGGAGCTGTCTAGTGTGAAAGTCACAAAGCTGCTGTTCCATTGGAGCTAGAATTGTCAATTCATTGTCCCCTTCCTCCTAAAGCCATTTGCCTTGTGACGTTCTTCCTTTCTTCCCTTCAGCAGATACCCCTGTGCTCTGAGCTTCATTTCACAGCCCCCATGTCTGGCACACTAAGCCAGTTGGATATGTTCTTGCCGAGCACCTCCTGTGAGTGACAGGCTATCGGGAGATGATTGACGAGGCACCTGGGGCCAAGTGCACATCACACTTCCCCCTGAATGGATTCGGGGTGATGCATTGCCCAAATTATTTCTTTATTAAGAGTAAATTTCCATAATGGTGATATATTGTGTCACTCCTCTTCTCCTGCCTGCCTCCCTCCCTCCTAATGAAGACATGTGATCCCTGCAAAGCCCTCTATTGTTCCTTAGCCATATGTTAGACTCGTTCCCTCAGTGCCAGTGCAGCCGGGCTCATTTATCAGCTGGTACTGGCTTTAAGTAATCTCCACGCCATCTAAATTACACAGCTGGGCCTTCCAGATCAGAGCGTTAATCAAGTTCAGGAGGGCAAGGCCCTGAGTAAAGCACTTATGTTCCCAGCCACCAACTTGCTTCCCCAGGGAATTTGGGCTCTGGTGGGTATGGAAGTAGGATTGGGGGGTGGGGGGCGGTAAGAGCTTAGTTTCCTTGCATAGAGCAGAGTAGCATTGCTGCTGCATACACCCCTGCTGTCAGCTGGCCCGGATGTTATAGCCCAGAAGAGACACTCCTGAGCCTCTAATAGAAGGATCCAGCTGGGTGGCAGTGGCTCTTGTCCTTCCTATCCTCAGCATGGGCTGGAGGTTCAGAAGATGTTCAGCACTGGTCCACCTCTACTCCCACTGAAGTCAGCAGAGCATTGGCCCAACTCTGCTCCCATTCAAGTCAAGGCTAAAACCTCTGTTGACATCACTGGGAGCAGACAGGCCAATGTTAAGTGCTTTTCTGCACAGTTCGAAGGTGGAAAAAAATGGTTACTCACTTCCTTGTAACTGCTGTTCTTCAAGATGCGTTGTTCATGTCCATTCCAATCAGGTGTGTGCACAGTCGTAGGAAAGTTTTCCCTTAGCAGCTCTCATCGGGTCGGCTGTGGAGCCCTCTGGAGTGGTGCCTTCATGGTGCTCAATATATGACCCTGCCGAACGGGCCCCTCCTCAGTTCCTTCTTGCCGGCTACTCCAACAGAGGGTTCGGGGGTGAGTATTGGAATGGACATGAAGAACACATCTCGAAGAACAACAGTTACGAGCAGGTGAGTAACCGGTTTTTTTGGCCGAGTGCTTGTTCATGTCAATTCCAATCAAGTGAGTCCCAAGCTCCACCCCAGAGGTGGGGTCGGAGTTAAGGAAACTCTGATTGGAGCACCACTCTGCCGAATGCTGCATCATCTCTGTCGTGATGGGTAATAGCATAATGAGAGGTGAACGTATGCACTGAAGACCACGTTGCTGCCCTGCAAATTTCTTATATTGGGACCTGGGCCAGGAATGCCACTGGCAAGGCCTATGCCCTCGTGGAATGTGCCGTAAGTGCCGGGGCTGGGATCTTGGCCAGCTCGTAGCAGGACATGATCCAGGAAGATATTCTTTGAGATAAGACCGGGAGTCCTTTCATCCGGTCTGTTACTGCTACGAACAGCTTGTTTGACTACCTGAACGGCTTAGTGTGCTCGATGTAGAATGCTAGCGCCTGCCGAACATCCAATGAGTGCAGCCTCTGCTCACGGCTACTAGCATGAGGCTTAGGATGAAAGACAGGTAGAAAAATTTCTTGGCTAGTATGGAAGTGTGACACTACCTTGGGGAGAAAGGCCAGATAAGGCTGGAGTTGCACCTTAACCTTATGGAAGACCGTGTAAGGTGGATCGGAGGTAAGAGCCTTTAGCACTGACACCCTCCTGGCTGATGTGATGGCGACTGGGAAGGCTACCTTCCACGATAAATAGAGAAGGGAGCAAGTTGCTAGCAGTTCAAAAGGGGGCCTCATTAATTTGGAGAGGACCAGATTGAGGTCCCAAGCCGGGACAGGTTGTCTAGTTTGACGATGCAGCCATTTCAGACCCTTGAGGAAATGGCCTACCATGGGGTTAGCAAATACGGATCTGAAAGATGCTCCTGGGTGGAAGGCTGAGATAGCAGCCAGATGTACCTTGGTTGATGACGCTGCCAGGCCTTGATGTTTCAGGTACAGAAGGTATAGACACCTGTAGTGGTGTGTGTCCGCTGCTGGGCACACCAGCAAGTGAACCTTTTCCACTTAGTTAGATATGTGGCCTTGGATGGTTTCCTACTGCCAAGTAGGACCTCCCTTACTGGTTCTAAACACAGAAGCTCCATGGAGTTTAAACATGAAGCTTCCAGGCCGTGAGATGGAGGGTCTGGAGGTCTGGCTGGTGAAGGTGACCATGGTCCTGAGTGATCAGATTGGAGTGCAGTGGTAACTCAATTGGAATGTCCACTGACAATTCCAGGAGCGTGGTGCACATGTTGTCGGGACCACGCTGGGGTCACCAGAATTACAAACGCTCTGTCTCTGCGGACCTTGAGAAGTACCCTGCGCCTGAGAGGGATTAGGGGAAAGGTATACAACAGGTAGCCTCCCCAAGGAGGCAGGAACGCATCTGTGATCGAGCCAGAACTGTGATTCTGCAAGGAGCAGAACATTGGACACTTCCTGTTGCTCCTGGTGGCAAACAGGTCATCCTGGGGAAACCCCCAGCTTTGGAAGATGGAGTGTATGACATCTGGATGGATGGACCACTCATGATTACAGAATGATCTGTTGAAGTAGTCAGGTAGTGCGTTTTGCACTCCTGGGAGATAGGACACCTCCAGGTGAATGGAGAGAACTATGCAGCACTCCCACAGCTGGAGGGCTTTCTGACATAGGGAGGAGGAATGGGCTCCCCCCTGCTTGTTGACGTAAAACATGGCAGTGGTGTTGTCCATCATCACTGCCTAGACGGGCCTGAAAAGTTTGGCATGCTAACCGTACTGCCCTGAGCTCCTTGATGTTGATATGAAGGGGAAGCTCCTCCCATGACCATGGGCCTTGTGTTTGGAGGTCTCCCAAATGCGCACCCTATCCCAGAGCTGACACGTCCGTTACCAGTAACTCTCTGGTAATGCAGCTGCTTAGCTTCCCCTCTTCCCGTTTCTTGTATGAATGGTTGGCAGGAAATGTCTCTTAACTAGAAACTTCCCAATGCTCTGAGAGCCTCTGGCCCGATTCTGCAAAGAGGCTGAGCTCCCGCTGACTCCAAGGACAGCTGTGGGTGCTTGGCAGCTCTGAAATTCAGGCCACTTGTCTCCCAGTGGGCTCCTCTTGCACATTGCCGGGGAATCTCATGGGGTTTTCCAGCCAGCTGAGGTTCTTCTGCGTTTTGCCAGGGCCTAGTGAGCCAGCTGCATCCCAGGGCTGATTAGCAATTAGCACCTTGGATAAAGGGCCACACAGATCTATTTCTGAAGTTAAATTAAGAACCGGGAGTGAGTGGAGCTCCTCTGATTTCAGCACTTTGCTGGGGAAATGCTATCTTGCTTGTTAGCAGCAGTGGTGGGAATTTGTTGCGCTCATTTTGTTGTCCTTACACCTTCACAGTCCACATTCTAGAGTAATTGGATTATTAGTGTCATTGGCTGGAGCCTGAATCTGACATCCTCTCTCAACGGTTCAGAAAAACAACTCTCTAGGGACCTGCCTGAAACAGCGGGTCAATGCCTCAGGCTGGCCTCATGAAGGAAAGGGGTTCACCTGTGGCTTAGGCTGACAGTGAAGAGAGATCTTGGGACCTCCCCCTGTTCTGTCCACAGCAGGGCCTGGTTCCTAGCCCCTCATCAGCCCCACACCACTGCAGTATCTCTGTCAGAGATGGGGTCAGACAACCTCCAGATCTGAATTCCCTTGAAAAGTCCAGCACTGTGTCATGCCTGCATCTAACCTTTACAAGTCATCCTCCTCGCTGCTCCATCTCTCTCTCTGTCGAGTACGGATTGTGCTGCACAGGCCATGTCTTCACTGCCCCAAAGTTCTGTTTTTACGCTGAGATCACAAACGCTAGAGAGCTCTCATGCTGAAAAGTATTAGTGGAGACAAGGTTCTGTGGTTTTTACCCTGATGTAGCTAGTCAAGCTGAATGCCAGGGGTGTGTGTGTGTATAAAGTTGATCTTGACTATATACTACATATGCAGTCTCAACACTACAAGTCATAGGCTCAGGTTCCTTTGTGAAGCATTTTGAGAGCTCTGGATGAGACATGTTCAGGAGATGCTTTTCATAGAATCATAAAATCATAGAATACTAGGGGTTGGAAGAGATCTCAGGAGGTCATCCAGTACAATCCCCTGCTCAAAGCAGGACCAATTCCCAACTAAATCATCCCAGCCACGGTTTTGTCAAGCCGGGCCTTAAAAACCTCTACAGATGGAGAGTCCACCACCTCCCTAGGTAACCGATTCCAGTGCTTCACCACCCTCCTAGTGAAATAGTGTTTCCTAATATCCAACCTAGACCTCCCCCACTGCAACTTGAGACCATTGCTCCTTGTTCTGCCATCTGCCACCACTGAGAACAGCAGAGCTCCATCTTCTTTGGAATCCTCCTTCAGGTAGTAGAAGGCTGCTATCAAATCCTCCATCACTCTTCTCTACTGCAGACTAAATAACCCCAGTTCTCTCAGCCTCTCCTTGTAAGTCATGTGCCCCAACCCCCTAATCATTTTCGTTGCCCTCCACTGGACTCTCTCCAATTTGTCCACATCCCTTCTGTAGTGGGGGGACCAAAACTGATGCAATACTCCAGGTGTGGCCTCACCAGTGCCGAATAGAGGGGAATAATCACTTCCCTCCATCTGCTGGTAATGCTCCTACTAATACAGCCCAATACACTGTTGGCCTTCTTGGCAACGAGGGCACACTGCTGACTAATATCCCGTTTCTCATCCACCGTAATACCCAGGTCCTTTTCCGCAGAACTTTTGAGGCTGTTCTCATTAAAGCAAGCAGAGCTTGTATTTAACTAACTATTCTGTTCTTGCATAATATATATCTAGATACCACAAAAGCCAGAGCCTGGCCTTAGCTGCAGTCTGCAGCTCTCTGAGCTCTGCATTCCAATATAGCCCTCTGCAGCCACTCCCTGCATTCTTTTGCAACAGGGCTGGGGCGAGGGAGTGGGGATGTTACAAATCATGATGCAAGCGCATGTGGATTTTGCATGTCGGGCTTGAGGCCCACTGGCAGAATTGTGAAGGGGAGCCCAGAGGTGCTGCATCCCCTGACTGCATTCACACTGGCAGAGCTGCCTGCGAGGAAGTTTCCCTTTCCAAGTTCCCTGTCATGAAAACAAAGAGAAATGGCAATTTTCTCTAAATTTCAGGAGATGCGAGAACTGCGGACACGTTTGGGGTTTGATGGGCTGCTGCGCAACATGTCAGCTCCTTCCAGTGCTCAATTGTTTTTAAACATGCTCAGGCTTTGATGATAATAATAATAACTCCTTGCTGTACAGAAGAGCCCTCTGTCTTGATTTCCCATGCAATCTAAACTTGATAATTCCTCCTCCTGTGAGTCCAGGAGAGCTCGCATGGCTCTGATTGCTCATCAGCCGGCAAGTCTTAAAGGGGCAAATGCATTAAATATACAGGCCCTAACTCATTTCCTCGCCACCCTATCAGCGCTTGAGGGGAGCGGGAGGCAGTGGGGGGACTCCAGATTCTCAAGTAGAGCTGGTTGGGAATTTTCTGATGAAACATGGTTTTATTCGTAGATGCTGATTGGTTGAATCCAAAACATCTTGTGGAACCTATCAGGTTGGATGAACTTTCAATGAAGCACAGGCCGGTTCTAATGGAAACCTGCCAAGTTTTTTGCCAGCTCACCAGGCAGGCTGCTAAGGACCATGGGCTTTCAATGGTCCATGGCACTGGGGCACCCCCACTAGTTTCAGGGAAGCATATTTCATGAGTCAGCGTTTCCAAGTCAAATATTTGACAGAATTCCCAGTTTGTGGGAAATTTTGAGAATTCCTGCAAACCGGAAATTCCGAGTTTTGGCAAGCTCTAGTCTCGAACTGTCCCAGTGTAATTCGGAGCAGCATCGGGGCAGCTCTAATTTACACCTGCTGGCTCAAGTCCCCAGGAGCCTGTATGCTAGTTGAGGACTGACGGAGCACAAATGCACTCTGCTCTGCCATCAGCACATGTGCGGGGCGTGGGAAGGTGCAGGGCAGCTGGTACAGGAGTCATTTACTAGATGTGGTTGGGAAATTATTTTTTCCCTGTGAAAAATTTCAAATGACAATGAAAAAGACCATTGTTGAGAACATTTTATCTTTGCTTTTTTTTTTGATGAAACTGTCATTTTTTTAGGTAGAAATGTCCATTGCATCAAAAAGACTTTTTTTATTAAAAAAAGTTTTGATGGGAGTTTTCAATCCTTTTGCTATTTTGTGCCAGTTGAGAGCTGCTAAGCCAGGAGAATTCTGAGAGGGCCAACTGGGACCGAATTCTGCCATTTTACATCAGTCATGTGGCTAGAACAGAGAGAAAGAAGCTGATCTGTTGGGTGCATATACATTTCTATATGCACAACCTCCAACTAGCCAACTACAGAGCTGTGCCAGCTGCCTCCCTGCCACCATGAACTGTGGGCTGGCCCCATCTCACAAGCTGAGCAAGGTCTCCAGTTAGATGGACTAGTTCCCAGGACAATCCCGCTACAGCAACTGGTGCTGGTTGCTGCTCTCCCAGGCCAACACTCCAGCATGTTACAAGGTGATCAGTGATCCTGATTTTACCTAAGGAGGTATAAGGTCGCTGCTAGGAATTTGAGACCTCACACTATTTTTTTCCACAGGAGTTGGGATGTTAGCCCTGGTGTTCTAGGCAGAATCCATTGCGGGTGTTTAATTTCTTTGCATATGCCCTCCATCTGAGGATCTATTAGCTAGATGTGTGTCACAGCACCCTTGTGAGCTGCACCAGTATTACCCCCATTATACAGATGGGGAAACTGAGGCAGAGAGTGGGACAGTGACTTGCCCAAGGCAGAGCTTTGAATAGAACCTAAAACACCTGGACGTTAGACACAAGGACACCTTTCCTCCTTCCCTTACAAAATTGATGAGAAACACGGTGGATGAAGTTCATGACCTCTAAGTTTCAGGTTCCATTTGGCCACAAAATCAGCATGAAACAGTCCAAACACCTGTGTTTTCCCACTTGGTTTCACAGCAAAAACCTGCGAGCTGTAATTCTCACGTGGTTTCAGAGACACACCATCAGTCATACTGGGTTTGCTCCAAACTGTGCACCTAACATAAAATGCAAAGGGCCCATGAGATCCCCGATCTATCTCTAAGCACAGGGCTGCCTTCAAATCATCCCTGTGCTTGCCACAACTACGTCCACTGGCATCAGTACATCACAGGGAGTGGCAGCCCCAGACAAAGCTGTGAATCTGAAATAGTCTCACCTTTCCTTATGCATTTTCCCATTAGAGCTGTCTGAAAAATGATTTTAGATTCACATATTCATAGATCTTCCACCCCACCCCCCAAAATGTGACAAAAATGACAAATTTTTAATTTTCACTAAAATTTGTGTCTGAATTTTGTGTGTTTTTTTTTTGTAGAAAAACTGAGAACCCATTTCCCCCCCAGCCTTACTCATGTTTTTTGAATGCTTGAGGTTGCAACAATGCAATGGACTGAGCAGCTCTACCTTGAAACCATTCCTCAAGCCAACCTGACATTCACCCCACCCCACAGGTTGCACCTCTTACAACCAGCTTTGTGCTGTCACTCTGGCCAGAGGTGAATTTCAAACAGAGATAACTGTGTCGCAGGCCTTTTCACCGCACAGTACACGGAAGTAGGCCCTGAAATGGGATCTTCCTGCCTACATCCTGTCGCCTTAACATGCCATACAATAGACTTCTCTAACAGGCTTATTTTATTTTCTTTAAACAGACTGGGTAATCCCATTTCATCACATGGTGCATGTGTTTTAAAATCATATAACAGGATTACTCCTTAGTTAGGTCCCCCGCCCTCACCCTTAACTGAATTTGTTTAGTCAGATTTATTGTGACTGGCATGTAAGTCCACTAATTCGTCTAACGCGTTTATTCTTGTGCTTAGTGTGTAGTTAAGTGAACTTCCCTGTGCTGAGTATCTGATCCAAGACTCCTAAGGGGAATTAAAGCAGATGGGATGTTCTCAGGTTCCTTCTGATAGCAGAATTAGCCTTAGCAGTTTCAGCTGCTTCTCTCCTCCATTTCCAGGAAGATAAAAATTGACCTAGTGGATCAGTCTCATGATTCATGCTGCCCAGTATCCTGTCTCTAACAGTGGTTAATACCAGCTCCACAGATGCATAGATCCAAGGCCAGAAGGGAACATTGTGACCATCTAGTCTGACCTGCCCCATAATAATTCCTAGAGCAGAGCTTTTAGAAAAACAGCCAACTTTGATTTGAAAATTGCCAGAGATGGAGACTCCACCATGACTCTCAGTAAATTATTACAATGGTTAATGACTCTCACCATTAAAATTTTGTGTCTTATTTCCAGTCTAAATTTGTCTACCTTCAACTTCTAGCCATTGGATCATGTTAGACCTTCCTCTGCTACATTGAAGAGCCCCTAATTAAATATTTGTTCCCCATGTAGATCCTTATAGACTATAATCAAGTTACCCCTTAGCCTTCTCTTTGTTGAGCTAAATAGACTGAGCTCTTTCAGTCCATCTCTAGCAGGCAGACTTTCTAATCCTTAATTATTCCGTGGCTCTTCTCTGAACCCTCTGCAACTGATCAACATCCCTCTTGAACTGTGGACACCAGAACAGTTTTCCAGCACTGGTCATACCAGTGCCAAACACAGAAGCAAAATAACCTCTCTATTCATACTCCTCGTTTATGCATCCCGCGATCGCATTAGCTCTTTTTGCCACAGTGTCACACCTGGAGCTCATGTTCAGCTGATTATCCACCATGACCCTCAATTCTTTCTCAGGGTCACTGCTTTCCAGGATAGGGTCCCCATTCTGTACGCATGGCCTACGTTCTTTGTTCCCAGATGTATACATTTACATTTAGCCGTATTAAAACACATATTGTTTGCTTGCACCCAGTTTACCAAGCGATCCAAATCACTCTGAACCAGTGACCTGAACCCTTCATTATTTACCACTGCTCCAATTTCTGTGTTATCTGCAACCTTTATCAGTGATTATTTTATGTTAAATAGCTTGGGGCCAAGAACCAACCCCTGCGGGACACCACTGAAAACACACCCACACAATGACAATTCCCTGCTTACAATTACATTTTGAGACCTATCAGTTAGCCAGTTTTTAATCAGTTTCATATGTGCCACATTCATTTTACATCGTTCTAGGTTGTTTTTTTTTTTTTTTACTCAAAATGGCATGTGGTACCAAGAACAATGCCTTACAGACTTATAAGTATATTATGTCAACACCATTACCTTTATCCACTAACCCTGTAATCTCATCAAAAATATATTTAGTTAGTTTGACAGGATCAATTTCCCTAAAGGATGTCAATTTGCATTAATTACATTACCCTCCTTTAATTCTTAATTAATCAAATCCCATATCAGCCGCACCATTATCTTGCCCAGGATTGATGTCAGGCTGACAGGCCTATAATTATTCAGGTCATCTAGTTAATCTTTTTAAAAACTGGCAAAGCATTTGCTTTCTTCCAGTTTTCTGGAACTTCCACAGTACTCCAAGACTTATTGAAAATTAACATTAATGGTCCAGTGGGCTCCTGAGCCAGCTCTTTAAAAACTCTTGGAAGCAAGCTGTTTGGACCTGCCGATTTAAAAATGTCTGACTTTATTAGCTTCTGATTAACATCCTCCAGAGATACTAGTAGAATGGAAAGTGTGTTATCACCACCATATAAGACTATGTCTTCTGTTTTTCCCCAAATACAGAACAGAAATATTCATTGAACACTTTCACCTTTTCTCCATTATTATTGATAATTCTACCATTTCCATCTAGTAATGGACCAATACCAATGTCAGGATTATTTTTGTTACTAATATATTTTAAAAACTCTTTATTGTCCTGAACTCTGCTGGCCATAAATTTTTCCTTGTGTCCTTTGCTTTCCATATCAATTTTCTACAATTCCTAGCTTCTGATTTATATTCATTATCAACTTCATCTTTCTTCCATCTGTTATATATTATTTTTATAGCTATTTTTATACAGTTTTCCCATCTAAAACAGGTTTTTCAACCAAGTTGGCCTTCTTCCTTTATTGTACCATTTTGAGCATCTAATAAGGTGTCCCAATGATCACACACATTTTTCTGTTAAATTCTTCCTCTCAGCTGATTTGGCTCATAATTATTTTCAGCTATGTGAAATTGGCCCTACTGAAGCACCAAACATTAGATATAGATATATATTTTACTGGTCTGCACTTTATTCTGCTTGCACAATGCAATCATGATCATTTGTAAGCTACGCTACCATTAATTTTAGTTCTGTGATCAGATCCTCTTTATCTGTTAAGACAAGATCAAATAATGTGTTCCCCCATGTTGGCTGCAACACTTTTTGAGCTAGGAAATTGACATTTATATGGTAGAGAAGAGACAGAACTTGGGGGTCACATTTAATATTAATGGCGCATACATAAATTCTTTATAAAGGGTTAATAAATGAGTAATGGGTGTTACAACCCATAAACAATCTCGTATAGACGATTGTAAGGATATCATTAGAAAGTGTCAGAGACAGTGACAAGCCGAGCAAACTAAATAAGAGACCTGTTGGACTCTCCAACAATCTATAACAACAGATTAACAATTTATTACAGCATCTATTAATCATTTATTAACACTTTATAAAGTATTTATCAATTGAGCCTTACAGTGAAGTATGAACAGACTTGGAAATGAAGACTACCGAGGTTTTATTTTACTTATCTTATTGAGGTTGCCTGACTAACACAGAACCTGTGGTTCTTCCTGGCTCTCTAGTTCTCAGCTATAGCAGGGGCTGCGGTCTACTCTGAATAGTATAGTTGCTGGGCCCCAAAATAAGCTCTCATTTTGGCTTCTATCTGTTTTGCCTGGACTTTGGCTAGTCCCCACTTGGGTGAGAAATAGCTTCATCTTTGGCAGAATATCAGTCAAGCCCTTCAAGAACAGTAATTATTCAGAGTGTAACCATGCCTTGTTCTGTTGGCCCTTTTCAGTTTCTCTTGAAGTCTATATATAGGTGACAGTGAAGCACTCAGAAGTGAATGTGTGTGGAAGCTGGAGCATTTTCATGTGAATGTGAATTTTTTGGTTAAGTAGTAGAGGCTGGAATGCCAGGGTTATTCTCCTGCATCCCATCTCTTTCAAGATTTGAGCTGTGCTGAAGAGATGAAAGGGGATATGGCTCTGGCGAGCAGTGTGTGGTCCCAGTAGGGTTTGGTGTGCTCTGGAAGATGCTCCAGCATTGGTGCTTTTGCAAGCTGTGTTGGGGGAGTTAATGTAACCAAACTCCAATTTGAAAACAGCCCTTGGCTTTGGAGTGTAAGATAGATGGATAGTAAACACCTGATAAATATCAAAAGTGTGTCTGCAAAAAGGGAGATGTCAATATTTTAAGTGCAAGTTTAAAAATTCCTAAGAATTTTTCAGTGACGACAGTCTTCAGTGAACTCACATTTATCTCGCCTTATATTGCCTGAAGAGTGCTGGGGAAACTATTGTGTGGAAATAAGTTCATAACTACAGCCCAATAGTTGCGAGCCCTCCTCCCCCGTCACTCAGGTTGCTACCTACTCAACAAACAGGATGACCTTTTGGATTACCCATAAATCTCTGCTCTTGGCATTATCTTAAAAGAAGATTCCCAAATAATTAGTAGTGACCAGTATTCACCACTGGACAGAGGGCTTTGTAATACAGTTGCATATGCTGAGATTCATAATTTAACTTGATGTAGGCATAGAATCATAGAAGATTAGGGTTGGAAGAGACCTCAGGAGGTCATCTAGTCCAACCTCCTGCTCAAAGCAGGACCAACACCAACTAAATCATCCCAGACAAGGCTCTCTCAAGCCAGGCCTTAAAAACCTCTAAGGATGGAGATTCCACCATCTCCCTAGGTAATCCATTCCAGTGCTTCACCACCCTCCTAGTGAAATAGTGTTTCCTAATATCCAACCTAGACCTCTCCCACTGCAACTTGAGACCATTGCTTCTTGTTCTGTCAAGGCTCCTAAATCCTTAGACCTTAAATAAATAACCCGATTTAGAAAGTGCTGAGCACACAACAGCTCCTATCAAAGTCAATAGGAGCCAAATTAGGCCACTTATTTAGGAGCCTAAATATGGATTTAGGGGCCCTAAATTTAATCTTCTAGGTTTGGAAATCTTGGCCAAAATTTCTGCATAAGATTTTTTGAACCATCCTATGGAGAATCTCTGTAGAATGTGCTTTAATGTCTACAGAATCCTGTTGGCTTCTTCCTGTTAAATTCCACAGGATGTTGCCATAGGGATCCTGCATAAAGTCTGAGCTTCTGTGCTGATGTGCAAGCACCCAGTGTGCATGGGAATGCCTCTGTGGAACATGAGGCAGTGGAGGGGCTGGGGAGAGGCTTCCTGAGCCAAGGTTTCCGGACAGAATACTAACCACCAAGTAACAGTGTGAACAAAACAGAAACTAACCCATCCCGACTGCACACATGCCTAGCGCATGTGAGCCATAAGGGACTCACAGCCCTGGACACTGTGGCTCTCTGTCTAGCCACAGAATGGCACAACACACGTAGTGGCATCATGAGATTCCTCTACATCCCACCCTGTAGATGTGCCTCAATTCCAACCCGTCGGGGATCCTCAAGGTGAGGAGCTCCACGTCCTTGGACCATTGATCTCATGTCCTCTCTACTGGAACTGCCAAGAAAGGACTATTAGTGCCAGTCACTGGGGTATTTTTTAAAATTATGGGGACTCTTTTACACTAGACATAGGACCAGGACCACCCATCTCATGTCACATAGGCCACCAAGCAGCCATCCCACGATCACTAATTTCCATCGCTACTGATCCAGTCAAGATGTAGCTCCAACAACCACTGAAAGGGCATAGCAAGAGCTTCCTTGCTGTCTTAACCCAGCTTCTCCAGAGCCTTCTACTACTGACCGAGGCTTAGATCCCCCAGGACAGCATGCTGGAAGCTTGTACCTTTTAAAGATTCCCCATGGCAGTGGGTTTGGTGGCGTTTTTGGTTGTCGATTCCTCGTGTCTCCCCCGGCTCCTCAGAACCCATGTGGGTCTCTCGCTTGTCACTTTGTCATCTCCTTGGTTCATGGATCTCCAGAGGGGCTCATCCCATGGAATCTAGTTGGAACTAGTTTCTCTCTGTTGTACCGGGCACTGAGTAAGTGCTTCTTCTAGGAGACTGCGGTGAGCTCTGAGACCTTTTGGCTAGGGCTTTCTATGTTGAACATGATCAGTTTGACACTGCAAGCCTGAAATGCCATAGACTGCTGCAGAACAACCTCCTCCCACCTCCGGGGATGGAGGACTTTACCTCTGTGTTACGTCTGGCCCCCACCAGCCTAAGGAGACCTTAAAATTGAAAATGCATCTGGTGAATTAATTTGGATCCAATTAGAGATGCTGCTTCTCAGATGACTCATGCTTAGCCTTCATCCTTAACAGGAACAAGTGAAGCAATTTGGATTAAATGATCAGACCTTGGACGTATAGATACGACAGTAGGTTCTGCTTCTTAGCAACCCCTCAGGCTGCCAGCAAAAATTTGCTCTTCTCTGGCAGTTGCCAGTAAGCGGAAGGCAGGTTTGTTAGGCTGCCGCTGGGGAAGGAGGTGCTGGGACATGTCTTCCCTGTCTGCAGCCCTGCAAACCTGCCTGTGGGAGGGGAGGGGAGCTACAGGCCAGATCCTGTAGCTTTCTCTAGGGAGTTGGGGGTGCTGAGGGCCCACCATACCTCTCCCTGCACTCTTTGGGGGTCAGGCCTCAGCATGTCCCAGCACTTCCTTCCTTCGGTGCAGCAAGGCACTACGTGAAGAGAGCACAGAGACGGTCTGTGTAGCTCTGGCATCCGGGCTTCAGTCCCTTCCCTGCTACTGCCTTGCCCAAAGCCTCTCCTCCCAGCCTGCAGCCCTTTCCCTCCTGTTTGGTCCCTGTATGCAGGCAGGTTTGCTGGGCTGCAGCCCCACGAGGACTTTCTGGGACACACTGAGCACCACTGGCAGAGTCGAGGGGCTGCAGCCAGGGAAGTCATGTTGCAGCGCTTCCTTCTGGAGCTGCAGCCTCGCAAACCTGCCTGCAGCTGGGGCCTGTCTTCCAAAAGACGTTGCTAATAAGCGGCATGCCATGGCGCATATCTGAAACCCATTAAAGTCAGTGGGAAGGGATTGGTTCCTAGCTAACTGTTGCTATTATCCGGAAGTTGTCAATATCTGGGGTGCTATTCAGCAGAAGCTACTGTATTTCTTATTCCTTTAGGGGAGCCTGGTGCCTTACAGAGAATGTGGGGCCCGTGCCCCGATGCCCTTGTAATCCAAGGCCAAAATCTTGAGTTTGTGGCTTGTTTTTCTGGTGGCCCATGAGTTCTCTAGGAGTTTGCCTGAGTACTAATGAGGGTGGAAGGCGGTCGAGTTCCTGTGAGCTCAGAATCTGGCCCCACTGACTTTTCAAGGATCAGGCAAGTGAGGCCAAAGCCTAATCTGATGTAAACTGATGTAGTGGAGTTACGTTGTTTACACTAGCTGAGCATCTGGCCTAGTATGTTCTTCCTTCTTTGTCAAACATCCCTAAGGGAAGCTACACCCTGACCCCACTCCTGCCCTCTTTTAAAGCCCAGCTGGTGCAGCGATGCCCTCGATGTTTGCAAAGCATGGGGCCATCTGCTGCTCAAGCCTTTTTCCTGCCCTTCCACCTCCGGATTCATTATTTATAAAGCGTTTCCAGGCTGACCCCAACAGACAAACCAGTTACAGCGCGTCTGTGTGATATTTGCCCAAGCAGAGAGCGACAGCTACAAGTCAACAGCGTGCATATGGCAAAGTGAACCCGGCCTTCTGCCTCTGGCCAACACAAAGTTGCATGCAGAGAGAAAATGGTCAATGCTCATGTGTTCCACCTAGCAACAGGGGCATGCAAACCCACTGGAGTTACTCCAGGTTGCCCCTCGTGTCCCTGAGATCCAAATCCAGCTCAGAGCACTTGCCCACCCCTGCTCTGTGCAGCTTTGCAGCGGTCTGCAGGTTTGTCAGAATTCATTCGGCTTACATTACATCCCACCTGGAGGGTGCATTTTAAAGGGGTGGGTTGGGGCATGGTTCTGCAAAAAGGATAATATTGATGTTTATTTTTAAGCTTTTCTTTTTGCTTTATGAATTTAAATGTTCACAGTTGCAGGAAATTGTGTGTGTGTGTGTGTGTGTGTGTGTGTGTGTGTGTGTGTGTGTGTGTGTGTGTGTGTGTGTGTGTGTGTGTGTGTGTGTGTGTGTGTGTGTGTGTGTGTGTGTGAGGGCTGGTCTACACTAGAAAATTAAATCCGCCCAGCTACGCTGCTCAGGGGTGTGAAAAATCCACACCTCTGAGCGAGTAATTAAGCTGACCTAAGTCCCTGTGTAGGTCAACGGAAGAATTCTTCTGTTGAACAAGCTACTGCCTGTCAGGGAGGTGGATCTACTACAGTGACAGCAGAACCCATCCCTATACTGCAATGTAGACATAGCCTCAGACAATGAGGGGTTAAGACAATAATTATTAAATGACAATAGAGGATGAGATTCAAAGTTAAAGCTTTCTATCTGCTAAAACACAAATCGTCAACAAACAAACTTCAATCCAACTCTAATAAGTTCGAAAGTAGCATTTTTCTTACTTTCCTATCTGATGGAAATATTTTGCATGGCTGCTAACGTTGACATTTGCCAATAAAAACAGACCCCCCCGCCCTTAGTGTTTTGCAACTAGCTGGGTTCTGGGAGAGGCTCTCCAATAATATCCCCTCCTTGATCGCTCCCATCCTCAGCCATCTTCATCTCCCGCTCCTTCCTCCACGCACCCCAGGAAGCACCCCCATCTCTTTTGCACAAAAAAGACTGGTACTGAAGCCATGCCAAATCAATGTATAATTTCAGCTTAGCAGCTGTAAGAGGATTAATTATTTATATTGCGGTAACAAAAAGCTTAGCATATTTTAAGTTGTCTGAAACGATTTCAATGCAACCTTGTTCACTCTTCTTTACAAAACACGCTGAGATGTCTCAGAAGCGAGCTAAGGAGGAAACCATTCAGAAATGGCACACAAAATGGAATGAATGAGCAAGTGAGAATTCTATTTATTGCAGGATTTTACATAGCTGCCCGTCATGGTAGTATCTGGGCACTTTCCATGTAAAATCAATGGTGATTTGACTCCTTCACACTTTGCTCGGCAAATCAGTCCCCACTTCTTTCCTTCCCTGGTACTTCCTCTCTGACCTAGACCATCAGAGCACATGGGTCACTGCTATGCCACCACTGCCTAGGTTTGGAGATTTCACCCTGGCATGTTGACATAGGCAGTAGCTACACCTGGTCTGTGCAGTGGAAATGCAATGGACAGGGGGAGGTATGCAAGTAGCCATTGTGTCAGTGATGGCTGGAGGTCATGGACTTTACCGCCTGTCTTGAGGATTACAGTGTGGATCTGATTTTGAGGGGCTGTTCCCGAATGTAGGTTTGCTAGGCATCGCCCTGCCTCCCAAATGCCTTCAGGACGCTGTGGGGTAACCTGATGACGGCAACCTGGTGATCTCTGGATCACCTTGTGGTGGCATTGCATGGCATGGTGACCGTGCAGCGTTCGGTCGTCTTGGTGCAAATGTCATGATGTTACGGCTTTGTAGTGGGAACTTTCACAGGTACTGGAGCAGCTCATGGAGAAGACCCCTAAGGCAAATGATGTTTGACCCCATTCTGAAACTTACTCAGGCTGAGCAACACCTACTCATGGAAGTAATTCCATTGAGCTTAATAGGAGTGATCACTGCTCATGCTGAGCAACAGTTACATGGGCCCCATATGAGTCTGCTATTTTGCATGGTCTGGGCCTGCACATCTCCACAAACTCACGGCAAGCAGGGTGGGAGAGAACGGGCTATTAACAATGCAGATACTGTACCCTTCTGTTGAGCACATTCTTGTTCCAGTGTCACAGACAGCCTTTGCCTTATTTTTGAAGATGCTATTTATTCTTACTAGAATGGTAGTGCCTAGAGACCCCAACCATTAAGCTGGGTGCTGGAGAAACACAAGGGAAGAGACAGACCCTGCCCTGAAGAACAAGAATGTAAATAAACAAGGTGGATGAAGGGTGGATTTGCCCAAAGTGATGGGTCAGTGGTCAAGCTAAGAATAGAACCCAGATGTCTTGGGTGCCCATCTAGCATGCTAGCCACTGCATCTCACTGCTTCCCTATTGCCATCAATGGAAGTGTGCACAATGCTGGAACTCAGACTGCTCTGGAATTCGGGGACAGCTCCTGGCCCTGGGTCCCTGGCTTGGATGTGCAGGCTTGTGCCAGCAGGAGAGCTGAAGGAGCTAAGCTTGATACTCCACAAGTACAAAGGTTCAGGGCTGTGTCATGCAGAGACAGGCAGGCGAGAGGAGCGGAGGGACTCAACGGTGGATGCTTTTGCTTTCACATTTTCTATTTAGCCGCAGCATCTCTAATTCCGTAGATCTAAGGGCGCCTTGTGAGACTGTGAGGGAGCGAGATAGAAGAAAGATGAGGGGAAAAAAACCCCCAGTAATCTTGTAAAAGTCAGTTTTGAAAAATCAATTTTCTTGTGTGACAAGATTTGCTTAAGGCTTTTCCTTCTGTAAAATCAGTCCATCATCCTTCGGGAGCACATGAAGGAAATGGAAAGTGCAGCCTGGAATAATTTAGATTAAAGGCTGCTAGGACCCCCATTGTCCCCTTCCTACAGAAAGGAAAACCATAGATGGTCAAGAGCTCTCCCCTTCAACCACCTAGTGAGGATAGTTGAGGGCTGCCCCGACCATGTGATGCATCTCTTGCCCAAAGGAGACGGTGACTGAAGGGCCTGAGAAGAGGAAGGAAAGTGTCACCCCATCACTCGTTTAAAAAGTGAAATTGGCCATATCACATCTGTGCAGCTGTTGTACGTGAATTTGTTTCTTTGGGTTGATCAGCGGTGGCCCAGTTGACCTGATTATGTGGATTCTTTACAGGAAAGGCCGTTGGCTTCCTTCGTAGTCTCCTGAGCACCAGTATCCTTGGCAAAGCCATAGATGGAAGAGCAGGGGTCGGGGTAGGTGTTGTTTAGCAAGTGGAGTTTCCTGTAGATTCCTACTCATTCCTTCTTTTGGTGGAAACAAATGGGATTGGATTTTCCCCCAGTTTCGTTGTTGTTTCCTTTGTCTGTCTGTTTGCCTGGCGTGTCACAGTCCTGCATCATTCCTCTGACCACTGCATCAAGGACCATCCGCTGCTGGTTTCATTAGCCTGACAGAAGGCAGAGGGAACCCAGGCAAGTGCTCCACTCTCTGCTGCAAAAGCAAGACTTAGCATGCCGAGCCACCCCAAACAGCCCACGTCTCAGTGAGACGGACACTCTGCTAATGTTACAGTAAGGACACGCAGGGGGAAGTGGAGAAGTATCCATAGGTTTAAGGCCAGAAGGGACCATTATAATCCTTCAGGCTGATATTCTGCAGAACACAGGTCAGAGAACCTCACCCGGCAATTCCTGCATCCAGCCCATAACCTATGATGAGTGAGGGCTGGTCTTTCAGGAAGACAAGAGACCTTAGAGGCCGGAGAGGATGGGATCACTGAGAACTGGTAGAGGGACTGCCCCACTTCATTGCCGGAGCCACACAAGAGGTGAGGGCTGAGGCGGCGTTTTAATCAATAGCCCTTTGTTACTAATACGTGGCAGCCGGTTTCCCCTCCCACCTGGGGATCTCAAAGCACTGCACAAATATTGGGGTGACCTTTGGCAGCACAAGGCCCATGCAGCACTCGGAGCAGGACTTAGATGGAGCCTACGCCTTTTGCTGCTCCTCTGTATGGGGGCGGATTTTGCCCATGAATGAATTGAATCTGGCAGCCTACTCGTGAGGGTTGCTCTCTTCTAATCCCCGTTTCAGGATAAAGGGAGCCGGGCCAGAGTCAGGCTGCCATTTTCATCTGGGGAAGGTAGGTTCCCAGCTTCCACTGGATTTCACTCCAGGCTGGGCGCCTCCTCGAGGCTCCTTTGAAAATCTGAACTGGTGACTCCCCAGGGTCATGAAGTGGAGTTGGGGGCAGAGGTGGGACTAGTGCCTAGGACAGCTGCTTGCACAGCAGAGGGGCATGTTGTGGACAATGAGGGAGTGGGGAACACAGAGAGACAAGAGATCACAGATGTGATGGGACATGGCCAGATGGGCATTGGCATGGTAGCCCCTTTGCAGCCCACTTTGCCCCTGGTACTCTGAACGCTCTCCATACACTGACACATCTTGGCCTTAGCAAGGACTCAGGATGTAGCTTGGCTCTCTGGCTGTTTGTGTCCAGTGTGCTCTGTTGTTTCCCGTTTGCGGGAGGGACTCCATCACGTTGCTGGCTCGTTTGACAGCAGGTTCATTTTGTACCGTTAATCATTTTTGCAGCAGGAAACGGTGATCACAGGAAGAAAGCACTTTCCCTTTTTCAGTCTCTTCCCAGGAATCAGATTCGCTCTCCTGGACACTCTCTCCTAATTAGTTTGAACCACATCTGAATGTCTCCCACGTGCTTGTTCCCATTACCCTGACAAGCTGGGTAAGGAGGCGACAAATCCCTGACACCTTTCATCTCCAAGCATAGAGAGCGGCGCTGCTCTTCAAACTCCATCCTCCTGGACTGCAGCTGGAGCCAGCCGTGCCGGCAGATTCCCTGCAGCAGCCTGGCCTCATTTCCCAGTGGCGAAGAGACTCGCTTCTTTTGGTTTTTTTTTATAGCTTGTCTCAATCTCGCTTCTGCCACCCACCCACGCTCCGCTCCCTGTCCTAGGGAACTGGCAGATGGGGCCGACGCATCACAAAGGAGATCTGATACATTCAGTTCCGCTTATTTTTTTATTTCCCTGGCTTTCATTTTCACTTCAGAGCAGAGGTCCAGTTGCCTGGGATGAAGCTACAAAGACAAACCCGGGCTGGGAAATAGCAAGGCAGCCATGGAAATGTTGCCATGCCTGTAACTGGAGACCTCAGACTGTTTTGCATTTATTTGAACTCCCGCTTTAGCTTCATTGGCCTGTGTCAATACATTAGATTTCTTCTGTGGCTGCCGCGAAATGCCTGAGGGCCCCTTCTGTGCTACTGGTTCTCTTAGCTGCTGGCTGTGGCTGGCCAGAGATGCAGCAGGAGAGGTGACATAGCCATATAGGTGGAGTGCCAACGTAGCTTCCTGGCACTATACAGAAGACAGGCTCAGCCTTCAGAGGAGGTGGAACCAGATGGGAGCATTGCTATTGTGTGGGAACTGGGGAGGCAGCAAGGATGCAGCTCACAGGGGCCGGGGCTGAGCTCTGGTACGCTGACGTAAGTTGGAAAGCCAGAGCTGTTCCAGGTTTACAGTGGGATCTGGGTCTGGGGGCTTGTTGCCTTTCAGGAAAGGTACAAGACGGGCTGAATACCACCCTGCTGCCTGGGAGCTCCCCCCTTCAGATTGCTGGGGACAAAGAGGGACTTGAGCTTCTGCCCTGTGTTGTTCCAGGAAAACTCAGCACACGATGTGTTTCTGGGTGCTGCTGGGCCACAGCACTGGGGGCCCTGGCACCAATTCCCTCCCTACACGGCCACTTACAGAAATACACTGTTCTACCCACCGCTCAGGAAACACAAAGCAAATGTCTCTGAGGCCTCCAGTGTTCAATGCAGACACTAGCAAAAATCTATAAAAGAGGATGGGTGGCAGACAGACAGCTTGTCTGCCAGAATGCCCCAAAGCTACTGCTTCCCTGCCCAGGTCTTACTTCTAGATATAATGGGCTGGATTCTCATTTACCCGAGTGTCTCTAATCACTGCTCTGGCAATGTAAAGGGCTCTCTAAAGAGTGAGTAAGTCACCAGTGCAGTAGGGAGGCAGCGTGGCCTAGTGGATGAAACACTGGCCTGTCACTTGGGAGACCTTGGTTGTATCCTGCTCTGCTGCGGAGAGATCTTGGGCAGTCTCCATGCCTCAGTTTCCCCATCTGTAAAATGGAGCTAGCGATGACCTCCCTTTCTAAAGCGCTTTATGAGAGCAGTGGAAAGTGGCTGTAAATAAAAATACCCCCCCAACAGCCGGTCTCTCCTCTGAGCAGTGCCCATACTATGGCATTTCCTAACCCATAATAGGGTTCTGGTCTGGAGCAGCGACTAAGGAACTTCTGGTCTGGCCCTCCCTAAGTAGCTGGCTGGGGGGTGGGCACACCCAGCTGGCCAAGTTGGGAACAGCAGGGAAAACTCGAAGAGCATATTTTCATGAGCTATAGAGGAAGGCAAAACTGCAGCCTTTGTCTTTCGAAGTCTGTCACTCACTCTGTCTCTCCCAGGGTGGGTTTTAGACACCACCGCTGGCTGTGAGCGTCCCCTCTGCCTTGCTGGTGCCGGGATCTCAGTACCCGAGAGGCGGTTGGCACACTGTATTTGGGTGTTCCGGCATGATGGCGTTGTGCCTTCCTGTTCTGCTGAGATGTGCTCAGCTCTATGTCTCTGGGCATGTCTACAGTGCAGTCGGAGGTGTGACTGCAGTGCGGGCAGGGAGACCTGAGCTAGCTTTAAAAATAGCAGTGAAGATTCAGCAGCACAGACTCCGGCTTGGGCTAGCGATGCATGTATGTATACAGGGTCCTTGTGCCATCACAGTGCAGAGATGCCTGTCTCACCTGCTGCAAAACAAACAAAGAAACCCACACTCAGTGAGTCCAGTTTTCCTTTTATGTTGGTGTGAATCAGGAATAGATCCTGCAAAGCCACTGGCAGAAACACAGGTGTGGATTGACATAATCTGGTCCAGCCACTCCAAGAGCTCTTCCTTTAGAACTGCGCAGGATAAGAAGCCAGGTCCATCGAACTAAGAGATTATATCAGTTAGACAGGGCAGTCCCCCAATGGCAGCCTTGAGACTGGAATCTGCAGCGCTGGCAGCCGCAGCCGGGTGCTGCCTTCCCCTGCATTTCCATGCGGCCCGGGCTAGGTTTGCATATTTTCTCTTTGTGTTTCATGCAGATGCCCTGATCTGCAAAGCCAGCTGTTCTGGTGATTACATTTTAATGTCTCAAGCTGGGAGTTTGCATTTCGGCTCCATGCTCAAATGCGTTAGCAGTTAAACAGATACAGCCGGCTTTGAAGTTAACACATTACTAATAAAAAATGGGGGGGGGGTGCGTGTAGTTCACACCTCTCCCAGTGCTGTTGTCTCAGTCTGCTTTGGTCCATGTTCCGAACCCTTGACAGCCCCTTTAAACTTTAATATAGGTGTGATTGTTATTTAATAAGAGCCTAATAAAGCAGGTCCCTCATAATTAGCACAGCTTGCTGGGGGAAACAAAAAAAAATGGTGCCCATTTAGTAATGGTCCCAGCAATTAGGGGATCTGGAGCAACACAAATGTTTGCTTTTATTTTGTGAATTGCCACGGGCGCGGGGCGGTGGGGGAGAAGGGTAAGCAACATACAGAAGAGCCAATCCTTTGGCTGAGGTGTTCTTTCCCACCAGGCTCCAAAAAAGAACTCTGCAAAAAGTTTCGGGGAGGAAAAAAAAGGCAAAGCTTTGGAGTTTGAGCTTTCCTCTGGATCCACAAAAACAAAACGTGGAAGCAAAACCCAGCAGCAGGAGCACGTTTTATATGGTACACAGTGCAGTCACTTGTGTCAAAACCCAACCAATGTATGTTTTTACTTTAGATCTTTGTGCAAAGCTCCTAATTTCTTTGTGAGCTTTTTCTCTCAATCTAGTTTCTCCCCCCCCCACCCCACCAACACCACCAGCCAAAATGCTCACAGTTCAGGATTTAGCTAATGAGTCTACAATAAAGATTCAGTGCTCATGAATGACACTACAATAACCATAACCTGAACAAGAGCTCTGTGTAAACTCGAAGCTTGTCTCTCACCAATAGAAGTTGGTCCAATAAAAGACTTCCCCCACCTTGTCTCTCTAGTACCATAGCAAAGCAGCACACCCAGTCCAGAACTCATAAGCAGTCCGACAATAAGAAAATAGACACAGTTCCAAAGTTGGCCTCTAATATTGGGTGAATGACTTGACATCCCTTAGATCTGGCTTTCAGAGGTGCTGAGCACCTGCATTTCCATTGAAGTCAATGGGAGAGCTGAATATTCTGCACTTCTGAAAATCAGTCTCAGGGCATCTTGACATGGGCACCTAAAATTTGAGATACCTCAAATCAGAGGCCACTTTTGAAAACTTGGGTCCAAAGGACTGATTTACAGAGTGCCCAGAACTGCCACTGACTTCATTGGATGTTGCTTGTTCTTAGCAATGGTGAAAAATCAGGCAAAACTCACCGAGGAATGGAGGCACCCAAAATTGAGTCAAATTTTTGAAATTTTGGGTTATAATGTGTCCAGCCCAGCTCACATGAACAACTGTATGACAGCAACGCAAATGGACTAACTAATGGGTACAGGAAAGGAGGAGAAATTCTGATAAGGAACCATAGTCCAGATCCAAGCAACTTTTGTAAACAAACAGTGCAAGGGAAGCATTAAATCAATAACTCTCCAGTGGTTTTGCAACGCCCCTGGCTGGGCAGTCAACAAGGATTGAATCCAGGATCTCTGGCTTCAGCTGAAGGAACAGTGACTGTGATAGACTCATAAACCTCCATACGTAGCCTCACCACTAGCCTTGTGCCCATCCCAACCCACCTTAGTGATGGGCACTGTTCAGCAAGAACTTCCTTGAGATAGAGATGTCTAATGTGCCAGCCCTTTGCTTTTGGGTTGTTTGTCCCAGACATGTTCCTTCAGAGGCAGCTGGGGGGTGGCCGCCAGTCCTGCATCCTAGCCTGGGTGATGTGCATAGGACAAAGGCGGCACCATGCCTGTTCCTTTTGCTAACAGCCGCCAATTATGTCTTTTTTTGTTGTCCGCTAAGCCAATTGGAAGAAGAGGGGGGCAGGGACATCATCTCCTGCCAGAAGCATATTCAAGCCCCACTAACTTTAAAGGAAACCTCCTAAGAAGCAGTTGAGTTTTTTATTAATATTCAATGAGCCAACCATTCTGTTGGCTCAGAGATAAAACAGTGTTTTGTAGACAGTGTCTTGGAAGAAGGCCCTGTGCAGAACGTAGCTTCCTAAGCAAACAAACAAATGGAGCCCCTCACCCCCTACCCCCTCCTGCTGCCAGCTGGGAAGTGCAATGAATCATGGACATACAATGTGGTGGGGCATTTTGTGGATGAAAGTAAGGGCTGAGGGGAGCCATCATAGGAGGGCTATGAGCCTTTTTTTCACTCCTCTACAGCTCTAGCATTAGTCTGGTCATCCAATCAGGTGCCATCTGGGGTCTGGTGAGACCCATCAGTGGGGTATTCTTGCCAGAGATGAACCCCAGCAGCTACATGTTGCTGGATCAGCCCTAGTGTCTCCCCTGATGGGACTATGCAAAAGGAAAGTCCCTTCTTCATCAGCTTGGGAAGCTGGGTTTCAACCCAGTGAGGATCTCTCTGACCTCACCCCACTGATGGTCCTGTGGAGTTGCATTCTGCAGGAGCTCGAGGCCCTGGTAGACATGCATGGCCTGTAGCCACATAGCTTGGGCTTTGATAGGACAAACCAAGCCAGGCTGGAGGAGACCATCAGGTGCTGCTGGGAGTGGTGCTGATGAGTCACTAGGAACATCCATCCCTGTGAGTCAATAATGAACCAATGCCTCATAGGCTGCTGCAGGCGGAAGAGGGAGAATTTTCGTACTATTACTACTGGGATCATGTCCTGTCCCTGTGTGGCCTTTAAAGAACCCATCACACTTTCTGGGTCCTTCCAGTTTTAGTTACGTCATTCCGCTGACCTAAATCCCTCTGTGGTTTCAACTGGATCTTCTTAATCACTTCCTGTCCTAAACTGTTACCTAGTGTTGCAATGTGCTATTGGGCAACTGCTGTACTCCACTGAAGAGACAGCTGCCTTTCAGCAATAGGTGAAATCTCTCTCTATTCAGTGCCTTATTTTCAGAGATGCTAAGCACCCAGAACTCCGGCTGACGTTGATGGAAGCAGTGGGTGCTGCTGGTCCCCCAAAGTATAAAGAGAGAATGTCGTTTTTAAAGGTCTCGGGTAGCCTTGGGGATGGGAAGCACTATATCAGTGCGAGAGAGAGAGAGATATTTATTATTGCCCTGTCGGTACCAACTTCCCATCCCTTCACAAAAATAATAAAAATTGTAACAAGCCAAAAGGCTCTGCCTCTTGCAATATTAAACCTGCCCATTTTATTCTGCCACTTTAAAGCTTCTCTTTCTTACTGTGAGTGATAAATAATAACAGCAGAAAAACACCCCACAGACACACAACTGACATCAAAAGCCAAGAGAAGATTGGTAAACAGAAAGATCTGAAGAGAGCAAAGAGGAGGCTCGGTTGAGAGTCAGTTCACGTAGCTCTGACTTCTGTTGTTTCCCATTAATTTTACCCACTATCACAGGTGGTGGAACAACGACGGCAGCTAATTACTCTCTCTCTTCTCTTGTTTGCTTGGAGCAAAATAAACTAGCTAAATTCCAAATCCTCCTCCAGCCCCCAATCTCAGAATTGTCCGTTGAGGGAATGGAGCACGTGGGGAATGTATTGGAGGATGATCAGTTATGTAATTTATGCACTCATATGCTTCCTGCCTGGACTCGCTGGAGTAGCCATTTCCCATTGCTTCTCCACACCACTCCTCCCACAGCTTCTCACTATTCGATCCCAGGCCCAGCAGCTGATCTCTCAACACCCACCCTTCCACACTGCTTCTGCCTGGGACTTTATCCTCCAACACGGCAACTTATAAGGGAGCCAACGCTGGAGACGAAGGGAAGGGGATGGCGAGGCCCCACGCCACCAAAGCAACGCAGCCCACCGAGTCAGTGAAAAGACTCCTATGGATTTCAATGGGAGCCAGATTCTGCCCTACCTGGTGCAGTGCTAAAGCCAGCAGAAGGGTGATCTTGCATTGGCTGGCGCCAGCATGGTATTCACGGGCACCCAAAAGAGTCCTGTCTCGTCCTCACTCTGAAAGAAGGGCGCTCTACTAGCAATGCAGGACACTGAAGGGTGGCCAGGGGGGTGGGGAAGACAGTGAAGTGGGGGGCAGTTCGGAGGTATGTCACAATTTCTTGGGACAATAAGAACCAATTAGAACCCCCTCCCGCCACCTCAAAGAGAATTAATAACAATAAAAGAACTATTCACAACAAAGCATCTGAAGTAGCACCCACAGGCACTGTCCAACCCCCAAGGACAAGGAGCTGGGATTTGAACGCTGTTCCAACAGCACAAGCTTCGATGAGGGGAGCGAAAGGGCAGCCAGCAGAGATCTGACTAGCCATAGTGCCCACGGCCCCCGGGGAACAAGACAGACCCACCTCTCCAGTGCCGTGTAGCACACTGGGTGCTAGTGTAGCACGCTGCAGTCAGGAGGGGGGATTGTAGCCAGCTTTGCTCTCGGTTAGCCTCCTGAATGCAGCCCACCCAGGTCCCTGGCTACCTGCCCGAGCAGCTTTGGGACTCTAGCTAGCTTTGATTTAGCTAGATCAACACTAACTCAGGGGTGTCTACATGTGCAGCAATCACACCTTCCAAATGCAGCGGAGACGCGCCCTGAAGGCTACATCCACATGGCAGCTGGGAGCGTGCTGCCCAGCCCAAACAGACACACAGGCACCAGCACTGCTTGAGCCGTCATGCTGAAAATAGCGGTGTGGCCCTGGTGGCCACCTGGGTACGTCCCTGGGGGGCTGGGCAGGTTTGTCCTGGGATGGCTAGCCCAAGCCGCCATCTCTGCGACTCCCAGCTCCACTGCTATGTTATCTACTCTCTCCGGGAAGCCCACTCCCAGCTGCAGTGTAGACATATCCTGTGTATTACGGCTACCACCAGGGATGGACCCGGGCACCTCTAACACTAAACCGCAAGCTCGACAGCTTCAGCTCCAGCACTGGCCTCACATTCTCCCTGCATTTGTCCCCAAGGGGGATACAGAGCACACGCTGACCAGCAGGGTACCTAGAGACCAGGTAACTAGGCCACTTCCATTTCCCGTTCTCTTGTCATCCTGCTCTCATGTGAGTAAAGGAGGAGGGGCCAAGGGACTTGTGGCTTAACACCTATAGCTTCCACTCCCACCGGTGCTGCCGTGCGGCAGCCTCGCCCTGCCTACTGCGCCCAGGCAAGTTTTGCAGAATCCAGCCCCTTGTGTTCAGAGTTGATCTCATTCCTTCAGGAGCCTGGCTTCTCTCCCTGGTGGGTGGGCGTGGGTGTAGGCGCAGAAGAGAGAGCTTTTGTTCCACTTCTCCAGCTTCAGGAATAGAGAGCCAACCTTTCCTGCTTGTCAGCTCCTTCTTACGCTGCTTACACAGCAGCTGCAGCAGCAGGGTGTCACACACCTCAGCGCTGCAGCGCCTGCTAAAAAGCCCCAAGCGCTGGGAAGCCAGCCCCAGCAGGAGCCGCTCCCGCAGCGCTGGCTCCCCCCCCACAGGGCTGGGCGGGAGGAGCGGCGGGGGAGAGCCAGCCAGCGCTGCGCTTGCGCGCTAGCTTCAAGCGGCTGCGCTAGCAGCGCTGCGCGCGGCGCGCGCGAAGTTAAGTTGTAGCAGCCTTCTCCCTTTGCAGAGGGCATTTGTCTCTGTTAACTGAGCAGGGCTTTCCATAAAGCTGTAACGGCCATTCTGCACGCCAGAGCAGAGCCCGCGCCTTCCAGAGAGTCCCGCCTCATTGGCGCAACGCGACGCCAAGTAAGATGCATGAAGCTCTAAAACATTCAGGCCCGTTTGCTTTGCTCAAACTAAATGGGTTGAAAGGCCCAGATTGGTTCAATTTGGTCTAGTTTTCTGGGCTCGTGCCGCTGCACGACATCACTGCGTGAGGAGTATAAGCCCAGGACATGCTCTGGGGGCCGCCGGCCGCAGGGAGCGCTGCCCCTAGGGAGTGCTGGCCCATCCCGCCCACACAGTATAGTTCCTCTTTAATCCTTCCGGCAGGCTAGCAGCATCGGGAGGAGAACGACAGCCTTTGCTTGTGCACAGAACAGCTTCCCCAGGCAGCCCTGCCAAACTGCCAACCTCTGACCTAGGGTCCAGGCCTCACCTCCAAAGGCGCGAAGGCTCCAGGTTAAGGCGCTCGGCTGATATTCACAGGACTTTGGTCCAGCTCTGCTATAAACTTCTTGGGAGACCTCGGGCAAGTCACTTCATCAGTCCCTTTGTAAGTGTGGCCGAAAAGGCTTCTGGTCTTATTAGTTTATAAGATCTCCAGGCTAGAGACTGCCTTGTGCTGTGCAAATTGTGCGGCACCTCGCACGGGGGACCCTGATCTCCAGTCGAACCTATCCAGCTTCAGTAACTACCTGTTCCCCGTTACCGTAGTGCTCGAGCACCTCACAACCTTTAAACATATTCATCCTCAGACACCTGCTGTGCAGTCGGGCAATGCTGTAATTCCCAGGACACAGCTGGGGAATTTAGGCACGGACAGCCTAAGGCCCAGACCCTCAGAGTATTTAGGTGCCTAACGCCCATTGAAATCATTGGGAGGATCTGGGCCAAAGTGTCTGGCTCAAGGTCATATAGTGGCAGGGCAGGACATTGAAGCCAAGTCCCAGGCTAGCATCCCAACCACTGAGCCGTCCTTCCGCCATGTTCTTCGCTGCCCTCCAGGAACTGCTGTGATACGCAGCGGAGAAAACCGGGCCACTTGTCAGGGATGCTTAGGCCTCTCCCTCCAGACCAAACCAAAATGACACCTCAACCTCCAACCCAATCACAGGAATTGAAATAGTCACTAAAGCCATCATTGCTTTCGGCCCCATCTTCCAGCTCCGTGCCTGACCTGGTATAAACTGAGACTGGGGAGAGTAGCGGGGAGCAGACTGGGGAGGCTGCCTTTGGCAAATGACTTTCTCTGAAGTAGGAAATCCTCGGGATTTGAGCTCAGGTAGGACCGTCAGCTGATGGGGCTCCCCAAGTGGGAACACAAGCGGAGCAGTAGCATCTTCAGAGAGAGCCAGCCCCACTCTCACCCCATCACCCTGGTACAGAAAATGCACTCACCAGGAAAGCCAGTTGGAAAGTTTCCGATGGAAAGTTTTCCTTCAGTAAATGAGGTTTTTATCGGCATCAAAACATTTTGTGGCAACGTTGACTGCGATAACGTTTTTGTTGAATAAATCAGAACGTAGCGCTCTGATGACCTCTTCAGGATGGCGTGTTTTGATTGCCCAGTTTGAAACAACTTTTCCTTTCCATTTTTAAAAAATTGCATATCAGAGAAAATAATGTAAAAGATTTAAAAATAGAAATAAGAAAAAGGGTTTTGATTTTATCAAAACAAAATGGTTCCTGAAATGGCTTTTTCCCCTGGAATTTCGTTTCATGGGAAACGTCAGAATCTTTTGTTTTTGTTTCATTTTAGAACAGATTTTTTTTTTTTGCAATCATGAAGTTTACAATGGAATGGAAACTCTGGATCCTGCAGAGCTCTACTCACCGGCCTTTGGAATAACTGAAGAGTGCTGCTGTCTTGTACAAAGCAGGGGGCAAGTTTACTGGCTTATTATTAACAATATACCCCCTTCATGGATGCCTTTCATCTGAGGACCTCAAAGCACTTAAAGAAGAGGGCAAGCATGCCAGCTGGGATCACGGGGCTGAAAATGCAGTAGCGGGCATAGAACGGCCTCCCTGTGGCCCAGGGGAGGATTTTATCTCACAGCACATGGGGAAAAAATGACAGAACTTGGCAATGCCCTATTTCCCATCATCCTCATCTCTAAAGGACACTCGCCTCAGTGTGTCCACACTTGAAGCCAAGCTTTGCCCTGCCAATACACGTGACTGAGCAGATTTCAGAGCACTTTCTGTGACCTTTGGGATGTAGATATGTGTTAACCCTCCCTGGGGTTCCAAACCTACATCTCTCCACACTGTGACACAGACCTCCGTAACTTGAGCTAAAGCAGCAACTCTGTCAACAGGCAGTAGTAGTAGGCTGTTATCTTCTATTAGGACTAGCTTCTGGAGGGAGAAACAACACCTTCTTTACAAGCACGTTACATGTGTATGTGCCCCCGTATCCCCATGAGGGTGCATACGAGAGTCCATGTGTGTATGCAGAATAGGGTTGCCAACCCTCCAGGACTGTCCTGGAGTCTCCCAGAATTAAAGGTTAGTCTTTAATTAAAGATTATGTCATGCGATGAAACCTCCAGGAACACATCCAACCCAAACTGGCAACTCCAATGCAGAAAGTACTATAGAATGCCTGCAACTGGAAGGATGTGTGTGTATGCAGCAACAGGAATATATATGAGGATGCATGTGTGTCCTTTTCTGTGCAAGAGTGTGTATGTGCGTGTATGTGCACGCACGCAAGTAAAAACATGCATGAGTAGGCAAGTGGCAGGGATTTGCTCACAAGAGTGTGCCGATGTTTGTTAGTGCAGGTATGTGTGCAGAGTGACGCTCCATGTCACATGCACAGCATGTTGCAAGGCTTGTGCACGTGACACAGCATGGCATGCACTCGGGTGCAAACGCGTGTTTGTGACCTCGTCATGCTTAGAGAATGCAGACACTGGCTTTGCAATACAGAGTCCCAATGTGAAGCCAAGAGAGGCGACTGCTTGCACAGGTTATTCATGGCAAAGATGACAGTGCCGAGTTTGCAGTGGACCCCTGCCCAGAAAAAGGCATTTGTATTGTTTAGACATTTCCCTCTGCGTTCAAAGTTGTTTACCGACAAACACTCTGGGAGGTATAAAAAGAAATGTTGGCCAGAGACCAAGACCTGATATTTCTATCAGAGGATGAGAGAAGCCCCATAACACAAATCAGAGCAGCTCAGTCCCTTGGAGGAAAAAAAAATAGCTCTTCTTCCACCTGATCCTAGTTTGATTTCATTTATTTATTTATTTCAAAGAACAGGATGCTCGTTGTC
This sequence comes from Mauremys reevesii, assembly GCF_016161935.1. Taxonomy (NCBI): domain Eukaryota; kingdom Metazoa; phylum Chordata; order Testudines; family Geoemydidae; genus Mauremys; species Mauremys reevesii. The sequence continues at coordinate 15,441,754 of NC_052634.1, read as the reverse complement.
TCTGGTCTTGCATGACTCCTAAGGAGTCTTGCACCTCCTCTGCAGCCCAGGTCTATTCTTTCTCGGGAGGATTGAATTACACAGACCACACAGCCGTGGGGACTCTGGGATTTCACCCAAGCGCTGATTTCATATTCGTCTGTTTTCTGATGGGCTCGGTCTGCATCCAAGACTTACACATGTTCCATTCCTTAATATGGTTTTCCTTCAAAAGCAGAGGCAAGGTTCAGAAAGCTGGTTTGTTTGTACTTCCCAGGCTCACAGCTCTGACTGCACGAACTGCTTGGATAAAGTCTGCTGACTTTTGTAATAAGAAAATGTGACACACTCTCCTCTTACTGAGAGCCCCAGAGAGCCACCACATCTTTTATCCCTGTGCTTGGCTGATGGTCAGGTGGCTCTGAAATGCTTGCAGATGACGTCTAGAGCTGTGCAAAGGGATGTTTTCACCCACTGCTGTGAACTGGAGCCAAGGCCAGATGTTGTCATGGTGTTGGGGCCACGGTGTGGGAACTGCCACGTGACTAGGGACTTGGTTGTACAACCCGAGGCACCTTAAAGTGACCCAGTGCTTGGCACTTTCTGAAAATTTAGGCCCCTTTAAGGAGTCTCAGGTTGGACACCCAAAATACACAAGCGCTTTGAAAATCTTGGTCACTGAGGTTTGGTTGAGATAAAAGGTCAAAGTCCTGACTGCTTACTATCATTAACAATCTCATAATGCCATCAATCCCAAGGCCCCAGTGATATTCCAGTTTTAGAACGTACCTCTTGCCTGTCCACTTCTCCCTACGGTTTCAAATGGATATATTATTGGGATTTTTCCCCCCTTCTTATTCATATCCTCTCCTAAACGGCTGTGTCCTGTCCTGACAGCTGCTGTGTTCCACTCCAGAGATGGCTGCATTTCAGCAGTGGGAGAACTGACCCTTTTGCATAGTCTGTCAAGTGCTTTGGGATTCTTCGGCATGAAACCGAAAAGCCCTAAATCAATCATAGCTGTTAGATGAAAGGAAACCCTGGAATGGTGGCAAAATCCCCTTAGCTTGTTATTGTGGTGAAAAAAAAGCGTCGAGTGATGTTAATCCATTAAGGGAGCTTAAGAAACTCAAACAAATGAAGTGCTCACATTTTTCAGGCTCCTTTTCTTTGAAAAACAAAACAACCACCAAACAATTTTCTATGCAAAAAATACAACCCATCAAATGAGCAATTATTTTTTTTTAGAAAGTCCCTCATGCAATGGATCATAAAATGCTTTGGAGCGAGTGAGAGAGAGCGAGAGAGAGCGAGAGAGCTTTATAGAACTGTGGATGCTGACACTGAGGCAACTAGGGAGGGTGAAAGGACAAATGGCACTGACTTGGGGGAGAAGGAAAGGGAGAGCAGTGGAGCTAGGGAAGTAGTGCTACAGCTGCAGAGAGGATGACGAAGGAGGCAGGAATGGGGAAGTGGAGTGTGATAGCTAGACACAACATGGTGATTAAAGAACAGGACAGCTCTTTGTGCTGTTACAAGGGAGCAAAGCTGTCCTAAAACCTGTTTGAGCCCCTGCCCTGGGGGAGTCCCCACTGTAGGAGAATCCTTAATGGAATGGAGCTCCTATGCCACACACCCCATGCTGCGGCCAGTGCAGTGGGCCTGGCCAGAGGAAAGGGGCCATGGCTGGGCATCCCTTACACCCTGGTGATACCAGAGGCTGAGGCACTGGGAGACAATGCAAATTAGAGCAGCCCTCAGACTGCTCTAACATGCACGAGTGGTGAATGGAATCTGGCCCAGCACCGAGTGCCCCAGGGCCACTGAGGTGCAAAGGCGTCATAAAGCCATTTCAGCAGCCCCTCCTTAGCTGCACTAAGCTGAAGCTGAGGAAAAGGCTAGTTCAAGCAGTCTTGAGCTCTGGGGTTGTGTCAGGCTGCGGCCAATGTCTTGTCACTCAGCCAACAGGGGTTGTTTTCCCTTTGACTGTGCGAGTGAATCCATCATGGTGTAACATCTCCTGAGAAAGTTCACCAAAGTTATTTGCCCAGCTTGGCATGTGCTGCTTCATCTTTTTTTTACCATACTTATGAAAACAGAGCTATTTGTATCTTTGACATTAATTGACTTCTCAAATTAATAACTCTTCTTTGTAACTAGGAATGCAATTATTGCTTTATTGCGCTGATGGCAAGATTTCCAGCCAGCAGGAATAGCTGCTACCAGCACACTCGATTGTGCTAATTAAGCTGTAAAAGTCTAACAGGAGGTAGGTCATGATAACCTGTTCCCGGAGGTGCTGCTCAGTTAATATGAACTGGTTGTTTTTGTAAAAGTATAAACGATTGTGCGTCTGTGTATAACACCAAGTGAGGAGTGATGAGCAGCTGATTACAGCTGTGAATATGAAAGCCACTGCAATGCTGAAGGAGGGTCAACAAGAGAAGTGGTGTTGTCTGGTGTAGTGGTTCTCAATTTTTTTTTCATTTGCGGACCCCTTTGGAAATCTATTGTCTGTGTGTATATATAGTTGAATTCTGTACAGTCAGTTTTTAGTCTAAGTCATTTCTGGAACCCTTAGACATACTCCTCAGATTATGTCCACGGAGCACAGGTTGACAACCACTGATCTATGGGTCGGGCACTGAAGTGGTGATCGGGAGACCCAGGTTTTGTTCCTGATCCTGCTGTGTGACTTTGTCACTTCCTCTCTGTGTGCCTGTACTTCCATTCCCACCCTTTGTCTACTGAGACTGTAAATTCTTTGTGGCAGAGATGTTTCACTGTGTATCTTTCCTTCCAGAGCCTGGCGGTGCCACTGTGCCATACTCAGCAGCTCCTTCCACAACTTGAGGCTGTGTCCTGCAGCCTCAATGAAGAAATCCTTTGGATTCACTACAGCTGAGTCCTAGCTCTTCTATAGCACAGTCATTCTCTGCATTGGCCAGAGGGGATACTAGGTGTTTCTGTCCCTCTTCCACGGTTAGCCTACTGTTATCTCAGGAGCAAGAGCTCCAAACACTCCTCCCAGCATGGAGAGACATTGCCAGCCTTGGCTGATCAACATTGGTTCATTTGGGAAGCCCTGATGTTTGGTTGGGGCAGATTTTGTTGCAGGGGGGATGGGTTGTGGGTTAAAACACAGGCTCCCCAACTTCCCTCCTCTGAACCCTCATGTGGCCCATCAGAGCACCCCTCAGAACTGACCGCCCTGTATTTTCCATGGCGATGCTAGATCTGCCAGCAGCTCAGGAGAGCGGGTGTGTGTACACAACAGCTTTGCAGTGAGGGTAAGCTGCCTGCATCAGAGCTGGGGGAAGCAGTTCAAAGCATGTGCAATCAGATTCCACTGTCTCCATTTTCCTCACCCTTATCTATCCAGTCACAGTCCCCATTGACAGAGCACAGAGCACCATGTGCCAGGGGTGGGGCTGTCACCGGATTTCCAGACACGTGGGGTGTGTTCTGGCCACTGTTTAGACAGCTCTTCCTCCTCTCTCCTCACATGTTGACTTGTGGCAACTACAAGAGATGCACACAACCCAATAGCGGAGTTCTCAGATTCCAGGACTGTGAGTTTTACTGACCAGATTTACACTCATGGGTACGCACACCACCCTGGCTACACTCCCAAAGTCCTGTCCCAGCTGGCACTGGGTTCAATATAAAACCTAGGAGGGATTCTCTGGATGGGCAGCCCTGCCCTGGTTGTTCCAACGTCTTGCTCAAGAAACTAGAAGAGAGATCCTGCTAGACATTACGTGTCCTTGCAAGATACTGGAGTCAAGACTCCAACTGAGAGACCTCTGTTGTCTATAAGCATCAGCTCTGCTAGGGGACCAAAAAGGAGTCACATGCATGACACACGTAATGTCCGGGGGGGTCGCTGAAATTAATTTGACTCAACTGGAAGTTTATCTTTATAGTTCTTACATGTCTGATCAGCTTGGCGAGACACAGGAGTCAAACCACAAGGTCCAGCATGTGGGCTGATCCAAAATGCAGCATCCCTAGGGAGGAGCCCGTCCAGCCTTGGTACCCTGGGTTGGTTTGGGGAAGCACATGTAGAGAATGGATGATGAGGTAATTATTAGGCACCTTTTGAGGCTCTCAAAATGTTTGACACAGGGATCAGACTGGAAAAAAAATAATTGATAGTGCTGTCCCAGGCTCCACCCCAACCCTTGCTTGAGTCACGATGCCAAAACGAGTTACCACTGGGAACGGATTTTGCCGTTCTTGATAATATGATTGGCCCTCTCCTTTCTCTTATGCTTTGATCATCAATGAAGTGGTTAATGACACCACTAATGCATAACATTTATACAGTAACACCTCAGAGTTACGAACACCAGAGTTACAAACTGACCAGTCCACCCCACATCTCATTTGGAATCGGAAGTGCGCAATCAGGCAGCAGCAGAGACAAAACAGTGCAATACAGTACAGTACTGTGTTAAACGTAAACTACGAAAAGAAAATAAAGGGAAAGCAGCATTTTTCTTCGGCACAGTAAAGTTTCAAAGCTGTCTTAAGTCAAATGTTCAGTTGTAAACTTTTGAAAGAACAACCATGAAGTTTTGTTCAGAGTTACAAACATTTCAGAATTATGAACAACCTCCATTCCAACATGTTCGGAACTTGGAGGTTCTATGGTATATCGCGTCACATGTGGAAAACACTGGACTGTAATTAGTCATTGGCTAATTAATTCTCAAATCATATGCAAGTGGTAGGCAAGTATTATTCTACAGAAGAGGAAATTGAGACAGGAAGGTGAAATGACTTGCTCAACATCACACTGTGAGAGGCTGGGTTAGAACTCAGAGCCTCTTGATTCCCCAAACTGTGCCCGTTCCATCGCTCATGCTGCCCCACTCTGGCCATTTAAATCAGCGCAATTGAGATTCAGCGTTAACACTCGGCTAGGATAGACAGGTCTGCTCACACCTCTTTCAGAGCTATTGTAGCAGGCTGTCCGCAGATTAAGGCAGACACCACAGCACTGCGATGCAATCAGTCACATTCTGAGCATTTTCTATCCAGTCATAAGGGCTAGAAGGTTTAGATTTTTTTTTAATTCAAAAGCTTAGATTCTGGGGTGCAAGATGGACCCTCGAGAAAAGTGACCTGTGGTGTTGAACCAGCCTGAGCCCGACTTTTGTGAACATTAATTTACCACTAAGAGACCCCCTGGGTAAAGAGTATTATTTCTGAGGCGCAGACAGAGTCAATGACTTTCTCCAAGGTCATTGGCAAATTTAAGACTGGAACACAGTAGACCTGGGTCCCAAGCCTTCTCTCTAACCTCTTGTCCAGGTATTAGCAACTTTTTCTGGCCTCCCAGACTCTGCAACCTTCTTCATCTAGCTGGATCTGGCCAAGATCCTCCCCATATTTGGAGCAGGGTGGTCGTGAGTTGTGCTGGTTGGGAAATTTTTGAGGAAATCTTTTTTTCCCCACCAAAAAAATGCCGATTTTTCTAAAACTGGTCATGAAACAGGGTCAGATGTGACGAATCCCTTGAAACGAAAATTTTTTGGAAAAGGAAAGTCTGGAAATTGTCCAAATGTTTTGTTTTGACTTTTTTTGTTGTTTGAATTGAAAGGACTTTCCAATTCTAATTTTTACTACATTTAAATTTTAAAAAGGTTTTAAAAAGTGAAAATAAAAATGAAACATGTTGAAACTGAAATGATCAAAATGATAGGTTTCGATTGACCTGACACAATTTTGTTTCCAGTTTGCAAAAATATTTGAGATTTTTTGACTTTTTGGGATGCGAAAAAATGTTGAAATCTCAAAAATTCTTTCAGGAGAGGAAAAACATTTCCTGCCCCCCATCTTGAGTGAACCCCTAGCCCTGTTCTGCATCCCCAGTCAGTCTGAACACCCCTACTTTACGCCAGTGGCCCTCAACCTTTCCAGATGACTGTACCCCTTTCAGGGGGCTGATTTGTCTTGCGTACCCCCAAGTTTCACCAAACAAAAACTATTTGCTTATAAAAATCAGACATAAAAATACAAAAGTGTCACAGCCACACGGTTACTGAAAAATTGCTTCCTTTCACATTTTTACCATATAATTATAAAATAAATCGATTGGAATATCAATATTGTACTTACAGTTCAGTGTATGGTATATACAGCGGTATAAACAAGTCATTGTCTATATGAAATTTTAGTTTGTACTGTCTTTGCTAGTGCTTTTTATGTAGCCTGTTGTAAAACTAGGCAAATATTTAGATGAGCTGATGTAGCCCCTAGAAGACCTCTCTGTGTACACCCAGGGGTACACGTATCCCTGGTTGAGAACCACCACTTTACACTATGTGGCCTCCAGTGATCCTGCATTTTGCCTTATACTGTTCTGATTAAACAGCCTCTGCCATGGGTACCAAGAGTGCAATAGAAGCCCAGAGATGCTAATGAAGTTGTATCTTTCTCAAAGACTATGTAAAAAACAAACAACCCCCAAATTCTCCCATAATAGACTGTTCATTCAGTGTGTGTTTTGATAGTTATGCCCCCAAACACATGGTTATGCTACTGTGCTGCCAGGGCTCTAATCCTCTCTAAAGTGCCAGTGAATCTCTGACCAAGGAGTTTGGTGCGTGCAGAGATGGAGTCCATTAACATACAACATCACTATCAATGGGAGAGACTGTGGCTGGAGCACCAGGCAGCACTGGTCTCTGGCTGCAGCAGAGAGGGGCTGGGTATGCAGGAGCTGGTCCATTCCGGTCCAGGAGGGAGCAGTTCTAGCTCTATAACCCAGCTAATACATCGCATGGTCAGTGCAGCTGGGGCAAAGCCCATCTTATCCAATCCACAAGAGCAGGTGCCAGTCTGTAGCCACCCATGGTAATAAACACAGCAATACACAACAGCTCCAAAACCACTGGCTGCGCACAGGGAAGCTACAGGAAGCAGCTCCATATGGCCAGCCAGTAGAGCACACCAACATGAGCACAACTCCAGTAGGGGGCAGTGTTAAACATACTCCATAATGAACAGAGGCCAGCTCCTTGCGGGCAATCTTACCTGTACTGGGTTGCTGCTGGGTTAGCCTTGGCAGAGCAGTGAAACTTCACTGTGTTGTCCTCAAGCACTGGCTGCGGCTCTACGGACAAGTTGACGAGAGGTGGGTCTGCAAGGAGACATCGACAATCCATCAGCTGTCACACGGATAAGTGTATTTCACTGCCGCAGAACGCACATCACTCAACTCCGGCCATGCCTTCTGCTGCAGTGGGTGAATGCTAACTGGCACATATGTGACCCCAGTGATTGATTTAACCCTTTCGGGCCAGAAGTCCAGAGTCCCCAAAGCACTTGGTGAAGCCATGTGCTCTTTGGGACACAGCAAAGATTGGGGAGTTGGGGCTCACGGGCTCTGTTCCCAACTCAGCCACTTATTTGCTGCAAGAATCTCAGGGTCTCTCTCCCAAATCTATGCAGGACCTTTCCACCCACAGTGCGGCTCATGGGGCTTCTTTCTTTGCTCTGAGAGATAGAAGGATTAAGGGGCCTTTTCCAGGTTCAAAGCCTGCTCTTCTGGTGATCAGCTCAGTGATGGGCTGAAGAGGATGCTTCGGATGGAGCAAGTGCCAGCAAACACTGGGGCATGTGCTGAGTTCAGTGACGATGGTGTGAAAGGCAGCACAGAGGCCATTTGCAGCATTGAGGTTACTTCACAAACACACTCTGCCCTCCTCATTATTTATATTGCAGTATTATTTGTATAGCAGCAGGAGCTCAGGCCCCATTGTGCAAGGGGCTGTACAAATAAACTGTTCAAGACAGTTCTTACCCTAAAGTGTTTAGTCTAAATAGACGAGACAGGGAATGGAAACAGAACAGAGCAGGGAATAACTTATCCAAGGTCACATAGCAGAACGGCAAACAGAACCCAGGTCTCGGCAGCCCCCCGCTTAGCCACTGGATCACACTGCGGCCCTGGCTTTGGGAACACACCCGTCAGCAGCTGCTTGTCTGTGACCAGCCTTCTCCTCCTAATTCTGGCTGAAGAGGATGTACCTCAGGGATCCCAACAAAACAGGTCAGCTCTTGGCAGTATCACCCCTAAATGTTTCCTCCATTTCTCGCTCCTCTGTAAGGAGGCTACTAGCAAAAGAACCCCAAACAGTTAGGCCTCTTACATACAGGTACTTGGACTACATCACCAATCTATCTGCCGCACTCAGGGATCACTCAGTAACTCATCACCATTTGCACTCCCCCAGGAGGTGAGACATAGTGCTCACTGGATCTTCCAGCCAGTGAAAGTCCAGTTCAGGCCTGACATTCTTCTCCTGCCCTCTCTCCTCCTCCTCTCTCTGTTCTCCTCTCTGTTATCTGGGCAAACACTGGGGCAGAGGCATTAGCAGACGGGGCTGACCCCTGGCTTTGATGGCTAATAAGTCAGAGATCATCCCTGCTGGAGACAACTCAAGATAAAGAACTGAAAGACAGAGAAGAAACTAGAGCCATCCAGTGCTAAATGACATGGCACAGTGATTATCCTAATGCATACACACATCACGCATACCCCGCCCCCAGATATGCGCACACTGCACACATCACAGCTCACACAGACACGCACAAAACCTAGCATACACACATCTCTCTCTCTCTCTCATACACAGGCAAACAACATGTGCATGTATACACGGGGGCCCACACAAAGACATGTGCCGCACCCTAACATACAGCCACACAATATTCACTCCTAGGCACACTGTGCATAGACACACACAAGGAAACATACGCACCCACTCACAAGGCAGCGAGCCAGACTTGTGCAACATGTGCTGAAAATGTGTTGCTCCTCTAGAGCTGCTGAGCTGTGCTGTATGCATGATACCCTCCTGACCCTCTCCCCATTCCCACCTCTGTGCCTTGGGGGGCCCCCTGGAGGAGGAGACGTTATTGCAGACATCAAACTCTTATTGGACTTGTGCTCTGCACCAGCATCCTCTTGCTATAACAGAACCAAGGCAACAAGCAGCCAGGATGCATTCCAGACGGCCCAGAGTCCACATGCTGATCTGCTGCTTACATGTTTGCCCACTACCACACCACACCAAACGGACCATCCGCTCCTGTTCGCCGGCACTCCGCTCTATCCAAGGCCTCGGGGCGGGTGGCTGATTTACAGAGGTGTTGAGCAACTGCTGCTCCCATCGGTTTTACTTGGAGTTCTGCACCTCTGCAAATCAGCCCTGAGGTTTCAGCGGGGTCCATCTAAGCCACGTGGGATGGGGACTTTTCCAAGGGAGACTTTCAGTGGTCTGTTTAATGGCCTGGGGCAAGACCCCATGCTCTCACATTGTTCATGTTAATAACTTATGCACTGTACCAAAAATCAGCTAAGGGCCCAGCAGGGGGACTCACTAGCTTGCTTTCATTTCTAAAGCCAATGGCTCAGGTCTTTTACAGCCCATAACCTTGGAGCACGTCAGGATCCTGCTGGGAGACAGGCGTCATTATCCCCATTTTACATGCAGGGAAACTCAGCCGGAGTATTGGAAACGTGACTTGGGCAAGTACCCACTGAGGTGGGCACAGAACCCAGGAGGCCTGGGGCTGACTGGGACCATCCTGCTGCCACCACCATTCCCAGGATTAGAGCCCTCGAGACTGAAGGCCTCTGTTTATCCCTCACACATGCTCTGCACACTTCAGCAGCTGGCCAGCTCTTCCTTCATTGTCTCACTAGTGGGCCCCACCCTTGACCTGGGAGAATTAGCTCTAGAGGAATTCTGTTTCCAAGGCCCATTCAGATCTCAGCCTCTCTGTGTCAAGGCCAGCAGAAGAACCAGTGAGTGCCAGTGGGGATGGTGATCTTGTAATCTAGACACTTGTTCACTGGCAATGGGATGGAGGTGACCAAGCCACCCAAGAGCAGACGGAAAGTAACAACAGAAAGTGATCACTACTGACCCAAGTCTCTCTATCTTGAGGGCCTTCATTGTTGGACAGGAGGGAATTTCAAGCCTTTGTTGGCAGAAGAAAGGTAAAGCTCTGTGAGACAGAGTGCACTTGGGGGTTGGCCCATGACTTTTGGAATGAACTCACTAAGGCCCATCACAAAGCTTCCCACCTTCCATCGAAGGGAAAAGCACATTTCTTTGACCTGCAATTCTCCCACGTCAGTGTAGAGCAACAGCTATATATCCTTCCCCTCCAAAACAAAGCACTCCCCTGCATGCGCTTCTCCCCCTGGGGAGAGGATGAGAAGACAAACAAACACATGACACACATGTGGGCACCTCACTTATTTCACTACTGGAAGGCACTCAGGCCCAGATATGCAACGGTATTTAGGTGCCTAACTGTCACTGATTTCCATGGGAGTTTGGCAGCTAAATATCTTTGAGGATCTGGGCCTCAGATGCTGCAGTAATGAGCATGGGATAAGAACCTATTTAGATTAGAATAGAAGAACCACCATCCTATTAGCTAGATGGGCCTCCTCTAACAAACAGTGACATCACTTTGCATTTCTTTAGTGCCTTTCCTCCCAAAGGATCCAGAAGCACTTTCCAAGCCAGCTGTGCCCATCACATTCCTACCTGTATGGTACTTGCTAATATTCCCATGCTGGCTGGGAGTTCTTAAATCTACCACAATTTAATGCACATACAAGCTCAGACATGACATTTCACATCAAAAAATAAAGGGAGGCTTGTGACTCCCATTTAAGGGAATAAACTGTCTTGCTTTGAAATGTTCCTGTCTCACATTGCACTCTGTAATGATGATTTTTTGTGCATCTATTACCTTGAAAGTGGCATTTACTCTCTTTCATCAGCCTAATCATCCCTGCCAAGTCCTAACTGGTGTCACAGACCTTTCTTTAGACTGATATTCTCTGTATTTTGCCTTTTATATGATAAGCATCTAAAATACTTACTGCCCAACAACATTTAGAAGAGAGGTGAAGAAAAGAGAAGAAAGCTTCAGCAAGGGTTGGACATATATGGCTATAAAGACTATCCAGACTCATCATCATTAATGACAGGGTTATTAAACCTCAGGCTTCAGGATTTAAGCCAATCTCTAGCGAACTGAGACCGGGATGGGGGAAGATGATCCCACATCTACTCCTGTGGGGTTCTTATATCTTCTACTGAAGCATCTGGCCACTGTATGAGACAGGACATTGGACTACAAGGACCTTGGGTCTGATCCACTTCAACATGTCTTATGTTGCTTAGCAAAAGCTCAATAGAGCTTGGCTTTATCAACAAGTGTTCTAGGAAGCCAAGGCATTTCCCGATGTGATGTCTTAGCGTTCTCTGTGTGCCTGTGACGTTGCCTGCTAGTGGCTGGGCCACAGAGAGGATGAGGGATCTACTCCTAGTTCCAATGAAAGGCTTTCCTTTAGTTCACATGGTGGAGGCCTATGGCTGAAGAAGCAGGGATCCAGGCCCTGGTCCAAGATTTGTGTAGTGACTGTTTACAGAACATGGATTCCTTACCCTGTGATCTAAGTACAAAAGCGTCACCCAGAAATACAAAAGGAGCTCATGACTCAGAGCTCAGTAAGGGAGAGGTTCAATCAGCCCTAGGAAGGTACAGCTGCCTTTGTGAAGAGGCAAGTCCGCAGGGGGGCATCCATCCGGGATAGATCTGGATGCTGGGATAGGCATGGCCAGGAAGTCAGTTCCTGTGTATGCTCTGGAGCCTCCACTGGGGTTAGAAATCAGCGCTCTGCAAGCCAACTTCATGTGCTGCTATCACAGAGGGGAAGCCAGCTGACGATTACCACCATGTGCAGATTCCTCATCCTCTACTAGCAGAGTATTTTCCTATAGGACCTACTGCTAAAAGCAGGGGATTCTCCCACTGCCCTGTTGGAGACCAATGCAGGAGCTCTAAGGTTGCACCCATGCTTGTGTGGGGAAATATCAGTGATGCTGCCCAAGGGGAGGCCACCTTTGTTCTGAAGGCATGGCTGAGAGAGACCACAGCTGGGATTCTCAAAGCTGCCTGTGGGATTTGGATGCCAAGATCCTATTCAAATTAATGGGAACTGGGTGCTGAAATCCCCTATGCAGCTTTGAGAATCCCAGCTGCGGTCTCTCTCAGCCATGGTCTCAGCCTTCAGACCAATCTCATTCAGTGTGATGGCTGCCCTCCTGGCCGACAGACTGGGGCTTGAATAGAGGACTTCCAGAGCTATAAGCATGAGCTGCTGCAGCTTGAGCCAAGGCTCCACAGCTGGGGCTGTAACAGACTGGTATTGTCAGTAGATTAGCACAGAGAAGGATCTGTAACACACACTCACCAGCGGGTTACACCAGCATTCGTGGCTCCATTATTCACCAGGGTGGCACCTAAAAGTGGGATGAGTTTCAGAGCTCCCACAGCTCCTGTTGACTTGAGTGGGGACATGGGAATGCTCAGCACCCTGGGTAATAAGGCTGCTTTTATTTTAGGTGCCTAAATCTGGGGATTTAGGAGCCTAGCTTTAGTCACCCAGATGGCAAGGTTTTGGCCTTTGTGGATCACACTGGAACCAGGCAGCAGGACATGCTAAGTAACAAAGGGAAGAGCAGTTTGCTGAATTCTTCTGAACCTAGAAACTGGCTTCCTTTAAATGCTGATGAGAACAAATTGCAATGATACAGCTTCCATCCAAGGAGCTTCTTAACTGTTCCCACCTAGCAGCCCGCTGATGCAGGTGAGCACAGCTAGCCCATTGTACGGAGGGAGGCGCCGGTACTAACCCCACATTTCACCCCAGGCATGGAGAGAGTAAAGCCTGGATTGCTCCTCACCCTGTAGGGATATGCAGGGCGTAAGGAGCTTCCCCCTTGTAGAGGGGGATAGACACCATCTCCATAATTGTGCTCCCACACACAAGGGCCAGACGAGTCTAGATTCCCCAAAAGGTCCTTCCATATGGCTCAAGCCATGACCCTGCTGCTTCTTGCATGATGGTCAATAGAAAAGCCAGGAATAGAATGCCAGTCTCCTGGCTGCAGGCCCATTGGCTTAGCCAAACTGGACATTAGGTACAAATCTGTAATGGTGATTTAACCATTTGAACAATCCACCAAGGGAAGCGGGGGATTCCCCATCTCTTGTTGTTTTCAAATCAAGCCTGGAGGCCTTCCTGGAAGAAGCTTTAACCAAACACAAGAAATGGGGCTTGGTACAAGAGTAAGTGCGTGAAATTCTATAGACAGGAGGATCTGATGGTCCCTTTTGGCTTTAAACTCTGCACATCCATGTATCTATGAACCGCAAGTCCATCCTCCCTCCCAAGGGTGTCCAATGGTCTGGTCCTGACTGTATCACAAAGGTATTATAATCCAGGTGGCTAGCACATCCACTCTGTTTGCTGTCCCCTTAGCTCATGTTTCACTAGCTCTCTCTAGCCTCCTTCTGTCGTACTTCTTCCAAATGGGGCTCAGAGAGAGAACAGTTCAGAACTCCACTGGACGGATGCAGGTGGAGTCTTTTTGGTGACAACCTTGATAGCTGCCTCTCATTAATGCTAATCAGCAGAGTGGGCAGAGCTAGTGGTGGTGATCAGGGGCATCAGTCCCCAAAGAAGTGGCAGATCTCCAGGAGGTGGGAACAGAGTCTCATTGCTCAGAGCTCCCCAGCTTGTCATCGAATGGGGTGTCATTTGTTCATGAGATACCTGCCTCGCTTGCAAAGAGGAAAACACAAAACCCCTTCACAGTGCCGCAGAATGAGGCTGATTTGCATGGTGTGTTCTGCATCAGGCATCTGTGCTGATATTGGTGTGTGCTGCCATTTGGAATGGTACCTGTTGCACAGACACCAGGCCTCTTGCACCCTTTGCTGAGGAAAACGGAAGATGAGAGCAACTCTAACGGGAAATTAATGAGAACACCTGGGACTTTTATCCTGGAAACAAATCAGGCTGAATTTGAGCCACCAAAAAAAGGAGTTAACTGAAAAGCATGGGCCGGTGCGAATCAGAACAGTGCTACTGACCATCAAGGATTTAGGATCTGTCCACAGGAGATTTACATGTGTGCATGTGAAAGAATACAGTGCTGGTGAAAGGGCCTCTAGATAGCACTGAAGGCTACAGCACTTCTTTTATTCACAACACACATGGGTGAAATCCTGGCCCTATTGCACGCAATAGGAGGGACTTTAATGAGGCCACGATTTCACCTGTAAGCTTCCCCTGCGCTGCTCAGATCTACACAGAGCACATGAGAGGGTGTAGCTAAGCAGAGAGACCTGAATGTGCATGGAACCTGAGCTCACCCTTTCCCTGCTAGATATCCGTGAGACTTTCCTGAGGAACAGTGGCAGGGGAAACCTGTCATTGACACTGCACCAGCTCTGCATTCCCAGGGATGCCAGTCTGGCACCTTTTCCGGGCAGAGGTACATTGGAGGGGGCGGGGAGGTGCGGTGGTCCTGTGGGCTGACTGGAGCAGCCGTAAAGTGATTCATTGAAAAACTCCCAGAGTAACCAGTTCCCCTCCGCTTTGTGAATTAACAGGCTCCTGCATCTACAGAGATGCTGAGTTATGGGCATTTCTCACATGTGCAATAACCCGAGTGCACGTCTCTTGTGATAGGGACAGGCTAGCTGAACCACACAGCACAGAACAGATGGCGGTGAGACGGATGTCAAGGCCCTGTATTCCACCACAGAAGCTTCCTGGTGATGTCAGATAATGCAAGACAGATGTTCCCCAGCTTCGTGTTCCCATCAGAAATTTGGAGACGAAGAATGAGACATCTTTAAGGATCCAACAAGCTGCCTCCCCTAGCCTCTCTCTTTAAATTTAGCTTTTTCAGTGAACTTCATGGTGGTGGAAAGGTTAGCAGCCTTGAAGAACGATATCCTCCTGTGATAGACTATTCCCGTGTTCATGCCCTAAAAGACACTATTGTAATAATGTTTATCCAAGGTATGCCTTGTGAGCTATCATTTAAAAACTCATAATTTGCTGATCAGCAATGTCATGGCAAAATGCACGTAGCAGTGTTGTGTGTGAAGTTATAAAAATAAACTGAGATCACAACTAAAAGTATGTTTTCCAGAGAAGTCTGGGGAGTGGCCAAACCAGTTCCTCAGAGACAGAGGGCAAGCTGATGCCTCAGCCAGGTATAAACAAGGCTAATGGGTCATTATCTGCTAGGTGGCTATTCTTTGGCAGAAAAGGAGGCAGGGCAAAACATTTACATTTTAGCAAAGAAACAGCCTGGAGTTCCTGTCCACACAGACTGCCTGTTGCCTTGCTCCCAGCTAGAAATGCTTCTCAGCAGGGGGACCGGCGCCCCAAAACACCCCCTTCTCTCTGCCTATTGCATTCACTGCACCTAAAGAGAAAAAGGAAGCAAGCGTTGGACTCTGGGGGTGGGATCCTGCCTTACGGGGTTTGGCCAGAAGATGGCTGAAAGCATGCGGTGAGGAACTTTGCTTGAATCTGATACAGTTTGTTAAACTAGGTATTAGTAAACGTCTTATCTTTATTTTTCTTGTAACCATTTCTGACTGTTATGCCTCATTACTTGTATTAATTTAAAATGTCCTTCTTTGTAGTTAATAAACTTGTTTTACTGTTTTATCTAATCCAGTGTGTGTAAATTGAAGTGTCTGAATAACTATTTGAATTAATGAGCTGGCTTATTGTTCCCATAAAGGAATAATGAACTTAAAATATTTTATACTGTCCAGGAGAGGGCTGGGCAGCACAGGGCATACAGTGCTGGGGGGAAACCTGGGACTGGGGGTGTGTTGGGGTCACCCTGAAGTATAACCAAGGCTGGTGACAGCCAGAGTATAACCCAAGTGTGGCTGGCAGGCTGCAGTTACACCCAGACACTCAGGGTAGGGTTTGCATGCTGGGAGGCTGTTTGTGAGTGGCCCAGGTGGGAGCTACTTCAGCAAGGCATTGAAAGGCACCCAAGGTTGCAGGACAGGGGTGACGCAGCTGCTCAATAATCTAGATTGTACCTTAGTATGTCACACCTCCATCTACCCACACAAAGGTACAGAATAAGCATGTTTCACCCCCACCCCACCCCACTGTACTGTCTTGCCTTGTTCCCAAGCTGGGAGTACCTCCCCAGGGAGATTCATAGATTATGAGGCTAGAAGAGACCATTCAGATCATGTTAATGTGAGCTCCTGGGTGACCCCAGGCTAAAGAACATCAGAGATTCCACTCTCCATGCTCCTCTTGGGGTGGTGCTCTGGCTCCTAGTGGTGGCTGGGTCACACCTGGCAGGCCATGAGCTACTAGCTCAGACAACAGAGGGTTATGGTCTTACAACCAGAGATCCCAGATCCAATTCCTGCTGCCAATGACCCAGGCAGGAGGGCGGGTATTACGAGAACAACCCATTTCACCTAAGCCACTGAGCTCCCATCCGACAGCACTTTCAGGTGATAAGAGCTGCAGCGGAGGCTAGTGCACCCATAGTGGGCAGAAGGCCAGAGAAGAGGCTGGCGAGGAAGAAAGCTCTCCTGCAAAAACAAGCATTGCTGGACCTCGGTGCCGTCAGGATTGGGTCCAAAGTAAGCCAGGTGCTGCTCCAGGCCCTCCCTGGTGGTTTCTTAGGGCACACCAAGCAAGTCAGAGCTGTGCGGAGCTCACCTCGGTAGGCAGACGTCCTGTCTGTGGTACCCCACTGGGCTGAGCTCACTGAGGAGCAAAACAAGGGAGTGGGGTGTTAGCCTCTGTGAGTGAGCTTGGCAGGATTCATAGCAGTTGGGAGATCACGCAGAGAGGTGGCCATCTCAGAGGGACAGACGAGAGTAAGACAGAAGAATAAATATCTGGACAGCAAAGCAGGATACTGAGCTACCTTCTCCTTCACCAGGCTCCCACCTCATTAGGTGGGCGAATTTACACTGCCAGCTCCCTGCTTTGTTGTGAGCGCAGCCACCTGCTTTCTTGATGGGAAATTACAGGTATTTTCAATTTACCCTAATCTCATTTAAAAATGTGCAATTCAAATGACAATAAAGGCAGCGCAGTTGAGAATATAAATGAGATGTGCTAACACAACAGCCCAGAGATATATAGCCCGCTCCTAATTCATTTGCAGGTGTCCTGACACTTCCCCATTGTTATACAACAACAGCTAATCACCTTCCTTTTTTAAGTATGAATCACACTTCTCTTTAGTAGCTTCCCCATTGTTTGATGGTTTAGTAGCTGTGTTTAGGATTTATAGAGGAGCCTCTTTGTATTAAAAGGAGCAGAGCTCCATTCTGCACTTAAAAAATGTAGATAAAAAGAAGGAGAAAATGAATTAAAAAGTCTTTGATCTTTCCCGTCACAAATGGGATTGTGTTGCCTAATGCTCCGGTAACGTTCCAGAGATTCCCCATAACAAAGGGAGACACCTGCAAATATTTTTTTAAAGACATTTACATAAATGATAACTCATCACAATGTAATGCCATTCGGTTACAATTATAATTCCTTCCTGGCTGCTTGTAATTAATTTGAATGATTGAATTGACTTGCCCCGCCGACAGCCAACTGGGAGAAGCGTATACACACATGCATGCACACACACACACATATTGAAGAGTCTCATTCGCCAAACATTATTTGGTATGAACAGGATCAAGACTACTGGCCTAGGTCCCGATTCATCAAGGCAAATGCCTATCTTGAGTCCCTGAGTTCCTCATTGGCTTCAATGATGTGGGGGGTATGTTTTACAGCAGAGTTAGCAAGGGCGTTGTCCCTAATCCCCTTCCTGTCTGCACACCGACCCCTCTCACTGGAGTTTGGTGGTGCTTTAAACTCAGGCCAGCTGGGGGATAGGCTACAACCCAGATGCTGCTTCCTTTAAGGCTAGTAGTGAGGACACAGGCTACATCCCTTGCATCAGGGCTTTGGAGCGGAGCCCGGAGCTGGAGCATGGAGCATCTCCGACAGGTTTTTGCCTGGAGCTGGAGCACAGCTCCAAAGCCCTGCCTTGCATGCCAGTAGTCCTCCAATTCTCCCCTTGTGCTCAAAAGGACAGACACGTTCTCTCACAATTCTTTGGAAAAGAAACTGAGCTGCTCAGCTGAGGGCAGCTCTAAGAAGCACCAGAAGTCCTAGTATCCCACATGGGGGAAGAGCAGCACCAATGAAGATGCAGTCATGCGGGGTAGGGTGGTGCAGGATGGTTGCTCACATTCAGGCTAGGCTAGCCTAGATGCTGATCACCTGAGTTAACTCTGAAGTGAAGGCAGACCCTTAGATCCATGCTTAAGAACCTTGCTGGATCTCCATTGACTCCATTACTCTGCTTTGGGGGGAGAATCAAAGCTTACACACGCAGGGAATGCTTGGAGCTGGAAGCAGGGGAAAAGAAAATATATGCTGCCTCCAGGAACCCAAGGAGCCGGGCAAGTGCAAGCAGAGGGGCAGACTCTCATGCCCTTGTTCTTGTTGACCAGTACCTTGTAAGGTGCTGTGAAACAGAAGGATATCAGTGTCTGACCAAAGCTGGAGTCCTCTGCAGTGCCATGCACCTGCAGCAGTTTGGTGTGTGACCTCCTTGTTCTAAACAGCCATGGCCAGTGGGTGAGAAGTGTGAGTGTGTGTGTGTGTGTGTCCTCCTTGTTCTAAACAGCCATCCCAGTGTGTGTGTGTGAGACCTCCTTGCTCTGAACAGCCATGCCAGTGGGTGAGGGGGGAGAGAGAGAGAGAGTGTGTGTGTGTGGAAGCTGTCAGTGACGCGTGCGTTTATGAAGTGTGGATGGAGGTTCCCTGCTAATCAGTAGGAGGAAGCAATCTCTGTGGTGCCCCAGTGTAGGCTGAGGAACAAAGGAAGCCGTCATGATTCCCTGTGGGATAGATGGTTTCACCAGAGAGCCTGGTGCAGCTCCTATTCCACCCTATTGCAGCACTGACATCTTTAGCGGTCTTGCTGAGGCCCTCATCTACACCTCTGTTACATCCTACAATGCTATGGCTTACGTGTGGAAAGCAGCGATCTAGTTAGAGACGCAGCAAACTGGGAACAGTTAGGAGGCAAAGGCGGTGGGAGAGCTCTCGCACTAATGTCCATGAAATGCTTACAGATCCCTGCATGAAAGATGGCTCATAGCTACCTTAATCCTCCTCTCCCACCCCACCTTCCTCCTTCCTCCCTCCAGGACAGGAACCCTCATCTCCTCCCTCTCTGCGCCTCTCGCCTAGAGTCTGGCAGCCCAGGTGACAGCTTGGGACTCAGAAGATTTAATTCTTTTTCTTCTTTGCATGTCTGCCTTGCTTGCCAAGTAGTTCTTCTTCTGCATCAGTTCTTTCCTGTACAATGGGGAACACAAGCAGCCTGCTGCCTGCCCCCGCCCCCCCAGGCACATTGAGAGTGTAAATATGGTCTGAAGTCCTCAGATACGGTGGTACCAGGGGCTGCTGTTACATCAGTTAAAATCCCACCCACCTCCGACCTTGCTATCACTGACTTCCCCTGAATTCTCATTCCTTTACCTCCATCTCACTTAAAGAAAAGCACAATCCTCTAGGCCCATTAAAAAAAGGCATCAAAATGAGCAACCACCTGGTATGCGAAGACACTGAGCTTCCACAAATGGGTCTGGTGAAGCAGCGAACCAGCCCGTCTCCATCCTGGCACGCAGGATGTGAATTTCAATACAGCCACTGGGCTCTGGCAGTATAAATAGTTTATGGCATATCAAACTATTCAACATGATTTTAATCCCACTTGTGATGTTCAGTGCATAACTCACAGGAGGCTGGCTTTGATGTGGCTGGTGGAACGGAAATCACATTGAACAGATGTTCCAGCTGGAGTCACTTAGTGTTTCCATTACAAACCCTGGTGGGGTTTTGGGTTGGTTTTTTGGAAGGGGGGAGGGGGTTTATGACTCAGCTATTTTATTTGGAAGGCAGATCCTGAATCCAGATGTGTTGTATTTAAAGCAAACTTTCTCTCCCATCAGACAGCCTAGCCTCCCTCCCCCGCCCCCCCAGTCACTGGCTGGGGAGAGTAGGCTTGTTATGGTGTGAGAACATTGTTGATGCTCTTTTAAGCGAAAAAAGTAAGAAGTTGATTTGCATTTAAGTGATTTATTGGGCTGTTGGTTCATAGGATGGACTCGTTCCTTGGAGTGCTTATTGTTAAAGGAAATGTCTTTCAATCCGCGACAGTAACTACTATGCAGCTATATCAAAGCTAACGTTCAGCATAGCATGTGCAGTAGAAACTGGACTACGCAGATGCCAGGCCAAATTCTCTGGGTGACATTGGGGCCATGGAAGGCCTGGGTTTCAGTGGAATGACTGTCTACGAGGAGGGAGCTCAGGAGTTTCAAAGTGATGTGTGCTATGGAGATGTGCCCTCCCCTGGCCATAGCATGCATTGAGCAGTTAGGATTAGGGATGGGCCGGGGACCATAAGGCTGGGGATCTGCAGCTCTGTGGATGTATTGGCCAAATCCGCTGTGAAGAGAGCGTGCAGCAGGGAGTGGTGCTTGTGGGGTCTGGGCCATCAGCAAGGAGGCTCTGAGCCCCCACACTGACTCCTTGCTTTCTCTAGCTTCAGGAAGAGCTGTGCTCTCATGGTGAAGCTGTGATGTCAGGGCATTGCTCCCTGCCCACTGGTGGTGGTGGTGGTGGTGGTGCTGGTGGGGGGGATTCTACCAGGCAGAGGGGAAACCCAGGACATTAATGCTGATGGGAAGGAGGGACGCGGCTGCCTATTCTCACCCCAACCCCATGGGGGTTCCCACACAGGCTTTTGCAGGGTCACTGGGGAATGTTCCAGCACTGGGAGCAGCACCAACCTTCCCCCACTGCTTAGGTGTGGGGTAGCCAGATTCTCAGCATCTCCACCCATGGAGTGTTTACATTTTAATGCTCTGAAAATGCCTATTTTTAAAGCAATTCTTTTGGGAGTAGCCATCCACCAATCCGTGACTAGTGGCTTCTACTGAGTTAGCCCTGCCTATTATGCAAATAAGGAGGCAGATCTATGCAGACCTCTTCTTGGGTGCCTGAACTAGCCTCTTTAAGAGTAAGACATGGACCAGTGGCTCCAGTCTTTCTGCCTTCTGCAGCTACCGTGACCTCGCTATATTCTTTCTCCTTGGTCTCCTCCATGCATGCAAGTGTGGTGAACAATAGTCAGATATTTAAAGCAGGGTGGACACTGGATTTTCCACGTTGTGGGAAATTCCAAGATTTTGGATTTTTTTTCCTGTTCCAAAACTGGAATGAAAACAAAACAAATACAAACTTTGCCATGAAACAAAAATTTTTTTTTTTGGGGGGGGGGGGATCATTTCACAGCAATCAAAAGGTTTTGTTCCAAATTTTATCTTTTTTTTTTTTAATAATATATTAGTGGCTGCGTGGATGGTGTTGCCAGGAGGGCTTTGGCTTTCTCAGCCATGGGATGCTGTTCCGAGAAGGACTGCTGAGCAGAGATAGGGACCACCTAGCAAGGAAGAAGAAGAGTATCTTTAGATACAGACTGGCTAACTTAGTGAGGCCGGCTTTAAACTAGGTTCAACAGGGGCAGGAGACACAAGCTCACAGGTAAGTCCAAAACATGAAGACCTGGGTGAAGAATCAGAATCTGGGGGAACATGGACAATCACAGCAGGGAAAGAGCAAGGAGAAACTATAGAGGGGAAATATAATGTACATTGTAGATGTCTGTACACTAATGCAAGAAGCATGGGGAACAAACAGGAAGAACTAGAAATTCTAGTGAATAACCACAATTATGACATAATTGGCATCACAGAGGCTTGGTGGGATAATTCACATGACTGGAATATTGCTATAGAAGGGTACAGCTTGTCCAGGATGTACAGGCAGGGGAAAAGGGAGGAGGTATTGTGTTGGGTAGCAAAGTTGTATACACTTTGGTCGAGATAGAAGTGGGAGGCATACCTCTTGAGAGTCTTAGGGTAAAGATAAAAGGGGCAAAAAATAAGGGTGATGTCACAGTAGGGCCTACTTCGACCACCTAACCAGGAAGAAGAGATGGATGAAGCTGTTTTTAAAACAACTAACAAAATCATCCAAGGTACAGGACTTGATGGTGATGGAGGATTTCAACTACCCAGCCACCTGTTGGGAAAATAACATAGCGGGGCTCAGATTATCCAACAAGTTCTTGCAATGCATTGGAGATAACTTTTTATTACAGAAGGTGGAGAAAGTGACTAGGGGAGAGGCTGTTCTAGATTTGATTCTGACAAACAGGGAGGAACTGGTTGAGAATTTGAAGGTGGAAGGCAGCATGGGTGAACGTGATCGCGAAATGATAGAGTTCGTTATTCTAAGGAATGGTAGGAGGGAAAACAGCTGAATAAAGACAACAGACTTCAAGGCGGCAGACTTCAGAACACTCAGAATTGGTAGGTAAGATCCCGTGGGAAGCAAGTCTAAGAGAAAAAAAAGAATTCAGGCGAGTTGGCAGTTTTTTACAGAAACATTATTAAGGGCACAACAGCAAATATCCTAATGCACAGGAAAGAGATCAAGTATGGTAAGAGACCACCCTGGCTTAATCAGGAGATCTTCAATGATGTGAAAGTCAAAAGAGAGTCATACAAAAAGTGGAAACTAGGTTGAATTATGAAGGATGAATATTAAAAAAAATTAACGCAAGCAGGTAGGGACAAAATTAGAAACGCAAAGGCAAATAATGACATTAAACTAGCTAGGGATATAAAGAGTAACAAGAAAACATTTTACAAATACATGACAAGCAAGAGGAAGACCAAGGATTGGGTAGGCCCACTGCTCAATGAAAACGGAAAGACAATAACAGAAAACACAGCAATGGTCAAACTGTTAAATGTTTGTTTTGTTTCAGTTTTCACACACACAAAAATAGCAGTGAATGGATGACTAACACAGTGAACATCACTGTAAATGGGGTAGGATCTGAAGCTAAACTAGGAAAAGAAGAAGTTAAGAATTTCTTAGACAAGTTAGTAGAGCCTGATGAAATATGTCCTAGAATACTTGAAGACCTGGCTGAAAAGATTTCTGAGCCATGAGTGATTATCTTTGTGAACTCATGGAGGACAGGAGAGATCCCAGAGGACAGATAAAAGAGCTAATATAGGACCTATCTATAAGAAGGGAAATAAGGACAATCCAGGGAATTATAGACCAGTCAGCTTAACTTTGGTACCTGGAAAGATAATGGAGCAAATAATCAAACTATCAATATGTAAGCACCTAGAAGAAAATAAGGTAAGTAACAGTCAACATGGATCTGTCAAGAACAAACCATGTCAAATCAACCTAATATCCTTCTTTGACAGGGTAACAAGCCTGGTGGATAGAGGGAAGCAGTACATGTGATCTCTCTTGACTTGAATAAGGCTTTTGATACTGTCTCACATGACCTTTTTATAAACAAACTAGAGAAAATATAGCCTAGACAAACCTACTATACGGTGGGTGCACAACTGGTTGGAAAAGCGTACTCAGAGTGCAGTTATCAGTGGCTCACACTCAAGCTGGAAGGGCATACTGAGTGTGGCCCTGCAAGGATCTGTCCTGGGTTCGGTGCTATTCAATATCTTCATAAATGATTTGGATAATGCCATAGAGCATACTTAGAGAGTAAAGTTTGCAGATGATACCAAGATGGGACGGGTTGCAAGTGCTTAGGAGGACAGGATTAGAATTTGAAATGATCTTGACAAACTGGAGAAATGGTTTGAAGTAGATGGGATGAAATTCAATAAGGACAAATGCAAAGTACTAAACAAATACAAAATGGGAAGTGACTTCCTAGGAAGGAGTACTGCAGAAAGGGATCTGGGGGTCATAGTGGATCACAAACTAAATACGAGTTAATAATGTAATACTTCTGCAAAAAAAGCAACCATCATTCTGGGATGTATTAGCAGGAGTGTTGTAAGCAAGACACGAGAAGTAATTCTTTCACTTTACTTAGCACTGATAAAGCCTCAACTGAAGTACTGTGTCCAGTTCTGGGCACTACAGTTTGGGAAATATGTGGACCAATTCAGGAAAGTCCTGAGGAGAGCAACAAAAACGATTAAAGGTCTAGAAAACATGACCTACAAGGCAAGAAAATTGGATTTGTTTAGTCTGGTGAAGAGAAGACTGGGGGGCGGGGGAATAGTCTTCAAGTACCAAAAAAACTGTTATAAAGAGGAGGGTGATAAATTGTTCTCCTTAACCACTGAGAAGTAGTAATGGGTTTAAATTGCACCAAGGGAGATTTAGGTTGGACATTGGGAAAAACTTCTTACATGTCAGGGTAGCTAAGCACTGGAATAAATTGCCTAGGGAGGTTGCGGAATCTCTGTCATTGGAGCTTTTTAAAGAGCAGGTTAGACAAACACCTGTCATGGATGGTCTGGATAATACTTAGTTTTGCCTCACACCTGTCAAGGTCCCTTCCAGTCCTACATTTCTAGGATTATAAAAAATAAAAAAATTGAAATGAAGAGTCTTTTTAAACAGGAAATCAAAATGCTCCATTCCCCCCACCCCCAACAAAATGTTGTCAAAATTGACATTACCGCGAAATGATTCCAAAGGAAAAGCATTCCATCGGGAAATCTCCAGCCAGCTCCACTGCTATTATATGGTATTATCTGAGAAGCCGATGGGGCCGTGCAAACAGACAGTAACATAATGGCATACACACAAGGCGGCAGAGTGTGGGGAGGGTGCAAGGAATTGGTAATGTTGGCATCTTCTGACTTTTAAGTGCTTAGCCCTCATATTCAGCAACTGTGAAATTCTTTTAATGTAGTTTCTTAACGGAATTGTCTAGGTTAAAACAGTTCTATAAGATGGGTTTATTTCTCTAGACATCCCGGGATATTCCAGGGAGATCCTCCTCTCTGGGATCCTATACATCTATTTTGGCCCCACACTACAAGAAGGATGTGGAAAAATTGCAGAGTCCAGCGGAGGGCAACAAAAATGATTAGGGGGCTGGAGCACATGACTTATGAGGAAAGGCTGAGGGAACTGGGATTGTTTAGTCTGCAGAAGAGAAGAATAAGGGGGGATTTGATAGCTGCTTTCAACTACCTGAAAGGGGGTTCCAAAGAGGATGTTCTCAGTGGTACCAGATGACAGAACAAGGAGCGATGGTCTCAAGTTGCAGTAGGGGGAGGTTTAGGTTGGATATTAGGAAAAACTTTTTCACTAGGAGGGCAGTGAAGCACTGGAATGGGTTACTTAGGGAAGTGGTGGAATCTTCTTCCTTAGAGGTTTTTAAGGTCAGGCTTGACAAAGCTCTGTCTGGGATGATTTAGTTGGGAATTGGTCCTGCTTTGAGCAGGGGGTTGGACTAGATGACCTATGATTCTATGAAAAAGAGCTGGACTAGTATAAAGGGGCCCTAAAAGCCCCATAACTGGCCAGGGGAGGATTCCTCCAGTGCAGGCATCCTGGAAGACCATAATCAGATTGCCCTTTGACTGGAGGAACCCCTTGCAAGCCCACATGGAGGGGACATGCTGGGGGTAGGGCTAGAGGTGGGAGAATGTGTCTGCAGCACAGTGTGTGGATTCTGGGCAGTACTGGCAGGGCAATCTGGGCAGGTTGTGGCAATGCAGATAGGCTCCCAAAGCTGTGTTAGGATATGCCAGGGGGCCCTCCAGCCCTCAGAGCAGTCCAGGCTTGGGAGGGTGCATCAAGCCACCTTAGCCCTCCCTTGCCCCAGGGAAAACAGGCGCAGCACAGAATCTCACGCAAGGTGCTCAGTGAACACAAGGACTTTTGCTTGTCAGGATGCTGAAAAATTTCTGCGGCGGGTGCACAATTTTTTCAGCGGCACAGGTTAATGCTCATTATATTAGACAGCAAAGACTCAGTTCTTCCAGGGGTAGGGTGCACAGACCCTGAACTCATCAAAATCCATGAGATTAACTCAGGTGCTTCAGGGCAGAGTACTCAGCACCTTGCGGGATGGAGCTCTGAGTGGGGCAGGAGATGCTGCCTAGCTCATTGTACCATGCATGCCTGGACTGGGCTACAGACTGCAGACTGCTTCTCAGTCGCACTAAGACCCCTTTACACGTGGCAGTCTAAAGGCTCAGGAAGGAAGGGTCACCCACATTAAGGCTCCTTTAGACTGCTGGGGTGTTTGTAAAAGAGCCTTGTTGTAACTGAGAATCAGGCCCACAGTACCATCTATATTTGAAATTTGATATCCAAACCCTTTAACTCACTCAAATCAAACCCAATTTTCCCAGCAACCCTTTTCTTCAATACGGGCTATTTCCAAGCCAAATTTCAATTCTCAGACCCCAGCCATTTTCATGCTGAAGCTGTTTAAATAAAGTGATCCAAGCATTTGTTGGTTTCTATAGGGGGGACTGGGAATGTTTTCTTCTGTCCTCTCATTCAAAAAGGCCCAGACATTTTTTGCTCAAACTGCCGGGGGGTGGGGGAGGGAAATCAGGCAGAGACGGTACCTGGAGAGCGTCAGCCTGGGAGATGAAAGGTTTGGAACGTTGCGGATGATTGAAAACAAGGGGTTAAAATGGAAACATTCATGCTACTTTAGCAATAGCTGTCACTAACGCACCAGCTGCAGCACACACCCCTATGCACATGAAACTGACCGGGAAGCACAAAGCTCATGCACCATCGAAGTCTTAGCTCTGCACAGGGGGATTGGACATCCCCTCCCCATTGCAGGGAGCCCTTCCAGAGCCTCATGCACTATGTATCCGCCCACTTTAGCTCCTAGGGCTTGCTTCTGCACTGCCATGCAAAGCTACTGACACCAGTGCTGGGCAGTGGGATACAACACTCCCCTTGTAACTGGGCAGCATTTCACATCTGCTTCGCACAGGTATCACAATGAGGGTCACAAAGTACCTAGCTAGGTAGACAGACTGAAAAGGGAGGTCAGACTAGATGATCATAATGGTCCCTTCTGATCTGAAAGTCTATGAGTGTACGTGAGCAGGTAGCTTGACAGCTAGATGGACTTAAATGATGACACAGGCCCCGCGACATCTGAGTGGCCAGTGGTGGCTGCAAGTAGCCAGGTGTGGTCCCTGGACGCTTGGTCCTGGCAGACATTAGGAGCAGCAGGATGACCACTCTAAATTCCACTGCTGAGGTCAGCTCCATAAGGGAGCCAGTCTAGACCCAAGCACAGTAGAGTTTGGCATCCCCATGTCCCCTCCCATCTTGGCCCCACTTTGTCTACTGGCATTCCCCCTCCTCCTGCTTATCCCAGTAAAGGAGCGGGTGTAGGAGGCAGTTATGCTGCCTCCAGCAGCTTAATACCTACATAGGGACAATTCCCCAAGGGGATCTCCAGCCAATTTAAGTTCAGTGGAAAGTGAATGTAGCCAAGTGGAAAATCCATCTCTCGGAGTGTAAGGCAGTGGGGAACCAGGCTGTGCATGCTGAAGGGATGCAGACAGGCTGGAGTACGCTCTGTCTTCAGGGGTGAAATTCACCCCCAGTGCAGGCTGATTAATCTGTCTTGCTGTTATTATACCCCTCCATCTTCCATCCAGCGCTGTTAAATTGATATCCTCATTAGAGCCCATTAAAGGCAACATTCTTTTAATGGCTGGATGGGATATTATTATTATTACTTTCACAGCATGGTGTATTTAATGGTTTGGAGTAGAAATTGGTCTTCTTTATTGGGTCTCTCCCTTTTGAAATGGATTCCACCATGCTCAGGGATTCAGATCACGTTGCCTGCCCTGTTCTATACAGCACAGTCTAATGATGTCTCTGGCTTTTTGTTATTAGTGTGCGTGTGGGGTGTGCGTGTGCAACTGTTGTAGCCGATTGCTATCTGTGAAATAACCCGTGCCATTATCTCATCTGATCTCACCGATTCTGTCAGGACATACTACAGAGCGACTCAAGAACCTGTTAATCTTCCAGCAGAAAAGCCGGGAGTCTTAAATGGAGAATTTTCTGCTGCACTCGACTTTGCTCAGCAAGTTTTAATTGGACTGTGGAAAGCAGCTGGCAGCCTAATATTTAACACCCTGCAATTGCAAATTGTTGGCAAATGCAGCTGCAAGAATTGTGTGTGCAGATGAAGAGGGGTTTGGCAGGGGCCAGCCTGCGCCTGACAGCAGCAGATATTGAAAAGGAGTTAGGGTGGGTGCATCTCAGATAGCTGCATTCTCCCCGACCAAAACCTATACTTAGGGGATCTATATAAAGTTTGGCCAGTCTTGTTCCCTGCATGTGCCTGTTCGCAGCAGCTGGAGTTTTAAACTAGTCACATTAGACTGGGACTGAATGAGACTGGGATATTTTTGCAAGCCTTTAAAAAGCTGTAGGTGGAGGATCACAGACATGGCTACAGAAGTTGTGTGTTAGGTCACCTCGTCATGGGGATGGGTATTATGGTAAACTGTCCCAATGGTTGATCACTCTCACTCTTGAATATTTACACCTTATTTCCAGTCTGAATTTGTCTAGCTTCAACTTCCAGCCATTGGATGGTGTTAAACCTTTCTCTGCTAGACTGAAGAGCCCATTAGTAAATCTTTGTTCCCCACATAGGTACTTACAGACTGTGATCAAGTCACCCCAAACCTTCTCTTTGTTAAGCTAAATAAGTTGAGCTCCTAGACCAGGGGTGGGCAAACTTTTTGGCCCGAGGGCCACATCTGGGTATGGAAATTGTATGGCGGGCCATGAATGCTCACAAAATTGGGGGTTGGGGTGTGGGCTGGGACTAAGGGGTCGGGAGGGGGTCAGGGTGCAGGCTCTGGGCAGTGCTTACCTCAAGCAACTCCCAAAAGCAGCAGCATGTCCCCCCTCTGGCTCCTATGTGAAGGTGTGGCCAGGCAGCTCTGCGTGCTGCCCTGTCCGCAAGTGCCGCCCCTGCAGCTCCCATTGGCTGCATTTCCTGGCCAATGGGAGCTGCGGGGGCGGCGCTTTGGGCGGAGGCAGCATACGGAGCCCCCTGCTGCCCCTACCTGAATGAGCCTGAGGGGGGGACATGCCACTGCTTCCAGGAGCCACGTGAAGCGGGGCAAGCCTCAGACCCTGCTCCCCGGCGGGAGCTCAAGGACCACATTAAAACACCTGGAGGGCCGGATGCGGCCCTCCGGGCCGTAGTTTGCCCACCTCTGTCCTAGACTCTATTATTATAAGGCAGGTTTTCTAACCCTTTAAACTATAAGCAATGATGGACCAGATGTTTCTTTAAATCCAGGTACAGAGCCCTCCGCCTGTAAGTCATTGGTTCGAATCCAGATCATGCTGTATCACTGGTGAATGAACCTGCTTCTATCACCTGTGCCTTACATGTAATAGGTTGGTGGCCTCAGACAGGTGTCCGGTCAATAAAACCACCAGCATAATTGGCATGGGTGCTGGTAACACTACAAACAGACTATGGATGGCATAAGCATGGAGACCTAGGGACTCCCACAGCTAGGGACAGGCTGAGCAGTTTGTGTAGAATCAGAATCTTTGCTCCCAAGCTGAATCTCAGCCAATCAAGGTCCTTTCCCCCACCCCCACACACATTATTTGGTTCATTTTCTTGCTGCTTCTGCGGTTGTTGGTTCTGCGGAAATCTCAGGATACCCTGAGAATGGCCCTTCTGGTGTGATCTGGCCTGGGATCCCCACTCTCAGGAGACAGCCTGTCTACATGGAACATTCAGATCATTTTTGCCGCTCCGAAGATTTTCAAGAGACTGGAGAAGTTCCGGGGAGATGTCCGGACTTCTGAGAACTGCGTCAGATCGGCGCCCTGAACTGATCACCACCGGCTACTCGTATGACTGCAAATACAGAGATAGGCTGGAGCCAAACCCCAAACTCAGAGCCTGATCTGGTTCAGAACTTTGTACTTAGGGCTCCACTCAAGCCAAACGGAGTCATTCAGGAGCCAGGGAATCCCCAGGGCAGCACAGCATTAGAAACACACATGGCTGGACCGGCCGGCCAAACACTCACGCTGTATGTCGATGGTGACGGACGTCTCCTTCCCGCTGGGAATGGCTTTGTTGGTGGCCCGGCAGATGATGTTCTGCCCGTTCTCGATGTCGGAGGGGCCAATAAAAAGGGTGCTCACGATGCTCTCCCTTTTGCCATCTCGGAGAAGCGTCTGCAGGGGGAGAAGCAGGGACGAAACTCGGTTACTCCTGAAAGGGGCAATACATTCTTTACTCTTGGCTGTGTTTATTATGTTCGAGCTTAGGGACCAACAAGCATGAAGCCAGGTTGTGGTAGTGGTAGGCACCGTACAGACAGAGTGGTAGACAGTCCTTGCCTGAAGAGCTTACAATCTAAAAGACAGCAATTCCTATGGGGTTTGAAAAGGCGCTAATGGGGGTTAGGTGCACAAATTCCAATGAGTTTCAATGGGAGTTTGGTGCTTAACTCCCATAGGCTCCTTTGAAACCATGCAGTGCCTTGCACCCGAGGATGACAGCTCTTGTGAGATTCATCCCACTCGCCAACCTAAACAGGGAGACGTTCATATTGTCAACTGAAAAGACCTTGCAGCCATCAGGGGTTTCCCAGCTGGTGGCCTGCTTCTTGTTCCTTGTGTCACCTTACACACGTGTGCCAAGCAAGTGTGAAACGCTGCCATGCCAATCCAGTAGCATTTCACACCCACTTTGCACAACAGGAAATGAGCACATATGCTGCCGGGCAGTGTGGGATCAGGCCCTGAAGACTACAAAGGACCATATGATTCCTAGAGAAGTAGCATAAAGTCACCAATTGCGGCAATGCATTGCGCTGTGCAAATGGCAATTCTGCCTCCAGTGAAGTTTGCTTAGAGCGAAGGAAAGAAGAAAGCAGTGTGATCTAGTGCTTGAGCAGAGGGCAGAGTGCCAGTGGCCAAACCCACCTCAGGCATAACATCATTCAAGTCAGAATCAGACCTGAGGACCCCTGGGTTCTATTTTCGGGTCTCCCTGGGGCTCAATCTGTAGCCTTTGGAGAATCAGCCCTTTGTGAATCCATCTCTGAATTTCTACAGGGGGAAATCACACCACCTCACTAGCCATCAAGAGAACTAATGCTTGCGTTAATTAATTATTATTACTGAGATTGCTTTCGTTCTGAACCTCTAATATAGGCTAATCAGACAGGTAATGCATGCCATGAGAGCGAATATTAAAAAGCCATTAACGAGCTGCCTTGCGAGCTCTGCAGTGGACGATGTGTTTGGAAAGGGTTGAAGCCACCAGCAGCGGCACTCTCGTGCCACACCCCTGGGTGTAAATCGGAACCACTCGGATTTGCTAGTGTTACACACCCACTTTGCACCGGTTCAAATGGTGACCCAAGCTGGCAAGGCAATGGAGGATTAAGCCCTGTATCTAGCTCTCCACCCTAGCATGGCACAAGGCATACCTGTGGCTTTCCTTTCTCCTTGCCCTCTTCTGGCACTGTATAAGGAGTGATAATGTATAACCCTCCTCTTGATCACCCCCAAGAAGCAGGTGAGGCCATCAGAGGCGCTAGTGAGCAGCTGATGATGCTCCATTCCAATGCTGCAGTTATCCCATGTCGCACACAGGCCCAACCTTTGGATTTGTCCATTTGTGGGTAGGGAGGAAGGTCTTTGTGAAAGGAACTTGGTGTAGCGAGTGGAAATCTCCTGCTGGGTGGATCAGATTTACGGCCCTCCAGCAGCATTGCCAACCAAAATGTGCAAAAATCAAGCCTCCAGAAAATCATGCGACTGACGTAAAAATCAGGAGGTTTTACAAAAATAATAAACATTCCATTCTTTTATTTGCCTTCTGGATTCTGAACCTTTAGGATACACTTTACGTCATGGTTTCAAGGCTTTGCAACCGGGAATGCTAGAAACCTGACTCCAGGAGCTGGGGCCTTAAGAAAAAACACCAAATATCGCAAGACTTGTAATAAAATCATGAGAGCTGGTGACATGGCCACAGGGCTGTAGGCACCACCAGGCCCCATCTGGCACGGAAAGATCCTTGCGTGATGCATCCCCAGTATGACAGTCCTCTTCCTCCAAGACCTTCCATGCCAGCTGCTTAAGATACACTGGGAGGCTTAGTATCTTATTTGAGACGGGGCCACATTTCGTATGCAGCGTGAGCACTTGGGCTTTGGAATTAATACAAACACAAACACAGACATATTTGAAAAAGGGCTGATATTCCTTCCCTGCCACAGCAATTGGCGGGTCTGAAATGGAGAGGGCTTAACTCTCTCTTCCCCAGCACTGGGACTGACCCAGCCCATGGCGGAGAAGAAGATCTGGAGCGACTGCAATTAGTTACAAACGATTACATGTTAATGGCCTAGATTTTAATTAATTTCACCCAAATTGGTGCAGAGAGAGGTCAGTTCTTTCAGGTTTTAATTAGTGCCGGCTGTCACATGGCATCCTGGGAAGTGGGGACAGGAAGGGCTAGTGGTGCGTTTAATTTTGCTCAGTCCTGGTGGCACGTTGCAAGAGGGAGAGTGAGGCAGTCATATTACCATGGGGGCTGGACGAGGATGTGTAGGGAGTTATGAGGATCGTGGATTTGTCCTTGATCAGATGCATATGTTGCTGGCAAGTTAACCCTTCACAGCTGTGGTGCTCATCAGCCTGCTTGCTCCTTGCCAGAGACTGCTGCCGGCAGGGGAAATGAAATGAAACGTCTCAGTATTTGGGTGCAATAAAGCAGGAATCCTTCTGTGACACTGCAGGCAAATCAGATGGCAGCTAGGGACAGAAAGGTCATATTCCCTATGCAAATCAGATGCTGCCTTCTCCAGTAGCCGCCAGATGGCCTACAGGACCAGGCTGGCTCATCTGGGGGGAGCTACAGGCAAGGATGGAGGCAGCCGGGCACAGGGGAGATGCATCTCCCTAGGGGCTGCAACCGGATGATGGTTCATGCGTCTTGCAAATTTGTTTTCCATCTGGCCAACACTCCCTGGAGCTGCCCAGATCTGGAGGATCTGCACCCTCAGCAAGTT
This sequence comes from Mauremys reevesii, assembly GCF_016161935.1. Taxonomy (NCBI): domain Eukaryota; kingdom Metazoa; phylum Chordata; order Testudines; family Geoemydidae; genus Mauremys; species Mauremys reevesii. Next base: position 15,408,868 of record NC_052634.1, on the reverse strand, counting down.
TGCAGATGACACTCAACTGGGAGGAGTCGTAGATACATTGGAAGGTAGGGATAGGATACAGAGGGACCTAGACAAATTAGAGGATTGGGCCAAAAGAAATCTGATGAGGCTCAACAAGGACAAGTGCAGAGTCGTGCACTTAGGACGGAAGAATCCCATGCACGGCTACAGACTAGGGACCAAATGGCTAGGCAGCAGTTCTGCAGAAAACGACCTGGGGTTACAGTGACCGAGAAGCTGGATATGATTCAAGAGAGTGCCCTTGTTGCCAAGAAGGCTAACCGCATTTTGGGCTGTATAAGTAGGGGCATTGCCAGCGGATCGAGGGACGTGATCATTCCCCTCTATTCAACATTGATGGAGGCCTCATCTGGAGTACTGTGTCCAATTTTGGGCCCTACACTACAAGAAGGATGTGGAAAAACTGGAAAGAGTCCAACAGAGTCAACAAAAATTATTAGAGGGCTGGAGCACAAGACTTATGAGGAGAGGCTGAGGGAACTGGGATTGTTTAGTCTGCAGAAGAGAAGGATGAGGGGGGATTTGATAGCTGCTTTCAACTACCTGAAAGGGGGTTCCAAAGGGGATGGATCTAGACTGTTCTCAGTGGTAGAAGATGACAGAACAAGGAGTAATGGTCTCAAGTTGCAGAGGGGGAGGTTTAGGTTGGACATTAGGAAAAACTTTTTCACTAGTAGAGTGGTGAGGAACTGGAATGCGTTACCTAGGTAGGTGGTGGAATCTCCTTCCTTAGAGGTCTTTAAGGTCAGGCTTGACAAAGCCCTGGCTGGGATAATTTAGTTGGGTATGGTCCTGCTTTGAGCAGGGGGTTGGACTAGATGACCACCTGAGGTCCCTTCCAACAGCAATATTCTATTATCTCTCTCAGGTTTCCATGGGGCATCTCCTTGTGGTATCTAAGCCCTGCTTTCACCATCAGCACTGGACACCTCTCCTCACCTCATCTAGATCTCTGTAGCATCCCCGCTACCTCAGCTTGCATGGCAGGCTGTTCTCCCCCACAGACTGCGTGCTGGCTGTGAACCCTGACGGCATCGCCTGACATTGCTGCCTTCCTGCTCGTCTGAGACTCTCTGCGTGTGTCAGGGCAAGGTCACCGCTACCATCCTGACAGGCCGTGCCCCAGCGCTCACTCCAGAACTGGCCCTCTGGTGCCTCACTATCCCTGCTGAGATCCCAAGAGACTCCAGTAGAATTATTCCCCTGATCTGGTTTCTCCTGGCCTTAGTTGGGTAGCTCTGAAGGACAGTTGGGCCCCAGGACCCAAGGGAGTTCATCGCTCCCATGGCCCAGGCAACGCCTTGCCTTGCTGCTGACACTGCCCTCTGTGATGGCATTTAATGGGTCATGGACCCCTCAGCTTTTGGTTCCTTGTTACCTGTTGCTAGAGCCCAGTGTCTTTTATTGGTCTGGGAGCCATCGCTTTGGGCAAGACGGTGACTAAGGGGATGATGGAGAGAAGGAAGCAGCAGAACCAGCTTCTCAGGGGACCCCATACACCGTGGCATGTTCTACATCCCAGCTGTTTCCTAGGAAGGGCAGCAGTGATAGCTCTCTGCCCGGTAGGGTGACCAGATAGCAAGTGTGAAAAATCAGGACAGAGGGTGAGGGGGTAATAGGAGCCTATATAAGAAAAAGTTCCAAAAAATCAGGTTTGTCCCTATAAAATAGGGGCATCTGGTCACCCTACTGCCCGGTCTCTAAGATCCATTCTGGAATGGCTCCGAGGCCGCACTGTCAGGTGATGTTGCAGTAGCGCTGACTCTGTAGCAGAGCTGGGTGACTTTTTTTCAGCAAATAGTAAATGCACTGAAAAACGCATTTTTTTGAGGTACTGAAACAATCTGCAAATTCATGTTGAATTTTGGCAAACCGTTTTGGCCAAAAACAAAATTATTTTTTTCCACTGAGGAAAAGTCATAAGAGTTAATTTCAAGCATTTTGAAACAAAACGTTTTGACTTTTCATTTAGAAATGTAGCGATACTTATTTTTTCACCTTGGACTTGCTCCAACCAGCCAAAACGGCATGCGTGTCTATCTACTCCCCTCATCAAGATGGAGGAAGGCTATAGGAGGGGCGTCAACAATCAACCTGCAGCTTCTGTATGTCCGAAGCATCAGTGCCATCTACCAAGTCTTTTACCTTCAAGCTCTGGCCACTGCAAAACACCAACAACTATACCTCAGGGATTTTGTCAACAATTCATTCCTGGATGGTCATCTGATGCAACCAGACTATTATACCAGGAATCTAAATCCACCAAGAACGAGCAGGTTATTGAAAAAGTAGAGCTCTTCTAGATCAAACCAGGCAAGAGCGATGGAAAGAAGCTTTCCAAATTGTATTTCACAAAGCCCAGTCTGAAAGCCTAGCAAACTATTACAAGATTGAGGGGAGATTCTAGTTGGGACAAGAGTTACAGCGAGCTCTATTGCATCCCAAATGGTGGCCAATGGCAGAGCTCATAATCAAGACAAAGCCTTCAGCTATGCTGAAATGGTGGCTGCTGTGAGATGGCAGGTTCTGAGCGTGGACATGAACCTGATCAGTAAAAGGAGCCATCAAGAGTGTCATGACTTCAGGCCAGATCCCACTGAAATCAATGGACAGGGCCCCAAACCCCAGACTTGTCCTTCCACACAACCACACCACTTGGATGCATGAGCTTTTTCCTAGAGAATATGCATGAGCAAATTCAGCTGGAAATCAGCTTTGTATACGGAGCTAGAAGAACTTGAAAAACAGGATTATAATGGAAAAAGAATTGTTTTGTAGGCTTAACTGTGGAGTCATTACGGGTGCTCCACAATGAAGTGAAATAGTAAAAATAAATAGTAAAATAATTTGATCTTGGGAGAAGAGATACCTATAGGTATTGGCAGCACTGTGATCCCTGAGGTGACTCCTGAATTGCACCAGGGTTGAGTTTGGCTCTGTACCTTGCCAACGCAGAGGAAATATAAGAGCCACAGGAGGCACAAGGAGCTTTTCAGCTATCTAAAACCCAAAAGGGGTACGTGCAAGAAATGGAAGGAGGGGCATGTCACCAAGGAAGCATACATGGGAATAGCGAAAGAACATGGGGACAACAATCAGGAAAGCCAAGGCAAAGAACTGCCAAGGAATGTTAGAGACAACAGGAAGGGGTTGTACAAATATATGTCAGACAAAAAGAGAAAGATCAAGGATGGTGTGGGTCCGCTGCTCAGTGCAGAAGGTGAGCTGGGAACAGAAGATGATGGGAAGGCAGAGCTGCTCAATGCCTACTTTGCTTTAGTCTTCTCACAAAAAACAACATGTGACTGGATGACTAGCGAAGTTACCACAGACCACTGCCTTGGATGGGGGTTAGACACAACAAATCCTGCAGCTTGGCAGGGGGTTAGACCAGATGACCCTTGCGGTCCCTTCTGACCCCTTGATTCTATATTAATGAAGTAAAAGCTGTTCAAACATATGAGCCACGTTTCAGAACCAAGTTGCACTAACACTGAGCACTTTCCTCCATCTTCAAGTCATTTTAACGAATACAACCCATCCCCCACAGCGCTGTAGGTATCTATGGTCACCCCATTTTAGAGATCAGGAACCTGGGGCTAGGTGCCACAAACTACCCCATGGCACAAAGGACAGAGCTGAAAGTAGAACCCCACACCTCTGGGCTCCTGGAGCTGCATTCAGCCACCTGGAACCACCCTTTCTCTGTTTCACTTCTTAGTGAAATCTTGTCAATCCAAGCGTACAATAATTCCAAGCCAGCTGTGCAGCCCAGGGCTCACGGTGTCACCAGCATAACTGCTAAGAGAGGAACCTTTTGTTCTCCGCTTGCCAAAGGTTGCTGCTGAACTTGTTCAATTTGATGTGCTATTCAGGCCACAAGAGAGACAATCCCTTTCCCTCCTGAGAGACTCGTTTCCTCCAAATTGCCCTGCCAACGGGCTTCTTAACATCACCGAGAGAGCGACCTGTTCTAGACAGTTTTGACCCAGAGCCTGCCACTGCTGTGGCCAGTTGTGGCCTCAGGGCTGCACCAGAGAGCTCTTGTGTTCTGATAGGTGGCGGCCTTCCACTGGCGCATTTGCACTTCCCTAAGGACAACTCGGGCCGAAATAGATGGGAGTTAGGCGCCTGTATACCTTTGGGTATTGGGCCACTGTGCTTTTAGACACCTGGTGAGGAGCACATCGAATGGATGACCTGCTCAGCACTGCTGAGAGGCAGAGCACGGAGCTCTCTGGGCCAGAGGTAGCCAATAAGTTAAATTCAGAGCTGAGCCCGCCCTTGACTGTTGCAGCTTCTTACACCCTTCTGGCAGCTGCTTTTCTTGCCCCACTCCTCCCAGCTGGCCCCTTGGCAGGGCAGTTGCGTTCACTCCAGTAAGCCATGTTCAGAGATGACATGTAAGGTCACACCTTAATAATTGGGTAAGTCTAAGTCAGCCTAAGTTGGTGTAAATTAATCACTGAAGGGCTAGGAGAAGCTTTGAGTCCCCTCTGAATATGCCCTTCTGGCTCGCCGCTGATCTCTGCTCTCCCAGCAGCCAGGGGTATAGAAGCTGAGGGAGCAGCACCAAGAAACGTGGGATCAGATCATCTGCTGGTGTAAGTCAACACAGCACCACTGAGTCAATGGGGCTATGCCAATTGAGACCAGGTGAGGATATGGCCCTGATGCATAAGAGGAGCCACAGTTCCACTCTGGACAGTATTCAGTGAAAGACACCTCTGTGAGGTGAGCAAAAGAGCAGTTCCATGTCCCCGGCACCATCCCAAACTCCACCCCGCCTGACCTTGGAGTAGGTGGCTCCGTTTATCACTTCTCCATTCCGCATCCAGATGATGGAGGCTGCTGGTTTGGCGTTGTCGGCATGGCAGGTCAGGTTCAGGGGATCCCCAGCTCTCAGGCTAATGACCGGGCCCCCAGTAATTACTGGGTCATCTGGAGGAACTGCAAAGAAATCAGACAAGAGAAAGAACGCAGTTTACAAGCTTCAGCCAAGCTACCCTTTGCTTGCAAAGTCTGTGCCTGCAGCGGTACTTAGCAGGGCACATGTGGGGAAAATGGCAACCATAGGCTAAACTATGCTCTGGTACACTCATGGAACCCCAAGGCCACAGCCTGATTGAAGCTGACTGCTGATGGCAGAATATAGCCCAATCTTAGTACCATACAACTTGATTTTCTTTTGTTGCTTGCATATTAGCTGCGCCCCAGAGTCAGCACCGGCAGACTAATATTTAAGAGGCATAGACAAAGGAGACAAGGGATAAGTTTTCAGTGGAGATTTGAAATGAGATGAAGAATTGATTGCATGGTGAGATGCAGGAAAGCATGAGTTAGCGGCGGCGAAGGCTCTCATACAAAACAGGAGCCAGAAGGAAAGAGACTAGGATGAAGGCAACAGAGAAAGGAGGGAGACAGAGATTAAACAAGAAAGAATGACAAAGGTCTGTGAGGTTGCTTGGATAAATCCATGACCTTATGCTACAAAACAAAAGAGCAGCGCATGCACTTTCAGCCTAACAAGAAAGGAGAGAGCACAGTGTGTGCATCCCCTCGGTAACAGTCTGCAACAACTCTGAGAACAAAATGGCTTCTAACCTCTGCTTGTAGGAAGAGTTCTTAGAAATTGAAAGGGCAGCCCACAAAAAACAAAGACATACCACTTCCAGAACTAGACATACCACACTCAGGTGACTTCTAAACACATGAAGGGGAGTTTAGAAGCGCGACCTAGAAAGAACAAGATGTGAAATCCAAAGGACTGGCCACTGAAAACCCAGCGCTGTGCTGGCAAATGTGGAGACTTTTCCTCCTTATCTTTAAAAGCCTGATTAATGCCCAGTCTGCAGGAAGCGGGTGGGGAGGGAGGCAGAGGGTTGCAGAGCACCTGATGCTGTGGGGATCTGGGGCTTGTTGAGTATGCAGTAATGGTGTCTAGTTTTTATATAAATGAATATTTTAACTTCCCAGAGAGTTTGATCCTGGAAGCTTGAGGTCTCTGCAGCCAGACAGAGAGGAAGGCATGTGCTTGGAAATGGTTAATATGTTAACTGTTAAAGGTTTACAGAAGCTCATCCACTTGAAATTTGGAATAACACAACAGCTGTGTGATCTCAGGGAAGAGATGGCTATTTGCACCTGAGATTGGTTTGCTAGATCACAGTGGGTCTGGGGTCTTGCAGGAGTTTAAGCGGTCGCGAAGGGATTTGGCGGAGAAGAAGGGCTCTGTGTTGAAACCTTTATTAACAACCGTGCCTCAAATGGCTCGAAATGCTGGAACCAACACCAACATGTTTTCCCCATTTATTAATTTATGATGTTGCTGACTGCACTCACCTAGTGAGACACACAACGCTCATTTTATGAGGGCCCCAGGGAAAGAACTGTCATGCAATCTAGCGTACTGCATTCAAGAGCGATACGAGCAAAGCAATGCAAGGTGCTCAGTCTAATAGAACAGACAAGAGCAGTGAGCAGACACAATTTCAGTCCATTTTACACACTGACAAGGAGAAATGACTTCTTATAATCAGACTATGGGCCAAATTTATCCCTAGCTGCAAATTCACTGCAGTCAGTGGAGATGCACCAGAAATTAATCTGGCCCAACATTTCTGTCTGTGACCAGGGATGAGATCCTCAGCTGATATGATAAGAATCAATGTTCCTTTGTCAAAGTCAGTGGAACTACATCAATTTACACCCACTGAGGATCAGGTCCACAGGAGTTTATACCAGCTGTCTAAGACTGTGTCCCCCTACCCCCCAATGCCAAGTACCCAGAGTAACTTTCTCATGGCACAAAATTAAGATTGCTTCACACTTCTGGGTGTTTATACTTCACTCAGCGCCATGGTATCTAGTAGCCAGGGGCTGATCTGGATGTGGATTTTAAGCACTGCAAAGTGTGTGGTGAGTGTTAAGAACTGGTGTTTTGATTCAGCCCATTAAAGTGATGGACAGGGGTCTGGAAAATTCATCTCTACATTCAGATTTCAAATGCCCCAAAGATTGAGAGGGCTAGATTATGGGGGTTTGGATATAGACTGGTTATAGCAAGAAATATGTTCTATCTAAAGCACCCGAAGGCCTCCATTAACCTAGTACCTAAGTACCTCACAGTCTTCTATGTATGTCTCCTCACATGCCCCTGTGAGACAGGGAAGTGCTGTTATCCCGGTTTTACAGATGGGAAACTGAGGCACAGAGTGACTAAGTGACTTGACAAAGGTCAAACAGGAAGTTTGCACCAGAGCAGGAACTTGAACGCAGCTTGCCAAGTTCTAGGCTGCTGCCCTAACTCCTGGGGCATCCTTCCTCTCTGCTGCACTGGGGTATGGGGAGGCAGGGGTGTATAAAGTGATTTGCGCTGGCTCCTCCTCAGCCAGAACCTTGCCATATAACCTCCACGCAGATCACCAGACGTCACGGTCCTGATCTGACAGTGGTGTGAGCAGGCGCAATTCCCACAAACATCAACGAGAGGCACAGCCATTTGTGCCAGGGCTGAGGCGGGTCCTGTGCCATCCTAAAGACATTTCCCTACATGCCGAGAGCTCCTAGGAGAGTGGGGCTTGGTGTAAGCAGCTGTAGGTCACACAGCATGGCTGGACTAATCAAAACAAAATTTACATCATGCTGGCAAATGAATTTGAGGAGGGGAATTGGATGCAGGCAGCCCTGAGCAGAGTCCAGTCACAGGGAAGGGGAGCGGTACTGTCTTTATGGTATCTCTGTTGCTTTAATGTGACAAAGTTACTGCCGCCTCTTCTCTGCCTCTCATTACGCATAGGGCTGCCAGGTCCCACGCAGCCAGAAGGAGACGCCCTCATTTGGCATTCGTTTGAAGGGGGGTTTTCAAGCATCTCTCTCTGAAGAAAGATTTTGCTGTGGGTGTCAAGGAGACGTTTCAGATCTCAGCCTTCCTTTGAAATTCCCATCAATCAAGTTGTCATATCCTGACAGCTTGCTACGAGGGGTGCCTCTCATTAGGGGCCCCAGCCTAGCTCTGTATCACACACAGCAGGGATTCGGCCACTTCTGGAGCTGGGAATCCTCTCTGAGCAGAGATGTGGAGTGATGGAAAGTGGGCAGAGGTAGACAGGGGGCAGCCGGAGGTTGTTCCCATCTGCTGGCTGCAGTGACACGAGCATCATGGGGCTCAGGCCAGCTCTGCATCTCCCAACACCACCAGCACATTGGCACTAATTGGAGATTTCAGCCCAGAAGCCAAGAACTGAATGGGCCATCGACCCTGAACTGCCCTCCCTCTCGCATGTGTGGGGGTGAGGTGGCATTTTGCAGCTCTCAGCTCAGGTATTGGGTTCATTGACCAGGTGCGCCGTGTCCTGGACCTGCTCTGGGGAGATAACCAGAGTTCTTTGCTCTCCACAGCTGCTAATCCAGCACCTTTGCCCAGCTCCAAACCGACATCTAACAGGGCTTATCGGAAAGGCGGCTCGTGCCACAAAGAGCACTGAATGCCCTCTCATTGCAAAAGGACCCCCACCATATTTCAGATGGCCCTTGGATTTGGCTTGAAGTCCCTTATGACAGGCAGAGCTTGAGGATGGGTGTGTGTGCATTGTGGGGGTGGGGAGGGTTGTGTTGTTCCCTGGGCCCAAGTAGAAGATTTATTTAGAACAAGAGAGAAAGGTGCTCAGATGCCCCGGTGATGGCAGATCCATCTATAGACAGACAGGAAAGGGAGTCATTGCCTCACCCAGGCAGATGACTGGAGGGAAGGTGGGATGTAAGATTCCTTCTCCACTGGACAGGCAGAGTGGACGGTGAATGCCATCCTCACCTCCATGCCTTGGGGAGCAGATGCTGCTGCAGGGAAGCTGCTCAGTTACACAGGGGAGCTCACTATGCTTGGGAGGGGGGCACAGCTATGACCCACTCTGGGAGCTAGTGGGTACCAGCTGAACAATGTGACTGCGAACGTTTGAAGCAGACTGAGCCCTGTCTGGCACCCACATGGGCATCTCTGCTTCAGCGCCTGGGGTTCCTGTACGTTTGGGCTGAGAAGAAGGTACTCAGCAGTCTTTGCTGGCTTCTCTGCCACTGGGCTAAAGTCAGGAGATGGTGGGAAGCATGCTCCCCAACACCTCAGAATTGGTTACTGTGGCCAAGTTGCTCCTGCCAACACACCCCTCCTGTCTGGCTGTGGCACTCAGCAACTCTTGCCTCAGTCCCGTCCCGTCCCCCCACCACTCCCTCCAGGGCCACAAAGTCCTTTAACAAAAGAACAACAGAATACTCAAAACAACTGAAACTTCAGCCCAGCCCAGCCAGCCGCCCTTCCTCACCGACACACCTAGCCCCAGGCTCCTGTGCCTCCCACAACCCCACTGTCTAGGTTGGCACTCTCCTCACCCAGGGGTTCAGACAGGCTGCTGCTCAGCAGGGTGCCTGCCTCTGGTCAGGCTCTCGTTCCAGCTCACGCTGGCAGTAGCCTGTCTGCTCCTCTCCCCTTTCTCCTTCTCAGCCTTCTTCCAGGCTGCTTCTCAGACAGGGCTCTCCCCCGCACTGTCCTCCAGGTCTCCTCTTTCCAGCTGGGCTCACCCAGCTCTTGATGGAAATCCCCAGCTGGGTCTAATAACTACGTTAAGCCTTACAGCAGAGGTGGGCAAACTATGGCCTGAGGGCCCATTCTGCCCAGCTCCTGAGCTCCTGGCCCCTCCCTCGCTGTTACCCCACAGCCTCAGCTCACTGTGCCATGGGCGCAATGCTCTGGGAAGCGGGGCTGTGAGCTCCTGGGGTCATGCAGCTGCAGCGCCCAGCCTGCCCCGGTGCTCTGTGCTGCGTGGCTGGCTCCAGCCAGGCGGCGCAGCTGCCTGTCCTGGTGCAGCCACGCTGCCAGCCACTGGTGCTCCAGGCAGAGTGGTAAGGGGGCAGGGAACAGTGGAGGGGGGTTGGATAGAGGGCAGGGGAGTGGTCAGGGACCGGGGCTGTGGATCGGGGGGGGGGTGGCCAGCGGGCGGGAAACAGAGGGGTGGAATGGGGGCAGGGGTTCCGGGGGCAGTCAGGGAGAAGGGGTTGGATGGGGCAGCGGGGAGGACAGGAGAAGGGGTGGTTGGATGGGGTGGGGGCAGTCAAGAAGGAGGGGGTTGGATGGGGCAGCAGGGAGCAGTTAGGGGCAGGAGGTCCGGGGCAGTAGGGGACAGACAGCAGGGGGGGTGGATGGGGCAGGGGTGCCATCAGGGGGTGAGAAGCAGGGGGGGGGGTCAGATAGGGGGCAGGGGCCAGGCCATGCCTGGCTGTTTGGGGAGGAACAGCCTCCCCTAACCCACCCTCCATACTATTTCTGAAACCCAATGCGGCCCTCAGGCCAAAAAATTTGCCCACCCCTGCCTTAAAGGCTAACCAGCCTGAGACAGTTACACACACATATAGACAGTGACTATGCACCGCATTACACACACGTCTTATGTCTACAGATTGGCCTGTGCTGTCAGAGCCACATACCTGAACTATCCCAAATTTCAACTAGCACCTCTTGGGGTTTAGGGCAGCTCATTGGCAAAGTTCCAAACTGGCCCCCTATTCAAACAGATGCCAAGTTTAGGGGCTCTGGGGTTTAGGTTTGAACTACCTCTCCTTACTATTCGTGCCTCTCATTCTACAGGGATCCACATTCTCCAGCTATTCGTAGGACGGATTCCAGGCATGTGCAGAGACATACAGTACCATAGAAATGGGACCGCATGGGAATGAGACTATACATGAACAATCCCTGTGTGGTCACTTGCTCTGGCTGCGAATCAAACAGGGAATGTGCTGAGATCTCGCTGAGGTTCATGGAACACACAAACAGCCCAAAGACAGGTTTTCTTCCAGGGGGAGGAAACAAGGACTTCGAAATCACCAGCAATTTAAATTACAGCAACAATCCTCTCCCCTAACTGGAACAATAGTAATAATAGTCATAATCACTTAACTCTTCTGCATCTTTCAGGTGAGGATTTCAAAGGGTCTGACGTGCTGTAATGAATTTAGGCTTACAAATGTTACAAACTGTCTATTAAAGCTTACAAAAAGTATCATTCCTCCTTTTACAGATGGAAAAGCTGACGGCTGGCCTAGAGTGGGCAGCAGGGTTCATGGCTGAGGGCTAAAATGTAAGCAGTGAGGAACTTTTGCAGTGGAAAGGCCAGATGCCAAGTGAATTTAGGCACCTACAGGTTTAGCTGAAGCCAGGCAGGAGTTTTGTGGATCACAGTGGTGCCACACGCACAGGGACTTAGATGCCTAAATCTGGAGTTTAGGTACCCAAATTGCTTTGTGGATCGCATCCATAATTCCTCACCTGTATCTAGCTGTCTATCTGGCTCCCATTTTCCTAAAAAGCTGTGCAGTGAAGGAGACACCTAAGGCATTTTTAGGCAAGGAGGTTTCCTCTAGTCTGTTCTCCTGGAACAAAAAATAACCCCTCTTTCCCATAGGAAGCTTGCAGGGCAAAATGGGGGACCTGTCACATGCAGACACTGAATATTCCCCATTGATGTCTGTACAAGGCCAATCCTAGGAGATGAAATTGAAAACTTTTTAGCAGCCGTGCGTTCTAATCATAGTCTCTCCACGTGGCCCATCCTCTCTCTGAGCTGCCTGACAAAAGGACCTAGGTCATTGAGGGGGAGGGAGGGAGAAAAAACACACCTAAGCATGGAACTGCTTTTCTCCCACATACTGTAAGTACCTTGTTTTCTAATCTATTGTTCGGCTCCTGCTTCAGTCTATTGGATTAGCAGTGAGTCACAGGGAACTGATAAGGAGATAAGAGGAGAAAAAAAGAGCGAGAGAGAGAGAGAGAGAATGGGTCCTGATTACATCTTCCCAAATAAGCGGTTATCATCCCCCGGTTATTCATGTAGCCATGAATTATTGATTGGCTCCCGGCTCATTAACCGGGAGATCTGGTTGGGGAGGGGCGGACCTGATGAATAGAAATCAGCAGTGGCTCTCAACATCTGTAACTTTTATGAAATGAGGAAGGACTCATTACTTTGCCATTCAAACTCCGGCACAGAAAAGAGAGCGAGAAGCCTTTAAGACAGAGCCGTGATCCATTATTCATCCATTGCACTCCCAAGATTTGGTTATTATTATAAGACACCACTGTAGAATTTGGTCTCCTAATTTTTAATCATAGAGAGGGTGGAAGTATGAGCCTTTTGTGATGAACTCGGAGATAAAAATAGGGAGGGGTTGGGTTTTTTGGCAGCAAAGGGATGGAATTAACTATTAAGGGTCTGAAAAAATTAAAAAAAACAAAAATGAAAAGGACTTATCACAGGATGAGTTTGGTACCTACTGCTAGCTGAGCTGGAATACTCTGCACCTACACAAATACGGGTGTTTAGGTTTACACATGCACTCACACGCATGCACCTACTGACACAAGCCTGGGTACAGATGTGCATGCACAGACATACACCTGCACACATATGCACATACATACATGCTCCTGCATACACAGAAGCACATGTACAACATACGTGCAAACCCATACACACAGAGGTGCAGACGTGACACCCTCACAGAAATGCAGTGTCATGGAGTGAGAATGGCATTCTACTGAAGAGCACTGAGCTCCTGTAAAGAGACTCCCCCACCTTTAGGGCTTCAGGAGTGTAAGGGCCCAGGCCTGAGTGGCACTGTACTGTACTCCAGAGCTTAGCCTGCATCACTGCCCCGATGCTGCAGCTACACTGCACGGATTCTCAAGCTAGCACTGATCTAGCGGTAGCAATGCTAATCCATGCTGCAATCACATATCCTAAATAGACTGTCCTAAGAGCCCTTGGCTCTTGCTCAGTATCATCCCTCCTCTTTGGTATATTTGAGGTAGTTGTGCAGAGACACAGCATGGCTATTGTTACTCAAGTTAGCTGTGAGGCTAGCTCGGGTATGTCTATCAAAGCTGCAATCACACCCCTTGTCTGCAGTGTAGGTAGACTGCCAGTGTGAATTACCACCAAGGGGAACAACATGGCCTTGGCCGAAAGGGACGGGGGGCAACTAGTGAAAACAGCCAAGGACCTCCATGGTCTGCAGAGCCAGGGAGAAGAAAGAGCGAGCTTTGGAGAGGCACATTTTAAGACACATCTGAAGAAATGCATATTGTACAGGGACCATGTTTTTGGCACCATCATAAATTAACTGATTAGCTAGAGGTCTTCCTGCTCGGCCCCCAGCCCTGCAAACTCTTACACATGTGAGTGGGCAATGGGGCTACATACATGTGTACAGTTACTCAGACCCAGAAATGTTTGCCAGACCAGGACTGAATTAGTATCCCCCATGTAACAGGGCTGGCCACCACCCAAGCACCTGCTAGTGGCCAGGGGTGCTTCTGCTGTGCCCTAGGCCTGTTTTCCTCTTCACCAACCTCCACAGTCCTTCTTTGGGGCTGGCTTTATATTACATTAACAAAGTTCTCAAGCAAACACAGACATAACCTTCCACCCCACCTTCAGTTAGACAGAATCCCTCCTACCTGAGAGACTGTTCCTTCCTCAGGGACCAGTGCAGGAGGCCTTCTCCTACAGCTTCATTGCCCCAGCTTCCTACTGCTGCCTGGGAGCACCTGATTCAACCCAGGTGCAGCTCATCCTGTACTCAAGGCTGGCTCAGCTCCGCCCCCAGCCTGTTACACCCAGCCAAGTGCTAGGACACAGGGCTGCTAGAGAAGCCATCCTTTGAACAAGACATAAAAAGGATGTCCCTGAACATTCTTGGCCACTAACTAGCAAGTCGTTGCTGCAATCAGAGATGTCCTTAATTATTATCAATATTTCTCTGAATAGCAGAGTTCCCTGGGGAGAAGCCAGCTCCTGAAAGTGGAGAGAGAAAAACAACCACCTCCCTCTAATTAATTTTGATTGCCTTTTTTTTTTGCATCACATTATTTATCAATTTGTGCAACATGCCTTTTCTTTTGAAAAAAGTATTAACGGAATCATCCCAGATGCTCACTAATGGGAAGAGGCCGCATGGCTGCTGGAGTGGAAATGTACAAATATATCAGCCTCTGTGGATTTCAAGGAGTAAATATATATATCTAAACAGATGAAGTGAGACTTTGAGCAAGCATCTCTGGAGGCCCTATTGGCATGGAAAGGGCTGAAGATACGCTCCCAGGACAAAGATTCATTGGTAGGCGGGGGTGGTTCTGAAGGGGAGTGGGATGTTCAGTGCTCTGAGACTTACAGGGTAAGAGGATTTGAAATTTGTGGGAATTATTATTAGCACAATGATAATGGCACCTCGAGACCTCAATTGAGATCAGAGTCCCAGACACCGAGTAAAAGACAGCCCCTGTCCCACAGAGCTTGCTATCTAAATAGACAAGACAGGCAAACAGTAGGAGGGGAAACAGAGGCACAAAGACTTGCCCAAGGTCCCACTAGACAACACACTGTCTCCTGGAGAACACAGTTGGTCTCTGGCTACACATGGAAACATCCACAAATCCCGATGGCTCTCTGCCCTTTAGCACAGACAATTCTCTGGCCAAAAATGTGTCTGGGGAAGCGAGCCGGCTGCAAGTCTCCTGTTTACACATAGTCTGGGAGCAGAAACTTGTGAATTAGGTTCCCACCATGCACCAGGAGCATGGAAAAGCAAACAGTCCAGGTCAACGGCCTTGTACAACCCATACACTGAAAATTACCCAGCTAAACTCTTCCTAAAACCTTATGAGCAACACGTGCATCAGGATGGGTCTGAAAACTACGTGCTAACCTAGGGTCAGGTTTGATACCATGCTTCAAGTGTAAGTTCTTTGCGGGCAGGGACCATCTTTGTGTTGTGTGTTTGTACAGCTCCTAGCATAGTGTGGTCCTGGGCCACGACTGGGCTCCTAGGTGCTATCACAATACAGATACTCAATAATAACATGAGCTATCCCGCAGGAGCACTTTCTGATGGATTTCTTGTGCAGTGAGGTGCTACTGAGCGTGAGTACAAGTATTACCACAGGCTCCTTTGGAACTGCCAAGCTGGATCAGACCCGAGGTCCATCTAATCCAGTATCCTGTCTCCAAGTGGAGAGGTCAGTCCTGGATGCTTCGGAGAAAGTGCAAGAAACCCCATAGTGCTAACTAAAAAGGGGCTAATTTTGAATGAATCTTGCCAGCTCCACCCTCTCTCCCGGAGGATCTCAAGTATTGCTGGGCAGAATCAGGATTTGGGAGCTCTGCTCTGGCCCCGGCGATGTGCTTGTGTATTCACGTAGTGCACTGTGGGCTTGTCAGCAAGGCATGTTTGTCTCCCGAAGATAAGTCAAGTTTTTGAAAGCCTCCTAGTACACTTGCTGTGGGTGATTGTTTTCACATGCCCCCCTGATCTGCATACAATCGCTTGCTGTGTTAAAGTCTCTTCAAGGAGCATTCTCCAGTATGAACCAATCTAATCTACTGCATGTGCATCCCGGTGCATTTTGGGACCAGGCTTGCCTGACATCAAATTACTTTTGAAAAGCTGGGATTTTAAACCGCAGGCTATACCGTCTCCTCCTCCCCTCCGGCGGAAGGCACTGAATAGCTTGGAAGGAAGCAGCCACTTGTTCTCTGCTTGGGATCAAGTGTAAACATGATTGTTGGGGTGAATTCCACAATAAGCTCAATGTTAATGACAACTTTAATGCAACAAAGAATTAATTAGCTAATGTACCTTTTTTCTGTGATCCATGCACACATTCACACAGCATGGGGCTGGCACATCCTATTCACTGCCTAGCAATTGTACAGGTCTGACTTTGCTTTGAAGCTAACAGCTGCTACTCCCATTAGCATAACGAGGGGCTAGGCAAGTGCATTAAAAGAGGAGGAGGGGATGCTCATGTTGAGCCATCTCTGGAAACCACAACCACAGCGTACAGGTTATGGTTACGTGCGACCTATGGAGCTGAAGTGTGAGGTCAGGTGACTCATCCAACTAGCACAAAATAGGGAAAGGGGAATGCAAGCAGGTACTGACCAGGGACAGGATCAGCAGGTCTGCTGTCAGCTCGGACAGGAGACAGCTCCCTTCCGGGAGAGCTGACGCCTATAGATTATGAGGGTCTGATCTGAAACTCGCAGCACTGGTCAACACCCAGTGTTCAAAACTCAAGAGTCAGGACTCCCAAAATTACGAGAATGTAAAAATACTGCATTGGGAATTCTTTCTGACGTCTGGGTTCTGCACCTTTAGGGTTCATGGTTTCCAGCATTTCTCCAGAACCATGAGGGATAGCAGAAGTTCACTTTTCTGTGTAACAAAAGTTGAGATTCTGATGTACCTAAATGACGCCAGGGTCAAGAGCTTTTATGAACAGCACAAAATATTGCAAGACTCTCAGTAAAACTGTGAGAGTTGGCAACCCTGAATTCTCAGCTGAGTTAACAATAGGTTGCACTTCTACAGAACCTTCTGTCTGAGTATCTCAATAGCCAGTCAGTCCCTCTCCTCCCCCAGCTGGAATCCAGGTCAACAATGAGAGTGGGTGTATCGCCCAAGGCAGACCGCGCAGGGAGTCAGTTGCCCAAGGAGTCCTGATTTCCAGAACCCCTGTTAAAGCCAATAACATTCCCCACAGTCACACGGTAGGTTCAGTGCTGTTTGGGGAATTTTGCTCATTGGACAGGTCGGCTTCAGTGTCTGGCTCTGCATCTGCTCACACAGTAAGAAGCAGCAAATCTTCTGCAGGTGCTTGCTTACAAGACAGTTCCTTTAAGGTCAAGTGATCCCATGCATATATTGAAGTTAACCCTCCTGATCAGATTGAAGAGACCCATTGCACTGACATATCAGAATGGCTCGCAGAAAACAGAAAGGCAGCCCCCTTTCCAGACTTTTCATGGGACTGTCCCCCTTTGACCCACACAACACACTGTCCTGCTTGAAGTGGCTTCTGTCCCATGGGGCTGGCTAGGCTCGGCTCCCTGCTCCGGGCATTGCAAACTGGCTCCTGGCACTCAGGGTTGCAACACCACTCACACAAATTTGACCTGACTGCCTGCTCATTAGGGAGCGTGGAGCAGAGCCCAGCCAGCCCCGTGGGTCAGTGAGTGAGGGGTGGGCTCACTCTGCTTCCCCCCAGGCCTCCTAGTTTATGGGTACAGGACCCAGCCTGCTTAGGCCACTTGAAATGTTGGGAGGCGTGCCCTCCTCACAAGCACAGGCTCCTACTGCTTCAGATAGAGGAGAAAGGCAGTTAGCAGTGTAAGGCCTAAGACCCACAGCTATGTAGTTTCTATTCCCTCCAGCAGAGGGCAGCAGCACACATTACTCACATCATTGCAATACCTGGTTCCAGCAGAACCGAAGGCCAGCGAGAAACAGTTCGTAAACTAACAGGCTGATTTTCATCTGCCTCCCTTCTTGGGGAACCATTGCTCTGCAGAAGTCACTGAGCGGAGCTTGTCAGAAATCAAAAGGCAAATTTAAATATCCACCTGTGCCCCTCCCCTCCACATAACACGGATGGTAACAAATGCCAGCCCACTCTGGGTGCTGCACACCTCCAATGGCCGCTGTGGTTTCAAGGCAAGTATTGGCACCGCTTAACTCTATGCAGCCCCTGTCTTTGCACTGCTAATCCCTCCCGGCCCTTCCCAAACGGGTGTCAGCCTCACTACTGCGTTGTGGGCGCTCGCTGTGACAGCTGCCTTGCAGGTCGTTCATTTGGAAGATGATTATAAAATGTAGCACATAAAGACTAAAACAATATATTATTCCTCTCCAAGCTCCCCACACAGCAAACCAGTCTTGGCCTTTGTACCAGATCCCATTTCAATGCCACATTATGCAAATGAAACCTTGACTGCCCAATGAATTAGACCAGCTGTATCACCTTTGCCCTGTTTCTTAATGCTAAGGACCGGGTCAGTTTGAACTACGCACTGTTGGTTGTTGGGAGCTCTGAGTTTTACACACTTAGCAACGTGGTAAAGAACTGAAAGGACAATAGGCTATTTTGCAGGACAAACGCAGTATGGAAGCACTTGCTTTTTATATAGGAAGTGCGTGGGGTTCACTTAACTGATGTGTAATTGCACAGGAACTGCATGATCCTTGCAGCCTACACAATAACAACAGGTGAACAAGTTGGACTGCCACTTGGGTCTCTTGTTGATGAGTAGTGCAGTCCATGGGCCTCGTCAGTCAATGTCAATGTACGTTTTGACTGAATAAGGGCAGCAGGATTGGACCTAACACCACCCCCCTGCCATCACAGGGCATTCCTCTTGCCAGACCCATCTGATTCTCCTCTGCATGAAGAGCTGTTGCAGCTGGATGCTCCACAGCTGCATCTGCTAAGTTCTGCAACCTCCCCCGAAGGAACAGCGGTTGAGGCTGGCCACAGCCTGGGAAGCACAGGGCAGCTGCTGCTGCCCTCAGAAAGCTGCGTGGCTGCTGTCGACTGGAGAAGGGAGAAGAAACAGACGCGAGCAAACAGCACAGCCTGGGGGAAACACGCTACAAAATAAATCAAAAGGAACGAGGAGATAGCAGAGAAAAATAGCGCTGACAGTTTACATAGTGCATCTCTTTCTTGGCCCTATTTCCAGTTTTTCTGTGAGGGCGAGCGTGTGTAGGTGGGTCAGCAAAAATGATGTGGCATTTCCATCACTAGAGGGCATAAGGAAACGTCGCACAGCACTGAGAGTGGGGCTTGCTGAGATGCTGTTGGAAAGAGAATTCTTTCCTGCCTGCCTGTCGGAAGAGGGACAGCAGTCGATCAATTCAGAACCCAATATGAAAATCTCCATCGATCCATCTATCTATCTAGCCAGTGAGAGAGACAGAGAGGGGAGAGGAGCTGGTTGGGAAGTATTTTTTCCCCCACACAAAAATTTTAACAAAAACTACATTTTTCATCTCTCTCAAAAATGTCACTTTTTTTTGTTTTAATCAAAAAACTTGAATAAAGCCACCTCTTTTTTTCTGACAAGGGAGAAGGGGATTTTTTTGTTTGGTTTTATTTTTTTGAACATTTCCATTTAATCGAAAAGCCAGTTATTGTTGAAAAAAGGTTTTGGGAAAAAATGTCTAGAATTCCCAATAGCTAGATAGATGGTACACATGCTGATAGCTAGCTAATGATTTCTTATTTGGAATATTATCTCTGCAAACAAAAGAGCAAGAAACTTAACCCCAGAAAATTTCTGGAGCTGCCAGATATTAGCTCAGTCAAGCCCAGAGCTGATCTCTGTCATGTGGATCAGAAAAAAGTTACCCCAACCCCTGTCTTAGGTCTTGTGAGAACCTTCTGAAAAAGCCCCGAGCCTGTTAAACCCTCTCCGCAGCACGAGGCTTTGTGCCTGGCCGCATTCTGTTTTGTTTGTGTGTGAGATGCCCTCAGAGTGGGTCTCTCTAAACTTCAGGGTACTGGCAGCTATTAAGGAGAGAGGTCAGTGTCTGACTCTCGGTGACTGTAACTGATGGCTCCAGTTCTGGCTGTCAAGAAGGTGAGAAGAGAACTAACCAGATCTGGCAGGGATGGAGAGAGAGTAAACAAGAAAAAGCCATGGGCTCTGTCCATCTAAGTATGTATATAGTCCCATCTCCACAGCCACTGAGCACCCCACGTGCGTTAATGAAGGTAGTTGCATAAATAGCCCCATTTTACAGAGGAGAAACTGAGGCACAGAGTAACTAAGTGATAGCCCAAGATCACACAGGGAGTGTGTGGCAGAGCTGGGAATTGAACGGAAATCTCCTGAAGCCCAGTCCAGTGCCTTGCCTGCAAGACCATACGTTCCCTGAAGCTGCTCTGATTACTGAGATACTACCTCCAAAAACTGCTGTGCTCCTGAGCCAGGGAAGTGGTACTCACTTAGAACTGATGGGTAGGCCAGATCTGGGGCACAGGCACATCATGGAGCTAGGATCAAACTGTAAGTTCAGATCCTGAGCTGGACTCCCAGGCAGCAGTCCATCCCGTGACTTTCCAGGACAGGCCTGGTTTCAAGGGAGCCCTCTGGTGTGATGCTGATAGAAGACAACACAGTGCATTAGGCAGTCTGGCAGCTATCAATCATTACAGGCTGTGTGTGTCTCAGTAAAGAATCCCTTCTGCATTCATCAGAAATCCTGTCTTTCCGGCTACAGGCAATGCTATGGGCTCGAATGCTGACTTATAGCTTGGGCCCATCTAGGCTGCATATGGTTGGACTTGAACCAATGACCAAGTAAGGAAAAAGGCCCCTGTAGCCACCATCAACACCTGGAGCCACTCACTCTCAGCCTTATCCTTGAGCAGGGGGGGAGCAATTTGTGAGAAGAGCGATATCTATATAAAATAGAGTGACAGCCCCTCCCAGTAAGCAGGGCTCCTGGTTGCAGACTGACAGATCAGAGAATGCAAAAAGGAAAAGAAAAATGGAATTCATTATTTTTTCCATATGTCAAACATTTTCAAACTGTTTTAAAAAGAAAAAGAAGAAAAGAAAAAGGTTTATTATTTTTCACCGGAACAAAAAGAAAGATCTCAAATGAATCCTGCTTCCCAGCCCTCGCTCCAACAGGCTGCTGCTCCTGGGAGTCACTTTTAGATCTCCTCTCTTGCTGGCAGGTTGGGAGAGCTTCTGCATATTCTAATGAGACTCGAAGGACAAAGAGCCCCATCAGTGCCACTTAGCCCATCCCTCCCTGCTCACATATTGTTGCTTCAAGGTCTCATTTGCCGCTTGCCGGGATGCAACTAATTAGCTTGCACATCTACGGAACTAAATACAATTGAAAAGAAATGCACACATGCAATAATATTTCCACGCACTTTGGGTGGAGCTGATGTCACCGCTGTGGGGTTCGGCTGTATAGACCAATGGTCATTCTCCAGTTTGCACAGAAGGGACAGATCAGTCTGTGGTAGGCTGCAGCCCGTCTCAGGCTCTGGTTGCTTTAATGCAAAGCACATCACGCTCTTCTGTCTGCAGGAATGGGGGAGAGGTGGTAGTGTGGTTGAGTGGATAGGGAGGGCTTAATAGTCTGCTAGAATTAAGTTCCAGTACTGATTCTTATATTGTCCAAGTCATTCAAGCTTGGTGCCTCCGTTTCCCCATCTGTAAAAGGTTGGTGATGACAGGTACGCATCTTTGTAAAGGGCTTGGCAAGCTGTAGATTAGAACTGCACTGGAGATTGGGAGGTGCCCAGATATTAGAGTAACAGAGGCCACCTAACTACGGAGGATGGATAGATGTGTTATTGAGCTGACAAAACCCAGTAACTAAGCTATATATGCTTGAGCGCCATTTACTAGCACCATATGTAGTAATTATTTACATACACACACACACAGAGCACCCTGTAACAGCAGGTACTGCACACTGTGAGAGAGAGGGGACCCTGCTAGATTGTGGTTCAGTGACTCCTATGTTCCTGATGGGTCTTCCGATGATACCCCAGTTCCTCCTGCAAGAAAGGGGACCGAGATCTGCTGGCTGGAAATGAACTTCACCATAGTCCTGGCCACAGTTCATTTGAAGTCAGTTGGAAAGACTCTTCTCTCTTCTGCGGACACTCTCACGAGGATGGAACACATGGCCCTTCAGCAATCACTAGGGATGAGGTGCCTGGAAAGGCTTTCCACTGTGCCTCCAGGAAAGATGGACAAAGAGGCAGGATGGAAGTTCATGCTGCAACATGCAGCGCTGACTAACCAGCTGTTTTCCATGCACGGGCCAGTGGGGATACCTAGCTCTGCCCCACCCACCCTGGCCACGACCTCCAAATCCTCAGGAAGAAGCACCGGCAGGGTAAAAGGGCAACCGCTGGTTATGCAGTATTCGGCATGCTGGGTCTCTATGCATCCTCTGACCTCATTCTGCAGGGGTCCTGCTGCTTCATTTTGCAAAGCACAAGAGGACCATGTGGCTCTAATTCAGCAGATATCCTTTCACTGTTATTGTCCCAGCTCCTTCCCCTCCTTGCAACCTGTCCTAATGCATTAACAGTAACACAGCCCTGTGTTCAATGGCTCTCTCTCCCCCACCAGCACCCAGCTCCCCGTCCCTGGGATTTGCAGCTAGTCAGTTTGAGCCGGCTGATCTGGCCTGAGATGAGAAGAGCCCCGGTGTGCACTGATGGATATTGGGTACTCTGTCACTTTCGGAGATTGAGAAATCACAGGCACACTGTGTCAAGCCTAGACTTCAGTTCCAAGATAAGTTTCTTCTATTCTGAGTATGGAAGGATTGATTTTTTTTTTAAAGGTGAAAGGATGCTTTTCTTTTTCGCTCTTCTCTCTTTCTTAAAGGCCAAATCTTTATCTGAAAAACAAGCACAGGCGCCGCATGCTCTCCTCTAAATCACCCTCACCCCTCTGGAGTGGCTAGTTATTATTGCTCTTCTCTCTCAGCTGCACCCTGAAAGAAAGTCAGAAAGTCTGGCTCTGGCTGTAGGGACATGGAAGAGGTAGTGGGAACAGGCCAGTCAGTGTTAAAACCAGGCTGGGGAATGATTCACCAGGCCAGTCCTCATTCCAAGAATGTGGGGTCTTGGTCCACAAAGAAAACCTGGTTTTCTCGCATTTATTCCTTATACAAAGATTATGTGCTGAATAATCATCTCTCCTTGACTCATACCCTGAGTTTCTCCTGCCTTCCGCAGTTCCTCCTGCTCAAGGCAACTAGAGTGAAAGGAAAAGACAAGCTTTAGAGGTCAAGTCTTCTCCTACTGTGGTTCCGGCAGTGCCCCATGGACTCATGGGGGCAAAAGCCCAGCAGAGGCTGCAACTATTCCCATCCCTCAAGGAGGTTGTTTTATGTGTGGTGGTAAAGCATGAGGGTTCTTTATCCAGGGATGGGCCTGAACTGCATCCTTAGCATCCCTTGCTAACTTTTGATCTATGCAATGGGCCAATCAAAAGACTCACTGAACTTTGGGAAAGCTCCAATCTGTCCTTTACAGCTTGGCCTCACCTCTATGGCCAGAGCAATCACAATAGTACTGGCCTGAAGTCGCATTGTTTTATGCAGCTGCCCTCAACAGGGCCTCCGCCCAGCAAAGTGCCGAGTGCCCTTGACTTTCAATAACTTCAAGGTGGTTTGGGGTCACTTAGCAGTAGGTGGGAAAGTTCAGCACCTGGAATCAGTGAGCCACAGATGCCTGCAGAAGAGATGGGCTTGTGCCACAATATTTGGATTCAGATCAGGACAGCTGTGCAGTTCTGGGGCGTTTGGACCTGGGGGTTTGTTTGAGGTTCATTGCTAGTTTACAGCTGCTGGAAACTGGATATAGACACTTAAGAGCTGTCATCCTACAGCTTCTGTCTACCTAGCCATCTGTTCATTCATCTAGACATGGCCAGCGCTCCTGTTTGATTATAAGCCTTTGGAGAATCTCAGCTAGGGGCCTATGGACTGAATGTTAATGGTTATTTTTCCAGTCTTTCTCATGATGCAAGTGACATTTTTACACATCTAACATGGGCTTAAATCGCTGATGAACCAACCATAAATCACCTCCCTTCTTTCCATCCTATCTGAAAATTTGCCTTTTCACTTTAGTGTTTGATTGAGTCTCTCAGAAAAACCCCTGCGTATGAAGGATGCGCTAAAAAAAATCAATTGTATTGTATTGCGCTGGGTTGAGGTGCCCATGTGTTGGTTTGGGTATGGAGATGTAGGTTCCAGCTTAATATATGTCTTTATCACTGCTCACAAATCCAAGCAACAAATGCTGTATGTATTGGTTAAATTGAATATGTTGTTCACAGTGCAGTTATAGCTATGTTGGTCCCAGGATATGAGAGAGACAAGTTGGGTGAGGTAATAGCTTTTGTTGGACCAACTTCTGTTGGTGAAAGAGACAAGCTTTTGAGCTACACAGAGCTCTTCTTCAGATCTGGAAAAGGTATTAGGGTATCCCAGCTAAAAACAAGGTGGAACAGATTGTTTAGCATAAGTAGTTAACACATATTCTAAGGGACCATTCAAGATGAAGTGGCCCATTAACATCATTGCAGTCATAGGACAAAAAGGAGGTCAGTGGGTTACAGATTGTTGTAATAAACCGCAAGTCCAGTGTCTTTATTAAGACGATAATTTTTAGTGTCTAGCAAAGTTATGAATTTAAGCTCCCAGGCTCATCTTTGGAAGGTGTTGTGCAGGTTTCCTTTGAGGATGAGGACTGAGAGGTCAGATATCGAGTGATTGTTTTGTGAAAAGTGTTAGCCTATGGGGTTTTTGTCTTTATGAGTTTTCTGTGTGAGTTCATTTGTGAACATAGTGATTGTCTGGTTTCACCCATATAATTGTTATTGGGCCATTTAATGCACTGGATGAGGTACACCACATGCTGAATGTGTCGGACCCATGAGACTTGAAAGGTGTGTTGTGGGGGGTACTGATCATCATAGTAGTGGAGATATGTCTGCGGGTTTTGAATCAGTTGTATATCCCATACTTTCTCTTTGGAGTATGTGCTGTGGTATCTAACTGCCTGGCTGTAGACAGCAGATTTCTTGGTGTGTTTGGGCTGGCTCTGGACAAAGGACCAACTTCCTCCAGGACACAACCAACTTCCTCCAGAAACTCTGCAACATTAATAGCCTCCCTCAGAACATCATCCTTGCCACCATGTTTGTCACTTTCCTATACACCAACACAAGCCTCACAACGGTGGCATCGATACCCAAGATACATCGATGATATTTTCATTCTCTGGCCAGGCGATTTAAACTCCCCCATAGATTTCCACCACAGCTTCAACAACCACCACCCATCCATCAAACTCTCTTTAGAACATTCCCACACTAGCATAAAATTCCTGGACCCCATGATCAGCTTCAGCAATGGAACCCTACAGAGAGAAACCCACAGATCACTACACTTACCTTCACAGATCCAGTAACTGACCTAAGCCCACCAAGAAATCTGTTATCTATAGCCAGGCACTCAGATACCACAGAATATGCTCCAAGAAGAAACTCCAGGGTACGAACTTTAACACATTTAAAACTTCCTTCCCCAAACAAGGACACTACACTAGAGAAGGAGATCACACCATGGATTGGGCTACCCAACTACCCTGGGCCTGCTCCAGCTTTTTTGCTGCCCCAAGCAGCGAAACAAAAAACAAAACAAAAAACAAAACAAAACAAAACAAAAAAAACGCCATGATTGGTGGCACTTTGGTGGCAGGTCCTTTGCTCCAAGAGGGAATGAGGGACCCACCGCCGAATTGCTGCCAAAGACCTGGATGTGCCGCCCCTTTCCACTGGCCGCCCCAAGCACCTACTTTGGTCACTGGTGCCTGGAGCCGGCCCTGCAAATACCCCACGAAAACCTGCTTCAATACAGAAAAATAACCCTTCAGCCGCACACCCCTAATTGTCACCTACCACCCCACGCTGAAATCCATATGGGGTATCATTAAACAATTATAACCCAGACTTGATGGGGACAATACTCTGAAAGAAATCTTTCCCAAACCCCCTCTTTTGGCCTTCAAATAAACCCTCAAACTCACCAAGCTCATCAGAAGCAGCAGCTCCCCTCAGACCAGGACCCCCCATCCCAAAGCGGCATCAGCCCTGCCATAACAACAAATGCAAAACTTTCAGACGTATCTCCACTGCTACAATGATCTACACTTCCCACAACAGACATTTCAAGATCCGTGGGTCCTACACATGCCTATCACAACATGTGGTGCTGCTCATGCAATGTCCTAAATGCCCCAACAACAACTATGTGGGTGAAACCAGACAATCACTTCGCTCACAAATGAACTCACACAGAAAAATTATAAAAGACAAAATCTCTGTATCACCCCTGGGGGAACACTTTTCACAAAACAATCACTCGATATCTGACCTCTCAGTCCTCATCCTCAAAGGAAACCTGCACAACACCTTCCAAAGATGAGCCCGGGAGCTTAAATTCATAACTTTGCTAGATGCTTAAAATCATGGTTTTAATAAGGACACTATGATGTCTGATTAGTGTCCATTTATCCTTTTATGTAGAGACTGTCCAGTTTGGCCAATGTACATGGCAGAGGGGCATTGCTGGCACATGATGGCATATATCACATTAGTAGATGTGCAGGTGAATGAGCCTCTGATGGTGTGGCTGGTGTGCTTAGGGCCTATGATGGTGTCGCTAAAGTAGATATGGGGACAGAGAAGGCAATGGGGTTTGTTACAGGGATTGATTCCTGGGTTATTGTTTCTGTGGTGTGGTGTGTAGTTGCTGGTGAGTATTTGCACAAAAGCAAATACTCTCTCTTGGTATTGACACCTCCTCATCAATTATTGGGAGTGGACTACATCCACCCTGACTAAATTGGCCTTCAACATTGGTTCTCCACTTGAAAGGTAACTCCCTTCTCTTCATGTGCCAATATATATTTATGCCTGTATCTGTAATATTCACTCCATGCATGTGAAGAAGTGGGTTTTTTACCCACAAAAGCTTATGCCCAAATAAATCTGTTAGTCTTTAAGGTGCCACCAGACTCCTCATTGTATTTATGCTAAACAATTGTCCCGCCTTGTATTTAGCCATGACACTCTGAGTACCTTTCCCAGACCTGAAGAAGAGCTCTGTGTAGCTCAAAAGCTTGTCTCTTTCATCAACAGAAGTTGGTCCAACAAAAGATATTACCTCACCCACCGTGGCTCTCTAAAATGAAGATGTGTCACTTTGTGATTATCTATTGGCTGCACTGAGAAAATGCATACGGGCTGGTTGGAAGTGAAATGCATTGCTGCATTGACTCCAGCTGCACCCTCATAGGTTAATATGCCATCACGATAACATGTAGGTTCTCCCTCTGGGGTTAGCTACTATCTGGGCACATTGCAAGTACTCAGAAGTACAATAATCCTCCCACAACCATAACTGCTGGCCATCCAAGCAAATCTGATGGAACTGGAGATAAACATTATGGATGAAGCTGATAATTTGATTGACTGTATCCTTAACCAACATCACTCTTTTACTGTGACCATGCAAAGCATCTGAGCTCAGGGTCTCAGCTCCATCCAATACCCACTGGACACAACCAAGGGAGGCAGTGTGTTGCAAAGGAGCTGGTGGCAGCTCCATGATCCTAGAGCTGGTTCTATGCCATCTCTGGTGTTTTACAGAGCATTTTCAAAGCAACTCTAAATGATGCCAGCTGGCTATTGCCCCTGCAAAGCTGAAACAGCTGGGAATAGTCAGTGTGCAGTTGTGCTCCAGCCATGTCTTCTCCCCATACACACCACCAATATGACTACTGTACTGGAAGCTAGGGGTAGGGTTCTCCTGGCTGGTTGTCTGTCTAGGGACTCCTTTACACTGGAGAATCCTTAGCTGGGGAATCTGCTGAGTTTACGGCAGATGAAATTCTAGCCCCTTGTCTATACTGATTATAATTTACTTGGCTACTCCGAGGTATTGCAACTGAACATCTGCAGCACAGCAGGAATTCTTAAGTTGTCCATGTTAATATGCTACTATGTCAACCCAATTGGGATTTTATTCGGCACAAGTGTGACTGCAACCTGACAAAATGCTACAAAAAAGAAGAAAAAAATGCAACATTTTAAGTGCCATGGGTAGATTCCTGTTTTAAGACAAAACAAGAGAAACATGATTTTATTCTAATAATGGGCCCCAAACGGAAGCTCAGATTCAAATCCTTCTAGATTTCAGGGACTGAAATCCCGGAGTCACATACTTCCCAGAGTTACAAACCTATTCAAATTCTTACTCAACCCTCTGGAACCAAAGCCGCCTCTTTGGTTTTGGCCTAGGTTGGATAGAAAAATGGAAAGAACTGTTTTATGGATCTGGTTCAGATACTTCCCAAGATGGTGGAAATCCCATGGGACCAGCTGATCTTGTGAAATTTCCACCATGTTCAATCAAAGTCTCATGGCATGGGAACAGCTCAGCATTATTTAACATCAGTTTTACCTGAACCCAACCCTTAGCCATGACTTAGCCTGAAACCCAAACTCATTTCCCAGCCTAAACCTTGAGATCCAACTCAATCTCCAGGCTCCAGCTTTGCAGATTTTAAGGCCGACGGGACCATTATGATAGGAACATAGGCACTGCCAGGCTACAGCAGTGGTACATCCAGTCCAATATCCTGTCTTTGACGTGGCCAACAGCAGGTATAAGACTCCCTTGCCCCCACAGTAATAGTTGTGGAGTAATCTACCTCCAAATTAGGGCTCATCCTGCTTCCTAATAGTTAGAGATTAGCTTTAAGTTCTGAAGCAAGAGATTTAATATGCCTTCCAAAAATTATTGTCATTAATTATAACTCTCGATGTTCTTGTTATCCACAGCGATGTCCAATGCCTTTTTGAGTTTTGTCCTCAATGATTTTCCTGTGCCAGTGAGTTCCACAATCTAATCACTCTGAGTGAAAAAAGTGTTTCCTTTTATTGATTCTGAATTTCCTAAATTTTAATTTCAGTGAATATCCTGTTGCTTTTGTGTTATAAGACAGGGAGAACAGAAGGTCCGATCTCCCTTTCTTGTACTGTTAATTATGTATAGATATTTATCATGTCCCCACTTATTCATTTCCTTTCTAAGGATATGTCTACACTACCCACTGGATCGCGGGCAGCGACTGATCCAACAAAGGTCAATTTATCACACCTAGGCTAGGTGAGATAAATCAACCCCCGAGTGCTCTCCTGTCGACTCCTGCACTCCACCGCTGCGAGAGGTGCAGGCAGAGTCGACGGGACAGTGGCAGCAGTCGACTCACCACAGTGAAGACACCGTAGTGAGTAGGTCTAAGTACGTCGACTTCAGCTACATTATTCAAGTAGCTGAAGTTGCGTAACTTAGATCGATCCCCCTCCCAGCATAGACCAGGCCTAAGGTAAACAATCCCGATCTTTTTTCATAGGGGACGTTTTCCAGGCCTTTTCTCACAGTGGTCTCTAAATCCCTCCACGACACACACCTCTGCAGGCAGGCCCACCTCATTCTAAGCTTGTGATGAGTCTTATTACAAAACTGCATGATATGAAAAGGGTCACAATGGCAGGATTTCTTTCCAAATTCGGTTTTAAATAAGCCTGGGTTCAAACTGTTGATTCCCCCCCCCCCCCCCGGGTTTACTGTGAATAAGATCTGAGAGAAGAAGAAAAAGAAAGCTGGGAAGCTGTTGGAAGCCGGGCCTGTTTGTACAGGGCCTAGCACAATGAAGCCCTGGTCTATGACAAAGGCTCCCAGGAGCTATGATAATAACAATAAATAATAACTAAATAAGAAGAGGAAAGGAGGGGTGACAAAAAGTGGCAGACACAGAGAGAGAGAGAGAGAGATGGGAAGAGGGGCAGAGCGCGAGTGATAAAGCGAACAAGTGAGATAAAGCAACCCAAGGAGAGAGAATGGTTGTGCAAATTGCAGATACTCAGCAGCACACAATCTCCTCTCAGCAGATCGCTGCCAGACAGACCCTGACACTCACAGGAGAAAATAGCATGTTGTGGTTTCCTATCAACTCTGATAAATAGATTCTGAAAGGTGCTTTCTTTACAAGTGGTTTACAGCTCAACAACTGTTAATAGTAAAATATCAAGATGCTAAAGGTGCTCCTAGTCTCGCTGCAGCAAGATCTATAATTCATTAACCACGGGAGTCCTCTGCCAGCCTAAGGAGATGACATTTCTATTGGTTGCAATTACACTTTGAGGGATTTGAATATACATGGATGTTCTACAGGCTTTGCCCATCTGGCCACCCACACAAGGTTAGGTGCCAACCAACTGTGGTTAGCATCTTCTCTCCAAAACTTTCGCTCACCAAAGTACTGCCTAGAGCTGGTGAAAAATTTTCAGTTCAACCTGGTTTTGACAGAAAATTGAGGTTTTGACCAAACTCAATTTTTAGCTAAATAAAACTTGTTTGTTTTCTGGGGAAAATTTGGATTTTTCATCAAAAACCCAGATACCCGAGAACCAAAATATTTAGATTTGGAAATAGCAAGGCTAAGGACTGCCATGAAGCAGTACCTCTCCTCTGCAAGAAGGGAGACCATGATGCATCATGGGAGATGCAGTCTGATCAGGAATCATGGCCAGTTGAGACGAACAGAAGCTCGAACTACAATTCCCAGGAGGCACTGCGAGGCATTTCAGACTCAAAATTATTCTGTTTTCACCTGAAATTTTTCAGTATTCAGATTTCTGCTGAAAATTGAAAATTTTTATTAAAAAAGTCATTTTTTTTTTTTTTTTACTATCTCCAGTACTATATCTCTGAATCCTTTCTGTGCCCCAAAACAACACCTCCCAAAATGCCATCACTCCTGTTAGGACATAGGGATTGGCTGACCCTGTGATATCACTGCTCGTTCTACGGTACCAGCTTTCACAAACTGTGCCCCCCAAAACAACTGTAAAACAAAAGACCCTCCCCACCACAGCACCTGCAGATTGTGGGGGTGGGATATTCCAAAGTGCTAGTGATTTGATCTCCAGCTCAGTACCACATAGGAGTGACCCTCCGAGGTCTGGGCATTCAGTTCTCACAGGACCCAGAACAAGCTTGAATATGATGCTATTTGTGTTTATGGTTTATTGGCTTTTTGTTGCCCTGGGAAGTCATTTTGAGGGCCAAAATAAGGCCAGAGCTGATCTTTTCACACTATTCCCACCATTCAGAAACAGAAAGTGCTGGAGGAAAGCAGCTCTCAATTAATTTGGCCCATCACTGGCTCCCTGAGTCATTAAAACATGAACAGAGAAATAAAGACAAATACTCAATCCCCAGAATTGCCTGAGTCCTTACAGCCCGGAGGTGACACACTCAGAATGCTGAGATGCTCTGGGAGCTTGTGACAGCAGCATTTGCTTTGAATGCTCCCTCTTCATCTCCAAGCCTATCTGGCACATTTCCCACTATGGCGGAACATGGCAATGAACCGCTGTGGGTGTTGCCTGGGGAATCTCCACGAGGTCCATTTGTTCTGCCAGGAAAGTGGTGAACGAGGCACGGTTTGTTCCCAGTGACAGATGCCAGCCTGGGCCTCAGGATTCCTTTGAATTTCCCACCAAGGCCTCTGTTTTCGGAAACCCAATTTGAAGCACCTCGAGCCTGGTGTTCAGAGGTGCCTGCAAACCAGTTGGGCTCAGTGGAAGCCACAGGTAGGTGTTCAGTGCCTTTGAAACCCAGGCCCCAGTGTGCCTCACGATGGGCACCCAAAACTGAAGACACTGACAATCAGGGGCCACTCCTGGAGAGTTTGGCCGATGGGACTTGTGGGACTCTGAGAGGAGTTATGGGAGAGAGGCCTCAGCGCGGTGCAGGGAAGGGCATGCTATGGGTTTGGAACGTGAAACATCAGGGGTGCTTAGCATGGCATCTGGGTACATGAAAGCCTGCCGGGGGCTCGGAGCGCGTGTTTGTTTGAAACACTCTCTCTGAAATCTTTGTCAGGCATTTTCCTCTCCCGTTATTTCCTCCGCACATGTGGGGTCCCTGAGTCCTTTTCACCGCAGCTTTGCTCTGACAAGCCCCGGTAATGCATGGCAGAATCCACCGCAGTGTTCCCTTTGCTGTATAAAGAGCCTTCTCACTCAGCAGAGGTGCGGTTCCCCTCCTAGCCCTGCCCCGCTCCCCTTCCACTGACAGAGGCAGAAATTGTCCCAGCAGTCGCCTTGCAGGCACTATCCTTTTACTGGGTCATGCTGAGGGAGGCCAGGGCCCCAGATTACACTGCAATAGCTCTCACATGGTGAGAGGAGGGATTTCCCAGGCAGGCTGAGATTGTACAGACGAAGCTACCGGCATTACCAACAATATTGATCAAAGTCCCCGTCCTGCCTCCTGAGGTTTTAATCGCTCTGTTTGGTCATGCCCAGCCCGAGTCAAGCCTCAGAAATAAAGAGGAAGCAAAAGGGAGGAAGAACACTGAAGTGACGGAAGTGGGCATTGGCCTGTGGCATCTCTGATTGCAGAGCTGGGGGCATGGGGGTTGGGGTAAAGGGGGTGGGTGGGGTTGTCTTTGCAAACCCCGCTGGTCATGGGCTAAGTGGCTCTCTCTGCAGCCTTGCATGGTTTCCTGTGTAAAAAAACTGTTTTGTCTTAATGAGGAGAGAGATAGGGAGATGGGGAGGGATGTGTCAGTGAGATCCTGCAAGCCAGAGCTGCATCGGACCATGAACAAAGGGCCTGGAGGGCCAGAGTGGCAGAGGGCCTGGAAAAGGAAAGAGCAGAGAGGAGAAAGGCCCAGGAGTGCCAGCAGGAGGAGGAGAGGGAGCTGCACCTCCAGCAGCAGGAGGAGAGGGAGATAGGTCTTCTCAGGCAGCAGACCCAAATCCTGCAGACCCCGGTTGACCTTCAGGTATAAAAATCGCAGACTCCCTGCCCACTGCAGTTCTTAAAGAACTCCATGGTAGCAGTTCCCTACGCCACCCTACATATCACATGGTATCATGGGCTGCATCTTTACTCCTACCACTCCATGCCAGGAAACAGTAAGGAAAACCACAGCTTCACATACACTGACCTGTGAGTGCCATGGCTAGTGTACGTGTAGTCACAAGGGTCTACAGTTGTGCATGGAAATGGACAGAAATATTTGCTATTTCCAATTTTAAAGTTCCGTTCCATTAATCTATGTTAAAAGTTTGTATTGTGTTGCCTGTTCTTTTTGCACATTGTTTCTCTGCACTGTTTTTCCTACTCCGTAAATTTCTGTATTTTGAAAATAAAATGATCTTTATTACTTCACTACACATAGTGCAGAATGTACAGCAGCACTCAAAACAAACAGTACTTATAAATATACAGCACTCCAGAACTCATAGGGTCAGGAAAACACCGGTTCATCATTATAAATGTACAGCAAGTACCGTACAATTCATATCTTCATCAAAACAGAGTTATATTTATAAATGTACAGAAAGCACCCCATAGAATCAGAGAAATGCACAGCAGTACTACCGCCTAGCCAGCTAGTTCCCTTTTATTCGTTGTGTATTTGATTTTTTTCCCTTCCTAAATAAAGTACTTTGGGGTTGGGGTTGCATCCCTGACCAGTGAATAGCCATTGATCCTCCATGAAATTATCTAATTCTTTTTTGAACCTACTTATACTTTTGGCCTTCACAACATCCCCTGGCAACGAGTTCCCCAGGTTGACTGTGCCTTGTGTGAAGAAGTACTTCCTTTTGTTTGTTTTAAACCTACTGCCTA
Organism: Mauremys reevesii; assembly: GCF_016161935.1. Lineage (NCBI taxonomy): Eukaryota > Metazoa > Chordata > Testudines > Geoemydidae > Mauremys > Mauremys reevesii. The sequence continues at coordinate 15,375,685 of NC_052634.1, read as the reverse complement.
TGAATTTCATCTGGTGACCCTTGGTTCTTGCATTATGTTAAGAGGTAAATAACACTTCCTTATTCACTTTCTTCACAACATTCATGATTGTACAGATGTCTAACATATCTCCTCTTAGTCATCTCTTTACTAAGCTCAACAGTCCCAGTCTTTCCTCAAATGTAAGCTGTTCCATACCCTTAATCATTTCTGTTGCCCTTCTCTGTACTTTTTCCAATTCTAATATAGCTTTTTTGAAAGGGGACGATCAGAACTGCACGTAGTATTCAAGGGGTGGGTGTACCATGGCTTTATATAGTGGCATTATGATACTTTCTGTCTCATTATCTATCCCTTTCCTAATGGTTACTAATATTATGTTAGCTTTTTTGACTGCTGCTGCACATTGAGCAGATGTTTTAAAAAAAACTATCCATGATGATTTCAAGATCTCTTTCTTTAGTGGTAACAGCTAATATAGACCCCATCATTTTGTATGTATTTTTGGGATTATGTTTTCCAAAGTACATTACTTTGCATTCATCAACATTGAATTTCATCTCCCATTTTGTTGCCCTACCACCCAGCTTTGTGAGATCCCGTTGTAACTCTTCGCAGTCACTTTGGACTTAATAAAAGTTACTCAAGAGAGTTATCTGCAAATTTTGCCACCTCACTGTTTATCCCTTTTTCCAGATCATTTATGAATATGTTAAACAGCACTGGTGCCAGTGCAGATCCCTGGGGGACCCTGCTATTTGCTTTTCTCCACTGTGAAAACTGACCATTTATTCCTACCTTTTGTGTGCTAGCTTTTAACCAGCTACCAGTCCATGAGAGGACCTTCCTTCTTATCCCTGTCTAGTTATACTTTTACACGTGACTTGCCAGAGTTTATGCTCCTTTCTATTTTCCTCAGTAGGATTTGACTTCCAATTTTTAAAGGATGGCTTTTTGCCTCTAACCACTTCCTTTACTCTGTTGCTTAGCCATGGGATCATTTCTGGTCCTCTTACTGTTTGTTTGTTTGTTTGGTTTTTTTGCATACATACAATTTGAACCTTTATTATGGTGTTTTTAAAAAGTTTCCATGCAAATGCAGGCATTTCACTTTCATGGCCGTTCCTTTTAATTTCTATTTAACTAGCCTCTTCATTTTTGTGTAGTTCCCCTTTTCGAAGTTAAATGCTACTGTGATGGTTTTCCTTGGCATCTTCCCCCCTACATGATGTTAAATTTAATTATATTATGGTCACTATTACTGAGCAGTTCAGCTATATTCGCTTCTTGGACTAGACCCTGCATGCCACTTATTACTCAGTCAAGAATTGCCTCTCCCCTTGTGGGTTCCAGGACGAGCTGCTCCTAGAAGTAGTTATTAGTGGTGTCTAGAAATTTTATCTCTGCATCCCATCCTGAAGTGATGTGATCCCAGTCAATATGGAGATAGTTGAATCCCCCTGTTATTACTGAGTTTTCTATTTTTGCAGCCTCTGTAATCTCCCTGAGCATTTCACAATCACTGTCACCATCCTGGTCAGGTGGTCGACAGTATACTCCTACTGCGGCACTCTTATTATTCAAGCATGGGATTTCTATCCATAGAAATTCTATGGTACAGTTTGATTCATTTAATATTTTTACTATATTTGATTCTATGCTTTCTTTCACATCTAGTGCCATTCCTCTACTAGTGCAACCTGCTCTGTCAACCCTATCTATTTTGTACCCTGGTATTACTGGTTCCCAATGATTATCATTGTTCCAGAAAGTTTTGGTGATGCCTGTTATATCAATATCCTCATTTAATACCAGGCACTAGATTCATCCATCTTAGTATTTAGACTTCTTGTATTTGTACACAAACACTTATAAAATTTGTCAATATTTAGTTGTCTGACTTCATGTGATATAACTGAATAGGATTCTTTTTCATGTGACTGTTTCTCTTCAGTTCCTATCAGTACTACATCAACTTCTGTCCTCTCCTCTTTACTAGGATGTAGAGTATTCCCCTTAATAAATCCTCCCCTAAGGGATGTGTCTATCTGAACTGTGGGCTCCTCTGCACCTGTTGGCTTTCTCTCACATCTTAGTTTAAAAACTCCTCTACTACCTCTTTAATTTTACATGCAGCAAGCTGGTTCTGGTTTGGTGTAGGTGAAGCCCATTCTTTGGTGTAGACTCCTCCTTTCCCAAAAGGTTCCCCATTTCCTAATAATCCTAACCCCTCCTCCCTACACCATCATATCACCCACACATCGAGACCCCACAATTCTGCCTGTCTAGTTCCAAACTGCCAGGAGTGTGGAACTAGAAGCATTTCAGAGAATGCTACCATGGAGGTCCTGGACTTTAATCTCTTACTTAGTAGTCTAAATTTAGACGCCAGGGATCTCTCTCCTACGTTTCCCTATGTCATTTGTTCCTACATGTACTACAACCACCGGCTCCTTCCCAGCACTGAACATACGTCTGTCTAGATGTCTCAAGAGATCTGCAACCTTTGCTCCTTCCAGGTAATTCACCATGAGGGTCTCCCGGTCATCACAAACCCAACTAACTATATTTCTAATAGTCAAATCCCCCATTACTATTGCCTATCTCTTCCTAATAACTGGGGTCCTTTCCCCTGTCAGGGTATCCTGAATGCAAGAGGAAACCACGACATCGTCTGGAAGGAGAGTCCCAACTTCGGGATTGTTTCTCTCTGCTCCAGCTATGCACTTATCTTTATTGAATTTCATCTTGTTGAATTCAGACCAACTCTTCAATTTGTCAAGATCAGTTTGAATTCTAATCCTGTCCTCCAAAGTGTTGAAACCCATCCCGACTTTGTTTCGTCTGCAAATTTTATCAGTATACTCTCCACTCTATTAGCCAAGCCATTAATGAAAATATTGACCCAGGACTGACCCCGTGGGACCCTACTAGATACACCATCCCACTCGTTGAGTATGGTCTTTCAATCAGGTGGGCACCCACCTTATAGTAATTTTATCTAGACCACATTTCCCTGGTTTCCCTTATAAGAAGGTTATGTGGGACTGTGTCAAAAGCCTTACTAAAATGAATATATACAAGTCTACAGTTTCCCCTCACCCACCAGGCCAGAAACCTTGTCAAAGAAGGAAGTTAGGTTGGTTTGGCATAATTTATTCTTGACAAATTCATGTGGCTACTCCTTATAACCATATTATCCTCTGGGCGTTTACAAATTGATTGTGTAAATAATTTGTTCCAATATCTTTTCAGGTATCGAAGTTGGGCTGACCGGGCTATAATTCCCTGGGTCCTCTTTGTTCCTCTTTTTAAAGACAGGTGCTATGTTTGCCCTTCTCTAGTATTCTAGGACCTCACCCTAGAGTTCTCAAAGGTAATTGCTAATGATTCTGAGATTGTTTCAGCAAGTTCCTGACGTACCCTAGGATGAATTTCATCAAGCCCCAATGACTTGAATGCATCTAACTTATCTAAATATTCTTTAACCTCTTCTTTCCCTATGTTGACTTGAGATCCTTCTCCCTTACTGTTAACATTAATTGTGTTGAGTATCTGGTCACCATTAACCTTTTTTTAGTGAAGACTGAAGCAAAATAGGCATTCAATACCTCAGCCTTCTTGAAGTCATCAGTTATAGCTCTCCTTCCCTGCTCCATAGAGGACCTACACTTTCCTTCATCTTCCTCTTGTCCTAATGTATTCAAAGAACCTCTTATTGCCTTTTATGTCCCTTGCCATGAGTAACTCATTTTGTGCCTTAGCCTTTCTGATTTTGTCTCTATAGGCTTGTGCTATTCTTTTGTATTCCTCTTTAGCAATTCATTCATGTTTCCACTTTCTGTAGGATTTCTTTTTGATTTTTAGGTAATTAAAGAGCTCTATTCTTCCGATCTTTCCTTTGCATCAGGATAGTTTGCAGTTGTGCCTTTAATTTCGTCTCGTTGAGAAACTGACAGCTCTCCTGAACTCCTTTACCCCTTAGATTTTGTTCCCATGGACCATTTCCTACCAGTTCTCTAACTTTATTGAAGCTTTCAGAGTGTGATCACCACTCGCTTCTCCACTGTCAATGCAGCTCTCATTCTGGAGACCCTGTGCTGGAGGGCTGAGGTGAGCTCGGCACACAGATGCAGGCTTGTGACCTTTCGCATCCAAAAGTTCTGCAGCCACTGCTCATCACCCAAATCTGCATTAGGATGTGATCCCACCAGTTGATGCTCATTTCTTGGGCCCAGAAGCAGTACTCTACCATATGCAGCTGCTCCATCAACACTGAGACCAACCTTGAATTGTTTTTTGCTATGTCTTTCAGCAATCTGTCCTTCAAGAAATCATCATGACGCCTATTGGTGTGGTACTTCCTGCAGGTCTGCAAATACAGAAAAACTGGACTCCTGTATTTGCAACGTTCATGAGAACAGTGCAGAACTCATTGGACTCCATGCTTCTGTTGGAGATGCAGATGGAGGACAGAAACAAGTGCTGCCTGGGTTTGGAACATTTTTGAAAAAAAAGGTGCGAAAATTATGGGCTATGGATGGCATTTTCGGATGGAGAACATTGCATTCTGGGAACTTGACCCCTAAATCTCAGAGCGAATCCTGTCTATCTCACAACACGTCATGAAAATTTCCCCAAAAGGCATTGTGCGGGATGGTGGTTCATGGCACACTGGGATATGTACGCATGGTGCACCACACTTTGCATGGACCCAAGCACTCCTGGTGAGTATGAGCAGCACCAACACAAGCAACCAAGTATGTACATGCCCAAATGATATACTAACTGGGGCAGCTAACATAACTTAGGTCAACCAAAGTTTGTAGTGTAGACTTGGTCTCAGAGCCACCCTAGTTCTCAGCCTGCCTCTTGGGAAAGTTTTTTTCTCTCTCTTTCTCTCTCAAACACTTGGGACGATAAGATAGCATTTCAACGTGAAGTTCATAGTCTGCCAGTCATTGCTGAGCTGCTCTGGCTAATTATTTTTATTCTTAGTGAGCCGTATGGCACGCAGGAGGTGCAGAAAATGTAACATTCTCTCTCTGCCTCCGTCTCCAGCGTGGGCTAATGATGCCTGTAAATTACAGCTGTGTGTCAGGGGATCAGCATTACTAATGAGGCTGTGTGTCAGAGAGGCTGTGATTTCTGATGGGATGTACAACTTTTATGTTTCTTCCTGCTACTCCCTACCCCGCTGGGAATTTTGGGATATTTTCCCAGTAAATTATGATTTCCTTCACCGCCCCCCATTATTTTCATGGTAAGGAAGATGGAGTGGCAGCTGCAGAATATGAGTGGCAAGTGTGACATGAGAAAGGAACAATGCTCTTGAATGCATGTTGGAGGCATGGCCTCTCTGGAGATTTTGCGTCCCTAAGAGCAGTTTCTTTCTTAGTGTATTGACTGCGGCAAAGGTCAAGCAAGAAGATTATGGGGTGGTCTAGATGGTTTGAAGTTCTCAACCAATGCCAGAGACTGACCCTATGTGACAGAACAAAGGCTCTGGACCCCTCTCATACCTATCCATACAAAAGGGACGATGGTCAGAACCCACTGAAACCTGCTTGGGACCGTATACCCTATGCCCCCCAGTTTGAGAATCCATGGTTCAGAGATCTGGTGATGGACTATAGAATGTTCCACCTCTAGGCTGCCAACTGAAACATGATCCAAGCTGGTGGGCAGTAATTTACTTTTGATGACCATTCAGTGGCCTATGTGAAATTAGAGCCTCTCTCATCTAAGTGCCCATTATGTAACTAAGGCTAAGACAGAGTACATCTTTATCCTGCTTTAGAGACTAGATCTTGTGTAGAGGTTGATGAGTTGGCTACCTTCTGTGAACTAACAGATGTGCTCCTTTAGCCCAAACAATAGAGGTACTAAATCCATAAACCTCTATGCTCAGTCTAACCACTAGAGGGGGACAGAGACACAGTGGTAGTGTGGGTTGGACTTGCAATGCTCATCTCCTTCAGATCTGAGCAACTTCTCAAACAATATAAATCCAATTGGTACACTTGGGCATTCAAGCCTTTGTGGGAATGGAAGGATTCCTGACAAAAATCCTGGAGACCCAATCCAGTGATGCAATGAGAAAAACACCATTGTCTTGTCTGACCAGTCATAAATGAAACAGCATAGCTCCAATTCTGAATATTTGCAACCCCACTCATAGAATAAAGAATGCCAAAAAAAATATTTTTGATCTGTTCAAATAAGAAATAAGGCCAAGACAATTGCAGTTGGATCACTGCTATGCTATAGGCAAAAAATGAAACTAAATCTGCTAGATGAATTATTAATTGCTAATTGTTCACTTTTTCAATAATTATTCCTTTCTGCTGAAATTGCAAAATTTTAAACATTTCAGGCAGCTCTAAAAATTATGTTGTAGAAACAGATCGTGGGCCTCAGAGATGCAATAAACTGCTCAGGGCTCTCTTCTCCATCACTTTCCCACCTCCCAGACCAGGGCAGGACTGCTTGCAGTAGTATTCACCATTACTTGGTCTGATCTAGTTTTAAATGAGTGAAGTAATGGGATCTCCACTGTTTCCCTTAGGAGACTGTCCCACAGCCTGACTGCAATGCTTCCTAGAGCAATTTCCACCTGGGAACCTCCAAGAGGTTTAGAAAGGTGGTAATAGCATTATCCCTATTTTACCAAAGGGGAAAGTGTAATCACAGGGGTGGGTCACTCCACCTCTAAGGTCACCCCATGAATGTCAGTAGTAGAGCTCAGAAGAGAATCTAGGAGTCCTGACTTTCAATCTCACACCCTTGACACTGCACCCATGAAAGATCTCCCCATTATGAAATATTTCCCAATACTCATCCTCCATTTCCCTTTGCTCAGTCTCCTACTATTACTCCTAACCATCCCCTCTACACAATTTCTCTTCCCTCTGACTGTTTACACTCTTCAGATATTTGTAGATGATGTTCCAATTCCCAGATACTTTGATCCTTTTATTTTCAAGCGAGGAGGAGCTCAGGATTAGGACCACTAGAATGTGCATACGTTCAGAGCCAGGCTAGCTATGCCTAGGACTTCAGAGCAGCGCAGTAACCTGATTTCATCTAAACTCAGCTGTTCATTGCTGAAACTCCTTCAGTATCCTGGAGAAGCTGGAGGGACTTCTGCAATATTCCACCCCAGGGCTGTTTCCTAACCCCTAATGCAGCTGTGCGTGTGCTTGATAGCATTTGTCTCAGCACAGCTGGATGTAAAATACCTTTTGCATTAGATTAAAGTCTCAAGTAAATTGAAATCAAAGGAACAGCTGCTGCTTTTTCATTAAGCTCCTGCCGACTGGGAGGTGGATGGGTGGGGAAGGGTGATGGAATGGAAGGGGCTGGGGTGGGGAGGGCTGGATTACAGCTGCATGAGAGCTCAACACGACATTGCTGGCTCTCAGTTTGTTTGCTAGCACAAGGCATTGTGCTAGCCCTTGTGACTGGTGGCCAGGAACTCACAGAGGTTGGCATTCAGGGTCTATAGCAGCAGCCGAATGCATGATGTTGGGCTGTTGTCAAACAGCAACAATCTGTCTGATCAGCCCCTCCGAGTTGGGTCCTGCTTTCCAAAGCCAAAGTGGTGGGTTAGTGTCAGGGTTACCTGTGCCTTTTGCATAGCTCTTAAGGACACTGGGCTATCCAGCCTTTTCCTTTCCAAGGAGTGGATTGTATTAGGCATGGCCAGGAAAGCCCAAGTCTCACCTCTGGTTTTCAGGCTACCAGCCTCTATCTAGGTTATTCCATGGCCCTCATCACTCCAGTGTCGGAGTAATTAATCCTAGACACAGCAGGACCGCCCTGATCAGCAGCATGTGTCTGCCCCTCGGGCCCAGAGACTACAGCAGACTAGAGCACCACGGCTCCCATCCAAGGCCCCATCACTCTGCAGTGCACATCCTGCAGTTGGGGGGTCTCCTGGTCCTTAGGAAGGAGCATTACCAGGGAAGGCAAAACGCTGCATCTCCCTGCTGGAGCTGTGCTGAGATGACTTTCCACTGGCTGAGCTAGCAGGAGCTACACTGAGCTTGTCTCAGCTCCCCTTGCTGAGCCAGTAGAAGCTGCATTACAGTGGCTTCAGACTGGCTTAGGCAGAGGAAACATCCAGCTCAAGCCAGGTTAGCTCAGCTTCCAGCGGGTCATGCAGGCGGACAGGCTGAGATACTACACAGAGGAGTGTGGTATAAATGCTCAGACATGCAGATGAACAGATCAAATAGAGGCAGCTGTTATCAATAAGCAATTTTCTTAAAGCAATTTAGTGGCTACGTGACCATCTCAGCTTCCCTTGAAAATACAAAGGACGTTTCTGGCCCTCATGGCTGGGAAAGAAAGCTTGAGAAAGTGGCTCCATACAGCTCCAACATCGGTAGAAAAATAACAAGAACCTTAAAGGGGTTATTTGGCCTGCGTTCTACAGGAGGCCAGACTAGATGATCACATGATTTTTGAACACTTGGGGTTGCCAGTTCCACTGTTTATATGCCTCTCCACTGTGCACATTATTGCTGTATCTCAGAAGATGCTGCTCTAAACTGCTCTGAGCTGGAAGCTGGCAAGCCAGAACAAAGTGTGTTTGCAGAAAGGTTCGTACTGGATATGCATAGGCAGCCAACTTGGAATCCCCTGTGTTTCCCTCCTCTTGTTTATACAAGTCTCAATCATCCAGTCAGGGACCAGGAACACCACCACGTGACTTGGGTCTCCCGCTGGGTGAAGTTCACCCCTGTGCAAAGGGCCTATGAGCAATTTAAGTCTTAAGAAACGTAAGTGTTGTGTCAGCCTGGCACAGAGGTGAAGTTCACTGTAGGCAGATAGTTCGTGAATGAACCCTAAGCTGAAATACGTGCACAGAATGTGTGGGAGAATTCCATGAATGCGCACTTTTGTGGCATTCTATTTCTGGATTGTCTGCATGTAGAAAGCTCTCTCTCTCTACTTATACATGGCATGTCCATGTAGTCACACTGCAGAATAGCGGAGGGCTGTACTGTATGTATGCAGTACACTAGCTCACCTTTGTCCCCTCACCAGCGTCTCTGACACTAGATGAGTCACAATAAACACGTTATTCTGAGTCTAGTGCCTGAGCTTTGTTAATGCAGATCTAGGGGAGAAGCACATCTCAGCGAGTCAAATAACTAACTGCGAAAAATCATGCCTCCGCCAGTTTCTTCCAGGGAAGAAAATTCCTAGAAAAAGTCTTCTAGCCTTTTACCACACCCACACCCACACAATTTCCTTTAAACAGACCCCCTCAACCTGCAAAAGCCCAAAAACATGATGCATGACAAAGAGGCCAAATTAACAAAATTATTCACACAGGAAACTGAAAAAGCCCCGGGATTCATTCCTTTAGTGTAAATGGCTCTTTTGGTAGCTTCAGTGTCATGATACATTATTGCTAATGGAGCTCTCAGGGCTATATTGGCATCTCTCTGCAAGGTCTCAGAGACATCTATCTGCTCAGAATGGAGCAGAACCCCCTTGATTGTGAGCTGCTACCTCCATACAAGTCAATACTTGGCTCAGAACTATTCCTCTCCTCGATCAGTTCAGCCTTAACCATTAGCTCAGCTCCTGAATGGAAAGGGCCCAACACAACCATCGGGTACTCAGAATTTCCTCCATTCTGGCTGCCAAGCCATTCCATAGGGAAGCGGCCAAATGTCAATGAACTCTGTTGGAGTGCCGGGCACTGTGTGTATTGTAAAGAGACCAGGATTAATACACTGATTTCTCTGCCCTTCTGTTCTCTACTCACCCTGCTTTGCTGAACGATACACCTTATAGAGCAATGCAGAAAGCAATTAAGGCTGACAATGTGCCATGAAGACCTGCCGGGGACCCTAACTGGGAGCAGGATGTTGAGGATGCTGAGAGGTCAGGGCAGTGGCAGAAGGAACAGGACTGCAGGATGAAAACATGTGACTCGTTACAATGACAAAAGGATCACGCTGCCTTCAACTTGAGCTTATTTACTCTAGCTCAGTTAACTCTTAAATGCCTGCCAAATGCAATGTGCTCATGGGAGAGCTGACTGAAACATGGGAAACTGGTTTCATGAAAATATTCCAAATTGTTTCTGTATTGCAGGCTTTGAAACAGCCCTGTTTATCACCAATTTTCTGTGTGTTTTCAAAAGGGTAATAATTGTTTCAGAAATTCAGATTGAAATAGTTTTCATTCACCAAAATTCACATTTACAGATTGAAAACTGTGTTTTTGATCATTGAAAAATCGGAGAATGATGTTTTCTATAGAAATCAATGAAAAAGGTCGCCAAACCAGAAAATAGTGACAATTTGCGACTGATTTCAATAAGACAACTTGAAGGGTAAGGTACTACTCAATGTTAGTAAAGATGGCACAACTTGGCTCTATAAACTGCAATGTATTTCTACTATTACTCGATATCAAATCCAACACGTCCCTTCTCCAGATCTGATCCATTCTTCTCCTAGGGCCGGATCTGCACATGCCAGGAGCTGGTTCTGGAATTACCAACTGCCTTTCCTTTGAAAGGATAAGCCATTCCTTTGAAAGGTGGTTAACTTCCTTTCAGCTTTGGGATTTTGAACCCTGGTCTTTTAAGTTATTCCACATTAGTCAGGCAAAACTCCTTGCATAACGGAGCAGGGATAGATAGATAGATAGATAGATAGATAGATAGATAGATAGATAGATAGATAGATAGATAGATGAGCTTCTATGGCATCAGACAGAGGGGTATGTGTGGCACAGACAGACAGATAGATGCAGCTGGGGAAAAGAGAAGAGGGGAAAAAAACCCTCTAAAGGTAAAGGAAAAAAAACCCAGAGGAGAACAAATCAGGAAAGAAAATATCTGTGAGAAAAAGTGTGGAATAAAAAAGCACAAAAAGCAAGAAGGATTGAAAGCCAGACAAACAGTTGGAGGTTTCTCTGCTTCAGACAGTCTGGCTGTCATAGGGATTTGGCTATTTCTGGCAACAAAAATGGGAAAATTACTACAATTTTGAGGGGGGTAAGCAGACACCTTCCCTCTGGAAGTGAGGGGGCACTGTGGTGTGATTGTGATTTTCTGAGAAAGGGAAAGCTGTTAGCCATGATTTGCAGTCCTCTTGGAGGTCTGCCTCTTTAATTGGTCTTGCCAGGGTCTGCCAGCTAAGAAAGAAACTGGGATGTGGGGCACAGCAAATGGTGCATCTGGATAAAAAAGTGACCAGGTCACCTCACCGCTGTATTAACCCTTTTGATGCCACTGGAAATGTGTTCTTTCCAAGAGGTTCACACCCATAGCAGGGGTTCATTTCAAAGGGCATTTCAATCTGGTGCTTGGTCTGGATCATTATTTAACCACCTAGCTGTCTCTTTGCATAAGCTCCACTCTGATGCACCCCTATTTAGAACGGACGTAATCCTGCCCCCATTGAAGTCAATGTGGAGTTTTGCCATGGACTTCAAAGGGGGCAGGATTTCACCCACTATATCCAGATGAGAGATCCCTGGTGTTCAGTGATCACTCAGTGCTTAAGAGCTTGCAAGTAATCTGCTTTGTTCTGGATCCATTTCCAACTGGTTGTGTGAAACAACAAGCGCTTCACAGAGCCCTGTCCAGACTCTCACTCTGGTATGCTCAGCCCTTAAAGGCACAGTCCCCAATACCAATTTTAGCTTGGCGGGAAGATATGGTATTGGGGTCTGTGCCTTTAAGAATTCTAGATCCCGGAGAGAGGGAGAGAGTCTGGATGAGGTGTGGTGAATTTCTGCTCTTAAAGGCACAGTCCCAATAACTCAAGATTAGTCTCATTTAAGTTTTACCTGACTATTATGGAATCACAAAGCATAAGTTCAGAAGAGCTAGTCAAAAGGATGCTACATGTTTTCAAGAGGAAAAAAATAAAGTAAACAAAACAAAATCATTTTGTTCAAACATTTTTATGAATTTTTTCTGTTTTTTGAATAAACAAAAACTGCATATTTGGAGGGTTTTATTTATTCCTTCCTCCCCATCCATTTCAATACCCCCTCTTTTTTCTCCACTGGAAAAGGGGAAGGAAAGGGAGAAAAAAGGAGAGAAGGTAAAAAAAAAAACCCAAACCCTACAACTGAAAAGTTTTCAAAAGTTTTCAGTTGTTCATCAAAAGGGGAAAAAAAACCATAAAATTTTGACCAAAACAAACATTTTCTGCAACAAATTTTATTTCAGTCAAAAAGGTTTTTTCCCCACTGGACCCAAAAATGTCCTGGCAAAATTAATGTGCGAGACAGCCAGATAAATGTCATTATCTGTTCCGTCTGCCTAAAGCATTGGTGACACCTAGTGGCCAATTAGTCTAATCCTAGGGGACTAGTCCCTGGACACCATCAGTCATTTGGCAGTGAAATCTGTTTTGTTAGTTTGTTGTCCATGCACTCTAGATACTAAATGCAGTAGTTCAGGAAGGTTAGGCTGCACATACAGGTTTGTTATTGTAGGGTTGCTTATTAATGAACTCCTAGAAAGGGTTGTGTGGGCTTCAGCAAAACAAACCTTAGAAGACAGTATATCAAACTACATGCTTCTCCAGTTGACACATCATATAGTGAACTGCTTGTAGAGCCACCAATAAACCCTAGATCTCACTGCCTGCGTGCTCTAGCCACTAGACAATACCTCCTTCCCTTAAATCTCTTTGCAAACCATCGCATAAGAGTAACCTAATGCCCTTTCTCTCCTTGGGAGGTGATTTTCTTTGGGCACCACCGAGTGGAAATTGATGTGGGTGTGAAAACTAGTGTAAAACCTCCACATTGCACCTCATCGTGTTAATTCTAGCTCCAGAGTGGGAAATTTCTTCCTAGCCCTGCACTGGTGATCAGTTTATACCCTGATGCATTAGGACTGATTGCCCTTCTAACTTACCCTAAACTGCTGTGATTGTAGTTGGTATTGGGAGAAATTCACTCCTGTTCAGAGTGCGAGGGTGAGTCCTATGCACCAAGTATTAAATAGGAATTAAGTGGTGCATAAACCTTGAGCTTGCCCTTTGCACACGGATGAATTGCAGCCAGAGTCTTTGAGAGGCTAATTAAAGCTGAAGATCAACAGAATGAGGGGTTTATGAAGGCTCAGGGCAGAATAAGGGTGTGCATGGTGGATATTGTCCTATAGCTTTGTGGCTCTGGACCTTAACAGCTAGCGAGTTAGCTGAGGAAAGCCAATGAGGGAGCTGACTGGGAGTGAAAGGTGAATGTTGATTAGTCTAGCTAAACAGAGGTGAATCAAAGCTGATAAACCATTTGCCATCGCTTCCGTAGGTCTTGTCCAGTAAACGAAGGCAACCAGCAGAGAGTATTCGGAATAAACCCAGAGGCAAGAAAAGTAAGAGAAATAGAGGGAGGGGGGAGAAAATGCTATTCTTAATTTACTCTAGTTAATTTTAGCTTAATTTGATCACAACTTTCTTCTGTAAATATCAGCCCTTCTTTAATAAGTCAGAATTTTCCACAGAGGCTGCAATTGCAATCTAATCACCCAGTGTATCATAAAAGACTTTTGCTGTTAATTGTTAGGAGGAACCAGAGCTATTCTGTGTGTCAGGTATGGGATTGCAAAGAGAGATCATTATAATCAGATGTAATTAGTAATTATAACCAATCTCGTCTAGAAATTGTTTTTAGTTAAATATTCCCATAGTTCTTCTAATAGTCTTTTATGCCATTGTCATGAGCGGGCTAGATTGTGTACTGGGGCTGTGATGTGTCTCATTAAGGGGCTTGTGTGTGCAGAGCCACTCGTGCAACTCTGAGTTACTATCACTGGGTTTGCAGATTTCAATTGCGCTCAAGGCCTGATCCGAAGGCCATGGAGACAACGGAAAGACTCCCCCTGACTTCAGTGGGCTTTGGCTCAGGTTTATACCAAGCTGTAGGCAGAAATGCACAAGGGAGTCCCTCCCACTGCGAGCAGAGAAAGGGCCATGTGGAGGAGAGCAGGAAGTCAGATCATACCCAGGGGGCTGCGTGGAGGAGGGCATGGTTGGGTTTTTGGGAGAAGCTGGAGGAATCACTGAACATCCTCTCTAAGGGACCTTCTGCTGTGCATGAAGCTTCTGGGAGTGGCAGTGGGAGCTGAGGCAAAAATCTGTCTGGGGATTGGTCCTGCTTTGAGCAGGGGGTTGGACTAGATGACCTCCTGAGGTCCCTTCCAACCCTGATATTCTATGATTCTGAGTCACGGACTGAGGCCAGAACATGGCCTGAAGTATTAAGGCATCCAGAAGGAGGAGGAGTTTGGACATTCGGCTCAGTTTTCACTGCTCATGCAAACCTGACATCTCAGTTGGACAGGGCAGGTCAGTCGGCCTATTGCTCTACACAGATTTTTTTTGTTTTTTTAGCACTGTCTCTGAAACTAACCAGCAAGATATTGACAAACGCAGGAGAGTTCAGACAAGAGCAAGAAAATATTATCAGGGGGCTGAGGAACTGACTGATGAGAAAAGATGAAAAAGAGCTAAATACAGCTAGCCTGGCTAAGGGAAGGTTTGGGAGCACAGGATAACAGTCTGCAGACAGCTGAAGGGTGGCAGCACCAAAGCAAAGGGATTCTTTAGTGTGAAACAGGGGGTCAGACTAGGTGAGGAATGGGTTGAAATTAAAAAAGGGGGGAATTTAAAATGAGCGCCTGGGAAAACTGGCTGACTTTGAGGTGGATCAGGCTGAGGAGTCGTCTCTCCAGAGAAGTGGTGGAGTCCCGATCCCTTAGAATATTTAAAATGGGACAAAAGCCCAGGATATGGACATGATGAAATAATCACGTTCCAGATGGAGGATGGACTAAGTGACCTAAAAGCTCTCTTCCCTCTCCTATTTCTAGGGGACTCCCCCACCAGGTCCATAGAGCACCCTACTTTCAGCTGGATACACCCACATTCTTATTTCATCTAAACTTCCACTGTCTCTTGTTGCGCTCGCATTACTTCCCTGCAGACAGTGCCCATGATGTTCACATGGGTGTCACAGACACGTCTTAGCTGGTTACCGTCTAGTCAGGCAAATCCCACTAGTTGGTGCAGGTTACAGGGAACCTCTGTAGAGGGTGGTTCAGGAGAGGGGTGGAGAGGGTACAAAGCAGAGTAGAATGAATGAGCGCAGGGAAAGTAGGCGTAAAAGGGAGCAGAGTGTGAATGCTCTGTTAGAGAGAAGGCAAGGAGTCATCTGCCGGAGCTGCTGCAAACCTTAGCTGTCTTCATTGTGGTCCACTGTGCGGTTTGGCGTGGCCTCAGCTCCAGTGATGGCTAAAGCATGCCCAGGTGCAAGGGTGGTCAGGAGTGGAAGTGCCCATGAGTTCACTAGGGTAAAGGGGCTGTATGGTAAAGCACAGAGGAGGGGAGGGTGACCAGCAGCAAAATAATACAATAACTACTTTGAAAACTGTACAACAGGATCATTTCACCTACCAACGCAGCCACCTCTGGGGGAAAACAAAGCAGCAGTCCATCAGCACAGGGCAATACCAGACAACAGTGTAGGAACAGGATGTGAAAAAGCTACATGAGGCAATTTTACCAGATGAAGGCAATTACTTGTCCTGGACTTTGGCCACCGCATGGGCTTAACACCAGGACTGTTTCGGGAAGTTCCATGTGGTCTTTGGAGACCACAAGGAGTCAGGGACCTCAACTTTATTACTGATTTGAAAGATAGTGTCTCTAGCAGCATAGCGCTCATTCATACATGGCTACTTCAGAGATGGATGGCAGGAGAAAGATCACTTGATCATTGCCTGTTAGGTTCACTCCCTCTGGGGCACCTGGCATTGGCCACTGTCAGTAGACAGGATACTGGGCTAGATGGACCTTTGGTCTGACCCAGTATGGCCGTTCTTATATACTGCCAACCGAGAGAAGAGCGCCCTCTACTGACACAACCCCATTGCGCTCTGCAGCACCATGGAGGTTTCCTATTCAAGTACCGACCTAGCCTTGAGTGACAATGTGCCTGACTTGTGATCAGGGCCGCCCGGGGGGGGGGCAAGAGGGGCAATTTGCCCCAGGCCCCGAGCCCCACAGGGGCCCCCACGAGAGTTTTTCGGGGCCCCTGGAGCGGGGTCCCTCACTCGCTCCGGGGGGCCCGGAAAACTCTTGCGGGGCTGGGCGCAGGAGCTTCTTCGCTCCCGGTCATTCGCCGGCGGGGGGTCCTTCCGCTCCGGGGCGGAAGGACCCCCCGCTGGCGAATTACCGCCGAAGACGGAGCGGGACCCGCCGCCGAAGTTCAGCCCGGTCTTCGGTGGTAATTCGGCGGTGGGGGGCCCTTCCCTTCCGGGACCTGCCGCCGAAGTGCCCCGAAGACCCGCGGCGGGGACCCCCCGCCACAGAATTACTGCCGAAGACCGGGCTGAACTTTGGCGGCGGGTCCCGCTTCGGCGGTAATTCGCCAGCGGAGTGGGCCCCGCCGCGGGTCTTCGGGGCACTTCGGCGGCGGGTCCCGGAACAGAAGGGCCCCCCGCCGCCAAAGACCCCGGGCCCCCGGAATCCTCTGGGCGGCCCTGCTTGTGATGGGGACTAAGTCACAGTATTCGATGGCACGTAAGCAGCATCCTTTCAGTCCTGATTCCCTTAGCAGTGGCTGGGAAGCCCTGCCTTGAAGATCCTGCTGGGAAGGGTCCTCCTAAAGGACACTCGTCTTTCCTCTTGTTTCTCGTGCAATGGAGAGGTTCAGTTACTATGGTGATGAGCTCCAATATAAGCTCCAGTATATAGACAGACATGTACTACGCTCCCATAATACAACTTTTTGTCCCCCCCGGTGGTGAGACCACGTATAGAGGCTTTGAAGTCTGCTGCTGCCTCCAAGCTAGAGGGCCAGAGTCTTTCAGCTCAAGCAATAAAGACGTGTTTTTTTTACTCAGAGGTCCAGGGGGCAGTCTTCACAGAGAAGCATGTGTCATTGCAATTGGATCGACAGGTTTAACTGCACACTGCTACAGAGCGATCAGCGAGATAGGGTCTGCACACAAACAAGCAAGCTGAGGCCCGCCAAATTCATTCCAGTTGTGGCCTGGGTTTAAATGCACTTTCTCAAGGTGAAGCAACTCCCAGTGCATTATCACTGCAGCTCCCCCTGCTCTGATAAGGGCCTCTATCACTTAGATGGTGCCATCTTTATCACCCTCCAGTTCAAGGCCCCTCCAAGGTAAAGTGATTCAATTAAACCCTGGTTCATACAGAGTGCTAAAAACCAGGGGAGAAAAATAAAATCCTCTTGAGGATAATTTTCTTCTATGGATTTTTACGACCAGCGGCTGGAGAATCACTTTCTAGTTTTTGTGCTGTCTCTCCAGTCAATAAATAAGAGGGAAAGAAAGGATTTTAGAGAAAATAGAATGCAGTCAAAAGGTAAATTGTGGTCTTAAAAGCCCCTAAGAGACTGTCGCTGACTTTGAAATGTTTCCTAGTTTGAGACTATTTCTTCCTGACTACATGGTTTCCGTTTCCCAATTTGCATCTCTGGGAGGTAATCTTTAAAACTGATTTCCCCCCGGTTGCATTTCATCGGCGGAGAAACTAAACAGGCTGTTGCATTATAGTAATAACATCAACATTTCAACCATCTTTACCTTAATTATTTCTCTGTCTTGCCAATGGAACCAGTTAAACACGATTTATTTTGGTGAGATGAAAAGACTCAGGTTTGTGTGTGCATGTTGAAGATAATCTGGGAAAGCGGATTTGCCTCTTGTTATGTGTCACCGGCATTAAAAATATATAGAAAAGGTTCAGGACATTTAAGTAATAATAATGTCAGCATTTCACCTGTCTCTTCCTTAATTAATTCTCCCTTACAGCCTTGCCACCTGAACCTGCTTAGATAAGATTTCAGCGTGGATAAGGAGCAGTGGCCTCTATTCTAGTAAGCAGATAAGCAGCTTTTTCCAATGTAACCAAAGAGAATTTGGCACTTAAGCTATTCTCAGATCTACTCTGGATTTGCTCACAGCTTCTCAGCAGCGGACTTGGGACTTCAGAACTTGTAAAGTTTTGCAAAATACTAATGAACATGAAAACAAAACAATTAAAAAAACAGGCTGCAAAATTTGTGCCCAAAGCAATTAGAGAAATGCTGTGCGCTGTTGCGCTTGGCCCGAGTATCCTTATTTCAATGCCAACAAGTATTGTGAGTGGAAAATTGGGACTTTGCCTTATTTTTTTCAGATTTATTCTAAAGCAGCACCTACAGGCCCCAACTGAGATCCGGGCTCCGTTGTGCTCGGCAGTTGATTCCTTTCTGACTTATGCTACGTGGCTATGAGAGACACAAAGCGGGTGCTATAATATCTGTTATTGGACCAACTTCTGTTGGAGAGAGACAAGCTTTAGAGTCACACAAAATTCTTCTTCCGAGCATCCCAGCTAAATTCAAGGAGGAGCAGATTGTTTACCATAAGCAGTTAGCACATTTTCTAAGGGACCATTCTCTCCAATAAGAGCTGTTACCTCTCCCACTTGGTCTCTCTAACATCCTGGGATTGACCCAGCTACAATTACACTGCAGACATTGATAAGGCAATTTACTTGTGTCCATATCAGAGGGTTCCACTGATTTAATTAATTGGGTTTCTAAAAGTGATGCAACTTTTCTGTGCAGAAAACCCTATGGCAGGGCTGTCCCTGCTAACATGAGATGTCCAAGCTCCTTCTTGAATTGCTGCTAGAGGGACCTGAGAATGGGAGTCACAAAAGCCAGCATGGTGAGCTGGAAGCCACCTAAGCTAGCGAGCAGGAAATGCCACAGAGAGGGGTATGTCCTAAGCCAGTGGTTCTCAAACTAGGGCCACCGCTTGTTCAGGGAAAGCCCCCGGCAGGCCAGGCCGGTTTGTTTACCTGCCACATCCGGAGGTTCGGTTGATTGCGACTCCCACTGGGCGCAGTTCACCGCTCCAGGCCAATGGGGGCTGCAAGGATGGCGGCCAGCAGGTCCCTCAGCCCGCACCGCTTTCTGTTGCCCCCATTGTCCTGGAGCGGCGAACTGCGGCCAGTGGGAGTCACGATCGGCCGAACCTGTGAACATGGCAGGTAAACAAACTGGCTCGGCGCTCCAGGGGCTTTCTCTGAACAAGCGGCGGCTCTACTTTGAGAACCACTGACCTAAGCTCCCCATTTCCCCTTCAAAGGTTAGACACCTAAGTCCAGCCTGGAGGGAGGTGTCTCCTTCCACTCAGGAATCAGAGCTGTCAGAGAGAACCTTCTCCTAGACTTAGGTGCCTAAGCCGAGACAGAACTTTCTCAAGACAAAGCAAGCAGTGGTTCCCAATGGTTAAAGCGCTCACCCAGAATGTGGGAAGACCAGGTTTAAATCCACACTCTGCCTGCTATGCAGCATACATTTGTAGCTGGGTCTCCTGCCTCCCAGGTGAATCCCCCAATTGCTGGGTTACGCCAGAGCCAGAGTCAACTCCAGCTCCAGAATGCCCCAGGACTCTCCTCTTGGAGCTGTTCCACTGAGTATGAATAATTACCTGCCAGAGTGGTTCTCCACCACCACTGGGCTATAGATTCCCTCTCTGTCCCCCCAGCTATTTAATTATTTGCACACAGTAGAAGAGCTCCAACAGGAGAGCTTCACAGAGATGTGAGCCAGAATACCCTATAGGAAAGTGCCCTGGCTAGGAGGTGGGAGACCCAAAATCAAATTTCTTCACCATATAAGTCAAAATGAGGATTTGCACCTGTGTTTCCCACAGTCTGTATCAGCGCACTAGCCACTGGGCTGGAGACCACAAGGGGGCAGCCTGTTCTTTTCCTCAGGTGCTAGTTTAGGCATGCTCAGAGCACACCTACTAGATCAGGCCCCAAAGGCAAGAGAGGCAGTGGAATGCCTAGTAGGTGAACCCCTCCAGGGCTTAGGTGTGAGTTCAATGCTGAGCTGCTGGGCAGCCAGTGTCAGACTTAGGCAGCTGAGTGCAAGCCCAGGTGCTAAAATGTAGGTACCTTGGGGACTTTACCAGTGGAAGGGTTAAAATGTAGGTGCCTAGGGATTTCAGCCACCCACAGGGTTAGGTGGCAGTGAGCAAGGGCATTGTGAATGCCGGTGGTTCCTAAATATTGGACTTAAGCCCCTGAAGTGGCAACTATGCACCTAAGTGCCCCTTGTAAATCCCACCCACTCGGCTTTTTCCTTTCCCTAAGTGATGGTAATGAGACCCATCTGTTCCAGTTACCAGGTAGAGTCAGCAGAAGAGCTCTGCAGCTCCACATAGTGCCCTTGCGTTTGATGCCTTATCACAGACCCATTTACAAAGACAGGGGCTGGATGTTAAATTCAGGTCCAGCCTTCCTCAAAGTTGGATGGGGGAGGTGGGAGTTTGTGTTTTGGGGTGTGTTTTGTGGTCTGTTGAAGATAAAAGGGGGCATTTTTGCATTGATAACCAGGTGTAAATGTTGACAGAGGCCAAGAGCTCTTTGATCTGGGGCCCTGGTTGCTGTAACAGTGCCTGAAGAATCCCTGCCAAGCAGCATGTTCTCAGCTGCCCACGCTCGCCCCACACGCCTGCATATGGGAAGCCTGCTTGTGTACAAACATTTGCAAACACCTTGATCGACTTGTGAATGCACAACAGGTTTTTGGAAGCCGGCTCTGTGTGTGTGTGTGTGTGGGGGGGTCACTTCTTTATTTGTTCCTTTTTTGCTTCTAAGAGTTTCCCGTTCAAAAAGAAAAACATGAACAGATTCAGTCAGAATAATGCACCAAGCCCAAAGTGGACGAGAGTAAAACAAAGGGTCAATCCCCAGGATAATGAGACTTCATGTGATGGAAAACGGATCTGTTTGGGCTGTGGATGCTGGCGTGAGGGGGACAGAAGAGAGGCAGAGCTGCTACTGGATTGGCTGGTGCCTTGTAATTCTGCCCTGTGCAAAGCAACATAGTCTATGTAAATATTTCAAAAACAGATTAGAAAGCTCCTTGGATTAGATGCTAGGATGTTTCTCTCTCTCTATGCATTTGTTGCACAGAGTCTAGTTGTAGGATAAGATTTCCCTTCTTCAGTAGCTCAGGCAGTTTGCAAGGATAAGAACCACGAAGGTGCTTAGGCGCCTAAATCCTGGTTTTGGGCACCACTGCAATCCACAAAACTCTCTCTCGGCTGCTGACAAACCCAGTAGAGGCCCCTAAACTCACTCAGTGGCTAAGTTTTTGCAGTAACGGATCCCTAGGTGCCTATGTTTCTGCCTCTGGGCATGCCCACTGCTGCCCCTCTCTAGGCACTGAGATGCCCATCTCCCGCCTAAGCCACAGTGCAAGTCACAAGCCAGGGAAGACAGGCATTCAGCTACCTAAGTTGTGTGTGGGGATCGATTCGGCAGGCATGCTCAGAGGCTACCTACTGGATCGGTCCCTCAGGCGAGTCCACACAAAACAGCTGGTGGGGCTAAGGCAAACCTCACTCATAACCTTTAGTGGCTAGGGTGCTCGCCTGGGCTATGGGAGATCCCAAGTTCAAGTCCTCCCTCCTCCTGAGAGGGAAAAGGGGAATTAAACAGGCTTCTGCTGCCTCTCAGCTGAGTGCTCTAACCACTGTGCTATGCAATAGTCTGATGCAGGGTGCCCTCAACCTCCCCTACCGAAGCTGTTCCACTTTAATTAAACAAGTGAATACTCAGATATTATTGAACCAGAGCACTAATTAGAACAACCTGTAGCCTAGTGGGTAGGGTGATCCCTTGAGCAGTGGTGGATCTCTTCTAGCATCCCTTCTGCCTTCAGACAGAGAGGGGACTTGAACTGGGGTTCCCCTAT
Organism: Mauremys reevesii; assembly: GCF_016161935.1. NCBI lineage: Eukaryota > Metazoa > Chordata > Testudines > Geoemydidae > Mauremys > Mauremys reevesii. The sequence continues at coordinate 15,353,923 of NC_052634.1, read as the reverse complement.
ACCCTAGCTGAATACACTAAACTGGAAGCTATGAGGGAGAGCCTGCTAGCCGTTTTGATACAGCCCCCACACACAATGTAGGTGGCTGAATGCCCATCTTCCCGCAGAACTAGGTGCCTCCCTGCAGCCCAGACTTGAGTGCCTATCTCTGTAAGAGGTTCAGGGTTTAGCACATCTGCCTCTGGTTGGCATCTGCCATTAGCTAGCTTAGGCAGTTCCCTGCCTAGCTGGATCACAGTCTAAGATGCCTCTCTCTCCCCATTTATCGTGTAGAAGCCTAGATGCAACATTTGAGTTGTGCTGGGATGCCACGGGAGATGGAACGGCGTCTCATGGTACTTCCAGTTTTCGTGTTCTGGCACTTCTTGAGTGCTGCACTCACCCACTGCCATGGGGCTTAGTGCAAGCTTTGTGGATCACAGAGTTGTTCTTGGGCTTTTTCTAGGGGCCTACAATTTAGGCACCGTGACACACACAGCATTGCAACACCTAAGTCCCTCCATGGATCCCACCCCAAGTGTCTCACTGCTAACTCCTAGGCCAGAACTCATTTGCTCTTGCTTTTTACAAATTCAAGGAGGCAGAAAGAATCTTGCCTGCCTTTTCTTTCTTTCTTTCTCACATGATTGGTGTGAGGATGTGTAAAACTCCATGGACTGCATGATGATAATGGTAATGTGTTTCAGTGCATGGTTCTGGCCAGTGAGTGATGGAGCATATGTGTGTAGGAAGATGAGGTTGTGTGTGTTGGGGGGGATAAGTGTATTTGTGTGAAGGGAGACAAGTGTGTGTGTTGGTTTGTGTCTCCATGGCATGAACATGCAGATTCCCCTAAAATCCTCCTAAACGTAAGGAGATTTTGGGGACTGAGCACTCCTGAGAGCGTGAAAAAGAAGAAACAAAGGCATGGGGTCTTTTTTCCCAGACAATGCTTCTCCTCCATATGGTACTGAACTACATCGCCCCCTCTGTTGTCTGTGCCCTTCGACCCAGGCCTGTTAGCCTTACAGCCGGAGGGGAGTTAATAGAAGAAACCCAGCTGTGACTGCAAGAATGGTGCTAGACTCAACCCCTTTGCCTCTTCAGTCAGAGCCGTCCTGCCATTTGCTGATGCTCCTCCAGCTCTCTATTTTCAGGGCCTCACCTCCCTGTTTCAGAATGAGTCTGGTTATATTGGGGCTGCATGTGTAAGTACAGCCTCCCGCAAGCCTAATCATCTAAAGTGGCTCTTTGAATAACAGTTCTCCGTGACTGTAGTTTCCTGTAATTTCCGAAAGGAAACAAATCCATGCAGACTGCAATTTTGTGCCTATGAATTTTGAATGAATATCGCTAAGTGCCTTTTGTGAGGACTCAATTTCCTTCTCTCTTCCTTCCTCGCCTCTCTTCTCCAGCCTAGTAGATCCCAGTGGTAAAAAAGACACCAACTCATTCAGGGCCCGGCAGGAAATGTCATTCTGTCAAGATAGTTAGACACTGGATTTAGAATAAAATCTGGGGCCTTGTGAGAGACCACAGCACTTATCTCATGGGTCCTTCAGTGCAGGTGGAGGGGCCCTTTAGGAACTGCAGAAGAGTGGGACACTTTAAAGAGTCCTCACGACCTTTCCATGGCCACAGTGAGTGGGAAAGGCTTTGTGGCAGACAGGAGTGTGGAGGAAAGTAGACACCTTTTTAACCTACTATATGGAATGATTCTGCATTGCTAGGGGATGGAGGACTTGAGCAGAGGTCCTTTAGCACGTGCAGGATGCTGGGCCTGCCCTCCTCGTATGTACCACATTGCGCCCCTTCTTCAAACACCAGTGCTGGCTCCCAATTTAGTCAAGCGGCAGCTCAGACTGGAGCTTCTATGGAGTCCATACAGCTGGACCCTCCATCACTGGAGTCTCTCCACACCATCTGCTCACTGAAGCACTGGCATGAGAACCTTCTCTTCTGCAGCTCATGCTACCCTGCACTTCACCCACTCTCCAGCTCAATTCAAATCTCCCTAGGGGGTGAGAGAAAGAAACAAGTTTCTGACTCCCAGGCTAACCAGCAAGGCCTGGAGACCTCCTTCATGGGCTCCATCCCAAGGGGGCACTTGGGCTCTGCCCTCCATGCCTCTTAGGGACCCCACCATTGACCCTGAGGTTGGCTTTGTTATAGTGGGCCCTAGGCTGTGGCGCTGTCTCCTCTGCTATCCGGCTCATTCCCTCCCTACTCCTACACAACGCGAGCTAAAGGGCTTCCATCCTCCAATGTTGTTTTTCTGTTACTACAATCCCCCTTATATTTAATACCTTCCTCCTTTCAATTCCCTCCCCCTACCCCGCATTGTGTGTCGTTTTAGCACCGTGCAGTTATCTTTACGGCATTGTTGTTTTTAAAGTGTTTTTACCGTCTGATTTGATGACAAAATTACTGTACAGCACCCGAAGTTCCCCGGCGCCGAGAAGGAAAGGGTACTTTATAGATGCAGTTATGATGTACTCTGGAACATCTTGCTGTCTGGCTCGAGAGGTGGCTGCCGTGGGTGCTGTACAGTGTATTTGTATCGATAGCTACACAAAGCACTTTGTGATCCTGGTGGATAAAAGGCGCTATATAAATGTAAATCATTATCATTATCATTAAATACCTTCTGCATCTTTAAAATCTACCAGTTGGAATAAAATGCAAGCAGGGCAGCTGGTATCCGGTATTTAGTCACTGAACCAAATTAAGGAGGTGGGATTTGTTCTTTTCTTTTTTTTCTAAGCAAATAAATGCGATAGCATAAAATACTTTATTTTCCCTGCTGCTACAGATTTGAATGCTACTCTTTGCCCACCTCCAGGCAGAGCTCTGTGAAGGCAAACTGAGCTGATAGGTGCAGGACATATCTATATACAGTACCAGAGAGTCTCACAACAACTCTGCGAGGTAGGAAAGTGCTGTTATTCCACACACAAACCAAATGACTTATCCAAGGTCACCCAGGAAGCCTGGGGAAGAGCAGGGAAACAAAGCCAGCTCTTCCAAGCCTCAAGCTGGAGTGCTAACCACTAGACCATCCTTCCTCTCCTGCAATCAAATGGGCAGGGGATGCTGACAGCATGCCGAGTACATGGCTACACTTCCTGGTTTTCCCGTTCACAGTTGAATCGGTAAGTCTGATTTTCATTTTTCTCTCTCCAAGCAGGTGGCTTTTGCTGCCAGCTGCTCTCGACACTGGCGCGTCGTCTCAGCGGGGAGGCGCTTCCACCATTGCGGCCCAAACTTCAGGCCACACCACGCCAAGCACGAGGGTTTTGCTTGGGGCACCACCTCCTCTTCCAGTGTACAGCTTAATAGCAGCCTCAGAAATATCAACAGGCTCTCCGGTCACCGCTGCGGAGCTGGCTGCATTGACTAGCTCATTGAAATCTACACCTTTCCAGCCACCAAACTGGAATGTGGGCAGCCCAAGCAGTGGAAGGACAGCCACACAGCAACAGGAGAGTGGATGAGTCAGGGGACTGGCACCTTTTACCTGAGTCACTCCGCCAAACCCAGGGTTGGCTGGTAGCCACTAGAAGGCGCTGTTACCCTAGGATGCCTGCGCAGTAGCTGGTGTGAAATGAGTTAGATGGGTGGCGACCGTCTCAATCCAATGCCTACTGAACAGGTGTCCGCATCACAAAAGCGACATCTGCAAATGAAATCAATTGGCAGTGCCTCATGGAGGAAGGATGAGCTTATGGTTGCAGAACAGGCCCTATGCAGCTGGATCCAACTGCCAGCCCCACCACACGTTTCTATGCGATTCTGGGCAAGTTGCCCCAGTTCCTCATGAAATGGGGATAAGAGCTCAGGTTAGATGATCACAATGGTCCCTTCTGACCTTCCAACATCTGAGTCTGTGACACTCTCCCCATTTGGGTCAAAGAATGAATGAACCCGGAAGAACAAACAGCCCCCACACCCGAAAGCAGGAAGGCTGATAAGGCCCAGTGGCAGAGCAGCACAAAGAGGCTTGTCCGTGGCACTGTGTTACCTTGCAACTCACAGGCAGTACGTGGTCCAGGAGCACATCACACAAGCATATGGGCTATTGCACAAATGCATCTGCTTAAACGTCCTACAGTCATTGCCAGGGGTGATGCTGCACTGAGCTGAAGAGCAGTTAGAGATGAGGGAGGTGAGTAGGGCACTGGGTGGGACTCAGGACACCAGGGTTCTGTGTCTGGCCTCTGGTAAGTCACTTCCTGCCTCTGTTCCTCTTCTCACCCCTTAGGCTGCAGGGAATGCCTCTTATTATGGCTCTGTACAGCACCTAGCACAATGGGCCCCCAATCTCAGCGGGGATCGCTAGGTGCTCTAATACGAATGCCACTGCTGCTAAGTGGTGCGGGGATGGGAAGGGTTTGAAGACCCCACGCCTTATTCCATGGTAGCGGGCGACTAAACGAGGCCTCTCCTCACTGCATGGCCCAAACGCTCACTTCAGAACCACCCCCTGAGCCTAGTAAAAAAGTTTGTGGGATCCCACTGTCAACTAAACCCGATGAGTGCCATGCAGCTCCAGGCATGGCCCCACCTATCAGCAAACCCATACTATGCCAGCTAATGCTTCTGATCCCAGGTAACCACCACGCGGCCCTACCATGGGACCTGGACTGAAGGCAAGTCCCAGACAAACAGCTCAGGATACCTCAGCCTCAAAGCTCCAGCTGTGGGGATGAGCAGCCCCCGGTACATGGCCCAGGAAGATCACAGCAGTTCAAAAACTTCTAACTAACCGTGTTCTATTTCCTTTGGCTCATGTGAGGGGGGTGTTGGAAATCTAAGAGCTCTGGCAGAGCAGTGGGACTTGCTGCCCCACCTGATGGTAATGGAACCTGCCCGTTTAATCTGCGTTGCTGTTAAAACGAGCAGCATACCCTGCCTGCACCTGCTAAACTGCGGCAATATTTAGTTAAATAAAACAACCCTTTTCCTTTTTCCCCCCCCAGACTCTGGTAAGTTGCAGCCTCCTGTTGCCCAGGGGAGGTCTTCCATTTAGCTGTGTTTGCCTTTCTCATTTCATGCTGTAATGGAGATTCATCGCAGCTTTTAAATCCATAATTTGCCATGAATCACTTCTCTCTCTCTTTCTCTCTCTGCGGAGGTCAGAGTTGAGTGTGTTAAGGAAGTCTGATTTTCTAAACGAAACATTCCGGCTTTCCAGTTCAAAATGACTTTTCATTTTGAAATTCAAGCAAATTAGACTGATTTTTTTTTTAATTTTAAACAGAGAAAAACGTCTATTGCAGGAGTGGATTGGGGACGTCCTGTGGCCTGAAATGTGCCGGAGGTCAGATTGGACGGTCCCTTCTGGCCTTCATGTCTATGAGTCTATAAGGTTGAAATCAAAATGAAATGGTTCAAAATAATCAAAATGGAACATTTGGGTTTTTCGGTTTGCAAATATTTTTTAGATTTCAACTTTTCATCCCAAGTCAAGATAAGAAAATAATTTCAAGCTCTCAAAAATATCCTGGGATGGGCCAAATGTTTCCTGCTCAGCTCTACCCCCATCATCTTTTGCAGACTGGAGGGTAGGTCTACCCTGCCCATGACTGTGAGCCTCCCAATCTGGGTCGATAGACTTGGGTTTGTGGGGCTCATGCTAGCGCTCTGAAAACAGCTGTGCAGACAGCTCTTTGAAGCTGAGGATGGAGCTCAGGTTCTGAAGGGGGCCCCCTTTAGGGAGGGGTGGGTTTCAGAGCCCTCACTCCAGCCCAAGCTGCAACTTCAAACCACTACACAGCTATTTTCAGTCTATCAATCCAGGCTGGGAGGCTCACTGCCACAGACTATGTAGGTAGATTTCTAGGTGCTACTGTAATAGAAATCATTATCAATAACTAGGGTCAGGCCTGCACTAGAACAGCTTAGTCAGTACAGCTATACCAACAAACTCTTCTAGTGTAGATGCAGCTTGTATGGGCAAGAGTGCTTTTACTGGTATAGCTTATACTGGTTCCCTGAGTGAAATAATTTCTATCGCTGTAACTGGATCTTCAGTAAGGTCTTGGCTGGTATAAAAATATGCAAAAAAAATCACATTCTTAAGTGACATTACTATACGGGTGGAAGTTTGTAATGTAGACTTGGCTTTAGAAACTAGAAAGCAAGTTTTAATGTGCGTACACACACACACACACACACAGATCCTCCACTGCCTTGCATCCTGAGTTGTAATTTACACCCATGCAAGGCAAGTGCAAGATGCTCCCAGATCAGAATTGTCATGTTTCACATGCACTCTGCACTCCCTTTGCACGTGGGGCAGGGCAGTAGGGAGTTAGGAGCAGTTGATCTTGTCCCTCCAGGCCTGTTGTCCAAACCATAAGCTCTTGGAGGCTGGGACTGTCTTGAGATTTGTGCTTTGCATAACGCAGACTTGAGTGAATGGTTTGACACAGACACTGGCCTCAAACAAGGATGCATTCTCTCGCCTCTCCTGCTTGGCATTACCATTGATTTCATGATGAAAAAAAGCACAGATGGATACAACACAGGCATTGCATGGCTCAGCAATAGCAGCACACTAGATCTAGCTTTTGCTTACCCCAGAGCTCTTCTAAGTGACAGCTGAACCATCATGCAAATACTGGAAGACTGTCCAGCATCACGAAAAAGGCTAATAATGAGGTATGAAAAAAACAAACCTAATGAGAAGCCCAGCAACTCCCAACTCAGATATTATGTGAGAAAGCAAAGGAATACAAAAGGTCATTCAATTCACATAACCCTGGTAGCAGTGTGCAAGCCAACAGGGATACCCAGAAGGAAATAATGCCCTAATTTGGCAAACCAGCAACTTCATTCACCAGCTTAAACAAGATTTGGTTGTTGAAACGCTACAAATTAAAGACCAAACTGTGAATCTTCATTGCAAATATTATTTCCACCTTAATTTATGGACGTGAAAGCTGGAAACCCACCCTAGATGCAGACAGACAGCTGAGTGCCTTCAAAAGCAAACACTCTAAAGTTATCCAGAAAAGAGGATGGAAGTATCGGGCACATGTGTTCAAAATGAAGTCAGGCTGGCATGCCGTGGCAGGGATTCCAGGGAGCAGCTGGAGAAACATGCAAAAAGAGTGACTGAAAGAACACTGCTCAGAGACAGGAACAGTACGGGACTTAACAATATAGAGGATGTACAAAGAATGGCCCACAATACACGGGTGGTGAAGCCTTGTTTGTGCCCTAAGCAATGTTGGATGGCAAGGGAAGGATTCAGATAAAATACAGACCCTACAAAAAACATCGGCATATGAGTCCTTTGCTCCAAGGAGTTAGTCCCAGCGATGTCAAGGGGATGGCAGCAATGACTGTAGAATACTGTAGTAGCTTTTTTAATGGGTTAGAATAGCCAGGGGGACCAGGGCTGAGGTGCATTGGCAGAGCTGTGGCTGGAGGAGTGGGCATCGGGACCAGATTAGCAGGCGATGACTGAGGAGCATTGGTGGAGCTGTGTGTGTATGTGGAGCCCTGAACTGGACCAGCACATAGGTTACAGGTCAGGGTAGCGCTGAATGGGAGGCCCAGGGCTATGGAGCTTGACTGAGCGGCACTGGCAGAGCTGCCCCTGCAGAGCCTGCCCAAAGCCAGCCCTCACTGCATCTGACTGAAACGAGTTTGCTGCTAGTTTGTTAGTTTCACAGACACTAGATTCACCCCCACAAAAGGCCAAGAGCTGAGATCAGGAGCAGGAGGCCTTTGCAAAGAGGCTTCCAGGGAGAAAAGCCCGAGTGATGGCCCCTCCTAGTCCCATTTACTTTTCTTTTTTCATAGCGGCTCCTGCCCCTTCTGAGCCTTTGTTTCATTTTTCATTAGGCAGGATCAATAGGAAAGCGGGGGCTGTCTCTCAGGTGATGTCACACTTCAAGGGCTTCATTCTTCTCTGTCACCTGACAAGGGTAGAGGGAGTCAATACTTCTGTCAGGTCACTAACAACCCACCAAGTTCTTAACAGTGACTGATCCCTGGTTATGGCCTCCACAAATCTCAGGGACGCACAGACGTGTTATGCTGTAGTCCACAGCAAACAGGGAAGGCTTGCCTGTGTCTGCATGTGCGAGTGCAGGGGGTTATTGAGTGAGCAATACAGAAGGGATTTAGGGATTTCCACAGACAGCTAGAAGCCCCTGCTTCCTTCCTTCTTGCTTTTCCATGCAAGATGGTAAATGATTCTCTCTTGCTAAAGCTGTGTGAATTTGGAAGTACTGGAGCCCTTATTTATGTTTGCAAATACTCCCCCATCTGAGCCTTCAATCACCCTCCCCTCTAGCTGTGCAGCATAGCTGGGCCCAGACGATCTAAAATGTCAGCATCGGTCATGGACATTTAAAAAAAACACAACAACCTCATTAAAGATTTGCCAGCCCCTCCAGAGCAAAGTGGGTAAGAGGTGAGCGGATCCTCCACCACCACTTGCAGATAGCTCAGGATCTGTGCACCAGCGGCAGCCACACTGACTCCTCCCAGCTCAGTGAAACAGCACACTTTTTAAGCTGGTGAGGGCCGACATGGACAGATCTAGATTCACACTTGGTGCACAGGGTGACACGAGTTAATTGCAGAGCTACCACATCCATCACCACTAGGAAGAATTGCCCTGCAGCCCCTTTTCGAGGGATGCCAGGGTGTGCACAGGAACTAGATGCCTGCCACCTGGAAGGATGGATGAATTGTAGGAACTGAAGAGATTAATGAGATAAGAGCTGCTGCTCCCACTGTGTCCTAAGGTACTATTTAAATGAGAATCAGAAAGGCTCTTTATTCTGCTTATAACTGAGCTGAGAGTCTCATCATCACATGACTCCAGGGGCTGGGGCTTTAAGAAAAGCATCAAATATCACAAGACTTGCAATTAAATCACAAGAGTCAGCAACAATGAAACTGAGTTCCAGGACTCCTGCAGCTTGGCACTTATAAACTTTCCAGGATCACTACTTTCAAGATATCCTCCATCTCTTGATGGTGGGGCAGCCATTTGAACATCCCTCTGAAGGATCAGCTGGCTTGGTGCATGTTAGATACCGCCCTGACATCCTTGCAGGGAATTTATTATTTTTTTAATATGATTAATAAAGATCTTGGGAGCCATTTTTTAGTTTTGAGTCATAAACACGACAGATTAACTGTGGCTGTTTCACTGTCAGACTAGGACAATCTTTATCTCCCATCACAGTGCGGTAGGAAGCAACCCGTAGGCTGGTCTCTATCTGCAAAGGCTCCAGATTTCCCTATCTCATGCTGGAAAAGCCCCTCTGGGGTTCTCCAAGCAAGTGCTTTTTGCATTCTCATGGCAATTGGACACGCCATGCTAGTTGCTGTCGCCTCAGCTCTGGAACTGCACGTGCAATAAGTAAAACGGTGCAAGGAGCAGCCCTGAGAATGAAGGGTGGATTTTTAATGTTAAACAAAAAGGGACCTAAGCTGGAGCAGAGCTGGAAAATGGCCCATCTTTGTCATTTATTCCTTACTCCGTTACTTTCCTCCTTTCCAGTTTACTTACTGCACACTCATTGTGTAAAGTGTTATTGCACAGTAATGAATTTGGCAGGGAATAGGGCTGCCGGATAAATGAAATATGGCACTTCATGCTTGTACCATGTGGCCGGCTAAGATGCACTTAATAGGGATATAAGTAAATCAATTTCATCTCTCTCTTCCGATAGAAGAAAAGCAGAGCATGTGCATGTGCTGGCTTCACTTCTCATCCTCTTCTCAGGGAGCAGGCCTTTGAAGCACAGAAATGAACGCACTGGCTGCGAGATGCCCTTGTTCAGATTGAACTGTGCAGCACAGAAAGCAAAGCTACCGTCCATAGATGTAAGGAATGGAGAACACCCACTGCCACAGGTAATCCCCTGCCAATGGAGAGTTATTCCCTACAGTGTGTTCTCCGGCGCTCTGAACATGCTGACCAGTATTGTCTCACTGCTACTTCACTGTTGACGGGGCATCACATTTTGAAGTTATTTGGGTTCGGTCTTTATGTTGCTTGATATTTTAGTTTCATTCTGAGTAAACCTGATTGACATTTTTCCACTGGAGAATTGTCCCACTGGAAAATGTGGTTTATCAAAACTGAATTTTTTTTGTGGGAATAAAATGTCAATTTCAATGCAAAGTTTTGATTTTCCAACTGGAAAAATCAAAATGAAAATGTTTGCTTTGAACTGCTACTTCCACGAACACTGGCATTTTTCAGTCACAATTTTCATTCAAAATGTTTCATTTCAGTCCAAAACGTTCATTTGAACATCTCCAAATGGAAATTTTTCTGACTTTTTCATTCTGTGAAAATATTTGATAGTTTGAAATTTTCTCCCAATTTGGGACAAAACAAATGTCGAAACATCTGACTTTGCCGTGGGATGGAAATTGCATTTTCCAATCCACTCTAGTTTTACATTCAGTTGAATCGATAGGAAGCGGATGTATTAAAAAGTAAAAAGGCAGAAGTCTAACGTCACCATATATGGTTATGATCAATCTAATAATGCTTAGTAACAGCATGCTTCGTGCATAGTACCCTGTTAAGGTTTCGATAAAAAGCTACATTCAAATGACACGGTTTAACTTGAAATCACTTGACCACCCATGCAGCCCTCGCTTTCTTCGCCTGCTTCTGGTTAGATGTCATATTAAAAGACAGCAGCTCCGTGTTTGAATTGACTTAATCTGTCGCATTAAATAATTCATGTTGATTTAGGAAAGCTTTATTTCTAGTGGGACTTGCAAGAAGGCAGAGTTAATATTAGAAGAGACCTTGGAGTGGGAGGCAGGGGAATGGATGAGAAAAGGTGAATGTAAAAATTAATTGTATATCAATTATTAAGACTACATTTCTGAAACTGACTCTTTCCCCTCCTTAGCAGACCTCTTCAGCCCCTGTCTTGGTCTTAGCCAAGTCCCTTAGCAACACCTCACCCAGAGGAAACCTCTCCCTGTTCCTAGTCACAGAAATAACATTGCAAACAGGGCTGTGTCTCCGGCTGAGCATTAGTTACAAGGCAGAGCTGGAGGCACCAATCCCTGGGATCCCTGCAAGCAGTCCTTCCGTCCCTGACAGTGCAGATCCTTTGGTGCTCATGTGGATCTCACATGTGCTATCCGAGCTACTGAGGAGACTGTGATATTACTCCTTGCCTCCTGGTCGCTGTTGGATCACTGATCAAGGGGGAATTGGCAACTGGAGACCAAGGGGATGGGTGCCTTTGACCTTACTCAGTACACGTGGCTCTCATTAGTTATAATACCGCAGCTGAACATAGGCTGATGGGCACCAGATGCTGAGCTCCTGCACTACTGGCTGGCAGAGGGATCCAGCTCTGGCTCCTCTCCTCCTTAACCCTCTCGCAAAATGAGCATCACCCCCACCTAGGTCCTGTGTCCTCCCCTATTACCTTCTGCAAATACAGACTTCCCATGACTCCCTAGTCCTCACAACCTGCTGCCCCCCAGCCCGTTGGGACATGATGTAAAAAAGACAGTAACAGAATCGAGGGCAGATATCCCATGTTCAGCTACTTCTACGGGCCAACCTGCCACCTTCTTTCTCTAGCTTGGAGTGGGCAGGATTTGGCACAGCTTGCATGGTGGCTGGAGCAGAGGGAAAGAAGAGGATGGAGTGTGCTTCTTACAGTCCCACTTCCCAGTGGCCAGAGGTCATTCAGAGAGCCCACAAACACACGTCTTTCAGCAGCCAGTCTCCAGCTGACCTCTACCTGGGGGTCAGCTAGCTAGGAAAGCTTTTGTTCCTGTGAGTGCCTAGACCAAGGCAGCATTCTCCCTGCCTGATGCTCTCCTGAGATACCCACACTGGCAATGGAGGGTCAGGGAATGAAGCAGGGGTCTAAACAAACAAGGGCTAGAACATGTGTAAGATCCCAGCTTGTCCACTAGGCCAACAGCCAATGGCAGAGGCAGGGCACTAGGTTAGTTTGGGATGCGGGGTACTAGCACCTTCTGGCTGTTTCTCCTTCCTCAGGGAATGTCTGAGATGCTCACCCTTTCCCTCTGGCATCAGGGCTCTTTGTAGGGTGCCACCCACAGGGCAGGGAGTGTTCCTAAGAAATTATTGAGTGATCCATCCAAGAAAGAGGACACTTCCCACCCTGCAGCAGCAGAGGAATACCCAGTTGTTTCCTGAAAGCCCCATGAAACATGTGGCTTGTTTGCCTGCCCCCACGCTGGAGGGCTGTGTGTGTATGTGTGTGTGATGGCACCTTCCAGAGGGTAAGGGACCTACTACGATCATTCACTAGGGGAGTTTCCATTCAGTGAAATAGCCAAGGCCGATGCGATGGGATCTGAAGGGACAGGGCTCATTTTTAGCCTCAGCTGTGTGTGTTGTTTATACACTGATGTCTGTTGTTTGTAGGACATAGATTCATTACAGGGACAAGGCTTAAATTCAGCTGGAGTTGTCCAGAGCAGAGCTCCAGTAAATATTTTCAAACCTGCAGGGCAGAAGCCCCAAGCCCCGGTGCCTCCTGCGGGGCAGAAGCCCTGAGGCCCAGGGCTCCAGGAACTGCTATATGAGAATTTAAGCCATGACAGGGACTCTCTGCCACAGAGAAGGGAGGTTGTATGATGGCTGGCTGGGTGATGGTGGCCTCAATGGAGGCCTTAATTAAACTTTCTGAACTTCAAAAAAGTTGGGCTAGCTTTTTGCCAATTAAAAGAGCCCACTGGCTCGCAAAAGAGACCCAGGGAGGGCAGTAGAGTGGCAGGCTACGGGGGCTCATGTGCACAGGACAAAGCCAGCAGATCTACTTTCAGGCCTACCAGTATCAGCGGGGGCCTTTTACGAGAGTTTCTCCGACTGCCCAGGCCAATGCAGTGAATCTGTGCTGCGCTCACTGCAGCCGTCACACTGGGGCAACGTTATAGTTCAATGCGATCTGGCTCTCACAGTCTGAGGCTGTCAAATATCTGCTGTCAGAAGGAAAAGAAAGCTGTTGACTAGGGCAGCATGATTCTCCTCAGACTTTGGTCAGAGTGGAGAGGCTGGGGCCAGGGCTCCTGAGGTTCTACTCCTAGATTGTCACGGAGTTGTGATATGACCCAGGACAAATCACTTCCTCTCACTCTATGCCTCAGTTTACCTCTCTGAAAAACACGGATGTGAGGCCTAATTAAGAGACAGGAGCTCCTGAAAGTAATAATCCCCTAGTGCCCATTCTTGCCACCATCCCTTCTGTGCTCCCTTTTCTAATGGCCTCATCCTTGGTTCTCCCACGCTGTGCGGGACTTGGAGGTGATGTCTGGATGTGTCATGGGTAGAGCCTCAACTTCATGTAAGCCAGGGATAATAAAATCCTCTCCCAGCCTGCCACGTCCCTTTGATGAGGCCAGCGAAGGAAGTCAGCAGCACTAACATCAGGGCTCCCCGCAGTCTAGTCACTCATTTGGAAACGTGGCTTGCCTGACCTGGATTCCTCCGCCCTCTTGCCACAGGCTCTGGGTACGCCCCTGGCCAGCATGGGCTAATGCTTCACAACTCCTTTGCCAGATCAGTGGAGCAAGCTGAGGTTTGCCTCTTCCATCCCCCTTCCTCTTCCTCCTGGGGCAGCAACTGCTCTGTTCAAAGTTTCTCCTCGCTTGGCTGCATTAGAGATCTGGAAACTCAACACTAATTAATGTGTCTGCAAATCCCAGTTGGGCTGGCAGGGACTGGAATTCATTCATGGTCCCCTGAGTGCAGCAGGATCTACAAGCTAGCCCTCTGGCTCCTTAAACCGCACGGCTGGCAGATGCATATTTTAACAACACACATCTGTTGGCTATATAATCTCTTGTATCTGCCCTCCCTGCTTTGCGCTTTGATGGAAGACCGGAGGGAACTCTCCAGCGGTTACAGCCAAAGTGTTTGCTTTGCAATTTTGCCCGATTGCCGTCTGATTTTATTTTTAAATTTCTCCGAGTCCTAATCAGGCTCTTACTTTATTTAATTAATACCCTATCTTAGTTAAATAGATCATGAATTAGGAAGCTCTTACATTAAAGATGTGCCAGGTAGCAAATAGCCCTCCAGTGGCTTGCAGGAGTCTGCGTTGCTGGGTCCTCCTACCAAATGTACAGATTTGTACATGCAGACTACAGGGATGTTTTATGAGCAGCGAATCAAGCTGCCTTTTGCCCTCATTTTGTGTAACCTGCCCCCCTCCCTCCCCGCCTGTGCCTGTTCCAGTCTGTGTCAGATGTAGGGCACGGGCCACTGAGGCTTAAAGAGAGGAGTGGGGGAACGGAGAGAGCACCACAGCAGTAGCGTGCGCAAGCAGAGGGACGGGTTGAGATTCTGAGGAAGCACAGGGCAGGAGGAGGGGAAAACTAAAATGATTTTATGCCATCCACACACTGCTGCAGGGTGGGGTGTGGCCACAGGCATAAATTACAGCAGCTCTCATCTAGGACAGGGCCCAGAAGGCTGCCGATAGGCCATGGTTCTGCTCAGAACTCCCTGTAGTGCCAGGCTTACGGGCCACCCTGTCCCAGCATGTCCCCTGGGTCAGGGCTCCCACCATCTACAGCTGCTCTGTGTTATTCCTGCACCAGGGAAATTCGCCCCCACACCTTATACATGCTCCAGCTGCACACAGGACCCACCCCAAGACCCAGAATCCGCACCATGTGCTCTCAATGCAATCTTCTGGGCTGGATCTGGTTTTTGGCTCATTAGATCAGCTGGTCTGACCTCTTGTATAGAGCAGGCCGTTAAATTGCACCCAGGTACCTCTATCTTGACCCCAAAGACTCTAGCCCCAGCCAGCGACCAGGAGAGACCAAGATGCCCTGACTGCCTGAGCCCCTGCAATGAGCCAGCATGGTGCTAGGAGGACTGGTCAGGTGGAAGTGGCTACCTTCAGATGAGAGCTAGAACCAAATTGATTAGGTGAGATGTGCCCAGATGATACCAGCAGGCGATGCACGCCCCAGGCTTCAGGGGAAAGTAACCCCGGTACTTTTGAAATAACGCAAAACAGAGAGAATTTCCCTCCAACATTCACTTCACTAAGAACTTATAGGCATTGGCTTCCACCATGCAAGTGTAACCCACATTAACACAGTGGGGGGCTCTGTCCCTGTCTAATGGGTGGATAACATACTGGTGTTAATGAGTTTGCTGCTTCCAAATTTCTGCTAAGAGCTGATCCTTTGGCTCAGCCTGTAACCATAGGTTCCAAATTCAAACCTGCAAGATGATCAAACTGGGGATACGTTCCCTGACTGTCTGCGGGATCACATTTTACTGGCACGAATGTTTGGATGGGGGCTCAGCCATTCAAGGAAGAGAAAAATACCATGTGATTTATCTGACCTATTGCAAATCCCGGATACAGATCAAGCAGCACAGAACTGGCCATGAGCAATCTATAGAATTAATAAAAGAAAGTGCCAAAATGTTTGGAGTGGTTATGATTTTCAAATCAAGCTGCAGAAACAACAACCCCCTCATGAATATTCCAAAAGCAGAAAAAAAAATAAAAGAGGCTGCCGGATCCCTGTTTGAATTAATGTCTCATGTTCTCAAAGGTGCCAGAGCCCTGCGCATGGATTTGTGACTCAGCAGGAGGCACTCTTCTAGACTGTTAATATGGACCTAATAATCCAGCACAGGTCTAGGAAGACTGATCAGCGGGAGGTGGCTAAGTTCAGATGAGAGCTAAAACCAGAGTCCTGAACCTTAGCACTCATGAAGGATCTTGAGGCATCTCTTGCTAGATTATGGTCCTGGCCAGGGTCCTGTTAGGGTTGTTATGTCCTACTATCATACATTCCACCATGTGTCTTCTGCTGGATCTGAGAGACTTGACTTCCTGTCCTAAACTAGGTGTTGTGTAACGTGCACCATTAAACAGCTGCTGTGTCCCGTCCCCCCTTCCCCTGCAGAGGTGGCTGCATCTCAGCGTGATAGGATGTATAAAGCCCACACTGGAACTGAAGGGGTTAAGGAGCAGTTCTGGGCCCAGATGACTCGCCCTGCATGTGCAGAGTTTGCTTCGGACCGAGCTTAAAAGGGAGCCAGCCAATTCAGAAGGGGGCAGATAGAGGAGGACAGACTTACCCTGAGAGCTCCTGAACAAGGGTGCTGCAGAAGCCTTCGCTGCCAGGAAGGGGCTAGCAGCTAAGCCCAGCCAGGCTGGAGGTTGAGTTGTTTTTCTTTTCTATCTTATGTTGATGTTGGACATTTTGGGGGAGGTGGATGATAGGAAGTGCCCAGGCAGGCAGCTTTGAAGAACTCCAACGTGCTTAACATTGTTGCCTCTCATGGGGTGCTGGGTTGGAGCCTGGTGGAATGCAAGGGCCCTGGCTCCCCTACCAACCACTGTTGTTACAGAGGGGGCATAAATCTCTGTAAGAAGAGGGCAGAGATGCCGGAAGCCCTGGAGACAGAGTGAGCTACCTACAGGGACCAGGAGGTGTACCAAAGGCACTCCCTGTTCTGAGGACATGTGATTTTATATAAGAACAGCTATACTGGGTCAGACCAAAGGTCCATCTAGCCCAGTATCCTGTCTTATGATAGTGGCCAATGCCAGATGCCCCAGAGGGAATGAACAGAACAAGGAATCATCAAATGGTCCATCCCTTGTTGCCCATTCCCAGCTTCTGGCAAACAGACGCTAGGGACACCATCCCTGCCCATCCTGGCTAATAGCCATTGATGGACCTATCCTCCATGAATTTATCAAAGTTCTTTTTGAAACCTGTTATAGTCTTGACCTTCACAACATCCTCTGGCAAGGAATTCCACAAGTTGACTGTGTTGGGTGAAAAAATCTTCCTTTTGTTGGTTTTAAAGCTACTGCCTATATTTCCTTGGACTCTGTTACTCTGGAAGGGGACAAACTAAACTGGTAACCCAGCCAGAGGGCCAAGTCGCTGACTACCACAAGCTGGGCCACCATGGGGGCAGAGTGCTTGCTGACAAGACACACCAGAGATGGAGGAAAGTGGAAGCCCAGAGACCTAGCCACTAGGCGATGCCCCCAGTAAGCCCAGCATCCCCCTATCATTGTCAGCAACATGACTCCTGTTTATGTAAAGTTTGGAAAAAGCCATTGGGAGCCAATGGGGTGAAATGTGCTGTAGAAGTGTTCCCTATTGTTCCAGGTAAGGCTGCAGAAACACAGTGCAGGCATCTGTCCTCAACACAGGCATATGGTGCATAAGGGGCTGAGAGGTATTTGAATGGATGCATCAGTGGGAGTAGTAGGGAAAATTTTCCTTTTCGTTCTCTGGGAGCTAAACTCTTATCCCAGAAGCAAGTGGCAGTAAGTGATACTAACAGGCTCATCTGTTTGAGTGTTTGGACTTCCAAGTCTTATGGAATGATCTGTTCCACTACATTTAACAGTGTAGATTTGAAAACAACGTGACAAAATCTTAAATATTTAATTAAAATATGGTGTAAGCTCTTCAGCGGAGCTGGGAAAGTAGGAGGCACCAGACCCGTAAAGCTGTTGTCAGACATGAGTGACAGCAGTTAAAAAATGAGTTAGACAGCATTTGGGGGATTTCCTGGTAGCAACGATGCATAAAGTTAAAGCCTCTAAGTGTGGAATTAGACAGCACAGACTTGCACGAGCAGGAAATACAAGGCTGAGCTATGGGAGGGGGCAAGCAGGAGTACTTTCAGAGGGCAGAATGGCTCACAAAGCAGAAGATGGAGGGAGACTGGAGTTTAGAAAGCCAGATGATGGTGGAGGTGATAAACAGACGACAATTATTGCAAACCCCATCCCCAACTGACTGACACTGAGAGACAATCTTAAGGGTTTGCAAGGAAACCCAGCACGATGTGATACATGCCCGAGTCAGTACAGACTCAGCCCAGATGGGGCTCTGACAAACAAACAGGTTCCCTGTCTCCTACACAAGTCTGGGGAGGATTTATGGTTCTGGCTCCTGGCTGTGTAGAACCTGCAGTCTCAGCACAAAACCAGGTGAAACTGAGAGGCTTGGGGGCCGAGCATCACAATGGGCTTGGTTTGAACCTCAGAACTCAGCCCAGGGTTAATGGAAGCCAAAGAAAATTTTAGAGCAGACCAGCCCCCTGATATGAAGCCAGAGAGATCCCAGGAGCTCAGGGGAGTGGGCACAAAACATCTTGGAAAGGTCTATTCCCTTCCTTTCCTTTTAGGGATTGTATTGATTTCCACTGACGTATGTAGAGTAATCCAGTCTACTAGCAAGGGGCACACAGTACCTCACATATCACAGAACATGGCCATGTAGCTTTAGGAAAAATCCTCACCTTATTTGCATGGGCTAATCAAAGGGGGATTGGGGACACATGGTGGAGTCTAACTGACTGGCCTAAGGGGCCTTGAGCTAAAGGTGAATCTCCATTAGCTGTCACCAGTATAGGGCCTATGACACACAGTTTGAGCAGCTTGGATTCTATTCCATGGAAGGCACTGCTACAGCCACAGAGTAGCCAGTTGACTACAACATAATGATCCAGGCCCTCAACTGGTGTAAATTAGCTCAATGGAGCTATGCTGATTTCTAGCAGCTGCAGATCTGGCCCACTACCCTGCATCCAGATCTATCAGGTGCACTGCAGGTGGGATGCAGCACCACCACACTCTCAGTTAGGAAGGAATTTGAAGCACCTTTCCTTTCAGTACTGCAAATTGTAAAACATGCCAGCAGCGTGTGGAAACGCACCACCCCTGGCATCATGGAACAGTTCTCTAGGAGGAGATACAGCTGTATAAAACCCAGGGGTGATGAGGATTCAGAGGCAAGCTCGCTGCAAGGAAGGGTCACCACAGTACAGTGAAACTATTTAGAAGAGCTTTAGAGCCGGCCTAAGTCTTTTGTCATTGTACAGAGCTGCCGGTTATTTGTATAGTGGTATAGTTCTATAGTGGCTGTGTACACTGTTTTATTGGATTGCAAGCCTAAAAAATAGCTGCAATAGCATTGCCTCCCTCTATAAATGCAGCAAGCACCCCTGTAAATAAAGAGAAATCACTGCCATTGAAGCGAATGGCTTGGTCTCATTACCAGTCCCCACATGGTGCCTGGGTCCGTACCACCACCACCAGCAGAGAGAAAGACAATTAGTTCTCCGACACTGCCAGCCTCACTCTCAACACTCCACCTGCGGAGCTCCACCCGGACCCTGTTGCTTTAATGTGACTGTGTTAATGGTTATTTCCTTAGGCAAGCCCAAGCAATACATCTCTTGGAGTGCATCATGGACTCTGCAGCCAGATAAACAGTAATAAAACTTCCAAGGCAACCACTTCCTATAAACCTCAGGGTAACTTTCTTCCAACTTTTAGAGATTGCCTGCTTACTATTAATACACTTGAAAGGCTCCAGCTTCTGTGTTTTATAAACTCATTACACTTATGTACCTCTCGGATCAATGAGAAAAGTCTGAAGGGAAATACAGGCCTGGAAGCTGGTGGAGTGGATCTGCTGGGTCAGCAGTGGGGGAAAAGAAGGAGGCTCGGCCGAAATCAAGTTTTGTTTTAGAATTTTGGCATATATTGATGTTTATTTTTAAGCATTTTTTTCTACTTTTTTCAATTTAAACTCTCAAAACTGGGTGAAAATGTGAGGAAGGTCAGACAATTTTTGATGACAGTAGTAGATGCTGAGATTAAAAAAAGTTAAAACTTAACAATTAAAAAAATTGCAACATCACATGCCAAAATACACCAAGTAAATATCCTTAAATCAAACTCCAATAAGCTCTCAAGCAGCATTTTTCTTACAGTGCCTGTCTGCATTCCCATTATCATCAATGGAAATAATTTTGTGGTTGGTTTGTGTGTGTCCAGTGAAATAAACATTTGCTGACATTGATTTCACTGCACACACACACACCCCCAACCAAGCACAAAATTATTTCCATCGATAATAATGGGAATGCAGACAGGCACTGTAAGAAAAATGCTGCTTGAGAGCTTATTGGAGTTTGATTTAAGGATATTTACTTGGTGTATTTTGGCATGTGATGTTGCAATCTGGGAGGTAAAGGGGAGGCACAACCAATCCCAAACGAGGATCTACCTGCGCTGAAATATGTCAAGGGTTTGGGAATGTAGGAGGGATCTACTAACACAAATTTGCATCTGTGGTCTCATGTACTGTAGGAACTGTAACCTCTGTGTTCCAGTATATGGAATCACAGATCTTAAATCAAAGGCATTTATTAAACAAAAATTGAAAATAATAGACACCAACAAACAGGCTTCCACACAGCTCAAGTCCCAGATGTGCTTACTTTGTTTACCAGAGACCATACCCTGTCTGGAATGCTATATAGCACACAGACATCTAGTGGCTGAATAATATACTGCAAGTAAACATACTATAACAGTGGGATGTCAGTGGTATTCCCATCCCCGCTACATGTCTGGTAGGGCGGTTTGTGTACCATAGGCTGGGAGGCAGGTGCTGTAGATGCTCCAAGCACTGGGGACTTGTGACTCCTGCCCTTAGTGGGCCCCCAGCCACACTCACAGACTTTGAGTATAAAAGAGGATTCCTTTATAAACAACAGCCAGAAACTAAAAGGTGCAAATACCCCAAGCCACAATCTTTTTCAGTTACAAATAACTAGAGCTCATCAAAAAATTTTCAACCAAAAAATGGCTTTTCAATTTTCATGGAAAAAAATCATTTTGGTAGAAATTTTCCAGTTCTCTGATTTAAAAAAAAAGTGTAAAAAAAATGGGGAAAAGAGTGTGTGTGTGTGGGGGGGGGGGGAATGGAGAAAATTGTTTTTCAGTTAAATGGAAACCAAAGCAAGAAAACCTGAATGCTTTCCCCCCCTTTTCGTTGGAATTTTTCTGTGGAAAAATAAAGATATCTTCCAACTAACTCTACCAAAAAAAAAAAAGATCAAAGCACCAGTTCCCAACCCCTAGGGGCAGCGCAGTACAAGGAATATGGTAACAGCACCCCATGAGTTCCTGCAGCTGTTTCCCTTTACATTCCTGCTGCTGATACTGCTGGTCTCCTGCTAGAAAGCACAATAGGCTGCTTCCCTGCCTGGCTTTCAGTCCTATAGCTGTCAAAGGCCCAGCCTTCTCTGCACCCAGTGCCCACATTGCTGCCTCCAGTCTACTGCTCCGGTTCCCTTGCAGCCTCTGGCTCTCCCCACAACCCAGTCTCCTCCGAGCTTAGGATGCTATTTTCGTTTTGTTTCCTTTGGCCCTTATGGGGCCCTCTACAGGCAGGATGTTAAGCTGGGTAACACAGGGACCAGGAAAGAGCTAGCGAAAGTGATTCACTCTCCATCCTGCCTCCACTTAACCAGGCAAATCAGCAGTCTTCACTGCCAGTTGTGATACTTGGCATTTCCATAGCGTCTGCCACGTAAGGATCCCAAAGCACACAGAAACACGGGAAGCTATTTTTACATGTATTTTACAGAGCGGGATATTTGGATTCTTCAGATTTTGCCATAACTTACAGCCATTGTGCAACCCCACTGAATTTGTCTCAGAGAAGTTATGGACAACATTCACAAATTAAAATTAGGTGTATTAATCCATATTTAAACACTTAAGTAAGGGATCTGATTGTCAGAGATGATGCTCGCCTACGTGGTAACGGCACCCATTTTGAAATCTCCTTCCTTAGTGACTTAGCCAAGATCATGCTGTTTGTCAGAGCAAGACTCGACTCCCTGATCTACACTCAAAGCAGCAGAGCGCTCTCCCCTTGGCATAATTACTCCACCTCCTCAAGAGATGGAAGTTATGTTGGTGGAAGAGGGTCTCCCACAGACACAGTGCCAGTGTGGACAGTGCTTATGTCGATGTAACTTATGTCGCTTGGGTGGGGGATATCTTTTTCACACCCCCAAATGACGTAAATTACATCAACTTAAGCAGTAACTAGACCAGCCACTCAATGTCCAATGGCAGTCAAAAAAGTGAACAGAATGTTGGGAACCATTAAGAAAGAGAGAGATAAGACAGAAAATATCATATTGGCTCTATATAAATCCATGGTACGCCCACATCTTCAATACTGCATGCTGATGTGGTTGCCCCACCTCAAAAAAGATATTGGAATTGGAAAAGGTTCAGAAAAGGGCAACAAAAATTATTAGAGGTATGGAACAGCTTCCATACAAGGAGCGATTACTAAGATTGGGACTTTTCAGCTTGGAAAAGAGACGACTAAGGAAGGATATGATAGAGGTCTATAAAATCATGACTGGTGTGGAGAAAGTAAATAAGGAAGTGTTATTTACTCCTTCTCAAAACAGAAGAACTAGGGGTCACCAAATGAAATTAATAGGCAGCAGGTTTAAAACAAACAAAAGGAAGTATTTCTTCACACAACACACAGTCAACCTATGGAACTCTTTGCCAGAGGAAGCTGTGAAGGCTAAGACTATATAACAGGGTTCAAAAAAGAACTAGACAATTTATGGAGCACAGGTCCATCAATAGCTATTAGCCAAGATGGGCAGGAATGGTGTCCCTAGCCTCTGTTTGCCAGAAGCTGGGAATGGGTCACAAAGGATGGATCACTTGATGATTACCTGTTCTGTTCATTCCCTCTGGGGCAACTGGCATTGGTCACTGTCGTAAGACAGGATACTGGGCTAGATGGACCTTTGGTCTGATCCAGTCTGGCTGTTCTTATGTAGCCTGTCACATTCCCCTCACCCAGTGCACTGTAATTGAGGGAAACTTTACCCATCTCATCATGGAGATGCCTGTGGAGCTCACTTAACTCAGAAATAAAGCAGGCCAGTTGAGTCTGCATGAACAAGATGCGAATTAAACAGAAATATCTGCACAGCTGGTGGCATTACACTCTGGTAACTACACACTCTGGTAACTACCTGAAATTTCTCTCCATTTTCCTGTATAAATATGCCCTTTGCTTCCCTAATGTACAGTATATTGTACCTGTAGCTCAGTGCACCAAATGTTATCAACTGATTGTTAGGCAGCAGACCTCTCTCTCAATACACAGGGCTCCTGCTCATTACACACCCTCTGACTTTCCCTACTGAGGGCTGGCCAGAGTCACTAAATGTAGCCTTTGGCTAGCTTCATCTTCATTCCTGGTGATGACAGATAGATGGATAGGGTGTCCTAATGCAAAGGTATGCGAACTGTTGTCCCTGAACCGCTAATGATTCACCAGAGTTACCACATACACCTCCCTAGTCAACCTTACATTTCCCCTGACCACCTGCATAAATACATGTAAAGTTAAGAGGAACACGTTGCCAGGGGTTTGCAAATCTCATATTCCAATGTGCTATAACTTTAATGTACTTACAAGAAAAAAAGACACTACAAATGTGAGTGGCTGAACAGCTTAGGTAAATGTACCAATTAGCAAGTACTATGTATATTCACTTAAACATCTATCCAACACATTCCATAACCCCACAGATAATAACGATTTCCCTTTGATCCATAAAAACATCTTACTGCTCAAATCAACACGTTGCAATAACTCTCAGTTCTGACGTACGCTTATGCACCCTGGGACTAAATTCATTTTGGAATCTTTAGTTCTAATTAAATAACATATTATTTCTTTTGTATGTCTTCTGTAACATATTATTATTATACAACACAAGAAGGAGACACAGATTAGGGAGGATGTGGAGAAGTAGCTAGCATGGGGGAATAGTAAATGGAGGAGGCCTATAGGGCACAAATAATAGGACTGTGTTACTTTCCTGTTCATTTCCAGATTTCTTTCATGCTTTAGAGGCTTTTTCAGTTCAAAGAATTATTCTTTGGAAATTATAATCTATAAATTAGAACTAATTTTCTCTGGAAGATATACTCCATTGATGCACACTTTCAAACATTATTAATGAAGTGAGTTTTTTTGTTCACTAATAATTAGGGCTGATCAAAAAATTTCCATTGAAGTGCTTTAAAAAAAAAAAAAAGAAATTATCTTTCCCCCCCCCAAAACTAAAGGAAAAATTTCCAAAGGATTTCAACTCAAATCCCAAAAGCATTTGGTTTTTGAAACCTGAAAATTTTAACCAAAAAATTGGGAATGTTTTGGTTTTTCATTGGGGAAAAAAATTAGAAACATTCTGGGTTTTTTTTTGGCAAATCAAAACATTTATTTTGAAATGTTTCAGGCAAAATACTTACATTTCCTCAGCAGCGTCACTAAGGCCTAGTCTGCACTAGAAAGTTTTACTAGCAAACCTTCCCCCGACACACATCCACACTTCATTGTGTGTCCTGCCAATAACACCCTCCACTTTTACCAGCAGTTATTACCGTTCCCAGAGCAACACAAGTCCCTCACCAGCACAGTATATTGGCACAGTGCAAGTGAACCAGTACAGAAAGTCCTTCCGTTACAATCCCACAATGCACATTCCCTTCAGCAGTGGGCTGTGCATTAGGGGGAGAGAGATCAACCTCTTGTGAATTACCTGAGGGTAAAGAACCTACTACTACCACCAGTCTTGAGAAATCTCTCACCTGAAATGGTAGAATCCTATGGCCCAATCCAGCCAAGCAGGTAAGCATGATGTATGTAACTTTAAGCAGGTGATTGATCCCTGTGACAGAGCGCTGGGAACCAACAGCTGAGCCAGCACTCTGATCACTTAAACAGCAATTAATTCCTCTGGGAGTGGACCTAATTAGCAGATTAGAATGGGCTGCAGAAGACTAAAGAGCTAATTAACATTTTAACGCAGAGGGCAGAAGGCAGCACAGGAAGGATGTAGTGGGGAGAGAGGCAAGCTAGTGAAGCCAGAACCAAGAAGGATCTCTGGGTGGGAAGAGCTCTTCCCTTTCCTCTCCTGGACAGAAGACTGAGGAGGGGCAGATGTGATGTATGGATCAGTAAAGGTGGTGGGAGGAACAATACAAATAAACACTTTTGTGTAGTTTAACAACTGAATAGTCTCTATAGACAGAGGAGAAGACAGGATGGGACCTTGCGCTGTCACAGTCTCACTGAAGTCACGGACTGCTCATGTGCTTAACGTTATATGTGCGCTTAGTGCTTTGCTGAACTGGCACCTATATTTGCAGAGCTGAAATACCAGGGTTCTAGCCCTGTGTGTGTCATTTATCCTAAGATTACTTCTGTGGTGTATGGCTCATGGGCTCCTTATACATTCCCCCCTTCAGATCAATACGCTGCACAGATAGCTCAGACCACGGGTTCCTTTCTGAACCAGTTGGTTTACCAAAGAAACACATTTTGAAAAAGCCACTCAGCACAATCCCAAAGAAGAAAACAAAACCTCCCCAGTGTGCCCATGCCAGCATGGAGAGAGGACTCACCAAGAACAGTCAGCCGGGCTGGTCTGGATCGGATGGCCGCCTGAATGGCCTGGCACTCGTAAACAGCATCATCTTGGATATCTGCCCTCAGGATTTTCAGGTGGTGTTCTCCTGACAAATGGTCCCCCACAACCAAATAGCGCGGATAGCCTGCAGAATGCAAAATACAAGTAAGGCTGTAGCCAGGCAGTAATAACTACAGAATGAAGAGTTTGTAATGTAAACCAGGATTCCCAGACTTCCCCCAGCAAAGGGCCTGCAACCAGCTATCAGGTTCTAGGCACCTTAACAGAGGTGCAGAGCCATTCTGACGACTCATCCTGGTAGCCAGATCACGTGGGTCTCATTGTAGGAGATTGAGAATCCCTTTAAGATGAAGGAGAGCTAGATGTGGGGACAGCAGGTGCTGCAGGGAGTTCAGGAAGGAACTCAAGCTAAGGAATAAAATGGAACACCCCAGAAAGGAGGTGAGATTTAAGCAACAACTGAGCTGTGTTGCGAGTATGGCTGTTTACAGGGCCACACTGGAAGTTTATCGGTTCACGGATCACACTTAATGCGTATCCGAGAAGGAAGGTCTCAGCAGAAAAGTGAAGCAAATTCGTGCTTTTCAGGTCATTGAAACCAAACATGGGAACGAATCAAACCTGGGGCGTGCCGTGTTTGTAACAGGCAGTCCTTTCCCATGATCTCTGTCTCTTGCTGTCGTTGCCCTGATATTTGCATTGGTTAGAAATATCATGCTGCAAAAGGCTTCCAAGGTGAGCAACTCCACTAATCCCACTGTTCCTGGCTCTGCCGCTGCCCCGCTGTGTGACCTAGTTCATTAATGTCTCCAAAGCGCTCAGACTGAAGGTGCTAAAAGCAGCAAGCACAAGGGCCCTGATGCAATACAAATGATGCACCTGTTTAACTTGAAGCACGAGTAATTCCATTATTTTCAATGAGCTTAAAGTGGAGCATGTGCTTAACGAGCTTGCTGGAGCAGGGCCTAGTAAGGAATTGAGAGTAATAACCATCACCAACTTCATTTTGCTGGTGGCCTGAGCTATGCTGGAGTGAAAGATTCTATTGCCTAGGTCTTCCCTAGCTGATGATGATTAATGCACTATGTAGTGCAGGCATCTTGGCACTCTCTTGTGTTTTCATTGTTTTGCAAGCTCTCAACAGCAGGATTTGCTGTCCTGAACTGTAAGAAATACAAATGATGGGTTTGTTTGTAGTTAATTAGGTGACTAGCTGAGCTGGTATCATGTGAGCTGCAATTTCTCTTGCTAAAGCAGACCCAGATCTGCTAATTGTCCAAGTTGTTCGCACGAACCGGGAGCTTCAGTGGAGTTGTTACCAGTTCACTACGCAATGTCTTGCAGGGAAAGTACAGATCTCTAATGTACATGGAAATCTATTGCATCAAGCTCTGAAATGGCTTTTAAAAAAGGGATTGCACACACAGGCAAGTCTGAGAAAAGAACAGCTATTAAGGAAAGAAGGGAGCATGCATTAGACCTTAGTCTAAGGTCACCGAAAATGATAATGTGGGTTCGCGTCCCACCTCTTCCACTAACTTGCTCTCTGAAATGATTATCCAGTATGAGAAGTGGCCACTGCTTTCGTGCACTCCAGGGACTCATTTTCACAGGCGCTGAGCACCCACAGCTTCCATGGAGCTCAGTGGGAACTGTTGGTGCTCAGCCCTTCTGGAAATCAGGCCCTACGGGTTTCAGATTTGGCATGCAAAAATGGAGACACGTGAAATCACTAGCTGCTTTTGTTTATGGTGTTCTCTGGTGTGAAAAGTTTTCAGTATTATCACATGGGTCAGTGTTTGCAATACACACTGATGGGAAAAACACAAAACATTTAAATAGGCAGTATCTGAAATTGCCATGCAGATATCATGAATGACAGCCAGTTTTGCAACATTTGCATATATATTTCCCAAACACTATGTGCTACAGGCAACACCTGGATAAACATTCATTTTTCTTCAGCAGCAGCTTGTAAAGATGCAGTGGTTTGCACCTGCACGTCAGACATATGCCCCAGCCAGATGAGTCTACTTGGAGGGTGGGAGGGATGGAGAATAGTGGTCAGGGATGGGTGGAGAAAGTGGTCAGCACTATCTACTGATTTAGCAAAGCATTTAAGCACATGCTTAACTTTAAACTCATGCGTAATTTCTGTGTGTCACTGGGATTTAAGCCCATGCTTAAAGTTAAGCGCTTGGGCTCAGATCTACAAAGGTACTTGGGCACCTAAGTTTTGAGTTTAGGTGCCAAAAAACTCAGTTTTGGCTCCACTGCAATCAACAAAACTCCTGCTGAACCCGGTAGGCATCTAAACTCACTCAGCGCCTGCATTTTCAGGGTTAAAGTTCTCTTGGCACCTGTAGTAGGAAGAGAGCCTGAGACATAAACCTTTGTATCAGACGCCTGCTATGAGGCAGGACCTACTCACAGAATCTGGCAAAAACAGGACTGATATTGCAGAAATACACATTCCTAAGTGCGAAGTACAGAGTACTCATGCAAACACATCCCAGTATCAAGGATGGTACAAAAGCATTTGCCAGGGATAACAGAAACACACTGATCCCTCCTAAAAGGTAAGGTCAGGATAACAGTACGTAACTTGTTCATAACAGGGTATAAAGATGCATCTAAGAGGGAGTATCTTTGGTCAATCTAGGGTACTGTGGAAAGTCCTGCCACTGACTGAGCTGCATCCATTGTCACGGGCATACATGTCTTAGTATCCTTGTAGAGTCTGCCAGGTGCTATTACCATGCTTCATCAACAATAAAACTGGCTGGGTGCCTTCGTACCTTAACGGAGCTTGTGGTCATTGGATGGTTCACTCAAGAACTTGTGGAAGTAGAGAAAGACTGTTTGCATTGTATATATACCCTAAGTCTCAGAACATCAGACCCAAGGTGTCTCAAGGGGGAAACTGAGACTGATGCAAGGGTGAAATGTGCACTATTTAAAGAAGGGGTAAAAAATTCAAAGACTCCTAAGTGGCATTTTCCAAAGAGACTTAGGCCCAGTTCCTCAAAAGGATTCTTAAATGGGAGTTAGGTGGCTAACCATCTCTGTGCATCCAGGCTTTAAGTGCCTAAGAGCCTAAGGTATGGCTGCACTACAATTAGACACCCACAGAAGCCCCATGCCAGCTGACTTGAGCTAAGGGGATGTTTAATTGTGATGTAGATGCTTGGACTGCAGCCTGAGCTCTGGGACCCTCCTGCCTTGCAAGGTCCTAGAGCCTGGTCTCTAGCCTGAGCCCAAACATCTACCCCACAATTAAACAGTCCCCTTAGCCTGTCAGCTGGCACGGGGCAGCCGTGGGTGGCTGTGCTGACAGCTCATCCGTTGAGTGGAAGAGGACAGAGGAATCTTGGAAGGCTTACTTGAGAGATCCCGGCCTACTCCTAGGGCGAGTCCATCTTTAATCCACAGCACAATGCCATTGTACTCGGGGATTGCACACAGCAAAGTCACGGGCTGTCCGGCTATCACCACCTGATCTTGCGGCTGCTGCGTAAAGGAAGATGCTTGGCCTGGAAAGAGAGACAAGAAACAGCAAGAAGGTCACATGCTGCACCCAAAAGCCTGCAAGGATGTATTGTGTTTAAAATGCAATTCAGAGGCTTGGGATGCAACATCATGTATCCTCTTCATTTGCAACCCAGGGCTAAATTCTGCGACCCTTACTGCTGTGATTATGTACAAACCACTTACAATCCCAGGCAGAGTTAAGCATGGATTGGCTCCTGAGCGGGAGAGAAATTCATGTCATGGTGTATCCTCCTGGCCTGTTTTATTCAGTGTTTGCACACATCCTGTTCACTTTCAACAGAGCTGGCAAACCCAGCAGCAAAGAGTTCCCCAGGTAATTCCATTCACTGAACCCCAGCTATGACACCCATTCTCCAGTCTCTTCACCAGCTGCTGCCAGCGCACCCTGTTCACTGCTTCTAGAACCTCTGACCCCCTAAATCCCTAGCCCAAAGACACATTACCTCCCACATGGCCTATGCACCATTTGAAGAATCTCATTTTAGCTTTCCATTCAGGATTTAATGGCACCTATGCACAGAGAAGAATTTCATCCAGTGCCAAAACCATTTGGCCCACATAGAGTATTTGTCTGGATTTGGTACCCAGGCAAAAAGATGTTCAGACCTACTGAAGCACTCAGAACTCCTGCTGAAAGTGCCATTGACTGCCAGCTCTGGGTCGATATTCTGAAAGGTGTGTGTGTGTGTGTGGGGGGGGAGATTGGGGGGTTAGCCACAGCTCAATGCATTTAGCTCTATGTTTTAAGATGTGCCTGTTAATTCTGAGTTTCTCCCTTGAGACACCTTGGATCTGATGTTCTGAGCTGCTGGGCATCCACACTTCAATGGGATCTGAGAGTACTGCCCAAGGTAACTCAACTTGGCACCTGAAATTAATGGGAAGTTTATAGACAAAAAAATCTAGGGCCCACTGCTTTTTACTGTGCTCTTCTCCCATTGATTCAGCACCTGGCATTTCATAATTCATATAATCATTTGGGGGCAGATCTCTGGCCTGCGCTATGCAGGAGATCAGATTAGATGTCACAATGGTCCCTTCTGGCTTTGGAATCTATGAATTAGCACCATTGCCATAACAATCCAAGAGCTTTCACAACAGTGAAAACTGTCCTTATTCTGTTGCTACATCCATTAGAATAACTCCTCTTTCCACTTAATTGGATCCATCACCAAACTGCTTCCAATGGGCATGAACAATTAATGCTTAGCCTCAGCATACAATGGAGGGTATTTTTTAATTGCCGAAGGCTGGAGGAAAATCTCTTCAGCTCTTTTTGCGTTAAAAGAAGGGGAGGGGAAATGAGTTGTGGGGGGAGAGAACCCCAACCACACACTTTTTTCAGCTTCAAAAATAAATCCAACTTTATTTTTGCACAAATGGCTGACCGAAAATAAGCCACCCAGCACTCCGCACTTCCTGGAGGCACAACCCCACAGGTAAAGTGTGTGTGTGTGTGGGGGGGGGGGAAGTAGCAGAGAGAATAATTACAAATCCCAAAGTTAAAAGCAATTGAAATGTTTCCTCTGAACATGCTCTGTTGGCATCTGCTAAGATTTCAGCAGCCTAATGAGGCCTCACCCCACTCTATGGCATCACCAGGGGGCAGAGAAAACGGCACACATTCTCCCTGCTCAGCCTGACAGGCACTGGGACTGCTGGGATAATATGCATGAGGGAGACTATAAGTGCCTCATTAACAGCTAGACAGCATCCCTTTGTATCCAGAGATAAATGCAAAAAACGCTCAATTATTAGAGGCAGCTACCTTGATACCTAATATTAGAGGACCCTGGTCATCTTTGCTGCAGATACCAGGCTCCCACTTCTCTCTTGTTCTCTAATTCAGGATGCACAATTGAGAACCAAATTATGGAATAAAGCTACCAAGAGCCCTAATTTACCACCATTGTTTAAGCAATGATCCTCTCTTTTTCTGCTGGCTTCAGATTGGAACCTATCAGCATCTGCTGGAGTCTTTGCATACACCGGAAATCAGACCGAAATAATGGTCCCTGTTCAACAAAGCAGTTAAGCAAGTGCTTAAATTTAAATTTGTGAACAATCCTCTCCCTATTTAGCAGAGGACTTTAGCGCATGTGACAGCCACCATGTTGAACAGGGCAGTTCCAGAGCTAATAGCACAAGCTGCTATAGTTTGAGTTAAGCGCTATAACTAGGGCTGTAACAGACTCGTATCTTCTGTGGAATGGGTTTAGCTTCAGGTGCTTTGATTTTAATGGAACTTAAGTATATGCTTAAAGCTAAGCACACACTTAAGTGCTTTGCTGAATCAGGGCCATCTATATAACATTGAGCCCTATTAGTAAAACCCACTTTACTATTAGACATTTCCAGAAGATTATTATGGTAACAATGTTGCATGGCTTGGTTCTACAGATGGTCCTTTGGTGATAAACTCAGGTCCAGATTAGAACACCCATTTGGTGTTTTGGATCAGACCATGTCTCACTTCCAGATATGAGCAAGAAAAAAACATATTGGAAAAGTGAAAATAAAAACAAGTTCAGACAAAGTAGACCTGAATGGAATCTATATTTGGGACTTTGTACTGACAGGGTTTGTGGTGTGTTTATGTATCATTCTGCAGGGAGGTCTACAAAGGTGGTCAAAGCTTTTGGCATGATTTTCAAACGTTTTGGACACTTGCACCTCCCACTGACTTTAACAGGAGATGCAAGTGCATCTCCGAAACTCAGGCCAGCAAGTTCCAGTGAAATCAATGATGATCGAACAAACCACATGTGACAGATGCTGGTTACTGCATCTCTGGAAGGTCTCCAGGTACTACGGTGATGAGGACAGTATGAGTTCTAGCTGTGTTCTTAGAGTGCTGCTGCAAAGATCATTCACCTGGACTGCCACTTTGCCCGCATCATCCTTCTCTTTGCATCCCTCCACTGGCTCCCTCCTCCCTGTCACATCAAACAAATGGCTTGACTTCACTTTAAAGGCCCTTCATGGGCAATCCCCCCGACCCATCAGCCTGGTAGCAAACGAGAGCTATCGATGCTCACCTCTAATTGGCCCATGATGCCAGCCTTCATCACCCATGTTACATTTTCAAACATGGCCCTTGGAGCTTCCTCTCATGCTACCCCTCACACCTGGGTGGAGCCCACCACCCCCGTAAACATTTGCAAAATTACCTCATTATCCTTTTCCAAATTCCTCGCCCCAACTCTCCTTTGGTGTGATACCTCCAAAAACCCTGACAATGGTTAGGCTGCTACTGTGTTAGTCCACTGTCTGTCATGGTGACCAATATTGTCTCTTTGTTTACTTATGTTCCTCCGTCAGTCTCTATCCATCTCCCATCTAGATTGTTAGCTCTTTGGGGCAGGGACCATCTTTTTATTCTTTGTTTGTACAGCACCTTACACAAGCGGGTGTCTGGTCCATGACTAGGACTCCTAGGCACTATGGTAACAGCACTAGTGCTAAATAATAACCTATATAGAATACAATAGACTAGAATGGGAAGAGGTCTCAGTTGCATTCCCAAATGGTACACATGTACAGTCTGCACTGTGTGTAATGGTTTGCACCAGTGCAAAATCTGTTCAGTGGGAGTATAAATTGCTACCAGATCAGAAAACAGCCTGTAAATGACTGTACAAGATAGAAGACCAGGGAGAATCAGGCCCCCTTATTTATGTAGCAGCACAATTACGGACTACCAGCTGATGGCTGGAGCATACTCTTGTGAACTCTATATGCTTGAGGATCAACTTTGTCTACCATTAGGATTCTTTCTAGAGTGCAGAAAGTTGCCCAGGTGCTTCACAGACATGTAAATGCAAGGTCTGTGCTCTGAGCAGTTTCCAACTCTCGGCAGGCAATAGATTAAGGGTGATATACCGAGTCGATGTATTTTAAAATACAGTATTTGTCAGAGGTGCCTGGAGTGGCCAGACAGGTGCCACTTGTCATGTCAGAAATCTAAATAGATAGAAAGGAAGCAGCAGAGAGTGGTGCTGTCCAGCACACAGCTCCTTAATGTCACAGTTTTAGTTTAGGGCACTTTCCCTCCCTCATTTATTTGTAAATCCCTCCAGCAGGCCTACCTTTGCCACAATACCTACAAATTGCTACTAGCTGGCATTCATGGACTAGTAACTGCCAGTTTATTCCAATGCACCCGTCTCTGCTGTTACCTTGTCCTGCCATTCCCCACTTCTCTTGGTTGTCTGTTTATTCACCTGGGACCTGAACCTGCACTATGGGAATCAATGGGAGATTCTGGTCTGTCTCCTCTATTGTGAAATTTGTCTTGTTTTATTTATTTGTACAGCAATAAGGGCCCTAGGCCCCTGTGTGGGGTCCTTCAGCACTACCCCATTAAAAATGATCAGGAATAACAACAACTTATAAGAATAATATACTTTTTCAAGTTCGTAAAAGGTTGTTACAAGGAGGAAGGAGAAAGAAGCAATGGGCTTACATTGCAGCACGGGAGGTTTAGGTTGGACATTAGGAAAAACTTCCTGTGAGGATGGTTAAACACTGGAATAAATTGCCCAGGGAGGTTGTGGAATCTCCGTTATTGGAGATTTTAAAGAGCAGATGAGACAAACACCTGCCAGGGATGGTCTAGATAATAGTCCTGCCTTGAATGCAGAGGACTGGACTAGATGACCTCTCGAGGGCCCTTCCAGTTCTATGATTTTTTGCTAATGCTGGTGTGCGGGGTGGACTGAAGTTGCCTGGATAACCTGAAGGAAGATTGACTGGAAGCAAGGGAGACCAGCTTACAGAGTGGATTGCATGTCTACTTGGAAGTTATATGGACCAGGACTAGAGGAAATATACAAAACTACCCTCTATGGACCTGAGGCCATAGGGCAAAGCCCACACAAATCCTAATTGTAGGCCTTGTGTGCATCAGGGTAACAAAGGATTTTTTTTTTAAATTGATTTAGTTAAACCAGGGTAAACCTCTTTGTGGACACTTATAAATCAGTTTTTAATTGATTTAAATCGATTTAGCTTAATTCAGTAAGGATTTCAGGTAAATCTATATAAACCAGATTTAAGTGGGATGACAAGGGTTTTGCAGCTAAGTTGGTTTTCAAACTGCTTTTAGGCCTTGCCTACAGAGGAAAGCTGCATCAGTTAATTCAAATCTGTTTTTAAACAGATATAGTTAAGCCAGTGACAGCCACAGTGTGGCTGCTGATATTTCAATTTAAAAACAGCTTGTTTAAATTAAGTTAAATATGTTCCCAATGGACTCAAGCTAAACAGGAAAAAATAAAAACCACCATCAAGATGAAAATCAGACCATCCACACAGGAGTTTGTTTTATTTTCACACGTTAGGTTATACTGGTGCAACTTTTCCATGTAGACAAGGCTTCAGCTACACCAGTACAACTTTTGCGTGTAGACAAGACCCTGGTAACATCTTTTCCAAGGTATTTCTAGGGCATATATCACCTTGGTACCTGCATGCCTAATGGAGACTCTTATTCTGCTCATACTGCACAAGCCTGTGTTTTTAAAGGCAAAGATCTTGGGTTCTAACCTTGATGCTGCATTGCATGTATTTGGGCTGCTGATCAACCATGATGTCTGTACAGGTAGCCAGAGGCTCCTTACGGTCTCACTTTCTAATGAGGCTGCTGCAGGCCAATCATCAGATGAGGTTTTTCCCTAGAAGTTCATGAGGTGGTTAGTCTCCTTTACAAGAGAAAGTCAGAGAGTCTCTAAAGGGAGAGAGAGAGAGAGAGAGACTTTGCTGATCTGTAGTGCTGGCAGCCCGGGGACAAGGGAATATCCAAGCATACCTCAGAGCACAGGGATGAGATTGCGGCCTTGGAAACAAACCTCTTTGACTACTTCTGAGCCTCCCATAATAGGAAGCAGAAAATTTGTTGCACAACAGTATCACATTTCCTTGACCTGATGAGATTCCAGTTCAGTCTCCGAGGAGTCTCATTAACAATCAGATTGGCCTTGAATCCTGCTAGTAACATTTTTTATTCCGATTTAAGCTTTACAAATTTGATTTCATAGGAAATTGTAATCAGCTCTGGGTTTTGTCCCCCCCCCCCTTATTCCCTGGGTTTCTGTGTCAGAATAGAAAAAGCACCGTTGGCACCAAAGGAAAAAAAAGGGGGTAAATGAGGAAGCAAGAGAGAGGAGGGAAGTGATAGTTTTGCAATTTTTTCCTTCTTTCCCCACTGCTAACTGCGATTTCATGGCTTGCTCCTTAATCTCAACAATTCGCCAGCCAACTCGGTCGACCGGGGATAGGCTGGAGCGTGGCAATAACCAAAAAAAGATTGTTTTATCAGCAAGAATTATCAGGTTGTCAGCTGGGAGCTGCCAGAGTTGTAATGAGAAAGCAGAAACACAAAGTGGTATTCATGCCCTCTGAAAATGTCCATTAAGCATAGACTTCATTTGGTAATTGCTATCAGAAACGAAGCACTTCCCCCACCCCTTTGTTTCTTGATTTGTTTCAGAGGGTGGTTGACATCCATGGAAAATTAGAGAGAAAAATTCAGCATATGGCTCCTGTCTTTCCTCCTTCTGTTTTGTTTGATGCAGATAAACTGTTACATGAAACCAATTTTCTTCCAAGGTCCCATCTACACTACAAATATCACCAACTCACGGATTCAGTTACAACAACATGGATGAAGGGTGGAGGGTAGATGGAACTTAACTGTATCTCTCTAAGCAGGTTAAAGTGTAGGGGTCAGTCCAGGGTTATTGCTGGGTTATGGGGCCAGTCCACATAACAGCTTTTAACAAGGTCAAGGTGACAAGTGTGCTGTAAATGAATTTCCTGATTCTGAGTCCTTCAGTGGATGGAGCCTAAGCCAACGTTGCCTCCAGTAAAGCCACTGAACAAGTGTGGCCTGCAGAGTCCTCAAAATGAGATGCATTTTCCCAGCCAGTGCATCTTGGGGATAAGGCTGATTAGTTTCATTGCTAGTGAACTCCAGGATCAGACAAAGGCAGTGTGTCATAGATGTGCAAGGAAGAGATATGCTCCTACTGTCCCCAATCTCCAGGACCTCGGTTCAGCAGAATGTTTCCATTAAAGCCATCAGCAGTGGAAGAAGTTTTAATGGTATTGCCATTTATACTGCCATCACTAGGATCCAGAGTTATCACCCCCTGAAACAAATGGAGCAGCCCACACCTCTCTGGGCTATTGCTTCAGGCTGGCTGGGTGCAGACTCAGAGGCCTGGGCTATGCACCAGTAGAAGCTACAGTGTAGACAGTGTTCTGGGAGCAAAGAGAGACCAGACCAATGCCATGGGCTTTTGAAGACAGCTAGAAAGTGGCCTCATGTTTGGAAGTCTCTCTTTTTGTTCAGCCCCTCATACAACACACCCTAATCCTCTCTAGGAAATGGAGGACCAAGCACTCTATAGGTCCAGTTCAGTGCTACCCTGTACGTTGGATTGTCACCATTTACACTGGTGCAAAGTGGGTATAAAATGCTGTGCACATGGTCCTAATGTGATGTTGGGACCTTTAGCATGAGCCAACAGGATCTACACAGGGCAGTTGGACCTGTTGGCAATCTCCCTCTATAGCCCTGGGCTGGAAAAAAACTGTCCGGTTTTATGGGCTTGTCTATGTGTTCTAATCTAACTGGTTGTTTTTTTTTAAAGAGTGGAATGTTAAACAATAGTTCAAGTTGAAATTGGAATTTTACATTGAACTAATTCTTTCGAAACTATTTACATTGCCACAGCTTCTTAAAATTGACAGAATTCCCTCTGTTTGGGGGCCAGGATCTCAACCGGTTTAAATGAGGGTAGCTCTTCTGCACTCAATTAAGACCTTTCTATAGGGGATACCTCTATTGAAGACAAGGGAGATCTCAGCAGATGTAAATCAAGGTGATCCAGTCCCAGGTCTTTCAGAAGCAACAATCAATCTTGCAGACCACATTGTCACTGCTAAAACATTCTGCTTCCTTATGCAGGGGTTCCCAAGAGTCTCTCTCTGCACCCATGGAAGCAACCATGGAAGACATTGTAGATAGGATGTAGGCACTTTTACCATTATAGCCTGGAAAGGCATTTTCATAATGTCCTAGAGTTTGTCACAAGAAAGCATTAGATTATCTAGTGTGACCTCCTTTATATCACTGGCCATTTAAATTTCACCCAGATACCCTTATAGTGAGCCCCAAGACTTCAGTTAGATTACAGTATTTCAGTCCCCAAGAGATTAAACAGTTGTGTGCCACAGGCAGAGGACAGGAGAGACTAAAATGCCAAAGCCCCTGCAATGGCAGGAAACTGATAAGCAGTTCTGCTCCAGTTCCACATTCAGACATTTTTCTTCACAACTCAAAGGGCTGGGAAACTTTTAAATAAGCTTTCATTAGCTTAAGTTTGGCTGGCACAGTTGGGAGTCAACCTGACCCCAGAGACAATTTGAACCACCAACCATTTCAATTCATCCAGCAGGAAAGATGCAAGCAGAAACCAATATTAGGATTTTGTGCATTTGTTTAGGATTAAAAAATATGCAAATCAACATGCAAATGTAATGCTAACTATGCTGCTTGGCAAGTTTCCAACACAGCGCCCATGTGGTATCTGCACTCACAAGCTGCCCTTTTGATGAGTGCAGTTGTCAGGAATGGGTCTATTTGCTATTGCAGGAAGTGTTTTGGTGTCAGAGTTGGAGAGGCTCTTGATCCAAGTTTCATCTTATCCTGTTTGTAGGCTTTGCACACTTCTCAGCAGAGCTATTTATACAGTCATGTCATTCTAAAACCTGCTTCCTCTGTTGGTGTTCTTCCACCTTCTTAAGGAAAGTAGCCCCTATAAAACCAAAATCAGCAGAACTTTCTACTACTGTTGAAATCCCAAATGCCTGAAACAAAAGGAAGAATAAACTCTTCTATTAACAAGAGCAAATACACCATTACATTCTTTCTAGTTCCTAGGATGCAGTTCAAAATGGATCTGAGTTGCCTTGTGGGAAAAAAAAATGGTTCAACTCTTAACAGAAGAACTAAAACTTCAAGTTGGGTGAATTGAGGGAACAATTGTTCATGAACATGTCAGCGAATGGCAACCCGATTCTGATTCTCCATTTTCCCTGCTCCAGTTTGCACTACATTTTCCCAAACGCTTGCGTGAGACAGACTTGATTTGTGCAGATGCTCGTAGAAAATGAATTATGCGCTCACAGCTGGCCTTCGCCTTGTGATAAAACTAAACTGGATTCAGGCCAAGGTGGAAGTGGTGTGGCAGCCATCTTGGGAGGAGGAGAGGCAGGTAAAAAGGGAGAGGGTGGGGCG
The DNA here is from genome assembly GCF_016161935.1 of Mauremys reevesii. Lineage (NCBI taxonomy): Eukaryota > Metazoa > Chordata > Testudines > Geoemydidae > Mauremys > Mauremys reevesii. Next base: position 15,315,755 of record NC_052634.1, on the reverse strand, counting down.
GGGAAAGATGGAGCATGAAAGAGGTCCAAGAGTGCTAGCCTCTGACCTGGGTTCTAGCCCCAGCTTTGCTATTGACCTGTTGTGTGACCTTCAGCAAGTCCCTTCACCTCCTTTCTTCCTCCCACTTTTTGGGACGGCGATCATCTCTTGCTATGTTCTGACCCAGTGTCTAGCACAACAGGGCTCTGCTCTTGGGGACAGGGGAGCTTCTAGGCACTGATATAATCACGCCCAAAGGAGCTGTCATGAAAGATGAATGGCAGTGGTGTTAAGGGACAAGCTTGGCTGGGGAAGCCGGTCTCACTTCTCACCAGAAGTAGGAGAGATAAAAGAGGGCTCCAGCCCCAGGAGCCTGGGGGATTAGACCACCTGTTTCCCTTCCCTGGGGGCCTCCCTGCACTCACAGCTGGCTGGAGAAAGGGAATACTCTGGGAGGGAGACAGGTCCCACTTGAACGAGAGGAGAAGATGGTCTTGTCAGGCTACGTACGTACGTACGTACAAGCACTCTGCAATGACTAGGGGTTAAAGGCGAAAGGACCTGAAAGTGCTGAGCACCTGCTTTCTGAAAGCCTGCAGCCTCTCAAGTCAGGCCCCAAAACAATGAGTCAGTTTAGAAAATTAAGGCTAGTGAACACAGCAAGTGGGAATCCTAGCCATCTTAGCTACTTCTACAACTCCTGTTACCAGGGCATCTGAGCACCTCACAAGGTTTCAGGGCAGTTAGCTAGTCAACATCTCTGTGAGGTAAGGCCATAAGCCCCATTTTTATATCTAGAAACCGAGGCACCGAGAGACTTACCCACAGTCACTCCATGACAGATTTGACCACAGGGTGCCTGTAATTTAGGTAAGGGCCCTAACCTCTGAGGATTTAGGTGAGGACCCTCCTTCTGAGGATTAATGTCTGCTTGCATGAGATCTTAGTTGAAAAATTTGGACAGACACTTAAAAAAAAATTAAGTAAGAACCCCCCTGCCCCCCTCCCCCTGACACCACCCTGCATGAAGGCAACTGAGCAGAGAAAGAGGGAGGGAATGGACTGAATCTGATGTGCTAGGGGAGCTTGCCAAGCTTCAGTCAGCAACAGAGAGAGAACAGCCAGGCAGCCAGCAATAGCAGATAGTTAAATTTTCATTACTCAAGAGGAGCAGGGGTTGTAATAAGGAGCAAGTGACTTATAGAGGGAACAATTTTTCATTAGAAACTGAGACAATAGGGTTCCTTTGATGAGAGCGGAGCATTGAATTTTCATTGTGATTTGAAAAGCAGCAGTTCTCCAGTGGGAGTAGGAGTGGAGGTGGAGGTAAGGGGGCAGGATGATGGGTCTCCTGTTTAAACAGGACTGTTTAGAAACACACAATTAAATGGCGAGTGGGTGTTGTGGGTCACTGTCCTACCCTAAAGCTTTTGACATCCTGGCATGCAAACCGAGCCGCTGAATGGATGGGAAGCCCCAGCTGCAGAGATCAGCAGCAGTGCTGTGAACGATGGCCCTTCTCCCAAGTCCTGATCAAGAGAAGAAAAGAGGAACGGGCCTCTCCACTCTTCCTCCAGGAAGGCTGGCAGGAAATCCCATCCCTACCTCTGCTGCCAGCTGTACCCCAGCTAGAGGATGGGAATGCCATCAGGAAAAGACTGCATGGGTTCCAGAAAGCAGCACGTGCCACTGCAAACACAGGCCCTGCAGAGTCTGAGCTCCAGGCTGGGGGACAGGCCTCGTGAGCCAATGGTGCATGTGGCCCCTGTGAGACCATACAACACTTGAGGATTGGCCAGAGCCCAGAAGGAAGGAGGCAACTGATCAGAGATAGAAGGGCTGATGCCGGGGGCACAGTGTTTGTGCCACAAGGTGACTGCTGCCGAAGGGGATTGCGCGTGATGAGAGGTGATTTCTGGGTCAACTTCTGCCTCCCCAAAGGCTATCATCCAAACTGAGGGGTTGGAGTTTGGAACTAGCCAGGGGCCCCCCTCCACATGTGGGACCTCTTCCTTCTGGAGGGCAGGAAGAGTGGCATTACTGGGGACCAGTACATTGGCAGTACACTACCAAGGGCTATTGGCCCTACAAAACCCAGGAACTAAGCTGAGCACCACCTATTGGTAACGCATCAACTCTTTTCAAAGGGTACGTCTACACTGCACACTCCTTGGGGGGGGGCCACAGGGAGCATGTACACTGCGTGCCCCCCAGCACAGGGATAAATAGCAGTGCAGACCGTGAGGCACTGTTTAGATGAGTAAGGACATGCCTGAACCCTGTGTGTGCTGCAGGGCAGCAGAATCTAGCCCTACACGAGGGAAAGAGATGGTAGAAACTCCCCAACTGAAGTAAATGGGTGGGAGCAGCCCCGTGATGCTTTCTCTGTGGGCCACTCTGGCAGGTGCAAGGATGGAATGCGCTGTGTGCTCGGAGCAAACTGCATGGCAGGCAAAAGCAAGGCTGATGTCCCCCAGGCCACTATCTGAATGAGCCAACTGAAAGAGGGGGATCCTAGATGCAAGACCCAGGAGAAACACAAGCAGCTGCATGTGGCCGTGCATGCTATGTGAACTGTATCTCCTTTCTCCTCGGGCAGAGGCTAAGCACCCGGGACTCCCCCTAAATTTCAGCTGCGCTGCACCTCCCAGGAGCAGATCCCATCAGATGGACCGGGGAGGAAAGAGATCACTACTGGACTCATCTCTCCTCCAGCAATAGGAGAGAAGGAACTCATGGCTGGGTTTCCAGGTGTGTCTTCTTTTATGGACCTGATAAACGAATGGGCTCATTCCCTAGAGGCAATCAAATCAGCCCTTTTCTTAGGGCCAAGGACAATGAGCTCCCCAAATAAGGTCTGTTGCACTTTAAGACATATGCCTTCATCAATTTTTCAGATGACTCAGAAAAGAAAAGCAGACAAAGATGGTACGTTATTTACAATGCTCCATGGAATCGTCAGAGAAAAGTATGGTGCAAACAGGGAGAGAGCAGAGCAGGTAATAGCTGGGTGGATGGCAATAGCACTCTCCCTCTCACATTATCCTCCTGCCTCTCAGTCTTTCAATTACCTTGCACAGTAACCAAGTACCACCAAATGCAACTTTGATTGTGCACTACATTGTAAGCTGCAGCAGCAGTCACTATGCATGGTTATCTCAGATATCCAAGGCATGGTGCACCATAGGAACAGAGGGCTGAGGGAGGTCAGTAGGCTAGGAAAACCTTCTTATAAAGCAAGGATTAACACTACAAATACTGGGAAGAAAAGAGAAGACAAGAGAAGCAAGAATGCTAACTTTCCAGCAAGAGCAGGTGAGTCACACAGGTGAAAGGGGGAGCTGGTAGTTACAGAGCAAGGAGCTTGACTGGGGCTATTGAGTGGCCCAGCTGGTTAAGACAACAGACAGAGTAACAGCTGAGAAGTCAAGCTGGTTGAAAAATTGCTTCTTTTTTGCTAAAAATTTAGAATGAAAGGATTTTGTTCAATCCCAGATCCCTTTCCGCAGTACTCCTTCCTTGGCAGTCATTTCCCATTTTGTATTTGTGCAATTGATTGTTTCTTCCTAAGTAGAATACTTTGCATTTGTCCTTATTGAATTTCATCTTATATTTCAGGCCATTTTAAACTCTAATCCTGTCCTCCAAAGCCCTTGCAACCCTTCCCAGATTGGTAGTGTTCACAAACTTTGCAAGTGTACTCTCTATGCCATTATCCAAATCATTGATGAAGATACTCAATAGCACCAGACCCAGCACAGATCCATGCAGGACCACACTGCATATGCCCTTCTAGCTTGATTGACAACTACTGAGTACACTTCCAACCACTTGAACACCCACCTTACAATAGGTTCATCTCTCAGCTACATGTTCCTAGTTTGTGAGTGAGAAGGTTGTGTTAGACAATATCAAAAGCCTTATTAAAGTCAAGATATATAACATCTACTGCTTCCCCCATCTACCAGGGGTGTTACCCTGTCAAAGAAGGATATTAGGTTGGTTTGACATGGTTTGTTCTTGACAGATCCATGTTGACTGTTACTTATCACCTTATTTTCTTCTAGGTGCTTGTTTACTCCATTAGCTTTCTGGGTACCAAAATTAAGCAGATATTTAATTCTACAGACAGCACCCCCTAGCTTTGGGCTCTGACAAGGGCTCCACTTTACACAGCTACTCAGTCTCTCATCCAAGCATTGACCCCACCAAGCCTTACTTAGCTTGAAAGAGCTGTTATGATCACACCACAAAGATGGTAGCTATTTGCATAACGGTGCTTACAGAAGCAACATCAGTATCCCACTGTGTCTGTTAAGTTGCTTCAAAGATGAGAAAGGGAAATTTTGAATAAGATATTAGACCTTTTAGAAATATTTTTATCTATTAGTCACACAGGCAAGAGATCTGAACTATTGAGTCTTCCACTTGCTTTGATACCTGCATGGAGTCCCAGCACTGCTTTCAAAGTCACTGTGAGTAGTTTGATCAGCCATGCAGAAAGGGCTTAAATGTCATCATCCGCTCTGTTATTAGCTACCAATTGGGAAAGGTGTAGGAGTACACTTACCATGGGATATTTATTGCCAGCATCTTTGCAGCACAGGCCTGGAGAATTACCTCTTGTGAAATTAAATGCCTGTTTCCGTTGTACCTGCTCTGCTAGAAAATAAGCTAATGTGCTGCACAGGAGGAAAAAAAATAAACCAGTCCCCCAAAAGCAACATTAAAGTGACCTTAGGGACTGGACTAAAAGACAAAAACACCCATTGGAAATTCAGGGGGAGGCTGAAAAACCATTGTGCCTTGCTATCTAAGCCTATTCTTCTTTTATATGCATTTGGTGGCAGTCTGCTCTCAGAGTCAGCACTGAGCCAGTACCCCAGCCCTATAGTTAGGGCCTGGTGGTCATGGTCTTTCCATAGCTTTGCTGTCCCACAGCTATGCTGTCCATATGATGCCCTGAATGCACTACAGTTTTAATTGGAGGAAAAGGCTGTCGGTCATAGTAAAGTCAGGAGTAAGGCCGAAGGACAGGAAGGGTAGTTTTGTGGTGGACTGGACTGAAGAAATAGTTCATGGTTCCCTTGTGAGTTGCTTAACCTCTCTGTCTCACTTTCCCATTTCTGAAATGGGGATGGAGATAATACTTCTTTTGCTCTGTCTTGGCTATTTAAACTTCAAGCTCTTTGGGACAGTATCTGTGTATGTGCAATGGGTCCTGATTTCACCTGGTGGTCCTCTAGGTGCTCCGATAATACAGATGATGTAGGAGTGGGAGATACACAGTGAGCAGAGATGGGGAGCAGGGAAGGGGCTGCATCTGCAGTGAACAGCTTTCATGGCCAGTTTCATTTTGACTCTTCCCTAAGCTAGGGATCATGGCTAATGCAGGCTTTCAAGGATGAAGCACAACTGGGAGGAGCTCTCAGACTGCGGTAACCCCATCAAGGCTCCCTGGTCATCGCAGGATGGCAGGGAGAGGCTATTTTTCCATGGAGAGACAAGCATCTCTGAGCTCTGCACGCCTAGCAGGCTATGATCCTTCTTCCAAGGTTGCCTGGAGAACATGGGTCACACCTGTTGTGCCGATAATGAAAAACAATGGTGCTGCAGGAACCCAGGGTGACTTCAAAGGCACTATAAATCCTGTGCATCATGCTGATCAGCATCCCTTACCTGAAAGAGGAGATGCTTCTGTCTCATTAGCACAAGGGAAGATATTTTCTCACATCGATTCAGTCAACAACCCTCTCTCAAGTTGGAAATTGGCTAAATATTTTTTTACAGTCATTGCCATCAGTGCTCATAAGTAACCTCTCCCAGACTAATACATTACCATGTGCTATTCTGTCAAAGTGCAGCCATTCTGGCAGGATGCCACAATTCCCAGGCTGTAGGGCTCACTTGGAAGCTTAGGGTTAGAACAGATGCTATTTCCATAACTCCAGTTAAGTTGGTCTTCTGCATTTCTGCTACAGACACTTTCCTGATCTTAAGGGTTTCTAGCTTATGAGTCAGTACCTGGAAGCTCTGAGCAAGGCCTTCTCATCTCAAGGACATTCAGAGACATCTGGGAGTGGAAACAGCCATATGCCAACCCCTATCCTTCCCCCCTAAGATAATAGCCAGAGGCTTTAAAAAAAAAAATAAGCAAGCACTGGTGGAATGGGCATGCTCGACATTCACAAGATGAAAACAGCTGTGATGCAAGCTTCCCAGAGAACAGTCTCCTAGGACTCCCCAGGCAATATGCCTCCATCCTGACCTGGAGTGCCCATCTCTTTGGGTGACTTTTCCCCAGTACCTTTTTCTTCAGACGCCATTCAGTGCCTCTGCTGAGCCTGAAACAAAGGCCCAATTGAGGGTCATGCAGATCAGTCTGCTAGAAATTGGGCTGAGACCTCTTCCTAACTCATTGCACACAGATGTCCTCAGCTGGGACTGTATTTGAAAGAATGCTCTGTAGCATCTTTAGCCCATTCCTAGTCCCTTGAGCAGCAGTGCTCATCTAAGAGATGTTAGATCTCTAACTCTCAGAGACCTTGGCTTTAAGATGGAAGGTTTGTCAATAGTATAGGCTGCCCCAAATCCATCTGGCTGCTGTCATAAGAATGGCCATACTGGGCCAGACCACAGGTCCATCTGTCTGTATGGATGGGTGGGAAAAGTTCCTGATATTTCCTCTAAAAAATGGCTGGCTATCGATGTGTCATCAGTTTTCCCTAGGGAAAATTTCCTATGGCTTTTGGAGCACCTAACCCTAACTGGCTGTTCCTTTCTCAAGGGGCAGATGGCAACTCCTGAACATAAGAATGGCCATACTGGCTCAGACCAATGGTCCATCTAGCCCAATATCCTGTCTTACAACAGTGGCCAAAGCCAGGTGATCAATCCCCTGTCAGCCATCTCCAGCTTCTGGAATTCAGAGGCTAGGGACACCCAGAGCATAGGGTTGTATCCCTGAACATCTTAGCTAACAGCCAGTTCTGAGGGCCTGAACCTGGATGAGATGTGGCACTCAAACTGCTAGCAAAGGATGCGATCCCTGGGAGTCAGGGTGGTGTAGCCACTCTGGCATGGCATCACACCAGAAGGACTTTATCTATGGAAGAGCAGGAAGTGCCAGATAAAAGACAAGGACAAGTTCCAGATTTTGGACATTTTTATGCCCCCATCACCACCATAGTATCTGAGCCTCTCACCTGAATGTATCCTCACAGTGCTCCTGAGAGGGAGGGCAGGGCTCTTATCCCCATTGTACAGGTGAGGAACTGAGGCACCAAGAGACTAAGTGACTTGTTGGAAGTCTGTGGCAGAACTGAAAGAGAACCCAGGTCTCTTAAGACTCAAGTCATGCTCCAGTGTCTTAACTCACTCTAAGGCTACAAGACCATCACTGCACCCTCTGCCGGATGGAATCAGAAGTTACTGCAATGTGTATTATAAGTCCTGCCCTGCTAACAGCGATTGTCTCAGATGTGTAGGTGCCTACCTCTTGAGCTGACGCAGGAGGATCCAACACCTAACCTGGCTGATGTATTTACATTTTGAGAGGCCATAGTTTGCAAAAGTTTCAAGCGTGTTTCTAGTGGAACCTTAAAGGGATTAGTTACAGCACAGCATAAAGGCAATGAAATATTATTATCAGAGAAGTCATTGCAGTACCCTGCTGCTTAACCACGCTGAGGAGTAGGGTGAGATTGCTCCAAGTCGCGTGTGTGTGTGTGTGTGTGTGTGTGTGTGTGTGTGTGTGTGTGTGTGTGTGTGTGTGTGTGAGAGAGAGAGAGAGAGAGAGAGAGAGAGAGGCAGACAATCATTAGGTTTGAGGGTTAAGCAACATGAGAATTAGCAAATTGCTATTACACCTCTATTCTGATGTAACACGACCTGATATAACACGGGTTCGCATATAGCACGGTAACCCCAGAGCTGCGGCAGTGGGGCTCAGCCGGCGATTTAAAGGGCCTGGGCTCCGGCTGCTGCAGGGAGCCTTGGGCCCTATAAATCACTGCTGGAGACCTGCCGCTGCTACCCCGGACCTGCAGCAGCAGGTCTCGGCCGGCGATTTTTATTGTTTTGTGTTTTTTCCAAGTGGAAATGATTGTAAATAGGTGATTTTTTTTTAAATGTGGGGCTTCATGCTTAGGCTGTTCTTTGGAATAATGCATTTTTAAACCCTAAAATTAAGTTACCACTGGGGCATGAGTGGGGGAGGGGGGCAAGCAGGGGTAATCAGTGGGGAATGCAGAACTCCTCCAGCCCCAGGGCTGCGAGCTCCACCCTCCCCGCCACAGCCCCGGGGCTGGAGGAGCTGTGTCCGCCACAGCCCAGGAGCAGGAAGAGTTCTGCATCCCCCACCAGTGCCCGCCCCCCAGTGGTAAAATTAAAATTCCTGCGCACACCCCTTGTCACCATAATGGTATCAAGAACTGGAAAAACAGGGATGTCTATGAGAAGTTTGGGTGAGCAGCAACCTAAGGTGAATCAACAAGATAGCATTATCCAAAGCCAAATTAGTGGTAAAGAATGGGAATGGCCTAAAACATTAGAGTAGGACTCAGGAGATTGGAGGTCAGTTCCCATGTCTCCTGTATCTCCATGGGGAAGGGATTTCACCAGTTTCTTGTCTGTATTTAGTGATAGCGATATTTATTTTGGCTACTCGGTATACAAGTTTTTTGGGGGCACAGATTCTCTCTTACTCACTGTGTATGCAGCGCCCAGCATAATGGAGCCCTGATCTCAGTTGGGACCTCTAGGGGCAACAGAAATACAAATAAGTAGCAGGCAAGCCCAGTGCAAAGTCCATCAATGGAGTTACACAAGTGGAGAGTGTGGTCCCAAATCCCAGAGAGGAGAAGCAGCACCCCTGCTCTTATATCCCAGCTTGTAAGCAAGAAAAGCTCAACTCTGTTTCTCTTCCCTCTTCGCACGGTGGTTCCAAACCCTCTTGTCAGCTCTGGGAGAAACAAGCTTCTCCCACGAGTCTGCTGGGTCTGAGCGAGATAAGTGGATTTTGCTTGCCTCCCCCCCCCACCCCCCACTCCCCTTTCTACTGAGAGTGCTTTGCAGCTACAAATGCCCCTGGAGCCTCTCTCACCTTGGTCTCACTTTCCAGCTTCCCTGCTGGAACTTTTGCAAATGCACAAAACCACTGAAGCCATCCCTGTGCAGCAGACGGTATGGGGATGATATGATGTGTGGCTTTTCTTTGGTTGAGCAGATACTGGCATGGCACCTATACCCTTCTGCCTGCTGGGTCTGTACCTCCAGGACAGCTGTCTGTGCTCACTTACTGTTCAAGCAAGAGACCAACAATTTCCCTGACAAGAGTTACAGATGGCTGCACTAGAGAAAGATTGCTGAGCATCCACGCTTAATGTACCAATCTTGGGTAATGCTAGGAGTTGCAAGGCGAGGAGGGGGGCCTGGCTCTCCTCTTTCTCTACCTTACCAGTGTCACTCAAGAGTGAGCTCTCTGAAGTCAGCAGGCCTGATTCTGCCTTCACTTGTGCTTAACATCAAAGCAGGTTTTGCCTGGGGAAAAGCAGCAGGGTCTGGCTTGTCTAAGGATGCTGAAATCACAGCACATGTCAACTCCAACTCTGAATTGCCCAGAGTGAAGTTCAGGGATCCTATCTGAGCATCACTAAAGTTTATGGTTCAAACAGCATGTCCCTATGTTGCTCTCACCCCCCCCACACACACCTGTCAATCATTAATGGGTGTTATCTTTACACCCGGACTCAGAGATATAGAGGTATCGCTCCATTTGGACCCAAAGGACAGGACACTTTTTAAATCCAGATTGGAGGTTTTCCTAAAAGCTCTGCTCTAGGAAGCTCTGGCCTGTGTTATATGGCAGGTCAGACTAGATGACCACAGTGGTCCCTTCTGACCATGGAACCTATGACACATGAAAGGACTTGCTTAAAGCCATACCAGGAGTCTGGCCCAGGTCTCTGGAGCTCCAGGCCAGTCTGCCTCCCTCTTCTCAGAGGAGTAAAATGGGGCATTCGGCCAGTGCCCTGAATAGTAGGGAAAGGACTGCACTTCCAGGAGACAGGATCCCTTCCTGAGGCTACGTGGTGACCTGGGGAGGTCCCGGACGATTGGAAAAAGGCAAGTATAGTGCCCATACTTAAAAAAAGGGAAGAAAGAGAACCCAGGAACTACAGACCGGTCAGCCTCACTTCAGTCCCCAGCAAAATCATGGAGCAGGTCCTCAAGGAATCCATTTTGAAGCATTTGAAGGAGAGGAAGGTGATCAGGAACAGTCAACATGGATTCACCAAGGGCAAGTCATGCCTGCCCAACCTGATTGCCTTCTATGATGAGATAACTGGTTCTGTGGATATGGGGAAAGTGGTGGATGTGATATATCTTGACTCTAGCAAAGCTTTTGATATGATCTCCCACAGTATTCTTGCGAGCAAGTTAAAGAAGTATGGATTGGATGAATGGACTATAAGCTGGATAGAAAGCTGTCTAGATTGTCGGGCTCAATGGGTAGTGATCAATGGCTCGATGTCTAGCTGGCAGCCGATATCAAGCAGAGTGCCCCAGGTTTTGGTCCTGGGGCCGGTTTTATTCAACATCCTCATTAATGAACTGGAAGATGGGATTAATTGCACCCCGAGCAAGTTTGCAGATGACACTAAGATGAAGGGAAAGGTAGATATGCTGGAGGGTAGGGATAGGGTCCAGAGTGACCTAGACAAATTGGAGGATTGGGCCAAAAGAAATCTGATGAGGTCCAACAAGGACAAGTGCAGAGTCCTGCACTTAGGAAGTAAGAATCCCATGCACCGCTACAGACTGGGGACTACTGGCTAAGCAGCGGTTCTGCAGAAAAGCATCTGGGGATTATAGTGGACGGGAAAGCTGGATACAAGTCAATGTGCTCTTGTTGCCAACAAGGCCAACGGCATATTGGGCTGTATTAGTAGAAACATCGCCAGCAGATCAAAGGAAGTGATTATTCCCCTCTATTCGGCACTGATGAAGCCACACCTGGAGTAGTGTGTCCAGTTTTGGCCCATCACTAGTCATTAGTAGCATTTTCAGATGGTGGTGCCACTGCTTTTGGCTTCAGCAAAGGTTTGCTGCCTTCAGCAAGGTGCTAACCTAACCTATTTTGGCCACAGAGGAAAGACATAAGCATCATAATTTAAAAAAAGGAACGTGCACTACTTTTGCCTTATGCAATCCTATAAATTACTTGGCACCCGGCTGCCAGCTCAGACTAAGCTCGATATTGCCTGCAGTAATTATTTTGATCAAATGCACTTTATCTGCCTCATATTTGTGTTTCTGGGCTCTTCGGTAACTTATAAAAATGTCATTGCAGTGTTTATTTGTTATAATGAAACTTAATGGCATTTGAAACCAATGACTATGCTTGGGGGCTGCAGGTTTGAAGTGATCTCTTCATCTCAGGAGCAGGATGCCCAAAGATAACATTAAATTATCCAGTAGGAATGGAAGATGTATGCACAGAGATATTCCTGTCTCTGTATTATTCATTGGAGAGAGGTCTAGCAATAAGCTCCAGAGCCTAAGGCTATGAGCTCAAAGCATTGTCACCCACTGGAAGCAAATATTTCCATCCAAGGGGAACTAGTTGTCAAGCCATAAGACCAAATTCCACCCCATCTGTTTTACTAAGCCTTCTGAGGAATTCTAGGTCTGTTTATATGAAAGGCATGCCAGGACGGACAGAGCCAGGCAATGAAACTAGGTCTTGATGCTACCTGTGTGGAGGAAAGAGGGGACTTTTTGTAGCTCAGAGAAGGGGCCAGTTGAACGTGCTGAGCTTACTGTGAAGGGCATTGTTGTAATTTATATTAGATTAGCACAAATGAGGACAAGGCCCCATTGTGCTAGGGGCTGCATATACACAAATAAGAGACTGTCCCGGCCCCAAAGAGTTTCAAGTCAAAATAGATCTGGCAGAGGAGAGAGATTTACCCAAGGTTACATAGCAAGTCAATAGCACAACCAGGAATTCAACCCAGGTCCCCCGAGTCCAAGTGCAGTGCATTATCGACTGGGCCACACTGCCTCTCTGTGTACGTACCATACAAACATTATATAAAACAGCTGGACAGGAAAGCGATTTTGCAATTTGTGAATAATTTCACGATTCTAAATTTTTTCCTGCATCCTGAATCAGGATGAAAAAAATCTCAAACATTTTTTACTAAATGAGGATCCAGAAAAAAAAATAGTTTCATGTCGATCAAAACATTTTGTTTTGATAAATTAGAGATGTTTCTTTTAGATTTTGACCTTTCATTTTTTTGTAAATACATTTCTAAATCAAAAGTCAAAACATTTCATTCCAAAGATGTTGAAATGGGACATTTTTTAAACTCTTTTCCCCAGTTTTTTTTTTCCTAAACAAAAAATTCATCAAAACTAACACTTCCCGCGGTCCACGTGACAAACTCAACACCATGCCTCACACTAATTGGCATACTCAGAACAGAGGCCAAAATCAGCACAGGCCAGAGAATCTAAATGACACCACTTACCCCTAGAGGAAATTCCACCTGTATGGGTGTGAGCAATTCTGGCAGAGCAGTATGTGTGGAAATGCTGCCCTCCTAGAGAGGCTTGGAAAAAAGTTTCCACCCCCCCCCCCACTGAAAACGTTGACCAAAAAAGCATAACAAATAAAAAAAATGAGAGAAAAATTTCCATTGAAAGTGTCAAGTAAAAACTGAAAACTTCTGGCCAAAAGCTGAAAATTTCATTTCAGAAATGCCGCTGCAATGCCTTGTGGGCATTGGGTGTTTGTATCCCCATTCTCTCTGGATCTGGTGCCAAAGCCAGCTTACACCTCCCAGTGTGCATCATGGCCTTCCCTCTAGCTGAGTCAGCCTTATAATTCTTAAGGAGAAACTCATGGAGTTTGGGCCAATCTCAGGATTTTTGGGGGCTGACCCTTGATTTCTGGGGTTGGCAATGCTGTCTCTCTCCAAACAAATCACCAGGTAATTACATTTCTGAAAGCCACATCCTTCAACGGATTTAATAGGATGCCACTGCAGATAGACAGGGCCAGTGCAGACCAAATGGGTCACTTAGCCTGACCCACTGCACCCTGCAGGGCTGTTCACTAACATCAGCTCCAGAGTCTCTGCACCTCCAGCACTGTTGTGTCATGGGGCTGGGGGTATGAGCTCCATGGGGAGCTCATGCCACGGCCTCAGTAGCTTTGGCTCTTCCAAACTCCCACCTCCCCCCGCCCCACTCCACTCCACCTAAACTCCTTCCTTCACTCCAGGCCATCGTTCCTTGCCCTCCCTTCTTCTGAGACCGTGAATAATTCCTTCCCTTCATTTCTACTGCTGCAGGTATTTATAGACTTGGAGCGTGTCTCCCCTTGAGCCTTCTCCAGACTGTATACATTCACCTCCCTCAGCCTCGCCTCATATGACTTACCCTCTAATCCTCGTGTCATTGCTGTTGCCATTGTTAGTATTCTCTCTGGCTTTGCTACATCTTCCCTACACTGTGGGGAGCCGCTCTGCACACACCACTCCAGGAGCAGCTGCACCAGAGCTCGTGTAGAGCAGCAAAATTACTGATGCCTTATTGCCTCAGAATCCATTGAAGCGAAATGCTCACGGCAACAAAATGGGAACATCTTTCTCTGGGCATCCCCTTTGCCACCAGAAACACTGTCACCTGGGACACTCCGAACCCCAACACAGCAGCTTTAACTCTTAGGAGCCCATTTGTCCTGACTACCTCAGGCTATTGAGCTGCCTCTTAACCTTCAGCCTATGTACATACGTACCTAGCTGCCATGGCCGTACTGTCTGGGCACCTCACAGACACGAGTGACATTATCCTCTTCCCTAACACTCAGGGTATGAAGTGTCACTATCCGCCCCGGACAGGGAACAGAGGCACAGGTAGACTAAGGGCTCAGTTTTTAAGAGATCAGGCCCCAATGGCAGGTGCTCACATCTCTCTGAAATCTGGACCTTCCTCTCACCATGTTTCTCTTGCCCAAAGTCAGACAGAACCTCTGTGGGAGAGTTCATAATCTCCTGTACCCCAATCTAACACCAACCACACAATCATCTCCTCTTAGAATCACATCCTTGCTCCTTCCATACTCCCCAGCCCCCTCAGATCTCTAGCCGCACTGCTTAGCACCACAATGTCTTTGTCCCTCCCCGCCTTAGCTCAGAGCAGGCACAGAGCCTCTCAATTTCCAGTCCTGCCTGCCCAGCCTTCCCCCTGCCTCCATACCCTATTCACCCAGCCCGGCCTCGTGACATGCCCTGGCTGTGAGGCAGATTGAGAACCCAAAGGGAGGAGAATTTGGTCACGCCTAGACAGTAGGCAAGAGAGACGGAGGGGGCTTGAGGCAAGGTGGGATATGTTTTTCCTGTACTGCCCAGCCTTCCATGTCCACCAATCCTCCCCATCTGGTACAGCACTCCCCCACAGTGGGCCACCTCTATTCCAAGCTATCAGATAGCATCTGGGGATCAGCTAGTTTCCTAGGGCTTAAATTGCTTCACCCAACTTCAGAAGGCAGGTGATATTTCCACAATCCCCAGCACAACATTTCGCAATGACAACATGCTGAGCATCTGCCAGCCACAGACTCTCCTGCATCACAACACAAACCACGGCCCCAACTCTGCTAGAATAGCATCTCCGGGGACATTGTACTGGTAGTTTACAAAGGTGGAAGGTGACCGCTAGAGCAGGTCAAACAAATGGAGCCAAACGTTTTTTGATAATGTATTCACTGACCAAGGGGGAAAGGAATTGAGGGTAGCTTATTTGATTCATTCTATTGGACTACCTGAACAAAAAGTGGAAACAGTTATTGGCAGATAAGTTATCTGATAACTAACAGGATGTGATTGGTCTTTCATTATTTGGGATTCTTATTTGATCAGCTCTAAGCCATGTATCATCCTGGGGCATTAGCTCAGTGCTGAATCTGATGGACAAGCATTTCATGTTAAAATACCAGCATCTGGGCTTTCCTCAGAGATCTCCCAGCCAACAACTGGTCAGCTCTAGTCTTGCCTAACCAGCTGTGATACTGATTAATGACATGGAAAGGGGACCAGAGAGGGCCACCTGCATGACCTTACCTAAAGAGTCAAATGGGGACCCAGCAACGTGCATGGCATTTTACAGACCTACAGCTTTTGAATCACCCTTGGCAAAATGGGGTTCTAGTTGCCAAGGGGATTAATGGAGCAGAAAGAGTTTTGTGGAAAGAGGGTAGTGGGAGAGGCAGCATAGGCTAGAAAGTAAATGTCATGGGCTGGGCTCCTGCTCAGCTGCCAGGCCCAGTCACTTTCTTAACAAAAACAAACAGTCTTCACTCACTCACTCCCCGCTTACCTTCAGGTTCCAGCTTTACCCTTCACAGGAGCCTCTGGCAGGCTCCCACTTCTGGTCAGTTCAGCTTCCTATCTAGACAGCAGCCCCAGGGCATCTCCCCAAGCTCTCACCCTCCTTGCTTGAGGGGAAACCACCACAGGAATTAGCACCACACCAATGTGGTTTTCCCTCCCCAGGCCCAGCCTGTCTCAATCAGCAGCCCTTTATAGGCCCAGGTGTAGCCCTGCCTCTTTAATTGGCTGGACCAGGCTCACCTGTATTGGTCCAGGGACACTAAGTTTAGTCTAGCTACAGGGACATGGGAGCCTGTGACTGAAAGAAACTAAGCTGGGAATTATGCTATCTCACTTCTAATCCTGGCTCTGCTGGTGACCTGGGACAAACCACTTTGCCTCTGGTTTGCATTCCCTATCTTGGGTGTTCAGGTGGTAAATTCTTTGGTGGCAGGGGAGCTGTGTGTTTGGACAGTGTCCCGCAGCACAATTGGGGTTGGGGAAACTAGGCACACCTGTAATACAATTAACAACAACAATGATCTGCCCAGCCCCTCCAGCAAAGCAGTCCCAGCTCTACCACGACACCCCGTCCCTAACTAAAATGCCCTCTCTGCTTCCAAGTAGAATTTCAATCTCTGCTGTGGCTCTTTCAAAGTTCCTCTGCACATCCTGGTCTGAACTGAAGGTGAGGAAGTCCAGGGACGTTTATTTCCAGTTCACCCTAAATATTTCATTTAGCATTTGCTTCTAAAAATATCAATTTCTTCCTTCCTTTTTTTTTTAAGCTAGAGGCTCATGCGCCATGCAGCTCATCCTTTATGAATATTGATGAGAATTATTAGTCATGGAATATTTCATTTCCCTCCTCCTCCCACAATCTATATAAAACCCAGGTCTTTGCAAAGGGAAAAAGTAATCAAAAGTTATGAATCTTGATATGCTTCAGTATTAGATCCATTAATATATTTATAGAATTATTATATACCTACATGATCAAATACTGCACATGATGCACCCCCACATATAGGGCACTGGAGGCAGGATTGCTGCACTATAGTTAAATGCTACTCTCTGCGGGTTAAATTCACCTGTATGCACAGGACTTAACTACTGCACAAGCATGTGTTGATCCTCTGAACAGGGGTGAAGTTTACTCCATCTATCCCCATACGTACCAGCTCCCTATCATTTACATTTCTTACACGTCTGCCCCCTTGCCAGCTAAGTGCTCATGTGGCCTTCTCCAACTTAATCCTGGGGCACCTCCAGATATAGGGATTTTATCCTTATAATTAGAGCTGGGCAAAGTTTTTGGACAAACATTTTATTTGATGAACAATGTAGTTCCGGTCAATCCAAAGCTCTTCTTGAATTTGACATGAATAGTTTTGGCCAGAAGAGGAGGAGGAAGAGGTGCGGCTGTTGCCAGTGCTGCTGTTCCTCCAGCTTTGGCTGACCCCTACTCT
This sequence comes from Mauremys reevesii, assembly GCF_016161935.1. Taxonomy (NCBI): domain Eukaryota; kingdom Metazoa; phylum Chordata; order Testudines; family Geoemydidae; genus Mauremys; species Mauremys reevesii. The sequence goes on along the minus strand of NC_052634.1, from coordinate 15,298,924 downwards.
ATTAGTGTATATGTGTGAATTCTGCAGTGAGTTTCTGGCCACAACTGCAAGGTAGATTTGCTTAAGTTGGCCCATGAGCCACCTGCTATTTATCACTAGAAAGGGGGTGTCTCTGAGTGCAGCTCTCGAGCTGGTATTGCTCCAGTGACTTCAATCCCATCTGCTCTGTATATCTCTACGTGTATGTGTGAGAGAACATACATATACCCATTGACTTCAGTGACACCGATTTACACCAGAGGAGGATATGGGCCATAGTGAATATATACAAGATGCAGGCAGACATAAGCTAGAAGTTCTTTTGCTGTGGTGGGAAGGTTTGCAGGTGCTGTAGTACCCTGTGGAAATCTCCATTGCAATGCAATTGCTGGTCCCCACTGGGGCCTGCAAAACTCTGGAGAAATTGGTGTGTCCTTTCCCAGTCTCTCACAGGGTACATGCACCCACTCACACATGCATATATAAGCTTTATGAGCCAGAGTCTGGAGTTCCCTTCTTGGGAGCAATGTCTTCAAGGTAAATTAAGAAACTGAAGTGGGAGCTTGAGCACAGTAATGTCCTATCACTGATGCTCGGAGGACTTGCTAGAGGATTTATGGCATCATTTGAAGCTGGCTTAATGGTATAAACAGACCGGCATGGCTGGGTTCTGGTCTAGCGGAGACTGTGTCAGTGAAGTGACCTGCACTGCTTATGATATATTAGCTGCTGGCAAATGTTTTGTCCTGATACCCATAAAAACACAGGAGGGAAAGTAGAATCCCCCCCACATGTCAAAAGGATGCTAAGGTCCGTTGCAACAGCTCTCTTCAGGGAGAGGAGAAATCCATAAACGTGCTCTTGGGGATAATTCTGAAGGTAGGTTGGGAGCAGGGTATTGGTGATAAACCTACAGTGCCAAGAGTAGCTAGTCTGACAAAGGGCTCACACTTTTCTTTTCCCTTTCCCATACATTTTTTTAAACTAGGAAATTAAATGCCCAAAGCCCCAAGAACACAATATTAAGGACAGTTAAACACTTAAAAGTCAGGAAGTGTCAATGTTAAGGTGGAACACATAACCTTAACTCTGCCTCCTTTTTGTATGCATTATGATACAAGGTAAAGTTTTCAGAATAACCTATGCGACTCAGGACCCTAACTCCCATTTTCAGATGTGACTAGAGGCCAGATTTTAAAAGGTATTTAGGCACCTCAGATGCAGATAGGCGTGAAGGAAGTCCCATTCTTAAACACTTTGGAAAATCCCACTTTAAAAATCTGGCCCTAAGTGATTTAGAAGTCTAAGTCCCATTACAGTAAATAGTATGTAGTTTCCTAAGTCCCTTTTAAAAATTTTACCTACAACCTTTAACTGCATGATCACAGGTTATCGTATATATACTTGTGGATCTAAGATTACGGGGAAATGATCAAATTCTATTACATTATTTAAGAGATAGTTCACTATCTTTTTCTGTATTTTCGGAGGAACCTAAACTCAAATCAATGTATACAATTCATAAATATTGTAACAATTCTGTAGCCACCCTAGGACTTTACAGGTGTCACTATACTGCACACCATGTCCACTCTTCAGGAGCATCAGGGATAAAATTCAGATCCTTCTGCTCCAAAAAGCACAGGTCCCTACTGCTTTTACCTACCTTGCTATGCTAATAACATTATAGGTGCAATGAAACAAAATGGAGCAGTTCCAATTCTATCCAGTAGATGGCAGTGGCGCACACATGCATTCTCTCCCACATCAGCACATATATTGCAAGTGCACATGGGTAAGTTGTGTGTGTAATTGGTTTAAGCTTAGCTCAGAAGCAGCATCTGTTTTTCCAGTGAGGTGCCTGCTTTTTACCCAGCTTTCCAGCTGGCCTGACAGAAGCAAAATGTCTGCCTGACACTTGACAAAACACAGGCTTGTTTGTTTGTTCTCAGGTTTAACTTCCATCACTGCCTCATTTGCCTAACATGCAAGGGACGCATCAGAGATGTTTCAGTGAGGCCCCCACAGATGAGGATGCATCTTAAGCAACTTCTCTGGCGCTTACTGCTTCTTCTCCTCTTGCAAATGCCTTTGGTGGATAAAGAACAAAAGGCTCAGCACAGTTTATACAGGAGATGCCTTTCCTAATCACTTGCAATTGTGTCTTCTCGGCAAGATGAAAGCGACAATGCTTGGGGTAAAGCGAGCTCTCCCATCACGAAGCTGCCAAGCTGCAGAGAAGGCAGACCTTTTTTGGTTGATGATAGTGGCAAGGTTTATAGACAAAGCTCGCACTGTGCCCTGCTGCTGGCTTTGGAGATCAGCTAATGAAGGGATTGTGAACAATATGGCTCCAAGCAGATTGCGTGCTAGGGTTCCCATTGCTTTTGCAGGGAATCCCACCCCCCGTCAGCAGACGGAGCACACGGATCCTGCTCCTTCATAAACGGATGAAGAACGTTCTGAGTGACTAACCTGCTTAGGTATGAGACCAGACCAGCTCCTGTGGGGCCCCTTCTTTGTCAGACATGGTAGGTTCCATTAGATCTAAAAGCAGGTCAAGCACAGTGGATCCTGGTGGCTCTTAATGTAGAGGCTACACAAAAGCTCTGATTCCTTCAACACTCAGGTTACTAGTGATGAATGACAACTCTTCCCTGTTGTGCCCAATGACTGGACTGAACTGAGGTTCCTGCAGCTGTGGGGCATGTGCCTAGGGGCCAGCAGCCTGACCCTTAGAGCTGAGGGGATTTGCATCGCAGAGGCTGTGGGTTTGACTGTCCAGAGGTCATCCCTCCATGAGGTTTGGGCTGGGACTCCCACCCAGACTGCCTCTCTTCAGGATGGAATTCTGCTCAGAAGGCTCCAGTTCAGGCCAATGCTCCCTATGAAGCCATATAATTCTTTGAGGTGAGTAGCTGCCTTCCAGGGCGGGTGCTGGTGGCCTGTATAAATTGTGGCACATTAGGTGGAGGGGGAGAGTCCCAGAGCAGTTATCAGAGCAGGATGTTTCCCTGTGAGAGGTTCATCTGCTGAAGCTGAAGGGGTTGTGTCCAGTTGCTTTGTGGCCTAATCAGAGGAGTGCGTGGGTTGGTGTGTAGCAACAGCCAGCTCCTTCTGGATGAACCAGCTATTCTCTCCAATAGTGCAAGTTCCTTTCCTGACTCCTCAGAATCCCAGTGTCATGGGGCAGCCGGACAGGACGTGTCTGAGACCTGAGACCAGAGAGAGACTGGCCACGCCACAGAAGGGACCTTCTAGCCCTCACAAAGGAACACTATGATTGTACCATGCTGAGAATTCCCCAACATCATCCACCTCTCCCAACTGCTTACTTCCCCATGGGCGACTTATGCCTTAACTTACAGAACACAACTTGATTGTCCTTCTGGCAGCACAGCTCCCTGCCGAGAGTCGAGGGTACATGGCGGAATAAAGGGAAGCAGAATGGGATGGAATCAAACGCTGGGAAACACTTATTGCAATTATTGCACAGTGCAAGTCCGAGCCGTAATAATCAATCCAGCCAACCACTGATGGGTTGAGCCACACCCTGGGTCAGAGTGCCCTCAGAACCCAAAGGTAGATCCAAGTTTTCCAGGTTGCTTTTTTACAATGGGCCAAACCAAATCTCTTTGGAGCCAACCCCCTTTGGACTTTGGTCTGTTGGATTCTGGATCAGAATCTTGTCACTTGATCTCGCCTCTTCTTCTTGTCCTTGACACTGGAACGTCCCAGCTTCAACAGGCACAAATATCCCTCTCCCTGCACAGAGTGGAGCTGCAAAGCTATCTGCAACCTTCATTCCTGCAAGAGCTGCAGATTGTTTGAGAAGCTATTAAGCACCAGTCCAATAGAGCAACCTTTCATTGACAAGCCACTTGGCCCTTTAAATGATCTCTGAATAGCGTTTTCCTTTTATTGCTTTGTGCAGTTGAGCAACCTTGACTTCAGGTTACTTTGGCTTATGATAAAGTCTGGATCTATAAAGCTCCCATTCACTTCCGTCTCTCTTTTGGTCTCTCTTGTGCATTTACTTCCTTTACAAGTTTTTAATTAAAAAAAAAGTACATAGAGAAAAAGATACCAAATTAACAGGGAAACAAATGAAAACGAGTAAGCTGTATCTCTCTTTGATGACAGCCACCATATTAGCTACCCTTAAGCAGGACAGATAATCTGCTCAGCAGCACAAGTGGGCTTTTATATTTATTCTAAATTAGAAATAAAATGATGGAAGCCTCAAATGGAAGAATCAACTAATTGCACTAATATCTCACTAATTCCAGCATCAGGGAGGGGGACTAATGACTTTTTACTATTTTACCAATTGTTCAATTTAGACCAAGGTGCATTATGAGCTTTCTTTCCGTTCTGTGATCTATGGTGCAGGCTGAGATTCCAATTCAATTATTAATACGCAGGAGTTATAATTATTCTGACGACTGGTATGAGATAATTATAAACCATAAAAACAGCTTTCATCTGCATGCACAATTCGGTTTTTTTCCTTCTTTTTCTTTCCGCTGTGGATCTGAATCTTATCTGTAAACTGGAGACACGCAGGAGTTCAGAATGATGCACTTAAAAAAAATAGCAAATCTAGACACATTGTGTGGATTTGGTGCTCATGAAAGTGTGGAGCTGATAATGCCAGCCAGAAACGGGAGCAGCGGGGGCAGCTGCACATTTCTGGCAGGCAATCTCCATTCTCATCTGTAACAGCTCTGCTATTCCCAGGCGCTTGCACATCCATGTCTATGCATGTCCATCCTGAACTGAAGCAGACTTGTTATTCCTATCCTGAGCAGCTTGGCCAATGTTCCTTTCATTCTGAGCAGTACTATCCCCTGCTATTCCAGTCCTGGTGTCTGTCAGTGCACCTCAGTCCTGACCTATAACCCCCACTGCTATTCTAAGTCCTGGGCACTCACTCAGCTCTGCCCAATGTACCTTATTCCTGATCTGTCATCCCCTCTGCTATTAAAATTCTGGACCAGCATGCAATGGTGCGAATGCACCTCAGTCCCGATCTGCAGCCCCTTTGCTATTCCCGTCCCAGGCCCTCCCTCAGTTCTGCCAGTGCACCTCAATCCTGCCCTGTAGTCACATCTGCTATTCGAGCCCTGCACTCACCCTGACTAGAAAAAGCCAAAATTAGAATCATAGAATCGTAAGACTGGAAGGGATCTCAAGAGGTCTAGATATTTAATTAAGATGAAGATATGAGACCACAAAATGAATTTGTATGTGGGGTCCCGATTTCTAGCTATTTTCCTGGGTTAGCAGGGGTGGAAATTTACCTCATTGCATCTCCCCAGAAACCCAAATGTCTAAGGATTTGTCTCTCTTTTTTTTTCTTTCACAGGTCTTCTTTTGCCATGTTTGGGAGCTTCCAGTAAGAATGTTGGAAATGAGAAAGTGTGGTCTTCTCACGGCACATCATCCAGCCACTGAAATGCCACGAAACGAGGTTATCTCCAGAAAGGGCTCCAGGAGGCATTTAATTTGTTTATTTCCCTGGCTCTCCCTCTCCTAGTTATCTGAACCCCTTAGACAAGCTCCCAGAAAACATCGGAGACAGATTGAAAAGACACACACGTGCCAACAGCAGATTGCTCCCCACCACTCTCTTCATTGTCCTCAGCGAACAGAGGGCAAGAGGTTGTTTTTAAAGAAATGTCATTCACCTCTCAAAGCGTTACACTGGAACATCAGTGTGCATTCAGCTGGGGCGGGGAGTTCAGTTAAAATAAGATCCTTCCCCCACACTGAAGCTTCACCCAAAACTCTAGCTGAGCCTGAAGTTGCCGCTCTTTCCATGTCGAAAATCACATGCAATCACACTCTGCATTCTGCTAACTGCTTTTCCCAATCGGTTTTTATTTTCATTCTGGTAGAAATGCCAGTAGATGCCATTACAAACCTTCAATAGGTTTCTGCCAGTTTCTCTATTGGTTTCTCTTGGGGGACCAATAATCCCAGAAATCTGTACCCCAGTAAATCAGTTGTTCCATTCCTAAATGTAGTTGGCCAGCTGGAACCAACTGCAAATGCTAGTCTGGGATTTCCAGCTCTGTATTTCATGGGGCCTGCTGAAAGAACTCCAGATCTCATGAGCCAGGTGGTATGGGTTGGGTATCTACCCCATCTTGGCAAACTGAGAGAGTTTTATTGACTTCAGATAATGAGTTAAACCTTCTGGGTGCTTGACACCCCACAATCTTTGGAGATTTTCCCATCACTAGTTACCCACTTGTAAATCTGACCGGTAGCCCCATGATATCTGAGTGGTCTTTAGTGACAATCCCTTCTGGTAGGCTATGACACCCTCAGTATGAGAGCTTGCTTTACATGTTTGCTAGTGGGTAATATTTGATAGGCCTCATTCTCTCAGTAAAACAGGGTGCAGTGTACATTGCTACATGGGGACTACTGGTCAGCACATAATGACTGCCTCTGGCTGCAATGCCCCGGTTTAACTCAGTGCTCTGTATAGTGCATTCAGATACCTTACGTGTAGAAGATGCTATTTAAACCAAGTTTTACATGGCTTTCATGTAGGGGGAAGAAAGCTGCTGGAGACCTGTGCACCTAATGTAAATACCTCTGCGGTGGGATCACCAGTGATGTGCTAGTGGATATTCTAACTAGAAGTCACTGATTCATAGGGAACTGTACAGCAACATGGTTAGGTTTTGCCCTGACTAGAGATGGGGCTAGCAAGGCATGGAGGAGGAGTTCATGCTCCTCCGAGCAGCAGTATTCCATCCTACTGTGTGCACCTTTGTTTCATGGAAATCAATCTGCACAGGCAGGGGAACATGCTGCACTGACTGGCTCTTCCTTGACTTACTAGCTGCCTCTCTCCCCGGCCACGTCTCCTTTTACCACCAGGCCTGTCAGCTGCACACAGTGTTCTGCCGAGGGGGTGCCAGCAGCTTCACAGCATGGGGAGGGTTCCACATAGCTGCCGCTGCCCTCTGCAGAGCCCTGGCCTGCCTTTCTACAGCTGTGTTCCCCTCCCCACTACGGAAGGGAGCGTACAGGCCTCCCTCTGCAGAAGGCTTGAGCAGAGCATGAGACAGGAAAGCCGGGAGAGTGAGCATGGCATACGCATTCTCCTGCAAATGGGAAGCAGTCCCGGGCACCATCTAGCAGCCAGCGGCTTGACGGAACAGGTGGCGGAGGAGTAGGCTGACACTTCCTAGTGCTTAATAGCTCCCGCTAGTCACTTTATGAATGGCAGCCAAAAAATGCCATGATTGTTGCAGCGACGACCGCTAATGACTCAGTATAGATCTGGCAAGATGACAAAAGCAGGAGAAGAGAGAGTGGGAGCGGAAAACACTCCTGAATTTCTGCTTTTGACCGGCGAGGAGTGAATGGAAGGAAAGTACAGGGAGGGGGCAGTTGGGAATAATGCCAGGCTGATGTGGGAATAAGTTGCTGGCATAACCAAGGAGGGGGTCTCACATACCAGCCATTGGGTTGAAGGGCTCCCTCATTGCTGGAACTGGGGATTTACTATAGAACTTTGGCTTTGGAAGAGGGTTGGACTGAACAGAGGGAGAGGATTCAGTTTTTCTAATTTTAGGGCAGATCTGGAGCTTATTACCTAAGCCAAAATTTTGAAACATGGGACCCTAACATCAGCCATCTATGTCCATATCATGGCTCCTAAGTAAGTGGCCTGAAGTCAATACAAGCTGCAAGAGCACAGAACCTCTGAGCTGCAGGGCATTCAGTTGGATGCTATACAATGGCTTAGGTGCTTGGCTTTATGCACTCAAGATTGGAAATGCTGCCCCTAGTCCCTGCTCGGGCAGAACCTCCACTGAAGCCAACGGGGAGTTCTGCCGGAGAAAGGATCTGGCCTTTAATGACTAAATGGCACATTCCTCTTGATTATGTATCTGTTTCTGAATGTTAACAAACAGTCTGCAGTGTTTGACTGAGTGAGTTATTAGCAGAATGAAGACAGATGGTAGAGGATTAACTCTAACGCTTCTTTATTGCAAGGCCGTCACTACAGATAGCTCAGCGCTCTCTCTCTGACTACAACTGTCACCAGCTTAATTCCCCACTACAACTCAGAGCCACGTGCCACCTAGTGATCCAGGCACAAAGAACACTCTATCATTAATCAGAGTGTGGGGACGATCAGAAAGTGACTGTGTAAGAATGGCACCTTCTCATGCTCCCCATACGCCTTTGAGTTGTATCCAACTCAACCAGGCTTTTATTGACATAAGCTTTGCAGGTCTGACATAGCCGGAGGCAGAGAGCTGGATTCTCTTCTGCCCTGTGCATCAGAGCCCTTGAGTCTTCTTTGTGCATCACCGCAGGTGTTAGGAGCACTGAAACTTGATTCTGTAATGCCAGACATTGGGTTGCATTACAGAATCCCAAGCTCCCAGCTTTTCCTGGGGGACACCAAGGCCTTGTCTAGACTGGAGCTTTTGTAACATGTGTTAACTGATTGCCAGTTAACACATGCTAACTAACAACATTGGAAATGCTAATGTAGACACTCCACAAATGTGTGTTCATGGACACTCTAGAGTGTCAGATGGGAACAAACATCTCAGAAGCATCTACATTTGTATTTACAATCATGTTAATTAACATGTGTTACCTGACAATCAATTAACATGTGCTATAACACTATTAATACTCTAGTCTAGACAAATCCATAGAATACTCATTCTAGAGCTGACGTAGGGGGAGAAGGAGTAAAACCTGCAGATTTTGTACTGGTATAACTATATCAGTTAGAGTTGTAATTTTTTTTACTGATTTAGTTATATTGGTACAACCCCTAGTGTAGACACAGTTATTCCAATATAAAAGTATCTATGCCAGTAGCACTTATACCCATCCTGCACAGGATGAACTACACAAGTATAAGCACTTTTATAACTGTGAGCACACTAGGGGGCATTGTACCCCTATGAGCCTTGTTAAAGTGATACAACTGTTGTGTGTAGGCAAGGCTACATTTTTCTGACTACAGCTGCACTTTAAAAGCATTATCGTTAGGAGCCAGCATGGTTCTAGTGATGGATGTAATTACCCATTTCCACAATGATGGAGACCCCATGAAGCATAATTAGCAGATTGCTCCATTGTCTGTGTCTGTTTTTAATTCCTTTGGACACCCCATAATTATTGATAGGGCTATTCATTAGCGTTCTAATGCAATAAAGAAGAAGATATTTTATTTGGCAAAATTCAAAAGGGAAAGCATCTCTCGATGTATCCCTATGGTGTATTTGGTCCAAAGAGTCTGGCTCAAGCTATCAGAATTGGAGACCAGTGAAGTAAGTACCAGCTGCTCTAGTAAAGATGACCAGATCTCAGAAGTCCACTTTGGTTCAGATTAGAGATGGGAACCAGCTGCAAAGTTTGGATCTGGAACTCACCAAAGTTTAGGGGTGTTTGGGTCTGGAATTTTCATCCAGGACCATTTTCAGTACAAATAGATCAATGGTGGAGTATGTAGCTATGGAAAGCCTATGACTTTGTTTTTATTTTACTGCATCTTTAAATCTAAGGAGCCTATTGTCTGCAAACATTGGTAACTATTTGCTTGTGCAGAATGAGACAAACACACTGTGCTCTCTCCCCCCCCCCCACAAAGAGTTTATTTTTGTTCTTTCACATTTCTCTTTTCTTAGTCTAACATAAAACCACATTGAGGCCGAAATTAGCTAGCTGCTTAGGGAGAAACATAACTGGAATTCTCTGGAAGTTGGATGCTTATCCAGAGGACTATTGATCATGCAGGATCAGGTTCTCCTAGGAGATTCCCGAGTGCTCCCGTTGTACCTCAAATACTTCTCAGAATGTTTCTATACTGCTGATTCTGGTTCCAGACACTAGTATGAAAGGCCAAGTCGCATGAAAATATTGTAGAAATCAGGCAAACTAAGCTCCGGATTCTGCCACCCTTACTCCCATAGAGTATGCCCCTAGGGTGCGTCTTCACTAAGGAAAAAGGTGTTAGCTAACACACGGTAACTAACACGATGTAAAATCCTAGTGAAGACAAGGCAATTTGTCATTTCCACACAAGTTAGCAGGTTGAGGATTTGGGTCAGTTCTTGTTCAACCCAACCCGTTCCATCCCTTCCCTAGCAGTAATCCTGCTATGGCCAAAGTCTCCTGTTTGGTGCTGCTTTAGGAACCTTAATCCCTCTCTGTTGATTCTCTGACCTGGCATAAATCACAGAGGGTGCTTCACAAACAACTCAAGCACGGAAGCTGCCAGAAATTGGGATGGTCACACTTTTGAGTGTAAATATTTTTTATTATTTAATCATTTCTACTCATAATTATTCATCATTTTTGGATGGATTAAGCATTGCTAGAACAGCACTTTGGAGATGGATGGAATATACAACAACACTTTACACTTCTCTCTAGGTTCTTGCAGTGTGCAAGCACCTCGCATGTATTAAAGAAGCCATCCTCACTGGGAGGCAATATTAGCCCCAATTTAAGATGAGGAACTGAGGCACAAAGAATCAGATTTTCAAAGGTATTTAGATGCCTCCAGATGCAGATGGGTGGGATTTTCTAAAGCACCAGAGCAGGTTTGGTGCCTAGCTCCCCTATGATTTCCACAGGAGTTAGGCATTTATATACCTTTGAAGATCTGGGCCTTGGATCCTAAATTTCATTGACTTTCAATGAAACTTAGCCTGGTGCTTTTGAAAATGGGATTCAGGCATTTTTGAAAATTGCATCCTAAATGATTTGCCCAGGGTCATCTGAACCCAGCTCTCCTGAGTCAGAAGTCCTTATGCTACCCAGAAGAGCAGCCATCTTATGCACAGGACTCTTCCAGGAATGGGATGTATGAATAAAATAAAAATACTAAGCACACTTATTGTCTTTTCCACAAGGGAAGTACTTTTTACACACAATGATTAATCAGTGCAGCCCTTTTACAGATAGGAAACTGAGGCATAGAGATGTAAAGTGACATGCCCAAGGTTATAGTGAGTAAGTAGTAGAGTTGGGACTAGAACTCATATCACGCTTTCCTAGTCTCACTACTAGACTGGATTGCCACATCAGAAAACAAATCTTGAACCACAGAAATCAGTATAAGCTTTGTCATTGTCAGCACTGGCTCAGGCCCTTGATGGACTCAAAACACGTGTAAGCCTTAGTAAGGGCTAAGGATCGTCACAGTTTGGGTTTCAGAAGACACAATCTAATGAATCCTAATGCCAGTGTGTAGCCAAATCTTTTGGATCTGGCCAAAGTAAGTGTCCGTGAGTAATTCCCCACATTTGGCTGTGCAACTAAAACTGGGCAAAGCATTTTTCAATGAAGAATGCAGATTCGGCAACACCAAAACATTTCACAAATTCATGTTGGTCTGCCAAATTGTTTCTATCAGAAAAAAAACCTTAACAAATTCCAAAAAAGTCAAAACATTTTGTTTTGACATATTAAAAATGAAATGTTTTAATTTTTCTGTTCCAAGTGACTTTCTTTAATTTTATTTTTAAAAGGAATGAAAAATGGTCAAAATTGAAATGAAATGTTTCATTCAACCTGAAAAATATATTTTGTTTGACTTTTGTTTTGCCACAAAAAAAATTGTTTTCAGTTCCCTCTGAAATGATTTCCCCCTCCCCTGATTTTTTGGAATTGCCAGGGGACTGAAAAATCTGTTATTCACAAGCTCTATGTGGAATGGCAGCAAACCATCTGGTTTCTGCTTCTGCAATCTCAGAACTTCACCAGCCCATGTGGCACCTGCATGTCCTCCCCATGGGGCGGAGAGCACAACCAGTAGATCTGTGGAGTGGAAGACCTACTCCTCTACTGGTCCGCCCTCTGCCCTCCTGCACTGGGTCATGAAGGGGCTCTGGTTCTGCTGCTGTCAGGAATCTTTGCCATCACTGAGGAGGGGACAAGGATTTTCCCTGTATGCATAGCAACATACACAGCAGAAAGCATTTGTATCACTCATCTAGAAACTTGCGTGGGGAAGGGTTGAAAAAGAAGTGGTTGGGGGGGAGAAGATGTGTCGGGGAAAGGGGAATAAAGGGAGAGGAGGGGATAATAATGTGGGGGAGAGGGGAAGAGATGGGGAGAAGTAGAAGCTGTCAAAGAAAGTTGGCAGAGGTGGGAGGTGCAAGAAGTGAGGGGTTGTGGGGAGAGCCCATGTGGGGCAGTCACTTACCTTCAGTCATTCTCCGATACTTCTCCTTGTACATGAACCCCAGGACCAGGCAGCATCCTCTTCTCGGGAGACCCAGTTCTAAAAGTGAAAGAGCAACAACCTCGTTAGCTGGCAGGCCAGCCAGGAGAGAGCCAAAGGTGCCCACGGTGGGCAGGACAGGGCAAAGGGGGTGTCACCCGCCGACCCCGCCGTCAGTGCAATGCAAAGGGGTCGTTGAGGCGGAGATCTCCTGTGGAAGAAGGAAGCGGCCAGGGAAAGCAGATTGAATAGTTTCTCCAGAGAAGGGTCTGAGCGTCCCGTCCCTGATGGGAAAACCATTCCCTCCACATCCCATCTCTCAGGTGTTTGCCTCTCACACTATCTCTACGCTGGGTGCAATGTACCACGTGTCTCTGCCCTTCCATAACGTGCAGCAGTGACGAGGACTCGGCCTCTTAATCCCTTTCGCTCCGCAAACCGTGTGATAAAATGCAACGTGGGGCCTTGAAGGAGAGATAAACCTGACTTGAGGCTTCTTGCCCTTTCGAAACAAACAGCTGGCCCTCACAGCGGCTCAATGCCAAGGCCCCAGGCAGCCTGTTGCTTTGATCTCTCAATTTCTTACAGGGGGTTACTGACTATCAGTAAAAAGCAGAGAAGCACATCTGAGCATGGATTTTCCAGAACTGTGGTGTGTGTGTGTGTGTGCGTGTGCATTTCTCCCCATGTGTCTATTTCACCGCACAGCAAAAAGCCCTCATTCTTCAAAGAAATTATCTTGCGCCACGGTGGAGAAAATTAAGGTACCATGAGCCTTTGGGGGCTCCCCCATTCTACAGAGCCATGCAGCTCAAAGCCCCTTTGATGTTTACTTAGTGCCTCTGTGGTCCCTTCATACAGCTCCCATTTGTCACCAGAAGAGCACTTCTGATGTCACAAAAGTGATGTAGGTATGAGAAAGGGAAGACAGCAAAGCGCAATGGCTGCAGGTGCTGGGAGCTTTACAGCAGAGAGCACTATACACAGCAATCCACCTACAGTACTCACAGGACCCCCACTTCTGTAGTATTGGAGCACCTCACAATCTTTAATGCACTATGCTCACATAACCCCCCTGAGGTTGGGAAGTGATATTATCCCCCTTTTACAGGCAACCCTTGCTCCTGCTGAGCAGCACTTACTTATGTGTATAAACCCATTGGACTTGTGCAACCTGGGTAGGGATCACAGAGTCGACCCATGAGGGGCACCTTTCTCATTTACTTGTGGTACATAGTGATACGTGGCACTTATGCAGCACCATCCGTACAAGTATCCAAAGGGCTTCCCAGGCACTAATTGATTGGGCTTCACAGTGCCGTGGGTGGACAGGTATGATGATAAAGAGGAAACCAAGTCACAGATTCTCAGTGGTATTGAGGTGCCTAATTGCAAGTGATTCGATAGAGAGTTCGCCATCTAAATACATTGACGATCTGAACTAGAGCACAATGAAACCAATAGAAAGACTCCCATTGACTTCAGAGTAGCAGCCGTGTTAGTCTGTATCAGCAAAAAGAACAGGATCACTTGTGGCACCTTAGAGACTAACAAATGTATTTGAGCATAAGATTTCGTGGGCTAAAACCCACTTCATCGGATGCATGCAGTGGAAAATACAGTAGGAAGATATTCCATTGACTTCAGTGGACTTTGGATCAGGCCCAGAAGCAATTTGTCCAGTGTCACATAGTACCTCATCCTGAGGCTGAGAATCTTCACTTCTTGCTACCATAGGCCCCACTTCAGGAAGGTACTTAACAAACTTTAAGCATGAAAATAGTCCCATTGAAATCAATGTTTAGAGTTAGGCACATGCTTGGATGGTTTCCTGAACTGGGGTCTTTCCTAGCAGTTGAGAGCGGTATTGGCTACACAGTAAATCAGCAGCACAGCAAGGCTTAGAAGCTGGCACTCCTGTCTCCCAATCCCAGCCCCAAACCACAACACCAAGGCCATGCTGGTCATTGCTATCTTTGTATTTAGAAAATATTCCAATGTAAATAAAAAATAGATGGGGTGGTTATTAGTGGAATATTAGATGCCTTCTGCTAACTTCTATTGGTTATCCCTAGTGTCTGGTGGCTTCAAATGGAGGATAGCCCCAGGAGCTGTTCACTCAATAGCTCTGCTACATTCCAAATACAAGGTGCCAACTAGAATAGGTAGCACCTAGCTGAAAACTCTCTCTCTCTCTCTCTCTCTCTCTCAAACAAGACAGAGCTATTTATCTGTTGGAATTATCTAAAATATCTAACACTGTTTAAATATATAAAGCCCATAGAAGTAAGCAAAATGCATTTAAGCCTTTATTGATAGGAAAGCAAAATACTATTGATCCCTATCGAGCCTGCAATGAACACCATGCTATTAAAGTGTAAATAAAGTAACAGAATTAGGTTAATCACCCAAAGCAGTCAGTTCCACTGTGGAGTCAAACAAATCAGTGTTTTTCTGTTACTGAGTCTGAAGTGCAATTGCATATTTCTTTTCTGCAAATACCCCCCCCCACACACACACACACCTGCTGTTGTTGACTATGTTTTCACTAGCACTAGGTGAACTTCAAAAGAGGTCAGAAAGGTGGATGCTTCCAACCTGTGAGGTTTAGGTCTGGACCAGAACTTGTCCAGAGTTTGGCTCAGCTTGTTCCAGTTTGGGCTCTATCTCCAGCTTGCCTCATAATGAGGTTGTGATAATGAATGCTTATTAAGCCGTTTGAGATCCTAAGATGAAAGGAGCACAACATTATAATAATTTATGCTGCAAATTTGTGAGACCTTGATAAAGCTTTTATAGCTAACAGCACCATTACATACTTAAGATAAAATACTCTGAGGTGGCTCTGTGCGACCTCTAAGCTCTCAGCTGCCTAAAGATGGCTTGCCACTTCATGCCCTTCAGGGTATGTCTACACTGCACACTAAGCTCGGGCTCTGACTCAGGTTTGAGCCCAAGCCCCACTTCTGTCCACACTCATATCTGTCTGACTCAGGTCAGCAAGCACTCAGGACCTGGTACCCTGCTGGGGGTGGGTCAGAGCCAAGTCCCACTGTGACTCGGGTCCAAGCCTTGTCATTTTGCAGTGTGGAGGCAGGTCAAGCCCCAAATCTGAGTTAGAAGGTCTTTGCAGTGCAGTATGGGAGCATTAGCATGGCCGTGAGACCCGAGTCCGGCAACTGCAATAGATGCTAAAGTTGGGGCTTGGAAGCACTGTGTCCACAAGCCAGTCTACAATGCAGCGTAGACACACTCCTAGTGGCTAAGGATAACTGACGGCTAAGACAGTTAAACACACATCCAACATTTGAAATCCTCTGGCATCAGGGCGCTGCAACAATCCCACTGGAAAAAGGTTGTAACCCACCTGTGTCCAATCCCGAAACTATCCAACGATCCACATTTTCTTCCCATGTGGCTTAATTTTTCTCCCCCCATGAGAACTGTAAAACAAGTCACATCTGACGTTTCCCACCTCAGTCATTTGAGTTGCTTGAAATGAAATAGTCCACTTGGAATATATGGTGAGGCATGCCGATTTTTTTCCACATTTTGATTAACTCCAAAGCAACTACACTGATTCATCATAGACTTTCTTATGAAAATGGAGACAAAGAACGGAAAAGGTCAGATCAAGGTCTGGCCTGGAGGGGGTTGCTAGAGTGGAAATCAGAACGCGACCACAACTCTAACATTCACTCCTCACTTATGCAATAATAAAGATCATTTGAATGAGCACCAAAATGCAGCTGCCTCTGGGGTGGGGATGGCCATCTTTGTAATGGCCCCAACATTGCTACGCAGCAGCTTTAGGGATCGGAAATGAAGAATAAGTTACTAAAACCAGAAGGGGAGTTCAGGTGGGAAAAATATATGGTGTTTACTGAATTTGGAATCTACAGGTAATAACACAAGAGGCAGGAGAGGACACGTGATTTAGAAGAGGTGCTGTCACTTTGCTGTGCCAAATTACAGAAGCCTCCTGCTTTTCCTCATCAGATTTTTTCTCATTTTCATTTGCAATTTAATTACCTTCTTTCAAGGCAATTACAATACCCATAAGTCATGTGGGGAGCAAGGTTTCTGATCAACCAGCTTACTAAAGGCCAGAGCAAAGGAGTAGTAAAGGTTTATTAGCATGATCATACTATGTACTATTGTGTAGCTGTTTCCCACCAGGAATGATAATAAATGTTTAATAGCCCAATAATACCTGTTTAATAATTTTTCCAGCTCATCCTGCCTAATTGCAAGTTTATTAAAGAACAATAAACTTTATAATCAGTGTAAAGACATAATTGCAATTCCATTGCTTATTTAATATTGAGTTAATTATATTACAACTAAGTTATTTTTTCCCATACATATTAAATATCAATTAGTTGTTTTAAACTATTGATTTGTATTTAATTAACTATGCTATTATATACCAATTAAGGTCTTATAAGAGAAGCTGAAACAGCTGGTCTCTTAAATTAAATTTTAAAATACATGGTATTAAAATAAATATCACGTTTTCATTTTCTCACGTTTTTGCTCTGCAGAGATGGTAATTTATTCTCTGTCAATGGTTTTGCATTACCGTGTTGTATGCATGAGTTTCATTCATGGGCTTCATCTTCCATTCATTGGGAGATCGGGACAGCGATCTCTGTGGTAGAGAAGTCCTAGTGCCAGTACCTGTGACACTGTAATATAATGGCTGGGTCCAAACACAAGAGCAGAGTAGGCCTGCATACAATCTTGCTTTGTGATCTCAGACGCAAAGCAGGGTTAGACCCAGTCAGTACTTGGATGGGAGAATGCCAAAGGACATGAAGGTCTTAGAGGAAGTGGTGGTGATGAGTCACCGGATCATGTTCTTCCTTTCTTCTGGGGGCACAATGTTACTGAAAGGCCATTTTTTGACTGCGGTTGATGATTTTATGTTTTTTTCCCCCCCCAGGTAATTGATAAAGATGTTAAATAGCATAGGGCCAAGAAGACATCCCTGCAGGATGCCACTAGAAATACATCCACTCAATGATAATTCCCTGTTTACAATTACATTGAGGCTGTCAGTTAGCCAGCCTTTAATACATGTAATATGTGCCACATTGAATTTGTATCATTCTCGTTTTTTAATCAAAAAGGCATGTGGTGCCAAGTCAAACACCTTGCAGAAGTCTAAGTATAGTACAGCAACACTATTACTTCTATTAACCAAACCTGTAATCTCATAAAGAATATATGAAGCTAGTTTGGCAGGATTTATTTTCCATAACCATGTTCATTGGCATTAATTATATTGTCCTCCTTTAATTCTTATTAATCCTTATTATTTATTTCCTTATATCAGTATTAAATTGGCTGCATTTCAATTTCATTGAACTTTGCTTTTTGCTTGTATGGAGTTAAATAAATATCCCACTGCACTTTTTTGTGAGGAATTAGCCTGGCAGACCTGGCCAAATTCCAAAGTAGTTAATTACATTCTTCCTCCCCATGTCCTCCCTGTACTTTCTGTGAACCCGCTACAGGATCCTTCATGTCCTGCCCTTAACACTCGGCAGTGTTGCCATGTAGGTCTTAAACAGCTGTTCCATTTCAACAGCAGGTGAATGGATCCTTCCACGTATTATTTGTATGTTGCTTTGCTAAGTCTGCAAAGCAATTGGAGATGCTTGGAGATGAAAAGAATCTACGCTCATGTTATTATTATTAAATCTGTTCCTGCTTAATTTATAAAAATGTATTTTTTAAAAAAAGCCTCCCAGATGAGAAAATGAGCACATTGCAATTTGAAATACGAATGAGGCGGTGACAGGCGTTAAATGCTTTAGCGATACTGTATTTTACTCTATAGTACACTGCAGAAAGGTTGCATTTATAAACCTATTTATTGTATTATGCACTTGCAAACCACCCTGTCATCCATTTATTGCACAAATAAAATCTTAAAAGCAGAGGATTAGTCGAGTGTGTCCCTATGGGACCACAATCTGACTTTAAGGAATCCATAGCTGGAGATAGACGGTGCAAAGGTTCGTGCCAGCTGATTGCCCTGTATCCTAAAATGCTGCTGGGGGAAGGGATTATTCTTCAGCTGCCCATGGATGTGGAAGTCCTGTTCATGTTAATAAGAGCTGATGTACACAGCAGATCTTCAGGGGAGAAATCTACCCCTGGGCAGAGGCCTATGTGCCAATTAAAAGTCCTACTTAAGCAAAGTCCTTGGAGTAGCCTTCTGCACAGGGGTGAGTTTCACCCTTGAGTGGCACAGCTGAACTTCATATTCTGAAGGGGCATTTCTAAGGAAGGAACACCTCAGGGGGGCCTGGATCAAGATCCAAACTTCCCTTAACTTCAGGAGTGTGTGGACCTGGCATTTCGATTTGGTCCCATCTCAGATTTCAGTGCCTGTGCAAATCCCTGCATCTCCAGGCTGATCCAGTCCCAATATTGTTGACAATAAAGGATGGAAGCTTTGGGACCAGTCCATGGATAGATTTCTTTAAGGTGTGCCCTTTGTGCCCTCCCAATCCCGGGCCGCTTGGGGACTGAAGAGGCCTGTAGAAGAATGACTCACTGACCGGCATGCCCCCTCATGGCTAGGTGTGGCAGACACTACTCCTCTGGCACTCCCTGCTGACAACCGCTCCGGCTCTGTGATGGTCGATGTTTTCTCGTGACTCAGTCCTCCAGCCAGGCCACATCCAGTCCCGGGGCTACAGCGAGTCCCACAAAACTGTAGTCCATTGCCCTTACACCTGGTCTTCAGCCCAGAATCTGGACTCAGTAGTCCTTACAGCCCTGATATCTGGGGGCTTTCACTCCATCTTCCTCAGTGGCTGCTGCTATGGACTGGGACTGTAGGCAGTCTGGCCTAATACAGCTGAGCAGGTGTCAAGTCTAGTGGGCAGAGCAGGTGTCCAGGTCAGGGAACAAAGCGGAGGGTCAGCATCAGAGTCAACTGCCAGGTACCAGAGCCAGCGGTCAAGCCAGAATCAGAACCAGGGATCGAAGCTGCCCCTGCTATCCCTGCAAGATTTAATTTACCTAGTGCAGGTAACAGCCGTTCCCGTACAAGTCCACTGGGGCTTTCTGTATGCGCTCTCATTTCTGGCCCATGCCGGGGTCTGTGCTGCTGCATCTTCACTGCTATTTTAGCCATGTTGCCTCGATTAAGCTCATGTGGGTCTGTCCACCCATGTTACACCTTAAATGGAGGTGTAGACATATGCTTTGATGGCCTAGGGGGGTCTATCTAAGCCATGGAAGCCTCCCTGGGCTCTGCATACTGTGGTGCTGCCCCAGACGTGCCCCTCCCACCTCTGGCATGCCCCCTATGCCAGGCTTATGAGGGAGTCCTTGAAGGACAGCCTTATGGCTGTCTCTCTGCAATGCCTGAACTGGGGGAATCCTGCCTGGCCAGAACTGGGGCTTTTACGGCTTCTTCGTGCTATTCAGGCCCTTCTACCCAGTGTAAATTGAAGAGAGGACCTCTCCCGCACGCTTCTACAATCTCTCTGCATGCAGAAGTCTCTCCGCTTCTCGAATCATTTTCATCACCTCTGCCTGGACCCCTTCTATTTCTGCTGTATCTTTCCCCAGATGCTTTCTCAGAACTGAAATCAGCACTTAAGTTGATGGCATGCCACTCATTTCCATAATGGCACGATATCACAATGATATTATTTTCTATCCTATTTATTCATCCTAACATTTTTGTTTGTTTGCTTTTGGACTACACTGAGCAGAGTTTTTCACTGAATTGTGCCCAGTGATGCTTCCATCTTTTTCCTGTGTGGTTAAAATTCAGTTACAACCTAGCAATGTGGAGGAATAATCCAACTTATTCCTCCCAAGCGGCATTATTTTCACAGCATTTTTCAACGCTGAATCTCATCTGCCATTGTGTTGCTCATTCATCTAGCTTAGCTAGGGCCCTCTAAAGTTCCTTGTGGTCTTCCTGCTTCAAGTACTTCATCAAGAGCCAAGTGTGGTAGTTCCATTGACTTCCATAAAGCTACGCCTTTCTACACAATCAGATGATTTGGCCTGCATTTAAAGAATTTCTTGTGGATTTGTTGTATTTGTTTCTACAGTCAGCCCCCAAATCAAGTCTCGTGCTTCAAGGCATTGGCTCACTGCATGGAGGACAGGAGAAGGCCTCTGATTCCCAAGCCCAGGACAAAATGCTGAAGCGTTAAGCACTGGCCACTGTGGTTAGATGGACTGGTGGCCCTTTTTCTTCTTCCGTGGCCTCTTGACTCTTCCAGTCCATGATCAAGAGCAATTCAAGGCAGTATGAGACCTTTCCTTCCACCCCACCTGCCCCTCCCTGGCACTTTGCAGGGACCACTCCAGACACCTTGCAGTCCCCCTCCCTCTATGAGCCATCCACACCTTGCTGGAGTGGACGCAGGTTGCTGAGAGTTCACTGTCTCTTTAAAGAGGAGCCTGTGTTAGCGGAGACTGGGTCAGCAGAGGGAGGCCAGGTGATAGTCACATCTGTCTCATTCACACTTCAGTGGCAGTGCTTTGCCAGCCAACAGGGACTGTGTCCACCCTAAGAACCTTTTCGACTCCTCCAAGGCAGAAAGAACGAGGACAGGCCAGGTTGCGCAGACAGCTCGCTCGGTGTCTCTTTGCTCCGTCCATCTGCTCTGCCTCCCGTGGGCATTCCTCTTGTGTGTCCGGAGTCTCACATGCCCCGAGCTGTCTGTCTCCTGCCTCCTCATCTGCTTGGCAGCTCAGTCCTGAACTTCTGGTTGCTTGGGGAGTAGCCTGACAAGGGCTGCAGCAGCACTGATGTCTCCCTGGCTGCTCCCCTCCCTGCCTCAGCTTCTGACATGGAGGACCAAGAGCTTCCACTCAGTATGTCACCAAGGATATGTGGTGTGTATGTGTGTGTGTGTGTGCGTGTGTGTGTGCGTGCCAGGAAACTGGAGTCATCCTACTGGAGAGGGCTACAAAACAGGGTGTGTGTCAAACACACTGAGCCTACTAGAAAAGCAGTATGCATTTCTCTAATGCCCTCCAACCTGAAGGATCCCCGAACCACTTCATAAACAATGTTCCTATCGCAGTCAATGGACAAATCCCTATTATCAGGTTCTGTGCACTGGGAAAACCTCACCCACCACTTGAAATGCAGCCACCTCTGGTGCAGAACACAACAGCTGTTTACCAATAGGCAGCAACACTCTGCAGCAGCTTAGGATGACGGGACATGAAAGAGAAAACCTGTATCCAATTGGGATTGCAGGGGGAAGTTACAGGGGATAAAATGGAATGGCTCAAACTGGGGATTGGCCAGGATGCCAACGGTAACTTTCCTATTCTTGTGAAAAGTGTGCTGGCTCTTTAATGGCCACAACGGCAGCAGCTCTGGGGAAGATTTTCCATGAGTCTACTCTGATAGTGTTTGAATAGGTCCCTCTTACTCCCAGGGATGGAAGGAAGGAATTTCAAGCCAACCTTCCTCTCTTTTCTTTTGTGGAACAGATGAAAACTAGCTCAGGAAAACCCGAAAAAAAACAACAACAAAAAAGATTTGTTTTGAAGCCAGGTCTAAAATCAGGGAGTGGTGTGGGGTTCTCATTTCTTCCAAAGTCACTGTGTCCATCCCAGTGTCAGTTTCAGGTGCCCTGAATATCGTATTCTCACTGAATTTGTGCCACTAGTAATGCAAACAGCACTGTATTATCTAGACGCCCAATGAGACAGTCTAGTATCCAGGGATTGCAGTCATTTATTTATTTATTTCAGTGGATATGAAAATGTGCCCAAATGCAGCTCTAGGCTCCTGTACAAAGATAGGAAACATGTCCCCATTACGCTCCTCCCAGAGCACTAGCCTAAAACCTCTGCCCACCCAGGCCATCACCTCCCCCCTAGGAAAAGCCGGAGTGACAGAGAGACTTTGCAGCATGGCTGAAAGTCAGCAGATTCAGACCAAAGTGGGGAGAGTCCAGCTCCAGAGTCCCAGATCCCTCACTTAAAACCTGAGAAACGACTGTGAAGTATGCTTTTCCCTTGACTGGCTTGGAGAACTGCCCTGGTTACTGGTCTCTTCAAGCCCAGATGTCCTGGAGCCTTCAAACCCAATTGCTCTGAGTCCTTCAAACCCAGCTGTCCTGAGTCCTTCAAACCCAATTGCCACGGGCCCTTTAAGTCCATCCCAAAACAGAGAAAGCATCGAAGTGCATTCAGTCTATCATTTGAAGATGACACGGCACAGCAGTCTGAGGCAGGGAACCCTGTGGTCCTTCTATTACGGAGAAATCATGCTCCAGCCTCGCAAATGACATTACTACTCTGTATCTTATAATTAAATTGTATTTGCCGGTTACCTCACAGCATGTCTGCAATTCTTGTTCATCCGAAGCCTTTTTTTTTTCAATCTTCATCTTCTATTTTGTTTTTTTTCCCCCTTCCCAACTCTCAGCAATTTCACAAAACTCCCTAAGTTGGCTTTTTCTTGGAGAGATAAAAAGAGACACACACATAGAGTGTGTGTGCTATGAAAAATCGGAGGAAGGCACCGGGATCTCTCTTGTTTTTCTCTCTGATTTCATGAGACTTGGAGTCTCGAGGTTTTTAGATAGGACTTTGGTTGTAGGATGTCCTGATGAAAGGACAGCTGGGGTGAAGCTGAGGGCGGTGCACTGGGTACACTTACTAGCCTGTAAACTTCAGACCTGGGATCAAAATGAGTCTGATGGTGAAAACGTAGTGACTCATGACCCCTTGAAAGTATCACAGAATCATGGCACAGTTTAGCAAGAGTGGATATCTTTGCTCGGGAGAGACCAATGACTGGAGTAACAGTGGGTGTAGTGGATCAGGATCGAAGTGCATCTGCCGAGCTGTGTTGTGGGACATCGGACTGAATAGCAGGCGGTGCTGAAGAACAGAGCTGCACCCAGAGCTGTGTTGGTGGAGCACAGCTTTTGAGAAGCATGGATGCTACACGTCAGGTTGGCAGAGTGGATCAGCTGTGTTGGGGGCATAGAAGGAGGTGCTGCAGGACCAGGACACACTAGCAGATCTGAGGGTGGGGAGGAGGATGCCCATTTTTGGCACAGTGGCTGCAGTGCACGTTCTTGCTCTTTGGCGTCCACTAAAATTCGCTCAAACTGCAGAAATGAATTGGAAAGGGCAGCCGGAAAGCACAGCCCCACCCACTGGGAATGAAGAAGGCACTGATTACACATAAGGGGTGAAAGCTACATGAATGAAGGGATTTTCTGCTCATTCCAGCTCCATCCCTTTCCTGAAGAAATACTGCTTTGATTGAAGCATTGCAGCATGCCAGCAGGGAGGGTCATTCCGATGTTGAGCAGTGATAGAACAGGAAAGTGAATGGTCGGTGAACATTTAAGGGCCACACTGCTGGATGTTGATTGTTGAGATGCATAGCATGGGTTCTCCAAACACCCAACAGTGGAAGATTCCATCCAGCCAAAAGAAATGACACTATCATTATGGTGATCAGGCCATAGTTATTCTGCTACAGTACAGGAAGAGAGACTTGCAGTTGGTGATAGACTTTGCTGCTTCAGTTCGAATAAACGCTCAGAACACCCCATGCTTGGTTTGCAAAGGTACTGAGCATCCACAATGCCAGATGAAGTTGATGGGAGCTGCTCTGGGAATCAGGTCCAGTGTGCTTAAGTGAACTTCTCTGCAAAATTAGCTTGGGCCCATAAGTATTCCAGCTTTTCCCCTGGGTTGTCAGCTTTCAGATGGACCTAAAATTTCCCAAGAGCAGCCATTCTGCAGGAGCTTTGGCCCAGATTCTAGTGCCTAGAAACCTTTCAGGATTTGCATCATTGTCACTTGAGCTTTCAGATCCCACAAGCACAAAATCTTTTCCAGACATAAGAAGGGCTTAGGGTTCAGCGCAAGGGATGGACGGAGGTTTGGGTTATCCCAACTGTGCACTGCCCACTCTGCTATGCTTCTGCTCCCATCAAAGTCAATAGCATAGTGCCAGATCAAAGCCCAGCTGAAGGGTTCTCCAGTCAGAGCTAGGGGGGCTTAGACCTCTATTCTAGTCCTTGCTTGGCTTGCTGCATAATTTTGGACAAGTTGCTGTGCCTCATTTTCTCCCTCTCTGCAACGTTGTTAATGACACTCGCCACCTTTGGCCTCAAAAGCCTCTCATCAGTCAGATCCTAGACAGCAGCCTCCTGCTGTTCACTAACTGTGCAAGCTAAGCGCTGGACAAACTGCCAGCGGTGCAGAGGTTGCGTTTCGCAAAGCAACCTAGCAGAGAAACTCTTCCTGCTGCCTGGGGAAGAGGGGCAGGGTGGCTTGACAGGGGGCATCCCTCACTGCCGGGTCTCTCTCACTCCGTTTGAGAATGCTGTGATTTCATAGGTCCATGCTGCCTCAGGCTGAGGGTGTCAGCAGTCACATGCTAAACAGTGGGTGGCTGGGTCCGGACTTGGCGAGGAGACGTCCAAGGAAAATTCAAGTGCTGCAGGGAGTGGTGCAGAACTAGGAAGTCTCTCTGGGCGACCAGTCACAGAGGGGTGCCCAAATGCTGTCCACTGGTTGAGACACGAGACTGGGGTCTTGATCTGGCTGTCAGCCCATGGTGTTTTCACAAAGGCTGGGGTGTTAGTTCCACTCTCGTAACTAAACTTCTGTTGGGGCAATTACATGCAGCCTTCCTGCAGTGTCCGTGCAATTTCAGCTGGGGACAGGACTCCTCTTCACTTCCTCTCCTAAGCAGCAGTGCAGCACCACTGATAAGCAGCTGCCACATCGCACCCCAGAGGTGGCTGCATGTCAGTAGCAGAGCAAAGCGATTCCCGTAGACACAAAGAGCCAGATCCCATTGGAGCTATGTGGATTTACACCAGCTAAGGGTCTAGCGTGATGTTTGCAGAACATTTTGGGCTGAAAGGAGGCTAATACAGCATCAGCCTATCACACAGCGCTGCAGCGATCACAGTGGGGGAGACAAGTACAAAAGCAGCCTGGGAAACTCAAAATCAGCATAAGGGCTGGGAGCTCAGAGGCTGAAGTGTTGATCATCACCCTCCTTGATGGCTGCAGCACAGACTGAGGGATCCAACACACAGGGGGAGTGGGGAGCAGTGGATGTCTCTTTTATGGACTACCCTGCCTCAGCACGTTACGGGCCTTGACTAAGTTAAACTCCCGGCTTGGAGCTGGTGCCTTTATGTGCCTTTTACTTGCAGCCGCTCCTCACATCTGCTGCCAGCCCGTGTAACTTATTGCAGGTACTTTGGCTTCCATTGCCAGGGGGCCATTTTCCCAGTGTTGGCTGTAATGTGAATGATATGTGACAATAGCTCCCCTGCTTCTCCTGGTGTCAGTGTGCTGCTACTGAGCACACACAGTCTCAATCCCATTAAAAGTAATGGAGTGAGATCGTCCAGGCCATTACTTTCAATGGCTCCGTTTCAGCCAGACAGCCTCAAGCGCCTGTATCCTCAAAATAGCAAGCTGGGTGGCTCCAACCTTCTCTGCTTCATTATCACATTCACGCACTCCAAATCACCAGAGCTTAATTGGAGAGACCGCCCGGTTTGTGACTGATTGACCTAAATGCTCCAGGAAAAGCACATATATTCTTCACACCTTTGACAAACATTTCTTTGCTCAGCAATTTTTTTTTTTGCATGAAAAGAAATTTCAGGGTAATGGGTTCTTCAAAAACAACCCTAAGTCCTTTTAAGAGAGTGAGGTACTTTTAAGAGAGTGAGGCGGAAAACACACACATACACCGCCTCACTCTCTTAAAAGGTACTTTTCTGAGGCTGAATGGCTGCTGCTGACTTCTCTCAGCCCAAGGCTTAGCTATAAAGCAGCACTTCCCTGCTGTAGCAGACCAGGGAGGCTGCCTGCACAACCCTGGTTGGACCTGTCACTCAGGCAAGTCCCATGGCTTGCCCCCATCATGATGCCCAGTTTACCCAAAAATGTCAAGGTCCTGAAGCTCTCACCTCTGTCCAGTCCAGGATAGGAGGTAATACATTTTTCAGCTGCTGGAGCAGAGTGCAGTAACTGTGGGATTAGCATCTTTTTCTCCACTGCACATTTCATCTGTAAACTAAGATTAAATACCTAGAGGAGAAAGCCACAGGAACAGGGAACTTTAATATTTTTCACTGCCGAGTTCACATGAATGAACAAACAGCTCAGATCTGAAGTCGGAGGTTGGGGGTGGCTTGTGGAAAGAGCTTTCCGCATGTGCCAGTTCAAGGGACCTGACTTGGAAAAGTTTCTCTCCCGCTTTGACAGCTGAGACACCTTCAACCTTTTGCACGCCATAAGGCTGGTGTCTCTGCCCTGGAAGGAAACACCCACCATCCCTGCCAAAGTGAGACAAGGAGGAAGGATGTGGAAACACCATATGGATACAAGGTGAAATAAATCAGGGGTAGGAGCAGAGTTGGACTAATGAATCAGAGCATTGGTCTGTCTGCTCTTGAGTCCTGCCTCCAGTAGTTGCCAACAACTTCAGAGGAAGTTGGGACTTCTCCATAAAGTGCCTTTAGTACACAACTGTGGTACTCATGAAAGGGTCAGGGGGTCCTGACTGCAGTGGGACAGCCACTTATGCCCTGAAGCCTGTGGCTTGATTGACCTTATCCTGGCATGAACACCTATTAATATTCATGAAATTATCCAGCCTATTTAAAAATCCAGATGCCCCACCTGGACTGCTATGTATCATGCAAGGAAATGCTAAGACATGCTTAGGGCCTTTGTTCAGAGCTCCTGGACTCATGCACATTGTGTCCTACATGGCTGAGGTGTGAACTCTACTCCATTCTCCGTGACATTTGAGATATGGTGGTCACCTTATGGTTCTAGGCGTCTCCCATGAAATAGCTGAGAGCCATCAGTTGTAGAGCTTGTCTAAAGGACTGCATTGGCTAAGCTAGTTATTATGGTACTTTACAAACCATCCATCCGTCCCTACTATACCACCCCCACCATGGTCCCTATTTATTTTGATTTCATCATGTAAACATAGGTGGCGCTAGAGCTGCTGGAGGATCAGCCCCTCCCCTCACAATCTACCAGCTCACCATCTTTTCTCCATTTTTGGCTGTGCCACCCCACGCGCATGCCCAGCTTGGTGGGCAAAGTTCCACATCTGGTGGCGCAAGGGCCAGAAAGGGAGCAGGGCGGGACAACACAGGGGGCAGGATCCCGCCTGAACGCAAAGGTGTGCATCAAGCAATGCTGTGGCGGGCTTCTCTGAAATCTGCAAGGAGCGAGAGCCAACGGGCCACAGTGAGGAGCCGGGCCCAGGGTAGCAGGAAAGCAGCTGCCACAATAAGGTGAGTGTGGGGTGGGTCACTCTCCAAGCACACCCTGCCTGGGGATTATTAGCACAGTAGCTATTCAGTTTCACTCAGCCTTCCCAAAGCACATTGTCACCCACTGCCTACGCACATAAACATCAAAGGATGTGAACCCCGGGTCATGGCGCCCGGCCACATTATTAAAAATACCACCCAATGGAGGCTAAACCAGTGGTAGTAAACCAGCTAGTCCTTTCTCTGCACAAAAGCAGCCAGTCAGCATGAATGTCCCTTGGCTGGCCTCCTGCAAACGCCCACCACCACCACCAAAAGGTGCCGAGTAGGTCAATGCCGTAGGGTCACCAGCCTCTCATTCATGGAAAGAGTCACCGCGCCCCCACAAGCATAATGGAATTTGCAGAGGAGTCACCGCAGCAGAAGTCAGGGCTGAGTAGCTGCTGCCATAGTGTCATAGTCAGCCATAACAATCTCCTGCCTTGTCACTGGTCTTGCACATAGGCTGGGCACCCATGTTCTGCCTGCATGGAAAATCTAGCGTGTTTTTACCACCCTTGCAGGGGGAAGAATAATTTATCCCCGTCTACACTGGCAATGAAAGGGTGTGAGCTGAAAGCATTTCTGAGATTCTGTTCTGCATCTAATTTAAAAAAAAAAAGTTTCCCAGAATTCATGGTGCTGTGGAGACCCTGGGCACCCTGATCTGCAAATCTCCTAACTGCAGTCATCTTCAAACAAAAAAAAAGGAACATATTGTACAAGCAAAAACCACTCTCTTAAAGGTTTGGTTTAAGAGTGTGTTTTAACGGCTGTCACACTGACCCAGTGCAGAGTGCTTGGATTAAGAACATAGGTGGCATTGAAGGAATAATGATGTTATCTGTAAGACATATCTTATCTATAAGACGCAGGAAGCCTGACTTAGGACCTTTCCTGGAGCTATCTTCAAAAGAACACCAACAAAAATAAACTCCTGTGTGAGAGCTGCGATTATTCCCAAACAGATTCTGTTAGAATGACACAACTTTCCAAGCAGACAAGAGGATCTGGGGCAAATCAGGGATACTTCAGAAGTAGCAGGGAACATATCTCTGCAGGGTTTGGGGTTCAGCCTTCAGGAGTTCCTCTGGGCCATCTGGAACTCTTCATTCAGCAACAAGCACCCCGGGATGAGTTTCCCTACCTGTATTTCAGCATGGCTAGTCCTGCCTGGAGCCCCAGAATTGACTAAGTGGTGGAAACTCTCCAAAAAGGAACTGATCTGGACACTCCTGTGTGTCTTCGCTTCTAAAAATAAGCAAAACTTGGGACATGGGATGATGTGTATTGTTTAGAACTGATTTACCCGTTCCTCCTCTGCACACAATGGGGAAGCCTGGGAGGAAGGCCAGATGAATGCCCTGCATATACGTAGGCTTGACAGGATTTAATTTAATTTTATTTTTTTTGCAATTTTGATGATTAATATTTATTTTTATTTTAAATTCCATCCATTTTTAACCATTTTAATTCTGACTGTTGCAGGAAATTAACAGGGGAGGAGTTAGGGTTGGGGTGAGGGTGGTGCTGACACTGGTGTTGCAGGGGGCTTCCTGCATATCCGAGGGGCCCAAGACACCTGGGCACAAGATGCAGGGAAGGCTGTGGTTCTGACTGAGCACAGCAAAGACCCCCAGCCAAGGATGACATGAGGAGTGTGAGTCCCTGGCTGTGGGGCTGCAAAGGGCTCCACACCCGATCCCTGCAAGCACAAGGTCTATGGCGGTGAGCGGGGAGGAATGAGGCTGCACTATGCCCTAACTGTTATTAATGGATATTTCTTTTGTCAATTTCAGTAGGTCAGCAGAAATTGACGTTTGCGGATTTCTATCGATTGAAAACAAATCCTGCCAAGCCTACACATAAATATTTTGCTACCTCCAGACTCTTCCAAGCACAGGAGAGGCTACGATTTTTGTCACAATTCAACAACAGGACCCGGACATCAGCGCTTCCATGGGAGAAAGGAGAGATCTCCCAGAGAGAGTTCCCTTATCCATGTGATCCCAGCAGGCAAACGCTTTGTTAACTCTTCTGCACATTGTCAGGAGTGGGGGGTTGTTGCCCACATAAAGACTGAGAAAGAACTGAATAAGGTGCGAAGGATGTAGACCACTGAAAACTGATGCTAACTACTCCACTGAAACTAGGCGGTCAATAATAGTTAGTGCTGAGGTAGACCACAAAGCACACTGCAGAGAAGGGTCTGTATCATTATATAGATGGAGGAACTGAGAAGAATTGAGTTGGCTAAGATCACACAGCAGGGAATAGATCCCAAGTTTTGGAGAATTCTATTCTATTCCAAAGTTCTTAACTGCACTTACTGCTAACCATTGAACTTCACTGCTTCCTCTGTATAACATTTCAGGAAACTAGCATATACTTTCTATAACTTTATGACTCATTTTAAAATAAATCTCTCCTCCCAGTACCTGCCTGAACCTGAGTACAGGACCTCACCTTTCTGTGTTTTCTCAGCCCATCAAGCACCTCTCAAACGACACAATGGATTGAATCTCACATGCTGCATTGGGGGCTGGGGATGCTGAAAGGGAAAAGCAGAGTTTATGAGCTGTGGTCCTGGAGGGTTAATGCAAGCCTCTCTGTTCACTTTTAGAATGTATTTATTTGTCATTTTTGGGTTGACGTTTGTACTGTGCTAAGCTGGTACCTCAAATCCTCTAGTTTAAAATTAACTAGTCAATCCTTGGTTTAAAAATAAACATATCAGATCACCTTTAAGAAAATAAACACAGGATTTTCCATTCTGGATTATATGCTGTATTTACCCATGTACGTCGTATGGCTTTATTTTCTGCGTGCTACACCTTTAAATCACTAAGGACTCTTCTGTCTGCAGAGACAGACAGCTATTTGTGTTCAGTTCAGTGCAGACTGCTGCAGAAGGGACACACACACTGTGCTCTCTCTCACTGGCAATTTACTTGTGTTCTTTCTGAGGCATATGAACTAGGGGTCAGAGAGGCAAGTTACTGGTTGAGTGTGGAGAGAACAAAAAGGGTTAGATATCCAAAACCACAAAGGACAGTTAGAGGCCTGATCCACACGGAAGCCAATGGGAATTGAGTGCCTCATTCCCATTTGTGGGAAATATTTCCCCCAAAGTCTTTGGTTGCTAAATGGAAAAAAAAAAAACCCAAACAAACAGAAGAGATTGGACCATTGGTCCCTCTATTGGGACAGTAGCTAACAGAGATGCTTTAGGAGATGGAGTAATACCACCACATAACCGATCATGTACCAGGTAACTAGAGCCCTCCTTTCTTCTCTCTCATGTCGGCCTCTAAAAATCCTACAGAAAGAGAGGGGTTTCCACTGCATTTCCAAAAAGCAAAGGAAGATGCGCTGGGAATGCTGATCGACTGGCAGGGGACATTGTTTTAATCAATAATATACTATTTCCTCCGTGTTTGATATCCTCCTGTTTATGATGTGTAAATAGGGATTTCCAGTGATCTGAATGTGTTCGTTAAATGTAGCTGACACGTGGCATGTGAAAACTGCTGGCTGGCCCCGCAGGCCTTTCAGGAAAAGGAGCAGCTGCTTCCGTCACAATGACATTTTCACGAGCAAATGTGGAAATGAAAGGAAAGGAAAGGAAAGCACAAAAATGGCACAGAGGTCAAAGCAGGACTCCATGCACAGAAAACGGGGGGCGCACCTTATGCTAGGATCTTGCAGACATCATTGTGAAGGGAATGTTAAATATTGTTATGACCTTACAGCGAGACGCTTCTTACACAGAATAGAGGAAAGAGCTCTCGCCTCTTCTTTGAAAGGCATTCGTGGACCTCTCTGAGGCTCTCTCTGCTTTATCTCTGAGACAGGGTAGTGTAACGAGAACTCCCATCCTTTGCAGTAAAAAGACTTTTGTCCCGTTCCTGTCTATTTAAGGAGACGGAAATCGAGGTCTTGACCCACTGTGGCCATCAAAAATCTTATGGCACTGTTCACAGGAGGAATAATAACGGTGCCACTCCGCCCTTCTATAGCAGCCTTTCATCCATTGATCTTAAAGCACTTATAAAGACAGGTAAGTATCCTCGTCCCCACTCAGGGTTACTGAGGCATAGAGCAGTGATGTGTCCAGGTTAAGACAGTGGAAGATCTAAGAACAGAACACAGAGCTCTCAGTCCGTGTAAACGTAGGGTCTGTCTACACTGCTGTCACAGGGTGTGACTGCAGCTTGTGTAGACACACCCGAGCTAGCTTTAATCTAGCTAGCTTGGGTCCACGGCAGGGAAGCCCCAGTATCACGGGCTTCAGTGTGAGCTGTTCAAGCCTGCCCAGAGCCCTCGGTTATTACTCAGGCAGCTAGCCCATGCCGAAGTCTGGGCTGCTGCGACTTCACTGCTCTGGTACCTGAGCAAGCTAGATTGAAGCTAGCTGGGGTACGTCCACACAAGCTGCAGTCATGCCCTGTGATTGCAGCACAGCCACTCCCTAGCGGGTTTACACTGCCACCTATCACTAGAGTATCTAAGGCTACGTCTACCCTTGGAACTGAAGGTGTGATTCCCAGCTTGAGGGAGGAGACACATCTGTGTTAGCGCTCCTCGAGCTAGCATGCTAGAAATAATAGCGTAGCTGCAGTAGCTAGCTGCCCTGAGTACAAATCCGCCCAGGCGCCATGGACAGCTCTTCGGGGCGGCTAGCCCATAATGCCACTCACTGCTTCTAGGGCTACCCTGGCACTACTACGATTCTTAGCATGCTACCTCTGAGATGTGAGCTCTTCTCCTCTCTCTGCCATTGACTCTTTCTACATCAGTGGGCAAGTAACCTCACTTCTCCACACCTCTCTGGAAAATAGGTGCAACACTTTTCATCTCCTCTCAAAGGGGCCTAGACATTCCATTCTGAGTGCTTGTAAAACGCTTTGAAATGATATCAACGTACAAGGGATTGTTATTCCTCGCCTCCCCTTAGCTGTCGTGTGGTGTTATTGTGCCGTGTCTAACAGCTGTTGCGTTCCAGCTCGGAGCTGCCTGCTCCTCGGCCCTGAATTGAGTCTTCAAACAGAAATGGATAAATATCTCAATAAATAAAGTAGACAGACAGCTGCATCAGCCTAATCAGTTGGGTAATGTCTGGGAAGTGCTTGGAAGTCCTTCTGTAGTAAAGGCACTATATTAAGGTAAATGGTGATGATAATCATTAAATGCCTTCTGCATCTTTGAAACCTACTGATGGAACATGATACAAGTTGGGCATCTGGTTTTCAGCCTTTATAGGCTGGAAAAAAAATCAGGGAGGTGTATTTTTGGCAAATAAATGTGATCTCATAAAGCCTGGCCTGATTCCAACTTGCCTAATAGCATTTCTCCTCTCTAAAGTCACTCTGTCACGTCAAGTGCACACAGGATTCTTCAATCCCTCTCCTCAGCACCTTGTGGCACAGTGGGCTTCTCTTCGCTATTGCCCTTAGGGGTGCATGGATAACATAGAGAGGCAGCATGGCCTAGAAGGCAGGATGCTGAATTGGGAGTCAGGACAGCTTGGTTCCATCAGCCCTGTTGCACAGAGGAGGAAAAACGAGCCATGGGGATGTGACTTGCTCAGGGTCACCAAGTGCATCAGGCCTGGTCTCCAGATAGGTGAGCATAGCTACTCTGAAAAATTCACACCCCTGGGTGCCACGCAGTAGCTAGACTGACTTTACCCCTGGTGTAGATGCAGGTAGGTCAATGGAAGGCTTCTTCTGCCATCAACCTAGCTACAGCCACTCAGGGAGGTGGATTAACTACGTCAATGGAAACCCCTCTTTCCTCGCAGTAGGAAGTATCTACCCTACGGTCCTACCGTGGAACAGCTGCAGCACTGGAGCTGTAGCACCTGGAGCACAGTCATGGCCTCAGTGGCAGAAAACTAGAACCCTGGTGTCCTGATTCCCAGAGCCCTGTTCTAAACATCAGAGCTTAGGGTGTATTATGCTTCACAAGAATTACAGCCCATTCTGGGGGAGAGCAGCTTTTGAATTCTGCTCCTTGTCCCTGGAGCAAGTTACACCAATCCCAGGGACTGCTCCAAGTTACGTGTGCTATGCTTGCCCCTTGGGGACTGCTCTGGGGTCCAGCATTGGTGCAGTGTGCTGTGCTCCAGCCACACCAGAACTGCCTGACAGCCCAGGTCAGCCCTGTGCGAGGGCCTGCACCCGTGGGTGGAATGGGCTGCTCCAACAGACCTCCGTTAGTGAGGGAAACCCCTTGATGCAAAGGATATTACCCTGGGTGCAGGGAACGTTCTGCCACATTTACAGCCCCTTTACACTGCCTGTAGAGGGGGCAGAATCAGACTTCAATGCTATTCCTTGGCAGTCACAAACCTGTTAGTTATTCACCTATGGTCCTCCCTCCATCGCTGACTTCACAGCATGCAGGGCTGGGGAACATAGCACCAATGGGAGCAGCTGACACAAGCCACTGAATCAAAAATACTGGCGCTACTTTATCTATCTGAAGGGGCATAGTCTAAGAGATGTTGATTTAATATATTTCTACCTTCTGAATGGCTTTTTCTTTTCACTAAATTGAAAGCACAGTACAATATATGTGACTCATTAGGCTGTGTAATACAGTCCCTGCAAATTTAGATTAGGCATGATTATAACTTAAATAAAATAGTTTGAACACAGTTCTTATAGCCATCTATCTTTCCTCCCCTTCGTACTGCAAGACGGAAAGTGAATGTGAGGAACAGAGGGCTTTGTCAGCAGAACCAGCCTGGACGAGGACTATAGGCATGAGGCTTTCACTTGCCTATTGCAGGACACCGAACCAGAGAAATTCAGGGTGGGAAGGGACTCGAGAGGTCATCTAGTCCAGCCCCCTGCACTGAGGCAGAACCAAGTAAACCTAGACCAGCCATGACAGCTGTTTGCCCAACGTGTTCTTAAAAATCTCCAGTGACAGGGATTCCACAACCGCCCTAAGTAACCTATTCCAGTGCTTAACTATCCTTATAGTCTGAAAGTTCTTCCTAATATCTAACTGAAATCTCCCTTGCTGCAAACTAAGCCAGATATGTTTTGTCCTACCTTCAGTGGACATGAACAACTGATCATCATGCTCTTTCAGACAGCCCTGAACGTATCTGAAGACTATCGGGTTCGCCCCTCAGTCTCCTTTTCTCAAGAATAAACATACCCAGGTTTTTTTTAACCTTTCCTCCTAGGTCAGGTTTTCTAAACCTTTTATCAGTTTTGTTGCTCTCCTCCAGACTCTCTCCAATGTATCCACATCTTTCCTAACATGTGGCACCCAGAACTGGGCCCAATACTTCAGCTGAGGCCTCACCAGTGCCGAGTAGAGTAGAACAATCACCTCCCGTGTCTTATATATGACACTCATGTTAATACTCATCAGAATTATATTTGTCTTTTTTGCCACTGCACCACATTTTTGGCTCATATTCAATTTGTGATGCACTGTAGCCCTGAGATACTTTTCTGCAGCACTACCACCTCCCGAGTTATTCCCCAATTTGTATTTGTACGTTTGATTTTTCCTTCCTAAGTGTAGTAGTTTGCACTTGTCTGCACTGAATCATCTTGTTGATTTCTTAACAATTCTCCAATTTTTCAAGGTCATTCTAATCCTGTCCTCCGAAGTGCTTGCAAACCCTCCCAGATTGGTGTCATCTGCAAATTTTATAAGCATACTATCTACTCCATTAGCCAAGTCATTAATGAAAATATCGGCTGGTATGGGACTCAGGACTGACCCTTGTGGTATCCCACTACATATGACTACCCAGTTTGACAGCGAGCCATTAGTAATTACTCTTTGAGTATGGGTTTTCAACCATTTTGGGACCCCATCTTACAGTATGTTCAACATGAACAACTTCCATTAGGAGAACAGTGGCCCTGTAAGGCTGGGATGGAATTGTACATGGAATAGGAATGCTCCTTCCGCCTCTCCTGCCTTTGGAAATGGACGGTGCCAGGAGGGTCACTTGATGCAGCCATGGCTCATGGGGCTAAGATCTTACCAGGTCTTACAAGCTAAACAGGGTTGATTCTAGTCAGCATCTGGACAGGAGACCTTCATTAAAAGCCCAAGGTTCTGCAAGAAGTCCAAATTTGCAGTAGACTTTTCGCAATTTAGGCTGAGCTTTGACTAGATAACAAACCATGAACCCAGGTGAGCCGGCTAGCAAACAAGCCCCAAATCAGCCCCCTGAGCACCTCATGTGGGCCACTGTATGTGCCCCATTGGCTGTTCCATCATCCATATACAATCCAGCTCAGCTGCTTTACCTGCATAGGAAGAGAGGGGGCTGTAGTAAAGGGAAAGCCCACAGCATGCTCAAAAACCAGCTGGTGTCTTTGCTAAGCTCGTAGGCCTGGAGATCTTGGAGGAGATGATTTAAAACCCAAGCACTGTTGATCACCTGAGGAGCAATGTGTTTGCCCAACCTCAGGTCCCAGCCGTTTATGAGAACTACATGTTGCATACATCTTTCCTGTTGCTAGCGATACATTTTACATTTTTTGATGCCT
Organism: Mauremys reevesii; assembly: GCF_016161935.1. Classification (NCBI taxonomy): domain Eukaryota; kingdom Metazoa; phylum Chordata; order Testudines; family Geoemydidae; genus Mauremys; species Mauremys reevesii. The sequence goes on along the minus strand of NC_052634.1, from coordinate 15,262,859 downwards.
TGGTCATTACCTTCATGGAACCATACAAATTAGACCTATGAGGCTATGAATGTCTACCCAGAGGCCCCAGGCCAGTGCAAGATGGATCCCTTCAGCATATATTTTTGAGCACCTTTCTCAGTCTAGTTTTAAATGACTCCAATGATGGGGTGAGGAATCAGTTACTCAGTTAGGGGGGAAGGTGGGTTGTGTTACGGCAATGCTCTATAGAGAATATGTGTATAGAGAATATGTAACATCACTTTGGGTTTTTTTAGAAACACTGAAACTTGTTGCTGTGCCCTGACAATGGCTTCCTTTGTGCTGTTCTTTACATCATTTCTTAAGAGTTTAGATGGGTTAGTGGCAAGAAGCTGAATAGATCTTCCATCTCTTCCCATACACCGATTATTCACACCATGGTAGCTCTTATCATTAGGAAATTTCATTCATTAAGTTTTTTTCCTTTCCATGGTTCCATGTAAGCACACTTCCCTTTACAGCCCAGCCGAGCGCGGCACCTTAGGGAACATCTTACAAAGAGATGAAGAACCACATAGGGCAAAGATGACATTTCAGGGAAAAACGGGCGATGAGAGAGCTCCACTAGGCTGCAAAAAGGGAACACACAGACTTAATGAACTGTAAATGGGTGACCTCCGGGGGACCCCAATAAGTTACCACTTACTAAACCATTAACACCTCCTAAGCAGGAGAGCAGATAAAACTGAAGGTGATTACAGCTCTTGCAATCAACGGGCTACAGATGGGCTCACAGTGCATTAGTTAGCAATGCACTAAGCTGATCAGAAGGTGCATGGGGCCAGCAGCAGCCCCCTGGAAGGGCTGAAGGGGGCTCCCCCATGCGGGCCCTGAATACTGAAGGCAAAGGCAAAAGCAAGGTGGGCATGGCTCCAGTGCTGGCTGTCATGGGCTGGTGCAGACTAAGAGGATTTGCAGCACTTTTCCAGAGGATCGGGTTATCCCAATCCATCCTGCTGCTTAGAAACCAGCATTGGGTGTTATTACCTCTGATGCGCTGCCCTCTCTCTGGGAATGTGCAGAGAGGATCTTTGACTCAGCTTGTGTTACACACACCGTTGTACATCCTATCTGGCATGTTGGCAGCGAGAATTTATTTCTCCACAATACACTCCCCCCCCCACACAGAACAGTCCTCCTTTCCCCCCGACAGAGTACCCTTCCATATACACACACACAACCACACAGCCTATCCCCTCGCACACAAAGTACCACACACATACACAACTTCGTACACAGAGTACTAGTCACATACAAACACACCAGCTACCTCCTGCCCCCAACGTGACCCTCCACAGCCCCAAATACACACACATGCACATATACCCAGGACTCTCCAGAAACCTAGAAGTCCACTCACACACACACATAGCTCTCCACAAACCTAGTGTACCACTCACACATACACACAGCTTTGCATACACCCACACAAAGTAACACACCCACACATGCATACACACATGACTCTCCACAAACCCAGATTACCACACACACATACACCCAGCTATGGATATACCCACATCCACACAAAGTACCGCACATGCGCACACGCACCCCCCCACACACACAGAGTACCACAGTCCTTCAGCATACACACAGAGTACCATGTGCATACACAATACTACATACACACTCTTTTTACTGTCTTGCCTTAATTGCCTGTAATTGTCCCTCATTAGGGGCACATAATAAACTTTGCAGGACGAGGGAATGATACAATCTTGGGCATAGGTAGGGCTGGATTAAGGCTAAACTGACTGTGACTGTAACCTTCGGAAATGAAGGTCAGCGCTGGCGCTTTGGGATGTGATTTGCAGCCATTTCTGCCTTGATGGGAAAGTACTGGAGGGGATAATTACTCACAAGTCACCAGTGTCCTGGCTCCAAGCAGCTGAAGCCTGAGACACAGGCACGGTGCGGGGAAGCGTCTCCAGTGGACGGTCTCTGCCCAGTCCTGCTCTAGCAGTGGTGGGGAGGAGAGAGAGAAAGAGGCTACCTGGCTTCAGTCCTCAGTGCACTTGCAGCAGACGTCTGAGGAGATGCATGGTAGCCTGAGCATGGCACATCCGGCTGGTTAAAGGACACGAGGATATGTGAGTGTGGGATGGATGGACCTGCTCCTGCAGCAGCTGTGTCACTCAGCTGTGTCACTCAGAGCAGAACTCAGACAAGCATTTTATGTTCAGGGATGGACAGCAGCACCAAGGAAGGAATATTAGTATTAGTATTTGCTAGAGTTAGGCACCATGGTAATTCCTGTGCAAGCCCCACAGCTCTGCCAAAGCACCTCACAGACCTAACCTGCAGCACCCTTGCTGTTCCAGCCAGGGTCCTTCACAACCCAGCCCATCAATCCCAACTCGCTGGACCCCTTGCTATTGCACCCCTGAGTTCACTACACCACAGCTCAGCCAGTGCATCTCACTCAGAGCCTGCAACATGCCCTGCTATTCCAGCCCTGGCTTCCCGCACAGAGCTCGCCCAAGGCACCCCACTCCCCGGCCCCCAGTTCAGCCCAGCCAAAGCACCTCAGTTCATGATCAGCAGAGCCCTCTGCTATTGCACTTCTGGGTGCCCATGCTAAAGGGGTAAACGCGGTGACAATTTACCATCACAGACTCCTCCGTCCATTCCCAGGGAGACAGCAATGAAAAGAGGCTACTTGGAAAGGAAAGAAATGTACTTAGCGAGAGCTCACTCCAGCTTAAGGTAGGAATGTTCCCTCACAGCTACAGAGAGACACTCTCATTTAACTGACAATGGTGCTGGGGTAGTGTATCTGCGGCTGGATGATTGAGACCCATGGAGCAAGAAAAGCTGAACCTGACCTCACTGAGTGCCCCTGACTTCCCAACACATACCTTTTGGGCTGCATGTATTATGGCTTCCCATTGTGCAATGTTAGAAATGAACATAAGCATGGCCATACTGGGTCAGATCAATGGTCCATCTAGCCCAGGATCCTGTCTCCCGACAGTTGCTGATGCCAAATGCTTCAGAGGGAATGAACAGAATAGGGCAATGATTACATGATCCAGCCCCTGTAATCCAGTCCCAGCTATTGGCAGTCAGAAGTTTAGGGACCCCCAGAGAATGACCCCAAATGCACCTCTCTGCTATTACATGGTGTGTCTAATCCATGTGAAGCAAACAAAGGATACAAATTCTAGGCAACTCACACACACACAGGTAAAGTGAACACATACACACACCATCTCACAATGGCATTTAGAGATTTACATCTTTTCTTTGGTTTCCCATTTGCAAGGATAAATTTCTCTGTTGGTGTAAATGGCAAAAATCCATAGAAATCAATTAAGCAGGGCCCATTTTACCCCCAAAGAGAATTTGGTCCATGATTTCCAGCCATGCAATAGTGCCAGGTAAGCTGTGCACGAAGGACTCAAAAAAGCTAGGGCCCAATTTGCAAAAGATCTATTTTGCAAGGAACAAAAAGGCTGAGGAGCTGGTGCAGGCCAGGCTTGGAGCTGTCATATTTACAGGTTCCCCATTGCGTCCAGGGATTCTCATCACAGCGTCTCCCCAGCAGTTCACTAGGTAATTTCCTGACTCATCAGTCACCTCCTGCCTTATTCAGCCATTGTGAACTGGTGACTCAAAAATTGCCTTTATTTAGTTCTGTTATCAGGAGCTCGCAGAGCCTTTCTGCTTTCCACTCCAGTTGCTTTCAGTCCAGCCGTGGGATGCAGGACCATCACAACAGCCTGCGAGGCTGACAAACCTCCGAATGCCTCCCGAGAAAACCAGGGATGTCACAAGAAGCCAACACTTAAGTGCAGCACACACGGCCAGCCAAACGTGCGAACACTTACTCTGGGAACGTGCTCCTTTGTTATAGTTTTGCACCAACAACAAGAGCTCTCCTCAGTCTAGTCTGGCGGAATTGTGACCAGGAATTTCCTGAATACACTCAGGCCCAGATCTGCAGCAGGTGCAAATGGATGCAGCTCCTTTGACTTCAGAGGAGCAATGCAGATTTACACCCACTGAGCATCTGGCCCTTAGATTTGTGGAACTAAACAGATTACATGGCTTGTATGTTGCAGTCTTTGACTGTCCCTCTATAGAGACTAATTCTGTTCCCCCCGCACAATTAATGACTAATTCGGCCTCAGGATCTGTAGGATCAGTTGAGGATCAACGGTAACACAATGCAACTAGTTTACAATGTACAAATTCACAAGTCACACAGTGCATTCCCAGTGCAATACATGTGCAGTGTAATGGAATTTGTTCGCAACACAAGTCAAGGTGCTTACTCCTGTGGACTCATTGCATTCTATTTGCAACACAACGCAACAGGATTTGCAATGCAAGGCATAATGTACACACCGTGCAACGTGTTTGCCACGCCTCTGTTTCAGAGGAGAATGTGAATGGGCTGAGTCTCTAAATCCTCAGCAGACCCTGCATCAACGTCCAGACACATTCTCACCACCTCCACAGGCTGGCTGGAGCTAAATGGACCCACCTATCAATAAAACTCAGCAGTTATTAGCTGGAATTTTAGCACAGGGCTGTCACAGCAAAGGCTGCGTTGACTCAGCGGATAGGTGACAGCAAGCCTTACATAGCAACAAGGATCCCACTGGTATCTGAGTTTAGATAAGGAGTTTCCACTTTCCCCCAGCCCACGAGTGAGTCTGAAACATCCCATCAGATGGTGTCAAGGCAGAGGACTCCCTTCTCTCCTCAACACATCTGCCAGCTTCCCTGACCTCCATCCAATGTTGGGCCCCTACAGGCGCATTCCTGCTGGCAAAGAAGGCTGGATGTGACTCTGCCTCATGCTAAGCAAGCATGGCTCCTCAAGGAAGCAGTGTGGTTAAGAGGATGGGGAGAGACTCGGAAGGAGGAGACCTGGGTCCTCTTTCCATTTCTGCTGCTCACTCTGGATAAGTCACATTCCCTCACTGGAGGTCAGTCTCCTCATCTCTGCAATGGAGACAATGATTCCCACCTGCCTACATCAAGCGCTTCTTTGAGATCTATGGATGAGAAGTGCACTTGGAGTGTTAAATATTATTTCTAACCTATCTCAGATTGGTGCCCAGATGCCACAGAGATGGGCACAGTATAAAAACCTACCCACACTTAACACTATGGTATCAGAGCAGCAAAGCAACACAATGCCACTCCCTCCCCAGTGCCCTGGAGTCTGGGGCAGAGCTTCCCTAGCCCACCCAGTCCTGGGGATCCACGATAGGTTTACCCTGGCCAGGTCAATTGATTCAGGGTCACGGGGCTTGGGCTGTAGGGCTAAAATAGTAGTGTAGACTGTCCCATTTGGGCTGTAGCCAGGCTCCAAGACCCTCCCTTCCTCGCCAGGTTTCAGAGCCAGGGCTCCAGCCCAAGTGGGAACATCGACACTGCTATTTTTAGCCCTGCTGCCCAAGCCCTGTGAGCCCAAGTCAGCTGACCTGGGCTCTGAGACTCGGTGCTGTGGGGCTGGTTTTTTTGTTGTGTTTTGTTTTTTGCAGTGTAGCCATATCCTGAAAGGCCAGCAATCAACCTTGGGTCTCCTGCATGGCAGCGCAGGCAGCACTAGGCTACTCATGCATGAACAATAGAATTTATGGATGTGCAAATAAACGGCAATGTAATGCAATTAATTGACACCCCCTCCTTGTTCATGTAACGCTTCCCAAACTACAGGGCATGGGCGACTTCCACTAATCTCTCCCGCCTCAGCCGGTGACATTGCGCAAACCCCTGGTAATGTCAGGCTCATGTTAACATTTGCATTAAGAAGCCTGCTGACAGACGAGCTTGGATGTTACCGGCTTTACTGTCTTGGTTTACAGCACACTTTGCAGAGTGCTTACTGATTAAGAAATGAGACACTTGCAAACAAGGGGAAAACTGCTAGATTAAATGCACAACGCAGAACTTCTAATGTCCACTGAGCTTGTATATCAGTCAGGCTTCCTCCGTTATTTGGTATTACTTGAATGGGTCCATCAACTTATACAGAAATGAAACTTCCATTAACCCCTCACCCCGCAACACAGACACAACTTTCTTAATACTTGCTAGCTCTTATGTTTATGACAAAACCCTTCTGAATGCCAGCTGTCTTTCCGAGTCTGCAGTGCAGACACATCATGGCTGTGAATTATTCCACTCCTCTCAGTGCCATGTTTACTCTGAAGCCTAGCCAGGACAAAAAATCAAAATCCCCAAAACATTCACGAACTGGAAAGTGTGAAAAAAAAATTGGTTCAGGTCAATTAAAATATTTCACTGCCTAATTTTAAAATGTTTTCTTTCCATTTCTACCATTTTTTAATTTGCAATTCTTTTCTTTTTTAATATCACCAGCTTAAATTATTTTCAAGTCGAAAAGTATGTGACTTTTTTCCACCAAAAGTTTGTTTTGATGAATTGGCATTTTCCTACCAAAAAAAGTGGTGTCAAAAATTTTCCAACCAGGTCTAGTTGTGTGAATAAATAATTTGAAGATTGTGAGGTGCTCAGATGCCATGGTGAGGCAGGTGGGCCGTGTAAGTCCCCTAGATAGAGTTATGCTTCTAAAAGCCTTGGTCATGCAGAAAGGTTTAGCACAGCCTGGGGATTTGGTTAAAATCCAGTTAGTCCTCATCTTCAGTGTGGGTCTAACAGAGATGAAAGAGAGCCATCTGGTAACCTGATCCCTGGCATAGTTGAATATGTATGGCAAACAGGACTGATCTGAGATAGGCATTTCTCTGTAGGTGGCTTTCTGTAGGTCATGAGGTGGTGTGAAGCAGGGAAGGGAGCAGGGGGGCATTTTATTCTAAATACATATTTAAAAAGCAGCTTTTGGGATCCCAACGTGGCTATCAATCATCCAGCATTTTACAGCCCGGGGCTGAGAACATCAGACTGGAAAAGGGACAGAGGAGGATCTAGGGAAAGCAAATTATGAGGCAGTAACAGCTGGAAGGCGCCTTGCTCATACAGGGACTGTGTGAATTGTGAAGACGGCCCACTGGGCTAGGCCAGGGAGGCAAAACACATGTATAATGCAGGAGGCGAGTAAAGGCCTTTCCCAGGAAGGGTAGGAATGAGGGGAACACACAGGGCTCTCACTCCTTCGCATGCTTGGCATGTCAGGACCTGCGCATGCCCATGTCCTCTCAGCACCAGGCGGGTAGGCAGAGCTTTAGAGAAAAGCAGGAAATGGACCCTGAACCTGGTATATTCTACGTATCCCCCATCCATAGCGCATGTAAGTTTGGTACAGTTGCACGCTGTAGAACCGGAGGCTTTCTGCTCTGGAGTACCCTGCTTCAATCCTCAGCCCCCATCACCACAGGATCTGCCCTTCAGGTCTAACAACAGCCACGCAAGGCCTGAGCCAAATCCCACCAAAGTCCATGGGAGCCATTTCAACAGGCTCTGGATCAGGCCTGCAGCAAGGTGATCTCAGAGGTGCTCATAGCTGGGTGGCAGCATTCTCTGTGTCTTCACCCCTTTCTGATTCCCTCAATACTCCCTGCAGTGACATCCACCCCTCTAAAGCACTCCCGCAGATTTGGCCAGGACGTCCCCCCCATCACAATAATGGAGCCGCCACTGTGGGTGAGTGCAGGGTAGGCTTGCTCTGCAAACCCACGGCCTCCTATCCCTCAGGGGCAGGATGCGAACCCCTCCCCGCAGTGTGGATAAAATGAAACAATGCAAAAATTCCCCCCAAATAACATGAAAAATGATAAAAATTAAAAGAAGTTCACAGGGCTCTACCTATCCGCATCTCTCCATCTGTTGGCTTGAGAGCCTGGCAAGGTTGCCCTCCTCCTACAGCCACCTACCTATGTCTTCATATCTTGCCCAGCTTTGTGGTACCTGAGAACATATCCCCAGTGCTGAGTATGCACCCATACTCACTGAGGGGGAATTTAATGCCAGCCATAGAGTGGCAGTGAAACTTCCCCCACACTGGGCCTTGCCACTAGCCTGAATGTGTGCCCTCTAGAGGTCCATCAATCTATGGCCCCTTCCATCCACAGCATCTCTATTGAGACTGTCCATCAGAGTCTGTTGATGTGGCCTACCGCCCAAGAAGAACCTGAGCTCAAGCCTCCATCACTGGCCACCAAACAACCATCAGATGCTTTCCGTTATTTCCCTGGGCCAGATCTGAACGGGTGACCTAGACTCTGAAGGCCCAATCTTCTGAGCCACCATGCTCTCTAGCACAGAGGCTGCTCCTAGACTCAGAGACTTTAAGGCCAGAAGGGACCATCATGATCATCTAGTCTGACCTCCTGCACACCGCAGGCCACAGAACCTCAACCACTCACTCCAGAAATAGACCCCTAACCTGAATGGAAACTGACAAGCTCTTAACTACTATGATGCCCGTAGGCCCCACTGCAGTGAATGCTGGAGAGGCTGCCATTTTACTGCCATTTCTATTAGCTGGAATATGGCTTTAATGTGGCAGAAGAGAAGTCTGTGGTACTTGTACCAAGGAACACCATAGTTTTTGTTTTGATTTCACTGCAGCGGAGATTGTCAGGAGGTTTCTAGTCATGCTTGGTTCCGGGTGGCTGCTAAATATGCATGAGTTTGCAGATGCTTGGAGGGAGTGGAGGGGTATCTGGGCTAGAAAGCATTTAAAAAGCGCTTGAAGTATGATCTCCTCAGCTGGTGTGTGGGAGGCATCCTGTTGGACACGACCAGAAGATCTGGCTTTTGATTTGCAGATGACTTGGCTTCCTGTTCAAAGGGTGTGATTCCTGTGTCCAGCCCCAGAGCAGCAGAAATTTCAACCTGACCCTGTCCCCTGCCTCACAACCACCCTGGCACTCTATAGCAACATCACAATGAGAGCTCAATATTCAGATGGGCTTTGCTACTCAGCTCTGGATTGCACCTTTCCTACACCCTTTTAGCCAGGCCACCCCGCATGTCCCTTGTAACCCACACCATCCTCTCCTTGCTCTCCCCACTGAAACTCTCCTGGTGACTTTGCCCTTTCTCCTTACTTTACCTTCCCATGATCAGCTGCTCCAGCCCCTACCCTCAACCCCTGCATAGTGTCGCTGCACTGGGTCCATGGCACAAATGCTCTAAGCATGGAGAAGGCAGCAGAGTTTGCCTTTCTCCATGGGGCTGGCTGGCTGGCTGGGGTAGGTCTGGTGTTTGCTACAGGCTTGTTGAGGGAATGTTTGGAGGGGAATTTGTTTAAAAGCCAAAAGGTTGTTTTCTGCAGCATGTGAGACCAGACCCTTTCATGTGGGAATCTTGGCTTGTTCCTGATGCTGGTCTCATTCAGCAGGAGGCTGCTGTTCGCTCTTTAAGAAGGAAGCAGGACCTATTTGCTTTCAGCAGGGAGCCTGTCAGAGGCTCAGAACCACGACGTTATTTCATGGTGATGATTTGCAGGACTCTAGCCCCTAGCGGCCGCACTGCACTAGGCATTGCATGCACTCAGGGAGAGGCAGTCCCTGCGCTAAAGAACTTACTGCCTAACAGAGAAGAAATAATTTACCGATGGGGAAATGAGAGAGAGATGAAGCAGCTTCTCTACAGTCAGGCAAGGAGTCTGTGGCAAACCCAGGAACTGAACGCAGCTCTCCGGAGACCTTGGCCAGTGCCCACTCTGGAACAACACGGCCCTAGTTAACACAATGACGCTGGACATCAGGGTTCCTGTCCCCTCATCCTCTAGAGCAATGGGATTCTCCCCACACCATTTCTGAATGCTGCCAGATTCCTCGTCAAAGGAGCCTGTTGCTGGAGACGCAAGTCAAAGGACAATTGGAAAAAGCCTGCCCCACACCTCCAGTCACAATTACAGCCAAGACAGGAAGCAGGGCTTGGGGTCATTTTTCTAAGTCTCCTTGAACAATGCAGCAGGGCTAACTCGCCGTGTTCAGCAGAGACCAGGCCTCGTTTGCTTCCAAGGAGGATTTTCCTTCCATCTCGCTTGTATAAAAAGAAAGGGACAGATAAATTGAGATTTATGGGCTGCCAGGACAGCTGACTTTTTTTGCACCAGAACTCAATATTTTTTCACAGCAACTGTTTGAAGGCTGCAGATGGAGTGTTAAGAGCAGCTGGGATCTCCTCAGAGAGAGGAGTAGTAACCGGCAGGCTGGAGGGGGAGTGGAAGTGTTGGGGGGAGGGGATTCATCGTTCCGAGACAGCAGCAGACTGTGATGGGACCATGTGCAGAGCTTTGGACTCCAGTCGGCTGTTATTACTGTGGTGCTCACAACCTCAAAAGGATCAGATTTGGTTTTTTGGCTTGGAGAGACCTACCGGGACATGTCCCTTTGGGGAGCACTCCAGTCTGGATACAGCTCTAGCAGAAGAACCAGTATGTTTCTTTTAGTAAACCCTGGAAGCGGTTCGGACCATTGCTTGCTGTTATAAAGCAAGAGGAAGGCAACGCATATTTCCTGGCAGGCAGCTTGCGGGGGGCTTCCCTAGCTGATGAGCAGTGGATGTGCCAAATGACCTCATACAGGGGTCACCATTAAAGATGCAGGGTCAAATCCTCAGCTGGCGTAAATGAGCATAGCCACATTGAGTTGCATGGAGCTAGGCTGATTTTCAGCCACTTTGGATCTGGTCTATAACGTTTGCCATGGCACAGAGTTGGACTTCACTGCTGCATCACACCTTTCGGAACAGGGAATAACAGCTCACTGAAGTCAAATAATTCCATTCCCCAGGAAAGGCTGCAATGAGCTCTGTAGATCTGTCCCATGTCTGGTTCCTGAGAGCCAAACGCTCTCATCTAGCCATTCTCAGCCTGTGTTCTGTGCACCACTGCTGGTCCATGGAGAGCTGGCTGTCAGATGACGCTGGCTCCTCCCACTTGTTTCTAGCTAATAAATTGCAAAACAAGAAGCTAAGGACTCACAAAACTCTTCCCCAGTGCTACTTCTCCATGCCAACAGTTGCAGTGATCGATTGCCACAGAAACGTATGTGATGGGAAATGGGGGCAAGTCCCAGAGGCTCCAATGGGTGCTGTCCCTGGCACTGATGGGAGCTGTGGGAGAACGGCTCTCATGGCACCTGCTACCCAACCCAGCAGGCTCCAGATGGGCCACTCAAGAGTATGTGCCTCTCTATCCTGCGCCCTGACTCCAAAACTCCTGTGCATTGTCCCTGCCCACCATCACTGCCCCAAACCTAGGGAATCTTATATAAACCTCCCATTGTATGGAGCCACCATTCCCCCTCTCCCAGCCTTCGCAGGGAATTAACACATTGCCTTACCATCAACAGCTCCCCAAGCTGCCGCTCTGTCAGCACGTCCAGCCCTAATTAATTCTAGATCAAGTTTGCCAACTCTGGGTCCCCCGTGTCTGAGGACATTTCTCACAAGCCCTTCCCGACATCCTTGTCAGTAACAGATGGTTCCAGCCCAGCTGGTTTGTGCCATCAGTTCCCCTCCCACGGTGCTGCCCAGGTGCCTCGATGCAGCATGGGGCTCTGGGTACCCAGTGCTGCAATGGCTCTGAGTCACAGGGAAGAAACTAATAAAAGAAGGGCCAAGCTGGGCTCGCGTTACAGGCCGGCCTCATCACCCACTGGCAGGGAGAAGACGGAGATTGTCTGTCTCAGAAATGCTGACAGAGAACAGGCAGCAGAGCTAGAACAATTCCTTGGCCTCCGGCTTGGGCTGCAGGCATGACAAATGGACGTAAATGTTAGTATTCAATGCCAAGGTCAGGGAAGATGGGTCCAAAGCGCTGACAAAGCACTTACCTGCTGGAAGGCTAGTGCTATAGCTAGACGGCCCTGGTGCAAACAGGGACTGACCTGTGGCAATGCCTGGAAGGCACTGCTCAGAAACGAGAGCAGAGATCTCTCTCCCCCTGACTCCACAGCCAGCCTGAAAGGAAGCATCACCATTGCATTGATGGCTGTATTTCAAAGATAGTGGGCATGACCCACTCCTGTGCAGAAGGTCAGTACAAGGCCTAAAGTGGGACTTAACCAGCACCTAGGCCTTGTTCTGGGCATCTGCACAGGGGTGAATTTCTCCCTTGGGTGCCTGGGATGTGGGACATATATGGGGAGATTTGCTACTGGGCTATTCCACAGCTGAGGTTTGTGAATAGATGGACATCACAGGATCATGGGGCAAGGCTGCTGGGAACTGCTCTTTCCATCTCCCTGCTAGTTACAATCACGCTCTCCCCCCCGCCCCCCAGGCTTTTGATGTACAAGTGCCCACACTATACAGATATGCACGCATAGGCATAAACACAACCGATAAATGCCACATATTTGCACACACACAATAAACATATGCACATATACAAGCCTAGCGTGTAAGCAGTACACACATACATGTACACACTGTGTGCCTGCACAGACACACACAGATACTTAGAAATACAATAAATCCTCATGCATGAGCCATAAGTCCATCCTCCCAAGCATGCCCTTCACATACACCATGCAGATACACATGCATGTGCATCAGCATAGAGATCACACAAATGCACAAACACACATAGGCTTGATTTTCAATTCCCAGCTTGCATCTTAGCTGGGACTCACAAGCTATTACTAAGTTAATATCCTGCATTCTCTGTGTCACCTTTGAACAACCCCCTCCCATACGTATCCCCTTTTGACTTCATGGTCCTTCGGATTTGCGTGATCATCTCCTCTCCCCCACCAATTTCCATGGATGCATACCAGTTGGGGGGAGCTGGAGAGGCAGGAGTCCTTGTCTATATCTCCACTAAATCTCAAGTGGCGGGAGGCAGTGATAACTATTTAATTGTCTGCTTCAGAACTCATGAATGTCCACACTGACTTGGCAGCGGGCGACTTCTGACCAAAGCAGCTTGATTAGCAAATGCAGATTTCTCTCTCCCTGAGGTATTAGCTGTTGAAGTCAAGTCCCTGTCACCTCCACAGACCTGCTCTGTCAAGCAGCTGTCTTCAACGCTTGTTTTAATGAAGCCCCATTGATTGACTGCTCTCTGCCCTTACAGCAGTGTAGCTGTCACCCTAACTGGCTCTCCCCTGCCTGTAGCATTATCACAGGGGTCTCAGCTTGCACTGGTCCAAGGCCTATGTCTCAGCTGCAGATACCTTCACAGCGGCATGGAACTGCAGAAGCACCAGCGAGCTGACAAGCCTGAGCTCCCGTCAGTGCAGGGGAGCTGACTATCTCATCTGAATTAAGTGCCCATGTTTAGTTTTTAATTAAGCCCCCACAGTCTTTTTGAAAGGTCGCGGATGACACAGTCCCCTTGAACGCTGATGTGCGGAGTTATTCCGAGTCAAGAGTTCCAAGGTGGGAGGCTTGTCACTCAAACGATCATGGGAATGGAGCCCTCAAAAGTGACGGATCCAAAAGAACAGTGAGGATGGACTTTTGAGAGTCCAAATTCAATTGGTGTAGAAATGAGGGCCCCACTCAACTTTAACAAACGCCTTTTTGGCACCAGGAAAGGGCCAGGTGGTGGGTGGAGTTTGCCCTTTGTTTGTTCCCCAGTAAGATGATATAATGTTCTCTTCCTCATACTGGGCTATATTATCCCTTCAGGGCTAGATACCAGAGTGATGGGCATTACGCTTAACTCTGAGACTGGTACTTAGTTGCACATATACTGGTGTGGGGCTATACTCCTATGCACTTACAACTGGCAGTGTAGGAGCACTGCTTAAAGTGGGTGGAATTGTGAGGGGGAGGTCACAGACCCAGCAAAATTTTAAGCACTGTCTTACCAAGTGCATGAACATTTATTTCAGCTGGGATTATGATACCCCCTCCCCACCCCACCATATGCATTTTACAGAATACTTTAAGGACTGTATAAAACCCAATCGCTGGCAGGTCTCCTGAATAGTAGTATCACTGCCATTTAATATTTATATAACTGCTACAATGGGTGAGACACTGACAGAGACACAGCCCCTGCCTCGAAGAATTTACATTTAGAGCTGGGTGGAAAAATTTTCATCAAAAATGTTTTTGGAACAAAATTGGCCTTTCCGACTAGTTTTTCATGGAAAAAATGTTCATCTCGGTTGAAATGTTCTGATGAGATGATTCACAAGGAAAATTTTTCATTTCAGTTCGAATCGAATGGATTTTCTCATTTTGTTAGAAATTTCCATTTTTCAACCTGTCCAATTTACATTCTAATGACACGATCGATCCGTGAGGGATGGCGGGTGGAAAGGAATAAAAAATGCTACTCTGTTTATCTTGGGCAGACCCTGGCACAAAGAGGCTTTCCTAAGGTCTCTGATGGAGCAGTGACAGAACAGGAAATTGAAATTGAGAGGTGCATTCCCTAACTGGTAGACCATCCTTCCCTGCCCCAGCTCCTGGCCTGCCTCCCTCATCCACCCGCCTACCCCCAACCATACCACTACCCACTATTGAGTTAACAACTCATGGAGAGGAGGAGTAGGGTATGAAGACCTCACAAGAGAGGACTTGGAGGAAGTAGGGTGCAGGGAGAAGGAAGCGGGAGAGCAGTGCTTAATTTGTAAAGAAAGGAGTGCCGGGGCTCAAGCAATAATGATAATATCGTTCGTAGAACAAAACCATGTCCTCTGTGCAGTGTGACCTCATGCTTTGAGGTCACATATGAGGTCACGCTTTGCACACCACTGACAGAAGACAGGGTTGAGTCGTGTTGTGTTAATTTAGATGGAATATATGGGCTAAAGGTGTTAACATACCTAAATCACTGTCCAACATTAAACCGTGTTCAACAAGGGTCAGGGTTTGGTATACAGAAACCTCTGCATGCTTAGTACCCTGCTTAGCAAACCCACTATTAAAAATTCTCTTAACCTTTTATAAAATATACAGAAAAGAGGGAAAACCAGTTAAAACCTTTGAAATGTGAAGTATTAAGTACGACTTTTATTTTAACAACATTTTTTGTTCCCTTTCCCTGGAGAGAGATTTAGAGGGAAAACTCCCTTGTTTGACAGTCTTTTAGAGGGTACTGAAGATGGTACTAGGTGTCTATTGGGGTAAAGAGAAGAAGCAAGTTGAGATGAGCCAGAGCTGCTGTTGTTATTAAAGTCTGATCCTGTTTTATCTCAGCTGGAGCTGATGGGGCGATGCCATCTGGGTCTCTCTCTCTGGCCCAGTCTGGTCAGGACATCTCTCAGGATTAAGATGATGAAGGTCTGAGGTCCCAGGAGAGGGTGGGGATGGCAGCCATGAAGGTGAAGCTCACTCCAGTAGACTCCACTTGTTCTTCCATATTCTCCCTCCAAAGTCTCTTGTTTAAGTGCCCAAAAGGGAGTGGTGGGTGGAATGGCCCATTCCCTCATTATTTTGTCCACCAACTAGGCCTTACATTTGATATGCCAATTCTGGTTTATTAATTTCCAGTTCCATATCATCTGTTTTTGCCAATCACGATTTTAACACAGCCTTTGAGTTATATCAGCAGGCCTTTTTGTTTAGACTCATTCTGTTCCTCTGGCTCCTTTTCGTACCTTTCCCCACCAACGTTTGCTATTACATATTATTGTGGCATTTTCTGAACTTTCACATACTTTTGACTGTTGAGGTCATAATTAGAGTAAATGTGTAGGCCCGATTTTCACAACAAGGCAAGCAAGGGAGCTCTGAGGCAGAGACAATTCCTGGCACTGGGGCACCATTGAGGAAAGCCTGGAGACAGGATATGGAGGGAGAGGTTAGTTATGCAGTTTGCATGTGCAAATGGTGTGGAAGAGGAAGTGAAAGCAGAGGCAGGTAGGAAGAGGGGTAAAGCTGGGGAGGAGGTGCTTACATTGTATTGAGAAGGAGAAGCATTCCCCCTGGGCAGAGGGCCAGCCCGAGCCCTAGACACTGCTCAAATCCCACTTCAGTCCTTGAGGCAGCCCATAGCCACTTGGGGATTGCCTGGTTTTCTGCCATAATGGCATCCTGTACCCTCTCCAGGGTGACACATTGCACACCTGTCAGGCTCTACCTTGTCCAGGAGGTGTGACTGCAACTCAGGCAGGCATGATCGCACTGGTTCAATCTAGCTAGCTCCGGTACCAACAGCAGTGAAGACGCAGCAATGCAGGCTCCCGTGCAGGCTGTACAAGTCTGCCTGGGATCCTGAGTACTTACGCACATTCCTGGCCAACGCCTGGGTTCATGCCACCATGTCTCTGCTGCTCTTTTTAGCTGTGCGGGCTAGATGAAAGCTAGCATGGGGCTGCCTATGCAAGCTGCAATCACACCTCCAACTGCAACGTAGACGTACTTCCAGCGGCTGGCTTGCAAAGCTGCCCTGAAAAGCCTTGACAATCTGATAGGGCCCCCATGGAGAAGGAATTGACACTTGACCATATTTCTAGAGCCTCCAAACAGCTTCAGCCGTCTCTCTAGTATCCCTCCACCCTGTGCTATTTCCTGCCTCTGAAGAGAGCTCTTCTTCTGCTACAAAGATTCAGTTCAAGCATTCTCAGTTTGCTTCTATCCCCTTCATTTCTAGGAGAGCCTGTGTGCTCATCTTTTTCTTTCAGACATTCCTGCAGATCCCTGGGCATCCTGTTTTAGCCTTGTCTTGGAGTGGCTTGGAGACCACCACAAAAGACTGGGGGCCTGACTCACCATTGCCCTGTGCTTTGCACAGTCATTACCGACCCCGAACATTCAAAAATCATGATTCAGGCCCCCTGATATAATGAGATTGGTTTAAAAGTCCATAAGAACTTTTTTTAAAAAATCACTTTGTTTGTCTTCTGGACTTGCAAAATTTAAGGCTCATGTTTTCTGGATTTTCTCCACAACCATGGGGGGTAGAATTTTTTTTTTTAATGAAAGCTGAGATTCTTGCCTGATCCCATGATTCTGGGAGCTGGGGCTTGGAGAAAAACACCAAATATTGAGAGATTTGTGATAAAATCTCAAGAGGAGACACCGGCAAAGTGAATATTAAGCTCTACAGACCTTAATCTCATTTACACTGTGGCCCTTTCATAGAATATCAGGGTTGGAAGGGACCTCAGGAGGTCATCTAGTCCAATCCCCTGCTCAAAGCAGGACCAATCCCCAACTAAATCATCCCAGCCAGGGCTTTGTCAAGCCTGACCTTAAAAACCTCTAAGGAAGGAGATTCCACCACCTCCCTAGATAATCCATTCCATTGCTTCACCATCCTCCTAATGAAATAGTTTTTCCTAATATCCAACCTAAATCTCCTCCACTGCAACTTGAGACCATTACTCCTTGTTCTGTCATCTGCTACCACTGAGAACAGTCTAGATCCATCCTCTTTGGAACCCCCTTTCAGGTAGTTGAAAGCAGCTATCAAATCCCTCCTCATTCTTCTCTTCTGCAGACTAAACAATCCCAGTTCCCTCAGCCTCTCCTCATAAATCATGTGCTCCAGCCCCCTAATCATTTTTGTTGCCCTCCGCTGGACTCTTTCCAATTTTTCCACATCCTTCTTGTAGTGTGGGGCCTAAAACTGGACACAGTACTCCAGATGAGGCCTCACCAATGCTGAATAGAGGGGAATGATCACGTCCCTCGATCTGCTGGCAATGCCCCTACTTATACAGCCCCAAATGCCGTTAGCCTTCTTGGCAACAAGGGCACACTGTTGACTCATATCCAGCTTCTCGTCCATTGTAACCACTAAGTCCTTTTCTGCAGAACTGCTGCCTAGCCAGTCAGTCCCCAGTCTGTAGCAGTGCATGGGATTCTTCCGTCCTAAGTGCAGGACTCTGCACTTGTCCTTGCTGAGCCTCATCAGATTTCTTTTGGCCCAATCCTCTAATTTGTCTAGGTCCCTCTGTATCCTATCTGTACCCTCCAGTGTATCTACCACTCCTCCCAATTTAGTGTCATCTGCAAACTTGCTGAGGGAGCAGTCCACGCCATCCTCCTGATCATTAATGAACATATTGAACAAAACCAGCCCCAGGACTGACCTTGGGGCACTCCGCTTGATACCGGCTGCCAACTAGACATGGAGCCATTGATCACTACCCGTTGAGCCCGACGATCTAGCCAGCTTTCTATCCATCTTATAGTCCATTCATCCAGCCCATACTTCTTTAATTTGCTGGCAAGAATACTGTGGGAGACCATATCACATCCACTGCTTTCCCCACATCCACAGATAGAAAGATAAATAGGTAGGTTTGTCCTTATATTAAAATAAAAAGCTAGACCCTCATCTGACATAAATTGGCATAGTTTCACTGAAGTCAACAGATCTACGCCAATTTATGGTAGCTGAGGCTGAGGCCCAAGATTTTCAGTATTCTACACTGGAGACTCCAAACACAGAAGTATCACTATGGTAACACTGTGGTGTTTGGAACAATTACCATAGAATCCTGTAATGCTTTTTTATATGGGTCTCTCCCAATTTTGCATATCCCGGAGAGTTCAGATAAGCTCCCAGCAGATGTCCAAAGTGATCACAGTCCCCAATGACCATCTCTACAACCACATTGACTTCTTACTAAACATAAAGCCATTTTTTGTCCACCGTTCTGTCTTCCTTCCATTGCATAAGACCGG
Source organism: Mauremys reevesii (assembly GCF_016161935.1). Lineage (NCBI taxonomy): Eukaryota > Metazoa > Chordata > Testudines > Geoemydidae > Mauremys > Mauremys reevesii. Next base: position 15,244,346 of record NC_052634.1, on the reverse strand, counting down.
CCAATGCTTCAGAGGGAATGAACAGAACAGGTAATCATCAAGTGATCCGTCCCCTGTCCCAGCTTCTGGCAACAGAGGCTAGGGACATCATCCCTACCCTTTACAAGGGCGAGATTTAGTTTCTGTTCCCTTGTTTAGTAACATCCATTTATGACACTGGATTCACAGGGGAGCAGTCAATAAGCACTACTACACTGGACCCTCCCTTGTAGCACTGTAACTGTTAGCACAGAATCTGAGATATACATGGCTGCCTTCACCTAATCTAAAACTGTATCAAATGGCTTTTAACCTTGCCCAAGTGAATTCAATTTGGCTACCGGATGAGGATCCAATTCCTTGGGCTAGAACAGAAAAACCACTTACTAAAGCGACGCTCCCAGGGGACTAGCTTCTGAAAGAAAACTCAGAAACGATTTCCAGACCACTAATCCTGTGACAGCTCACGCAAGACAAATCTGGAATGATGAGGTCTTTTTATAAAACACAAGCACACCCAAGGAAACACGGGAGTAGCTTCACAAGTACCTTTGAAGGGGTTTCATTAGCAAGGCTCAGGAGATAGGTAATTCTGGGGAAAAATGATCTCAGGAGGGAGCTGTAAGCTTTGAGGATCTTTGTACATTTCATAAGGTTTGAGAAGTAAAGTAGATCTATAAAAAGAGAATGATAAGTACTTTCAATGGAGACGGACAACACGATCAGAGTCTAAGTGTGCAGGATGATTGGGGAGTTCAGTAATGGGAGATGGAGAATTTTCCCTAACTTGCCCATTCAAATCAAGCCCAGCTTGATAGTGCCTGATTGTCTGTCTGTCTATCTATCTATCTATCCATCCATCCATCCTGGGGGAATTCTGTGCCACTGCGTGTGCGCAGAATTCATGTACCCACAGTTTTTTTTGCTTTCCCGCAGAAAAATGACTTTTTGACAGGGAAGCAAAGGGAAGCTGCAAGAGCAGTCACGCACCACTCCCTAGCAGAGCAGATACATCGTTTCGGGCACGTGGAGCAGTTGGCGGAGACTTAAATCACTGTGGGGCTGGGGACACCCCAGCCAGTGGTTCCTACCCTGAGCTGGGATCAGCTGCTAGTCGCGGCTGAGCTGGAAGCAGGAGAGGACAGGACTTCCTCTTCCCCTGCAAGCAATGTCTTGGACTGTGTCAGACCCATTCCCCAAAGCCTCCCCCAGCTGCAGAAAGCTCAGCATCCTCCCCTTCTTCCTGTCCCCTTCGCTCAACTGTGTGGGGAGGGCTCATTGTATGGGGAGCTGCTCCCCCATCCACCCAACCCCCATGCATCTGGACCTCCCATACCCAGACATCCCTGCCAAGCCTCACCGGGTACATCCAGAACCCCCCTACCCCTCCATACCCAAACCCCACCCCACTGAACCTCAACCCCTTCATCTGGAACCCCCATGCCTCCGGACCCCCACCCCTGCACCCAGACCAGCCCTCACTGAGTTCTCTATACTCAACCCCCCACCCTGATTCCCCACTCCCTGCACCATCCAGAACCCCACACCACTGATCCCAAACTAACTGCACCTAGACCCCCCCACCCCACCAACCCCAACTCCCTCAGAACCCAGAAACTCCCACTGAGACCCCCAGACCCCTCTGCTGAGTCCCAACCACCTTCACCTGGAAGCCCCTGCAGAGTCCCATTGCCCTTGTACCTGGAAACGCCCCCCCCAACGAGCCTCTGTGCATCCAGATCCCCTCATGCCTAGACCCCTCACCCCGCTTTGCTGCCTGCATCCAGATTGTCCCACACAGAATCCTATCACCCCACAACTGGATCCCTCCACACTTAGATCCTGCCTGGTTGAGCCTGCTTGCCCCACACCTGGTACACCTGGCACAGAGGGGCAGGGCACCAGGGTGTTTCTGGGGCAGGCCCAGGCCTTGTGCTGTGTCAGGGTTGAGTGCAACCTAACCACTGAGTCCATGCCCCGGGGTGGGCAGGCTACAGGGTGATCTCCCATCTTCAGCAAGCCAGTGGCCTGTGCTCCCCACTGCCATGCTGGAGCATCTGCATTTATTTATTGACAAATAAAACTTGCAGAATTTTAAAATGTGCACAGAATGTTACCATTTTTTTGGGCGCAGAATGCCCTCAGGAGTAATCTATCCACCCTCTATCATATATTCCTTCCTTCCTATCTATCCACCACGCATACTATCTCTCTATCTATGCTTTGGGAATGTATGGCCATTCTGAGGTTTAGATCAGTAATTTCCGTGAAGATATTATCATAGCTTATAGCAACCCCCTGCCCTGCACAAGCATCGCTGACAGGAAGGCCCTGCCTCTCATGAAAACCCTACTCCTCCCCTACATCTCACCATCCCTACCTTGGTTGGCCTCCTCTTTGCACCTTTAGTCAGACACAAAGGTCTCTCTGTCGTGGGCTACAGGGAAATCACCAATAGCTGTCACTCGGATTAGGGCTTTGGCACTCTTTCCAGCCCTCCCACTAGCAGAGGGGGAAGTGGTCACTAACTAATTACACAGCTTAGTGTAGTCAGTAGAGCCACAGAGCTGAGGCCAGAAAGGACCACCAGATCACCTGGTCTGACCTCTTGCATATCACAGGCCACCAGCACCACCCAGCATCCACACGCTCAACCCAACAACCAAAATGAGACCAAAGTATTACAGCCCATAGGAGACAAGACAATGGTGAGCCACAGGCAGAGCGCCTCTTCCATCAGAGGCAGGGGCAACCCAGGTTGCATGAAACAGTCTGGCAGCTAGAAAACTGGAGAGAACCACAGCAGACTTAACATTTATCATAGCCATGTCCGGTCTCTTCTCTACCACGAGGGAGACTACAGGGAGCAGGGCAATGGAATGGACATACACAGCAGCTAAGACCTCTCCGTGTTTTCTTCCCCTGAACTAGACTTTGTCCCCAGACCCTGATTTTGGCAGACAGCCTCGTCCGGGTGTGCTAATGGGTTAACAGAACAGAGTCCCTGACAGGCAGGTGCCAGTGCAGTGGCTTGATTCCTCTGGCTCAGTCACGGCAGGGAAAGCAGCATGCGGACTCAGCTGCACTACTGACTCCTACGCGCAGTTAATTGAATCGCCCACTATTAGACTTCATTTAAGCCGATGAGTGATGGCTGCCGCGCGAGTATCTAGTAAGGTCACAGCTAACACACTTCCTGCCGAGCCAGTGCAGACCTGCTCCCTGCGCAGTATCACAGACTCCTTCTGGAGAGCCCTAGCGGTGCCTAATTCCCCGACAGCTCAGGGCACATCAGCTTGCACACATGGCGCATGCGGGAAGGAATGCTGCTTTCATCTGTCTGCCAACATGTCTCCTTTCCACTACGAGACTAGATGCTACCCTTTGACCCTACAATCCCCCCTTTCCTCAGCTCCCATCCACCCCTTCCCCAGTCTGGCTCCCCCCTTTCACCTCAGGCCTGCTCACAACCTCCCACGCCATCCAACCTCTTCCCCCCCATCCCACTCAGAGATCCCCTACAGATGTATTTCCATGCAGCCCCCTCTTTCCCCTAGGCTGCCCACTCTCTCCCTGTCATATCAGTACCAGTCACAGTGCCCCCCTGCCTGTGCTGTAGGGACACTTCCCCTTGTGGAGCTGCAAATACAGCAGTGTGGGACAGACCCCCTCTTCATGAGGAGGCTGAGGATGGTTCTGCCTTGGGATGGGTGCAGGGAAGGCACTTTTTTCACCATAAAGTTGACCGCATTGAAACAAATTGGGCCTCGCCACTGCAGTTCCCTGCACACAGCTCTCCGCCTGCCCCATTCAGAGTCAGGGCTACAGTGAGCGCAAACCGTGCCCATATAAAGGAGCCACATCCGCCTCCCAGAGAGAGACATGGCTTGTCTTTGTATGGCAGGATCATTATTATTGGCAGTTAAGGGACAGATGCTGACAGAGACTTAGGGAGAAGGCTGGCTTGCCTCACTCGGGATGGGTTGTTTGTGAGAGGGGCTGATGTCTGGATGGCACTGCAAATGTTACACAGGGAGCCGGGGGCACCGTGTACTTAGAGAGATGGACAGACAGAGAGGGAAAGAAAGCAAGAGAGACAGACAGAGGGAAAGGAAAAAAATGACAGCTAACAGCGAGAGTCAGAAGGAAAGAGGAAAATGAGACAGAAAGACAGAGGGAAAGAAAATCAGACAACTAGACAGAGAAAGTCAGAAAGAAAGAAAATGAGACAGCGGGAAAGAAAGAATGACAGACAGAGGGGGTGGGGGAAGAAAGACAGACAGATTCGAAAGAGTGAGACAGGCCAGCTGACAGAGGGAAAGAAAAAGCCAGGCTGACAGAGAGAGACAAAGAAAGCGAGGCTGAGTGCTCAACAACTTCATTTTGCAAATGAGTCTAAGCTGGGTCTGCAGGCCGCTCCCCTCCCCTGAGCTGTGTTGTTGCTGTGCGGCAGCGTGGCTAATGAGGCATCTGCTCTGTTTGACAGCCCGCATCTGCTGCCACTTGCCTGCTTCTGCCAACCTCCCAGCAGCCCCCTCTGCACCAGGCCCAGCCGCTTGCACAGAAGCAGCTCTCCCTTCCAGTCAGGTGTGTGCCCTGTGCAGCCACCTGCCCCGTCCCAGGCATCCCTCCGGTGGCCATGTGCCAGGTGAGGGACCAATGCTGATGCCACGGTGGGGGTGGGGGCAAGGAAGGGATGTGGGGGGAAGAATGTGACTAAATGAGGGAGATCCCTCCTGAGACACCTTGAAAATGAAGCAGCCCCTTTAAAAAGAGAAAGACACAGAGCGTGTTGTAGTGATTCAGGGGTCTTTGCTCCAAAACACGCCTGAGTCTGTCTCTAATTGTCAGTATCAGACCATAAAATTTTATGTTTCCCATCTTCTCCCGGCTCTCTTTTTGTATTTAATGTAATCCTCCCTATTTTACAATGAGATGCCAGGCCGGCATTAAAATATAATATTCAATTAATGCCAAACCACATGAAAGGGCAGCGCAGGGACGAGGGAGGGGAGCCAAACTGTTCTCTCTCAGCAGGGAGACGGGAAATAGACTGATTGGGAGAGGCTTTAAAGGAGGTAAAACTGCACAGTAAAATCAGGGATGGAGCTGAAAACTGGATGTTAGGGGAAAATCTGGATCCATGTATGGCCAATCTCTAGCCAAGGTGGGAATGAGGAAGGGAATGCACTGCCTGGCGAGAAGCAGAGGCTTCCTTCTGCTTTGCTTAACACAAGCCATGTGTTTGGGCTTGGTCAGATTTCACCAACCAAGCCGAGTCCAGTGGTGTTCCCTTTTGGATGGCTGGAAATGGTATTAGGTTCACTAACTGCTGCTCTTCCCTCTAAGGGAAGGAAGAACTCTGGTGCTAGCCAGGTGGTGCTGTGTTTCTGAAGGGACTCATTTTCGGAGGAGATTTTAAAGCAAGGTCCTGACCAATATTGGTCATTGGAGATCCCATGAGACTTTTGTAAAAATAGGCATCTTAAATGTAGTGTCTTTGCTAAATTGTAGTTAATTTAATTCGCTAACAGTTTTAACTAAATATGTTAATCTGGCCTACATGGGTGTGTAGAACCACAGGACGCCATTATGCAATTGACGTGTTCCACCCCAGAAATGGCTGCATTTCAGCAGTGGAAAAGTATATAAAAAAAGACTGTTGTAAAATCAGTTCATGATGCTTACGAAGCACTGAGTGATTCATCAAAAATGACTAATGAAACGTGCTAAATAAATGGCACAAAATCTGACAGCAATTTGTACATTTCATCCAAACTGAAATGCTCTTGGTTCATTTTTGCCATCCTTAATATTAGACAATGAAAAAAAAGTGCTACAGGGAGATACTGACATGCTATCATTAGTGATAAACTGTATAACATTGAAATAACTGGGTCAGACAAGCAATGGCTACAAATCCAAGAAAGACTGATCCTAATTTTGTGACTAACTTCAAGGTAGGGACTCAGGACACCTTGGTTCTATTCCTAGCTATACTATTGACTCATGTGACCTTGGGCAAGTCACTTTCTTGCTCAGTGCCTCAGTTTCTCCACTGGTAAAATGGGAATAATACTGCATCCCTACATCACAGTTTGGTTCATTCATTCTGGTAAAGCACTCTCAGAGGAGAGGTGCTACATAATAATACTTAGGGTTCCCATAGTGATTTTCATTCACAGATCTCAATGGATGTTTAAAAAAAGAAAATCGTTATCATTATCCCCATTCAATAGATGGGGAGAATGAGGTACAGAGAGGAGAAGTGACAACAAGGTCAGCTCCCAGACTACTGCACTGGGCAGCACAGCATGAGGAGGAGGTGACCAGCCCTCTGTGGAGAAAGAAGTGGTACAGGACTATTTAGAAAAGCTGGACGAGCACAAGTCCATGGGGCTGGATGCGCTGCGTCTGAGGGTGCTAAAGGAGTTGGTGGATATCATTACAGAGTCATTGGCCATTATCTTTGAAAACGCATGGCAATTGGGGGAGGTCCCAGATGACTGGAAAAAGGCTAATGTAGTGCTCACCTTTAAAAAAGGGAAGGAGGATCTGGGGAACTACAGGCCAGTCAGCCTCACCTCAGTTCCTGGAAAAATCATGGAGCAGGTCCTCAAGGAATCAATTCTGAAGCACTTAGAGGAGAGGAAAGTGATCAGGAACAGTCAGCATGGAATCACCAAGGGCAAGTCATGCCTGACTAACCTAATTGCCTTCTATGAGGAGATAACTGGCTCTGTGGATGAGGGGAAAGCTGTGAACGTGTTATTCCTTGATTTTAGCAAAGCTTTTGACACAGTCTCCTGCACTATTCTTGCCAGCAAGTTAAAGAAATATGGGCTGGATGAATGGACAATAAGGTGGATAGAAAGCTGGCTAGATCATCGGGTTCAACAGGTAGTGATCAATGGCTCCAGGGGCGGCTCCAGGCCCCAGCATGCCAAGCACGTGCTTGGGGCAGCATGCCGCGGGGGGCGCTCTGCCGGTTGCCGGGAGGGCGGCAGGTGGCTCCGGTGGACCTCCCGCAGGCATACCTGTGGAGGATCCGCTGGTCCAGCGGGAGGTCCACCAAAGCCGCAGGACCTGCGGACAGCGGGACCAGCGGACCCTACGCAGGCATGCCTGCGGGAGGTCCACCGGAGCCGCCTGCCGCCCTCCCGGCGACCGGGAGAGTGCCTCCCGCGGCATGCTGCCGTGCTTGGGGTGGCGAAATGTCTAGAGTCGCCCCTGAATGGCTCCATGTCTAGTTGGCAGCTGATATCAAGCGGAGTGCCCCAAGGGTCAGTCCTGGGGCCAGTTTTGTTCAATATCTTCATTAATGATGGCGTGGACTGCACCCTCAGCAAGTTTGCAGATGACACTAAATTGGGAGGAGTGGTAGATACGCTGGAAGGTAGGGGCCTAGACAAATTAGAGGACCGGGCCAAAAGAAATCTGATGAGGTTCAATGGGAACAAGTTCAGAGTCCTGCACTTAAGATGGAAGAATCCCATGCACTGCTAAAGAGTAGGGATCAACTGGCTAGGCAGCAGTTCTGCAGAAAAGGACCTAGGGGTTACAATGGACAAGAAGCTGGATATGAGTCAACAGTGTGCCCTTGTTGCCAAGAAGGCTAACGGCATTTGGGGTTGTATAAATAGGAGCATTGCCAGCAGACCGAGGGACGTGATCATTCCTCTCTATACGGCATTGGTGAGGCCTCATCTGGAGTACTGTGTCCAGTTTTAGGCCCCACACTACAAGAAGGATGTGGAAAAATTTTAAAGAGTCCAGCAGAGGACAACAAAAATGATTAGGGGGCTGAAGCATATGACTTATGAGGAAAGCTGAGGGAACTGAGATTATTTAGTTTGCAGAAGAGAAGAATGAGGGGGGATTTGATAGCTGCTTTCAACTACCTGAAAGGGGGTTCCAAAGAGGATGGATCTAGACTGTTCTCAGTAGTAGCAGATGACAGAACAAGGAGTAATGGTCTCAAGTTGCAGTGGGGGAGGTTTAGGTTGGATATTAGGAAAAACTATTTCATTAGGAGGGTGGTGAAGCACTGGAATGGGTTACCTAGGGAGGTGGTGGAATCTCCTTCCTTAGAGGTTTTTAAGGTCAGGCTTGACTAAGCCCTGGCTGGGATGATTTAGTTGGGGACTGGTCCTGCTTTGAGCAGGGAGTTGGACTAGATGACCTCCTGAGGTCCATTCCAACCCTGATATTCTATGATGCTATGATCTCCAATGTCACCCTGAGCATAAGTGGCAGAAAAGGTCTCATGAAAGACAGTCCTATCCTCTATGTCTACTAGCATGGTAGTGTCTCAGGACCAACCAAGATTTGGTCCCGATTGTGCTGGAAACTGTTACAAATAGACAGTCCTCTTCCAGCAATGGCTAATGTCACCGCACATACCTACTGTGATCATTACCAATGTACAGCTGGATATGGATTGAGCCCTGATTTGTATTGTGTTAGATCCAGTCCTGCTCTTCTGCTTTTCCCATAGCTGCATACAGCTTCCCCTCTCACCCTGGCCCCATGTGACTCTCCTCTTTTCACCCTCGTCCCAGCCATCTCTCTCCAGCTCTCCCTGGCCCTACCCCCATACTACTCATATCTATTAGACTAATCCGGTATGGTCTGAAAGAGTCTTAAATCCTTCCTAGGCATTTCCATATTTCTGAGGTTTAATGCATCACATTTAATGTTGTCCATTTGGAAGCCAGCAGGAAATGTAATTTTCAGGTACAGGGAATTTGAGCAATGAAGCTCCCTCGTCCCCCATATCTCAATCCACCTGCGTCCCTAGAACCATACTGAACATGGGAGAGAGAAGCACCGTCCAAATAAAACTCACCTGCTGGGGGATTACAGACAGAAAAAAAAAGAGCTTGCACGTGTCCAGGGCTGACGGATGGAATTTGGGAGTCTCAGTCCAAGCTAAGGGAGAACGTACTGTGCTAAACACACATTCTGCACTGGGCACTTCATCTTCGGGAGACAACTTAGGGACTTTAATAATGTTGACTGATATTAATGAAAATGGTCGGTCTCACTTAATAAATACAATGCATTCTCAAGCCGTCAATCTCAGTTTTCTTCTCCAGGTAACGCCGGACAGGCTTAGCCAAGAGTCTTAGAGACAAGACCACTTGTTAGTGTGAAGGTAGCCAAGGTTGCAGGTGGAGTCAAGTCTGGCAATGACTCCTCCTACCTTTACTGTGGTGTCCTGGGGCTACCCCATTGGGCATCATTTTGATAAGGAACCCCAGCCTCTAAAAAGTATTAATCAAAGTCAGCCCATGCAATTATTGTTGTTTATTAGTATGCCAGTTGCTTTTTGTTCATGTCAGTTGTTCATACATGTACAGAAGACATCCAGCGACTGACATCCTGGTGCCTGCCTTTTGCAGCAGATGTCATGCTCGTGGGGAAAAGCAAAGAGGAAGTGAAAGAAAATGTAGAGAGCTGGAGGTGTGTACTTGAAAGAAATGGCATGAAAATCAGCAGAAATAAAACAGAGTAGATGGGCAGTGGATTCAATGAGACTTTGCAGGAAGACAACAAGACTGTAAGTCTGCAGGGGCCAGCCACTACCAAAGGTACAGAAGTTCAAGTACCTAGGTTTCAACAGTACAGGATAATGGTAAACTCAACTACAAACTTGTACACAGAACAGGAAAGGCCTGGACTAAATGAAGAGAAGTGAGCAGAGTGACGTGCGCCAGGAGATGCCTATCAAATTGAAAAGTCAGATCTACAAGAATTTCCAGTTTCCTTGGTCTCTTCAATCCTTAGCACAACAAAAGGGTTAGTTTTAGGCATACATCAAATGGGCCAAGATGGCTAACTCCATTGTAACTTCAGTGGAACAATTCAGTGCAGTCACCAGAGGGTAACTGAAAGCAGCTGTGGCCCATTATCAGGGTAGGAGCCTCAGACACTCCACACCCTGGTAGGATAAAAAAGGCAAGAAGTCTTGCGCAGCACATGATTGTGCTAAAATGAATTGTAAAGAGTCATACTGCAGAGATATGCAGTCTGAGAGGAGGAGCTGGGGCACGGGAGAGGTGTGGGAAGCAGATGTTTGAGACAGGGACCATCTTTTTGTCTGGGTTTTATACAGCACCTGGCACATGGGAGCTTCTATACACTACCCCAATAATAATAATATACATAATAAACAGGGCAACTTACAGGGCAGGTCCAGCTGGAGCAAGATGTGGGCTAGCAAAGCACTTCAACCCTAAACCTGCACCCCTTTTGTGCCAAACCCTCAGCTCCTCCCACCCACCCATGGCTATCAACATGAAAGTGAGCTCATTAAAGCCAGCAATGCCTGCTGCAGCTTTGGTCTCAGAATAGCCGTTTGCACCTCTGTCTGATAACAAGAAGCAGCCAGCATATTCGCTGGATGTGTCATTGCAAGCAGGTGCAAGTACCGTTCCACTGTCTCAGCAGCTTTGTTAATTACTGCATCGCTTCATGATGCCCAGTAATTACAGCACTATGTTGGTTCTATGATGGCACGCAGCTACAGATAAAGGCCCGTTGGTATATTCCACTATAAAGCCTCTTTCTTCATGGGATTCATTATAATTCAGCTATTTCAAGGCGCCGAGAGACAAGCAAACAAGTTCTGTCTGCCCAGATGGGATTTTGTTGCTGTTTTGTTTTAATTTGGAATGGTTACAAATGGGAGATTGGATTGCTTGGGAACAGGATACACAGCTTCTCCCCGTAAATCACGGATTCAAACATGGAGCCAGGAGGCACCAACTGACCATCACTGCTTAGAGCAAAATGGCTTACATGAAAGGAGTTTGAGGACTTTCCGTAGGGAAAAATCTAGATTGTATACCCTGAAATTCCAGCTGCAGTTGTGCCTCTGGTCGGCAGTCAGGCCAAGGTCTGAACCAATATGGAAGCTCCATCTGTCCACCGGTGCACAAAGCAGGGAGGGGAGTAATGGAGAGAACTTTAACTTGCCACTGCTCAGATGGTATCTAACCATGTCTGAGATAGAGTGAAGAAGTTCAGATGACAGTAAGCATTTCAGGCTGCTGTGACACAGCCTAGCTATAGAGAGACAGGATGGTCTAGTGAATAGGGCACATGCCAGGGATTTAAGAGACACAGGTTCAATCACCTGCTTTTCAACAGACTCCTGTGTGACAGTAGGTGGGTCACTTAGTCTTTCTGTAACACAGATAAAAGCCTTTTCCTACCTCCAGGAGTGTTGTAAGGATAAACACACTATATGTTTTGAGGCACTGAGATATCACAGTGACAGGCGTAGAGGTATGGACTGAATGCTTATCTGTCTATTACTGTTTTTTCTAAAGTGCCAATGACTTCAGGGGCATACAATAATTAAAGACTGTGCCCTAAAAGATCTAAAATGATTTCATTCTCAGAGCTAGATCTTTACAGCAGCTCAGCATCTGGCCCTCCATGTCTAACTCCTCTAGTGTGCACAGTCCTATTCATTTGAGTACATTCATTTTTCTTTCTCTGGTCACTCTCGAAGAGCAAAGTCACAGGAACTGTAAACTTGGCACTTTCAGAACTATTTACGAGCGTTAGGCTCATGTAGGGACCCAGCTCATCCCCTGTTCACACGCCTTTGGAAAACAGATGAAAAGTGATCTAATTAATTTCTTTTGTATTTCTTACCAAAGTTGTTCAGACCGTTCATTGCACATAACATTAATTATGAATTTTCAGTTTGCAGCCTGCACCTGATTTTTGAATGTGTTTTCTATCCCTAGTATTTGCCAAATAGTTCAGATGAAGAATTTTCTACCTGTAAGATGTTCATGGCTGTGGTCAGCTAAATCACATGGTATCACTGTTGCTCCCTGATTGGATAACTGAAACATTTAAAACAGGAGATAACGAAGAGCAAATAACTCCATCCCTGGGATTAATTTTTGGCTGGCTCATTGGTGTTACATTCATGATTTCTTTGGGAATCCTGCGCAATGCAATGGATATCCTTTGGTTATCCAAATACTCCTGAACAAGGAACAGGTGATGCCATGATTCACGGTGAACCCAGCTTGCTGCTTTTGATCAGGACACTACTCATGAATTAGCTTGTTTATTCATCAGCTGGCTCTGTTTCTTACTGTCTGCTTTGGCCATGCTTACTCACCCTGAGTAACACTGATTTTAATGGCGCTTTACAGTATTCAGTGAAACGATTCGCAGAGCACTGTACTATTCGGTGCGGTGGCAGATCCTAGCACTGGATTTCTCGGCTTTCCTAAAATATGTCTACCGTGTAATTTCTAGCTCAGATAGACATACCTGCATTAGCTTTGATTGAGCAGCCCTGAGTACGTACCTAGGGTTTCAGGGACAGCTAATCCCTCCTGCTGTTGCAGCTACATTGCTATTGCGAGCAGACTAGTGCAATCAGAGCTAGCATGGGTATGTCTACTCAAAGAAAAAATTACCCCTTCCAGCTCCACTCTAGACATACCTATTGTCTACACTAGCAGTGCTGAACTGATGGCCACACTGGTGGGGATTATTTTACACAGACAAAGGCCCTCGAAATCTCTCCTCAGTGCTCATTCCAGCAAGCCCCATTGAGTACAGTGGGTGTTGTATGACAGAAGGAAGTCTGCTGAATTTGGCTGAGTGCTTTGATCATCCAAACATGAGGACAGAGCACTCATCAGACAGACAATCAGCGCTCTTAATTTTTTCTACACACTTCACAATCATCCAATTGATGTGCAATTATCTCCAAAATACTTTGCTGTCCATTACTCCCCTCTTGTTATTTTAGATTTTCTTTTGCCGTTCTGTGCCAGATAACCTCAATTTCTCCCACATTTATTTCAGTGGATAGTTGTTTGCAATCATCTCTCATTAAATGGAAGAAACAAGCAAAACAAACAAACACACAAACATCTCCCCCGCTCCGCTCCCCCAATGTGCTCTTGACAAGTTGCCATATATTATCTGGTCAAATAAGCCCCACCACATCACAGGAGTTATATTATTCCCTTCAAAAATATGCACTTATTAAAATGTAAAACAGTCTGATCGTATTGAGGAAATACATATTACATATATAGGTTTTCTTTCATTATCCTTGCCTGTAAAATATACCACTTATTTATTTCAGATTACTTTTTAAAAGAATGTGTTCAGGGCTTTAATTTCGTTTTAGGAATTGCTTTTCGGCTCTTGATTTACGACAGTGTTCCTTTTTGCAGAATAATTCCCAGGTAGTAAACAGAGCTTATCTTTCCATTGGAGACAGGGCCCTGACACTGGGGGGTAGGGGCGGGGAGGGCTGGGGCTCTGTTCCCAGGGGATGTGACAGTTGGATACGGAGTGTTTCAGGTTCATTGGGCTAGGCCGAGAAGTAAATTTTAAGGTGGTTTAGAAGATTTGCAGCACCCAATTCTTTTCAGCTATGAGGAGAAAGATGAACCGCTGCCAACCCCAGGTGTTAAAAAATCATGAGTTTGTCCTGCCCCCCAAAATCATGAGACTCGCTTAAAAATCATGAGGAGTTTTTTAATAGTAAATGTGGGGGCTCCTTTTATTTGGGGGCTCTGGGTTTTGAGCTTTTAGGGATCAGGTTTTCAAGCTTTTCTCTGGACTCACAAGAGCTTGAAACTTTTTAAAAGAAATGAAAGCTCAGTTAATCACATAGCTTCAGGACCTGGGGCTTTAAGAAAACCACCAGCTACACAAAGCTCAAACTAAAATCACATGAGCTGTCAACACCATAGAAGAGAGGTAATAAGTGTGGATAAAGGTCATGCTAGCTATTTTAGGTACCTCTGTGGCTATATATATATTACTGGGGTGTCTGAACATCTTACAACTAGGGCTGGGCAGAAAATGGTTCTCCCGTCCTATGAGAATTTTCGAGATTTCAAAAAAAATTTCCCTTCCAGAATCTAGATGAAATGTTGGAATCTCAAAAATGTTCAGGAACCGACAAACTGAATAAAACTTTGGTTTGGGTCAATCATAACGTTTCATTTTGAATTGTTTCAATTTTAGCTTTTTTTAACCTTTTCAAGTGTAAATTAAGTGCAATTTGGAAACAAAAAGTTATTTAGAAAATGTTGAAATGGGACACTTAGACCATGTCAAAACTTTTATTTTTCCCAACATCTTTTCGAATCGGGAGATTTGTCCAAACGGACCTTGGTTCATGAACAGGTTCAGTTTGGACAAATCAATATTTTTCTCTTGAAAAAATGTTTTGTCAAAAATTTCCCAACCAGCTCTACTGAAAACGCAGCGCTCCAAGGCCAAGTGATTACTCCACTAGCACCCCTGAAATCTGTGGTAGAACAGGGCCTTGACCCCCCACTCTCGGAAGTGCTAGGCAAGTGCCCTGACCACTACTCAATCACCCTTCACTCCATTAGACTCTTGCACAGGGCATACCGGAGTTGATCTTGCACTCACGAACGTTAATGGCAGAAGCCACTATCTTCAGTGGCAGCAGGACTGAGTCCACAACAGGCCTGGAAGGATTTGATTTTCATCAGTAAATGTCAGTAAACATTGATTTTACTGTATGTCACAAACTGATGAAAAAATATTTTCACTGATGATAATGGAAATTGCTCCCACTGTGATTCACACCATGGGTAATTTTAGGAACAGGGAGATACTGGGGCTAGGGCACTGCTGGGAGGATGTAGGGGGTCTCTGCCCAGGTCCCCCCCAAGACATCACTCTTGGTCCTGTCTGGTCCCCACATGGCAGTGGCCAGGCCCCAGCATTCTCCGAGGTGCCCCTTGACCTGGAGGCAGTGGTGCGGGGCTGCCAGGCAGCGCTGGGAGGCCAGCTGTGGAGCCTGTGCTGGAGGCCCGGCAAATGGAGCGGCACATCTGGCAGCAGCTGGCTGGGCTGGTGAAGTACATGGGTGGCAGGTGCCCCAGCCGGCATCCCACCAGTCCTGGGCACCGACCTATAGCAGCTGGCAACCAGTGCCAGTGCCTGGCTCTGGACCACTTGCAGGGGGAACTGGTGACTGGGATGCCAGGGACAGCAGCAGCAGCTGCCTTAGCTGCAGTTACAGATGGGGAGACTGACACCGAGAGCCCAGAGCAGCCAGTGAAGAGGAGCTGGAGTAGAAGTGCCTCGCACTTCCCAGACATGAAGCAAAACCTGGTTTAGAAGGAGGGAGAGAAGAGGGCGTGACAATTGCAGCAAGGTGAATGCCGCCACCGCTTGAACCGCACACGGCAGAGCCGAACTCCACATCTCCTCCAAAACCAACATTACCAACTTCTCTTCTGTACTCTCTCTACCACTCAAATGCGGGACCTTGAGGTTTGACCTTGGTGTCAAACATGCACATTCCTACAACTCATAACTTTCTTATCGATACCACACTCAGAGCACGAATCCTGGCCACATTCACTCCCATGGATGGAAAAATAAATGCTCTGAGTTCGTGAGATTTTCCCCTAAGTACATGATCCATATTTTGAGTTTTAAGTATAAATCCCCTACTACATACTTATTTCTGCACAATTATTTCAGTATCATAACTAATGTAAGTCTCGGCTGGGTACTCTGAGCGTCTAGAGTATATAAGTTAGTTAACAGCTTCTTATCTACTTAATACGTTTTTGAGAACCGCCTGGTTTTCCATGGTAAATCTGAACTCCTGATGTTCCAGGGTTCAGCCAGTCTAGAGTCTTCTGACCAGCTTAATTGTTTGTTCTCTTGAAGGCTGAAAACAGTCTGTGCACTATTACAAAGGGAAAATCTTCTAATCTTGACTTCCATTTTCTGAAACACCCCTTCCCCCCGATAATTCCCCACAGCTGTGAAAATGTATATAGATAAAAATGCTTAAAAATAAACATCGACACTGAAATGATAAAAAAAATCAAATTCTGCCAAGCCGACCCATCATGCATTTCAAAACGGTCTTTCTCTCTCCCTCCTGCGTCCTCTTCCCCCTTCCTTCAGCAGTGATATTACATTTTATTTGCATATTGGAATGAACAGGTTTGTGTGCTAACTGAGCTGAAATGAAAGGAGCCTGGGAGCAGGAGGAGCTGAGCTCTATCCCCACTGTTGCCATGGACCTCTGAGTGACCATAATATGCAGCAGGGTCAGAGGAATTGGTTACAATACACTGAATACAGGTTATGTCTATGAGCTCGGGGTATGATTTCCCTGCTCGTGTGCACACTCAGGTTAGCTCTCACGGAGCTAGTGCAAGTGAATATAAACACTGGTGTAGCCGTGGTAGCATGGGTGGTGGCAGCAGAGGCACAGTTCAGCTGTGCTGAGTGCATGCCCACTGGTTTCAGGCACACTTAATGAAAGCTAGCGCAAGCGTGTGCGCACGAGCAGGGGAACCGCCCCCTCGCTCGTAGCATAGATTGAGCTATTTGCCATGAGTCAAAGCCAGATCTTTGACTCAGCTCCCCTCCCCTTAGATTCCATGGGTGAGTGTGTCTGGATAGAAATCTCTCATTGGGGGATTCCGGATTCCAGGTCAGATCAAAACACAAACAAGGCCTATTTTCCACTTCTGCTTCGGAGGCAGCCCAAACCTCAGACGAACATTCCAGCTCACAAGATTTCCACCTGGAGGGCTCACAGCCGTGGCTATGTGGCTAGTGAGATTTCTGAGCCATCAGACTTGGTGCCTAAGCCTGAGTCTGCCTCCAACCCAAACTCCAGCCAACATCCAGTGTAAAAATTGCCTCTTTCAGTCTATCTCTGGCACACGTACTAATACCTAGCTCTTACATAGTGTTTTTCATCCAGTGATCTCGAAGCACTTTACAGAGGAGGGCAGTATCATTACCCTCATTTTGCAGATGCATAAAGTGAGCTACTGGGAGAATAACAACTTGCTCAAGGTCACACCATTTGGCAGAGGCAGGAATTTAACTCATATCGCCTGAGAGCAAATCCTGTGCTCAGTTCACTAGACTACACCGTTTCCCCTAGCCCTACGCTCTCAAAGCACTGTGACAGGATATCAGATGCGTACAGGAACAAAATATTCCCTAACCATCAAGAAGAACTATAAAGAAGTCAAACAACCAGAGGGCCCAAAGGAGAGCGAAATATTGGATTTGCAAGCCGAGGAAGAGAAGAGGCATAAAAGTGAGGGGGAAAAGGATCCTACCCCCGCACTTGCCAGCTCTCTCTTGTAATATCTGGGTTCTGAATGAGTGGTGTCAGGACCACAGTCTCTGTGGTTAGCTATACATCTCCAAGGGCATTCACCCTATCACTGCAGCACCACTTCACTATTTTGGATCTCAGTTGCTCTCCCATAACATTTCTGCAGCCCATTTATATGGCAGTGTAGGCAAAGCATCCTCTGCAAAATTTGTACTGTAGCACTTTACTCGCCACTCAAACACAGCCACCTCTGGGGCAGAACGCAAGAGCTGTTTAACAGCACTCAGCAGCGCTACACTAAACGTACGTGAAGTGAGAAAGCTTCCTGTATCCAAACTGAAAATGCCGAAGGAATTTAACAAAGCAGCATGTAAGTAGGTCAGGATTCTGGGGACTCCACCATCAGTCTTGTGGAAAATTCCATAGGATCCCTAGCAAGCACAAGTACTCAGGTCTGCGGTGTCCCAAAGAGACACTGCATCCAAATGGCAGCACTTCCAGCAGCACAGCACCCAGACACCTACTACAGCTATTGTAGTGCTCACTCTGGTCCTAGCTCAGCAAAGTATTTAAGCACCTGCTTAATGTTAAACACATGGGTAGTCCCCACCTTGGGCCTTAAAGTTGGGTAGGAGCTTAAATACGTTGCTGAATTGGGTCCTTAGTGGGAATCGTGCCACTGATTGAACCAACCCCACTCCCCACACTACCAGGGCTTTCCTCGGCTGTCTCCCCTCCCAGTACGAATAATCCCCAACACAATTTAGTTTCTGAGCTCTTACAAAGTCACGCAGCCTGGGACAATGTGGGGGCAGGCAAATGACTCACTGATTAACACTAAATAATAATTCTTCATACAGTACAACAGGAGTTTGAGGGGGCGGGGGCTGACTTTCTAGTTGATTTATTGACGTCTGTTCTCCCTTGCAAGAGCTTCCCTACTGGATTCCCCATTATTGCTAATGGAAGCTGTGTGCAAGAGTTGAAAGGATATTTTCATTGTCTGACGGAGGGAATTAAAAACACAACAAAGGAGCCTACTCACATGAGATGTTAAATGAGTAAGCAGGAGTAAAATGCATGGCTGGTTTTCTGGAGGAACAAGGCTTTACAGTTTTCTCTCATTACGCCCCATCACATACTTATTGCATTAACAGTGCTGTTTAGCGAATGTAGCAGGGGGGTTTTGATCAGAATTTTCATTACAGTGATGAAATATTGCAGACTTTGAAAGGGAAGTTGTCAAGTAATCGAGGCCAAGAACATCAATCTTAGAGGAGAGAAGGGACACCATCAAGAGCACAGTTCCCTGTGGAGCTGGAGACCCAAGCAAAAGAGCATAACCCACCCCCTTGCAGGCTGTGGCTGCAAGTGCCATGGTGCATCCACTTCATTTACGATGGCTGCTGGAAACTAAAAGGTGCAAATACCCCAGGCAAAATTAGTGTAATGGATATAGATCAACTGAACAGTTCCTAAACCAGCCCCAAAGGACAGCCCATTCCAAAGCATAAGGGTAACTGTGTCTCATTGTAACCTCTCCACACTATCCCGTTCCCTGCAGCGTGCTTCTCCGTATCTTTCTGCTGCAGCTACTGTTGCCTTCTGTCAATAACCAGATGTGCCTCTGCCCAATTCTCAACCTTCCCATCCCAGATGTCTGGCTACACAGCTTCCCCTCTGCAGCCAGCTCCCAGGCTACTGCCTCCAGCTGGCTACTCTAGCTCAGACGTCTGGGTAGAGCGGTCGGGGGAAGATACCCAGGAGCGACCCAGCTGACTCTTTACAGGAGCATTGGAGGAGTGTGTGAGAACCAGGAAGTGAAAGTGACCAGGCCTGTTTAACTTGCCCACAAGAGAGGAAGTGGGAAAGGTCAAGCAGCAGCGCCAGGGATGGAAAGTAAATTAGAGGCCAGGTCAGAGGGAAAAGTCTCTACATAAAGCAGAGAGGAACTCCCCCCTCTCTCCAGCATCCCTATAGCTCCACCCTTCTCCTTGGCTGGTGCAGGGATCCTGTCGCAATCTACAGTAACAACTGACCCAGAACATGTCTTCTGTGGATTGTCCCCACAAAGGGGATAGGAAATCCCACAATTTAGCCTGGAAATTATTCAGTAGGGAAGGGAGGGGCTGAACTAGAAGGAGATTCAGTCGATGAAAGCCAGGACTCTCAGGAGATGTGACTGAGGACCAACATGCAGATTCCCCATGTCCCTGATTTTCCTCTTGGCCCTGTGACAGGATGGCTCCAGCTGGCCGCTGACTCTACAGCCAGGCCTCTCCCCATGGGGAAGGGCTTTCTGTGCACAGAGGGTGAGTGCATGTGATTCAGTATTAATTTGTTTGCTTCCTTATGGATTATGGAGCCATCACCCCATGACCTACCCACTCCACACCTGCAGCAGCTGGTCCCCAGGAAGCACCCTGCAGGGTTAGGAGAAGATTGCTGCTATTTACTACATGTTAGCAAAGGCTGATGTAGGGGAACCTTGAGTGAGGACCCATCTGCATAGGTCATCAGCAGTGTTTGAACTCAGGAACCTTAGCATAAACCTCTGCCACTGGAGCTTAGCTCCAGTAGTAGGCTACTATCCTCTACTGAGACAGCCACAAGAGGGGGACAGAACACACTCTGCATTAGGCTACACCACACTTGGAGTGGGGATAAACATATGAATTCAGTCTCCAGAGTACTCTGTTTGGTCTCTCCCACAAACTCTTACACCACCTCTTAAAAATTAAATCCAGATCTGGGCTGCATTCAGTTGCACGAGATCAGTTTAGAACGAGAGACTGTTTATTAAATTAAGACATTTTATCTTAACCTGCACCTTACTGGACGGTCCTCTAGTTTTAAAGACAATATCTACCCTTTTGATCTGAGCTATTAAATAGGTGATGAGACGGTCACACAAAATGTGTTTGTATTTTCCAAACCATCTTTCTAAACTCTCACTTTTAGGATCCAAGCACATGAAAAATCATTATTAAAATCGAGACCCCCCTAGGAGTTTCGCTAAGTGTTTGCTTTTTGATGCAGTGGCGAAGATTGCCCAGAATATCATTTTGTGTGTTCAAAGACTCAAGAATGTGCTAAGTGGGAAAAGTGTGTATGTGGGGGGGAAACAGCTAATGGTAAGCGATATCTTAAAAGCACAGGAGAGGTTGAAAATGTGAATCCATGTAGAAAATAATATACTATTATTTAAAAGAATAAATTGCCAAAATGACACTATTTTGCGATTCTGTCTCTACAAGACTCATCCCAGCTGAACCCCTGATGTGCAAGGTGGGGTTTTTTTTTGTTTTTTGTTTTTAATTTTTATAGTGATACTATTAAACCTACAGAAATAGCCTAGTTATTTACCAAGTGATTAAACCACAGTCATTTATTATCGTTTTACTAGAACATTGTTTTCTTGGGTCTCCAGGGTTTATTGTTTCCAGTATAACACTCACCCCTCCTTCAACAATAATCCCCTTTGCTTTGACTATATTGCCTTATATATTTAGATTTCTTTTAATGTTTTGCATAAAATTCAAACTCTAATGGGCTTTATGAGATGCACTGTCATGGATCCAAACCCTTATGAAGATAATTATCTTGTTCATTTGTGTTTTCATTACACTGAGAAATACTTCCCCTCCACCACCTCCACATTTTCTTCCCAAACCAAATAGCAGGGGTCTAATTTATTTCTTTTCCCTTTTCCAGTGAAAGAACGATGCACAGACTAGCACTTTCCTCCTCTTTTGTTTAATAGAAGACGGTTGATTAAATACTTGGGATGGGGGGCAGATGAGCAGAGAAGACAGTACATTTTCAGCATGGTATGCAATACAGCTGGCATGAAAACATCTGGGCCTGGTGGAGAGTGGGGTAAACCAGGAGTTGCTTTGCCCATGGAGTTACATGGGAGCTGAACTCACTGGGAAAGAGAGAAGAATCAGCCTCTATCTCACTGGCAGCAAAACCTAGGCAAATGTTTCAAAACAATATTTTCATAAGCCTGCGTAAAAGCAAAACATGGCATGTCCCAGCATGAGTTCAGTGCTGCGAAAAGGGACCTGCCTAGCTAAATCCTGGATTGGTGGGCAGAGCCCAGCAGAACAACAAAAGGCCCTGACCCTCAGAGAAGGGAGGGGCCACAGAACCCAGACTTGGGGAACAAGAATGGAAAAAGGAGATGGGGGTGCAGATCAGTGGATTCAAATGAGGGCTCTAGAAGGGGGACACTGAACAAAGAGCCCCGAAGAACACCCAGTGCCCCAAGGAGTCTAAGGTGTCACCAGTGGACCCACCCAGAGGAGTTCTGCACAGATGGGTGAATGGACGAAGACCCAGCAAAAGTTCCCACAGCTACAGAGCCCCCTCCCTACATCCTGCTTCCTCCTCCTGGCCCAGATTAGAGAATCTGGGGGTCCCCTAACCTTCCATAAACTAGATAGCAAAGCACCCTGCTCCACTCACAGATCCCCAAATGCCCCTCTCACCCCACTCCACACATACCCCACCCCCATAGATCCCTGAATGCCCGTCCCACCCCATATATACCCCAAAAGCCCTCTACCCTCCATTCATGCTGACAGCCCCTCCATACCTTCCAGCAGCCCTGACTTCCATCCCATCCCACTCACTGCACTCCCCAACACCTTGGAGCGAGTGGCATTACAACCGGTGCAGTGCAAATTGGTTGGGTTTTGTTTGTTTGTTGTTTTTCCTGGTCATGGGGGTCCCCAAAGATGGGGGCCCAGTGCAAGTGCACCTAGTGCACATTGGTTAACCTGGGCCAGTGGTGGCCATCTAGACTAGTGCCAGAAGGGGGCTAAAAGGGAGGTCTCTGGACTTTTTGGGGAAAAGGACAGGGAGCCCTGGAGACTGTTTATCCATGAAATAGTGGCAGGATGAGCAACAGCAGGGCATACATTACCCACACTGGCCCCGCAAGGTGCCTCAAACCAGACACGGAGGGATCCTCTCTCAAGGTCAGAGGTGAGTTGAGTCTCAATGAGCCATTCAGTCTTTGGTCTCTCTCCTGTGATTAGGGTGACCAGATGTCCCGATTTTTTAGGGACAGTCCCAATTTTGGGGTCTTTTTCTTATATGGGATCCTATTACCCCTCACCCCGTGTCCTGATTTTTCACACTTGCTGTCTGGTCACCCTACCTGTGACTGCCAAGAAAGAAGCCACTTGTCGTGAGGATGGGGCGGAAGTTGCATTGTGGATGTAATGTACTGATTTATGTGCATTGTTGCCCTCCAGTGGCTGGTCCAAAGAAAGGCTAAGGGACCTCAGTACGTCAACATATAATGGCCCTTCATTAGCACAAGTGGTAGTGACCAGCCATTTGGAACTGCATGTGCAGGACTCTAGTCCCACCTCCCCATGTGCATGCTATTTATATAACCACAGTAATAGCTTCTCTTTGCACAGATAGATTCATGCCATAGACAACTTTCTTCTGGTCCCAGGGCTGATACCGGCAAACCCCTATGACACCGGAGAGCTGTGAGATGGGAACTGTTCATTCCCAAACTGGGCTGAAACTGAACGGCTCCCATCACACAGCCATGAGATGATTTTACCCTCCCTTGAGACAAATTCACTATTGTCACCACCACAAGGCCATATCGGCTGGCAGAAATGGTGAAATTTGACTGCGTATTGAATTGTTTTGATACTCATGAGAGACGAGCGAGCACCAGCACAGCAGAAATAAGTAGTCTGTGCATGGAGTGGCATTGCCTGCTTAACTCTCTGCACATTGAACTGAAGGTCTAACCGTTAGCTTGAATCTGCACCCTCATTGCTGTCTTTTATTGCTGGGTTTCCAGTGCCCCGTCTCCAGCGGGAAAGAAGAGAAAGGCAGAGGAGAAAGAATAGGGAAGTCAGATACACTTGTGCTACAGCTGAGGGCAGCCATGCATGATTAGGGTGAAGGGAAGTCAGTATAACAAGCAGGGTATGGAATCAGCATCCAGGCTTTTACTGTACCTTCCTTTGTTATTGTTATGGATAGCAGAAAGGAGAAGCCAGTTTGGGCAGCATTAGGGACCGGGTGGTGCATACGTCTAACTAGCCATGGACTTGGACCAAAATCCAGGATCTCTAAGGAGGATGCAAACCCAGACCTACTTCTGAATTTCACAGCTGTGCCCTCTGATGTCCCTGGCTACTCTTTAAATCAAGTCACTGAGATTTGAAAGCATTTTGCACTAACAATGATCTTCGCTGATCATGCCTGCACTGCATGGGTAACCACATAGCACTGACTAAATTCCTAAACTCCTGTGCGTCCATGTATTGGGTTCAGTGCAAAACCTCAGATGGATTTTCTAGGGGGAAATCTCTGGTCTGGAATCTGGGACGGTGCCTGCTCCCTGCGGCGAGGCGCAGGGCGGGGCGAGCGACACCGGGCTAATCCGTCCTGGGACTGGGGGTGCCTCCTGTGACTTTGGGGGCCATGGAGGACATTGCACACCTGCCATCCGGTGTGGAATCTGACATTACAGATCCCAGGCATAATTTCCCCTCTCTCTTAAACCAAGGAAATCCTACCAAAGTCAATGGAGTTGTATGGAATTAACTGAGAGGAGAATTTGCTTGCTTACACATATAAAGGGCTGAATCCAAAACAGCACATCGCTGATCACTGGACTCCAAGTCTGGATCAGGATCTAAATTTTCCACTCTAGACCCAGAGGAAGATTGTTCTTGTGGTTAAGGTATGGAACAAAACTCAAAATAGCTGGCTTCATTTCCTGCCTCTACCGGTACCTTCCTGTGTTATCTTGGACAAGTCACTTAGTCTCTCTCTTTGCATCGGTTCTCTATCCATAAAATGGGGCAGTGGCACTGTTTTTATTTCCCACTCTCTGTCTTGTCTATTTAAATGATTAACTCTTTAGAGCTGGGATTATCTTTTATGATGTGTATGTACAGCTCCTAGCATGCTGCAATATTAACCTCAGCTGGAGCCTCCAGATACTCCTGTAACACAAATAATAAATAGAGCACAGAACCAGTTGCCCAGCCCCGTTATCTTTGGCCAAGCTTTTCCCAAGTAACTAGTGGTCTGGAGGGCATAATCTGAGATACCTTAAAGAGGCCTGATTTTCACCCGGTGAAAACCAGGGCTCTTTAAAGGGTCTCAGGTTGGCCACCCAGAAACAGGGGGCTATCCCCTCCTACATTTTACCAGCCATAAGGGCGAGCAACCTGGTGGGGGGGCAGAGAGGAGTGAGTGGGAGGCAGGGTCTTGGGGGGGAGAGGCGACGTGGGGGCAGGGCCTCGGGGGAAGAGGTTGCACAGAGGGTGGGGCCACGGTTCAGGCGCTGGTGGCCCTCCCACTTTCTGGGAGCTTCCAGCGTTCCTGTGCCTCCTGAAAATCTTGCCCCTTCCTTCTCGCGTTCTTTCCCTTTCAAGAGAAACAATCCCCAAATCTTTCCCAGAAACGTAAATATGTATCATTTGCTTGGGAAACACGCCCTCGGAATCTGAAGGAGTAATTATGTAACTGGTAGATGGAGGAAGCTATTCTTCCATGGGGAAAAAAATACATATGTATACATTTATAAAAGCCATAAAGGAGGGGTATTATTTCCACTTGCTGTACACACAAAACTCCTTGTAGAACAATGGCAGTTACAGGCACAGATCAACAACCTGCATCCTATTACACTCATGTCTCTAGCTGAGCCCCTGTAGTCTAGTATATCAGGTATCGGTAAATAAATCTCCTATTGATTCATAGTAGTATTGCAACAAGAAGTCATGGAGACAAATACTGTGTCTGGATTATAAAATGGGTTGGGGGAAATTATGACCATTAATCATATTTCAGAACTCTACAGACTAAGGGCCAAATTCTTCCCCTGAGTTCCACGGCTGCAATTCTGTTCAAGTCAATGGAGTAGCACTGATGTAGCTGAGATCAGAATTTAGTCAGAAGACTATAAGGGTAATTGAACCTCATGCTTCAGAGTACCAGCTGATTGCCTGAAAAGGTTAGAGGCTCTCTATCACACACACACACACACACACACACACACACACACACACACACACACCACTGCACAACAGGTTGGGTGTGGGTGTGGGTGTGAGAGAGATGGATAGATTAACTAACCCTACCACTGTTTGAGATCATCCCACCTTTACCAGAGCAGGTCTCCATCCCACAAAAATTGCTTGTAAGATGTCTACAGCTCCCTAAATCTGTTCCGGGCTCTTCCAAATGCCTTGCATTGCAATGCAATGTTATCTGACACAGCATAATGCTGTTTCAATGCAGCATGATGCTGTTGGCATGTAACCGGATGCCATTTTGATGCAGCAGCATTGGGCTGCCACAGAGGAGAATGACAATTTTGATGCAAGGCAACAAGGTTGCATTGAAAGATGATCACACTGTCTCTTGTCGCACCACTGCAGAAAAGGAGTTTGTCCTGCTGGACAAACTTACAAAAGGGCTACTGTAATAGAGAGCTTCCATGTTGCCTTGAAACATCAGATACTGGCTACACCTAATGGCAGGATTCCAAGCTAGATGGACCAATGGTCTGAGGCAGCATGGCAAATCCTAGGTAGCATGATCATTAGGGTGAACACTTACTACAGCACATTCCAGCTGTAGCTGATAATTAGCTGCTTTACTTGGAAATATACAGCAAAAGAGCTGAAACCAGTCTATGAACTCAAGAAGATCTAACTAAGCCACCAGAGTACCCTGGGAATGATCCTCAGCACCCCAAAATTTGGAGATGCCAGGCGATGTGACAGTGAGCGTCCCTCATTTGCACAGCATACAGTTTGTCATGTAGAGGGGTGTGGCAGGGAAGGGAGGGATTCTTTCCACTGAAATCAGGGACCATGCATGGAAAAGGAGGCACTGCCACCTCGTCAGTAGATGGGATGGGAGAAAGTCCAAGGCTCTCGGGGCACAGACACAGCCTTAATGTTCAGGTCTGGCTCCAGCCTGTCAGAAGAATAGCTCTGGGTTTTGGAGATGAACATCTGTCCTCAGCAAACACCACAGCATTCTGTGCCATGCAAAGTGAGGGCTGTATTTTAGAATTCCAGGTACAGGCCATTTCTTATATCATCAGAAATTGAAAAATACAGAATTGATAGAACACAGAGGAGAGTCAGTGCCACCTGTTCCTCATTAATAAGCTGCTAGGTGGCTGGCTCAGGAAATGGGAATAGAGCCCTTGACTTCTAGCTTGCTGGGTTAAACCCAGCCCACGCTGGCAGTGGTTGAAAATCATTGGCAGCAGCCTAGTGGTCTGCCTGAAATGAGTTGGTGGGTCTCAGCCCAATTCCCAGAGGACAGGTGTCAATGGCACAAAACCAAGGCTATACAACTGGCAGTCTCAGAGTCAGACAGGGCGGTCACAGCAGAAAGTCCCATTTTGCACCTCTAGCTGGGCACAGCTGATCCATGTGATGGAGGGAGGGGGAAGAGATGGGAAGACTGCTCTGAAGAGAGAGGGCAGGGTAGACCAACAGAGAGGAAGGGTGGTCCAGAGGTTAGGGCACAAATCTAGCATTTGGCAAACCCACGTTCAGTTCCCTCCCCTGCTGCAGATTTCCTGTGTTACCTTGACACTTAGTGTCTCTATGCTTCCATTCCACATGGGAATGATAGCACTGCCCTATGTCCTGGGGTGCTCTGAGGATAAAACCCACTTAATGGTGAAAAGTGTTATACTCTACAGATCTCAATTCAGCACCATCTGCGACCACTGCATTCATTCCAGAAAGGTTTACCTTGCTAGCAGGTTGCTATGACCTTTGCATGCACAGCAAGGGGACAAGTTCAAGGCAATGTCTCTTTCCTTCCATAGTGGGTGTCTCTTGTCCCAGACTAAAATTAATAATAGCGGTCTATGAATTTCAGATTCTTATGCCAGGCTGCAATGCCTCTCTGGCATTGCTCTTTGAAATAGCAGCCTGCCTTCTGATCACCTCACTCATAATACGCCCAGGCCCCCAGCATACAGCACCACAACTATTCTCACCACTGTGTGCAAGTTGATGCAATGGGACTTTATTGCCAGAGGTGACTAGATCCCTCTGAAGAAGGGTTCCAGCCCTAGGACCCAATTCTGTGAGGCGCAGCGCACCTCTTTGCCAAGGGCCCTCAACTCACACTAACTTCGGAGAGAGTCATGGCTGCTTGGCATGTTGTAGGATCAGGTCCATACTTTCTAGAAGTCGTTACATTTAATGTAGCCTGCGCTACAGCAGACATCAGCTGGCAGAGCACTCAATGCAAGTCTGCCTGGATGAATCATGGATTTTCCAGATTTCAGGGAGCCCACAGGCAGTGTTAGCAAACAGGAAAACTGGAAAGAATGGAACAAATAAACAAACAGGTGCCACAACTTAGACAGACTCTCTATACTCACTGAGCAAGCATCCAGATTCCAGCTTGCAGTTCAGTGAAGTTGCCCTGTTGTGATGCAGCATCTTACATCTAGGAATCACAAAGCACCTTACAAACAATAATTGTGTCACTCTGGAGGTTGGCCTGTATCATTATCCCCATTTTATAGATGTGGAAATTGAGGTACAGGGAAGAGGAATGACTTGCCCAAGGTCATAGGGTTCATCAGTGAGAGAGCTGAGAACAGAACCTAGCAGTCCTGATTACAACATCACCTGGTCTAACTACTAGACTGCACTTTCTGTCTCAATGCAGTATTAACATTTGGGCTAGGGCTGGGTGTATATGGGGGCTAGATTTTCAGTTGGTGCAAACTGGAGCAGCTCCATTGAAGTCCATGGAACTATACTGATTTACACCAGCTGAAGATCTGGCCCCCCACTGCTCTCCATCCCATCCACACAAGTCAGTCCATCAGTGCATGGACAGTGCTTAATCATGCGTGTCTGGTACGTAATACACTACTCAACATCCTTGCATGGATGGAGTATCCCTAGCCTAGGAGCCATCCCTAACTGTAGCAGTAATGAGGAAGGGGATGAAGAAAGAATCCTGACCAGCAGTGAATGACTTTTGGGTCAGGCATCCTGAGCCTGCAACCTTGGGGCAGGTTGGATGAACGTCTTTCAATGAGAGAGGCACTTGACCTTGCCAGTGAAATGCTGAAGGCCAGAAGGTGAAGATGGGTTTCTCCCAGAAGGCAGTGTCCTGTCTTTGTCCTTTCTTTGGGGGAGACAGAAGGCAGAAACCTCACGTCTGGATTTTCTCCCAGGCAGCAAAAGCCCATTTAGACCAGCTTGGGGACATCAGAAATAGATGTTGAACCATTCAAGGGAATGGAGCAGAAATGTTGGCACCGACACCTCACTGTCAAAACACGTTTCTCTTTAATTAAAAATGTCATGTGTGCCCCTCTCCCTGCGCGGTGACTGATGTTGCCAATTCTGCTGTGCTTTAGATGTGTCATATCATGGTACATCACATCCTAATTAACACATCTTGTCAGGTCCAGCAGTTGGCTTCACTAACATGTTTATAGCAGCTGTCACTGGGACCCAGCACAGGAGCTGAGGCTGCCTTGCTCGGCGATGAGGAGCTATAGTGGTGAGTTTATTTAAGGGAACAGGGATGGAGCATTGTCATAATAAGGGAAACTAAGGCAGCTGCTGTGCTGACCTCAGCGGTCATGCTTGCATCTAGAGTGAGGACACAGTGACAGAACAAAGCAGGCTTCACTCTCTTCTACAATAATGAGATAAAGGAGGCGCTCTCCAGTCCATGCTCAGCGGGGTTTCATAATAACACTTTGCACTTTTACAGCACCACCGTCTGCAAAACACTTCAGAGAGAAGAATGAATTTACCTCCCCATCATCCCTGAGAGATGAGGACTGCAGACAGAGGAAGGAAAGCACAGAGGGCGAGAGGGGTGGGTGCCAGAGCCCGGGCTCGAGCTGAAGTGGGACTGTCTACACTTCTAGTTGTAGTCTTACAGTGTGAGCCCTGTAAGCCTGAGTCAGTTGACCTGGGCTCTGAGACTCGCTGCTGTGGGTTTTATTTATTTATTTTTTGCAGTATGGAAATACTCAGAGAGGTTAAGTAACTAGCCCAAGGTCACACAAACTCTAGGTGTCTTTCAGTTCTGACTATTAGGCAGAACTGCCTGACAAATTCAGGAATAGAACCCGGCTGTGCTGACTTGTAGCCCTCTGCTAATTATCAGACAATACAGACTGCCATAGTTAGGAACAGAACCCAGATATCCTGGCTCCTTAGCCCCTATTTTAATTATTAAAAAACACTGCTTGCCTGAGACTGCGGAATAGAAGTCAGGCATCGTGACTGCTGGCCCTCTGCTCTATTAGATAACACTGCTTCTCCCAGCCAGGCACACAACTCAGGATTGAGACTTCCAAGCCTCTATTCTACCAATCAGGCAATGCTACAGCTAGAC
This sequence comes from Mauremys reevesii, assembly GCF_016161935.1. Taxonomy (NCBI): domain Eukaryota; kingdom Metazoa; phylum Chordata; order Testudines; family Geoemydidae; genus Mauremys; species Mauremys reevesii. Next base: position 15,214,825 of record NC_052634.1, on the reverse strand, counting down.
ATGTGCAAAATATTCACAACCACAACAGATACACATGGCTCACTCCATCAATTGCGGAAATACAGACACCTCTGAGGTGGAACACAGAGGCTTTATAACAGTGCACAGCATCACTGGACAACAGTTTAAGTCCGTGTTTAGGTACTACAGTGATGACAATTATAGAATAGCTAGGTAGTGAAGAGTATCAGAAGGGTAGCCATGTTAGTCTGTAACCACAAAAACAATGGGGAGTCTGGTGGCACCTTAAAGAATTAACAGATTTATTTGGGCATAAGCTTTTGTGGGTAAAAAACCCACTTCTTCAGATGCATTGAGACCTTGTCAAAGGCTTTCTGGAAATCTAATTACACTATGTCCACTGGATCCCCCTTGTCCACATGTTTGTTGATCCCTTCAAAGAACTCTACTAGATTAGTAAGACATGATTTCCTTTTACAAAAACCATGTTGACTTTTGCCCAACCATTTATGTTCTTCTATGTGTCTGACAATTTTATTCTTTACGATTGTTTCAACTAATTTGCCCAGTAATGATGTTAGACATACTGGTCTGTAATTGCGAGGATCATCACTAGAGCCCTTTTTAAATATTGGTGTTATATTAGCTATCTTCCAGTCATTGGGTACAGAAGCCGATTTAAAGGACAGGTTACAAACTATAGTTAGCAGTTCCGCAATTTCACATTTGAGTTCTTTCAAAACTCTTGGGTGAATGCCATCTGGTCCCGGTGACTTGTTACCGTTAAGTTTATCAATTCATTCTGAGGTCTGTGCTGTCCAGCTGTAAAATTCCCTTTGATTAAGTGAGGTTTTAATTCTTCTTCCTTTGGGTGCTGCCATTGTAACCTTTGTTGAAGATCTAAAGTAGGGGACCTCTGCCCATAGTCAGGCAGCGTGTGTCAATAGGGAGATGGATGGAATGTGTAGCTTCAAGATTGATGGCTACAGAACCCTGAGCTCCACATTCCAAACTCTTAACTCAAAGGTTTACATGGATAGAACAAGGTGCAGAGTCAGAATCATTCAAGGGGATAGTGAGAAGATATAATTTGATTGATTTTTAGTTAATTAATGGCATTTCCCATTTGCTGTTTCTGTACTCTCAATTAGCCAATGCTTGTAGCAATCATATTTGATTCCTGTTCATTATTTTTTACAATAAAGAAGTCCTACCACTTTCAGAGCAGAAGAGGGCATGGTATGGCTTTGGCTTAGGAGACTGGTCAAGGGGAGACTTCCACCTCTCACTTCAAACCTAGAGCTGGTTGGAAAACAGATTTTTCCATTCCTGTGAAAATAGTTGAGATTTAAAGAAAAAAATCATCCCAAATTGGGATGATAAGCCAAAATTTTGCAAAACAAATATTTTTTTAAATTTCATTTCTGGTCAATTGAAACATTTTGTTGTGATACATTTGAAACATTTCATTTTGATTTTGATGATTGTAATTTTTTTAAATTTTTACATAAAGTACACTTTTTTTAAATGAAAAAATCAAAGCTTTCCATTCCAAAAGGCCAAAACCAGAATTTTGGCCAATTTTTTTATGAGTTTAAAAAAATGGTTTTGTTGAAATGGCATTATGTGATGGAAATCCGGTTAGACATCAACATTTTGACTAACTCTAGTTAAATCTGGGCCAGGTCAGTAGTGACCAAATGTCACTCTCCTCCCAAAGCTTCGGGGTAGTTTCTGTGAAATGATTAGAGCTCACAGCTTCCTCCGCAATAGACAAAAGTTCAAAAGGCCCAATCCACCACTGCTACCTGGCACCCTAGCTGGCATTCTGAGCAGAGAGAGCAAAGACTGAAAATAAATGGGGACTGAGCTGCCCATTCACCCACAGTTCCTCATGCTCAGGGAGAAACAAATCCATACACTGCAGTGGACAGAACTTGTCCTGTCCAGGATACACCTTAATTGTCTACAGTTCTTCTAGGGTTCATCAATGGGGACTACTTTCATCCCTCAGAATCTCTGGTGTCTTGCTGAGGACAAGGCCGCTTGCTAACCTGTGTGTGTATGGAGGGCACAGCATGGTCACACTTTGGCTGCACAGTGAAAAGCATGGGGAAGGCATCTTTGCTGAAGGACCAGGACAGGGGAGGGAGGTATCTTCCTAACTCTTCCTCCCCCTACCAGCCTTCTGCCACACATGCACATTCCAGCCCTAGCCTCCTCCCACAGTGGGGTACAAAGTTGGGTAGCCAGATGCAGGATGGGCTGTGGCTGCATGCAGATTTCTGCATTCTGTTCTCTCTGCCCCTCTTGGAGATTTCTGTCATATTAATACCTGATCCAAAGCCTACTGAAGTCAATGGTAGACTTTCCACTGATGTCATGCCTTGAAGTTCATGGGGAAAAAATGACCTTACTGTCACATGGGTCAACAATCAAACCACCCATCCTCACAGGTAGAGACATGCACAATGGTTCCATATTCAGAGGTCTCCAACCATGCTAACTCCAGATCTACAGCAACTCATGGCTGCAGTTGTAGCCACTACAAAGGGATGAGGGTAAAATGTCTTTTTAAATTAAAAAAAAACAACCACCCAAAACTGTAGGAAACAGATTATTAATTCATTGTGCAATTAAATTAAAATCTCCAGAACAATCACAATATTTGGCATGGAGTGACTCGTAACAAGCAAAGCGTTAACAATGTGGTGTTATCTTTCCTGTGTGAGGAGTTACTGGGACAGATACATTGGCAATTGTACAAATTGTATTTCTCTCTCTTCCTTCCCTGTTGTTGCTGAATGTTCCCTTCCGTGTGCTTGTCTTTGGTGTGTTTATCCATGTTTTGACCTTTCTGCTGAAGTGTTTCTAAAGATCTGCCCCTGTGTCAGCAGAAATGGGCCACCTTTAGTTGGGGGAAACCTCAGAAGTTTGATTCGGAGAAATAAAGATTCAAAGCTCCACTGAAGCCATAAGAGAGACCCCCACTGACTTCAATGGCCTTTGACTCAAGCTCTCTACACAATCCTAATTTTGTGGGCTGGAAATCAGGAATGTCACTCCTATTCTCTGCCTGTGACACACAATAGTTCAATCTCCTGAGGACTGAAATGCCTCAGTTTATCTAAAGTCATTGGGCTCAATATAGGGCAATCTGGGTGAAATTGACCAGGAGGTCAGAGGATGATTTAAGGTCCCTTTGGCCTTAAACTCTATGCAACTATGAAAGATGAGTGTTTCCCAAGGGGTTTCCCAGCGCATCTTGTTTTGACAGAACCTGAAACATTGTGAACTCAGCCTTTCCTGTGAATTTCATTGCAAGTGGTCATGAACTGGTTAATCACACACACCCCTATTCTAGTCTATTCCGGTTCTTACACTACAGTATTGGCTGCACCTCAATTATGGACTATTGGATTTCAGTGGGCGCTGCAAGTGGGCACTCAGCACCTCTAAAGATCAGGCCATACACATTTTGTGTCCCTCCCCTCCCTGCAACACCACACTGGGGAACTGGATTCAGAACGGAATCAGAGGAAAGGGCTTTTCCCTTCCTGAATCCCCCTAGGGTGACCAGACAGCAAATGTGAAAAAGCGGGACAGAGGGTGGGGGGTAATAGAAGCCTATATAAGAAAAAGACCCCAAAATCAGGACTGTCCCTATAAAATTGTGACATCTGGTCACCCTACATCCCCCCTCCCCAATTCCTTCAGCCCCTGGGTCTCCCATCCAAATGCTGACCACTCCCCACTCTGCTTAGTGAGGAGAGCTGCCAAGATCAGAGCACTCTCCAGGATGAAAGGAGAGCCAGTGCTGCTTGCCTGCAGCAAGCGGTGATCTCCTTTGGCGCACCAATACAGCTTAAAGGAGGTGTGAATGCAAGAAGTGCATGGCACCCACACCCACAGACACATAATAAATACGGCGCAACCTGCCTCAACATCGTAGGTGCCTTCAAGTACACTTCCGCCAGCTGTCTTGCATGTGGGCGGGTGATGCTGCCAGCCCAAATATGTGCAGCATTCAGGCTCTTGCATGATGCATCAGTAGCCACCTGACAGCTGGCTCTCTCTTCCCGAGTATAAAATAGCAGCCATCTCTCTCTCTCACCCACGCCAAGAGCAGTCTCCTTGTATTAGACTACTGGAAGACCATCAGGAGGATCTTGCTTGAAAGTGATGGGAGTTGGAACATCCCGAGGCAATGTTATGATTGTTCTATAAGGTCAGAAGGATACCTAATACTGCAGACTTGGAATGGCAAGTATCCAGCAGATGATTTATCACCTCTGGAGTCCATTTGTTATGGTCTGCAGTGCTGGAATGGGAAACAAGGCAGGGGTACTTAGAGTGTGGCAGTACCCCCTGGCTTGAAGTGGTTTCTGTCATATACAGGGTTTACTGTTTTGATCAATGGCTGTCAGCACCCCCACTATACAAATTGTTCCAGTGCCACTGAAACAAGGCGGATACTGCAAGAGGATGAAAGCCAACAGAACTGGCTTCTAATCCCAGCTCTGTCAAGGACCCATCATGTGACCTCAGGCAAGTCATTTAATATCACCGTGCCTCAGTTTACCCTTCTGTAAAGTGGGTATAGAGGACAGTAACCTGTCACCCATGTGACAACCCTAACAGGCTTGCTGCTTATTTGTGGCACTACGAAAGGAACAACCATTTGCAAAGGGGCACTTTCCAGATGCATGATAGGATGAACCAATCAAAGGGTGCATAGATGGGGCTGAGGCACAGGATAGGCAGTCAGGGCCCAGGGGATTCTCTGTTGTTGTACTATTCCTACTCTACACCATGGTTGCTAAGTGGATATTCCTGGATCAGCGGCTCACTTCCAGTGAAACTCACCCATGCAGAAAGGCGATGCACCATCCATGTTCCACATCAGCCCTACTTTGAGGCTTAGGTGGGACTCAAGTGGTGCCTAGACCTTGTGCCAGTGAATGTCCCCATTCCTGTGTGACTTTGTGTGAGTCACTTTATTCCTCTGACTCAGGCTACTCAAGGAAAGTGGCGCTGAGATGCCTGCGGGCACATCCCACAGTCTTTTGTACTGCAGAAAGCTGAGCTGCTCTAAAAATTCTTTGCCAGAGAATTGTGGGAGAACTTGTCTGTCCTCCCTGGGTCCATGGCGGTAGGAAATTGTGGGAAGGGGCATGGGAGGACTAGCAGCCCTCAAGTGCCACTAGCCTGTGTCCACATTACAGAGTGAGCATGTTAGCAGCTGATGAATTGTGCACACTCAAGATTTAGTCCATCTCCCCGGATGGGCCAGCTGACTTGAGTTAAAGCACCAGCTTGCTTGAGTGAAGGGGCTGTGTGTGTGGATGGGAACTGAGTTAGGGTTATAACTGGTGTTCACCTTGCAGTGAAGACAATGGAGGATCACAGGGATCTTTGTAATTCTCACTTAATTGTCTGGAAAGCTCTTTCAGATCTGGAGATGAAACAGGTTATGGAGACGCACCGGGTCACTATTATTATGGCTTTCCATTGGAGTCACCAGGATATCCCCGTGGGAGCATAATGTATTCTGTCAATTATAAGAAAGTGGCGCTAAGCTGAATGGGGCCCTGATAATGAGGGCTCCTTTCATTTCCATGCACCCATGCACAGGCCAGTTCAGAGGCTGATAAATGAAGGTCTCCCACTCCACAGATGGCATTTGAGAATTCTTTAAGCAGAATAATTTTATGGTTCTTGATTCAGGAAGTCAGTTTGAACTTTGGTTTCAGAGATAAAAGGGCTGACAAAACATCCCCACAGGACACCCAGCCTCGTTTGCATTCATAAATGTGCAGCAACCCACTTCTTCACACTAGGAATTACCTTCGCTCAAAGGCTTTTCTATAGTCACTTATCATCTAATGAGCAGTGTAAGAAACTTCATTTCAAGGGAAGGGGGGAAAAAATCCCCGCTCAGTGGCTGCCTCTGAATGGGATTCAATTTCTGTGGCTTTTTCATATCATGGTGCTGAAGAGGAAAAGGCATAAGAGCAAAGAGCTGAAGGCAGTGCCTGGCCCTTTAGGTGGAGATGGGCGTGGAGTGCCTGCAAACTGTGTGGCACATCTGAGAAGGCAGAGGTGGTGGCACAGGCAGGCAGCACCTACACAGAGCCGAGAGGCAGCAGGAGACTGGAAATGACATCTGTATCCATAACGGTAATTATCCCCTGGAAAGGTCAGCTTCCCTTCTTGCCGACCTGTACAGCCCATTTCAGATGGAAAGGATGTGTCTGAGATAGCTGGGCAATGATCATAATACTCTTTTACATTTGGTGCCTCTCATTCCAAAGTATTTTGCAAGACATGTGCAGGGGATTTCTTCCCCTGCTCTTTGCTAAAATGTATCAGGGTGGTACTCAGTGGCTATTTAACAGGGATCAGCAATGCTACGCAGCTGCCTGAGGCTGATAGGTGGGGGTGTCCAATCCAAGCTGCATTATTATTATTTATTTGTACTGGAGTAGTGCTCATACCACCAGGCTATCCTTGAATTTCCTGGATGGGGAGGTCCAGTGATTAGGGCACGGTACCAGGAGTCAGCAAACCTGGGATCCCTTCTCTGACTGAGCACTGACCTCCTGGGTGTCCTGGTCTGTCTCTTTTGTGTACCTAGGGTGACAATTTCGAAATGTGCCTGCATGCCATTGACTTTCAATGAGACAATGCTCCTGAATGACTAGCCACTTGGAAAAATATCTCCCCCTTTGATTGTAAGCTCCTTGGGGCAGGGACTGTCTCTCATGCTGCCTTTGCTCAGAGTAGGAAAAGTGGTGGGGCTCAGCCAGCCTCTGGTAGCAAAGCCCAACATTAACTCAGCCTCGCTCCTAGCCTAGACTAAGCCCCATGTGTTTCTACAGCACCTTGAAAAACAGGGCCCAGATCTTGGCTGAGTATTCTAGGTGCTACCATAATACAAAATAATAGAGAGTAACAATAACTCATGCAGCCACTACTGCAGAGGTGGAACTTGAGAAGGGATCTGAAGGAGGAGAGGAGTTCGGCTTTACAGATCAGCTCGGAAAGGAGGCACCAGCCAGGAGGGCCAGCATGAAGGAAAGACTCCACCTTCTTTGCTTTAGACCCTGGATACCATTTTCTGCCTGCTGACTGGCTGCTTACTGCCCTCTCTCCTTCCACCTCTCTGCCACTCCATTGCTAGCTTCACAGACCCTGCCCTCCAGGCAGTTCACGCGCCCCTCAACACTCTTCTTCCCCCACTCCGCTCCTATTACCTCTTCCTCTTTCTGCCCCCTCCCTATGTTTCCAGTTTGTTTGCATAGTGCCCCTGATAGCACCTAGGTTGAGGGCATTAGGGATGCCCAGCTCCTGCTGAAACTCAGTGTGACTTGGGAACCAAGCTCCCTTTGAAAAATTGCAGCTCTTGTGCATTGTCCCTTTCACGTTTCCCTTTTGAATGCACACATCCTTACCTTTAGGGGTCCCCCTTGTGCCTGGACATGGCGTTGAGGGAACTTTGCTTCTCACACCCCCTCTGGTGGCCACTTTCTTGGCCTTGGGGACCACACTCAGCCCATCTCTTCCCTGGACTCCATCACTGGGGTCTTCTGTGGTTCATCCCTCCAGCCGAGTCATACAACAGTCCAGTTCCCTTTCCACGTTCAGCTCTAAACTAAAGCCCTTCTGGGCTTGACTTCAATCCCCTTCCCCTTGTAGGCCCCAGCTCAGGACTCGACTCCATCAACGATACTTGTCTCCTCCACAGTCTCTCCTCAGCTGAGTTCCCCCTCAGTCTATTATATGGCTTAGCTCTGCCTCCTCTATCCAGGAGACAGTTAGGTACTCCCCTCGTCCAGGTGCAGAGCATGACTAATTGGATCTTTTCCCTTGCATTGCAGGTGATGAGGGTGAAGACCCATCACACCTACCATATAGTCAATCAGCACCTGATCCTGCTCCAATGGGAACAGGATCGGGGTACTGTCAGTTTCCCCTGTTGTTTGTCTGGTTCTTTCACATTACAAGGAAGGAGAGAAAAAAGAATGATTGAAAACCCACAAAAGTTGTCATGGGTACTCAGCTGTTGATTCATTTTTGGTCACTGCCTAGATTCCAAGTTATCATTGTCTCTCTATGCAGAACAGACCTGTGCTGAAGCCTGGGTTGCATCTGGTGCCAGTTACCGAACTTCTATATTTGTAGTAAAAAATGGCACTTTGCAAATCTCAAATTGAACTATATTCCCCATATGTGCCACCTTTCTAGGAACTCAGACATCCAGTACTTAGCTCTACATGTACTGGTTATGTTCAAAATTGGATAAAGATAGAGGCTTAGCTTTTCAAAGCAGTGCAGAGGATTTAGCCACATAACTCTCATCAATTTGAATGGCAGCTGAGTAGTTAAATCCCCTCTCCTGGTTTTGAAAATCTCTGCCCTATACGGTAGAAACTGACACTTATTAAAAGTAGAAAAATGAAATGATCTCTCCACAGAAGGCAGGAGACCACAAATGAAAATGCAAGGTCCTGCAGAGAGTGGTGCTCATGAGCCAGTAGGGGGCACTTTTGCTCTCTATTCAGTGTTGAACTGATATTCCAGCTATAGACTGGTCAAAAAAATGTTCATTCGTTTTTAGTTGGAAAATGCCATTTTGATGAAACTGAAAAAAAAATTGTCAACTTGCATCGATTTTGACCAAATTTTGTTTTGAAAAAAATTGAAAAAAAAAAAGTTTTGAAAATGTCAACATGAAACTCTCGTTTGAACATTTTCAGAGCAGAAAGTTTCAATTTGTTTGACTTTTAATTTTGAAATTTATTTTATGTTTTTTAACCAGTTGAAATCAAAACAAAATGTTTAGAATTTATCAACTTGAAATTTGGGTTATTTTGTTCCCTTTTTTCATGAAAATTTTTGAAACTTCAGCTTAAAAAAAGCTGCCTCCAATTTGGGACAATTTTCACAGGACACAAAAATACATTTTACGACCACCTCTCCCCAGCAGGATGATAAAGGACTGTGCTGTTAGACATGCTGTGTTTTAGGTGACTTATAACATCTAAGTACTGACCACCCTTGGTCTTTAAAGATCTCGTGGCATTTTTCACAACATTAAGGGAATTAATTCTTGTTTCCTGGCCAAATGCCCACTCTGGCAATTACACCCAGATCTACGTAAATTGCACCAGCAATTTCATCTTGAATCCAGATCATGTGTATTCATACTGTACAGCAGGCAACATAGGACTGCAAGTTCAACCCATCTAAAATTTTGTGGGAGCACCCCGTTTTCAACAGGCCACACCTACACCTTTCACTGAAGTGTCACAAAGAAATATAATGTGCCAATGCACCATCAAGGCACTGGGATATTGCATTTTGACTTGATGGCAGTACAGCAAGATGATGGTGTCTCTTTGGAACATTGTTGCAACCCAATAATGTTTTGCCATAACCTCATTTTACTCTTCCATGAGATTTTGGTGCATGATCACCAAGTTTTGTTCTGTAGGGTAAACAGTTTGTAGGAGACACTCCTAGAAACTCTGCAACTTTTAGCCAGAACTTTAGCAATCTTAGCCACTACAAGCAGATCAGGACAGAAACTATATAACTGCATAGTTCACCCCACCACACACACACACACACATCTCTGAGGACATTATCTGCTAGAGCAATGAATTACAGTGAACTAAAATGGCCTTAATACATTAAAGCGCACCCAGAGTGTATCATTAATCTAATTATTGAGAAAATGTACGGGGAGAAGACTCCTTTGCAACGCTCCTCAAGGTGAAGAGCCACCAGCACTTAATTTTGGTCTTGCAGCAAAGCAACAAAAACACAATTTTGTCTGAAGTACGATCAAGGTCGTGGAAAGTGCAGGAGCAGTGAGACATGGAGTTTCCCATTTATCCATTCGATGGATCTCAGTCACCCCCTTCCCGGACTCAGAGCAGTTCAAGGAGATGGTTTCATTGACCTAGTTTGATTTATTTTGACACTTTTCAAGCCTGGAATGGATGCTACAACCCAGTAGCCCATCAAGAGTGACACTTCACTAATAATTGAATGGGAGGCTTAGGACCTGCAGTTTAGATGCTGCAGACAGAGCTCCAGTAGGATGTTACTTCAGTACCAAATGGTTTCTACTCAGAATCTCACTTTATAAGGTGCATTAGCAATCTGTCTTCTGCTGCTGATAATGACTTAGGTGATAATCCTTAGGTTTGTCTCTCCATCATTGAAATGTGTGACTTAAAAAAAGACTTTTGCTTAACAAAACATATTGAAAGCTGTTTACTTTGTAAAATGCATCTAAAGATGTTAATCTGCTAGGCCCCAGTACAGCAAAGGCCTTAAGCACGTGCTTAACTTTCAGTGCATAAGTCCACCACTATTCAGCAAAGCACTTATACACGTGCTTAATGTTACATATTTTATTAGTTCCATTAACATCAAAGAGACCACTCGTGCTTAAAGTTAAACACATATTTAAGTGTTTTGGTGAATGAAGGCCTTAAAAACAGATCTCAGCTCATCTCTAATGTCCAACTCCGCAACTTCTGATCCTGCAGTGCTACAGAAGGCACTAAGAAGTATAAATCCAGGGCAATATTTTGAATATATCAGGGGCTTAGAAACTGGAGATTTGATCTATTAATCCAAGGTGTATTTTAGCAATAGATATGTCAACTGAAGTGATCTGTGTAATTAGTATTCTCGCCAGCATTGATTCTGTTCAAATATATTGCACACATCCATCACCCACTTCCTCGACTCATCTGTCTAGATCAGTCAATTACAAACTTATTTTCCAGTCATGAGTATTCTTGCGAAATAGACACAAGAAGCTAAACTCATTTTGGGGTTTGACCTCTCCGGCTAGCTATTTAGTAGAATAGTTTACTTACTTTTCATGGCCATCCATTCAAATCTGACCCATAGAATTGAAAGACCACGTCTTTAATTGCACATGGTTTAATACAGATGTCCATTAACTTATGTTAAATTACAGTAAAACATCTATGGCGGGAACATGATGTGACATCATATGAATACTAAACACATTCACTGTGATCAGTGCTACAATGAATATGAAATGAATTCATAATGATAAGCCAATTAATCCTCTACCTTTTATGCCTTTAGATGATACACTACATGGTCTTATTGCCTTCACAATGCCATGTAAAATAAATGCAGGAATTTTTCAGGCAGTCAGTTTGTTCAAATGGCTTTTTTTTTCATGCAGTCAGACTGTTCCAATTCTTCTTTTAAAGAAGTTGATTAATGCAACCAGTGGCCAGGCCTCGGTTCATGTGCTGCTTCTCACCAATCAATCAATCAATCAATCAATAATAATCAGCACTTATCAAATATTAGTGAATTGAACTTATTACAGGAGATGAGTGGGACAGTTTTAGATTTGGATCTTTGATGGAACTTTTTGTTAAAGGGCCATGATAAAAATCTTTTAAAAACATTATTTCTTACCTATGTTACTAATGATAATGTCATAAATTCAAAGATATTAACATTTGAAAGGAATATTATAATCTCTTCTGACACATAACATAGACTTTTACTCAATGAAGTTAACTTCATACAACTGAAAAGATTTTTTTAAAATAGAAACTGTCTTTGCACAAACTACCTTTTGCTGTACAATTCATCAAAGGCCTAATCTATATTGAGGAAAAGCATCATGTTAAAAGATGTATTAGCCAACATGACATTAATCGTGAGTTTGCCCTTTGTACGGACAAGGAGAAGCTGAGTTTATCTCATCATGGTTAACCCTGGAGAGGACCTTAGGTTCAACTCTGACCAGCTACCATGTTTTGAAACTCAACTTGTCCTTGTCGACATAACATGCTAAGGGTGAAATCCCAGCCCCTTTGAAGTCAATGAGAGTTTTCTCACACTTTCATTGAAATTAAGAGAAATACCGAAATGGAAATATTTCTGTTCACACGGCCACGTGTCCCTGAACACAGGGAATGACTGTGAATAGTCAGAGCACCAGGTTTAGACTGTGTTTGAAAGACAACACCAGCCTGCATGAACTTCTAAGCAACATGGTGTGCAAAACAGGTGCTGGAACAAGACTTGTCCACACCAGTGCTTCCAATATTGTCAGCACAGGTGTAGCTGAACCAGAATTAGCCACAATGAGAAAATGAAAAATAGAGAAGACCCCTATCAGCCAGGAAAAATAACTATGTTAGGTGCAGGAGCCTAGCAGAAAGGAGTCCTGCACCTCAGTATAAATAAAATTAATGGTCACTAAAGCTACGTCTACCCTTGGAGCTGGGCGTGTGATTCCCAGCTCAAGGAGACATACTCATGCTAGCGCTCATTAAGCTAGCACAGTAAAAACAGTGTAGCTGGGGTAGCATGAGCAGTGGTGAGAGGTGGCACCGGCTAGTGGCCCTAAGTGCAAACTCACCTGGACCCTGTGGGTGCTTAGTTGGGGCACCCAGCCTGTGCTGCTGCCCACCACTGCCATGGCTACACTACTATTTTAGTGGGCCAGCCCAATGAGAGCTAACCTGAGTATGTCTGTGAGAGCTGGGGATCACACCCCAAGCTCCAAGTGCAGAGATATCCGAAAATCCAACAACCAACCAGGGAGCTGGGCTTTCAGTGATGTCTTTCAAGTGGTTGAAGTCTTGACCCTACCTGATCATTAAAGATTATAACCCTTTTTGCAATAGTAGAGATGTTGACCTCAGTGTCCTGGCTAGATGCTAGCTGATGGCCATCATTTGTCAATTTAAAAAAAAATCATCAAAATGTTATATATATATTTTTTAATTTCAAAAGTTCAGAAAAAAACAGTCAAATGAAATTATTTACTGTGTGTTGGGAGGGAGGGGGGAAAGGGATGGAGAGGGAGTTAAACCAGCTCTTGTGAGATCTAGTTGAGATGATTTTGATTTAGAAGAAAAATGATGAAATTTCAATTTTTCAATGTTTTTTTAAAAAAACAGGCTTAAAAAACACAAAACAAACAAAAAAAAACCCCACTATATTTCCCCCAACCAGCTTTACTCATTTCTATTCTGCCTCCATGAATTCCATCTATAGATTCAACTAGACACAGGCTCCTTCTCTCCCTCCCCTCAAACTGCTGTGCAGAGTTGCTAGGCAGCATTAAGCAGTGGCTGCTGGAAGAAGTGATGATCCCTACATGTAGTTTGTAAAGTACTCTGGGATTATTTGAGGTGAAAAGGGCTATCTGAAATGCAAACTATTATTATCATTACAGCCCTGGTCCTTTAAAACTTCACCACCTCTTGCTAAAATAATAGCAACTCAACAGTGCCCTCTGTTGACTATAGTGTGGGTTGTGGCAGGTAACCAACCACAGACTTTGATCCACTGAATGATGGTCGAGTTCTAAACCACTACACAATACGTGGCAACACTGTATTAGGGACTGGATCCAGAACCTACTGAAGTCAATGGCAGGCTTTCCATTGACTGGAATAAGCATTAGATCAAATCCTTGATAACCGCTACTACTGAAGGCTTGAGAGAAGTGTTTTCTCCAGAAGCCATTGTACAGGCTACAAGATGTCCTTGTGAATTGTGATAACAGAGGTCCTGAGAACCAGCCACTCCCATCAGCTCCAGGCCTAAAGAGTCAGAGTCCTGTTTCTTGACATTTATCTCCATGATTTAATTTCTTGGCCAAGCAACTAACCCAACTGTCATTCATATTTAATTACAGAAAAAAACTTGAAATTGGGTGTTCTGTAATCAGGGTTTCCTCCAGGGATTGGCAACCTTTGGCACGTGGCTTGCCAGGGTAAGCACCCTGGCGGGCCAGGCCGGTTTGTTTACCTGCCAGATCCGCAGGTTCGGCCGATCGCCGCTCCCACTGGCCGTGGTTCACTGCTCCAGGCCAATGGGGGCTGCAGGAAGTGGCAGCCAGCACATCTGTCGGCACGAGCTGCATGCCAAAGGTTGCTGATCCCTGGTTTCCTCAATTACAGGGGAACAGCCAAATTCTCCAAGGCTGGTTGGCTGAGCAGGACTCATGTGCATATTAGTAAGTGCTCTTTTTAGCCCTGATGAGTTGTCTGACCTTGAGGGAAGCAGGTCAGACCTCTTTTTCTCCTTACATCTCTGCTCCGTTGGAGCTACTAAAAAGTTCAGCTTTTCAGAGCACAGGGACTCTACAGAGTTGAGTTCCTGCTCCTGCATGGCTAAGGAGCTGCAGCAGCACCAGTGCTACCCAGGGTACATAGCTAACGTGTTTAACAGGGACTTTAGGGTTAATTGGTACTTGATGCATCAAAGCTGTTCTCTAGGTGGTCTGTGGAACTCAGCACCACATGATATCACTGAATCAAATAATTTAGGACCCAATCCTGCAGTTGCTGTGCACCTTCTGCTCCCATTGATTTCAGGGGACTGGCAAACTATTGTTTAGGTAAATTAGACTCGCTAAGGGGAAAAAATGATGTGGATGATTAATCCTAATGCATCAGAGGTCAGGTCCAAAGGTTATGCATGGGGATCAGGTTGAAATATCCTTCTCTGTAGCAGTAATAATGCACAGTAAAATAGACAATGCAAGGCAGGAAATGGAGTCTGGCCTTTTCTGGTATGGGAGTTCTAATGCACGTGTATGTGTATATAGTAATTAGGGCATTCTGAATGTCTGAAGGGTGAAGGGTGAATTCCTTCTAGTCTAGCAGGAATTGAAGGTCATGCCGTTTGCTACTGACGAGGCAATTTACCCTAGATTTGTAATAAGGTCTCACATTTGACCTACTAGACGAGTGCTACATGGCATTAATAATCTCTCTACAGATAATATAGAGAAAAACAAAAGTAGAGTATTGAGGCTGATCTTCTAGAATTGAATTCATTTGCAAGGATCTAGTCTATTGGAAAAGTTCTAATTTTTAAAGTAAAACTGACTATATTTAAACTGAATGCCCTTCCCTTGGATAGATGGCTGAAAGTGGGTGGGTGTGTTTGCGCGTTCATATGTAATAGAGATTAATTAAATTATTCATTTTACGTGCAATTTGTGATTAATTTAGCCCTTTCTTATATTCAAGAACCAAGCCAAAGGTTCCAAAAAAGTGTTAACTATTCATAAGTATTCGCTGAGCAGTTTAGACGAATAATTTCCAGTGGTTGGATTGTTTCCCAATTTGTTTCAGAGGTCATTCACATGCCATGTTTGTGGTGTCCAGTTGGTCCTAAGTCTCATGGTTTTGTTTATGATTCCTCATTGGATGAGTGGAACTTTTTTAAACAGAAGAATTACCAATAGCCAATAATTAATCGTGTACTTCTTGGTATGAATTACGAAACAAATAATCATGTTAGAATTCGTAAAATTTATGGGATTAATGGATATTTTCATGAGAACATAGTGCTGGTTTGGAGACTTACAAATAATGAATTATTTGACTTCAAAGACAGGGGCTCAGCAAAATCAGCCCATTTCTTCACATATATATTAATGGTTATGTGTTTTCACATTTTGGCCAGCTGTTGGGGCAAGGTTTTCAAAGGCACAAATGGCAGTGCCTAAGTATGTCTACACTTGGAGCCAGAGGGTAAACTACAGCTCAAGGAGACACACCTGTGCTAGCTCTGATTGTCTTAGCATGCTAAAAATAGAGGTGTAGCCAGGAGAGTGAGAACCGGTCACAGCTACGTACTAATTTTAGCGCACTAACTCAATCAGAGATAGGGCGGATATGTCTCCTTGAGTTGGAATTTACATCTGTAGCTCAAAGTGTAGGCATACCCTGACACACCCTGACACTCTTTGGCTTTCAATGGAAGCTAGATGCTTAACTTCCATCTGTAACTCCGAAAACCTGAATGTGTAATATAGACACACATGCCTGTTCCATTGTAATCCTTGCAAGTTAAGCATTAGGTCAGGTCTAGGAGGGTTTTGTTGGCATGTCTACATGGTTAGGAGGGTGATTTTTTTTGTAACACAGACATGCTGGCAAAACTTGCCTAGCATAGACTCATTATACTGGCATTAAAATACTTTTAGCATGTACAGCTTATTTCCCCAGCCAAACCAGAATAAACTGTACTGGCAAAAGTACTGATATATTGATAAAACTGCATCTAGGAAGGTTTTGCTGGTATAGCTATGCTCTCAATAATTTTAAGTGTGGACCTGGGTTTAGAGAATGGATATTTCAAACACTCTGCCATGCTTTACCACCATATTGTGCTGTAAATAGTGCTGGTTGAAAATGTTCTGATACAGCAGCTTTTCCATCAAAAATGCTGATTCAGTGAAATCAAAATGTTTCAATTTTGTCAATATTGTCAACAAAATATCAGAATGTTTGGTTTTGATAAGATCAAAATGCTTCATGTACATTTGAATAATACAATATGGAATTAGTTGAAATGAAACCTAATGATGAGGTCATTTTAATATTACGCAAATTAAATTTTTTAGAAGTTTTATTTTGAAGAAAACTTTGACTTTCTGTTCCAGTTTGGGACACCAAGAAATTTCCAGCAAAATCGAAATTCCCAGTTTTGACCAGCTCTAGCTGTAAACCAAGACCCCTGTGCTAAGCTAAGCACTGAAGACGTAAATCTTTGAAGCAATGGGTGGGAGGAATGCACAAGTGAAGAAATCTTCTTAGCCTGCAAAGTAACAGCACTGTACTTGAGCTTTGCCACACCCCGTGCAATGCTCGTGCTAACTAACCCATGGATTATCCATTATCAGCTCCCACGGCCCCATCACATACTAAGCCCAGAGGTAGATAGGTCAGCAGGGACTGAACGTGCGATTGCTGCTTGAGCTAGGAGACCGTCTTCCTTTCAACAAGGATATGGCAAGCTCATCTGTGTGCCAGCCACCAGGAGGAGATGAATGTGGATTACGCAGGTCTCACGGGAGAAGACTGGTACACAGTGGTGAAACTCTCTTCTGCATGGACAGATCTATAGTCTTTATTAATGGTATATTTTTAGCTTGCTTAACTATTGTTCTTACAGTGGGTGAGGAGTCACAAATCTGTGGCAGGGGTTGTTCCAATAAGCCTGGGAATTCAGTTTGGAAAGGACCGTGCTTTGATGTAATCTGACCTCTTGTCACTAAAGGCTCTGGGGTGTTCAGATCTGGCACAGTCCCACTCGCATCGTCTATTAAGCTACCTCATGTTACTGAACCACAGTCTGATAAGACACAACATGTCCCCATCTTCCTAGTGCATTTTATTTCATTCCTCACTGGAAAATGTCCCTTTTGCTTTGAAAGGACATTTCCAGTTGAAACGTGGAAGAAAAATTCCAACAACAACAACAACAAAAACACTCTGCACTTTTCTGTGCTATTTTTCCAGGAGTCACAAAGCAAAGCAGTAATTTGTATGTGATGGATGATGAAGGCCTGTTCTGCTAATGCGTGCTTTCTGTATTAGGGAGAGTGCTTGCTGGCTCGCTTTCCTCTTCTGTGACAAAGTTGAAGACTGGATGGCAACAGAAGCAAATGCCTCAGAAGAGGCATCTGCTTAGGAGGAGTGATGGCCTTGATGGTGATTGCATAGGAGTTCTATTAGTGGGGAGACTATTCTTGGCCTTGCATGGGATTTATGGGTGAACTTGGGCAATTCACTTCACCTCCCCAGGCCAAATTCATCCTTGGCATGAAGTCACTAGAGTCACATCAGGGACGACTCTGTTTAGGGAATATGAGCACCTCCTGACTGTCTGTGATTTTACCCTCACAACAGTCTGTCAGTTAGGGAAGTCCTTACCCCCATTTTACAGATGGGAGCAGAAGCAGAGAGATTAGCAATCCAGCCAAGGTCCCCAATTAGTGTGTAAGTTCTTTAGGGCAGTGACTAGACTTGTTATAGGTGCGTACGTTGCTCAGCACAGTGGGTGCCTGAGTCTGGACTAGAGCCTCGAGGGGCTAGGACAATACACATAACAAGTCCCTGAGCCTGTCTGTGGAAATGCCAGGAACTGGACCTGGCTTTCCTAAGTCGTGAGACAATCCTGAGCAGGTAGCTGTCGGTGGCTCATTTCATCACGTAAGTGGCCACCCCTTTTAGAGCTGGTATAACAACTCCTACGAGCTCCATGGGAGTGCTGGGAGGTGGATCAATTCCTCACGCTTTGAGATCCTCAGAAGACAAAGTACAACAATGACTCTCAGCCGTTCAGTGAATAAAGAATTCTGTGCTAGCGATGACAGAATAACACTGCTTAGAAAACAAACAAACCTTTTTTAATGTGATCTCAAAGGAGGCGGAGGATCTTGCTATCACCCCTGCTGGAAAATTATGGCCCTTATGGGGCACAATCAGCCAGAGAGGGTTTGATCATGCTAATGCCTATATGGCAATCAGCAGCGAGTTCTAGTCAGGGTGTACTTTATTCTTTAACGGAGCAGCAGTAAGTGCCCCCGATCACCACTAGCCATCATGCCATGTACTGTCATGATTGCTTCTCATGCCCTACCGTTGCTGGCAGATTCTGTGCCCTCCCCAGCTCTGAGACAGGATTTTGCTCTGTCTAGAGAGCAGTCAGCCCCAAATCCCAAAACAAAAGTCATCTTCTTCTCTCTACGCACTTTGCCCAGATCTAGTTAATTGTGCTTGAAGGAAACCTAACGGACTATAAAGTGGATAATGCTTTCAGTTCAGTATAATAAAGCTAAGCAGGCAAGATGGGGTCAGGCCAGGGGCCTTTCTTTCTATTTGTAACTATGCTCTGTGTTCTCAGCCGGTGCAGAATAACCATTGAGCTCCCAAGAAAGCACCTCTGACATGCTTGTGAATACAAATTCAATTCATTCCCATCACTCCCACTTTAGTACACAGCAGATTTAATTCACAGTGATAGGACATGTCATTGTCACTGAGACGGGTCTCACTCCAGATCAGCAATAATGGAAGCAGAAAATGCTAGAGAGGTAAGTAAATCTTGACATTCGTGGCTCAGGCTAGGGATTCAGTGGGTTTTAGCCTCTTGGGGCCCACCCAACTTTTCCCTTTTCAAATAGCCCCTTGGCTCCCCAATACTAGCTAGCCCTTAGATTCACCATGAAAGGGAAGCGAACAGATAGTCCCAGGAACATTCAACCTCCAAGCCAAAGGCATTCTACCATGACTAACCAGGAATGCTCAGTGGCACAGCAAGTGCTTTTTGCCCATACGTACCTGGGATGGTTGGCAAAACTAGAGGCACCTGGCGTGTGTCATGCAGCAATAAAGTGGTGAATGCATCATGCCTCACTGCGCAATCAATGTTTTCAATGTCTATATGTTCCCTGATCCTTCCAACAGGAGACACAGCAAAAGGGCAGGTGGTTGGTGCTAAAGAGCAGAAGTAATTTTCTTTAAAATGAGATTTGGAAATCCGGGATGTTGGCTGGCTTAAAGCAATTCTTCCACAACCATCCCCTCTCGGTCACTACCACATCTAGGAGCGCAATAAACTCACCGGTTGTGACTCATCATAAGAGAGGCGGCCACGAATTAGAAAGAAACAAACCCTGATTCCATCCTTTAAGAATACAACACAACCACAAGACACATGTGCCCCCAAAGTTTCCCTGCAAGGTGCCAACTGAAGGTGTTGGAGAACAGAGAGATCAGGTGGCCTCTAACATACTGTCCAGGGCAAGAAGCTTACACCTTCCTGGGTCTGTTTAAACAGCTTGTTGGTACAGAAAAACAAAACCCTCTGTCAGGTCACAAGAGGCCACCTGATTTCTTTGTCCCCAACACCTTCAGTTGGCATCTCAGGCAAACTGAGGCACCACCACACAGTAAGAGAAAATATTAAGAACATTCCACTTCATCACAACAGATGCAACAAAAAATATATACTGTATTATAAGTAGGGGCAGTGCTGCTCTGACTTTTCCACTTTTAATGACCCTTGTAATGCATGTGCCCTCTTTCTCTGAGCTCTGCCAAGGGCAGGAGAGCTAGTTTCCAAAACAAAGAGAGCTCAGAAAGAATCTGCTGCAAATTCATGGCAGCCCCAGAAAAGTGTATCAGATGGCTGGGCCTGTGAGGACTTCTAAAGAGCTTCTATGAGTCACCGAGCAAAGGACATTTACATGAAAATGAGAACTTTAATAAAATAAGGACATTGCTAATTGTTCCCCAGCTCAAATCATAATCCTCTCCCTGGGACGCCATTAAAATTGTTTCACAGAAACTAGAGATGGGAAAATCTTATCTCAGTCATCTGCTTCTGCCCAAGGTCGCTGCAAGATTCTTCCCTACAGTAGGCCTCATTCTCCTGACACTAATATAAGTCAGAGGCAATTCTGCTGAAACCTTGGAGCATAGCTAGTAAGAACGAGAGGAGAACCAGGCCCAATATACTGCCTAGGCTTCATTCTGTTTGGGTTTAGCTGCCTTGTCTCCCTGACAATGGGACTTCCATTCCCTTGGGAAACCATTCCATAACGTAATAGATCTCACCTGAGGGAAGCATTTCCACCCCGCCACCAGCTTTTAACTTCATCCCATCACTCCTTATTAATGACCCTAGGAAATGTACACGGACCGTCCTACATTGGCTGGGAGATGGCTGGGATAATCTTGGACTCCTATGATCTCTGCTGCACCATGCTTGTGGGAGTCAAGCCTATGGTCTTGAATGCAGGAGCTCTGGGAGCAGGCCACAATATAAACTGCCATAACCTGGGCCTTCTCACAAGGTGCTGACAGGCAGGACTCTGCACACACTGACTCATTAGCAGTGAGTGATGCAGTAGGCAGGCAGAGTTGTAGGAATGAGATATTTATTAAGCATGCTGAGAGGCCAGTGTTGCATGCAGAGGCTTTAGAGGTAGAGGAGCCAGCAGCCTGAGCTCAGCTTGCATTTCAGAGACCCCGGTGAAACTGTGCACTAGGTCCTTCCTGAAACCTGACTTTTTCTCCTGTTCCACTCATCATACTACATGCCTGATTCTCCAGTGTATGCACATGGCATCAGGATGCTCTGCTGGCACTGAATAGCCGTAAACCCAGCAGCTCCAGCCACAGAAGGACTCCTCCTGTGTAGCAGAATCCTCAGGTAGCTTAGAGCTGGGGTAGCAGCTGCTCTGCTGTTTCTGGGGAAAGAGGGCTGGGCTCCCTTATTGCTAGGCTGATCCCCAGCTCTAGGAGTGACAAACCAGCACCCAGACAGCCCATAGCCACAGCAGTGCAAACCAGCCTTTACATCCCACCTTCAGCTGGGCTGAGCGCTCCTTGGTTGTATCCCAGGCCCTGGTTCCCTGCCTTCTAGAAGAGGGGATCTCCCCAAGTAAAGTCCCATAGAACTTGGGGGTTTATATGAAAAACAGACTTTAAAAATATAAAAATCTAGCCCGACACACAGTCACCTGGACACGTACACAAAGACACTGCTTTCCCAGAAAACGAGATTTTGATTTCTTTTCAAATGACAAATACATGTTGTAACATTAAAGAAAACCTAGCTCTTCCCTCGGCGTGAATAGATAATGTGATTTGACATACCAAATGGAATTAAATCAGCAGACTACACTGGTGTGCAAAGAAGATCTGTTTTCCCTTAGAAGATTGGCATTGGTGTGGAACCAAAAGACGGCATTTCATACTGGGATACAGCACTTGTCACAAATCTCAGTTAGCTATGCAGGCCAGATCCTCAGGTGATGTAACTTGATGTAGACTTGAAGTCAACACAGCTATGTTGATTTGCACCAGCTGAGGATCTTGTCTATGCAGTGCTGGCTAAGCAAGAAGTTCCAAAAGAGATGAGATCCCATCTGACAGATGGAAGAAGCCGTGCTGATGTAAATCAGACTTCACTGGAGCTGTGCCACTTTACTCTGGCAGAGAATGTGGCCCTACATTTTTAAGGGTGATAGTCTCCCAGGAAGCAGCGAAGTATTTTCCTACAAGATTCGGGGGTTGAAATTTTGGGGTCCTATAGGGAAGGGAGCAGGTGGCGATATGACATTGAAAAATGTGTTTCCCCATCTGTCTTTGGAAGATACCAGGGGCGGTAAGGCCTGTCCACAAAAAGAGAACACCAAATGGAAGTCTATTTGGTTGTCAGCATAGAAGACCACACGGGAATGGAGGAGAACTCCAGAGCTTCAGATAATCTGGAAAAGCTCCTGAACTTTTTGAAAGCTTTTCTGAACCAATGTGTTTGGAGATCCCCTCCACACTAGTTTTTATATGCATTTTTGCTAGGCTGGGAGGGTTTGCTGCATGCTCTCACGTAGTTTTGCCCTGCTGGGTTGGGTATGAATTGCTGCAGGCACATTTCCAATATAAAGCCTATCTGACTGTATGTTTTTATATGGATATTGGTAGGTGGCAGCTTCCTACGTGATGTTATTTCACTTTGCACTACTAAGGTGGGGGTTTACCTATTTGCCTCCTTTTATTCCTCTCATATAAGCACAATTTAAAGGGCAAAAGCAAAGAGTGTTTTCAGTTTGAAAGTAAAAAATGAGCAAATGAAACTGGGAGATTGTCAAATGTTCCCTGTTCTTACAGGCCTTGAATCCAAAACCACTGAGGCTTGACTCATCTCTACTGCAACAAATATCATTTGAATGTTAATAACACCCTTCCAGAGAGATCTGCCTAAATGTCCTACTCAGCAACTTACTTTGTCTGCTAAAACTACCTGTTTCCCCACAACCTTACAGAGGTGTTGCATTGTTGTATTTTGTAACAGTATATTGATTAGGCAGTTATTCCAAATTTTTGTACCCTGCCTACAAGATAATCATTAGCTGCCTTTTTTTAAACTGTAATTTCATTTACCTTGTATTCTGCTACACAAAATTCTACAGGCATGCAGCGTGCTGTATTTCCCATTAGTGCTTTAACTCGTGCTAATTTTCAATACTCCATCACCATCAAGTATTAAGTAATTGCTACTGTTTACACTTTGTTGGTGAGTGGACTGCAGAAGCAGTACTGTACTTTAGATACACACAATACTTTAGATGTATACACAGCATTTCAAGAGCCTAGAGATGTGTACTTGAGACCCCAATCCTGCAGCTAGATGAATCCATGCAAGCAAAAGTGCCAGGTTGAGGCCTAATATTGAAAAGCACGTACTTTGCACTTTTGTTCTATTCCCTACCCCATCGTTTGCCCTCATGTAAGGGAAGATCAGATTGTTACACACACAATACAGACTCTTGTGTACCTCAGGCCTCAAATTTATCTGTGCACTAACATGACACCTAATTGTCAGAGGTGTAGCGGTCTGGCTAATCCCACTGACTTCAACAGAAGCTGTGAATTATCAGCAGCCCTAAAAATCAGACCCTAGAGCCCTCTCACCCACCCAATCCATTTACCAGGCCAAAAATCTGGTCTCTCCTGCCTCATGGGTCCTGATGCAAAGTCCCTTGAAGTTGATGGAGAGATTCTCAATGGGATTTGGAACAGGCTTTCTGGCAGGGGTGGGCAACTACGGCCCACAGGCCGGATCTGGCCCATCAGGGCTTTGGATCCAGCCTGCGGGATTGCCAGCCCTGTGGCGCACCAGGCCTAAGGCAGGCTACCTGCCTGCCCTGGCCCTGTGCCACTACCGGAAGTGGCCTTGCGGCCCCTGAGGGGTGACGGGGGGAAGACGAGGGCTCCACATGCTGCCCTCACCGGCAGGCACCACTCCCCGCAGCTCCCATTGGCAGGGCAGGGCAGCGCACAGAGCTCTCTGCCCCCACCCACTCTAGGAGCTGCAGGGACGTGGTGCTGGCTGCTTCTGGGAGCGGCGCGGGGTCAGGGCAGGCAGGGAGCCTGCCTTAGCCCTGCTGCATGCCGCTACTACCCCGGAGCTGCTCAAGGTAAGTGGCGCCAGGCCAGAGTCTGCACCCCGAACCCCTCCTGCACCCCAACTCCCTGCCCTGAGCCTCCTGCCACACCCCAACCCCCTGCCCTGAGCCCCCAACCCTCTGGCCCCCTCCTGCACTCTGCACTCCCTCAGGCAGCCGAACCCCCTGTCCTGAGCTCCCTTCCACACTCCGCACCCCTCCCTGCATCCCAGTCCCCTGCCCTGAGCCGCCTCTCACACTCCGCACCCCCTCCCACACCCCAACCCCCTGCCCCAGCCCTACATTCATGGCCCTGCATGCAATTTCCCCACCCAGATGTGGCCCTCGGGCCCAAAATTTTGCCCACCCCTGCTTTATGGGACCTCCATCCACAGCATGTGGAACATGGGAGGGAGCATAGGTGGACCAGAGGCTCTGCTACCACACATATCCTCCTGTCCTGTCCCTGTTGTGTGTGCATGGTGAGGGTGGTGGGAGAGCACATAAATGTTCTATGTCTTCAGCTGTTCCCCACCGACCTGTAAATCTGCCCAGTGCCCAGCAATTTGAGACCAGGTCCTGGGTTTGGATTTGGCTCACAGTGAAAAGGGTAGAGACCAGAAGAGCAGTCCACTAGCTGCTCAGCCTGGGGGTTCAGCAATAGGCCAATAACCTATCCTCATAAAACAATGAAATGACATAAACACAACAAGAGAGCCATTCTGGCAAACAGCACAATACTCAGGGATGGCAAAACCATGTTTGTGCCCGAAGTGACGTCTGACAGAGCAGGAAGGATTCAGATTCAGATCGATTTTGCATGGAAGGCATTCAGATATTACAGTGATGAGCAGCCGTATAAAACCCAAAGACAATTTTAATGCTATTGACTGATCTATGTCTATTCAAAAAGGGATGACTAAGCTAAAGGAACACTTACTCACGAGGGTGAACACTTATGTGAGTACTTCCACAGGAGCCTCATATGAGCATTTCATGGGTGTGAGTAGGTTTCCACAACCAACTGTTCTATTATGCCATCGCCTAACATAGCAACGGTCAGCCATGCTGAAGCACGTTTGGAGACAGGAAATGGAATTCATTTCTGATCTAATCACAGTCACAAATCACAGAGGCTCTTATTAAAGTCATCCAGAGCTTGGTTTCACAGTGGCCAATTTCACAAGACATACAATAGTGCTTCCTGGAGCCCGGGAGACCATAATTGAGTCTTTAGGATAAATCCTACTGCTTTGGTCGCACTTTAAAAATGAGTGTCAGTAGTTCATGCCTAATTACTCCTGAATTAGCTAGGTAATTCATCAGGTCTGATTATGGATGCATAATGAATTTACCAAATCCATGTGTATTAGAGAGATATTAATTCCATACAAAATCCCACAATTCATTCATGTGCCATTTATTTTCATTCCCCCTTCCTTTTTAAAAAAAATATAAGCTAATTAGTTCAAATTATTTGTACTTGACTAAAGGCTTGAAACACACATACGGAATGATTAGCTTATAACTCAATAGACGGGAAAGCGCGGAGCCGACATTAATTGTGACGGAAGGTTCATAAAGAATTAATATCTCGCAGCCATCTCTGTTTTCAGTAATAATAATAAGTCTAATCGTGATGAGTGGATAGAACAATGTGAAGCCCCTAACTAATGCAGCTGCACATGAATTACTAAAATGAATATCTTAAATGCTCAGCACTTGGCTTTGAAGTTGAATGCAGCAGAAAGTTCTGTCTCCCTCATATGGAACATCAGGCCCCTTCTTTCAGGAGATTTCACCAACTTTTATTTCTGACATGGTCTTCCCTCCACCTCCAGAAAAGGAGGAATGGAGAGAAGTGGACTATATAGGAAACACTAGTAGAAAAATAAATGTGTGCTTTATTCTTTAAGACAGGACTATATGGTGGTCCATTGTGGACCTGTTGTCTATAACATCTGACTGGGATACTTCTGGCCACTGGGC
Organism: Mauremys reevesii; assembly: GCF_016161935.1. Classification (NCBI taxonomy): domain Eukaryota; kingdom Metazoa; phylum Chordata; order Testudines; family Geoemydidae; genus Mauremys; species Mauremys reevesii. The sequence goes on along the minus strand of NC_052634.1, from coordinate 15,189,093 downwards.
CTACTAGATAAAACCAATGATCTATCAAGTCCTTTATCCTTCCCCAGTGCCTGATGCTTCAGAGAGAGATGAACTCATTCCCTTTATAATGCCCCCAGCCAACTGGGCAATACTGCAAGTTGGGGATAATATCCTTCCCACAATAATCTAATGGCCTGAATCACAAGCTCTGCCTCCCCTGATCATAGAATATTATTCACTGGGGGTGAAAGTCACCCTTGCCCAGAGGCACAGCACAAGGATTAGGCACTACTTTAAATTTAAGTGCCAGCACTCTGCATAGGAAGGAATTTCACCCTGAGGTGTAATTGAATAGGAAATGGTTTGTTTGTTTTCTCACTGCCCATCCCCTCAACTCAGCTAGCAATCACTTTCTTCCAACTTCCCCACCTTCAACATGTATTTCCAAGTCCTTAGGCTTTATCACAACTGGACATGGGCATGACTCAGAAGCCAAGCTGGGTCAGGAGACCAGAGTCTGAGACAGGCCAGAGGGCAACCAAGAGTCTGGGGGTCAGGAGCTAGGCAGGGTCAGGTTATCAGGAGATCAGTCAGGCAGTAGGAACAGGTAGCACAGAAAAAGCAGTCCTAAGCAGAGGAAACCCAGCTATAGGGATATCTTTCTGTTTCTGTGCTTGGTTTAAGTACATGCAGGGAACCAATCAGGACCTCCAGAGTGCTGCCAATCAGATCCCAGGACTGGTGTCCTCTGTCGGACTTCAGTTTCTAGTTCTGGCAAATTAGTGAGTCACTGAATAGCAGGTCATAACTTACTGGCCCCTAAGCACCCTGTAGACCAGGCTTCGAGATGCAGGATCCCTGATGGACTTGGTAACTTAGACTCATGCCCGCTTACCAGAGTAGAACTTCCACCCTACATGCAATACTGCCAACTCCTGCAATTTTAGCATGAGTCTTGTGATACTTGCTGTTTCACTTCAAGCCCCAATTCCTGGAAAGAGGTGATTGTTTTATGGGCCCAGGAGCTTCCTGAATGGTTCCAGTATTTTGTACTTCAGAAGTGGCAACCCAATGTAGGCCCTTAGCCTTCCCACACTCTCTCTCTAAGTCAGTCTCAGAGCATACCAACTTGCTTTCTTGAATGATTCTTGGAATCTCTCTGTTTGCCCGAGCCCAGACAGCTGGCAGGCCAGCCGGTACATGGTTCTCTCACACATTTTACATTAGTTAGCTCCCATGTTAATTTCCAGCTAACACTCCAATCTGCTGGGCGATTGGAATGAAGAAAAGGCAGAAGCCAAAATACCTAGAAAGCTTTTACCAGCTAGAAGAAAGAAAGAAAGAAAGAAAGAAAGAAAAGGCAGAGCAACGAAACAATAGACAGGTGAAGATGCGGCATTCAGCTCGCTCTGTGGAGCTGCCAAAATAAGGGTTTTGTAAGAGTAGGGGGGAAAGAAAGAAGATTAGTCTCTACCATCGGGATCATTTTTCCTGGTGTCAGGGCAAGGCTGGTTGTTTGGATTTGGGGTTTTTTGCTTTCACTCACTTTTATCTGTATGGGCTCCTGTACCCAAAACTGGGTCACTCACAAGCTTCTGAATTCAGTCTTGCCAAGGTGCTAAAGGCTGCACTTCACCAAAGATCTGCACTCTTTCTGGAAATTTTTTCACTTGTTTTCGTGCAAACTTTGACTCATTGAACAATTCAACTTTCTCCCTCCTTTTTTTTTCTTTCATTGAACTTAGCTGGTTCTAGTAATTCCGTTCAATGATGGCTGAGTCAGGCAGCACTTGCTCCTTCCCCAACCCCGGTGCTTTGTTTTCACAGGAAGGGAAGTGATATGTTGAAAATAATCATGCCCCAAGCTTGAAACTGCTAATGGGCCTCTACTCCTCCTGTTGACGGGAGGGCTGCTACTGCTTTCAACAGCAGGAATGAGATGTGTGTGTGTTTCTGTGTGAGTATGCATGAAAAAATGTGTGTATGTGTAACCCACACACCTTCTGGGTGTGGTGTTCTATCACAACCTGCTGGCTTTTGGTTCGTGCTGTAGAGGCTCATGCACTAAACTCCAGAGGTCCCCAGTTTGATCCTGCCTGCTGACGACTAAGGTCTGTTGGCGTTACATATGCATGTAAGTGTGTGAGGGAACACACAACTTTTGCAACACAAAACTGGTTTCAGGTTCAAATCAAGCTATGGCCAACATCCTCCATTGAAAGAAGGACAGATTTTTCCTCACTGGTTCATGTCCTCCCTGTGCTGGTCTGGTTTACCCTGCCTTACCCAGAGAGAATGCACACCCGTTGGGGAGAAAGTGGTGTTTCCTTGGAGGGCACCTCCAAGACAGGAGAGAGAAAAGCAAAGAAAGAAAAGAAATTCACACAACCCCAGCCCAGTCCCTTGCTCAGTATGTTTTTCATACTCGATCTTCACACTTTAATAACAAACCCTGAGCATAATTTGATGACTGAGTTGCATAATTTAACAAGCATGGGGTACAACTAATTCCATTGGCCTATATTTCAGGCATTGGGTCTTCCATTGCTCGTCTAATTGGAGCTGGAGTTGACCAAGGCCTTCCTTGTTCCCCCAGTCTGGCACCCCACCCCCCCACGACACACACACACACACACACACACACACACACCTCTCCCTGGAAGACTCACCTTCTTCTCTGATCAGGGTAGATGTGGAACACTTAGTTCTCTGCTGAGTATCTGATTGAGAGACATCTACTACTTAACCTATTGATCTCTCACACTTTACCAGCCTCTTTCTCCCACTCCCAGCAGTTAACTTTAATTACCAGGCAATGCACCTTCCTAACAGGCATTTACATCTTGTTTGGTTTGCTGATTCTTGAGGCATTCGCATCAACAGAGAATGGAGCTCACTTCACAGCCTCTCTCATCCTCTGCTCAGAGAGTGGGTGGGAGTGAGAGAGAATTTTGCACTAATACACACTGTGTTAGGCATAGCAATCTGGATAGTGTGTCCATACCAGGGTCTGCTCCAAAGCCCATTGAAGTCAATGGAAAGATTCTGATTGACCTCAGTGGGGTCTGGATCAGACCCATAATGTCTGCCTGTGTAGATATATAAAGGCAAATACAGTGCACTTCTCTGCTCAATCCTTCAACTTACTCCACATGTGTAGGTGGAATTTGGTGCCATGTTCTTTAGTAAACAAAACAGCACCCCCATCCCTGTAATTCCATCCCTCAAAAGGCCCCCCGCCCCCCATTTCTGCTCAGCCATCTGTAGCTGGTGCCTTTTGTTATCAAACACACCCCAAAACTCTTGACATCAGCTGCATCAGTGCTTCCAAAGAGGTGCTGCAGCAGCTGGTGCAAAAAGATGATGGGGTGCACCAAAGTTCCAAAAGAGCCGGTTGAACAGGAAAATGAGGTTGGGGGAGGCACTGTTTTGCAGGAAGGGCAGAATTTCCGCCTCTAGAGAAGAGGCATGTTGAGAGCAGTGTGTTGTCTGAGTGACCCCCAACAGTCTATTCTGTTAAGGACCCCTTAGGTGGAGAGCCCTAGGCAACGTAAATGTAAAGCGTTAGATGTGTACCTGTTTTGCCTAAGGCTGCCCCCATAAACTGGATGTCTGGAATATGTCTGGCTCTGCCCAAAGAGAAGGGAAATGTTTGGCTGTGCTGGTATATAGAAGACAACTTAAACCCAAAGCTCCACGTTGCCAGGGAAGGGGCTTCAATTCTGTAACTCTGCAAAGGATAAGTGACAAAATGAGATTTTTAACCCAGTTCTGAGAGGAAAGGTGCCTCTCTCTGTCACGTCTGCATTCAGTAACATACTCTTTGTGGCACAGACATCTATACAAGTGGGCCTGCAGAATGTGTGAAATCCCAGCAACCCAGTCACACAGCCCAAGGCGGGAGCTGATGCGCCATGAATTGTTGGGGGCATAAAAGGTTCGGAGCATGATAAGTGAAGCGGGAAGGAGGAAGCAGCCCTGGCAAAGAACACAGCCTGGTTGAAAAGCTGAGCAGTGCTGTCTGCAAAGCATGAATCGCCATGTAGCCCAATCGATGGGCCTGATTCTCCTTGGACATCAGTGCAAATCAGAAGCAAGTCAGTTGGAGTCAATGGAGTTACACTGGTTTAAATGCGGAGGGAGATCACCATTGGAACCATTGGTTTCAGTGGGCTTTCTCCTCATTTACACCAGCACGAGAAAGAAAAGAATCAGGCTCGGAGTATCTAACAACTCATCTACTGGGGCATGAGACCTGGATCATCAAAATGTGCAGCCTGTCCATTAACACTTCTGTGATTAGTCAGCCATGAGCACAGCTCAGAACTGAGCCTCTAAGGGACAGAGGACTCAGCTCAGTTAGGGTCTGCTTCAACTCACAGCAAAGTCAGTGGGATCCTTTCCACTGGGAGTTGGACCCTATCCTTAATATGGCACATAAAGATCTTGGATGAAATCCTAGCCTCATTGAAGTCCCTGGCAAAATTCCTGTTTCCTCCCATGGGGCCAGGATGTCACCTGTCATAACTAGAACATAGAGCTGACTTGGGAAAAACCGAAGCATGCCCAGCACAAAAAGGAAAGGTGCAGTAAACATGCACAGACTCTGTGTGTGTGTGTGTGTGTGTGTGTGTGTGTGTGTGTGAGAGAGAGAGAGAGAGAGAGAGAGAGAGAGAGAGAGCTTTGACTTCAATGGCACCCCAAAGGGAGATTTGTATAGCTTCACTCAGAGGTACGCTCTCTTCCCCCAGATCCACACCACCTCGTGTGACTGTGTTCCTTGAGCAATCTGCCACAGAGTGTGCACACACACACACAGGAGTAGAATTTTTAGGCACCTCACCCATGGCAGATTAGAACCAACTGATACGCTCGAAAATACAGAAATTAAGGGCTGGATTTCCACACTGTCCTGCACCTGGCACAGCCATCTTCAGCTGTGCAAAATGAATGTAAAACAGTAGCAGACCAGAATGGCTGCATTTCGCACCCACTTTGCATGGGGGCAAAGGACCATACAAGATAGGAGGCAGTAGGGAATCAAGCTCCGAGGTTCTGGTTTGTTGTTGACACCACTCATTTGCCTTTAGACACAGGCTTATGGTGGCTCTCTCTTCCTCCCTGAGTTGTGCTAGGCTAGTTTACTTGCTGCATGTATGGTTCCATGTGACATAGAACCATCTCTCTCCTGGCCTATATCCTTTCAACTTCTATACAATAAAACCTTTTGGAACCAAAAATGTATATTTTATTCATTTAGACTAAAAAAATGGAACCCAAAGCCTTGGAAGAGGAGAGAATGAAAGAGAAATCTATATGGGGAAAGAGAGAGTGATTGATTGACTTTCCAGGTACTTTGTTCTATAGCTCTCGGAGGTGAAAGCCTCACTCAGACTCAAAGCCATCGATTTTCTCTTAAAATTGCTTACCTATGCTATGCATATAAATAAAGAATATCAGATGTGATGAAAGATGTACATCATAGAATGATAAAAAAGAACATGTCTGTCTATGATAGAGAGAAAAAATTAACTCAATGGAGAGGGGTAAGTGATGAGTGTTTCACATGGGGAAATCTCTCTGTACAGCATGAAAAAGACATTAAACAAGGACAGAACTCCTTCCCGAACAGAGACGGCTGGAGCTATGTATGTGTCTGCATGCTAAGAAAGAAAACAAAGATGGGATCTGAGAGATCATTCAAGACTGGACTAACCAGTTCTGACAAGAATAAGAATAGACCCCAAACTCAAACCAAATCCTGAAATAAACTTTTGCGGGACTAGAATTCCCAAAGTATCATTTCGAGCTCTGCTGGAAGAAGGAACCCTCATCTCTTCCCAACCCAGTTTTGCAGGCTCAAGAAGTTGGAATAAGAATCTGAACATTTAGGTGCTTATACAAACAAATGCTTGTTGAACACGGGCCATAATGGGATCCTTACACCCAAGAGTCAGTGGATAATGCCACAGGTAAATCCTAACATGAGATACAATATACAGTTTACCAGTATACAGCATGTAAATATATATGAAAAGCATTAGAAATTTAGGATTAAAAAAAAAGCTATTCATTTCTGCAATAGATTGCAAGGCATACCTGGGGCTTAATAAATAATCATCATCATAAACACATTCCAGTTATGTAGCAGCCTTCACATTCACCTCAGATCTTAACTAAGTACAGAGAGATGTGAGGCAAGATTATCAGGAGCTCAGTACCCACAGTTGGGGCCCAGTTTTCAAGGTAATTCAGCCTCTGGATTTTCAACTATGCTCAGCACCCACTTGTTCCCATTATAGTGCTTATAGCCAGATTCTTCTGGAGAATTCAGCACCTAATGTGCCTTACAAACAGTCAGTGGCAGAATTGAGTCTAGAGTTCAGGTCTTCTGACCACTCAAACTTGCTCAAAACTTCCCAAACTCAACAAGGACTGTCCTGCAATATGAGGTTTTACAATGACTAACCTGTGACCATAATGTCGAAGTATTTAAGAGAGACAAGATGGGGGAAGTAATATCTTTTATTGGACCAACTTCTGTTGGTGAGAGAGACAAGCTTTCAAGCTACACAGAGCTCTTCTTCAGGGCTGGGAAAGGTACACCCAGTATCCCAACAAAATACAAGGTGGAACTGATTGTTTAGTTAGTACGTTATATGTGACTCAAGAGATTCTCTCTCTCACCAACAGAAGTTGGTCCAATAAAAGACATTACCTCACCCACCCAGTCTCTCTAATATTCTGGGACTAACATGGCCACAACTACACTGCATACATAAGTATCTAAGAGACATTACTGTCAGGATTAAATGGAAGACCATGTGCAGCAATGGGTAACACAAAGGGCTGGAACGCATGTGTCTTTAACAACTCCTCTTGGCACTGAGCCCTACGCTAAAAGTGCCTTGTGATGACAAGTGGGGCAGGGAATCTGGGATTTCAGCTCAAAGCCTCTATGCAAATACCATTTTATATATGTGTGTGCACAAGAAGGTGACTGGGAAATACTGCGGGAATTCCAAAGCCAGCCTGCAGTGAAATCAAATCACAGCTTAGTTTCTTTGTTACGTTTCCCATTAATATCCAAGCTGTGTGGGGCCATTTAGCTCGGCACAGCACACAGCCTTTGCTGGAGAGCCACCATTTCGCTGCTCTGCTTTCAGAACTGGCTGTAATTTCAGTGTTGATTTGCACCCCAGCAATGGCTGACGCAACTTTGGTCTAATTAATTCCTTTGGAGCCCTTTCTTAGGCCTTTTCACGGCAGTGATAAAGAGACTGAGTGCCTGTGCAAGACTAAAGGGTCTCTCGGTGCTCAATGAGACAAGCTTCAGGGCCACAAAGCTTTGCCAATATCACTGAGTGAGGCACAAACAGTGTGACATTCCCCATTCACAGTGCACCTATCAACCATGGAAATCAGTGCACATTGGCTGGGAGCCACATCTGCGGTGGCATGCAGGTCGCCTTGGCCTTCAGACATAGGTCTGGCTCATGGGCAACACAAGGCCTGGAGTTTGATTCACCACCCTGATTCACTCAGGTGCAGAGGGAATATTAGATATTAGGTGATGGGGACATAGAGGTATAGAGGTGAACTCTGTGGTGAACTACTTAGGCCCAGATTCATAGCATGGAATTGCCTCACTTTCTGGATTGTATATCCTCCTTCATCCTGTATTCCAAGGCCACCTCTGTGGACTGGGTGGGCCCTGATTCCTTTGGGGCTATAAGAGGAAGCAGTCCCCCTACATAGCTCTTCTGTGGGAGGCACAAATGGGGAAGGTTATTGGTACCCCCAACATACTATTTATCATAGCTACTTATATGGTCTCCATCACCTATCATCTGAGCCCATCACAGTCTCCACAGATATCCCCATGAGGTAGAGAAGTGTTGGCATCCCCACTTTATAGATGGAGAACTAAGGCACAGACTGGTTAAGTGACTTACCCAAGATCACACAAGTACAGCTGTGACTTGAACCTAGATTTTCTGAGTTCTAGACTAGCCCCATAGCTATTGGACCATCCTTTCTAACACTCAGCCATTCCACAGGTGGGCATGTTATTACCCTACAGAGAAGGACAACTGCACACAGCCCGAAGGATACACTTTGGCCATCCCGGAAAAAAAAAAAAAACTTTTCAAAGTCCAAATTTTCTGGCAACCAAGGAGTGAAGTACATACTTCATGCTGCCTAGCTTTACGCCCTCCCCTGGCTTTGTTATGCCTCAATGGACAGCATTAACACTGGAGGTAGGCAACAGTCTGCTCCAGTATCACATTTCATTGTATTTTACAGCACAGCCTTTCAATGGGTGAATAAAGGGGGGTTAGATGGCATTTCATGTGAAAGACACGCCAAGAAAAGCTGTTTTCAGAGAGTTTTTTTTCTGCATCTGGTAAATAACAGCCGAGTGACTCCTTGAAGTTCTGGTTCTCTCAACAAAAGGCATGATTGACAGCCCTCGGGTACCACATTTCAAAGCAAACATGACTCACAACCTTTAGATGGATACCGGGGTGCACAGACAAGCAGAGGATAATGGTTTTTCTATGAACATTTGGAGCAGACTCAGAAGAGATAAACAAGATAATTTAATTTGTCAATATCGTCTCCTTTTATTCCCCCCCCCCTCCACATGCCAATTCAAACAAAAACAGCACATGGGCAGCAACAGGGCTGGATTCTTGATTTCATGCACACTGATATAATTCTGCTTGCTTCCAATGAAACAGCACCTGATTTACACTAATGTAACTGAGAGCAGGATCAACCCAACACATAACACCGGCAGCCAAGCAAATAAAACAGAGAACAGAAAGTTGAAGGGAATAGAAGCAATCAGGTAGTTTGCTGCTAATGAATTCAATGGCAGTAAAGCCCATTTCCTTCGGCAGTTTTTTTCTATAAACAATTTACAGTGTAAATGTGTTTTCAGAGTATACAAATTGTCCTGTATTAAGATACTGGACAAATAGTTTCTAGATAAAGATGGGCTATGAAGCTTTCAAACAGTTACCGAGTCTCTTTGTGTGTGTTTTATTTCAAGGAAATGAACTGTGTGTGTTGTGAGTGGGTCAAAATCCTAAGTGAGGTTTGCAGGAGGGAATTATAATGTAGTTAGAACAAATCTGAAAAGACTGTACATAATTAAAGGCACACCAGTCAACAGAAAGTACTACCTGGTTGAATGGTACCTTATACTTGCCGCATATAAATATATTGTTGAGCAATAAGGTATTCATACAAAGAGTGAGATATTTGGGTGAGATGTTCAACTGGTGTAGGCTGGCTATGCTCCACCAGTTTCACTGGAGCTATGCCAATTTTCATCAGTTGAGTATTTGATGCAGCATTTTAAATATGCTTTGTATTACACACTCAATCATGGACTTGATATATGCTTATGCGGGGGGATCGTGGAATGGAAGGAAGACCCACTCCCTTACTCCCCCGTCTAGGTTACTCACATCACTTGAGCTTGTGTGGGGAGAACGATTGCTCCCACACAGGTAGGTGGGGAGTGGGCAGCCTGGACTTTATCCCCTTCCCCACAGCCCAGAGCCAATGCAAAGTGGGAAGCAATTTGTGACAGTAAAAGGGCTAGGATGGAATCCACCCCATGAAACAGGAACCGGACAATCACTCAAAAAATGTGCCAATGCTGACGTTTTTGAACTCGCATGTTTCAGTTTTTCGAGTCAAAATGACTTTTTGTTTTGAAATTTAAGTAAATTTAGACTAAGAATGGTTTAAAAAAATTAAAAATGGTTGAAAACTAAACAAAACATTTAGAAATGATTGAAATGAGACTTTTCCATTGACCTAATATATTTTTTTCAAACTTTTGGATCAGGAAAATTTCAGAGATACAGACTTTTCCACCTGATACGCAACAAAGGCAGCTGAAGAGCTGTCTTCCCTTGGTTTGTGAATTACTCTGGGGCTTTGGCAGGTGACAGGCCTCTGGATGCCTCATGAGGGGCAGCAGTGCACATGCTCAGAAGCAGAAATATAGACGCCTGGAGAACTTAGGCATTTAAACCAAAGCCTGGGGTTTAGGCACCGAAGTACCCTCATGGATTCCCCCCAAAATGATCCAATGGGTCTTTTCCAACTTGAGTTCATATGATCCCTTCATGGTGGTGCTCTCAAAAATCACTACACATATGTTAACACATGTAAAGCCTAGAAGGAAGCCTCCTTGTCAGGCTAAGTTTACAATTATACACATATGCTCTGTGTCCATCTCTCTTACACACGCATACAGACTTATAGAATACTCTGGCTACTATCTCCTGTGTTACTAATCTGAGGACAAATCAAACATCTGGCCAACTCCTAAAGAGATGTGTCCAGCAGCTGGCTCCTACAGAAACCAATCATAATTGAACAAGTAGGATCAGGGAGAGAGAAGACATTAAGGGCCAAATCCAGTGTCCAGTGGTATTCTCTCTCTTGACTTCAGTAGTAAGGCAAAGAAAAATTCAGAATCACATAAGCAATTGCTCTCTCTCTCTCTCTCTCTCTCTCTCTCTCTCTGAGTTCTCTTCCTTTCCACTGAGAGGTTTATAGCAGTCTATAAACCAGAATATGATAGTTAAAATAGTCCATGCACAGAATCAAATTTTAATAAAGCATATGCAGTGGGAAGAGCAAAGGAAATGGCTTAATGAAAGAAATGCATGCTGCGTCAGCATCTTTTGGGCTGCCACCACCAATTGTGTGGTTTATGACAGGGCGATTTTAGTTGAAAGGCATCATTGACGATACAGACAAGTTGCATGGAAGGTGGGGGAAAAAGTCACAAGGACCTTTGGCATTTTGTAACTTACAAATCTGTCAGCTCCGAAAGTTAGATACAGACTGATCATGTTTTGATAACTCCCCGGGAGCCTGTAGATATTATGCTAATTCGGAGGGTGTGCTGTGAAGAATGAGATGGGACAATAAAGGCAAGGAGTTTACAATTGCTTTTTAATATATTTCCAGAATTCATTCTGAATGAGCTGTCTTTCCCATAGGCTGAGCTGGCAGAGGGGACAATGCTGGGTGGAATAAATAGGACCTCATAACTTTAGCCCTCCTGTATTAAATTGTATTGAGCAGCACAATAAACACCAAGCCTTAAAAGCACATGCAATAAGGTAATAATTCAGGCTCTTGCTTGCAAATCTTCCTCTCTCCAAGCATGCTCATTAATCACCACCATGCTTATTTATACACTTAAAGAAGCTATAAACAAAGGGAGAAATGGTTTCTCTCATTACTATTTTTTTTTATTGAGTTAACTTCCAGAATACTTTATAATAATAGTCTTAGCTGGTGATGGAGTCTCCTGCTCTAACTTGATCATAAAGTTTTTCCTGCTTTTCTTGTCCTTCTGGAAGAAGGAAGTCATTGCGATGAGGATATGAAACCTGTTGGATAGAACAGGGAGGAGGATGACAGGCCTACAGCTGTGTAAAACCTGTGCGGGGCGGGGCGGGGAAGTAACTTTATAATGAGATTCAGGCAAACATTTCATTCTGTGTCCATTGCACCTTTCAACATATGTGGGATTAGTTTTGCATTAGCAACAAACCCTGAAAGCAAACAAGTTTTCATATGGGTCTCTTTGGAACTCCTGGGTCCTATTCCTGTCTCAGCCACTGTCTCAATCTATGAACTTATCTAAGTCACTTCACTTGTCTTTGTCTCTGATTGAGCCTCTGGAAAATTTTATGGTCCAAATTTCCCATTAAAAAACCAAGAAGGGAAGAAATGGTCCCTGAAAAATGAACATTTTCCAGTCTTCGGAAAAAGTTGGTTTTCTTTTTGTCAGTAATTTGACAAATTTGGAGAGAAAAAAAATCAATTGACAACTTTTTTATTTTGATTTTTTTTCCCTGAAAATGTGAAGCATTTTTCAAACAACTGTACCCTGATCTGAGTGCTTGGGCCAGGTGTGATGCTGGCAGATCAGATGCCACCTCATGACAAAGTCCCCATGTCCCAACTGAACACTGACAAAATATATAGCTAAAGCGGCAAAGAGTCCTGCAGCTCCTTATAGATTAACAGACGTATTGGAGCATGAGCTTTCTCTATAAGGTGCCACAGGACTCTTTGCTGCTTTTACAGATCCAGACTAACACAGCCACCCCTCTGATACTATATAGCCAAAGTCAGTCTGACTCGCCTGTAGGTACAAGAATTATAAGAATGTGCATAGACTTTATTGAATGCTTGTGACCTGCTCCATCCATTAATCTCACTTATAACATTTGTAGCCAATATTATAAGGGGATACTTAAGTACCTGTATTGTGAGCCCTCTGTAACTGCATAAATCGCCAGACAGAAGACAAACATTATGGCCAACAAGGAAGGTCCACTGACACCAGCTGGATTATTGTGGAACATTAAAGAGGACAAAAGACATTAGTGCTCTGCTCTTTCCCCCTCCCCGTGAAGATGAGCCATGCAAGTGGATTCCTCCCATCAGTTGAGTTTGCAGCTCAGAGCACATGCAGGGGAAGGGAATAAAAACCTCTAACAAGAAGGAACTGGATCTGTGTGCTGCTTGGACTCTGAGGCAATGTTTCTAAGCATAAGAAAGGGATTCCCAGCTGCTTAGCCTGGGATAACTCTAAAGGACATACAAAGTTTGCTTATCATAGAAGCTTCTATTACTTTGGAAATTTAAGATTGAAACTTATGTGTATGTACTGTTTACCTGCTTTAACCTTGTAAAAACTCTCTTAGTTCATTTTCCTAATAATAAATCTGTAGATAGTTTAGTACAGGACTGGCTGTAAGCGTTGTCTTTGGTGTCAGATCTAAGATACAATTGTCCTGGGGCAAGTGACTGGTCCTTTGGGACTGCAAATAACATGAATATTGCTCTGATTCTTGGTATAAGGGACCATCTATCACAAAGGAAGGCTCACCTGGGTGGCAAGACAGATTGGTGTACCCAAGGGGACTGTCTGTGACTCCATGTTTAGGCTGTTATATTGCCTAAGGAGTTTACACTTGATAACTGGTGGGTGCAATCTAAGCATAGATCTCACAACCAATTTAGGGTTTGTGCTCTGGTTCTTAATCTGCCCTGAGGTTGGTACTCATGCTCTTGAGCCACTGCAGGCCAGCTTGACACCAGGACAGAGCATGCCACATTTGACAGGGCCACAACCCAGACTGGCTTTGGAGGGGAAGGTAAGGTCAGGACAGTTGTCTGATCTATCAGGCTCTGGCTCTTCGAGTTCACATCATCAGAGGAAAGTATTTCTTGCCTTCCGTGACATTCTGCCTGTGTTGAATAATGTTCTGGGTTCTCCTCTCGCTCTGAAGAGGTCATGGTTGTTTTTTTAATTATTAATTGCTGCTGTTATCTGTATTAAGCAAGGCAGTCCCAGACTGTAGTTATAGCAAAAACACATTCATCAGTGAGAACACCCAGACTGCGCTCCTGTCAACGGAGTCAGGAAGAACCAGTTCTCTCCCTTCTGTCACTCGTTTCCTCTTCTCTCTCTCGTTGCAGAATCTTGTCCCGCTCAATATGTATCTTGTCCTTGCATATGTTTGCTCTATAAATACCACCCAACACTCAGTGCTACCCACCTGAGCGATTCGGTCCCTTTGATCTAGGAGAGTTTCTCTCTTTCCCATCTCTAATTTCTCTGATCCTGTGCTGGGTTTAGGAACCCATGGTAAAGATTGATGACGATATGGGAGATAGGGGCGGCGGTGGGAGAGAACCTCCAGAAAAAAATCTGGACCCTTGTGAAGTCAGTAGTAGTAGGGAGACAATGTGGTCTGGTAGGCAGAGCACAGGACAGTGGCCTAGGAGACCTGAATTCTGTACCCAACTCTACCATGGAATCTTAGGCAAGTTGTTACATCCCTCTTAGTCTGTTTCCCCTCAAACCCTTTGCCTGTCTTGTCTATGTAGACTGGAGCATGGAATATCTCCTTCTACGCATCTGCTCCCAGCATAACGGAGCCCTGACCTCGGTTGCTGCTGCAATACCGATAACAACAGCACACAATCACCCATCAGAATGTACCTTTGGAAGCAAGATCCCACTCAAGCACCGGGGCATGGCTCACTCTCCTTACAGTCCCTAAATTCAAGACATACATACCCCTGCCAAGTAAGATGATCAAATGATGTTAACTTAGCCTAATATGAAGCTCTGTAATAAATTTAATCAGAAGCTACTGGAAAGTGGAGCCGCTGAGCCGCTGAGGAGTGTCAGGCGCCTGGCAGCGCTAACGTATATCTTAGAGAACTTATCATCTAATTATAAAGGATAAAGCATATTTTTTCCAGTGTGGTTACATGTGGTAATGAAGCATGCAGAAAGCCACACAAGATAGATGGGCGCTTTCACTGCTGATGCTGAAAACTTGCTTAACTTAATAGACTATTTATTACATTTATTCCCTGAGCATCCAGGGCCCGATTAATATCTTCTAGCTCATTCCATGCTGTAGAATTAAAACTAGGGAATGTACTTGTGTAAGCAGGTCTTGGCATGGAAGGGAGCAGGACTTAATAGGAGGGAAGGAGGCAGAGGCTACATGGCCTGGTCCAAGACAGAAGAGAAGCTGCAAATGATATAGATAATCAATGGCCCAATCATGTTCTTGGATCCCACTTAGCATAGCAGATCAAAGGAGAGAGTGGGGAGAATTTAGGTCCTACAGAGAGAATTCAGCAAGACTTTGGGCCCCGCAGAGATAGAGATGTTAGTAAAACAGATAGACAGGGCACTGGAATCAGATGCCGGAGGCCTGGTTCTATTCAGTGCTCTGACTCTAAGCTGCTGTGCATTCTCCTCTCTGTGGCTCAGTTTCCCCATCTGTGAAATGGGGGTCACAATATTTATTCTCCTTGGTAAAGTGCTTTATGATTTATGGATGAACAGCACCAGGTAATAGCTGAGTCTTGTCATCATTTTTCCATTGTGCTACCTGCTACAGAGACGATGGATGATCCAGTGGTTACGGTGCTACTTGAAGATCAACATTCAATTTTCTGCCTGTCCAAGACTTTCCTCTGTGACCCTGAGCAAGTCACTTAGCTTGTGTGTGTTCAGTTCCCTCTCTGTACAATGGGAATACTCACAGGGCTGTTGTGAGGCCCAATACATTAGAGACGGAGGTGCTCAGATACTACAGTAACCAGGACCATATGAGTACCACACATAGCAATCTATCAGGTTGGTAGTAAATTGCTGAAATTGATGGGACTTTACTGTATGGTATAAGGACTGAGAGATTTCCCACTTTTAATGGAAGAAAATATAGGTAAGGGAAGGAGGTCACAGTATTGTGAGTAGTTTGGCAGCTGATGTGAGCTTGGAAAAGCAGAAGGGTTTTGCTGCAAAAATCCAGTTTTAGAGCCACAGATGCACCTCTGAAGAGAGAGTTTGTGCCTTCCACTTGCGGGAAGAGGTTGCAGCAATGACTCAGGAATTGAGCCACATCAGACTCATTCTATACTTGGTATTGCAAAGACAGCTCTCGTCCCAGACACCGGGAAAGCCAAGCTGGCTTGGGCGAGAGCCTACAGAACCTGAAGGGTGCCCAGCTTTGTCACTGACATGCACAGCAGAGCACAACACATTATTAGGCCTGCACCAGGGGAGGTGTTGTGGTCTGGTGGACACAGCAATTGCACATGAGCCAGCTGCCCTAGGATCCAGTCCTGACTGGCTGTGTGACCTTGAGGAAGCACAGCACCAAGATCAGAGTCCATTATACTTGGTGTTGTACAAACACACAGTAAGATGGCTGACCCTGCCCCAAAGAGCTTGCAATTAAATAGACAAATAGTGGGAGAATGGAAGAGCTGTTGTCCCTATCTTACAGATGGGGAGCTGAGGCACGGTGACCTGGACAAAGGCACATAGAAAATGTGAAGCAAACAGGTATGCTGAATGGTTTAGACCCTCCCAAGGAAACACTGGAATTAAACTAAGGTCTCTTGAGTGCTAGACCAAGGCCTTTGTCACAGAACCAGTCATCCTACCATTTCTATGACTGTGCTCCCTCTGCTGTAAACTGGGAATACTGGAACTCATCCATATTTACAATATGCTTTGGGATCCATGGATGAAAAGTACCAGCTGAGTGCTAAATATTAAGCGTATAATATGAAGATAATAAAATACAATATGCTTATATGATCACATCATTCTCCTTTCCCCATTAGTGCTGGTTGGAATTCTTTTTTCCCTTACAGAAAATTCAGTTTTCATTAAAAAGCAAACAGTGAAGTATTTTGATTTTCAAAGGCTGTCAAGATGCCTCCTGGAATTGCAGTTCAGGTGTCTAGAGGCCAGATTCTGTAGTCAGACTACATCTTCCATGATGCATAATGGTCTCCCTTCTTGGGAAGGGAAGGCCAAGCACCATAGTGGCTGCTTGGGCTGGACATGATGGGGGATGTAGTCCAGCTGGGGAGTCCGGCCAGTACAGGAGAATGGGACCACAAGGCAGTCAAACTATGATTCCCATGAGGCATCGTGGCCACATTTTAGAATTGAAACATTTTGATTTTCTCAGACATTCAATTTTTTGACCCCCCCCAAAGAAATTCCAATAGAAAGCAGACCTTGTTCTATGAAAAAAAAATTAATCAACCCCGCAATTTTTCCATTTAAAAACAATTTTGATAGAAAATTTTCAACCTGCCGCACTTCCCATCTATTCTTTACCCTTCTGCACAATGAATTCCATGAGAAGTTGTCTCTCCTGCCCATCTGGAGCTGAAGCCAGTTTTACAGAGAGAGAGAGAGAGAGAGAGAGGAGAAAAAGGTAAACATATGCAAGGATAGGGGTTTAAACATCCCATTAAGATTAACGTATCTCAGTAATTGACTTAAACTAGGGGATTTTTAATGCTTTTCAAGGTTTCCCGGAAGAAGGTTTCACAGTAGCTAGCATTAAAGATTTTTGCCAAAAAAAATAATATATGTATTTAGCTAGAGCAGCCCATAGCTAAGACTTTAAGGCACCGATTCCAGGGGATTTAATAAGAATGTAATTTGTATAATTAAACATTCATCAATGTCATTTTTATTAAATGAATGCCAGAAATATTACCTCCACCAGTACCACCTAACAGGATTGGAATATATTATATGAAAAAATGAACACTTGGTAGTTTCTCTCTCTCTCTGGCTTTGTCTATCATAAGGAGATTTGCAAGGCTGCAAAATAATTTTAAAAAGAGTAGTAAATGAAAATGACTAAGGAAAATGTGTTGATTTTGGTAACTAACCCATATTATGTATGAAAGTTCATGTCAAAATGTTTTCACTTGGAAAAAAGTGACTAAAGGAGTTTTCTGTCTCCCATATGCTGCTGTTGGTGAGCCATCTGCCAGTATCTGTAAGAAATCTCCTGTAACCAGGAGAAATCTGACCAAATTCTGTGAGCAACCAGGAAAGGGGATGGCGATCTGGTTGGGGCAGGCGGACCCATTGATGATATGACATAGGGGAAAATAAGAGAGGGGAATTAGATACATGGTGTGAGACAGTCATGTGCTACAGATACAACAGATAAGTTATTCACACCTATATGGAACAAGGGCTGGGAACCTAGTTCTTTAGCTCCCAAACCCCAGGCCTCTGCCACACGTAGTAAGAAAGGATTCCCTTACCACTAATGGTAGCTATGTTTCATATACATTCTGTGGGTCAGCCACTAGAGAACATCACTCATTCATTCAAAGCAATGCTCAAAGTCACACAAGCAGAGCTGGTCCTTTTTAAAAAAAAATGTTATGGAAAATGTCCATGCCTTTTTTACGGGAGGGGGCTTAAATTTTGAAATTTGATTTTTTTTTAATAATCTCTAAATTTTATTTAAAAATGGTCCAGGTTCCTAGTAGGACTACATCTCTCATCATGCACCACAACCTCCCCACCACTTCAGCCTCCACATGCATTGTGGGACTCTCACATATAATGAACAATTTTTGTTTCATTGCGGTTCAAAATGACATTTTGTTGCTGTTTTCCAGTTTAAAAAAAACCCAAACAAAACTTTTTTTAGGTCAAAATTTTGTTTCATTTCTACTTTCAAAAAGCCTCAACATCATTGTAACTGAGAAACTGAAGATTAACATTTTAAGTCGAGCCAAAATGAAAAAAAAAGAATTTTGAATTTTGAAAGAAAGCATCTATCTGAAATAAAAATGTTCAGCCTGAATCAAAACTTCCAAATTTGCACTTAAAAATCTGAACCAAGATTTTTTATTAGAAACTTTGAGAGAAAAATTTTGGTTTTCAAGCCAGTTCTAATTCAGTCCATTAAGCCTCAGGTAGCAGCTGATATACTGTTATATAGTGTGACTCTGGGGTCCCCCAAAGTTTGGGGGGAGTTCCAAAGGGAGGTTTCAGTTCAGGGCCTTTCTATCGTCACTTCATGCACCTTTCATCTCAGGTGATGTCAGAGCTCAGAGCACAGCACTTCTGAATTCCGCATGGAAATGTTTTGAATGGCAGCACAGTCAATGTCTGGGCTCAGCTGGAAGAGGCACTGTGCTGCAGACTGCTGGAGCTGGGTTTTATATCTACAAGGAATGCCTTATTAGCCTTAATCAGTTAGGCCTCCTCAGACTATTGGGATCAAACAGGGAAGGATCTAAACTCCAGCGGCCCTTCAGCCTGTTTACACACAGCAAAGAGTTTGCCATTTATTCTATTCCTTATGCATAAATACAGACACAATCTTAATGACTCTAGAAAGATTTTGCCCAGGAGAGATCCATAAAGCATACACAGTTCAAGACCTAGGGGCTGTGGCTAGAGCTGAGTGAATAACTGATATTTTGGTTTGCTGGCAGTTCTGGGGGGGAAATGGTTCTGGTTGGAATAAAAGAATTTTTTTGGATTTTAGACAAAATGGAAAACATTTGGTTTGTTTCTTTTTTTTTAAATAAAAGCAAAGGAAATGAAGGGCTAGATTCATAAAACCACGGGGTAGGAGGGGGAAGGTGCATCTTTTATGCTGTGCAGTCCAGTGGTTAGCGCACTTACATGGCATGCGGAATACCGAAACTGTTACATTTTGCCTAAAAGGCAGACACCACCACATCCTCAATTTTGTGATTGGCACCTAAAGCCCATGTTAATTTAGCCGGGGGAGGGGGCCGGGGGTGGGGAGTGATTGAGGGGCAAACTCCCCCATCCACCTGCAAGGTTTTTGCACTTGCTCAAAGTTCTATAGGCCACAGAGCCGGTAATGGGGACTATGGCCTGACCACTTTTAAGCAGGGGTCCTGTACTAAATCAGTATGGCTGCTGCCAGAGCAGTCCCCACATGATTCCAGCTGTGAGGTCACCACGCCACTGAATTTTAACCCGGCCACCCCTCCATGCAGACCAAATGGTGGCATGACCTGGCACATGGGGAGTTAGTTTCTGTATGGTGTAGCGCAGGGTAGTCTGCCAAGAATTTGACTCCTGGAGGCACCAGTTAATGCAACATGTGGATAAGAGTGGGGAGGGAGGGACACCCTGGCCGAAGGAGACATAGGGTCCCTGCAAGGGCAATGAACGGGGAGGGGGAAAATTCTGCACCGGAATTTACCCCCCCTAAGAAATATATTAATTGGCCCCACTGGAATCTAGCCCCCACCCCCCAAATAAAAACATTTTATTTTTTTGACTTTTTAATGTTTTTAATTTTATTTTTCTTTTTTTCCCCATTTTGACAAAAAACATTTGCTGAAATTGACACACATTCACTACATGTTTCAGTCAACCGGAATTGGTGATTTTTCACAGAGAAGAGTTTCGCTTGAAAAATGTCACCCAGTCCCTGCTGAAGCACTTACAAGTCATGAAAGAGAGAGAAGCAAAACTGTCTAACAGAGAAGCCTATGCACATACTGCAAACAATACAGCATCCAGCGATGTGGTCACTCTGAGCCTGCTGCCCGTTGAGGCCGATGGCAGAACTCCAGTTGGCTCTGCCTGGGAACAAGGCAGCAGCCACAGTTCTGTGATAAGGCCCTGATGATGCTAGTCTATTAAGCACATAAGCAGTCCAGTGGGATTGCACCAATGCTTAAAGTTAGGAGTCTGCTTATGTAACTTGTTGAATAGGAGCTGAATCAGAGCTCCTAAGTGATTGTTATGGTGATCACAGTAACAATAATGCAGTTTTTAAGAAAAGCCCTCCAGCGAAACAGAACAATGACCTAACATTTGTGGGTGGGATTTTCAAAGCAGATTAAGGGAATTAGGCACCCAACTCCCATTGATTTCCAGTGGTGCCTAAATCCCTTTGGCACTCCCAACTTAAAGCATGTCTGGCGCCCCTAACTGCTACCATAATATTTTTCTATTGTGCTTTTCTGGCTCTCATTACCATCTCATCTATCCACCTCTCACTCTTTAAAGGACTTATCCTCACTCATAGCCTGCCAGGTACATCAGTGCCATTATTCCTGTTTTACAGATGGGGAACTGAGGCACAGAGAGACTTTCCCAAGGTCACACAAGGAGACTGTGGCAGATCAGGGAACTGAAAATGTTGCCTGAGTCACAGGCTGGCACTGTAACCCCTAGACCATGCTTCCTTACTATGTGCCTGCACAACATGCAGTGCATTGGTGGCTTCTGGACTCTTCTCTGCTCACACAGCAGGAATTCTGCTTCACAGCATTTTTTTGAACCTGTGTTTCCCCAGCTCCCAACCTAGTGACTAGACCAGCCACCCCCTTGCAACAGGAAGGATGCTAATAATAGTCACACTAATTCACAATCCTACACTAAAGAGGGGGTGATTGCAACCCCCTCCTAGACAATGGTCACCATTAAAATCTTTATGATTTTGCCTGGGCAGGGAAATGAATTGACTTGCAGGATTTTTTTTAAATCCAGGAGAGAAAGCAAAGGGGGAAAGCTGATAATATCTGAAAACCAGGAAGTGCCAAGGAGAGAGAAAGGCAGATTGGATGCAATGTTTGTGAGGCCTTTTTTTGTGTTCTATTCCTGTCCTCTGTCAGCCCAAGTGATCCAACAATCCTTTTGATTGCAGACATCAAGGAAGAGAAAAGTGCTGACGGCAGACCAGACCCATCCATTGCCGGCACATCAACATGAGGGCTTCCCCGCTCGGGCAGCACGCGCCATCAGCTGCCATCTCGAGCAGCAATTAATACACAAATGATAAAATGTCACGGATCACCTGCAGCATGGGGAAGTCACCAATCCTGTCAATCCACATTTTAGAGAGACGGGGCTCACGGATGTCAGAGAGTGGAGGCTGGGTCACCACGGGAGGAAGGGAGTGGCTGAACTAGGCATCCCCTCTTGGAAAGTGGGAGAGAAAGGAACAAGATGTGTTGTTTGGGGTGAAGGATCTTTGACAATGCAATTATACAGCTGATCAGTCTGGCAAAGTCTGGCAAAGTCTGGCAAAGGGTGCTGGCCTGTAACATCTTTCATCTCAGAATTGCAAAGCACTTTGAAACCGTTAATTAGGGCCTGCGACACCCTTGTGAAATAGTGACATTAGAAAGCGCAGATTCACAGGCTATTTCTGCACCATTTACCAGATACCACGATGACAGGCTCCATTGAAATGCCTGAGGTCTTAAATGGACAAAAGAATAACCCCCAGTGTGGGATAGGGGAAAATAGTGGTCATCTCTGATTCCAATGTGCAGTAATTGTTGGAAAATGCCAACCTCTTACCGGTGGCCATTGAATGTATTATTATAGGCTGAATTTTATAGTGTGGTTTGTCTGGGGGGTCATGTGCTGATCCTAGCAGCCTGCTAGGCAAAGCTGAGAGCTTCCTAATGAGGCTCCAGCCTGCCATCCTTTGATTCCTAACCCCTTTAGCATCCCTTGGCAAGGGGCTAGGTCTAACTCAGGTAGAACAGAGGGTTAAAGAGCCTGCTCGTAAGCAACCAGAGGAGCTAATGAACAGAAGCAGCAAACGGGAGAGTTTAGAGAGGAAGCATGAGATCCAGATACACCTAACAAACATTCTCTAAACTTAGGCCAGTAACCACCCGCCCCCCCCTACAGATCCCAGCAGGAGTAAAACATAATAATAATGCAGGTAGAAGTCTAGCACCAGAGTGGGGCTATCCAGTTTATTACACTGAATGCAGCATGTACAATTACTGCCTGGTGGGCAGGTGGTGTATGTGTGCATTCTCATGGCCCGCAGAGACTAAGTACAGGCTCTTGAGACCAGAGGGGCTGAACTGGAGGAGCTAAGGGACACAGAAGGGTGCACAGATGAGAATTTCCAGGACACAGGAGAGGGTCCCACCCCCAGTCT
Source organism: Mauremys reevesii (assembly GCF_016161935.1). Classification (NCBI taxonomy): domain Eukaryota; kingdom Metazoa; phylum Chordata; order Testudines; family Geoemydidae; genus Mauremys; species Mauremys reevesii. Next base: position 15,166,819 of record NC_052634.1, on the reverse strand, counting down.
GACAGCCTCTGTGCTGTTGAGAAGGATGAAAGCCTGGGTTTGTTTAAAATAAACAGTTTGTTTATCTTTAAGCAGTGTCTTTGTAACTAGTGCCCAATTTGGTGCAATGAGAAGTCGGTCCCAAATCAAAGAACCCCAAGTACTTCGGGAAACATTTGTATCCGAACCTGAAATTATATAGTTGACCTCCCTGGATCCTAATCATGGTAAAGAACCAGCTACCTTTTGCAGTTCGGCCCTCTTGTCCCAACATGACTTTAGTTGAAATTAACAAACGCGTCCTAGCCAAGTTGATCACAACAGTGCTTTTGAGCCTTATAATCTATCAATCCTACTACTTCTAAGTTCTGTGCATGGGGAGAGGGGAAGGGGAAAGGGCTGGATTTTGTCACTTTCATACAGACCAAGCTATTCAGTTTCCGCCACGCATGCAACAGTAAATAAATAAAAAAGTACAAGAAAGGAAGCAAAGGATTTACTGTGTACTAAAGGTACAGTATATTTAAATTGGAGAGATAAATAATTGTATTTATGGTGATGCCAAGGTAAAGAAGATACATTACTCTCTTAAGAATAACTCTTGTCTCCCCGGGCTGGTCAATGCTGAAAGGCTCGTAATGATTTTTTTAAAATACTTTAAGATGGATGTGCCCTAACGGCATCATATTGTCAGTGTTGTAAATTAGGTGTGCAAGAAGGGATAATTTTATATCCTTCTCTGCCCCCCATTCCCGTGCCTTCAGGCTGTCCCGTCAAACTTCTCCCACACTCATGTTGCAATCACGCACTGTTTTTTTTCCCTTTCCTTTTCACGTGGCCACTTTCAATAAATCCTCCCTTTCCCCATTTCTAACATGATCATGCATGCGCTATAATATTGATTGCTAATACGTGTCTGACTGGCAGACAAGCCTCTGTGGAAATGTAGGGAAAAGATTGGTGGAGGAAAGAAGAAATGTAAATAAAGAAATACAGTCTCATGGATTGAACCAACCAGCACTAGAAATGTTGGAGGGATTTTCTTACCCCTTGGGGTGCTAAATGTCAATACAACATTTACTGCCCAGCAAAGGAAAATAACAACAAACAAAACATAAACAGGAAAAACAATTCTGACTTTCCTAGCAGGCATGATTGGTGCTGGGAGCGTGCCCTTGACTGGTTATAAACTGTCATGCAGTAGCCAGTAGCACTTCTCTTGCATCTGACCCTAATTAAATTTTAGAGATATATTGTTCTCTGCCCCCAAAATAAACAAAAACCAGAAAAGAGGTGGGATGGGGCGAGCGGGGAGTGGGGAGAGGAAGACTATCTTCCACAATGGGGACATAAACAACAGGATGATTTATTGGAGCTGCAGTTGGCTTTTCCATCTGGAGCAAAAGTCTTTGAAATGTCATAGGTGATAGCAGGAGGAAATTTCTGCTGAAGAAATTGAATACAGTACTACCTAAAATGCTCCTGGCCCCAAGAAAGAAAGAAAGAACAAAACAAAGCGCAAAACGAATGAAAGAGTAAAGTTACTTGTTTCCTCTTGACAAATTCTGAGTCTGAGTGTGTGTGTGTGTGTGTGTGTGTATGTGTCTGTGTGTGAGTGAGAGAGAGAGAGAGAGAGAGAGACGTATGTGCGAGACATTCTCTCTTTCTTGGAAAATGGCAGCGGACTCCAGACATCCATTTATAACATCATGTATAAATAAATAAATAACGCCGCCTACGTTCCCTCTGTACATCTTGGATTTGAAAGAAAACTGGATGTTGCCAGACCAAATCATGCCAAAATGAGCCTGTCCTGAAATAACATTCAGGTCTCAGCTCTCCTTCTATTTAAGCTCTCTCTATTTCAGGAAAAGGGGACGTGTATTTCTTCGCAGACGCTGAAAGCCGGCAGAGTCCATGCTAGCGCTGCGATTCCAGAAATGTCATCCCACAGTCAGATCTATCAGTGTATGTTTGTTACGGCCTCAAAGTGATGTAAACACGTCTAATCATTCCATCAAGACTCAGCATCAAGACTGGAGGAGATGGCTTGCGAGGCAGTGACTCTGTTGGAAGCGACCATTGCTTCTAGCTAGCTGAGCTATGAATCAGTGCAACTATCTACCTATCTGCCTGTCATTTTTGCAATCACCCAGGCCTGTGCACAGGATATCCTGGGACTGACAGTTAAGCGCCAAAGGCATAATCTGGTAGTCAGATTTCACACCACTGCGCTTGGAATACATACCCCCCATGACAGGTAAAATGAATAAATACAGAAAGACATTTGCTGTTAACTGAAAATGGCAAGTAGCACCTTAGAAAGCTAGTTAGAGAGACAGAAGAGACAGGGGAGGCAGGAGATGGGCTTGCTAAATCCTTCTCTGCATTTTTCTGCCTTCTGTCCACCTGTAAAGGAAGGGGAAGGCCGTGACTCAGTCACTGTGCCACATTCGGGGTGTCTCCCAGCTGCAGTGGATAGAGCCAGAACAGTTTTGCATTGACAGCGTGACTTGGAATGGAGGGGAATTTCCTGTATGTCAGAGGTGCTCCCAGGGCATTTGGGTCTCAGGATTCCATGAGGGGCTACCCCGGCTGGCCGTGTACACAAGCAATGCAAGCAGCTGCCCTGCTCTGTTGGAAGGCCCATCATCCCACGCAGGTTCAGTAGCTCCCAGGCCAGCCTCTGTCGCAGAGAGTGAGGAAAGACCCCTGGCAGAGGTGCCCACAGACCCCTGGCAGAGGTGCCCACAGTTGGCTGAGTCCTAGGGTTATGCAGTCAGGCCCTGTGTCAAAGTGCTGAGTCACAAGAGCAAAGTTCCGAGCTGATGAGACTTAAATCAGGGCTACACTAGCCATGTTTGCTGACACAGCAATGTTGGTTAGGGGTGTGCTTGTTCTGGTGACATTTCTATACCAGCAAAAGCCCTAGTGCACATGTAGTTAAACCAGCATACAAATGCTTTTGCCGACATAGCTTATTTTGCTTGGGTTATCAGTATAATCTGTACTAGGAGGGGATGCTGGTATAGCTACCCCAGCAAACCTTATCTAGTGTAGGCAAGGCCTTACTGGTCCCATCTGCCCTGTCTGTGCATCTGCATGGCAGTGACTAAACTCTCCAAGGCCTGTACATTGGGCTCAGTGCAACTCCTGGGATGGACCCAGCAGTCTCTTCTCTGGCTACTCCAAAGCCCTAGTTAGGCACCAGAATCGGGGGTGGAGGGAAAGGGGTATCCTCCCAGGGTATTACAGATCTCTGTGCCCCCCACAGCTACACAACTGGACAGAACTGGACAGAACCCCAGGGCTGCCTTTTTGTTCTCTATCATTCCTGGAATGGCACAAATGAGGAAAGGCACACATAGGAACAGCCTGGTGATGTAAAAAAACAAAGGGGCATGCAATTATCTGTGGATGTTAATTCTCATGTGGAGAGGAAAGCTCCCCACTCCTGATACGGGATGTGGGCTGGAGCCCTTAATCCCAGCTCAAATCTTAAAAGTATGGCTAATGTGTGAGTAAATTTCATTGCCAGGGCTAAACTTGCCCTAAGCAACATGCCTGCAACCACACAGTCTTCAGTGGGGTCACCTAACAGTGTCACGAGGACAGGACCTGAGGTTCAATGGGGATGCTCAGGTGCCATCTAGGGAAGATTCTGGCCTGCAGTATGTTTATAAGTGATGATGGCACACAAGCCAGGGAGGACCCAGCTTGACTGTCAGATCCCATGCTGAGTCGGCAGAGCAAGTGGTTAGAAAGAAAACAACAGTGTGTTTTAAACTGATACTATTATCTGTGGAGATGCTGAGAGGCTCATAGGAAGCCCTAGGATGCCATTTTTATAGTGCCACTTTTCAGAGTAGAGCTGCAATTTAAACAGCCTATTTGGGGCTTTTTTCCCCATGAAATATTCAGGAGAGTTGCTGGCTCTGACTTTCAGACGAGGAATCTGCTGATAAACAGATCATCGGGGCTGATAAAAATATACATGCTCGGCGAAGCCTGTGGTGAAAGGTAAAAGGTCACCCTTACCCTGTAAACAGACTGTACCTATAGGCGACTTCATCAAAAGATCTTCATAAATTCCCCCCCCCACCCACTTCCTAGATTATTTATTACTCCTGCATTCCAGAACTTTGCTGCCAGCATATTTCGATGTCAACTTAAACCATGCAATTTACTGAATTTGTATTTATTTATACATCCCCCCATGTATATATTTTCATGGACAGAAACGAGCCCTCGGAGTTTGGATTGCCTCTTAGGCTTGGGTGGCTGTGAAGCAAAGGAACTTGATAGGGTTGTGAAGAACAACACTGGGCTCATGTATCAAAAGATCTTTTTATGTAGGGTATGAATGAGTGTGAGAGTTTTCCTGAAGGCCAGAGATAGATATAAGAGAAAGGGGCAAAGGATGTTTAGATAATCTATGAATCTGTTCATCGAAGTCAGAAGAGACCACTGTGATCATTTCAAGAGATGACTAAGGAGTCTTTCATTGGCCACCAGTTCCAATTCAGCAGCCCATACTTAGCGAAGTGCCTATAATATCTGGCATACATTAATGCATCAATCATTGTAACACTGCTCTGCGGTAGGAATGTATTACTACCTCTTTTTTACAGACGGAGAAACTGAGGCCCAAAGAAATCAAGTGACTTGCCCGAAGTAATAGATGAATTCTGTGGCCAAGACAAGAATCCTGATAGATTCCAAGCAGGGCCGGCTCCAGGGTTTTTTCCGCCCCAAGCGTCCGGGGGGTGTGTGTGTGGGGGAAAACGCCATCGCGATCGGCGGCACTTCGTCCGAAGAGCTGGATGTGCCACCCCTTCCCCTTGGCCGCCCCAAACACCTGCTTGCTGCGCTGGTGCCTGGAGCCAGCCCTGATTCTAAGGCCAGATGGGACCATGGTGATCATCTGGTCTGACCTCCTGCATAGCGCAGGCTATAGAATTAACTTTCCTGTTCATTTTTCTGAATCACAAGGCAGTGCCTTCACCACATGGCTGCCCTTCCTCCTCCTAAATGCCCCTCAACTCATGGCTGGTCAGCAGCATATGTGAAATGCACCAGGTGGGTCTCTGTCCAGTTCCTGGCGGAGTGTTGTCCATGCCACAAAAACTGCCACCGCAATTGGTAAAAGTCAGAGTCACCCCTCATCAGCTGTACATGAGAGACTAATAATCAACAGGGGGATGGGAGGTGACTTCTGCTCTCCACCCAAAGATACCATTTGTAAGGCAAGCCGAAAGCCTGTGGTGGAGCCTTGCATCACCACTGACCATGCTTCATTGGCTACACAGAGGACTTCCGGGATGTCAGTACAGCACTGGGGATGATCCGAGGCTCTCTGCTTGGTGTCCCCTTCTCTCTCCTTGTGTTTGGACCCTGTCACCCCCCACTCCTGACTGTTCATTTTTTCTCCCCTCTTCTCAGCTTCAGTCTGGTTTCTGAGGCCCCACCCTCACCTGAAGGGGCAGGCCTTTCTTTCTGGTAAGCTCTGCCCACCATTTCCAGATAGGCTGTCAGCTACATACATTTCTGAAGTGCCCTCAGGAGACCAGACAGTCCTAGCAATTGCCAGGCCAAAGCCAGGATCAGTCCAGGGAGGGTACATTTCCCCAGACAGGCGCTGACAGCGTCCACCTACTCCTTTATTTTTAGCCCATGTGTAGCCAGGCAGGTTTATGTAACAAACACAGAATAAAGCAGTCAGGGATGGTCTCAGCTGTGGTGGGAAGCAGGGCATGGAAATCCATACCTGGTGGTGGAGGCTTGTCTGAGATGAAAAAAAGTCTCCGCTGCACTGCGATCTTTCCTGGGTTCATGTCAGTCAAGCAAAGTCTTCAAAACAAAACCTGTGCGGCCTCCCTCAGCTGTTTAACTGTTTATATAGGAGGGTTTTCTGAGTGGATTGCTCCTTTCCAGTGGGCCTATCCTGTTCATGTCACCTGGCTGGGGGACTGGGCATTGTGTAAATATAAAAATACGTGACAGAGGGAATGGAAAAGGCCGTGCTGCCTACGGAAAAAAGCAGAAGGTTTAAGAGAATCCAGGAATCACTTAATCTGTGCATGGGGTACTCAGTGTTACTAGCAATACCTAGTGTTTTACAAAGGAGGTCAGTATCATTACCTCACTCTGCAGATGGGGAAACTGACGCACAGAGCAGGGAAGTGACTTTCCATGGTTGCCAGCAGAACAGTGGCACCTCAGGCCCATGCTTGGCCTTACTCACTAGGCAACACTGCTGCCCACATGGATCTATAAGAATATGTGCATGTGCTTAATATGGGTCAGTGTAAATGTGTGTCTAAACCCGTGTGTGAGAACGTTCATGGCTGTATGCGAGAGGCTGTTCTGTGGGTGTGCAGGTGGATGAAACTCTGCCTGTGAGAGACTGCGCAGAATGTCAGTGTGTGTGACTGGGTGTGCATGAAGATGTGACTGGAGCTGTGTGAGTGAGCGAGCATCCCTGCGTGAGAGTGTGCATCATGTAAAGGCGTGTCTCTGTGGCCACGAGAAGGCAAGCGTGGCTGTTTGTGACAGGTTGGCAACTCCGCAGGTGTGCTGGGGGAGCCGTGTGCTCAATGCAGCTGTCTTTCCAAAGGTGTGACTGTAGTCCTACTACCGGTGAGACTTGTATGTGCGCCCGTGTGGGTGTGACAGTCTGTCCGAGGGAGTGATGGTGAGGGGAGGACACCGTTCCACTCAGCGTGCATGAGGAACAGACCGTGCTTTCAAACACGCATGCCTTTGGCTCGGCAAGGCAATGGTGGACCCTGGAGCTGAAGAACAGCCCTCTCCATCATCATCAAATCCTTCACCAAGGGCTCCAGTCAGAAGAAGTAAATAACAGCTTCTCACTTGCCAGGAGAAAATCACTCATTATTCCAAACACAAGCTCAACACAGGCAGAATCCTCCTTCCAGCCTTTCCCGCCCTGGGTAACTGGCAGAGCTTCTGCTCTCACATTGTCTGGATTCAGGTAAAGTCTGCAAACTCGTTTGTCTCACTCTCTCTGGTGAGGAAAATGAAACCCTGAAAAAGCTTGGCCAAGCTGGCTTCCCTGAGAGCATCGCCTCAGACTCCTGCTTTCCTCCAGCTCCCACAGGCAGAGAGCAGAGCTACCAATTAAATTTATCTCCTTCCACTTGCTTCATATTAGATTATGTCCAGCCCAGGCAGAGAAAGGACAGGGATGGGGGCGGGGGCAAGGGGTGTAAAAAAACCCACCAGGCAGATGTAAAACCTGGCAGACATGTTAGAGGGCTTGTTGGAAAGAAAGTGTGTGTGGGGGGGCATGTGTATGGGCGGGGAGAGATGCAGGTAAAGTTTGAACAAACACAAAGTCAAACACAATAATAATTTGGGCAAAATGGCAAATGGCCCAGCTGAGAAAGGAAATAGCATCGCGAGCGTAAAAACTCCTAAATGGAGCGCAGATGGGAGGGAGAAGGGTAATCTTCTGGAAAAACCTCTAATTGTCTGCCCACAGTAATAATTTCAGAGAATGCTCCCCTCTCCCCCTCCTGCGTATAATTACACCATTCCATCTGTCTATCAGCAGGTTTTTTACAGCTCCTTACGGCTGCTGCACTCTCCTCCTCGCAGCGAGACGAGGTTTTTTGAAGATTTAAGAATCCTTCTGACACATATCCCAAAGACAAGGCTCTCAAGAGAGGCAAATCCCTCTTCTAGGCCTGCTAAGACTCTATTAAAAAAGTCATATAATCTCTCTGAGCTCCATTATGGTGTCAAAACAGGAGATATGGAAGAGGAAGGGGCTATTTTTTCCCCACCCTTTCTTTTCTCCTCATTCTTCTCCTTTCTTACCATTATTGTGGCTCTTCCTCCATAGCCCGGCAAAACTGGCTGATCAATAATAGCCTGAAGTGCCATGTGCCTTTTGCTATCTCCCATGCAGCTATATATATATATACACACACATATATACACACAATGGAAGCCACTAGCAGGACAAGTTTTTTTTTCAAATAGCCCAGGAGCTGGGAGGGTTCTTTCTTTAGAGACATGTTCAGTTCACTGAACACGCACACATCTTGCAAATGATGTCTTACCAATATGCAAATCAGGTCACACATGATTGGCTGAATAGAGCAGAGATGGGCAGTGCCATGAGTTGTGTGTGCAAGAAGTGGGCCTGGTCTAGAGGGTGTCTTTCACTGGTGGCAACCTGCTCCTTTTCCTAGGCCAGGCTGAAATTGCTCCAGTCTGTGCTTCCCTTGCCCTGACTACAGTAGGTCACAGCCAGGCTGCCCTGGAAAAAGCACAAGTCGCTAACAGTAGCTAGGCTTGGCTGGTGTTTACCCCATACAACAAGGAAGAGAAGGGATAATGGTGAGGGCTGGATTCAGAAGAGTGGTGAAGCAATCCTGCACTGGGTGTTTCCATGCAAAGGGGGACTGGAGCTGTTCATGAGGAAGGAGCGAGACGTGAAAATAAGAAACCAAGGAAAAGAGGGACAGAAAGAGAATGAACATACAGTCAGTGTACACCACTCGCCAGCCCTTGTGACTACACGTGGGAGAAATGTTTCAGACAGAACTTTTTTTTCCCCCCATGAAACATGCAGATTCAGCAACACCAAAACTTTTGGTGAATTTGTGTTGGTTTTGCCACATTGTTCATTTTGGGGGGAAAAAACTGCAAGTTTTCAAAACATTTAATTCCAACATTGTTTCAAAATTTCCTTTATCTTTAAAAACACTCAAAACTGTTTTCAAATGCTCAGAACTGAAACGAAACATTTTGATTGTGCAGAAACAAACTATTTCCTTCGACCCACAATCGTTTTTTCCAACATTTCAATTGGCTGAAAATTTCCAATATTTTCATTTTTGGTCTGACCTAAAACAAGCTTTTCCCTCAATTTTTTAAAATTTCCAATGAACTGAAAAAGTCCATTTTTCTCCCAGCTCTGCTTGTGCCAAAACCCTGGGGGCGTACAGGGTTGAAGTGCCTGGTAAAGAGGGTGAGTGGAATTCATTAGCCCTTCCTAAAATACAAGTAAAAAAATAAAAGGCTGTGAGCATGGATTTGGGGGATAACTGCCCAGCAGAACTGATTGATTGGCTGGGGTCCTGAAGTCAGAAGATTTAAGCTAGGATATGCAAAGCAGCCTAAGGGAGTAAGCGTCCCAAATCCTACTGAAATTCATGGAAGTTCAGTGCCTAATTTGATTAGGGTGCTTTGAAAAGCTATGCCTTAATTAGCATACTCCACATTTAAATTTTTAATGCTTGGCATTTCCAAAGGTCTTTACCAATAGTAACTTATCCTTCTGCCCTGTGCAGCATGGGGAAACAGAGGCATGGCAAGGTGGCATGATTGGCAAGGACACATGGCAAGTATGTTAGCAGAATGGAGAACTCATGATTCCCAACGCCCAGGCCCCCGGGCTAACAGGCTGTGAGTCTCCTTTCACATCTCTTTTGTCCCAGTGGAAGCCAGTTTGGGCCAGATCCTCAGCTGGTGTAAATCAAAGTAACTCCACTGACTTTGCTGGAACGTCACGTGTTTACACCAAGGATCCAGCCCAGCTAGTCTGCGACACTTACGCATGAGTTATATGGGGGGGGAGTGGGAAGCGAATCATGCCTTTTCCCACCCCTACAAAATGCCAGGCCACAACTGAGCAAGGAGTGCAAGAGCCCGTCAGTATCACCTCTACTGCAGTGTAACATGAGGACTTCTCTGTTTGGTCCCTTTAAGCTTTGCTCTACAACCCTCGCCCACAAACTTCAGATGAAACACAGAGAAGAGGACTCCAGGTTCATTTCATTTTAAAGATAACCCACAAAAGCCACATTCATCCCGAAATAGCCTTTGAAAACGTCGTCATGTGTGACAGTGTCTCTTTGCAAAAAAAAATCACGTTGCACTGGGCATAAAAGAACTGTTTGAACAAGATAGCTATAGTTAAATTATCTCAATGCATTTCAATCATTTCTCAACATCAAGGCTAATTTTTCAATATCATGGTCCTTTTGACAATAAATGAATTGCATGATTTGGTTTTTTAAAAACTCCCTTTCATGATGAATTTCTCGGTGAGGCATGTCAAAAGCGATCCATCCATCTATCTGCATAAACCCAAAATATCAAGATGTCAGGTCGAAAAACACTGACCTCCTGATTTTCTTGCATGCTGCAGGAGAAGCCACTTGAGGAGGAGATGAGGGACTTCTTTCATGCTAGGAAGGACACATATTGATGGAAGTCAATATCTGCCTGACGGCTGCCATCATTCTGAGTCAATGGGCCAAACAGGGTTAGACTCCCTAGTAGTCTTAGATCTATTTTAACCCTGGGACACTGATGTGTATGGGAATTTAGAGCTTTGTCTATAGGGCAATCCTGGGGTGTGATTGCAGCTCCAGTAGATATACTCAAGCTAGCTTTAATCTAGCTAGCTCGGGCCCCAGACCAGTGAAGCTATGGCAACATGTGCTTCACAGCAGACTGCACAAGCCTGCCTGGAACCTTGGGTAATTACTTATGGGGCTAACTGTCCTGAAGCTTGACCTGCTGCAGCTTTACTGCTCTGGGACCTGAGCTAGCTAGATTAAAGGTAGTTGGGGTACATCTACACAAGCAGCAATCACACCCTGAGACTGTGTATAGCACGTGCCCTATATGGGAAAGGTTTCCAGTATAACCTATGGTGTGAATTTAATCTCTGTGTAGACTATTAATGGGGGTTACACTGGTATATCTATGCCCACATAACTACACCAGGATAACTGGCAAAACTTTCCCATACACAGAAGGCCCTAGATGCATTTTTGATTACAGTCTTTCCTTTTGGCCCATTGGTGTGTGACTTCTATTGCTTTGGATCCTGTTACATGTCAATTCCTTGGGCGAAACTCAAAGGTCACATGTGAGCAACGGGTGTAAGGATTTGTTCACAGAGAGCAAGTTTACCATGGCACACTAAACCCGTATTAACACTTTGAAATGAACACAGGTGTCCACACTGGTGGGGGTGGGGGAGGAGAAGAGATTGCCCTGATGGAATTAAGTCATTTAGACTGATTTAGTTAAAAGGATGGAAAAACGGGGGGTCAACAAGCGCTCAATTACACATTAGTGTGTGTGCGTGCCAGTCCATCAAAGGGAGTCCAGATGGTGTCAAGTTGGGGCAAATTTGGGGACACATTGAGGGGAACTGGAAGAAAGCATAATTTTCTTCAACTTCTGGTCCCAAGAGCCTCTCTTAGACTCACCGTTGGCTGTGGTCCATTGGCTTTTCAGCATAAGGAGTGTTCCTATGGAGGCCACACTTAACAACCCAACACAATCACAGTCCCCCTCTCTCTCACTCTCTGAGTTTTTGTTTGTTCAAGTCAGTTTGTTCAAGCCTTTTCCTAGTACAACAGAAACTGGAGCTGACTGTCCTCCTTACACCAATTATAGATCAGTGTGACACCCACTGGGCCTGATTCTCCTCACCTCCCAGCTCATGTTGTCATTTACACAGGCCCAGAGAGGCGTACATGACTGGGCAGGGCACAGTTCACTCCCTCCTGAATGACAGCAATGGGGGAGCAGAATCAGGCCCAAGGAAAAATCAGAAACATGGATAATGCTAGATTTGTCACCTTGCCTTCCCTGCTCCCCAACCCATCCCGCTTTATTTGTCTCAGCCACCTGTTGTCTTGTCTTTCAGGGCCTAATCCAAAGTCTGATGAAGTCAATGGAAGTTCTTCCACGGATTTCAATGCCCTTTGGATCAAGTCCATAGACTATAAGCTCTCTGGGACAGGGAAGGTCATTTATCATGTATTTGTACAGCATCTAGCACAGTGGGGCCCAACCAGGTTTTGATGTTTAGATGCTACATCAATATGTATGTAATAAAAAAAATACTATGAGGAGGAGGGGAAGAACAAACCACATGTGATTAGATGTTAATTACATCACTTAATGCACTACTGGGAGGTGCTCAGACCCGCTGGTGATGAGGGTATTGTAGGAACCGATACAGAACTCAATAGAATGATGATGAAGAAGATGATGATGCTAAAGATAGGGCACATTCAGCAGAGACCAAAAGGGTGGAGCAAGTTGGTCAGAATTCAAATGCCAAATGGTGCTAATGCAACTGGATGTTCTCATTGTCCACACAGATGGCTGTCACCGGGTTCACTCACCGCTAGGGCACCTCCTCCTGGTCACTCTGTAGATTAGCTCCTTCCAGGTGCTCTGGCAGGCTCTCCGTCCGTCGTCCTCTCTCACTCCAGAAGTGGCAGCTTCCTCTTTGTGACTCGGCCTGGCCATGTCACTATGCGTGTTACCCCCTTGTGGGCTATCAAAGTCTCTCTCCACTGTCTCTCTCCAGCTGTCTGAGGCAGTCTCCCCATTGACTGCTCCATGGTGCCACTCCCTCAGTGGCTGGCAAGGGAACCCAGGCCTGCCCTTTACTCCAGGTTCTGGCTCAGGGACCCTCTAGCCAGCAGCCAAGATCTGCTTCCTCCTGATCATCACTGCCTTTCCCTGAGCCCTCTCCTACCTTTCTGGCTCCCCTCAACTCTCTGGGTTTGCCAGGTCACACTCTCTTCTCCCAGGGAGTAACTGTAGACCATTTGCCTCCAGACACACCTCCCCTCTCCCAGGAATGACTGCAGCCTACTTCTCTGCATCCGCGTAGCTGCTCTCAGCTACCTGCCTTTATAATCCTGTTCAGCTTGGTCCTCCTCACCTGGCTTTCCTCATTCCATCAGGGGATTACTTAAGCCACCCGATACCCCTCCACTATGGTCTGCCTGGTTAATTGGCCCCCTTTGGTGCCTATGTTAACCCCTTCAGAGTGAGAGTGGGATGAACACCCCGTCACAATGTCTCATCACTTTTGAGATCCTGACTGCCGGTGCATCTCATGCACAGTCAGGCCAGACAACCCCGCTCCCAGAGACCAGCGTGGAGACTCTACAGAGTTCACCTCAGTCCTTTTGTTCTCACACTGTCGGAGTAGAATTTAGCAGCTGGTGGCTGCAAAGCTTCAGGGAAGGCACCTTGCTGTGTGGGGACATTGCAAAGCATCCTGTCATCGGATTACAGGTGTTTCATAAAGCGACGAGGCTCCCCTGACACTCCACAAAAAGTGTCATGCCAGCTGTGTGGAGACATGGGGCCTGAGCTTGCGCTGAGGATGGCTTGGGATACAAGCCATCTCTCTCTCTCTGTGGCAGCTTTTCATTGTGTGTTTCAGAAGGTTAAGAAAGGAAAAGAAATCTCACCATTCACATTTGTATAGAAAGGGGCAAGGGAAGGGGATTGATGGCAAGAAAGCAGCAGAACAGCATGCAAGCATGAGAGAGCAGGAATGGATCAATAGGGTGAATTTTCTCCCACCTCACCCAGCAAGTCCAGCACACTTAAATCCCACTTACAGCCTATTCTGAGAGCAGAAGTGGTGTGTACGTAACCCATGCTAACACAGGGAGGCTCTCTGTCTCCCTCTCGTGGCTAAACCACGTATAGAGATGGATTAGCCTGCTATTGCTGCTAGGGGACTAGAGACTGTGACTTTAGTTCAAGCAGTAGCAGCTTGTGATTTTCTTAGATCCAGAGACCAGGGTTCAAGCCCCACTGATAACAAACCCTGCTCGGATGTGGTTTCACACAGACCTTGTGATGGCCCTCTGCAGAGGGGAAGTTTCACCATTGCAGAAAATCCAGGCCCTCATCATCATATCTTACCTCGACTACTACATCACCCTCATCTCCAGCCTTTCTGCTTTGGTCCCCTGACTCTGCTGTGGCTTCTAAGCGGGTGTGAATTATACTGGGTACAGTTAAGGCTTCTTTTCACTGCCAGAGTGGTCTCTGGTAGCCTGGCTGAACAAAAGAATCAGACCCCACTAGTTTTTCCTCTCTGTGCTGAATCCCCACTGTCTTGCACCTTGCATAGTCATTTACAGCAGTGCAATGTGGAAATTAAATGCCACCATTCTTTGCACAGTTTCACACCTACTTTGCACAGGTGTAAATTACCTAACAGAGTGCAAAGCCAAGGGATTCAGGCACTCTCGCTGCATACACATGCACTGAAAAACCATGAGTTGGAAGATAGAAAAGTCTGATCCACTCCCTCCAATACACACACACACACACACAGTCCAGATTTGAATTTTGCAGCATTTCTCTTACACCCCATGCAGTTAATGCACGGCAGGGTTTCTCAAACTGCCAGGCTGGCCTCCTTCGGGAGGGTCCAGCCCAGTTCAGAGTCTCAAACTGGGGCCCCCCATGAGAGATTCCACAATTTGGGAGTGAAAACATTCCCCCCCACCGCCCTATTCGTAAACAGCTTCCCATGGTGCTACGGGGAAGGGCCATTGTTCAACTAGCCACCTCTGCTCTCGACAGGAGCCTGCCACAAACTCCATTAAAAATGTGGTCACTCATGACCCAGCGGGGCCTACTCCCCATAGCTGGAGCAGCAAAACAGCACAGTGAATGGTTACAGATTCTGATTATGTTATGGTTTGCACCTAGTGTAATAAGTTTTTTTTGTTTTTTTTTTCTTTCTGAAAACAGCCTTGCTATGGAAACATTTTATTCAGGTACAATGGCTCCTTTATTTTTTCCCATGACTGACAGCTGGAAATGTGTCCTTCGGTGTGTCATCAACACCTGAAAGCAGACTTTTGCTGATTAGAAGGAGGAGAAAGAGAACACAGGAGGACATGTTCACACAGATAATGAACGCCTCTGGGACAGCTGACAGAGTGAAGGATTTCACTGTCCGAGAAGTTAGACATGGACACGGAGATCAGGAAAGCTTCCAATGAGCAAGAGCATGCAGTGCAGGATGAGATGCTTCGGATTATGAGGGACCAAGCAGACGTGTTGAGGCATCTGGCTGAACTGCAGGAACAGAAGCAGGGGGATAGAGTCCCTCTGAAGACCCTGGTGGACAGCCAGCCAGCTTCATCTGGCACAGTATTGCCTTCCCAGAAGTATTCCCTAAGGCGTAAGCAAAAAGTCCATTATCCCTTTCACTTAACTTAGGGGGAGGGTACAAGGAACAGAAGGCGTCCATTCACAGACCTTTGATGGTCTGGAATACAGTATTATGTTACACAGCTGAAAATGTTTCTCCTGTTCCAACTTTACAACCCATGTTCCACGAGGTTATCTTTTGTTTTCTGTTCTCCCTCTTTACTTATATTTGTTAAATAAAGTAAATGGATTTGAGAAATAAATGTTCTTTATTGAGTAGAAGCAGTGGTCTTGGGCGGGGGGTTGGCTTCACAGAGATAGTGTTACAAAGCAGGTGAAGGTTTGGGAAAGCAGCTCACATTACTGTGACTCCTTATTGAAACGGCTTTTCAAAGCCTCGCAGATATGCAGGGCCCCTTGCTGTGCTCTTCTTATTGCCCTGGTGTCTGGCTGCTCAAAAAATGGCTGCCATGCGATCTGTCTCAACTGCCCACCTCTGTGGAAAATTTCCCCCCTTTTTTCACAGATATCATGGAGTACACAGCAGGCAGCTATAACCATGGGGATGGTCTCTTCACTAAAGTCCAACCTTGTTAGTAAAATTCTCCAGCGCCCTTTCAAATGACCAAAGGCACATTCAACCACTATTCTGCACTTGCTGAGCCTACAGTTGAACCATTCCTTGCTGCTATCCAGACAGCCAGCTTATGGCTTCATAAGCCATGGGAGCAAGGGGTATGCTGGGTCCCCCAGAATAACTATAGGCACCTCAATGTCGTCAATGTTCATTTTGTGGTCTGGAAAGAAAGTCCCAGATTGCAGCTTTTTGAACAGACCCGAGTTCCTACAGATGTGTGTGGAATGAACCTTTCCCGACCTATGTTGATGTCAGTAAAACACCCCCTGTGATCCATCAGCGCTTGCGACACCATTGAAAAGTATCCCTTTTGGTTTATGTATTCTTTGGCAAGATAGTCTGGTGCCCAGATGGGGTTATGCATGTCATCTATCGCCCCACCACAATTGGGAAATCCAATCATGGCAAAACCATCCACTATGTCCTGCACATTTCCCAGACTCATTACCCTTCATAGCAGAAATCGATTAATGGCCCTGCACACTTGGATCACAGCAGTTCCTATGGTTGATTTACCTGCTCCAAATTGATTCCCCACTGACCGGTAACTCTCTGGAATTGCAAGCTTCCAAATAGCGACCACCACTTGCTTCTCCACTGTCAGAGCAGCTCTCATTTTTGTGTTGCTGAACTGCCGAGCAGGGGAAAGCTCTACACAAAGTTCCTGGAAGGTGGCCTTCCGCATTCGAAAGTTCTGCAGGTACTGCTCATCATCCCATACCTGCAAAATGATGTTGTCCCACCAGTCAGTGCTTGTTTCATGGGACCAGAAACAGTGCTCAACAGAGTGCAGCTGCTCTGTGACTGGCAGCAGCAACTGAGAATTGTTTTTTTTCAACGGCTTGCAGCAGGGCTGCTTGCAGGACAGTGCTATGTTCCGCACAGCAGACCCTACTTTGGCTCTGGAAACATTGCAGGAGAAAGTGCAAGGTGTTTGAGATGCTCACAGCAAGAGTGTACAACTGAGCAGGCTCCATGCTTCTGGGGTTATGTTTTGGTCCCACGAGGCATTGCACAAACTTCCCAAAACACACTGAGGCAAGTTGCATTTTGGGATAGCTACCCACAATGCACTCCTTTATGAATCAATGCAGGCACTGCTAGTGAGGATGCACTCCATCGAGACAATGAGCATTGTGTGGCCACGCAGACTCAACATAATTTTATTCGGAGGCTCGAGGTCAAGTTAGATAAAGTTGACTTAATTTGGTAGTGTAGACAAGCCCTCATTCTTCTCTCCTCCAGTCGTACACCAGTGTAAATCCCTGGGGATTCCCTGCACTGTGTGTTGGGGTTTACAACCCTGTGCAGTGAATGTAAAATGCTACCAAATCAGACCTGTCTCTCCCATTCTTCAGTCTACTTTCCTCCTTGCTTGGTGCAAGTATGAACGATGACAGAAGGAGCAGGATGGAGGAGAATCAAGCTCAATGACTCCAGTGGAATCACTCGAGATTCACATCGGTGCAGGAGAGAATTGGGACCACAGCATGCTCCCCAGGAATGTTGTTTGGTTGCACTAAGTGATCCAAGATGCAGTTTGAAGACTAACTACGACATGTTTGACAAGCCTTCCTGAAATGAGAGATCTGGGGACCTCTGTGTCTCCGGAGTCCCCAGACGAGTGATGCTAAAGGATATAATGGGGCATCTGGTTTAAGAGCTTTCATCTCAGGATTCTTGTCATCAATCCAAGCTGATAATGGGTTGTTTTGTTTATAAAAAATTGCTACTAATGTTTTTGGCCTTTGTCTCCAGAGTCGTCACTTTAACCTCCTGATCCATTGCCCCAGATTGCACGGCAGTAGCCTGCAGCTATGAAGCCATAAAACAGACACTAGACACTCAGCCAGAAAATATATATATATATATATATATATATATATTTTTTTTTTCTCCTCCTCGCTAATGGTTATCACATTTTCTCCCTGGCAAATTGCAGTGCTGCATCGCGTCTGAAAGGAATTAAATGAGCGTGTGAAGTCAAGCATTGGAGAGTATCGCAAAGTCTGAAATAAATAATATCAGAATAATGATTTGCTAATAGTGGAGATCATTTGTTGTCGTTGATTTTGTGTGTGTGTGCGCTAAAACGAGTGCCCCATTGGGATTCTTATTTCTCTTTTCTAAAAATGTATAAACAGGGAAGTAATTAAACTATGATTAAATCTATCACTCTGCAATATATTAAAAATAATCAACATTTTAAAGGACAAAGATGACCCTGGATGAACTGAAGAGCCCAGAGGCCTTGGGAACAGGATATGGAGCCCTTTATCTCTGGAATAAATCCAACCCATATCAGTCGCTATGGCAATTCAGTGACTCATCTGAATAGAGGTAGTAGACCCAAATCCAGGCATGAGCATCTCCACAATACATCCTCATCATCACAGACACTAATTGGCCCCCAGACCATAAGGCACAGCAGAGAAGACACTGATCACATGGGCCACAGATACTGAAGCAGCCTTGGTTCTTTAGAGACATTTCTGTTAGGTGAAAGGGGACAGTCACATTGGCACTGGTAACACAGTTGTTTAGCGTACACTTGCTCCATGAATCTCGGGGGCTGCAGAACAACTAAATCTGGATTTAAAAAGTTTCTAAGGAATACCTCCAACAGAGGGAAAGCTGGTGATTCTCCCCCTAACTCAGAGAAGTGACAGTACCTGCTTCTGAATAAAAAGGACTGAGATGGAGGTCTCAGGCATAGTCCACTATCAATAAAGTAACTCTCCATAGAATGCCAACTCTCCTAATGAAATGAGAATGAGTCCTTAAAGCTCCAGTTAACATGAGTGCATATGGGAGCTCGGGGAAATAGCTCTGTAAGTGGCGCTCCCCATGAATAACCATCACCTTGCAGATTTATTAAGGAGGAGACCCCCTCTTCTGTGTCCTGGGCCATGGAATGCTTCACTCCTGGCATGAGCCCTGAACTCCCAACACACCAAGAGAGGGAGGGGGGGAAATAACCCTCTTGTAATTAAGTGTCTTGAGTAAAGATTTGATTCAGATTTAATAAGAAATTTATTCCAAGTCAAACAAATACCAATTGATTATAAAGAACCTAATTACTGACGTGCAACCCCTGTCACGGCCAGGTTTTTCTTCAACTGCAGAGTTGTTAAAGCTCAATAAATACCCTTTTAATAATTGATTAGCATGAAATTAATAGTGAATAACTGCTGCACCTTGATGTATCTCCGCACACTGAATATGACTCACACTATGTGACTGCTACATGGAGCAGAGCGCAGCTCACATGCTGCCTCTGAGTCAGAGATGTTCCATTAAGGGGCCTGAGCCTGCCAACTGCTGAGCACCCTCCACTTCCATTGAAGGCAACAGAGAATGATGGTGCTCAGCACCTGTTGGCTCAGACCCCTGTAGCAGCAAGGCAGGATGCCTCAGTCCTATTCCTGGCTCTGCTACTGAGCAGCTGGGTTCCCTTGGGTGAGTCACTTATCCATTCCGTGCCTCAGTTTCCCAGATCCAAAATCCTTTTTGGTCCAACTCCACACAAGTCAATGAGGTTACATCAGGAATATTCCCCCGACCCCTATCTGTAACATTAGCATATTACTACTCATCTCCCTAAACAGTGCTAGAGCTGATGAAGTTTTCTGAGATAGCAGATGAATGGGCTCATTATTAAATAGCATTTTCTGTATTATTTGTATTGCAACTAGAGACCTCAGTGGGAGAGGTAGGAGCTCAGTATCTCTGGAAATCAGGCCCTAGATCAAACAGGGAGTTTCTGGAAAAGGCATAAAGAAAACTCACATCTGCTGAGCCCCAATCTAGTACATTAATTGAAACACTACCTCTAAGTGCCTTCCACTGGCTACATCAGCAGCAACAAATCTCAAAATATTGTAGGTCCTACCTAAAGAGACTACATTAAAAGCACGGTGGAGACAATTGGTGGGTTTGCAGTTTGGAACCTGGATGGTGTTCCCCAGCAGATGCCAACGAGCTTATGGCAGGCAAAGTTTGGAGCTTAGTCTACTTGAGACAGAATCCCTGTAGCTCCATCCCAGCTTTGAAGCTAGCCCAGGGACTGAACGCCATTGCTCTTAGGGCTGGCCCATGTTCTCTGGGAGTTGATTTGGTCAATTCCTTTACAGTTCCTAGTGGACAGGTGTCTGGATCGCATCCCATATGCCAATCTTGTATCTCCACAGAAGCCCAGGATTGACTGGCACAGGTTTCACCCTTCTGCGTTGGGTGTTGGTTTGCCAGCTCAGATTCCAGAGTGAAGCTTTGGGATCCTCAGCTGGAAAACTCAGATACAGATTTTGAACCTGCTGCAGAATTCAGAGTTCCTAGGTTTTGGGTCCAACTATTTTGAGCCATATTCTGCCTGCTGTATTCCCATGAAGGGGCACCTTCCTCTGCAAGCAGTTCCTATTAATTCTTGGCAGAAGACGACACTGCCCAATGGGAGAACTGTTCAGGATTTTTTTTCTGAAACATTTTTTTCAATCAGAAAATGCTGATTCATCAAAGCCAAACCTCTTTGTGGGCAAGGGTTGGTTGGGAAAAACTCTTGTTTCACAATATTTTTGGATAAGAACAGTTAACCACAACTTGAAATGCCTTGTTTCACGTTTTGAAATGCCCTGTTGCACAATTTTTTGAAATGACAAGTTTGGGGTATTTTTTTTTAGTTTGAAACAGCTTTGCCTTTCAAAATGTAATTTATAATAAAAATGTAAAAATATTGTTTTAAAAAGGTATTTCAACCTTTAAAAAAAACCTTTTAAAATGATCAAAACAAAATCTTTTGATTGACCTGATGTGAAACATTCTCCAGGTTTTTGGTTCATGAACATTTCTGAGATTTTCACTTTTTCTCCTGATTTAGGATGGTATTTTTTTTTGAAGTCTTGAAAATTCTTGAGGGATGGAAAAACCATTTTCTACCCGGTTCTCTTTGATGGGTGCATACACAACAGAAATCTGGATCCACACCCAGGGGCAGATTCTGAACCCCCACTGAGTTTGGAGGGAGATGAGAGTCAGTTCTGGTCTGAGGAAGGTTCGAGGCAGATTGTTAAACTGCTGATCACAGGAGCCTGACCATGTGTACACTTTAGATCCCAGTGTAAAGGGAAGACAGTGTCAGAAAAAGAAAATCCCAACCTGAATGTCTGAGATGCTGGTGCTGCCGCGCCGCCAGGTGTCCTAGAGATGGCTGTGCTAATGGCATGGGAAATGCTGTTGCTTCCTCATCCCAGTCCCTTAATGCAGCCACATCACAAACCTTCAACTGCAATCAGGGCCACCTAATCTGATTAGCCACTGAGCTTCCTCCCGTGCCGAATGGATAGTAGAGAAGGGCCGTGGCTGGTGGGAATGCAGCATACGCTTAAGGAGCTCCAAGGAAGCCATGTCTCCAGGATGGAAGCAATCTATTACTTTCCATGTGACGACATCTGGGGGAGCAGGAGGTGGGACAAGGGACAGCACTTGGGCTGGGCTCCCTCTTCTGTCATCAGCATGAGGCTGAGCTTCCCACAACAGTTCCTAGGTAGAGAGAGAGAGCACGAGGCTTTACTGGGACATGTAAGATAGCTCGAGAGTGGCGGTGGCACTTGGAGAGCTGAAATGGCTTTGAATATTCATAGAGAAGAAGCTCCTACCCTGTCATTCTCTGCTGTGTGCATGCCTCACGCTCCCACCGGGAAGGGAGGGGGCTACTGTCAGCCATCACTCGGGCAGTTTTTGATGTTAGGAGCTGGTGCCTGAGATCTGGCAGATGGTAATGCAAATGGAGCTCCTGAATCAAGGAACAAATTGCTAGGCATTTGTTTTAAGTGGAGAGCTGTAACGAGTCTGTTAATTAGTAATTAAGCCAAGCTGAAGGCGCAGTGCGGATGTGGGTGCAAGGACTGGAGTCTGGGTGCAGGAGGGAGCATGGGTGTGAACTGGCTAGCAGTTCTGGCTGTGGGTGCAGGATAGGCTATGGGGGCTCTCTGTGGTGGGCTGGCACTGGAGTGCTGGCACAGATTTGGTGTGAAAGGTGATCTGAGTGCAAGTGCATGTGGCTGGCTGCACATGGTGCAGAAGGTGAATCAGAGCCTCATGCAGCACAAGGTGTGGGGGTCATGCAATGCGGGTGCAATTCCATGTGCAGGTGCAGGGCAGCTGCGTGTTCAGTGTGGGTGTGGTTACAGGTAGGGGGGTGCAGTGGCGTGTACAGTGCATAATGTGGATGCAGTTATAGGTGTGGGTGCAGCACGAGGGCAGAGAAACATGGGCAGCCCAAGTAGCAGAGTAGCTGTGGGAGCTGATGCATGTGCAGTGTGGGTGCTGTGTGAACTTGGGTGCAATGCAAGTGTTGGCTTAGGGTGGATGCAGTGTAGTGTGTGGTGGGTGAGATGAGGTGCATTGAAGGGGAAGGTTCAGTGTTGGGGTGGGCGCAGTGCGGGTTCGGGGCTGGGATGGGGGCAAGGTAGTGTGGATCCAGGACTGGGATAGGAGCAGTGCAGTGTGGGTTCGGAGCCAGGGTGGGTGCAGAACACTGTAGGTGTAGGGCTGGGATAGGAGCAGTGCAGGTGTAGGGCAGGGATGGGTGCAGTGTAGTGTGGCTATAAGGCTAAGATGGGCACAGCAAAGTGTAGGTTAGGGTGACCAGATGACAAACATGAAATATCGGGACGCGGGGGGGCAAAAAAAAAAAAGCCAGAGTGCCCCCCACCACCAGGCGGCAGTGGCACAGCCCCGTCTCTACCCAACTCTCAGCTCTGACCCCCAATACACTCCCAGCTCCCCCATCCCCTCGCTCCTGGGCCCCGAGCTGTGCAGCCGAGCCACGCTCCGGACCCCTCTTGCAGCTCCCGGCCCAGCCGCTCCCGGGCTTCATTGCACCAGCCCCACAGCAGAGGCTGCTCCACTCTACCCCACCCGGGACACTCGCCCCGGGCAGCCCCGCTCCGACTGCAGGGAACTCGGGGACCCCCCCGCCGGGCAGGGGGCGAACCAGGCAGCCGGGCCCGGCCCCACACGTGTCTCCGCCCCCCACCCAGGCCCTGCCTGCTCTGCGCTGCCCTGCAGGCTGCAGGGCTGGAGCAGCCTCCGTGCTGCGCTCCCAGCCCCGGCCATGGCCCGTGTGCAAACCTGGGAGGGAGGAGGAATGCCACATGCTTGGGGAAGAGGTGGGGCCAGGGCGGGGAGTTGGGGAGGGATCCAATGGGGCAGTGAGGGGCGGGGTTGGGGCAGGTCCAGGGCAGGGATTTGGGGAGGGGTCCAATGGGGGAAGGAGGGGGATGGTCGGGGGAAGTGGGGGGTGAAAGCCCCTCCGGGCTCCGTCTATGCACCGGAGCGGAGGGCAAAATTGCTTGTTTGTCCAGTGTCCCAACTGAACATCGGTCGGGATGCGGGACAAACAAGCAAATATCGGGACAGTCCCGATAAAATCGGGACGTCTGGTCACCCTAGTGTAGGTGTAGGACTGGGAGGGGGTCAATGCAGTGTGGGGCTAGGACAGACGCAGTGAGGGTTCAGAGATGGGGTGGATGCAGAACAGTGTGGATATGGGTGCAGGTGTAGGGCTGGGATGGGCACAGTGCAGAGGATGCAGTGCAGATTTGAGGTGTGCTGTGAGTGTGTTTATTGCTGCAGCTATTCCGTTGTTTCCTCTCTGATTGGACCCCAGAAGCTCACAGACATTTGAACCATGGCACCTCTCCACTTCTTTCCATCTCTGGTGAAGGGCCAACCAGAGACAATCCACTGCTGCTCCATGACTTTGTCTGGGGCCTAGGGCTGTTAACCCAGGGCTTGCCCCTCTCATCCAGTTGTTGGATGGCTGGGAGAAGCACAAGGTGAGTTTCTGGAGCTACTGAGCCAGATCCTGAAGCTGCTGTTCAAACCTCCAGTGATGGCGAAGGACCAGCATTGGTCTCTGGATTTGACTAACAGTCTTTGGCTCTAACCTGGGCACATGAAGGCTGAAGAAATGGCTACAAATCTATTTAGTGCCGAACAAGGCAGCCCCTTCACCATCCCCTGTTGCTCATTCCCAGCTTCTGGGAATGGACGACAGGTTCCAAGATGGCAGCACTGGGGCCCCTGGGGCTGAGCCCAGGCCTGCGCAGCTGGCCCCTGGACCTTCGCTGACATTTCCAGCAGCAAAGTGGATTCCTGCCAGTGTCTCAGAGGGGCCGGCTGACAGCCAGCGACCAGACAGAGTCACCTGGAAGGGACAAATGGCTCCAAATGGAGATGGAAGGGCTCTTAATGGTGACAGGCGAGAGGAATCACAGCTGCACAGGAAGGAAATGCAGGGAAAGGCCAGCTGCTCTGCCAGTCAGTAAGGGGGAGAGAGACACACCGTCAGTAAGAGAGACAGGCAGGGATCTCACAGCTGGCACAGAGAGAGGGCAGAGAAAGAGCTTTCCAGCCCAGCAGGATCAATCCCATGAGAGAACACTGAGCTCCTCTTCCTCCCCGCACATGAGGCAGGATTTCCAGCCCCCTGCACCGTGCCAGTCAGAGACTGATGACAGATAACGTGTGAAGAAGAGAGACACACTGCGATACCGGATAGAGAGAGCCACCTCCTGCAGTTGGCCCAGAGGAGACCTGGCAAGGGCTCACTGCTCTGAGTGGGCAGGGAAAGTCCCCTTCCTATAACTGTATTTTGCAATGAGGAGTAAAATCCTGCAGTCCTTCCACTCCCTGCTCTTTTAAGAGGGCGCCGCATCCTTAATACCCCACATCACAGAGCCCTTCCCCAAGAGAGCCAGCTGGAAGGCGAAGGGCAATGGAACAGTTTAAAGGAGAGGTGGCAAGTGACTCAGTGGGACAGTTCCTGGGAGCTGGGGGAGCTCCTGTGGCAATGATTCACTAGCCACATCTGAACTGGACGGCGCAGGGAACCCATGGCCTGCTGCTCACACACTGGGCTTCAGAGGGGCCAAGGCCTCAAAGCTTTGGGGTACGGAGATCAGACAGAGGAAGGATGATCAGAGTGCTCCTGAGGTCTGAGTTCAATTCCTACATCTACCACTGACTCCTTATCTGACCTTGGCCAAGTCACTTGGTTTCTCTGTGTCTCAGAACCCAGGCTGTAGAAGGAGGGTAACGATCTGCCTTATGCCCCAAGGGTCTTGGGAGCTGCTCAGATACTATGATAATGGCATGAGTTCTTGTGGTGTCATCACAGGCCTCATTGGTCAGGCTTTGCAAAACCAAAGTCAGGGCTGCTTTGGAGCAAAATCCCATTTTATCCAAACCCTGGACCAAAGGCCCGTCTTCTAACCCATCTCTGCATCACAAGGCTTCAAGGGTGGGCTGGGACATCCTCATGAACCCTTGACTCATCACCATGCTACACTCATCCATTGCTCTGCCCCAATCCCAGAGACACCAAGGGAAGCCGGCCAGCCAAGGGTTACGTTCCGATTTCCTTTCTGATTTATGTAAACTCCTGAACGGCGTACTAATAAGAAATCAGTTCCTGTCATCAGCTTTATTTCTTATTCTGAGCCACAACACTAAAACACTTCACGGTGATTACAAATAGCAAAGTTATTTTTTGCCAAGCCTCTGCATCAGAACTTAATAGCATGGTGTAATGCCACCCCACGCTGATGTGTGGCATATTTAATATCCATCTTTCTTAGAAATAACAGTGTTCTGAAATTAGAAGGGACTTTAGCAGTGAAATAATTAATGTGGATAACCATCATAAATGCCACAAATGGAACAAATACAGATGGCAGTGAACCATGATTGCTAATACTCTAACCTGTTGTGACAGAACTTTAAAAATTGAAACCCTTTTCCCCAGAGGCCAGTGAGTGGAAATAAATCAAAAAACAAAAAAATAAAAAAACCCAGAGCTCATCTCTAATTGCATCGTCCCCTCTCATTACCAGTCTCCCAGTCGGTTATGTGCATGTTCTACCAGAGCGTCCAAGCCCGTTCTCCCTATCAGTATTGTGTTCTCATTGCAGCAGGGTTTACAAGAGGGAGAACGTGTTTGTGCTTAAGGCACTGGCATGGATACAGCAGATGTGGGTTCAATTTACAGCATTTACTGTGGGATATTGGATAAATCACCTAATCTCTCTGTGCTTCACTTCACTACCAACTAAACAGGTAAAACAGGCTTTTCTTTGTCTGTCTTGTCTATTTAAGGTATGTCTACACTGGAGCTGGAGATGTAATTTCTGGCTCAGTTAGATGTACGTGTGCTAACTTTGACCAAGCTAGTGCACTAAAAATCCAAATGTAGCCGTGGGTGTGCTGGCTGTTGGAGAGGTGACTGCCAGAATAAGTACCTTGGATGCCAGGCAGGACTGTACTCGGGACAGCTAGCCCCTCCCTCCACCTGCGCCGCCAGGGTTCACATGAGCATGTCTCCTCAAACTGAAAATTACACCCCTCAGCTTCAATGCAGATGTCCCCTTGGAGTGTGAGCTCTCTGGGGCAGGGACCGTTTCTCATGATGTGTTTGTACAGCACCTAGTACAACAGGGCCTGCTCTCACTTCAGCACCACTGACACACTAATGATATGAACACAGCACACAGCCTTGCTGGCGGCTGTTCACAACGTGGTAGGCTCTGCCATGCGCGGGAACTGGCACGACTGATCTGTCAGTGAAAAGTTCCATGTCTGGCAGGTGGGTGGTGTGAGCTGAATCCTTGCCCTAGTTACAACAGCTCAACCCCACCTGAATTCATCAGGGGCTGCCCTAGTGTAGCTAAGAAGAGAATTTGGCTCACTGCAGGCACACCATGTCCTAGGGAGGAAAAGGAGGAAGATGTGCACTCTCCCAGAAGGGGTGCCTGGAAGCATTAGGTCTGGTAAGACCTAATGACTTCTGGGATCTAAGAGAGCAATGAATGGGCTGTGAAGCATCTCAGAAGAGATGTAACCAGTGCTTCCCACAGTGGCATCTACAGATCTGCCAAAAGAAATTTGAAGCCCTGGTACATCATGTTCACTGGGGCCCCATCCTCTCCCGGTCACCCCCTTTTCACACCGTTACAGACCTCTAATCAGCAGGGCTATGGTCCCACAGCCTAGATGTTCCTTCTCTCCCAGCTGACAGCACTACTACCTGCTCTCCCAACACCATGATCCACTGAACAGCCAGCTGAGTGCCAGTCGCTCCCCATGCAGGTGCAGCAACAAAGGAGGGCTCTCCGTGTCCTCTCACATGCACTCCTGGACATTAACTGCCAAAAGGGCTTCAATCAGGGATGGGGAAGGCCTTATTAGGTCATCTACTCAGTCTGCCTCTCAAAGCAGGCTTGTTCTCCACAGAACAATGCTTAGACACTAGCCTAGGTTAATTTGAGAAGGCCCAAGTACTGGGATTTTCATCCTTCCTCTTTCAATTATCACAGTGAAATAAGTTCCTTCGTGTCCTGCAGAAATGATAAACTTCCCACTCCCAGGACGAATATCTGTCTAAACCCATCAGGCTGGAAAACAAGGGCATTCTGCAGTTCAGTCCCTCCATGCGTTGTGTTATGCAGGATGACACATCGGATGTGGTGTAATGCTGCATCACACAAGCTACACTCCAAGGCAAATCCATTAACACAATAATCTGATAAGCCCTTTGGGGTTATTTCCCCCTCACCAAACACACTGGGAGCTTGTGTGGGTGTGAGTTAATGGGGGAGATTTCTCCCACAGTGATATTCCCTTTGCAATTGTAGAGCGCCTTTCATCCAGAAGAACCAGACCCTACGGTGCTTTGCAGACTATGCATGGGTCACTTCCCCACCACTGAAACAGTTAGCTCTCGGGTGTCACATAGCACCTTTTTTTTTTTCTTTTTTTTTTTTTTGCAGCACCAATAATACCACACCAGAGTTTAGGCCAGGAAGTGAAGAATCAGGGATTCATCCACATTAGACTTGAAAAAGAATAATGAACCTGAATGCCATCACCTCCACCCTGACACAGACCATACTGGAATGTTTTCTGTGCTGTATTTTCTAAAACTTAGTTTCAAATATCTCAAATAGAAGGGCTTCCACTATGTCTCCTGGGAAGCTCTTCCTCACTCTAAAAGATGTTGCCATTGGTAAGTTTCTCTGTTGTTCTGTCTAAACAATCCCTTAAATTCCATTGTGTTTGACTATGCCTCTTCTCCTCTCTGTAACTAATCCTTCTTCCTCCTTGGCATATACATTTACAGCTGGGCATTGTTTTTCAGATGAATAGTTTATTCACTAAATAATGCAGTTTAGGGTCGACCAAAACTATTGGCAAATTGAGTGAATAGTTTCAGCTTCAAAAAATGGGATTTTTTTTTCAAAGTTGAAACATTTTGTTTCGAAACAACCTTTTGTTTCGATATTCAAAGTGACCTTTTGTTTCGATATTCAAAACGACCTTTTGTTTCGACATTTTGCTTCAAAACTGTCTATGGTTTCTAACTTTAGCTGGATTTAATGTGTTTTAAAGGGTAAAAAAAAAAATCCAACAATTAAATAATGTTTGACCCAAAACAATTTTTTTTTGTTGATTTCACTTTGACTCAAAATGATTTCTTTGGTTTGGAAAAATCAGTTATTCATCTAGTTCTATTTACATCCTTCAAATATCTGAAATTAAAAGAGGAAAATTAGGTAGCACTGAATTTATGTGATTTGGAATTTTCCTAGGACTTTAAAGGCACCATCCAATAGTACACTGGGTTAATATAAACACAGAGGGTTTCAGAGCAGCACTGATCTAGGGCTCAATTTGAAGTTTATTGAAATCCACGGAGAGGTTCCTACTGATTCCAATAGGACTTTGGCTCAAGCCTTCAGTTTCCATTTCACTTCCTGCAACACTCTGTTTTGTTTTTTTCTTTTCTTGGAGGTCTCCCATCCAAGTCACAAACCTCATTAGTTTAGGAAATCCAACTAGATCACTCTGTGAGCTTGGCATAGTTGGAGGTACAACTGCAGGAAGTTAAAGAGATTTGGCACCTTTAATTTTCCCAGAGACTGAAATGAAGGTTTACCTCTAATTTATCTCAGTGTGCTATCCTCCAGTCAGATAGCTGGGAGGGAAGAGAGAGATGTGCCTCTGTGCATCATGGCAGCCAGAATTCCTTTTAAGGAATTGCTTAGTGTGCGGTTATTTACTCTTTTTACATGGATGCAGCACAGTGGTTTGACAGAGACTCCAACCTGCAGAAACGAGGTCTGCCTAACCCACCCTCCTAAAATAACAAGGAAGGTGTTTCTAAGCCCAGCCACTCTTGCAAAGGAAACAGCTGATTGGCAGCCCTTTGGAAAATAAACAACGAAACGCGAGCCAAACTAAAAGCCAAAGCGGAAAGTGATTTTCATAACTCATTCACCTAATGGATGAGATATGAAATGAGTTAGCTGGCAGATGGGAACCCTAGAGGTACATTGGTTTGTCACTCCCTATAAGGCATCTCGGAGAAACCACTGCATGACTTCACCTCTCCTGCCTGAGAAGGGGGAAAAAAAATAAAGCTTTGCAAATTTCCATCAGCGGTTAAATATTCTCTGTGTTTAAAGACAGAAGCAAGCCTGGGAATGTAAGATGGTTCTAACCATCGCTTTCTACATCGGTCTGTTCATTGTCACACTACTGAAGAAACTTCCCTTTCTCCTTTCTTATGGGGTGTTTCTATGTGCCTTGTTAAACTATTTGTACACAACAAACAAGGAAGAATGGAGCCGGCCGAGGGTTATTTATTGCGCCAGCATGAAGTCATTGAGGCAGGAGGCTAGCGCTAGGCATGGCATCTTGTGATGTATGGGTTAGGACAGCTTGGTGCTGAGAATGCCATCAAGTATTAATCTCAAGGAGATGCTATTGAACTCAAGAGAGACTTAACATCAGTGCTGAGAGATCAAAGATATGATATCTCTGGCAGAGTGCGCTATCAGAAATGATCGTAAGAAAAACAAAGGGGTCATTTTAGTGCCTTGTGCATTAATGGAGTGACTCGTTGCCTCCGGGCAGAGGCAAACAGCAATTTTTCCTGAACCGAACCAACATGCACATGGGATTTTTTGACATTTCTTTACATCTTATTGTGAGCTGCCAATAAATGAAGGCATAATAATGTCAAATCAGTTTTCCTGTCTAAGTTATGAGCTGCCCTCAATTGTTTTTTCCCCCTTTCAGTGCTTTTTAGTCAGCCAAAGATAGAAACTCTTTAAGAGTTCTAAATACAAAACTTCAGCAGTAAATGAACACTTAAGTGTCTGGCTCGAATAAACACACATACTGGGAATGCCAAAGGAAGGTTCTCTGATCAACATGACGCACGGAAGAAATAGGCTAATCCTGTCCTCCTTTAACCCGTGATTGTTTCTAGAACCCATGCTTTGCATGGTGTTGCATTCATTCAAGCCAAGAAAGGGTTGGCTAGAGCTAGAGTTTTTGTTTTCCACCGATTTTTTTTTTCATCAAAAAACAAAACCTGAACTTTTTGGGGTTCACACTGAAATTTTTTTGGGTTTTGCTCAAAATAAAACCTAGAATGATTTTTTTAAAATGAAAAGTAGAAATTGTCCTCAGAAAGCAGACACATAACACAAAAAAATGGTAGTTGGTCAAAAATCCAACTTTCCATTGAAAAATAGTTTTGATGGAAAATTTTCAACCAGCCCTAGATAGTTCTCATGGGATGTGCATGGTCTAAATTGCAGTTCATGTGAGCTCCTATGGGCCTATAGGCAAGAGGTGCCTGGAGTCATTAGAAGAGGAAAGTTGTTTGGTTACTGTGCACCTGGGGAATTTAGTCTAAGCTAGAGTTGTATCATCCTATACCAAAGTGTAACATACTCATGGCCACTTAACATTTCCACCTGCTACTCTGAAATCTATCATTATTCTGCACACCACAGACACTCAAAATTTCACAGCAGCAGTGGGGTTAGAACTCAAGTCCTCCAGCTTCTGCCACTTTAGTAAAAGACAAAGAGCAGCAGACAGAGTAAGAGTGAACAGCTGTGCAGCTTCCCAACCATGTGATGCATCTTTCTGGGCATATACAACAGGGATACTTCAGAATACCACGCAAACTGGCCCCAGCCAATTCCTGTCGAACACGGTGCTATTTGGAATCATGGCACGACCAGAAATACAATAATACCATGCACTATTTTACTGCATAGCTTGCTGGGAAATATTTGATCTTCCTATGCTAATTGTAGTTTTAACACTTGTCCTTTGGAGAAAGGACTAACCTCCTCAGAAGGCTACACATCCCACCACGATCCTGAAGAATGACTAATTGTATGATTGCAAGTGATGGTCTGGAGGGAATCAATCAATCAATGAGTGCTTATCCGCCTTTCAATAGGGGAGTAATTAACGTTCATTTGCAGAAGGGACTGTTTATGTAAATAACAAGTTCATGGCTGTTCCATTTGACAGATAGCTGAGGGGCGGGGAGGTGGAATGTGTGAAAGTCCATGGCGCCTGAATGGGAAGGACAAAGAGATGTGGAGAATGGAGAATGCCTGCGGGACTCTGTTTGCCACCAGTAAAGCTGTGTTGTTCGTGCTGCTTGGTGATGCAACTCATCTGAAGGAGCAGCCCGGGCCCTGCCTTGCTGGCTCTGAATTTGAGTGCTGGTATTAACACTCTGACAGAGACAAATCCTTGTCCTGCTGCCCGGTCTGCAAATTGCCCAGAAGTGACAAGAATATTTTGTACTTGGAAATGGTGAGGATGTCCATCCAGTGTGAGAGAGTAGCTTGGGATTGCAGGAGGCTGTGTTACTGCTCCGGTCTATGAACATGCTCCTTTGGAAGGAGGAGCTGATGACAGTCATTCAGCACAGCCTTAATAAGAACAGCCTTTTCATTCAGGGCTGCAGATAAAGGTCTTCTTCATTACCCCAAAAGAACCTGGCCAGCCCCCTGGTGAATCTAACACGGGGCCTAGGAGGTGCTGAGCTGGCGAGGGAAAGAGCAAGTGTGGCTCGAAGATGCAACCACCAGAAGATGGCATGGCATGAAAATGCATGAGTTAAAGGGTACCGCAGATGAACAGCACAGAGGAATCCCAGCCTTAGTTTCAGAAGGGAGGAGAGCCAGAGACTCCATGAAATCCACTAGGGATTTTGCTATTGCTATCGAGTTTACATGGAAAGCACTCAGATGGGCTTGGGCTCATAATGCAGGGCTATAATATTGCAGTGTGGATGTTCAGTCTCAGGCTGGGGGGAGGGTCCCAGAGCCTGGGCTCCAGCCCGAGCCGGAGTATCTACACTGCTATTTTAGCCCTGTAAGCCCCAGTCAGTTGACCAGTGCCCTGAGCCTCGGTGCCACAGGTTTTTATTGCAGTGTAGACATACGCTCAGATAGGGTTCTGGTGTCTCACTTTGTAGATGCCTAACTCAAGGCAGTGTGGCCTATGGGATAGATCACTGGCCTGGATGCAGGGAAGTTGGGTTCCATTCCTGCCTCTTTCACTGGCCTGCTGAGGGATCTTGGGCAAGTTTGTGCCTCAGTTTCCCCATATATATAACACTACTGCAGAATAGACCTCCTTTATAAAAAGCTTTACGATCTACAGATAAAATGTGCTATGGAAGAGCTACGTCTTGTTAGTAATAATAATAGAAGGGGCCTGCTGTACAGAAAGTGCCCACCCTTTGAAAATCAGGCCCTATTGAAGAAAGCCCAAGAGGAACACACCAAAACTGAGGTACTCTGAATCACTAGTCCCACTTGAAAATGTAGGTCTCAGGAGGGGCAGTGGGCAGGTGTATTTCATTTAGATATTCCCATTCTCAGCCCCTCACACTATACCCTATCCCCAGTGCCACACAGCTAGCACTCCCAGACTGATTATACGTGTGTGTGTGTGTGTATATATATGATGCCATGTATATATATCTTGCATCCATATCAGAGTGCAAAGGGGGAATAGTAATATTCACAGAGCTCTTTCAGTCTTCTCATTTCTACTCCCTTATTTCCCTTCTATGCATCTACATGTGGAGGGTTGTTTTTAAGTGTTTTTATTAAATTGTGCTTGCTTGGGGAAGCCCATTATAAATCAGAGTATTATTAGGACCAATGGTAATTTGTCCTCCCCCTCCGTGAGGAAAATATTGTTACTCCCATTTTTCAGATTGGGGAAACTGAGGCAGAGTGGCTAAGATATTTGCTCCACATTCCAAAGGGGATTAGAGCCAGACTCAAGATAAACCCTGAGAGTTGCTGGAGCCTGGTGCTGTGCTCAGACCATGCTGTTCTCCCAGCTGCATGCAGCGGAAAGTGATACAGAGATGTAAAGGGTGCTGTATTGCTCCTTGTGATGCAGAAGGTGCAGGACAAAGGAGAGGACACTAGTCTGACACACACATTAGCATCTCATGACTCTAGTTCCCAGAATAAGTAGCAGTTTCCACTACACTGCCTGCCTAGATCCTGGCCCAGATGCACCAATCCAGGAAACAACTGCACACTACAATCCTGGTACTAGTGAGCAGATAAACATGTGTTACATGGGAGATATGCAGGGACAAGTGGGTATAACTACCAGCAACAGGATAATATAAAATAATAGGCTAACAGGAAAGCCGTCCTGGTGGTGAAATGTATTAGACTGTTGAACCAGTTGAAACTCCAACACTTGAATCATTTAAAATTCAATTGGGCAAAGCCCTTGAGGATAGCCTGCAGAAGACAATCTGGTACTGGTTGTGGAAAATGGACTAAATCACCTCTTTCATCTCTAATTTCTGTGACTAAGTCTCAAACAGCAGGCACATGTTATCGGGCAGACTTTTCAAAGAACTAAGGCAGGGTAGCTATCTAAGAGTTGAGACACTATGGTAGGAAGGTCAAAAGCAGCTGTGTATGAACTTGAGATGGAGTCTGGGTTCAGTGCTGAGAAGCACCCACAATTTCAGATGCTTCCCAGGAACTGGGAAGAGCGTCGCATGTAGTCGCTTCCATCTCCAACCCTAGCTGGGACCACAGTCATGCAGAACTGAGACACGACACAGGGCAGGAAAGCTAAGAGGGCATTTCAGACCTACTGGGAAAGTTTGCTGTGAGGTTTGGTCCACAGTTTCTGGGATGGAAACCTAGTGTTCGTAAAGTCTCTTGTTCAAAACCCAACCAGAGCCCACCCAAATGGTGAAGAGACTACACAGGTCCAGAGCCTGCAATGAGTTCTACGTGACCAGAGTCCCACTGATTAATTCTCATATGGGCTAACCTGAACCCATGCAGGAGAAGAGTCTTGCTCATCTACCCTTGCTCACACCAAGATCCCAGCCTCTCTAATTCTCCTCCAAAGAAAGCTTTATCCTCTGGCAAGATCCATTCTCCCTGTCAGCTTCTGCATGCCAACAGCCAAGTGAGGGTTCAGTCCCCTCCCAAACTGTCACACGCTATAAAGACTAAATCATTGCTATTCAGCCATTCTGCTTCCATCATCATTAATATTCTTAAAAGGATCTTGGAAACACATTTATACAAGGCTACATGAGCGGCTTCTACATTTACTTTCAATTTAAATAATGGTTTTAGCCAAGCTTTTGATGTGCTGTTTACTTTAATTACTGTTTTACCCCTATCTGTGTCTTGACACGGTGTCACTGAATATTTTATGACTTTCCCTGACTCCTTTTTCTCTTCCCAATGTGCAGGGAACGTCTACATCTCTCCCCCGCCCATGCTTTCCCTCCACCCCGCAAATTGCATTTCTAACTTTTTCCGGGGCTTGCTGTAAACGAGATGTGGCATGTCACCGAGATTATCCTCCCCTGGTGATTGCAAAGGGGATAAATAAACCAGTAAACAGCTGTTTACCAAGCTGGCATGGAGAGCTGGTACTGACTAATGCAGGGGCTGACTGGCATGCAGGCAGTCCCTTACGCTGAGGCTCTCTGGGCCACCTGCCTACCTACAATGGCCGAATGAATTGCAGACTAAGCCTAAAAAGGGGACAACAGAAAAATGGGCATCTTCAAAGTATCTGCAAAGAAAGTGCAATGGGAAAACTTACTCTTATATCTTTATTACTTGTATGATGCTAGAGCCTAAGTATTACAGGAGGGCTCTCTACGTAAATAGTTCATAGATAAGGTGCCAGTGGATGGTGCTCAGAAATATATAGTGTAATTTCTGGGTTCATTCCTGGCACCTTCGGAAAACAACATCCAGGCGATCTCGTGCGCTCTTCGCATGTCTAGGTGTTCTTTGATACAGGCAGTGCTTCACTGAAACCAGGAAACGCTGCACAGCAGAGAGAACAACATATACAGACAGATTTTTTTTAAATGACAGGCTTCTGTCTCCAATTAGTTTATGGTGTTTTTATTCCCCTGCTCCTAAATCCCTTGAAAACAACCTAGGCGCCAGATCCTCAGCTGGTATAGCTCCACAGAAGTCACAGGACCTACACTGGTATTGCGCCAGCTGAAAATCTGTCCCTTACTGTCTTGGATTCCTGTTTCTGGACTAGGTAGGAAGCCTGTTCTCAATATTTCACTAAGATGTTACACTCAATGTCTCACCTTTCCGAATGGTGTACCATCTTATCCAGGTTAGATCTAGAGCGAACGTGGGGCAATGGATTGTTAAATGCACCAAAGGCCCTTGAGAACTTTTCACAAGTGCTCAAGGGAGAAGAGGAATTTTTCCCAGGAAAACCCAGGGTTTTGATGAGTCTATATCTAGATAACAACAGGTTTGTTTGTTTTTTAAAGTAGCCTGTTTATTCGTTTTTTTATTATGTTTAACTACATAGAAACTTGTGATAAAAGCCATTAGCTATAGCTAGAAGAAGCCACAGAAAAAAAAGGAGCTAGTTTGGTGAAAAATTTCAAATCAAAGTGCATTTTCCAAACTTACCTCTAACTTTAATTTCAGTAATTTCCTTTCTAACATGGCAGACACTCGTCTATGGACAGAGAAAAAAATACCCTCTTTTACATGATTTATTTTTTTTGACAAAATTTCAGGACAGCTTCCAATACTCAGTTTATATTGGAACTGAGATTGCCATCTGAACTATGGAATGGCTCCTAATATGGACAGCAAAACAGCTTTCCTATAAGAGCCTCAGTTGGTTTCACTAGGTCACTCAAAACCTTGGTCTGGGTTTTGTACATGTCTAGTATTAAACTCATTTTTATTGTTCTTTGGTTCTTTAATGGTCAATCTAGAGGTCTATTGTTCTTGGGCCAACACAGATTATTATTATTCTAATCCCAGGAGCATCTAGAAGTCCCAACCAAGTTCAGGGGCCTATTGTTCTATGCAAGCACATGGCAAGAGACAGCCCTGACCCCAAAGAGGCTATATCTAATTAGACAAGACAGACAAAGGAGGGAGGGAAACAAAAAGAGAGAGATGTAGTGAGTTGAACACCATCAGATATCACGGGCAGCAACAGATTACAGGTCTCCTCACTCCCTTCCCAGGGCTCCATCCACTGGCGGAACTGGTACTGACTGGAGTGACATACTAAGTATGCCCTTTGTAACATGGACACAGCAGCCGAGTGCCAGTATGGTTCCTGACCACTTCTCTGCATTGGATGATTTAGCAATGTAAATTCACCAGACCTGAGCACACAGAACCTTTGATCCTGTTGGGAAAATGCCAAGCCAACATGCAGCAAAGGATGGCCAAAGCAGTACAGTAAAAGTAAATTTCACTAGCACAATAAAGGCCAGAGGAGGCAGATAAATGACAGTGCAGAGAAGAGATAAAGAGAAAGATGACAAGAGCACTTCAATGAGTCACTAAATGTACCTGCCCTAATATCTCAGACCTGTCGTGGTTGACTCTTTGTTCACACTTAATATAGGCACTGGGCCCATAGCTGGGTAAGAGATCAATAATGCTGCAAAGAAACTGAAGACTAAAAAGTCTCATGGGACAGACAAAATCAAGCTGAACTCCAGGTGATATGTACTAAAGGGAATTGCAGAGAGACTTCTCAGGGAGATTACAAGTGCTGTCAGATGCCAGAAGAGAGAGATGTGTAACTCTACAGTTATTCAGAGAAACTGAACCCTTAGAACTAACAGTTGTGGGCAGATAACCCTTCCCTGCCTCTCCGTCCTGGGGAAATTGCTTCCAAGGCAGAATGAAAGCTGACACAGAGGAGGTGTCCATTCACTGACAGAATCCACTTCCATGCAACTGGGAAAGCTTGAGAACTGCAACAGTATTTGTATCAATTGACAGCAGCTGATCTTTCATATGAAGGTGGTTTTTATGATGCCAAGGCAATCCCCTGCGCCAATTCCTGGGGGCTTCCAATCACTGTAGCTCCACTCTGGGAGATTTCACTCCCAGATTTCCAAACCAGACCCTTCCCACCGCCTTAAACTCACTGCCCTTTAGATTCATTTATTTAAATGGTTTTGGTACTGGGCAGTGGGTGGAGCCAACAAGAACAACCTACCCCGCCTGCTGAGAAGGGAAGGGCTATAGAAACCAGAATATAGGTGATTATGGGTGACAAGGAATTAAAAACAAGGCGAGCTGTGCAGGAAAACTGAGAGGCATTTGGACCTATGCCTTCATATGGAGACCAGCACATGCAGGAAAGCGGGAGACAAAGCCATGTATCTGAGATAACTCAGCCATCCTGACACTGTTGTGAGACTGACAGCCTGGGAGAATGGAATTTCCTTTCTTCCTGCACAACAAAGACATCACCTCTAGTGGATTCTCTCATGGGCAAGCTTCCCCTGCCCCATTGCCTCCTGCCATTGCTCCTCCTCTCTGCTCTGGAAGGCTCCCGCCTGGAAGGCCATGAAAAGATTTCAGTCTCCTGGCCCCCTGACTCTCTGTGCCGAGACGAACAACAAGGGGACTGCCATTCCAGTGAGAGCCACTGGCACTCAGGGCACCTGCTATGGATCCCTGTCCCCATCAGTCACATGGTAGGGGCGGGGGGTGAGATTACCTTTCCAAAGACTAGTGAGATTTACAGATGCAAAGTGCTACAGGGGCCTGAATCCAAAACCCACTGAAGTCAATGGAAAGCCTCTTGTAGACTTCAGTAGGCTTTGGATCAGGCCCTGGAAGAGCTAAGGGCCTATAACAATGGCCAAGCACCACATGCTTCAGGGGAAGGTGTCAGAACCTCCCAGTAGCACATGGGGGATAATCTGCCCCCCCCAACATATTTTCATAGCATTTAAGGCTAGAAGGGATGATCAGACCATCTAGTCAGACCTCCTGCATAGCACAGACCAATATGTTTATCCCGGTACTGAGCTTTCGTTAGACCAAAGCACTTCAGTCCTCAGGAGACTGAACTCTTGTGTGTGCCCCAAAGCCTGAGGCCTCTGCAATGGCAGGGAACTGGTTAGCTGACGTGCCAAGAAGATCCCAGCAGGTGATTCGTGCCCCATGCTGCAGAGGAAGATGAACAATCCCCACATCTCTGTAACCTCCACCTTCCAGCTCAGGCAGAGAAATTTCTAGCATCTTTCCTCCTATATGTTACAGGCTCCTCTGAAATAAACCCAACCACCTTATTTTATTATTTTTTTAAATAAAAATCTGCTCTCCCCTTGCCCATTTTCCTGTGCACATTGTTCATACATCTGGTGCCCATGCGGCCTGCCCAGCATAGTGGCTTTCTGTCGTCAAGATATTTGCCCAACATTCCATTCAGTAATTCTTCATGCATCGGGTGAATTAATTTATCACTCAATGAAATTGCACCGAGCATTAATGAAGCCATTTAGTATTCAGGCAGAAGTCCTCTCTATTTCCACAAGTGCTCCATTGTAGTTCAGCATTTGTTGGGCAGTAATTAATGGTACTTAATCCTTAAATCCTTAAATTGTTTCTAATTTGGTAAGCAGTAAAGTTGTAGTAATCCATTTCTTTGCTGCTTTCCTTCCCTCTGTTCTCAGTACAGCCTGTTTTGATATACTTGTTTTGTAGACCTTCCTCCAGTTTAACCACAGAGGGGCCAAATGGTCTATTGAGTAAGGCACAAGACAGGGAACCAGGATTCCTGGGTTCTCTTGGTGAATCTGCCACTGACTTGCTGACAAGTCACTTCATCTCTCTCCACCTGCTTCCCCTATTGTGTAATTAAAAGAATGTTTACCTCTCTCACATAGGTCTTGTGAGTGTTAGCTAATGGATGTAAATCATTCTGAGCTCTTAAAGAAATAATCATCCACAGACAAAATCTTTACAAAGGCAGCTCTGGTCATCCTCATTTTACAGAAGGGGAAACCAAGGCACAAAGTGATTCAGTAAGAGAATACGGGTCTCTCAACTCTTAGCCCTGTGCCTAAAAAGCACTGTGTTCAGGAGAGAAATGAGACCAAACTAATCCTTCCCCCTTAAACTTCGGGGAAGTTCAGATCCAGAGCTGAACTCTGCAGCTAGTAAATTTTTATTGTTAATTTGCTCTAGCACTTTGTTATTAATAATGAACAGCTAATAAACACTACATACATAGAGTCATGCAAATGCAAGGCACTGAGAAATCAAATCCAGCCCTCGGCACTGAGGCAGAACAAGTAAACGTAGACCATCCCTGACAGGTGTTTGTTTAACCTGTCTTTAAAAACCTCCAATGACAGGGATTCCACAACTTCCCTTGGAAATCTATTCCAGAGCTTAACTACTCCATAGTTAGAAAGTTTTCCCTAATATCTAAGCAAATCTTCTCTTGTGGCAGACTAAACCCATTTATTTACTAAACCATTTTTTCTTTTTCTACCTTCAGTGCACATGGAGAACAATTGATCTCAGTCTTCTTTATAACAGCCCTTAACCTATTTGTAGACTGTTATCAAGTCCCCCCTCAGTCTTCTTGTCTCAAGACTTTTATCTGTTTTGTTGCCTTTTTAAAAACTCCATCACATTGTTGACTCGTAGACTTTAAGGCCAGAAGGGACCACCATGATCATCTATCTGACCTCCTGCACATTGCAGGACACAGAACCACACCCACCCATGTAATAGATCCATAACTTCTGGCTGAGTTACTGAAGTCCTCAAATCTTGATGTAAAAGTCTTCAAGTTACAGAGAATCTACCATTTACACTAGTTCAAACCAGCAAGTGACTAATGCCCCACTCAGG
The DNA here is from genome assembly GCF_016161935.1 of Mauremys reevesii. NCBI lineage: Eukaryota > Metazoa > Chordata > Testudines > Geoemydidae > Mauremys > Mauremys reevesii. The sequence goes on along the minus strand of NC_052634.1, from coordinate 15,127,168 downwards.
ATCTCTGCTGATATGACCTGGGGGAAAATTCCTTCCAGACCTCAAATATTTAATTTGTGATATGCTATAGCCCCCAGCTCCTTTTCAGCAATACTATCACCTAGCCAATTATTCCTCATTTTGCAGTTGTGCATTTGATTTTTCCTTCCTAAATATATTACTTTGCACTTGTCTTTACTGAATTTCAACTTGCTGATTTCAGACCAATTCTCCAATTTGTCAAGGTAGCTTTGCATTCTAATCCTGTCCCCCAAAGTGCCTGCAACCTCTCCTAACTTCTTGTCACTTGCAAATTTTATAAGCATACGCTCCAAGTTGTTAAAAAAATAATATCAGACCCAGGACTGACCCCTGCAGTACCCCACTAGATATACCTTCCCAGTTGGACTGCAAATCACTGATAATTATTTGAATACACTCTTTCAAACAGTTGTGTACCCACCTTATAGTAATTTCAGCTAGACCACATTTTCCTAGCTTGCTTATGAGAATGTCATGTGGGACTGTGTCAAAAGCCTTACTAAAATCAAGATATATCATGTCTACAGCTTCCCCCTATCCTGTAGGCCTGTAGCCCTGTCAAAGAAGATCATGTTGATCTGACATTATTTGTTTTTGACAAATCCATGCTGGCTATTTCTAATTATTCTATTAACTTTTAGCAGCTTACAGATAGATAGTGTAATAATTTGTTCTAGTATCTTTCCAGGTATTCAAGTTAGTCTGACTGGTCTGTTATTCCCTGGGTCCTCTTTTTAAATATAGCTACTATTGTTGCCCTTCTCCAGTCCTCTGGGACCTCAACCATACTCCATGAGTTCTTGAAGATAATTGCTAACGGTTCTGCGATTGCGTTAACTAGTTCCTTAAGTACTCTAAGGTGAATTTCATCAGGTCCTGCTGATTTAATTACATCCAACTTATCTAAATATTCTTTAACCTGTTCTTTCCTTATTTTGGTGTGCATTCCTTCCGCCTTGTTTTTAATTTTAATTGTGTTTAGTGTCTGGTTACTATTAATCTTTTTAGTGAAGACTAAAGCAAAACAGGCATTAAACACCTCAGCCTTCTTGATGTCACTAGTTTTTAGCTTTCCTTCTTCATTAAGTAGAGAACCTACACTTTCTTTCATCTTTCTCTTGCTCCTAATGTATTTAAAGAATGACTTCTTATTGCCTTTCATGTCCCTTGCTAGGTGTAACTCATTTTGTGCCTTAGCTTTTTTGATTCTGTCCCTACACGTTTGCACTATTCTTTTGCACTCCTCCTTAGGAATTTGTCCATATTTCCACTTTTTGTAGGATTCCTTTTTGATTTTCAGGTCATTAGAGAGCTCCTGATGGAGCCATATTGGCTTCTTACTATTCTTCCTGTCTTTCCTTCACATCATGATAGTTTTCAGTTGTACCTTTACTATTGTCTCCTTGAGAACAAGCCAGCTTTCCTGAACTCCTTTATCCCTTAGATTTTCTTCCCATGGGAACTTACCTACCAGTTTTCTGAGTTTGTTGAAATCTGCTCTTTTTTAAGTCATTTTGTCCTTAATCTGTTGCATATCCATACCCAAATAGACACAAGCTTAAAGCACATATGTCCTCTCAGATGGAGGACTCTCCTCTCAAAGGGTGTGTCTACACTGCATCCTTCTTTTGGCGACACGTAGTGTACGTACACATGTAGTCCCGCTGCCACGGGTTAAAAAAGCAGTGGAGATGGTGAGGCATGGCTTAGGCAAGTAAAGACACCCCTGGAGGATGTATGTATTCAAGTACATAACCTACCTGGCTCTCTGCTTGCCCAAGCAATGCCTTCCTGTCTACACCACTATATCTAGCAGTGTAGTGTCCCATTGCTGCAGTTTTCCCTGCCTCTTCCCCCCCTGCCAGAGCCTTTCACGTTCACATGTAGCTTTTCACTGCATTATGTAGTGACACATACGTTGCACACTGCCAATAGTGGTTTGTAGTATAGATGTAGCCAAGAAGTGTGCTTCCTCAAACCTATTCCTTTGAGTACTTTTGCCCTCATTTAAAGGTAAAAGGAGTTCCATGCATGTAAAAAGAGCAGAAGTTGAGAGTTATGATCCAGATCTGAGAGGAAAATTTGTCCCTAAATATGGTGGCCATTTAGGGATATATACACCTTTTTACCAAAAAAAAAAAAGCTGGTTTTGTAAGAAATCTGAATGATGAGACAGGCTCTGTGGGATTAATTTAGGACATATGAAAGAATGGCCCATGCACAGTGAGTAGGACAAGCCTGCTGCTGGCTCTCTGCCCCACATGGAATTTTCCCCATATCAAGCCATTCCTGTACAGAAGTTTCAAATGTAACAGCTGCACATGGTCATGTTATTCGCTTGAATAAAACCTGAGACTGCTGATTCTGAAGTTCTGAGTGTCTCCTGCCTGAGCTATAGCAGCAAACCCAGGAGTGCGCGTGCAGTAGCAGGCTTATCAATCTCTATATTTGAGCTAGTTGAATTGTTTTCCCCATCCAAACATTTTTTTCAAAGAAAAATGGCTTTTTGACCCAAATGAATATTTTTGTGGCAAATTTACATTTTAGGAGAATTTTCTGGTTTTCCAGGAAAAAAAGTACAAGACAAAGAAGTGTTTGGTTTTCTGTTTCTTGTGTGGCTTTTCCCCCTTTGTCTCCCTTTTTTATCTCCTCCCTCCATTTCCAGTGAAAGAAAAACAGGTCAGGGTTAGGGAGGAAAGTGAGAAGGACAAAAAAAGGAGAGGAAAAAATGAAAGCTAAAACCGATTTTATTTCAGTTTTCATTTAGTCCCAAACTCCCAAAACATATGTCAAATAAATTTCAAGCTAAAGGTACATTTTTTGTTTCATGCAATTTTTTCCATGGAAAACGTATAGATTTTTTTGACCAAATCTACTCTATATATGATATAGTCACTGGGGGAGACAAAAGATGCACCATGCTACTGTTGGTTACACAAACATAGTCACACCCACATTTCTAATACCAAGGGCTGGTCTACACTGGGGTGCGGGGGAGTTTGAACTAAGATACACAACTTCAGCTACTCTATTTACGTAGCTGAAGTCGAAGTATCTTAGTTAGACTTACCTGGCCGTCCTCACAGTGGCAAGTCAACTGCCGCGGCGCCCCCGTCGACTGCGCTTACTCCTCCTCCCGAGGTGGAGTACGGGCATCGATTAGCGGATCGATTTATCACGTCCAGACGAGACGTGCTAAATCCATCCCCGATACATCGAACACTACCTGTCGATCTGGCGGGTAGTATAGACATACCCTAAGTTCCATTCTTCTCCTAAGCAAAGGTTACCTATTGAACCAGATTGCAACACAAGCTTTGGGACACTAGTTGGGGAATTGTGCTGAGAACGTGAGACTCATTTCACATGCAGCTTCACTTAGCAGACAAAATCTCCAGCCATTTCTGGAGAGGGACATAAAAAGGTCTCCAATTTGCAAGCACCAAGGGGACTGGATGAGAAGAAGCACTTACAATGTTTTTTGACACTGCACTTTGATCAATTTGACGGATTTAATATTATAGAAATATTTCATTTTTCAGTGCGGATGGAAAAGAATCTAATCATCCATCCAGCTGAACTCTAGATTTCTCATGATTCACTGGAAAGGGGATGGGGGGAGCAAAAAAAAAAAAAAGGAACCAACAACAACCCATACTCTTGATTTAAAATCCAACTTGACCTGAGGTAATTTGTTCGTTAGTTCAAACTGTGCGGTTTTCACTCTCCCCTTATATTTTAAGCCATTGCTCTGTTTTTCAAGGTATTATTTAACCAAAGTGGAATCTAATTATGTTTTTTCACCACATTCATTCTTAAGCAGGGAATAAAGGAGACGGAGGGAAGTTGTACAATTGATTAATGCAGGGAAATGCAGATGGGGCGGAATCGGAGCAACAGTGTAAAATATGGTTTTATAAATATGAATGAAAAAGAAGCAGCAGCCATCTAGTGAGTTCCATGCTGAGCGCCTCAGCTGCCATCTAGCCAGAGGTGACCTTGAGCCATTCCTGAAGGAGGCACCTTCTCAATAACGCCAGACAATTAAGAAATTAATGGGATGATACTCGATTCTTCAGGAAGTGAACTAGGTCATGTAGACTCGAACACAGTTGGCACTAATGAACTCAACGCATTCTCCAGGCAGTGGGAGTTATACTGGGCTAGACTGACTGAGCTTTATATCATTAATAGCACAAGTCACCTTCTCTTTTTGAAGGGGAATTGGCAACAACAGGTTTCTTTCAGTATCCAAACCTTGATACAGCAAAATGTCTTCAGGATGGTAGGCTTCATAATACATTCTGGGACAGTTCCCCTGCTGGTGCCAATGAGCTTAGCTTCACTGAAGTCAACTGAGTTACAGCAATTTACAGATCGAGGCCTATGTCTGCACAGAGCCATTCAGTCCAGGAAGGTGAGAGATAAAACCAAGGCTCTATCCATTTCTGGTTCTTAAAGATCCCAAGGTGGTTTTCCTATGGGTTAGAATGCTAACACTGGTGTCCTAGCTACATGGCAACCTTTCTAAGTTCCTCACTGCAGTTTTAACTGGATGTATTCACTTCCTGTCCTGAGATACAGTAGAGCAGTGGTTCTCAAACTTTTGTACTGGTGACCCCTTTCACATAGCAAGCCAATGAGTGTGACCCTCTCCCCCCTTATAAATTAAAAACACATTTTAATATATTTAACACAATTATAAATGTGGGAGGCAAAGCGGGGTTTAGGGTGAAGGCTGATAGCTTGCGACCCCCTGAGGGTTCCCAACTCCCAGTTTGAGAACCCCTGCAGTAGAGGTTGTGCCTGCTGTTAAATGGCTGCCCTGTCCCATCTCAGAGGTGGCCGCATTTCATCTGTGCATGGAGTGGTCTCTGCGAAGTAGGCCATTCTTTGTAATGTGGCCCACGGTGGCCATTTGGTGTGAGAAGCTGGTGGCCGCCAGCTTGTTCCTAGTAGAATATACACACCACATCACAAAGAAGAGCCACTGCCATTGTCCTGCTTGTTGGCAGCCTCAGCAAAAGAAGGGAGGACTGACCATAGCATGGCCTCAGCTCTCAGCCCTAGAGTTGATTATGCATTTCAAGGGCAGCGTTGGGTGATGCTGGGTTCTGATGCCAACAGTGCTGTACTTGCCCTGTGACTAGAGCTCTTCCCATCTGTGAGTGATTATTGCCCTGACAGCACACCTGTACCATGCCGCACCCAGGATTAAAACATTTCACAATTTGCTTAAAGTCCACCAGGCCGTCCCCGTCAGACCCCCCATTACCAAATGCTTCATCCAAACAGACTATTACTGTACATAATTTATTCCAACAGAGCCTAGCCACTGCTGGGGTGTGAGTGCTCTTCTCTGCAGGTTTGCCCCCTACACATCCTGCCCTCATCATTCTATATCTCCTCTTTCATCCTTTTCCATCCCTCGATTTTCACTGTGCTGCATGAACCTTAATTAATTAGTGAATCAACGCACTGCAGGCAGGAGTTGATATACACGCAACATGACTGGTGCCAAGGGCATGAACCATGAGCAAATCTTGGTTCTTACAGGTTTATAAAACTGGACACCTCCAATTTCACAACACGGCAGAGCAGAACTCAGCCTTCTGGTTACATACTCAGGGCTGTATTGATCACCTCCATTGCCTCGTCTCACTGGGCTGACAGGCAGCCTGGCTCCCTTTTGCAGAGGAGATTTGGAAAAAGGAGAAACTTGTATTAAGGAGAACTAGATAACCTGCCACTTTCAGGTCAAACACTCAGTGGAAAACTCCTGGCACAGCAACAGATCTCCTATAAAAACTTTTGAATGGCCAGTCTTCAGTTCAGCTCAGTGGCTAAACCCCTAGGCAGCTTTGGGTCACAGAACAGGGCCTGAAAGGTCCACCCACTCTGATGTATCCCCATTGAGGGCTTTATTACTGCCCTCAATGGGCATACATCTGAGTGGGAATTCTCTCCATCGCCCAGAGAATATCGACACTCAGATTGCAGCTAGAACTACACCACTTGAGCTCCCACCATGTCAGCCTGACTGCTCAGATGGCACCACCAGCACCACCACAGATGAGACAAGTGACTTGGCCACAGACACACTAGACGTCAGTGGCAGAGCAGGTATTTGAAGCCAGGTCCCAGGTTAGTGCCCTAACCACTGGACCATGCTCCCTGTCTTACTCTCTGCCTGACCATGCTGGGGCCCTGATCTTAGCTGTGGCTTCTAGTCCGTGTTACAGAAACACATCAGGAATGGTGTTTCACAGCAACATTTAAGCATGACCTCTTAATGAATCTGTATGAGGCCTGTGAAGGATGTTAAAAGAAAACAATGACCACAAAACAAAAAGCGAGAGGCCCAGTGCTATTTACCACAGGCCAGAGTAAGATGCTGTCCAAGCTCTGGGCTGTTAGAGCCCTGGGTACATTAAAATTTTGCCATTGTGTGCTTATTTGCTTGCTTCCCCAATAACTGCCCAGCTTTTCTTTACAGGAGACAGTTTTAGCCTCGGGAAGTTATGAAAAGCAATAAAAACTAAACGGTTTCTGGGTCACCACCAGAGCCAGTCCCCATAGGTTCTTTAAACAATAATTGCTCCCTCACCTCAGCGACAGGCAGCACTCAGTCCCAAAAGGTTAGTCCATCAACAATTCCTAAACTGTCTGAAGGGCAGTAGCTTCACCCCCAAAGGGCTTTTGAGGCAATTTTTTAACAGCCTCCATAGCTCCCAGGGCTTTTGTTCCACTGACATAACTAAGCAAGAATAGATACTGATGTCAGGGTCAGGGGAGTCAGCTCCTTTTTATGCTATTTAGGTTCTTATACAGCCCTCATCACCGTAGCATCTGAGGGTCTTCACCATGGCTTTACTCTCACTTAAAAATATTCAAAGGTAAATGCTCTCTCTGAGTCTTCAGTGGTCATTAACCTCGGAGGCAAACAGTTTATTCTGAAGCAAGGCAGGTAGTCTTGTAAAACTTGTCAGAACAGTGGCGGGGGAGGGATGAAACTGGACTGCCTCACAATGAGGAAAGGGGGTCACAGCTGCTTTGGCCATGACAGAAATGCTTGCTAACATTCAATGAACGGCAAGGCTGCAGGAATTGGGTTGGAGAAAACAGAAAGGAGCTTAAATCGTGACCCAAACCTGAACTTCTGACAAAGTTAGGAAAAGTTTGGCTGTTGTTTGTTTTACTTTAAAATTGTTCACGCTGCCTCTGGATGTCCTGGCTGGGACCCCAAGCAGAAGGGCAATACATATATTTAGATTGTAAACTCCTCAGAGTGGGAACCACCTTTTTAGTTTTGTCTGTACAGAGCCTAGCACAATGGGGTCTGGTCCACGGCTGGGGCTCCTTACTACAATAGAAATAATAAATAACAACAACATTAGCTTAGGGTCTGTGATTATGTCATCCTCTAGTGGCTGCTCCCATACACTATAACAGACTGCTACTGAGGGTACATCTACACTTCCTGCCGGATCGACAGGTAGCGATCGATCTATCGGGGATCGATTTATCGCGTGTAGTGTAGACGCGATAAATCAATCCCCGATTGCTCTCCCATCAACTGCTGAACTCCAGCTCGGTGAGAGGCAGAAGCAAAGTCGATGGGGGAGTGGCGGCCATCGATCCCACGCTGTGAGGACAGTTCAAGAACTTCACTTTTAGCTCAACGGGTAGAAACCTACAGCTTTGGTGCTCAAGGTCCCAAGGTTCAGCCCAAGCCAGTGACAAGACCTGCATGCCTCCAGCCACAATTTGCTATAAAAACCACCAAAGGGACCCAGAAAAGTCTGTCTATATAGTATTTCCAGACAGGATGAAACCAGGAGACCCTAGACATGTTGTAAGAAATCCTGACAGTGTGAAGGTTTTTTTTATAGCATCCCTATCTGCTCTAGTATTCCAAAAGCTGGGATGCTGCTATGGAAGAAGCTCCAGAAGAAGAGGATTTGGATATGCCTTTGCTTCCCAGAACAAAGAGCATGGGATACATTTGGAAAAACATCTAAATATTTGGATATTTATACAAGAAGATCCTTTTGAGGCCCTCATGTTGCTCTAAAAAGATTATCTGGTTACTTAAGGAACTCACTGCCATTAGTACAATTGATAACATCGTGCCCAAGGAGGCAACTCACATCATATATAAATAAATAAACGTTATGGCTGTAACTTGTAAGGACCCAATGCTCATATGCTGTAGGAAGACTCTGGGACAAGGCCATATGACACATTGGGGGAGTTCCACAGGTCTAGCCTTTACATTATGGATCAGCCTTCAAAAGTTTTGAGGAGCATCCAAACCTTCTAGGAACTTTCTGAAATTCCTCGGTTTATAGAAATTGGCTTTGAAAGTTTTCAGCAGCCAGCTGGGCTAGAAACAATGGTTGTGGCTTCTGAAGCAGCGGAATCACTTAAATGGATGATGTGCAGCTAAATCTCCTGCCCTGCTTTGAATATGTCAGCTGACATGTCCCAAGGTGTCTGGCACAGGGTCAGCTGGCCCTTCAGAGGGCTGAGGCTCAGCAGTCTTCTCACCAGACTCTTCCCAGCGCCGCAGATGGAGATGAGTACTGAAGTCATGTAACAAGGGTCATCTGACTAAAGCATGTCTGCTTGGGGAGGGGATAGGAGCATCCTGGAAGGAGACTTACAGGGGGAGGAATTCTGGGGTAGGGAAAGTCTAACAGAGAAGGACTCCAGGGGAGCAGCCGTAGGAGTCGATGCTCTATAGAAGAGCGGGAGGACATCCCAGAGGGCTGGAATAGGAGAGACAGGGCACTTGAGACTACAGGCAAGCACAGTTGTTTAGCACAGCCCTGGGAACTCATAGAAGAGGCGGCTGTGGGTTCCTCCTATATTGCCTCCTAGTGAGGTGATGCAATGACCCCTGTGAATGAGGGGAGAATGCAGAGACTGAGCTGAGCCCAGAGGACAGATTGAAGAGCCCTAAAAGAGAAGACAGAGCCTTGGCAAGGAAGGGCCAAGCCCAGTTAAGGCTGAGGTGGAAGACTCTTCCTTTTGTCTGAACTCTGATACCCCCAAAGGGATGGATTTTTGCAACTTAGTTGGAGGACCAAGTCGCCTTAGTAACCAAACAATGCTGGGAGAACCAACCTATTGGGGAAACTGAGACAGAGGATGGACCTAGAGGCAGACTGAGCAGGTCCCTGTTAGTATGCCCTTCTGAGCAGGAATCAGGGGGTGAAAAGTGTGTGCTGGGAGAATGGACAGTGATTGGGCACAAAGGTTCATCTCGGTGGGTTTGCCTCTCCCTAGCACTGATAGAAACTTATAGAAATCTGTGTTATTGGGTTCTGCAGCAACAACTCTAAATTCCCGGGGCACAAAGAGAATGAAAGACTGTTTTTTTTTTCCACTTCAAAGGTAACTGTGGAGCATATAATTACATGGCAGTTGTCATATGTCATTGGGGAGTTCCAACATAAGCATCATTTCCATAGAGAGCAAATATAGCACACGCTTATCTCTGCCCTCTGGACCACACGGCAGGATACATGGCATTTACTTGGGGATTTACTAGGAGTATTTACCAAGGCCTGTGCAAGAAGCAATAATTACTACAGATCCCAGAATGAGCAGGCCGTAATGTGCAGGACTCTGTCCCAAAGACCTTCTAGTGCAGGGGTAGGCAACCTATGCCATGCGTGCCAAAGGCGGCACGCGAGCTGATTTTCAGTGGCACTCACGCAGCCTAGGTCCTGGCCACCCATCCATGGGGATCTGCATTTTAATTTAATTTTAAATGAAGCTTCTTAAACATTTTAAAAACCTTATTTACTTTACATACAACAATAGTTTAGTTATATATTATAGTCATATAGAAAGAGACCTTCTAAAAATGTTAAAATGTATTACTGGCAAGCAAAACCTTAAATTAGAGTGAATAAATGAAAACTCGGCACACCACTTCTGAACGGTTGCTGACTCCTGTTCTAGTGTGTGACTGCTGCACCCTAAAAGAGTAACCACACCCCCATGTCCCACTGATAACTCCTCTAACCCCAGTCTCAGCAATGCTCCTTCCTCCTGGGAGCCCATGTCAATCCCCAGTCCCACTGGCTCCAAGAAGCCACTCTCCCTACCTTCTGCCCTACCCCCGCCCCCAGTGCCTAATCTAACTCTTTCCTTTCTTCATGTCAGACTATTGCTCCTTGTCTCCCTGTTGTCTTAGATCAGAAATAATTAGCTACGGTTGAAAAAAAAAACTGATAGTTTAGTTTTCTGCCAGAAAACTCTGCTTTGTGGAAATTGAAATGTTTTGTGGAAACAAGTCAGTATGGATAGAAAAGTTTTGAAACAATTTGAAATTGAACTGGAATATTTTGTTTTGACTCCATTGCTGCATTTTCTCTATCATTTGAGGTGTTATAATTTAATATTATGGAAATAGAAAATATTGAATGTATTTAAGATAATGTCACAGCATTATTGAAACGTTCAGTATTTATGAATTGAAATAATTTAGAATATGTTGTTCTATGAAATATTTTGACTTTTTGTCCCAATTTGGGATAAGCTTTTTCCCAAAATGTTGGACTTTCTGGAAGGATAGAAATTCCATTTTCTGACCAGCTCTAGTAGTTCCTAACGAGAGCAAGGATGGTCCTGTGTTTCACATCCTGAAGTGAGTCTCAAGGACAACTGGGTTTAAATCCTGGCTCTGCCACAGATTCCCTGTGTGACTTTAGGAAAGTCACTGAATCTCTCTGTGTTTTGGCTACTTCTCTGTGAAATGGGGATAACGGTATTTCTCCCATTGGTAGGGGCTGTCTATGCTGCAGCTGGAGGTGTGACTGCAGCTCAGGTAGCCATTCCCTCGCTAGCTTTGTTCCAACCTTTTCAGTTACGGGGGCTGCATGAATTGATACATACAGAAGCCAAATGGTGACCTCCATGAAGCATGACGTCACATACACTGTATGCGAAGCCATGCCACATGGAGGATGCCATTTTGTAAGGCAAGGGCTGATGTATTTGGGGGCTGGATAGAATCAGCCTCTAGGCTGAATCTATCCCACGGGCTGCCAGTTGCAACTAGCCTCTAACTAGTGCAGCCAAAAATATCAGTGATGCTGCAGCACCATGGACTTTAGCCGAGGCCGCACAAGCCTGTCTGGGACCCTGGGCACATACTTGGATTCCTATCCTGCACTGAACCCATGCCACCACGGCTATTTTTCAGCTGTGCTAGGTAAATTAAAGCTATTATGTCTCCCCAAGCTGCAACCATACCTCTGATTGCAGCATAGACAGACTCCTTTCTCTTGTCCATTTTGAATGTCAGCTCTTTAGAGCAAGGTCTGTCTCATGCTAAGTTTATGTACAGCACCTAGCACAACAGGGCTACAATTTCAGCTGGAGTTCCTAGATGGAACTGGAATGCAGACAATTAAAGAAAGAAAACAATCAAGTTTAGTCAACCTCTGTTTAAACACAAGAAGCTTTGTTAATAGGCAAAAAGCTCCTTTAGCGAAAAGCGTGCAATAGAGCATTAAATGCTATAAAGGACCAGGGCCACTACTGTAGGAGAGGCTATAGGGGACAGTGTGAACAAATCGGTACCAGGGACAAGGCTGGCTCGGAGAGGCCCATCACTGTGGGCTTGTGATTTTTTTTTAAATTTCAAGTTAAATTTATTTTTAAATTAAATTTCTCTGGCAGCTGGCAGGAGAGCAGGTGATAGACACATCTGTTCACAGAGTCAGTGGGACATTACAGGGACCGCTTAAAGAAATTACTTTTCAGAGGCCTGACCCTGCAAATGCTACCAGTGGGTAAGGGGCCTTAGCGTGGCCTGACCACATGAGAAAGAGTTTGCAAGAAAAAAACCATAAGCGAGAGCTCTTTCCCAAAACACCTCCCCCTTCCTCTCCACACATGCCAGTGTGCCGGTGGGGCTGTGCCTCAACTTCTAGCCATGCTGTCATTCCCATCACCAGCAAGGGAGAAGCTTCAATGGGAAAGGGGGTGTAATTCCCGGTAAATCACTACAGCCAAGTAAAGAGGAAGTGGCTGCGTTGGAAGGCAGTTTTGGTAGCGATGAGAGGTGTCAAAGCATCAGGGGTTTGGGGAGATTCCAGACTCCATTAAATTGACACTAATTCACAAGCCCAAGCTGGTTTCCTTGATAATGTCCAGAGAGCCACTTTAGCCTTACTGAGATTTCTGCATTGGAACCACTGGGAGTACACAATCAAAACCACAACACTGACGTTTCAAGATTAAGATTTTCTGGCTGCTTTCCTTGTGTCTTGCAAAGGACTAAAGGGGAAATTGCTATAACGAAAAAGCAGACAAACAAACCAAACCCCACCACAACACACCATGCCAAGGCTTGCCACCCACAGTCAGACGTGACAGTGGCCAGGGAAACCAGGAACCTGAGACTCAACCCCTTTCCAGGAGCTTGGTCAGAATTTGGAGAGATTTCCCCACTATCTAGTGAGTGAGATTCTGGATGGCTAGAAGTGAAGTCTGCCTGGGCAGAACAAAACACAGTTGCAAATAATCAGAGGATGCTTTGGTTCTGCTTAGTGTGTGAGGTGTATGCACTGACTGAATTGCATTGAGGGACAGTATGGTATAGTGGATAGAGCCCTGGCCTGGGAGCATGGCCACTGACCAGGTGGATGACTTTTGGGCAAGTTATTTTGGGCGGGATTCACAATGGGGACATAGGCACCGTAGTCCACCATTTAGACAGCACTGGCATTCACAGAACCCCCACTCAGCTGCCACAAAACCCTCTAGGCAGGTGCCTAGTCACCAGGCACGTGCCTAGTCACCAGGCACCTATGTTTCAGTGTCTGGGTGCCGTGTACAGCCACCTTCGTTCTGATATTGCCCGGCACCTAAAAAACACCTAAGCTCCTGTGTGATTCACAAACTAGGTGCTCGCCCACCTTTCTTGGCTTTGGGGCCTGATCTGGTAGGCCTGCTTAGAGAACACCTTAACTGGATGATTCTATTGCCTGGGGGTTGGGGCAGTCACCATGGAGATTGAACACCCTGGCAGAAGTCCCTGCTCCAGATCAGATAGAGCAGGGATTTGAACCTCAGTCTCTCATATCCTAAGTAAGTCACCTAGCCACAGGGTTATTGACTATTCAGCCAGGGCAAGGATGGTCTGCCTCTCTCTGGCTTTGACCAGAAATTCCATCTTGCCTCTGAAAAACTTTCCCAACAACGTTTTCATTGAAACGGATACATTTTGGGTTTGACGCACAGGCATTATCCAATGAAAAAATGTTTCTTTGAACAATCCTCAGTCAGCTCTAGATACACATCTGTATAACACCTGATCCCTGATGGGGCTTCCTAGGTGCTCAAGTTACACAAATAATAAATAATTATAGTAGCTGGCAAGATGATGATGCTTTCTTTGTACCAGGACTGAGCCTGCTTGTCTATCATATTCATCCCTGTCTGAATCTCTATGTCTTAGTGAAGCCTCAACTCCATTCTCTTTAGATTCTATTTATATTTCTCTCATCTACTGTCTGAGAAGTATGTGAGAGAGAATTTGACCCCCAAAATACTTCACAATTGAAAGAAAACAGATGTCAAATATCAATGTATTTATTTATTTTGCTGCATACAAATATCTAAATCCCTTGCTTAGGAAATAATCGATCTCAGCTGACTGGAAAATGAAACCAGTTTTATGTACTCTTCCAAAGCCTCTGTGATATTACTAATATATCTTTTCCCTGTCAAGAGTAATGACTTTTCTACAGGCCAGCAGATAAGAAAGTGCTTACATATATTTCCGGATACAAACACTCTCCTGAATTATCCTGTCTTAATGTACTTCAGAGTTGGGTGTAAGTTACCTGATGACTATGGATAGTAAGAGCTGGTGGAGAAAAACCATGTTAACAGATAGTGAACTTCAATGGGAATCCAAATGGGTCTTTAGTAGCATTTGTTTTATGACCATCTATGCTTGGTCTGTTAGAAAACCACTAGCTCACTAAAGGTGAGGCATTCTGCAGCCCCAAAAAGGGGAAGGAAGAGAGGAAGAATAGGCTAATGATTAGAGATGTGGCCTAGGACTCAAAAGACCTAGGTTCAATTACCACTTGTCGGTTCCATGGGTGTGACTTTAGGCAAGTTGCTTGCTCTGTGCCTCAGGTCTGTTGAATGGCACTTCCCTATGCCATAGCACTGGCATGAACTTTTTCACACCTAAGAGAACTGTCAAAATCCTGAGGGTTTGCTTTAAAAAAAGTGATTAATTTTTGCTCTCTCTTTTCACTCTTAATTTTTCACCAAAACCAAAGGGCCATTTTCCTAGGTTGGGGAGTGCTATTCTAACTTGGAAACCTTGGGTTTTGTCAGGGAAGGCCATGACATGCCAGCTGAACTTCCAGCTGGCCCAAATTCATAATGATTCAGTATCTGTCTGAAGGCAGATAGGGCCGGAATTCAACCATCTTTGCTGTGTAGACCTGGGGTGAAATCCTGGTTTTACTGAGGACAGTGGCAGCTTGGCAGTTGATTTCAGCAGGGCCAGGATTTCACCCATCACCACCATCAGAAATGGTCACCAGCCTGAACATCCATGGGGATGTGTCTTTCCAGAGATGATTCAACAGCACTGGCCCCATACACATAAGAAACAAAGTCACTCTAAATCCAGAAGAGCCATCTAAATTCCAGATGTGCACAGACTTAGAGCTGGGTGGTAAATATGTCTGCCACCAGGGAACAATTTGAGTTTTTATTGAAAAACAGAAAACTCTAAAATTTTCACTATCCCAACCTGTCAAAATCTGAAAATCCCTCCTAAAAAACCTGCCAAAACCTCCAAATTTTTCATTCATAAACTTAATTTTTTGGGTTTTAGGAAAGTATAAGAATTTTTCAAGGAAAGCAGACACTCTCCACAAATAATGTTGTTTTGTCATATACCCAATTTTCCACTGGAAAAAAGTTCTGATGGAATATTTTTGACCAGCCCTACACAGAAGTCTCAGCGCAAGGGATTTTACTTGTCCTATGTAGGGCAGAAGCTGTAAAACAAGAGACATGAACAGTCCTACTCTGTCACTATTTATCATTCCTGCTTAACAATATAAGATATATGATAGGAGCAAAACAATTTGGTGGCAGAACATCATAAATGAAGTCTGTTTTCCCTGGAAACTGCATAACCATTTGAATTAATTTAATTCGAAATATCAAATTAAATTAAACTGTAGAATAATCCCCAAGG
The DNA here is from genome assembly GCF_016161935.1 of Mauremys reevesii. Lineage (NCBI taxonomy): Eukaryota > Metazoa > Chordata > Testudines > Geoemydidae > Mauremys > Mauremys reevesii. The sequence continues at coordinate 15,111,894 of NC_052634.1, read as the reverse complement.
GAAAGCATATTTCATTTGCAATGTCTTCTCATAGAGTATTCTCTGCCAAAAGTTTTGCTATGCATCTGGCTTTGGATCTAAATTTATTGCATTAGCTCTGGGAAGACTTTTAATAGAAAGTGAGATTAAAAGAATGAGAAAACTTGTGTTGGGGAAAAAAAAAACTTATAAAGACAGAATGCAGTGTTGAAATGGGTGAAGCTGTATCCTTACCTGACTCTGCCAGCAGTGAATCCAATCTCAGATCAAATGAGAATGAGAGCTGTCATTAAAGAAGGCCAGCATGGATACTAGGTAAGTGTGCATCACAGATGCAAAAGCATGCTGCCTACCTGCCTAACTAGGACATCCTCAGGTAGCCTAATAGCAATCAGTGATGGAAAAAAGAGACCGGCAGGTGATGAATGAAGAATGATGATGTGCTTTCTAAATCAGCTTTGGAGGAAAGAGATACCAGGGAAGGTTCTTTCTTGTTCAGGTGGAGCTAGAGGCTATGGTTTCATTTCCAAAGGAGGAGGGGAGGAAAGCACTGCCTTCTTATTACTAATATCAACCATGTCTTTTAAATAATCTCTCAAATAAATACAAGCCAGTGCAGATCTCAGATGCTCTTCGGTTCAACAGGTTGGGAACAGGGAGGTGGTGACCCCATCAGTTTTCAAAATATAGGTCACGCACAAAAGCACCACTTACAAAATGAACAGGCCTGCTTTTCACGGCAAGAAATTGAAGAAAATTGCAGCCAGCGGCAGTCTGTAGGTTGATGCAGTGGGAATAATCTATTTCTTCCCCACCCCATGAGCAAATACAGAACAGCAGATGTTGACATGGGAGAAGGGATTTCTCTAAACAAACAACTTGCTCCCTTTAAGAGAACTTTTGCACTGAAATAAAAATCTACCCTTCCCACCCCCACAGAATCCAACAACAACAAAAAACCACCTAAGCCCAAAGGTAAGAAGTATCTTAATCAAATCAAACTGCATTAGGACTTTAATCTCCAGCACTTTAGTAACCTCCCAGTTTGTTTTAAATCTTGATTGGAAGAATTATCCTGACAAGAAAATTAGTGGTAAGTCAATAAACCTGTAGCCTGCGGATAGAGCCGTGAGTAACCAGTGAGAGAATTCATTTGATCACTCACACAAACAAGCTTGAGATGATGGACTGACTTGGCTGGCAAAGTTCATTATGATTTTAACCATGAAACCATGAAGAGCAGGTAATCATATGTAAAGAGATAAGAAATACAACTAGCACAGGCCTTGGCTTTGACAGAGAAATTCTCATTTACAACAGTCACGGGTGGAAAATCAATACCCACTTTTGGATGCAAAGGGAGTCTGAGTCTTGATGAAGCTGCTAGGTTTTTGGGTTTTTTTTTTTTTAGCTTCCAGCTGAAAAACCCAGGAGGATTTGCATGCTAGCTGCATCCAGGGCTCCCCTCGACCCGGCACAACGACATTCCATCTATCCTTGTCAAAGTGCATCTTTCTCCTGATTTCAAACAACTTGTCTTTATGTCACTTATTTGCAATTCTTCTCTCTCTCTCTCTCTCTCTCTCTCTCACACACACACACACACACACAGAGAGAGAGAGAGAGAGAGAGAGAGAGAAGGGAGCTTATATCTGCCCTGGAAATGGGAAGTCTGCTCCTGAAAGTGTCTTGCAAAGAGAACAATAGATTATTCTCAGGCGTTTTAGTATTCATTGGGAAGGTAATAGGGAAGATCTTTCACATTCTTCTGGAACTCTTGGAATTCTCAGTGTTTAAACAGGACTAATTCATAAACGAAAACAGCTACAACAACAAACACAAACAAACAAGCTTTCACACAGCTTGAGTTCCCGTTTTGTCTGCTATGTTTACCAGGGACAGTACTCTGCCTGGAACTCTGTATAGCAAACAGAGACACCTAATGTCTGACTAATATACTGCAGGTGAACATATCCTTATAAGTCTCAAGAATTGCATGGTGCTGTTTCTGCTCCCTAAGTGGATGACTTCCAATCCCAAGAAAGACCCTTCCAGATAGCCAGGCAAACACTGCTGATGTGCAATATGTAAATGTGAGCATTGAAAGGAAGCAAATGAAAGGGGGCTCCAATCAACTCAGAGTCGACCCACAGATTCTGTTCACAGTTAGCGAATGCTGTCATGTGATATTTGCCCTTACATATCCTAATCCTTACAATCTTCTTGACAGAGGTGGCTCAGGAGGTTAAAATAAATGGGCATAAAGGAGATATTTGCTCTCCAGGTTTCTGGACTGACTCCAGCCAAGATCAGTCTTGACTAAAATGTGTGATGTCTTTTCAGTGGCCTCCATGTAGTCCCTCGAGGAAAGGAGGTCACACTGAACTTGCTCCATCACCTGCAGGCAGTCCTGCTCCTGTGAGGTCCATATCAGGGCTGGCCAGAAAACAAGAATTGCATTTCATGCACAATTCTGAGCTTTCAAATTTTGTTTTTGTTTTTCATTGGACTGAACCTGAGAACTTTGGCAAGTTTTAACAGAAAAAAAAAAGAGCAAGACCTATTCTAGAATAGGCCAGTGGTTAGGGCACTCACCTAGGACGTGGGAAACCCAGGTTTCTGTCCCTGGGCAGACTGAACCAAAGCAGAGAGAGCTTGTGTGCTTAGTGGATTTGGGGACTTTAATTTCTAGGCCTCTCTGTCCAGTGTCTTCCATGAACACCACATGCACTGAAAAAAAGGTAAACTGTCATACCAGCACCACGTTGGAAGCTCTGTCAGCCCATCAGGACAGCTCTGAACCTGAGTATGCCATATATGCCATTCCTAGGTGCCCCTCACCCAGAGGACACACCCAGTGCTTCATCAATGCTCCCAGCCCAAGCAAATGGCTAAGTATAAAATTGACAAGGATTTAGTGGTGATGAATGTGGATTAGGTATTTAAGTAAAGCATGGCTGTAATGCAAGGCCTACAGGCTGAGACCTGTAAAAGTTTAGCTTAGCCAAGCTAGATCACAGGCTTTAGAACACATGACATGGGTGGGTGACCTAGTAATAGCCCCATGCCAGAAAGGTTACAAAATAGAGATCCAATCAAGGCCAAGCAATACTCACGAGCCATTCAGGGCCCAATTCCCCACACTTTGCATACCATTTACACTGGTACAACGGGCATGAAAAAGGCTACCAGGCTGGTTTGGTAACACTCTGCCCTGGTATGAATGCCGAGGAACAAGCACAGAGAGGGGAAGTGACTTATCAATGGACACATGGGAAAGCAAAGACAAGAACCCACATTGCCTGACTCCTCATCCTTTGCCTTCTCCACAGAAACAGCCTGCAGCATGTGCCAGGTTTCATGGATTTTTTTTTAATTGATTTAATGGGTTTCACTGCTACTGTTCCTCTCTGGCACCTATTGTATCTTTGCAAAACATCCAATCTGGTTAAAACCATCTGCACTGCTCATCCTTCTCCTGATCATTTGCCTGCCATTCAACCAAGCTCACGATGGCTCCAGCTTGGCAAAGGTCACTGAGTCAGAGATGTGTGATGTCGCTTGATTGGATTCAGCCAGGAGCTGAAGGTGCTTTGGCTTATTCCACTGCAGGATGAAGTAGCAGGGTAGAAACAGAATCTCAAAGTGTAGCAGAAGGGGCAGAATTGAATCAAGACCTGCTGCCCAGAATAAAGGCCAACAAACTGATTCACTCCTTGACCTTCCTGCTAATGGAAAAATGAGCCAGGCAAGCTCAGGTGATAACCTGGAGCTGAACTATAGGTTCCCAAAGGTGAGCAAGTTGCCAAAGCACAAAACAAGAGTTATTTCCAAGGCTTGGCAGAGAACATCTAGCCAAGACACAGGGGTCCATCTTCTAACTGGTTCAGCTAGGAATCTCACATTTTTATATGCCAAGTCACACAGATCATTTCTGAACCTTTCAGAGCCCTGTGCATTTCTGAGCATCGGCAATCAAGCAGAAAGTTCTGGGGCAAGCTGTGAAATCTGTGAAATGAAAATCAATTCCATCTCCATTTCACGGCGACTAATGTGGCATTTACAACATAAACAATCGCTTCTGTTAGGGAGGAAAATTAAAAGCTGCACTACATAAAAAGGAACAATGTTTAAAGTTCTGATGGAAATGAGCACTCAAACCGGAGATGATTGCAATAGACGGATGGGCGGGGGGAACTTGCTGCTCAGAAGGGCAGAAATTTCAGAACAGCATGGCTTTGCTGCCATTTGAGTGGTTGACTGTGAGTTCAAAGGAAGCCTTCTCTTGACAACAAAAGAAGGGATGGAGGAAATCAGGAGGGAGAGAGATGGGAGTGAATTTCATGGCTTGGCAAAGTTGCAAAAATAGTAGGTCTTTTAAGAGATTGTCCAAATCCTTCATTTTGTAATGATGAGACCAGGCCATTCACTCCTGGAGTTAATCTAACTCAAAATCTGGGCATGTTGGAACCATGGGGCCATGCCCCTGCAATTGGGAGCATGTTCAGCTGCAGTTCAGGGTCATAGTCATTCCTGTGCTCCAGTCAGCACTGAGGCACCTGATGTCTGTTTTTATATTCCTGTATGTGAAGGCGATCATCCAGCTATGTGATCCAAATGTCCTAATACAAAGCACCCATATTTAACAATCGGTCCCACCACTTTTTCCCAAACATTGCAGAATCTAGTAATTGTAGTTATAATCCTACCCTCAGAAGCCCTAAGCTGTGGTATTACTCAGTTTTCTATGTACTGCACTTTAAATGCCTGCTGGGAAGGGGATTCAGGATAGAGGACGATTGATTTCTCATTGATTTCAGTGAGCATTAGGTGCCTAAATACCTTTAAGCATCTGGGCTGGCATTACAACATGAGAGATGCTCTACCTTCTCTTGCTCATGGTGACTTTATATTTGTTCTTTCTGCATTTGTTGCTTTCCTTAATATGAAGTAAGAGCCACCTAGAGGGGATGTGCATGTGTTACTCTGCGTGTAGAAAACTCAACATGAGCCAGCTCTGTAGCTAGGCAATATGGTCTAGAGATTAAAGCAAAGGCCTATGCACCAGGACTCCTAAATTCTATGCCCCCGCTCTGCCACTGACTTTATTTGCAAACCTGGGGAAAGTCACTTCTCTTCTGTACCTTCATTTGATCAATGCATGAGTATAATTATGCTTCAGTGCCAGGAGTCTTGTGGGGCTTAATTAACCAAACGTACTTAGAGTTCTCTTGATGAAAGGACCTAAGCATTGTTTTTCTTGGGTTAAGATAGTAAGCAGTGAGGAAGAGAAGCATTTCCATGGAAGAAGAAAAAGAAAACACAATTTTCCTATGAACACAGAATAGCTCCAGGCATGATTGGCTCGCAGATGACACCAGATCATTATACCTGATGGCTTGATTTACCTTGATCAGAACGGCAATTTACTAGACACTTTTTTCCCAAAGAGCACTAATCACTTTTCCCCCCTCTGTGTGCATAAAATAAGATTGAAATGCACCGTACAAATTGCTTGCTACAGTCCAAAAAACGCTAATCAGCTGCAAACATCTAAATCATGGCTCGAGACTTCGCATGATAAGGTAAGAAAACAGTGTGGGTGCATACAGAACTATTATTTACCAATGTCAGAAATAACGATCACATTTACATAACTGGGAGGCTGCGTGACAGCTCTTTTCCAGGAAACTGCTTCAGCTGCAGAAATATCTGTGACTTGAATGAACTGGATATTTTTTAAACAGTGTGTGTGTGTGTCTGTGTCTATGTATGTATGTGTGTATATATGGGATGCAAGCTTTTAACCTTTCAAGGTCTCCACTTGGTTATTAATCCATGTGAAAGTGGTGAAAAATGGGATCTTTAAAAAAACAAACAAAAGTACATTGCAATGCCCTCCCTGCTGCCTGTACTAATTTCTGCTGTATTATTAACTCAAAATACAGACAGTGGCACTAGCTAATTGAGCTGGTCTTGCCCATTGTGGCTTTTATGATAGCAGCAGGGCACTGGATATACCAACTATGGACAGGTCAGGGTCCTTTCCCATCTCCTAGCTTAGAGAAAGAACCTTTGGCTTCATTTATGGCACAGCACTGACCTTTGGAGGAAAGTTACATGAGACAGCAAAGATTGATTTTGTTTTTTATGTAGATCTCAGTGGGTGAAATTCACCCCTGCTCAGAGGGGGCTGGCATATGGTCTAGGGAGCATTGACATTGCAAGGCCTATGTAAGATTTACACGGTATACATAGACCCTGGATCGCTGCACAGAATTAAATCCCCAATCCCAGTCCTCCTTTTTTACAATGGATTCAGCGACTGGGGAAAGGCATCGTGGAGACTGGAGGACCCCACAGAACAGCCAATGCAGACAGAGTGCAGGACTGCAGACTTCCCTTGTGTTTCACCCCCCTTTTACAAGTGACAACCTGCTCCAGTAGGATAATCCCTCCTGGAGCTCCCCAGCATGCTGAGGACCACTTTTTACCGAGTCACTGCTTCCCAGGATAGAGTCCCCCAGCCTGTATGCAACATGGACTGTGTGCTTTGTTCCTAGATGTAGATGCTTACATTGTTTCTAGTTCTGGAGGTCCCGGGGGCATCAGCCAAGATGGCACCTGTCTCTCACACATTGCATGTCTCTTTTGATGGTGTGGCTGGGTATCTCAGTGGGCCAGGCTGGGGACAGAGGTAGCAACACCACGGCTGCCTCTCCTCCCTACCCCACTGTGAGGTGACATGCAATCCCTGCGGGTGCTAGGAAGCAGCAGAGGGACTCTGTTGTGTCTTTTGTGTGGACTGCTCCTGGGAACCCCTTCTCCTTGTGCTCCCACACTAGAAACAGAAACACCCTGGCTCTTGCTCTGGCTCTACCTTGTCTCTGAACCCACATAGCCTGAGCAATGCTCCAATGCCCTTTGCTGGTTCTTCCGTCCCCGAACTGGCACAGATGGAGTTGTCCTCTCCTTGTCCCTTCCTCTGCCTCCAGTGAGTCAGGGGCTGCAAATCTCCCTGATAATAAATAGCATCCTAGTGATGTACACCTGACAGCATGAGACCAGTGAGTTCCAGGACACAGCTGCCTCTTAGCTCAGGTGATACTGATGATGGGTTAGAGGGAAGGCAGGTGAGAGATGGGACAGGAGAGGGATTCTCATTTCAGTTACATCCATATAGAACCCCACTAAAGTCAATGGAGGATTTACGCCCATAGCTATCAGTGAGATTAAAAACTGTCCCTAACTCCCGTGAGATCAAATCTACCCCACTGTAAATGACAGAGGAATTCAAGCCCTAATTCAAATGAAGCCAGTAGTGTTACCCATGTTCCTACCAGTGTGACCGATTGCACAATCCCAGTGTAGAGCGTGAAAAACATTTTATTTCAATTTGAAATGAAAAGGGCTTTGGAGAAGAAAGTAAAAAAACATAATCACTGGCTTCTTTTATCCCCATTGAGACTCACAACTCTCAGGGCCTGTTTTCATTCATCACCACACCCAGATAGTTTTCAAGGCAAGCAGCGGGTGATCTGAGCATCTCTTTTGCTCTCTCCTCAGGATGAAACAGCCTTGATCAGATTAGAACATACCGAGCTTCGAAAAGGAAAGTGCCGGGGATGAGCGAGCATCAGGTGATAATGCAGGAAATGCAGGGAAGGGCATAAATAAAGCCCACAGAAAGGACCAAAGATGTCCTTTGTGTCAAAAGAACAAGATCATGTTGGCCATGCAAAGATTAGGTGAGAACAAGCCCCCAATTGGATGTCAATAAAGAAGGCGTGTCAGTCCATGTGCTGGAGACATCAGGACAAACATCTCTCAAGGTTTTTGCTCTTGATGGATTGAAAATACTTCTGGCACCATTCAACCTTCTGCCTGCAAGACAGACATGCAGGCAGCTACAGTCTCCTCAAACATCAAAGGGAGACTGGATCAGGGGGTTATAGCTGCTAAAATATAGTTGTGGGACACAAATGGTGTGTATGAAAGCTATTGAGTGCAGTCCAGTGCTCAGACGTGGGGAGAGGGAGTCGGGACTGCTGGGTTCTATTCCCAGGTCTGGAAGGGGAGTATAGTGTAGTAGTTAGAGCAGGGATGTGTGGAATCAAGATACTTGGTTTTACACATGGCTCTGCAATTCTACAGATCCCAGCATGGATTTGTAGTGTGAGCTTGGGCAAGTCACATGAACTCTGCCTCTATCCCCAACACATAAAACAAAGCTGGCAGAATGAAACCTGTCCCAAATGGCCACTCAAGGGCCTGACTAAAATTGTTGCTTAAGGGTGGTGAGCTTTTGAAAGAGATGGAGTGCAATCGTACTCAGTTTGGGGTCACTGGGAAGCAGTCTCTTAAGATAGGAGTTTGCCTAATTACAGTGATTTTCTGTACAGATTTCACTATACAATATTTTCAAGGGTATTGTGAAGACTGACTAACTATTAGTGCAGTACAATGAATATGTAAAGCATTGAAAGTGCTCAGCCTTCGTCCCCATCCTTACTGTCACAGGGAGACCATTAAGGGATGGCATCATGGCAACAGGAAGCATGTCTGTCCCAGCAACCAAAGTATATTATGGGTAACTTTTTAAAAGTGCCTAAGGACTCTAAGCCCCACTTTTGAAAGTTATTTACGGGAATTTTTTCAAAAATCCCTAAGTGACTTAGGCACTTAAGGCTCAGCTCTGAGGTATTTAGGCACCTAACTCCCAGTAAAATCAACAAGATTTAGATGCCTAAATATCCTTTGAGAATCTGGGTCTAAAACCTTTTGAGAATCTGGTCCTAAGTGCCAAAGTTACTTTTGAAACTGTGACTCAAGTGCTTTTGAAAATGTATATTTGTGTGTGGGCATGTGCATTCATGCATAGGGGAGAGACAGAAACAAGGATTGTGTTTGTAAAGGTTTTGGGATCCTTTAGGTGCCACATAAATTCGATACCACAAATCTTCCTGTTTCAGGAGCATAAATCGTTCTCTAACTAATAGGGGTTAGGAAGAAAATCCTGTCCATGGTTTTGTGCACCTCTCTCTGGAGAGGCTGGTACTGGACACTGATGGAGACAAGCTACTGGTTACTAGTTCTCTGGCCTGATGCAGTTTGTCCTTATTTTATTGAAATTTTAATCTAAGGCCTTGGGTATGTACTGCTCAAACACATTTTCATGTTGTTCACTGTTCACCCATGTACTTTTATATCAACTAATCCTATTAACAACCACGGCAGGGTACTATGATTCTTCTGCAACCTTTGAGCCTTTGCTGCAGCTGTTCTGGAGGTCAGACAGGGCTAGCCAAGAGGTGTTTGGCTGACTGAGAGGCACAGCATGTGACCCCAAGAAGCATCGGGCAGGCTCGCCCGATGCATCACAGCTGCCTATTTAGACATTTGTCTAAGAGAAATGTTATTCTCTTCCAGACAGTGCATGGCCTCAGCTCTACACCTTAGGCCTTGAGATCAGAAATTGCCATTAAGCAACAATGCTCCATTTCCAGTTGACATTCTGAGCGTCGGGAGGAGAACAGGGCCTGTTTGTCTCTGTTCCCAGTCCCATCATCTCATCTGAAATGCCTCTTCCCTTTACCCTTTTCTTGGGGCGAAGAGAGGTGGGGCTGTGCATATGCTCACTGATATTTCAGAGACTAATTAATGGTGAGATTATTCATGCATTTAATCATTAAAAAGGTATTCAAGTCAGAGTACATACAATTACCACTTAGTTATTTTCCAATAACCACCCCCCTTCCCCCATGGCAAAACATAAAAAATAGATGCAACCTACAAAGTCCTTATCCTTAGTCAATCTTCACTGTGCCTCATTCTCAGGTCATCAGAAGCCAACTGTCCAATAGCCCTGCTGGGAATTCATCCAGCTTCAGTGTCACCTTGAATTTGTCCATGTAACTGGTTGCTTTGTAATGCTGGCTGAAGAATAAACTTATTTTCACCTCAGTTTTGGCCTGTTGTGACCATATATTATAATAATCAACCCAGGTCTTGAGAGTAGGGCTGTCCAGAAAGCAAGAATTCTGTGTCATGACAAATTTGGAGGTTTCGACTTTTGTTTCCATTCTGCATCAGAACAAAACAGAAGCCTTTAAAAAAATACGCAAACGGAAGACAGAAAGACCACCCCAGACTATCTGAGAGCCTAGAACACTCTCTTGTGATTTGGGAGAGACAGGTTCAACTCCTTGCTCCAAATTAGTCAGTGCAGTGACTTGAACCTGTCTCTCCCACATTGCAGGCAAGTGACCTAAGCACTGAGATATTGTCTAATTTAGATTCTCTCTCGTGCTTTACCAGAAAACAGTTTAATTGAAAAATTCCCAACCAGCTGTAGTCTTGGATGCAGCTGGGTCTCCACCCTTGATGGGTGAAGGGAATGCGTAGGCTAATAATAATGCTCATCACTTACACAGTACTTTACAGACATTAAGTCATCCATTCTATCAAAACTCCAAATACCAAATTCACCACTGTCTTACTTCAGTTTTACAGTGATGCCATTTCAATGCAATCAGTAGAGTTACCTAGGTATCAAACTGGAATACTGTACTAGAGAATCAAGCCCCTGATCTCTGTTTTACATCTAGGGAAACAGACACAGAAAGGACAAGGCCAAACATTTCTTGGTCTCTTTTTTTTTGTTAGCCCCACTTGAGACATCATGGGCCTGATTTTCAGAGTTGGCAATCACCCAAAGCTCCAGATCACTGGGAGATACAGGAGCTCAGCCTCTCTGAAGATCAGTACATTATTGTGTCTTGTTTTGGGCTCTATAAAATTGAGACACCCAAAACTGGAGGCTTTTGAAAATCAGGCTGTTGAAAATGTTGGCCCAATGCCCTGGGTCTGATTCAGATTTCAGAGGCATGGGTACAAAACGGGAGCAGCTCCCTCCATGTCAATGGTTATATAGTGCTTTGAAATCACTGGATGAAAGAAGCCACAAAACCACAAAATACATAGCCTTATCTGGCTAAATGCCTTATTTGCATAAGGTCCTGCAGCAGTCAGTTTCACAGGTTAGCCTCACTTTTCAGTCCAAAATATTGCAGTCTGTTTCAACTAAATACAAAATACAATGGAGTAGGGAGCAAGGTGAACTTTAGAAAGGAAGAATAGACAATCTTGTGTGTCAGCTTAAAGAAAAAAAGTCTTATGTTGGCTAGTTGCTTTTAATCTTCCTTATAATAGGTTTCCATATTGCTACAGCTTAACAGGTTTGTGGCTTCAGCATTTAGCACTGGTATAAACAATGCTTGGATAATTGCTGGGTCACTGTTATTTACTTCTGCTTTTTAACAAAGCTTTCCATACAACTGCCTTGAGAGGGTAATACTGTAATTTTCGTTACTGCCTCACGCTAATGAAGGCAAAAGGGCAGGAATGCTGAGTTAGGCAGCAGAAAGAAGCAGAACAACATGGTGGATTTTGGACGCAGTGTTAAAAATAACTCCCAACTAACAGAGTTTAATTGCCTTGCGCTTCCGCAGACCGGCGAGAGGGTAAAGAGAGACATGAGGAAAGCCTTGGGCTATCAGTTGGATGTGTCATCACCCCCAATTAAAGCTGTTCTTCTCAGTTTGCCTGGGGGGAGGAGTATTGTCCCACCTCTCTAGATCCTGTGCAATTTCTAGCTAGCCTGATTAAAAGGACAGTAATGGTATCAGTGCAAAGGGGCGAGAAGTTTGAAGAACTACTGTTGGACTAATGGTGACTTCTTTCTCTGCATTCACCTTCCCAGAATCCATTGCTTCATCAGGCCCCTTAGGTAATTAAAGCAGAAGCAGCCAAAGCAGGGGTCTCTGAACATTCAGAACTTTCTTCAGTTTTGATTGGGTTTTCTCTGCCCTGTGCTGATGCCCTGTTTGCTCCAACACTCCCCCTCCCACACAGTGTCTTCACCTCGGCTTCACTCCACACTTCCCCCTCTTGCCCTTTTCTACCTGCCTGGCCCCCCTCACCCCATTCCCTTTACTTTCCATTACAGTTTATCCCCACCTAAGTACCACACACCCCTGGGTCACTCTGCAGTGTGCTAGATCTCTTCCCCCACCCTTTGTCTATTTAGATTGTAAGCTCTCCAAGGCAGGGACCTTCTACTGCTCTGTTTGGGCCCAGCACAATGGGGCCCCAGCCTTGGCTGGCCCCCAGGCACTTCTTAACAAACATGATTAATAATAATAGGCAGCTGATGTGCTGAGCTTCTCATGCTGACCAGCATGGTCTCCTTTGCTCCCTCTGTTTTTTGGCTGTACTGCACTGGTGTCTAAACTCTCACACTCTGTGGAAAAGGGACTGGCTCTTTGTTGTGTTTGTACAGCACCTAGCACAATGAGTCCCTCGCCTCTAGGCACTACTGCAATATTATTATTTCTTCTCTGTTATTATGAACAATGTGCCACTGAAGCAGCAGAAATATGTTGATAGCTGACCTTTCTAATTGTCTATCCTAATCTCATTCCCTCTTCTTATATCTTTCTCTCCTCTCTATGCTCTGCAGGGGTCAGATTTTTTCTTAATTATATTAAAGCCGCACTCACAATCACTGACTCTGCCCATTATCCAAGAGTATATTCTAAAGTGATCAGTCATGAAACAACTAATGTTAACTTCCAAAATCCATCATTAGGCCTCAGAATTAATGCTCAGTTGAGATGAAAGGGGGCAGCTTCCAGTGGATCAAACGCTGAACTCCAGCACAAAGCTTCAATACCAAGGCTCTATGCAGAGGATGTAGGCGAAGTTGGGAGAATGGAAACTTTCTGCACAACCCAATATACTCACTCCATTGCAATAACTAGATCCTGTGGACTTTGCTAACAGCTGGGGTCCCTTTGCAGCTAGGTCAATCCTATGAAACCAGACAGCGGCAGATGTCCTGCTCACTTCATTGCACTGCTCCCACAACCTCTCCAGCCCCTTCCACACCCCAGAACCAGGGGGCAGCTACACTGCCCTGAGGTTTTCCTTTCACACAGAGACAGGGGGAGTGAGTGGAAGAGAATCAGGGTTTGTCTACACTTAAAACACTACGGCAGCACAGCTGTAGCACTTCAATGAAGGTGCTACCTTTGGCAACAGGAGAGGTTCTCCCATGGGTGTAGGTAATCCTCCTACCCTAGAGACAGTAGCTAGGTCAGCAGAAGAGTTCTCCTGTTGACCTAGCGCTGTCTACGCCAAGGGTTAGGTTGGTTTAATTGCATCGCTCAAGGATGTGGATAGTTATACCAACACATTTCCTTGTGTAGCCCAGGCCTCTGTGTTTAGCCCCCCTATAGCTCTTAACTCCTTTTGTCTGTCTGCAGACTCAGCCTGACATCAGCTGAATAAGAACGGGCTCCCCAACTTTGAGGGCTGTCAAAGGATGGCAGGACCTACCACCCCACACAGGATATTGGAGATCTTCAATGGACCCATTCTGCTAACAGGAGTCGGAAGCTGGCACAAAGGTGCTGAGTAAATACTGTTGATTCACTGTCACAGGTGTAGTTTGTTATATCCACCAGCCTGGCAGGGAGGTGGGTGATCTCCTCTGGTCACTGGGAACTAAAGGGATGGGAGAGGAAGGTCCTGCAGGGAACCCTAGGAAAAGCCAGGCTTGGGGAGAAAGCTGAGGAGCCTGATATTTATGTCCTATTATTATTTGAGATACCAACAAAACCAAACACCAGGATGGACTGAACCTCACACAGGGGAGAGGAGCCTTTATACAGAGCAGGATGGGGATGCCAGATGCTCAGAAGCTGCAAAGAAATGCTGACACACACATCACCATGAACTGGATCAGACCTTACTCCTTCCATTCACTCTCTCCCCCCCTTTTTATCTTTCACTCTCCCTCTCCTCACACTTCCTTCCGCGCTCTCTCGCTCACATTCTCCAACTTGCAGTCTCCCTGGATAGCTGCAAACAGTGGGAGACCACAATAGACAGCATATCAGCTGCTCCTGACAGCTCTGGTGCTATAATATGGACCTGCCAAAGCTGCTGCGGGAATGACAGCTTTGCAGAATTAGTGAGCTCGCTCCTACGAAATTGGAAGGTGGGCGGAGGGTGGGGAAGAAGAAAAACCCACTTGAGATTTTTTTTTCCAACGGTGAAGCCATGCGTGTTAATCTCAATTTCCATTTAAAAAAAAAAAAAACCAAACCAAACAAATAACTTCACCCAGGCTCTCAGTCAGCGCATGTGACATCACTCAAGTGCTCAGAGTTTTCTGACTAGCCATTAAAATCAGATTATGAGATTTCGTGGTGCAGCAAATAGCTCTCGCTCCATACCAACATTAGGGAAACGGGACATTTTCAAACATACCCCTTCCGACTGGGCTCATTACTCCCAATAGGCTGCTGGAGGGATTGAGTGATAGGAGGGATTTCTGCTGTGGCTGGGAGAGGTGATGGGCTTATGTTTTTAAAGTGAGATGCGTGAGATGTTTGGTGACAGAACGGAGAGGTAGGTGAAAAGCTGTGTCCCCCACTCCCCAGTCCTGAATGAGTGATCCAATAGCCCTGGCATGGGCTGGATTGAAGCAATGCCTTCAAATGAAAGACTGTCCTAGAGCTGGGCAAATAACTGACTTTCCAGTTTGCTGGCAATTCCCCCCACCTCCCCCCCCCAAAAAAAAGAAAAGAAAAGAAAAAGGCTTTTTTTGGTCAACCCACAATCATCATTTTTTGACGTTTTTGGTGAATCAAAAAACAAAAACCGGGACCAAAGAAAATATTTGTTTTTTGTTTTTTTTTGTTTTACTGAAACAAACTTGCAAAGTTGGCAGGAATTAGTGAAATGTTTCAGGCAACCTCCATATCTGCATTTTTCACCAGCAAAAAGTTTTGATCAAACACTTCACCCAGCTTTACTGTGGATCCCATTTCCTGAACCATCTAGTCACCTGTGTCTAGAGCCAGATTGGAATTAACCCCCTAGAAGTGAAAGGTTCTGTATTCTTTTGCCTGGCTATCTTTTCACTAGTGAACAAGGACATTTGCATGTGCATATAAGTATTCACTATTTGCTCTTCAGATGTTTGCATCATTTATCATCCATGCAATGAGCAGAAGTAATGCCATGTGATCTAGGTGACCAGTCAGACACCATGAATGAAGATGAGTCAAGAGTCAAAGCCCTAGGCAAAGTGAATTAGACTAAAGCTATTTGTTGGAGTTTTGAATTGTAAGCTCTTTGAGAGAATGGCTCTCTCTTTGAGTATGTTTGTAAAGTGCCTACCTTGATGGTGACCAGAACCTGATCAGGACCACAGTGCATCATAATCAGTGGATACTATGTGAACAGAGGAAGGAGCTAGGATTGAGAGCTGGTCAGGAAATCTTTTTTGTTTCCATGAAAATATTCAGCAAAGACGAAAAAAAACTTTTATTACGTTGGCATTTTTCTTCAAACATTTTGGGGGTTTTGTCAAAAAAACACAAACCTGAACACCAAAGAATGTTTGGTTTTTGGCAACTGAAAACTATAAAATATTGGCCAAAACTCAGAGTTTTCTTTTTCTTTTCAACAACACTCCCTCCCCCCAAATTTCATAAAAAATAGACATTTGCCAGGGACATTTCTATTTTGACAAAAAAGCCATTTTCCTAGGTCAGGAGAGGGTGAAGGAAGTGGGGAATGCTGGGGACAAGGGACTTAGATGGAAAATTTTCTTCCGGCTCTACTAACTTTATCAATAAACTATATATGTTCATGCACACACACACACAACACACACACAGAGTGACTGTAGAGAATAGAGATCTGGACTTGTTACCAACACCTTTGTTTTCGATAATGGAAATGTTTTGAAGCGAGTAGAATACATGGGTGCTTGGAGAATAAGAGGTGTTTAACAGACTGTTAATAGCATTCAGCAATGGTACCATGCTGTCATGTGAAATGGACACTAGGAAAATACATTCTAAAGTGCTGCTGCCTATTTAGTCATATACATCTGATCACGTTGACCCATTATCCTCCAACAGCTCTGCTGGCTCCCCATTCATTCAAAATCCAACTCAAAATTACCCTCTCTCAGGGCCCAAGGTTCGCCTCACAGACCTATTCTCTTTTTACTCCCATTCTCAGCCTCTGTGCTTGGTCTCTTGACAGTCTGACTGCAAAGAGCTTTGAGATCCTTGGGGAAAGGTACTTATGGAAGAGCGTCACATTATTGTTCTAAATCTCCAAAGCTTTTAAGGCTAGTACCTTCTGTTTCCTTCAAATCATGATGTGACAACTTGGTGTCATGGAGTGGAACTAGCTCAGAGAGCCATATGCACAACTCATCGTTATGGGGGAATCTGACTAGTTGTACATTTCTGAAAGCTGCAATTAAAGACACCTTTAAGAAACACGCTCAGTGATAATTAAAAAACATTGTGCATCATGTTCCTTGCAGGTAACTGCTTAGCTGGCTCATTACAGACAGCTCTGCACAACCTGACATCTTAAATTTCTGCTAACAGTGGTGAACATGAAGGTACCTGCAATTTGCCACCTGTGACCAATTTGTTACCTGCAAAAAAGGTGCCATTTTTTTAAAGGCAGATTTTAAAATGTGCACACATTTAGAACGTGCTTCTAGATGTTAATATGCAGCCATGGGACCTCAGGCTGCAATCATCTTGGAGCTTGCGTGCTACACGGATCAGTGTTAGAATGGCAGACCTGCACAGAATGACTAGGTGCTGTAGGAAATTGTGTTTCATTAGGAGTCTGTTCTGACTCCAAGGTCCCAGTGCATTGATAGGCAGATGTGCCATGTTTCACATGAAAGGAAAAACCACAAGAGTTATCCACGATCTTTTGGTCTTTATACTCAACTGTAATACCCTATTTGAAAGAGTCAAGGTACTAAGTCTGAGGGCTGCATCTAATTCCAAACTGGGTTAATTACATTCTACCTGCCAATGTTCTTTTTTCATTACCAGTTGGCCACTGAATTCTTTTTCACTTTCTGCCTGTGCCGTTGGGTACTGTTGCTGTGCTCCAGAGGTGGCTGCATTTGGTGGTGGGCAACCCATTCACCATACTTCCCATTTGTTCCATCACATAGTAAAATTTGCAAAGCACTTTGGGATCTTTTCACACAAAAAAGCAACTATGGAAACGTCAAATTGTCTTGAAACCATGGCAACATGGGAAGCTATCCATCAGGAATATAAACTGAGGCTGAGATGTGTAAATGTGACTAGGGGACTTAGCCACACAGTTCCCTTTAATTTCAATCAGAATTGCAGTGACACAAACTGTCATGATTTTATTTCGATTCACGTGATATTTGGTGTTTTTCTTAAAGCCCCAGCTGCTGGAGTCAGGTGATGATAAGAGACTCTCAGCTTGCACTGGAAAAAGAAGAGTAAATCTAGTCCTCGTTGTTGCAAAGAAAAACTTGGAAATATGACCTAAGTGCACCCAAACCAGATGACAAAACAGAACTTCAGTCAAGGCTGGGTCATGGGTGGCCTGTGGGAATGAAGTGACCTGAAGATCAGAGATCAATCTGGGGACAGGCTAGGTCAAAACTGCAAAGTCAGAGTCTGTTCCTAAACTGGGAGTGTGAGGCGAGATTCAGGGTTGGGCCAGGACAGAGTCTTTCACTATGGTGAGCAATGATCTTAAGCCGGAGACAGTAAACCAGGGTTAGGGTCAGGAGCTAAGCCTAGGTCGAGAGCCAGGACTCTGGGATCATGGCATGGCAAGCAGAGTCTAAGGCAGAAGAACACCAGGAGTCTTCATTGCTCAGACAACTCCCAAAACTGCTCTCCGGGTTTATATGGGGAGAGCCAGCCAGTCAGGGAATCATGGATGGCAGAACTTCCAGCAGGCTTAGCCTCTCAGTTCTTCATGGCAACTCTGCTGGGGCCCCTGGTGGCGATGAGGGAGTGATGACTCCCTCAAATCCCGTAGACCCCAGCTCTACACCCATGCATTCGTACAACTTCACATGTATTACTTTAAAAAAAAATCTCATTATTTTGAAGACACTCTTGTGATTTTGGGGGGCCTGACTCCTACGTATGAACACATGTGGTTGGTAACACAGGAGTTGTGTGGCTAAATCCCACCAGGCAGCTTAGAAAATCCTAACAACGAATTGCTCAATGTATCCTCACTGCTGGGAGAACTGTGCAAATGGAAAGTTCCATCTCCAATATGTCTAGAGAGAGGAAGGGCACAGAGACTCAGTCCTTGTTTGCTCAGATTAAATAAGAGCCAGAGCCATATATATATATATTTACAACTGAGTTCTCTTCCTAGCAGATTTTCTCATGATACAGAATGGCAAGTTTTCATTAAAGTAGGTGGTATACATTATAGTATTCTGTTATAAAGGCATAACCTGATTCTAGGCTGTGCTGTCATTCAAGAGAGATTGGAGAGGAGGAAAGAAGGTTTTCAAGAACTTTCTTTTCAAATAATTTTGACAATTAAGCTGAGCATCTGGTGGAAGCTTTTCAATAGCAGTGAGTATCTATATCTATTGGGTATTTCTAAGGGACTTTTCATCTTGGTATCTAAATGCCAAGATAACTGCTTGCATTTATACAGTTTCTTTTCATCCAGAAGTGTCCCGAAGTGCATCATAAACGATCTATAGGAATCATTTTACCCCAACTGCAATGCATAGGCCTCTGGCGTAGAACACAGCAGCTCTTTAACAGCTCATAGCAACAATGCACAAGAATTTAGGGCCAGAACTGAAGAATAGCACAACCATCTGAAACTGCAAGAGGAATTCAGGGAAAGACACTGCAATTATATGCATAACACTATGGCTACTGCCTCTAATCTTGTGCAATGGGATCTTTAAATAACCACAAACAGCTTGGCCATTGTTTTTACATGTCACCACTACCTGCAGGTATTGTGAATGAAGGGCGCTTTCTGCTGAATCACCAGCACTATTCTATGCACCTTGCGTTTTCACTGATTTCCCAGCAAAGCGCTGACCTTGCATGACCCTATTTAGCTAGTGAAATATGACAGGAATGCAAACTAGTTTCCAGGTAGGCAGCATCTTGCCTGCATGGAAAGGATAGCAGTGGGACGAAAATGCTTTGTATGGCCCTCCATATCCATATTAAAAAATACCAAGAGCAAGCAAGCAACCTGTCCAATCAGTTCCTGGTGACTTGCATTAAGCAAATCTACACATTAACCCACTCATTTACTTTACCCAGCACCTAGACACTAAAGTGCCCAGTACAATATTAGGGTAGGATCAAAAGCCCAGCAAAGTCAATGGGAGACACCTTCGGGGCTGAATAAACCTGGGGCACTCTTAACTTATCATATGGTTGCTTGATCAAACCAGGAGACCTTTAAAACTAGAAGTCCTATCTGCTGTGTCTGAGCAGTAACCATCCTAGGACTCTTTTCACAGCTCTAGGGGTTTAACCCAATGGTCATGATTAAAATCTCCCTTCTCCCTACTGTTGGAATGGTTATTCTGTGTACCCGATGGCTACTGACATCCACCCCAGAGGTGGCTGCACCTCATTTTGCAGATATACATACAGATTCGCATGAATATGGTTTTTGAAGTGTTTTAGCGTCCTTTGAAATAGAGGATACTCTTACAGAAGCCATCCCATGTTGTTGGGGCCATTAGTGCAACCTTTGCTGATCTAACAAGATTAAAGTAAAAGTAAGCTTCCAGCAAGGTCAGACTTATCTCAGCCTCGGAGTTTAAGCACATACGGCTGGAATCTATGCACATATCATAATTATATTAGAAACAAGATTGATATTTTTGCTTCTGCAGCTTTTCGCTCTTTTATGTTCTTTTTTTAAACATTAGTAGAGCCCAGATGCTGATCTGACTTTAAAGAAGTCACTGCCGATTTGAGAGCACAATCATGGCCTGCCTCCTTTCTGCACCAATTGCAGATCTCAGTATGTATCTGTAGGTTTCTCAGTTTGTTCCTATCATGTCAGATTTATGCTCGGGACCTGCTCACTGACTCACTAATGAGATGGTAGCAGGGCCTCACCGTTACCAACTCTCATTTCCTCCTAATGTGTCAGCTTTGTTAGTTTCCTAAACAGTTGAAGAAAGAGGTGCCTTCCACTGTCAGTTATTCTATTAAGGAACATCCAAATCTTTGGAGGTGAGGTTCCCTAGCAGACGTGGTCATGTACCCCTTACGCTGAAGACCAGTTTCAAAGATGCATGTAAAATGGAATTCTCTCTGCTCCCAAAGACTTAAGCACCATGCTAGATAGCAGATCTTTCCTAGAAATATGTAGGCTCTCTTTAAAGAGAATTTAGTGTTGATGCAAGATTGATGGCCCTAGAGACAAAGGGCCTATTTCTCAAGGCATCTGTTGTCCTCTGTTTATGTACGACATGCCGGGTAGCAGCATTGCAAGTTTCCTATGCTCCTCAGCCCTGCACTCAAAAGATTGTCTCTAGACCAGTGAAAAGAGCTCAATACTCTGTGATCTATTCAGTCTTCAGATTCCTTTCTGAGGCTGCTAGCAAGGGGACCAACCAGTGCCGATCACAATGTGCAGATGTACCCAACGGGCTGAGATAATCAACCCACATGTAGGCCACCAACAAGCTCGGTGGCTCTGAGTGACTGGCTCAGATTTGAACCAGGGACCTAGCATTAAAAGGCTACACAATGACTAGTTAACAATCAGCTACTATAGGCAGTGAGATTTCCATGCAATAAAGAGAAGAGCAGCCATGCTAATGCATGAAACTCAAAAAGTATTTGGAGGTGTAGTTCAAATGAGTCCCACAACAGCCACCTCCCTTGTCTTTTTTAGCGACCCTACCTCCAGCATCAGCCAGAATGCTGAAATGCAGTACAGCAGAATAGAATGCCTGCCCTCCATTCCCACCAGTTCCATTCAGGCTCATTTCAAGATCTGGACTAAGGTTTGTGGATGCTGCGGGAAGTTCTCACTTTAGTCAGACTGATCTGACCACCCTTACTCAGGAGTGAAGGTTGCAGACCTATTGCTGTTGGTAAGTGGAAGCATAGAGGTATATTGTACTATGGCCTGCGCTATGCAGAGCGTCAGCCTAGAAGATCGTAATGGTGGTCCTTTCTGGTCTTAGAAATCTACAAATCCACAAAGCTTTGCCTGCCACTGCCACAAAAAAAGAAAAACCTCCCACCCCCACACAGCTGGTGGAGCATGCCACAAGAGCCATGGAAGGGATTCATGCGTCTCCCAGCCACTTTCTTCTTTAGGTCACAGTGTCATATAACCTGAGTGTTTAAGGGTAGAAGTGGTACCGGACACAAGGATCATTTTCTCCTTCCTGAAAAAAGAACAGGAGTACTTGTGGCACCTTAGAGACTAACAAATTTATCTGAGCATAAGCTTTCGACAGCCCACTTCGTCAGATGCATAGACTGGAATGGGTGGCTGTAGCTCATGAAAGCTTATGCTCAAATATATTTGTTAGTCTCTAAGGTGCCACAAGTACTCCAGTTCTTTTTGTGGATACAGACTAACACGGCTGCTACTCTGAAACCTTTCTCCTTCCTGGTTCATCTGTCAGCAGCTGTGTGCCGTGGCACCTGCTCTGGGACTCGTCAATTCACTGTTACTCACTGGAGTATCCTCAGAGGTGGGGGTCCAGATCCCAAGATTCAAAACAGCCTTGCTTTAAGTTCCACCGTAGCACGTGAACATGCATGTAACAGATTCACCTCAAAGTAATGAGCTCCCTTCACACGGATGTTCTCTGCTGGGTAGAGTATTGAGCCCCTTTCACTAGTCTAGAAACAATCTCTTTAGCGCAGGGCTGAGGAGCGTATGAACCTTGCAATGCTGCTACCCCCTGGGTCTGTGCTATAGGTTTTATTCCATGAACACTGGTTTTGCTCCCAGTTCCACAATAGAATCTTTAAGACACAAAGGCCCAGGGTTGGCTATTAGAAAAGGGAGAGCAAAAACCCCATGTGGTATAGACAGGAATGGGGGTTTCTCATGCCTTCACCTGGCTGGCCATATCAGGACAACCAACGTCATTATTAGGAAGTCCCTTCTTCGGCCCCACTGGTCTGTCCCTGTTCTTTGGCACACGTCGGATAGACACACGAAGCCAACAGTGCCATCCTGAGCTGAGAATGAGATGTCTCCATAATGTGCCCTGCCAGGCTTGGCTGGTGGAGATGCTCTTAGATTTAGTAACCTGCAGTGCCCCTCAACAAAATACCGATGTAAAGTGAAGAAGAGAGGACAGCTTATAGAGGACCAAGTGGAGTGCGAGTGAAAGCTCATGTGGGAGCATATGAGGACAACAGATAGGAAAGATCGCTAATAAACGTGAGAGATGTAGTGCAGGAAAGAAGCTCAGGTTTTTTAACTTGGTGCAATTAATTACTTTTGTTGCTCAAAATAAAAACCTGCTCTTGGTGGGGAAACCTGACAGGGTTTCTTTATGCTTAATGTTCGCTGAGCCGTCTTTTCTGTCTCACTTACCTGATGTGGAACATATACCGGAATCAGAGTGACAGTGAATAAATCACTAGCTTTGCTTGGCTTCTTTGAAAAATTAATTTAGGTGCCCAAAATTTCTCATAGTGTATCTTTTCTCAGCCTGAGAGGGCTGTAGGCTATTCTAAATGGAAAGCTGTAACAAATCCATGGCTGCATTCATACAGGCAGCATGGGAGAGAATTTGTGTGCTTCTGATGTCAAAGTAAATGGCCCCACCTCTTGAGCTAAAGCAAAAGTATCTGACTTAGGAGCCCAAATCCCAAGCCCCTAAGTCACATAGGGACTTTGAAAAACGTACCCATTCTCCCTGAGTTAGCAGATCTATTAGGCCTGATTATTTCTGTTTTCCTCCAGCCACTAGATGGCAGCACTATCACAAACACTTGAGCTGGTACCCTATTTCATTCAGCAGAGGTAAACATCATTATCAGTCAACCGATGAGACAATTGCACATTGTCTAGATCTGTTTATTTGAATGCACATGGGTTAGACCACAGAGGAATGCTCATTGTTAGCAGTGGTGCAATTCTTTTTAAAAGCTGAGCCTATCTTTCTAAGAACCATTCTTAGGTGTAGAACTGCTGCTTAGAGCCAAACACCTATGAAAGCCTATGGCCACATACATGCAGACTCTTCAGTCATCAGCTGGGATCAAATTTAGCACCAAAAGCACACGTCTTTACCACCTGAGCAAAATGGTAGTTTGTTGTAGGTATAAGTCACAGGCTGTTATAGCCACTGGGGCCACCTGCTAGCTGGTGATATGATCACATGCACTATACCAGCACATTACACCTTCCAACATATACACAGGCACTAGCCAGTGCATATCACACTAGACAAACCTAATTGTGGGGTTTCCTAAGAGCTATCACTAAATGATACTCCTAAGAGCATTCTGCACCAAAAAATTAAAAATTCTGCACACAATATTTTAAAATTCTGCAAATTTTGTTTGTCAAATAAATGTGAGGCTCCTGCATGGCACTGGAGAGCACAGGCCACTGGCTATACAGAGGTGGGAGATAACTGTGCAGTTCCCACCGGGACAGGGACTCAATAGTGAGGCTGCACCCAACCCTGACAAAGTGCAAGGACTGGGCCTGCCCCTCTATGCCGGGTGCACCAGTTGTGGGCAGGCAGGCTCAGCAAGGCAGGATCCAAGTGTGAAGGGGCTTAATGTGGAGGGATCCAGGTGTGGGTTGAGAGTGTTCTGTGTGGGGCAATCTGAGTGTGGGCAGCTCAGTGGAGGTATGCGGGGGGGTCTGGATGCACAGGGTCTTGTTGGGGGGGGTCTGGGAGCAACAGTAATGGAACTCTGCAGGGGAGTCCATGTGAAGGTGGTTGGGGCTCAGCAGGGGGAACAGCACTTGGCAGGGGCATCTGGGTGAGCAGTGTGAGGGTCCAGATGCTGGGGTAGTGGGGCAGGGATCTATGTGCAGCTGGTTCGGGTCGGTAGGGTGGGGATCCAGGTGTGTGGGGCTTGTCGGGGTGGTACAGGTGCACTGGGGCTCATCGGGGGGGTCTGCATGCAGGGGGGTGAGGATGCACAGGGGCTGGGTTTATGGGAAAGCAGCTCCCTGTACAGAGATCCCTCCCCCTGAAGCTGAGGCATGATGGGTGCAGGAAGCGTGTGTGTGTGTGTGGGGGGGGGGAGTTTGCAGAGCTTCCTACAGCTGGGGGAGGGTCTGACACAGCCCCGGATGCCGTGCAGAGGAAGAGGAAGTCCCATCCCCGCCCAGTTCAGCCAGGACTAGCAGCTGAGCCCGGCACATGGTAGGAGCCACCAGCCAGGTCTTCCACAGTCCTGCCTTCTGCCCCACACTGATTTACCGCTCTGCCAGCTGCCCTGGGCACCTGAAACATACTGCGTGGGAGGGTCACATGACCACTCTTGTGGCTTCTCTTTGCTGATATATATATATATGGAGATATACTTATCTCATAGAGCTGGAAGGAATCCCGAAAGGTCATTGAGTCCAGTCCCCTGTCTTCACTAGCAGGACCAAGTACTGATTTTGCCCCAGATAGCCCCCTCAAGGATTGAACTCACCATCCTGGGTTTAGCAGGCCAATGCTCAAACCACTGAGCTATCCCTCCCCTCATCAGAGAATCATTTTTCTGTGGGGAAGCAAAGAAAACTGTGGGAGATATAAATTTTGTGCATGCGCAGTAGTGCAGAATTCCCCCAGGAGTAAAATGAGTAGCCCCAGTCTAGATGCTCAAAGATATTTAGATGCCTATGTCCCTTAGCTGTAATAGTTGTACTAGGGTTCACAGTCTTCTTGTGGATCTCTCTTCACTAGGAAGTGATACAATCCTATATTTCAGCAGGCCTGATTCCATCCAAACAAAGGCTGTAACGGCCTCACACCAGCTCATACCATTATAAGAATTGCCTGCCCATCTGTGTCTCTTGAGCTGCAATTTGATTATGATTCTGCTCCCCACCCCCAGTCAAACTAACTGCAATAAATGGGCTGGATCTGTTGGCTATGCTACAGCCAGGTGTTTGAAGCAGAGGCTAGAGAGAACAAAAATAGGTCAAATTTGCTGATGAGAGATGAGTAAATAACAACTGCTGTTCCAGGGAGCTTTTGTTCTCTATAAAAGGAACGCTGGTACCTTCACAGAATTGTCGCCTCTCATTCCAGATGAAGCTTTGCCTGTGTTGCATTTTTCAAAGTTTCAGAGATTAATACAAAAGGAGAGAGGGCAGGGGAGTGGATTTTAAAAGAACAACAGCAGCACAAGCTCATGGAAATACGCAGCTGAGGGAATGAATGCCTGATTAATGGAACCAATCAACAAACAATGGAGTGTGTTTTATTGAAAAGGCTCTCCTTGCTAGTGTCTGCATGGGATGGATTGACAATGTGGTACTGCTTTATATTGGCCTTTTTTTTTGCAAGTACTATATGAAAGTGGCTAATAATAGGATAGAGAACATTTTCAAGGTGTGTTTTATTACCCACTTATATCTGATGCTTGCCAAAAAAGAAAATCTGACTATTTGGAAACCCATTTTACGCTAGTGGCAGGGAATAGGAATTAAGCCAGCTAATATTCTATACAGTGGGGAAATACTGTAAGTTACTGTATTTAAATGCAACGCATGGGTTTGACAGAATGTTTGTCCCAAAGCAGCAATGTGTATTTCAATGGGTAAGTCACTTAATGCCTCTGTGCCCCCATTTGTGAAACAAGCATAATACTTATTTATGGGTTGTATTTAACTGTGTAATTGCTATGT
Organism: Mauremys reevesii; assembly: GCF_016161935.1. NCBI lineage: Eukaryota > Metazoa > Chordata > Testudines > Geoemydidae > Mauremys > Mauremys reevesii. The sequence goes on along the minus strand of NC_052634.1, from coordinate 15,086,175 downwards.
GTTTGTTTTCTGTCATGCCTTTAAATAATATCACCCAGTTCTTTCATAGCACTTTTCAACTGTAGATCTCAAAGCACTTTTACAAAGCATCATTATCTCCATTTTACATGCGAGGAAACTGAGGCACAGGACAGTGAAGTGCCTTGCTCCAAGTCCCCAGTCAGGCTAGTGGCAGACATAGGAATATAACCTGGGTCTCCCAAGTCCCAGTCTAGGGTGCTAAGTATTGGGTCACACTATCTCCAATAAATTAATGGAAACTTAGCAGAAACTGTCCATTGCTTGTGCTTATGGGGTGACCTCTAACCATAGCAGCTGTGTGGTGTGTGTTTGTGTGTGAGAGAGAGAGAGTCACATAGCCTGGGTTTGCTCTCAGCCCCAACCAGCGCCACTTGTGTGGGTACAGGCTTTTCCATAGAATACAAGGCAGCTCTGGTATCTAACAATCCTTTTATTGCCTCATTTGAATGTAAGGGTTTCCTCAGTATCATGCTGAGCTACAGCTTTCCACCTCTTCTCCAAGGTTGCCAATCTCCTAAGAAATATTAAAATGCAAACATGAGAATTACAAGAAAGATAACCTCAAGATTGGAACCTGCCCCAATAATGGAAAATCCAACCTGTCTTCCCGGCTCTACCACTGGCCTGCTGCGTGACCATGAGCAAGTCACATTGCTGCTCTGTGCCTCAGTTTCCCAATCTGCAAAATGTGGACAGTGGCACTGATGTCCTTGGTAAAGTGCTTTGAGATTTACTGATAAAAAGTACTTCATAAAAACTGTGTGTTATTAATGCAGTCCTTGAGCTACCACAATCCCCAAGTCCGGTCAGTGACCCTCCCACCCAACTCCACCAATGCCCCTCGGTACTTACTTACAACATCCCCTGCTATTCCAGTCCTGCCCACTCCCCTCTCAAACTCCACTGATGCCCCTCAATCCTGCCCTGCAGTACCACCTGCTATTCCAGTCCTGGACCCCAACACTGCAATGCCATTAAACCCTCTTCTAACCTGCATCACCCACTGTGTCGGATCTCCCATTAGCAGAGATTGCCAACCATGCTGAGTTGTGCACATGCAGGTAACAATCCAGCCCTCTCATATACTATGCCTCCTAGACACATGCAAGCCCATTAAGACTAATGAAATTGGGAAAGCCTAATTCCCCATGCAGATGAACTTGGGGGAGAGGGGAATAAATTTCTCAACACGCAGAAAGTTCAGACTCTGGCATCAACAATTCTGCTGAAAAAGCCAACCTCATTCCTGCCCTGTAAACAAGTTCGAAAGTATGCATAATAATAAAAAAGCCACCTCGTTTTTCTTGCAGAACCATTATATTGTTTTATTATTTTTCTATTCACACTGCCAATAATAAATTACATTAGCCAAGATGTTGCCATTTATTATACTATTTAGACAGACGCATCGCTGTGCTGGTTTTGCATTAGTGCTGCATAACCCGAGGCTGGCTTTTGCTGATCATTTTGGAATCACGAACATGTATCTTACATAGGGTGAAAAATAAATGCCATCCATGAAACACTAAGGCCATCCAAACTCATGGGGCGCTAGAAGGGTGGACTCGCTGTCTAGCATCTGTCTGACAGGCCTACACAGTGGCATTATTAGAGGAACAGGAATAAATGATCATTGGGTCAAAGTCTTGAGGTTCCAAACTGTATTTCTCCTCCAACAGCCAACTCAGTCAGGAAACGGGGTTCTAGTGGTAGCCGTGTTAGTCTGCATCAGCAAACACTGGAGTGGAGAGTACAGTGATAAAATCTACAGATGACACGAAACTGGGAGGTGCTGTAAGCGCTTAGGAGGGCAGGATTTGAATTCAAAACAACTTTGACAAATTGGAGAACTGGTCTGAATTCAACAAGAAGAAATTCAATAAACGCAAGTGCAGGCTGGGGACCAACTGGCTAAGCAGCAGTTCTGCAGAAAAGGACCTGGGGATTGCAGCGGACGAGAAGCTGGATATGAGTCAACAGTGTGCGCTTGTTGCCAAGAAGGCTAACAGCATATTGGGCTGTATTAGTTCGAGTGTTGCCAGCAGATTGAGGAAGTGATTATTCCCCTCTATTTGGCACTAGTGAGGCCACATCTGGAGTATTGCGTCCAGTTTTGGGCCCCTCACTACAGAAAGGATGTGGACAAATTGGAAAGAGTCCAGCAAAGGGCAACAAAAATGATTAGGGGGCTGGAGCACATGACTTATGAGGAGAGGCTGAGGGAACTAGGAGGGTGGTGAAACACTGGTTACCTAGGGAGGTGGTGGAATCTCCATCTTTAGAGGTTTTTAAGGCCTGGCTTGACAAAGCCCTGGCTGGGATGATTTAGTTGGGGTTGGTCCTGCTTTGAGCAGGCGGTTGGACTAGATGACCTCCTGAGGTCTCTTTCAACCCTAATCTTCTATGATTCTATGAAAGTACTTCACTTAGGAAAGAAAAATCAAATGTACAACTGTAAAATGGAGAATAACTGGCTAGGTGGTCATACTGCTAAAAATGATCTGTAGGTTATTGTGGATCACAAGTTGAATATGAGTCAACAACATGATGCAGTTGCAAAAAAGGCTAATATCATTCGGGGTTGTGTTAATAGGAGTGTCATATGTAAGACACAGGGAGGCAGTTGTCCCTCTCTACTTTGCACAGGTGAGGCCTCAGCTGGAGTACTCTCTCTATTCTGGACACCATACTTTAGGAAAAGTTAGGCTTAGGCTTAAGTTAAGGGTAGTTAAATTCTGGAACAGGCTTCAAAGGGAGGTTGTGGATTTCTCATCACTGGAGGTTTTTAACAGCAGGTTGGACAAACACCTGTCTGGGCTAGTCTAGCTTGACTTGGTCCTGCCTCGGTGCAGGGGGCTGGACTCTATGATCTCTCAAGCTCCCTTCCAGCCTGATATTGCTATAATTCTATGAAGTGGGTAGGTATTATCCACATTTTACAGATGGGCAAAGTGAAGATCAACAGGGGAAGAGGCTTGCCCAAGGCCACATACCCTGCAGCAAAACTGAGTAGAAACCGGGAGTGTGTGTGGGGGGGGTAAGTCCTCAACTCCTGCTCTAACCACTAGGCCGCAGAGCACTGGGTCTTGTTGCACCTCTGTACTAGTGCAAGGGGATCTCAGGGCACACTCCTGCTGGGAGCATGTGAGGGGATCCTTCTTTTAATGTACTGCAATTTTATTAACCACTTAGAGTTCACTTTTTCTCTATGTCCAGCCCCGGCCCGGCTGTACTGCAAGAGGAAGGTGCTGATACAGCCAAGATATATGCAATAATAAATTGCAGGTAGCAAGAGTGCACTCAGGGCCTCGTTGATGCATCTGAGGGAAAGAGAATCATATGGTTGAAGAGAAGAGTAATTGTAGTGGAAATTCAAAAATCACTTCACTGAGCCTGTTTCATTCAGTCTCTCATGCTCTTGTAAATCAGTACCAGTGGCAGCAATTTATTCTGAAACAACAACAGTTCGGAACAGGGAGGAAAATGAAATAATTGTGTTTTGACCAGCTTGAGACAATTCCTCTGTACATAGATACATATTTATAAACACAGGTGTTGAGTGTAAAGGCATTTCATCAAATTCATTATCTCCCTCCACATACCCATCAGAATCAATAGCTGGTAGAGGGTAGGAGGAGTTTTTCCTTTAAAACTTTGGCAGGAATTTGACATTCTCATATATTACTCAGAGAACCGAAAATGATATGGCCGTGCTGCAGAGAAATGGCTAGGCAAAATCCCCCTGCAACTCTCCAACAGTGCACCCCAGTGCCGGACCCATGCTAGTCCAGTCACAGTCCTCTGAATGTACCTCTCAATCCTGGCCTATAATAACCCCTGCTGTTGTGGTCTGTCCACTCCCCCTCACCAGCGCTGCCAATGCCCCTGCTAGTCCAGTCCTGGCCCCATGTAGCCGTGCACCCTACCTGCCGCTACCAATGCTACTGCACATACATTGCTAATTATACTCATGCTAGGTCAAAGAGAGCAAGCGTAGTGAAGATGTAATCGGTCAGTGCACCTTTCGGGACATCACTCTATGAATCTATGTAGTGGAGGTTTGGTTTGTTAGGTTTTCCCAATCCATGCTGCAACCGGCCTTGTGTTCCACCTTGCCTCATCAAGGAGGGAGACCATGGTGCATTGTAGGAGATGTAGTCTGACCACCTACCAAGTGTATGTTATGTGCCTTAGCTATGTAACCTGCTCTGCTCAGTCATTTATTTTTTATCTTCAATTACCCTGCTACACCACCACCCCGCACCACTCCGCTCTGTGAATGTTACTCAATCCTGATCTGCAGCACTTCTTCCTATTAAGTAGTAGTTCTGGCCTTAGCCCAGAATTTCCTAGTGAATTCACTAAATGCAGACCTTTAACATTAGCCTAATAGTTTGTCTGTATTTATTAAGTAATCAGAGCAATGAAAACCATTCTGTATGGGAACTGAGCCTGAAGAATGCAGTCCCAGAGATCTACCATCTCGGCTCCTGAGAAAAGCTGTGGAACAGCCAAGGAAGAGACTACCCATAGAGACTAGTGCATAGAGCCCCGTGCATGCTGGGAGAGGCCTTTGGAGTTCAGTCAGTGCCATAGGAATACTCCTGTTGTACAGATGTGACCAGTAAAGCTCACAGTTTGCATATCTCACTGTACAGTCTGAGACTTCATTTCACATTAGAAACTCCCAGAGTGAAAGCAACAACTGTGTAATGGGAGTGTGCAGTGGTGGGAGGTAAATACCCTGCACTGGACAAAGTACAGGCAACACCACTTAAGCCCCTCTTCTGCAGGCTTAAATGGTGCACTGGCCCTGTACTGCCCCTCTGCGAATTCCCCGTGGGGTAGTGATGGCGCTGGAAGGGAGTGGAGCATTGCTGTGGGTGTCCTTGTGAGGTTCACTGGCATGAGAGGAAGACATGAAAAACCAGGAATCACTGGCTGACATTCTCTGCCTTTGTTGTGCAGGAGGTCAGACTAGATGACCATAGCAGTCAGGGATTTGAATCTATGCTATGGGCCTGTTTGCTATAAACCCCCTTTATCTGTCTGGAAGGTAATTCCTCCAGCAAAAGGACTGCATAAACCTAGCATAGGCTGCCTTCCACAGGCCCTAATGTAGGTGTGACAGGCTGCAATGCTGCCACAACATACAGTATCTCCTGTGCTGCCTTTGTTACCCCCAGGGCCATTTCAGCCCTTGACCACACCATAACCGAGAGGGTACAGCACTGGCTTAAAGCCATCTTTCTCCCCATTCCCCTCGCTGTATCTGGGGCTACATCTACACTACAGGCTAGGGGTGTGATTTCACTGCTCGTGTACACACACTGCGCTAGCTCTCATTGAGCCCGTGTGAGTATAATTAGTCATGCAGCCGCAGTGGCATGGGTAGCACTAGCAGAGGCATGGCTGAGCCATGCCAACTGAAACCGGTGGGTACATACTCAGCACAGCTGAGCCATGCCTCTACTTCCCATGCTAGCGTGGCTACATTACTATTAATACTCAATGAGAGCTAGCGTAAGTGTACATGAGCAGAGGAATGACAGCCCTAGCTTGTAATGTCGAAAATAGCCTGTGAGTGCGGCAGCCCTTGGAAGCAAATCTTGGAATCTCACCCTATAAATCAAGGTCATGAAGGTTTGGTTTGTTGGGTTTTTTAAATCCATGCTGCAATTGGAACAGTGCGCCACCTCATCTCACCAAGGAGGGAGACCATGGCTCGTCATCAGAGACATAGCCTGACCAGGGACCCCCTTCTAGAGGGGAATGCAGGCATGATGCTCTCAAACTACAACTCCCATGAATCATAGCAGGGTAGGTCTGGAAGGGACCTCGGTAAGTCATCTAGTCCAGTCCCCTGCACTCAGCACAGGACTAAGGAATAATTAGACCGGGGTTCTCAAACTTCATTGCACCATGACCCCTTTCTGACAACAAAGTTACTAGATATCTCTGGGGAAGGGGGCCGAGCCCAAGCTCTGCCACCTTGGGTGTGGGGAGAGGGAGCCGCAGCCTTAGCCCCACCACCTCGAGTGGGAGTGGACCTCGGGCTTCAGCTTCAGCTCCGGGTCCCAGCAAGTTTAATGCTGGCTCTGGCAACCCCATTAAAATGGGGTAACAACCCACTTTGGGGTCCTGACCCACAGTTTGAGAACTGCTGAACTAGACCATTCCTGACGGGTGTTTTTCTAACCTGTTTTTAAAAACTTTCAGTGATGGAAATTCCACACCTTCCCTATGTGAGCACCATGGCAACATTTTAGAAATTAATTATTTCGGGTTAAGGCTAAAATGTTTTGTATTAAGATTTTTCACCAAAAACTCAAATTTTTCCATGGAATGCTTAAAGGAAAATATCTAATTTAAAAATTCTGTGGAAAATGCCCATTTTCCACCCAGCTCTGCACAGAATGTCCCACCTCCCCTTTCTAGACCCCTTGAATAGCCATCCCCTCCAGCCCCTAGGCCCAGCAGCCTCCACTCTGGCAGCTGGAAAGCCCTTCATCACACTTTGTTCTCATTTTCTAGACCACTTATTCTCTTTATTTTTTCCTCTTGTTCCACATTAGCTTGTGTTTCTTATTTCAGCCCCAGGGGAGTGGGGGGAAGAGAGTTGTTTTCATAGCAAAAACAGTGGTCACAACAGGGCTCCTCAGGTGAAAAGGAATCGGTAATTGAAACAAAACCAAACCAAATCTCATTAGGATATTTGTGCAAGAAGTACAGTGCAGCTATGGAAAGTCTGCCAGGGAAACAGCTCAGCCTTGATTAAGATTTAACTGCAGTGGAATATCAGAAATGTTATTCCTTTTGTAGCTCCTGAAAAGTTCGGCCTCCAGTCTGCTGTGCCAGGAATCTCAAAATATCCAAGGCTTTTTAATTTTATTTTATTCCCTCTTTTCTAAGCCTGGAAACACCATTTTGTGGCATTTTGACTTTTAATTTTTATCTCCAGAATAATGAGACCCATGCATCTTTTTCAGCCAGGTCCATTAGCAAATCTTCGGCATGACACTGGCTGTCTCTGGCCCACCAACAAGGGCATCCACAGAGCGCTTGAGTTTATTCAGTCCTCAGCCATGGGCTGAACTATTCAGACTATGTTGAGGTTTAGTGATGCGGTGGGCGGTGGCCAATGAAGAAGATTCCTTCAGCACGCTGAGGATGACAGAGCTGCTGGCAGCTGCAGTTTGGGGCTAATGTAATTAACAAAGGGTTTGCCAGCTCCTGTGTTAGGCTGGAGTGGACACGAAGATAACTTCCCAGGCCCAATCATGGATTGAGGCCCCCGTTGTGTTATGGGTTGTAGACCGGTATATTGCAAAGAAAGCCCCTGACTCAAAGAGCGCACAGTTTAAGTATATAAGGAGGGACAGCAGATGCATACAGCAAATAGCTGGGATGAGAACAAGAGGCAACAGCAAGTTGATGATGGAAATGTAGTACGTAGAGGTCACAGCACTTTTCTATACGGAGAGTTAGTGCATGGTCAGCTGGGGTGTAAATCTACAATGCTCTAGCCCGGTGCACGCAACTGGTCACGTGGACTGAGCGACTGTGCACTAAAATGTCCATCATGTGCTTCGATTGACAGCCTAGCCATTGCCACCTGTCTTGCTTCGCAGGTTCCATGACAGTGGTGAGTTTTTAGGATGCTGGCCCTCTAAACAGAAGCGAATTTCACACTTTGCACATATTTTGAAAATAGTATGTGGCGCAAAAGATGGATCCCAACATTTGGGGCTGTTTAGATCAAGGAGTCTGGTTCAGGCTGATCTCTCCTTTGCACCTTAGATTGCACTTTTCATGCAGGGATCTCAAAGCACTTTGATATGATGTGGGTATTATCTCTATCTAACAGGTGGGGAAAATGAGGCAATGTGACTTACCCAACATCACAAAATGAGTTGGAGGCAGGAACAGAATCCAGTCCTGAGTCCCAAAACATCATCCTAGCTACAGAGCCACATTACCAAATATGGCAGTGTGTTAATACTTGATCACCACACATGGACACAAAGGCTTTGAAATATTTTTTTTCTATCAAGTCTGTGGCGTGTGTAGTTTATGATTTCAGTTTCCATGGGACTTTTAATCCACAGATTCTGTTGTTTGCCATTTTCTGCTCAGATGTGGCATGTTGAAGAGACACACACACTGTGCTCTCTCTCATGGAGAATCCAAGCCTCTGGCCTAGATCATCCTGGTTCACCCTTATCAATAAATGGTTATATTATTAATTATTATTTTGTTAAGATATTAACACCCTTGTTTCTCCAGCTTCCCCACAACAGCAATTTGCACCAGCTGATGCTGCAGGATGTTACATGGTACGTATAAGTGGGTGACATTCATCTAGGAGAAACCACTAATATAATTAGCCAGACTGGGCAGGCAATTTACTACCAGCTGCACTTCTGCAGACTGGATGGAGAAAGGCAGCCCATTGTCTCTTTTCTAACCTGCTTGTTTTATGTTCACTTTGTTTTGGCTATCAACTGAATACACTCAAGGGTAAGGACCCCCCAGGGACCTGTGATAGTTACTACCGCAAACATAACATCTATATTTGTTGCCACGGTGATGGCTAATAACATTATAATGGAACATGGGGTCCTTTGCAGCAGCACATGGCAGGCTGATACATCTGCAAAGGTATACAAGCTGGACGGAGAAAAATAAACCCACCTTTCCCGGCTGCTACAGGGGTTATGGGGTTTTCGTGTGTGTGTGTCTGTGTGTGTGTTCCCAGAGACTGGTATTTTGGTAAGGTGACCAATGAGCAAATTTTATATTCCAGCCCGACTGCTGGCAGCAATAATGGCAGATAAAACCAGTAAGACTGAAGTGTGGGATGTTTGAGGTCTTAATACATGGAGAAAATTACAGTTCAGGACAATATGATTTCTCTCCTAGCTGTCAAGATCATCTAAGTTCTGTGGCGTGCAAAAGTCTTCAAGATGACCTTTCCCAAACAGAAGCGAGAGTTGCGAAGCCTATTACTGAGCATAAGCCAATTTGCTTTGTAAGTGTAAGTGGCAATTTTCCTCCTAAATACATTACAGTGGAAGGTAAATGGCTATAAACAGAAAGTAGTGTTCTCTCTCCCCTATAAGAGCTCTCCGAGTGCTGTTTGTGAGATATGATCTTAAAACACACTCTTGTGGGACATCCGTAGCACAGAATATTGATTTGGTGTCATGTGGTGATTTTCATGCACACTTTTTATAGAAAAAAGAATGAGATAGGATACGGGGGGAAGACTCTTTTAAAACACCTTAAACAGCGGCTTTAATAGGCACTGAGAAATGAGGATTGATATATTTTGTTATTAGATGCATCGATAGAACCAAGGTAACTTATAAAGCATCTGGCAAAAGTTCCAATGGCCAGATCCTGTGACTAGCCAGAGACACTGATACTCAGCTCAGCTGTTGCATTTGACAATAGAACATGATTCGTGCTCCAGGCTGGATAGCAGGCAGGGTGAAAACAGCAATTTGGCCCCCTCACTCCATTCCAACCAACAGAGCTGGGCCGATGCAAGGTGGAGTGGGAAGGGAGCGACTGAGACCTGCATCTCTCCAGCTGGTCATAGAACCAGAGAAATATCAAGCTGGAAAGGGCCTTGAGAAGTTATCCAGTCCAGCCCCTGCGCTGAGGCAGGACCAAGTGAACCAAGACTATCCCTGACAGATGTTTGTCTTCGGCACAATGCGGGCTGGAACAACAACTGGGATGCTCGGGGCCCACCCTGCCACCCCACCAGCCCCTGCAGGAAATGGTTCAAAATCACATGCTTGCTCTAGGAGAAGTTATTCCACTGTCCCAGGCTGGGAATGATGGCAGCAATGAAGGATTCTCTCATTACAACCCACACCTAATATTCCCATGCATTGTCTAATGAGCAGAAACCAGGAGACAATGTGGAATCTCCCCTTTCCAATTAAAATCCCTTAATTACGCTCATCTTTATAATAAGCAAAAGATTTTCTGTGCTGATCTTCCCAATGGTCCATCTAGTCCAGCATACTGCCCGCAGCAATGACATGTTATCTCCAGATAACCCAACAAAAGGCACAGTAATATAATACATGTCAGAGGATCTAATCCTGTTTATCTACATTTTTGGATTGGCACTTCTGTTCATTACGAACATGCTGTGTATAAGGACCGTCCATCTTCATTTGAAACTCACCCTTTCTATTATATGTAATTATTTCTCACTGCGGCTTGCATGCTAGAGGTGGTTACTAAAAAGCAAGTGTCTCTACAGGAAGATACATCAGGTCTCTTACTTATTATTATTTGCATTACTGTACAAGACACTCAGCTCAGGATTATTGTGCTAGGCATTCTCCAAAAACAGAGCCAGGAATAGAAGCTAGGTCTTTGGGACTTTGGAGTGAAAAGGACCTTCTGAGTCACTGAGTCAAGTCCTCCAGTATTCCAGGCAAGCCAGTCATATTAAAAAATAATTCATTGAAAGTTTTCTGCCAGGAAATACAGTTCACTAAACCAAAATTTTCATTCATTAAGTCATATACATTTAGATAAAAATTAATTGAAAAACATTTTGAAAACATCAATGTGTCCTATTCTGACATTTTCAGAAAGAAAAGTTTTGATTTTTCATTTTGAAATGACTTTTCATTTCAGAATTTATATATATATATATATATATATATATATATATATATATATATATATATATATATATATATATATATATAAAGTGGTGAAACAGAAACTAAATGTTTCTTTCAACTGACCCTAAATGAATTTTTTTCAGAATGTTGCTTTACAAAAAAAATTCAAAATTTTGGCTTTTCATTGTGATTTGAGAGGACTTTTTTCTCAAATTCATGAAATGTTTGACAAGATGGAAGTCTTCTGTCCTGCGTCCCACTCCAATACCTCACCCCTTCGCCCACACTGCCTTGCTACAGAGAGGAATATCTGGAAACCCAGATTCTCAGCTGGAGTAGCCCTACTGAAGTCAATAGAACTGCACTGATACACCCCAGCTGAGCCATCTGTCCCATTGTGAATAACCAAGGTACACCTAGATATTAGAGTTGGTCAGATACTGGTCAGGTCAGTTCTCCCTTGTCAGAGCCCTTTAAAATCCTGAACTTCCCAGGGCTTCAAAGCTGGTCTATCTTGATTTGGTTGAATAGATTTGTTCAATAGCAAGTGCATGTAATCAGCATCAGACAGACATAACAGTGACGGGGATTAGTTGGAACTGGAGACTTCATGGATATTCCATAGACTGGCATTTTCTAATTCTTAATACAGTTGCAAACCACGAAGCTAGCTCATGAATTCTTTGTAGTCAGGATTCCATAGATGTCGTACATGGGGAATGCTCCCAGCTAGGACACAGATATTTCCATGGAAGTGGTTCTTGGCCCTTTCCAATTATTGAAAGCAAGGCCTGTTGTAATAATTGGGACTACAAATCTACTCTAATTGTGAGCTCAACTGTACAGAGTATGCAAAAGTTAGTAAAATGTCACAATAACCTATAACAACAAATGTTGATAGGAAAAGGTATGAAAGGGAGACAGAAAAATGGAATTAACCGGAACAAAAGGGCCTCCTAATATAACTCAAAGACTGTGTTAAATCATGTTTGGAAAAAAGAGAACATCTGGAACCGGAAATTAATGAACCAAAACCGATCTGTCAGATATTAGGCAGTATTGGCAGACAAAATAATAAGGGAATGGGCTATTTCACTTACTATTCCCTTTGTGGGTCCTTAAAGAAACAGACTTCTGGGGGATGGGGGAGGAACATGAAAGAACAGATGGAGAGAAAGAAGAACAGAGAGATGGCGAACTTCACCATCAAGGCTGCTGCTCCCACCATTGCCTGGCACCCCAGACCTTCTTCATTGTAATCCTGAGAGCTCTCCTGACCAGACCCGGCCAGTGAGAGGGATCCAGTTCACATCAGCACCCCTATCAGCTCCAGCTGAATCCCAAATGCCCCGAGATGAAACAGGACTGGATGTTAACAGCACCAGCAACAAAAGCAACTCCAGTTCATCTCAACTCACTTTCCCCCAAAGGGCAGTCTGATACCATCTAAGAGACTGCCAAACTAGGGGGGGGTCTCCTTCTAAAATCTCTCTCCAGCTAAAGGGAAAGGGAACAAGAAGTGTTGCTAAAATAAAAGCCTTCCTTAATATTTACTTTTCAAAGGCTTTAACTGATTTTCCTTCTTTTCTGTATCTTTAATAAAAGGTTAGAGGTTTTTTTAATGGGACTAAGAAGGCTGAGGTCTCTCTATATACCAAACCCCAGACCTTGTTTAACACTGGACACTGACTGAGTTATGTTAACACTTTTGGCATACTTATTTCATCTAAATTAATATAACAGGCCTCTCTGAATCCCTTCATTCAGCCTGGACCCTCTTCCATTTAGCAACATGGCAAGAGCAAGGTGGCCGTGACATGCTGACAATCATTCATTATGTCCTGGGGTGTCACAACCCCAACACTGAGAACCACGGATCTACTATACGTATGGTCATTAAGAAGCCACTCTTTTGTTTTTAGTATTCAGATCCTCAGCTGGTCTAAATGGGATCGCTCCACTGAAGTCAATTTGCATAAATTAAGTATCTGGCCCACAATTTTTAACAGAGTCAAGGAATAAAATATATTGTTAACCTGTGCCATCATTAGCCCAATCGTTAATTAACCTCTTCACCCACTCAAACAAAAATATCCAATCACAACAAAACATGTCATGAAGGAAAAAGCAAACAAACCCCCGCCCCCAAACAATACTTGTTAATTAGCTCAGCAACTCACAGGGCTAAGAGGCAATGTAGCTATGAAGAAGGGGCTGGATTCTCTGGTCCACGTCGGTCATTTTGTGCCATTTAGGTGGTGCAAAGTGGCCAGATGCTCACTGTGGCTACCAGAGAACTCCGCTTGTGGAGTGGAGCTATCCTTATTAATTACTAGTATTACTAATTATTAGTATAATAATTTGTGTCGCCGTAGTACCTAAGAGCCCCAGTCATGGACAAGGACTCCACTGTACAAGGTGCTATACAAGCAAACTTGCACTAGCTTCCCCCTAACTTTGCATACAGTTTGTGAGGGTAGCAGGAATAGGGGGTGGGCCAATTTTCCAGGTCACTTACAGATCTTATGCCAGTGGGTTAAGTTAAGGCAGCCCCGCAGCTGCTCTAACTTACACTAGGGTTTGGCAGTGTAGGGACAGGGTGCCTGATAGCCCCCTGTTCACCTGTGCTGATGCTGAGCCAAGCTGTGTCGTGGAAGAGAGTTCAGCACAAGGTTTGTTAGATCAGACCTGGTGTTCATATTGCAAACTAATGGTCTGTCTACACTGCAATCAGAGGCATGACTGCTGCATGTGTAGATGCATCTGAGCCAACTTGAATTAGTTAGATCAAAATAATAATAGCAGGGAAGCTGCAGCAGTCCAGGTTGTACAACCGTGCCTTGGACCCTGGGTATGTACACACAAGCAGCTAGCCGAAGCTGTGGCAGCTTCACTGCTATTGTCATTCATGCTATCTAGATCAAAGCTAAGTCAGGTATGTTTACACTTGCTGCAGTCACACCTCTGACTGCAGTGTAGACAGACATTAGCAGTGACACATTCAGAAACTGTGGCTTCTGTGCGACAGAAATAAGTTTTGTGAACTGTCCTCGAAAATGTTTTGCTTTGTGCATTTTCTCCTTTATCTTTGTTGTGATAAACATCACCTAAAAAAAAACAATATTTTTTAATCCATAGCAACAGCTGTATTTAAACACAGGAGGGAAAAGATAATCACTTATCAGGGAAGCATATTCACACTTGAGGGAAAAAGATAATTCACACTTCCTCTAGCTTGTCTTCAATGATACACGTTTGCTAGAGACTGAAGCTCCATATGTTTTCCAACCTTGGCCATATTTGTGGAGCAAAATTGATTTTCACTGTTAAATGTTTTCCTTCAACCTTTTAATCTTTCTGGCCTTATTTACTCCTTTAGTCAGTCTGATGATTGCAACCTACTGTTAATATTTCCTTGTGCTAAAGGAAAAGTGCAGGGATTAGTCATAAAAACGTAGTTAACAGATTAATATTTTAAAAATTAAGGGTGGAATATTCAAAAGCATTTTGCATTGGCCTATCTCTGCACCCATTGAAGTCAATGGGCACCTTTAAAAATTAATGAAACTGTTGTTTGAAACACTTGTCATGGTCTCACCAGCTCCGTAACTGTGACTTTGTATCTCAATGGATGCTGCCATTTCTTATCAATAGTTCCCAGCAAAAAAAATTACTCTAGTGATGTAGAATAGGGAGCAAAGTTGTTTGAAGGATACAAAATTTTTAAACCACTAGTTAATTACACTGCTAAATTAAGCAAAGCATTGACAAATAAATATAGAATTTACCTTACAACAAACTTGACCTCCATGTTTTCCCATGCACTAAGGGCCATTCCAAAAAAGCACTTATTAAACATGTACTTGAATTTAAGCATGTGCTTAAATGCTTTGCTGGATGGGACCACAAACTGGAGCTGACTTCCCCAAGTCCTATTCTGTACCATGAAACAATCAAGAAAGCAGCTTCCTATCTGATTGCGATTCTTTTTTTTCCCATTATATTGTACACAATACTTTTACAGGGATTTACTCCCTTTGTACTTGGCTGAAATTATTAGCATCTCTTTTATAGTACTTTACAGTCGGTCTTTAATAAAGAGAAATATAGACACAGGGTATGATCTCTATTATGGAAAGTACCTCACTTTCCCTAATGTTCAGGAGCATGGCACTCATCATATGACCCAGGTAGCCTGCTGACAACAATAGCCAGCATTAAACCCTCTAATGTCCCTGGTCAATTATAAAATGCAACAGTATGGGAATAAATTTCCCTCCAGCCAGCCACACACATTCCTTGTGCAGCCCGAAGCATGACTGGTTTGCCTTAGAACACTATCTTACCCTGCACAATCGCAGATAACACTTAGCAATTATACAGCAATTTGCATCTGCAACACTTAATCCTCACAAAATCCCTGCAAAATATGTCACTTAGCATGATCCCTATCTGAGAGATGGAGGACACTGGGGCACAGAGGTTATGGGTCACCGAGTATCCTCAATTCCCATTGATAATATCATTGTCAATATCAGAACTGTCTACACCTTTGTCACAATAGAACCAGCACTCAGCACCCTCCAGGAGGCACTGGCACACTGCAGGATCAGGACATTAGTGACCTGAGCAGTGTCATCCACGGAGCCACTGGCAGAGCTAAGAGCTTGTCTATACACAAAAGCTGTACTGCTTCAACTAGACTGGCAAAGTTACATCTTTAGAACCCTTCCAAACCCCCACCGCCGGTGTAGGCACAGTTACATCAGTATAAAGGTGCTTTATACCAATAGAACATATTTCCCAAGCTATACTGGTATAAAGCCACTTGCAGCTAGCAAGAGATATTATGAGTAACAAGAAGGGTTTCTTCACGCATGTTAGCAACAAGAAGAAGGTCAAGAAAAGTGTGGGCCCCTTACTGAATGAGGGAGGCAACCTAATGACAGAGGATGTGGAAAAAGCTAATGCTCAATGCTTGTTTTGCCTCTGTCTTCATGAACAAGGTCAGCTCCCAGACTACTGCACTGGGTAGAACAGCATAGGGAGGAGGTGACCAGCCCTCTGTGGAGAAAGAAGTGGTTCAGGACTATTTAGAAAAGCTGGATGAGCACAAGTCCATGGGGCTGGATGCGCTGCATCTGAGGATGCTAAAGGAGTTGGCGGATGTGATCACAGAGCCATTGGCCATTATCTTTGAAAACTCATGGTGATCGGGGGAGATCCCAGATGACTGGAAAAAGGCTAATGTAGTGCCCATCTTTAAAAAAGTGAAGGAGGATCCGGGGAACTACAGGCCTGTCAGCCTCACCTCAGTCCCTGGAAAAATCATGGAGCAGGTCCTCAAGGAATCAATTCTGAAACACTTACAGGAGAGGAAAGTGATCAGGAACACTCAGCATGGAATCACCAAGGGCAAGTCATGCCTGACTAACCTAATTGCCTTCTATGATGAGATAACTGGCTCTGTGGATGAGCGGAAAGCAGTGGACATGTTATTCCTTGACTTTAGCAAAGCTTTTGATACGGTTTCCCATAGTATTCTTGCCAGCAAGTTAAAGAAGTATGGGCTGAATAGAAAGCTGGCTAGATCGTCGGGCTCAACCGGTAGTGATCAATGGCTCCATGTCTAGTTGGCAGCCGGTATCAAGCAGAGTGCCCCAAGGGTCAGTCCTGGGGCCGATTTTGTTCAATATTTTCATTAATGATGTGGAGGATGGCATGGACTGCACCCTCAGCAAGTTTGCAGATGACACTAAACTGGGAGGAGCAGTAGATATGCTGGAGGGTAAGGATAGGATACAGAAGGACCTAGACAAATTAGAGGATTGGGCCAAAAGAAATCTGATGAGGCTCAACAAGGACAAGTGCAGAGTCCTGCACTTAGGACGGAAGAATCCCATGCACTGCTACAGACTAGGGACCAAACGGCTAGGCAGCAGTTCTGCAGAAAACGACCCGGGGATTACAGTGGATGAAAAACTGGATACGAGTCAAAAGTGTGCCCTTGTTGCCAAGAAGGGTAATGGCATTGGGGCTGTATAAGTAGGAGCATTGCCAGCAGATCAAGGGATGTGATCATTCCCATCTATTTGGCATTGGTGAGGCCTCATTTGGAGTACTGTGTCCAGTTTTGGGCCCCACACTACAAGAAGGATGTGGAAAAATTGGAAAGAGTCCAGCAGAGGACAACAAAAATGATTAGGGGGCTGGAGCACATGATTTATGAGGAGAGACTGAGGGAACTGGGATTGTTTAGTCTGCAGAAGAGAAGAATGAGAGGGGATTTGATAGCAGCCTTCAACTACCTGAAAGGGGGTTCCAAAGAGGATGGAGCTAGGCTTTTCTCAGTGGTGGCAGATGACAGAACAAGAAGCAAATCTTAAGTTGCAATGGGGGAGGTTTAGGTTGGATATTAGGAAAAAACTTTTTCACTAGGAGGGTTGTGAAGCACTGGAATGGGTTACCTAGGGAGGTGGTGGAATCTCCTTCATAGAGGTTTTTAAGGTCAGGCTTGACAAAGCTCTGGCTGGGATGATTTAGTTGGGGATTGGTCCTGCTTTGAGCAGGGGGTTGGACTAGATGACCTCCTGAGCTCCCTTCCAACGCTGATATTCTATGATTCTATGAAAGCACCCCCCTAGCAATATAACTGCATCCATATTTGGGATTGTATCTATATAACTATTTTGGTTTAAAAAGATCACACCCTTAACCAAAACAGCTATTCTCATGCAAAATCTGCAGACCAATTTTAGGGCACCACACCACATCCTCAATTGGTGTTATTGAGATCAGCTCTACTAAAGCCAATGGAACTGCCGCAAATCACACCAGTGGAGGGTCTGGTGCTATCATACTGAAGATCCTGACTCCCAGTCTTGTGGTTAATCTACTAGGCCAGCTTCCACTCTGAGATGTTAGGATTGTTAAAGCCTCAGTCCCGCAGTTCTTCTCAGCAACCCCCCCCGAACTCTTCAGTAGATTTGTCTGCACTCTGTGACCTCAGGCACCTTATTCTGCCGGCTGACAATCTGCTGAACACACAGGTATTTTAGGTTTCTTTGCCTTTACTTATAAATCAATTTTAACTATAACAATGACATCAGCAACAAAACTGAGCCAAACTGCATGGCCCATTCTTCTCACCCACTAAGTATTGCAAATTAAACAGTGAATTATATTGCAGTGGGGTATTGTCATGCAAACGAAGAAAAACAACTTGCTTTCCAATTTCCTCATGCAAATATAAACTGAATTGTTGAGACAGAGAATATATTTTGCCATCGCAGTGGTTCGGCAGAAGATAAGAGGCATTGCAAAAGTTCTGCATTTTGTAAGCTGGCAGGTTATTGAATAAATAAATAAATAAAAACATCCAGCAAAGCCATATGTTTAAATAACATTCAAAGAAAACCGCCAAGATCAGCAGGTCCAGAATTTAATCAGCCTTTTAGTCCTTATACCTTTTTGCATATGCCATACACTTTGTAGTTTACTTCCCTTCAAAACAAATGCTTCAATACTAGTATTTTTCTAAGGAAGGGAAAAAAGCTAAGCAACTCAGCTTTCATGAGCAACCCTACCATAATACGCCTTTGTGCTTGTATGAAACAAATAGGACCCTATAATCTTTTCTCCCACATCACTATGCACAAATATTGTACTACTTTAACCATATCAGTATAATTAAAGTGGTATCACCCCTTCTAGTTACTCTGGTATAAAAGTGACTTTTACTGGTATTGCTGCTATTCCCATAGTAGAAGACGAAGCACCTTTATAACTGGGTCCATACAGGGGTTGAACCAGTATAGTTATTTCTGTTAAAAAATATAAATTAAAAAAAAATCACACCTCTAACCAACATTGTTATACAAGTACAAGGAATGTGTGTAGACCAGGCGTAACCGTGCTGCACTTCACAGAAAAACTTATGCAGAGATTCACCTGGGCCAGAAGAAGTATCATCCAGTAACACTTTGCTGATCCTATGCATTCACTGTTTTCTGCCTTCAGAACTAAATTAAAGCTCAGGGCACAAAAGGTTGGACTCTCCTCCCAATCTTCCTAAGTGCTTCATCGCCACAGCTTTACTTCTCAATCTTTCCCTTTTATTCCAGATCCAAGTATGATCTGATCTTAAATGAGTCACCTCTATGACCACATGGCTAAGGTATGAAGGCTGCACTACCTGGCCCGCTATAGAACATCTTCACTTTGTACCTTTCAGGACTGTGCTGCCGAAGACTGCAGGCTCCTTCAAGGAGGACAGTTGAAAAGCACTAAGAGTCTACTGCTTCTGTCCGTGTTTTGGTCTTGCACAGGCTCTGCTTGTACCAGGTGCTCTTCACCCAGAAGCTGATCTCCTGCAGGCATTGTGACCTCCTTGTAATGGCATCTGTGGAGTAGGAGACATGCAGCTGGGTGTCATCATCAGCCTGTTGTTGACAGCATAGCTGTGTCATCACCCCACCTCTCCAAGCAACCTGATGTACAAATTGAAGAGCACAGAGGATGAGATAGAGTCCAGTAGGTTTCCACAGGTGACAGCAATTAGGTAAAAATGAGCAGGTCCTTTCTGGGTCCTGCTGAAGAGGAATGACTGGAGTCATTACAGAGCTGCATTGTTTACTCTAGCTATGATGTGGCAGTGGATCAATAAAACCCCACAGCTGACTGTGTCAAAGGCTGCAGAGGAGTTGAGTAGTATGAGCACTGAGATTTGATCTACATCCATTGATTGCCACATCTCTTAGTGCTACTAGGTCTGTGTCTGGACTGTGTCCTGGGCAGGAGCCTGATTGTGAAACATCCAAGATGTTGGCAGGTGTCATGTTGTTTAAGTGTGGTTATCACTATGACTCTTCTCGATGATTTAGCCTAGGAAGTAGGTGGTTGGAGGTGAGCTGCTAGCTGGAAAGGGGTTTTTGCAGAGTAAAAGAATGAAATGGAGCAAAGGAAAAAAGTTAAGACTAAACACTAGGAAAAAAATCTTAAAACTGAGATGTATTAACCTAGAAAGGTAAGCCTCATTGCTGGACACACAGTTAACTGAATTGGCCAAAGCCCTGCAGAATATAGCATGTGATGAATCCATTCTGGTAGTAGTAAGTATGTTAGAAACTTTAGCAGGGTCCCCATGAGGTGGACCAGATGGGAGCTTCAAAGTTCAGCCCTGGCTCTCAAGTTTCTCAAAGCTTTAGGATGTCCAGATCCAGGGGTATAAGGCCCTGATCCCTAAATTCCCATCAAAATTCCCATCACTCAGTAATTAAGGGAATTAGAGAAATGGATTCAGAGCTACTAGAAAGGGGCTCTTTTCCTAGCCATCAAATTTACGTCTTCCTTTCTACTGCTGTTCTCATTCCAGCACCTCACGAATGAATTCAATCAACTCCAATTTACCCAGCGTGGCTGGCAGGAGTCATAATGCTCATCTCCTGTCTCTTGTCAGGGGCTAGGTGCAAGGGTGTCTCCCTTCCTTCATTGTACGCTCAGATGCTTTGGTGTGTTCTGTCTCTAGAAATAGGGTCCTGTCACTCTTAATAATAGCCCTATGAGATTTGGTGGGAGTGAGCTAACACTGAGTCACTGACCATACCAGGCTGGCAGAGAAATGGAGTGGAAGGAAGATTTCTGCAGAGCAGCTGTCAGCGCCATTCGTTTGCCAGGGACTAGAAGCATGTAATTCACAACTTCGGTAAGCTGGGGAAGTTATCATTTGAAAGTTGTTGCTCGGCAGTGGCTTGACAGTCTAACAATACAAAATAAATCTCCTATTCACGCCACTCTGGCAAGACTGAATCCTTGGAATGTGCAGCAGCAGCCGAAAGCAGCGATAAGTTCTTGTTACAATGCTGTAACTTACAGCAGCTGAGCGCTGCTCTCATTTCCATACATTATCTTACTGCACACACAGGAAACCTTTCCAGTGGACTTTGCTGTCACCGAGCCTTTATTCCTCCTTCAGTGTTAAAGCTGAACATACTTCGTGTAAGCCTAAAGCCCGAGCAGACCCTCTGATATCTCTGGTTTTGAAGTGTCTGGGAGCTGCAGCATTTTTGCCAGCTATTTGGCTGTTGGATTGGAGTCCGAAGCATTTGTAAAAGCTTTGTAAATGGTATTTGGAGTTGAAAATGAACAACGCCTTCCTGTCTTGTATCAGACAGGACAAAGCGCTATGGCATCTGGCCAGCCAACATGGAACTGGGCTTCATAACAGAAAATCAGCTCCTGGGAAAGGAGGAGTCGTAGCAGCTGAGAAAATGAACAGCTGCATCAGGGGAAGAACAGCAATAAGAAGACAATTCACAGGCTCTGGATGATAGACACCAAATTAATCAAAGGGGACAGGTGGGGAACAGCACTCCATGTATCACTGAGATCTTGGCTGTGCCACCGCGGAAGAGAGAGGATAGCAAGACATCTTCATTTTGGCTGCTCATGAGCCATGAGAGAGATGTAGCGTGTATGTGCGTGTGTGTGTGCACACACGCACATGCACTTACACACAAATAAACAAGGACACAAATAATCATCCTGTTAGACAAGCCTCATCTACTGCCTTTTACTTGCTGCCCCACGCTCCTCAAGATTTGGCGCAGGCATGAGTACCCAACGATCAAGGCGCTGTGGCCCAGGGGATGGGGGGAAATGGACTGGGACCCCCCCCCAAGTCTGAGGGGTCAAGCTTTTGCTGAGTGAACTCAGGCGAGTCACTTAGCATCCCTGTGCCGCAGTCTGCCTATCTATAAAATGGGGGTGATACTGACCCTTCTTTGTAAAGTGGTTTGAGATCTTGGGAAGAAAAGCACTTGGCTAAGAGACAGGTATTACCATAACTGATTCCTTGATGGAGGCATTTTTAGCCTGCTGTTCATTTTGGGAAGGTACTATAGACTTTGGAAGGGGTGGGAGAATCCTCAACACTGCTCCATTGATGTCAGTGGAGCTATCCTGCTTTACATCAGCCGAGGATCTGACCTGGGGTCTAATACAGACATTTTCAACAGCCTGTTTCACATACATAAGTTTAGCCATGGGGACTTTACAGAAAAAAAAAGATGTTGCCTGCTAAAAACTGGCTCTGGCTTCCTGAGCTGAGAAAGCCGCTCTTGCCAAGGATGTTATCCTGAAGCCCCCAAGTGAAAACATCCACTTTTGCCAAACAAATGAGCTCAATTTGTTATGGGAGCTGTGTGCATCTTCTCTCGGCAGAGACAGCAACTAGCGTGAAGGGTACAGGAGTGATTTCCATGCAAACCAGAGGATTTGATTGTAAAAGACTGAAAGCATTATATTCAGCAGCCTGATAAAGCAACTCTGCATCTTCCACTGTACAGCATATTTTAGCATTATTTTCCCCAGGGTGAAATTCACTGCAGGTAAAAAGTCTGACATTCCCAGATACCCCTGGAGACCGAAGTCCTCTATTTATCACCACACAGGTACAACTTGGGCAGTGCACTGCCAGTTTTCCCCACAGTGCCTTGCTGATGTGTCCCAATTCCCATGCACAGGAATCAAAGAAATTATATGGAAAAGATCTACTCAGTCTCCACGTCCATTCCTCAGCCCCAGCCAGTGCAGAACTTCTCCCTACAGTACTTTGTGGGCTAATTTTGAATGTACAGTGGATGTATGTCAAAGATTAATGAAGCAGTTTTAAGGCTGCCAAAGCACAAGGGGTGTTGTGAAGGGTGAAAGTGCAATTTAGCAAATCACCAGGAAAAAGGATGGACTGTGGTTTGTGTGTGCACAAAATCCACCATCAACCTTGGGAGTCTTTTGAGCAACCCCAGCTGGTCTCCATGACCAGTTCAGAGCTTGACTTCTCTGCTACAGAAAGCTGGGCACCGGTAGTTATTGTGGCTTTGTGATGCTGACACTTACCCACCATGAACTATAGAATTTCAGCTTATTCCCACAAGCCATCAACCAACTATCTGATAGTGGCTACCCGTTAAGCCAGTGGGACCTGTTGTATTAATTAGATGGAATGAATGGGCCAAAGGTGTTAACATAACCCAATCACTGTTGAATAGTAAACAGTGTTATACCATCTTGGGGGTTTGGTATACAGAGACCTCAGCCTGCTTACTACCATGGCAAACACACCATTAAAAATCCTTTAAACATTTTATTAAAGGGACTGGAAAAAAGGAAAAACAGTTGAAGGCTTTGAAATGTAATGTATTAAGTAAGGCTTTCGTGGTAATAACATTTTCACTTATGAGGAAAGGCTGAGGGAACTGGGCTTATTTAATCTGCAGAAGAGAAGAGTGAGGGGGGATTTGCTAGCAGCCTTCATCTACCTGAAAGGGGGTTCCAAAGAGGATGAAGCTAAGTTGTTCCAAAGAGGCTAGAACTAAGGGGGAGGGATAGCTCAGTGGTTTGAGCATCGGCCTGCTAAACCTACGGTTGTGAGCTCAACCCTTGAGGGGGCCATTTAGGGATGTGGGGCAAAAGTCTGTCTGGGGATTGGTCCTCCTTTGAGCAGAAGAGTATACTAGATAACCTCCTGAGATCTCTTCCAACCCTCATATTCTATGATTCTCAGTGGTGGCAAATGACAGAACAAGGAACAATGGTCTCAAATTACAGTGGGGGACATCTAGATTGGACATTAGGAAAAACTATTTCACTAGGAGGGTGGTGAAGCACTAGAATGGGTTACCTCAGGAGATGGTGGAATCTTTATCTTTTGAGGTTTTTAAGGCCCATCTTGACAAAGCCCTGGCTGGGATGATTTAGTTAGTGTTGGTCCTGCTTTGAGCAGGGGATTGGACTAGATGACCTCCTCAAGTCTCTTCCAACCCTAATCTTCTATGATTCTTGTTCCCTTTCTCTTTAGCTGGAGAGAATTTCAAAAGGAAATAAAATCTTTTGTTTGAGTCTCTTAGAGGGTATCAAAGATGTTACTATCTATCATTTTGGGGAAAAAGAGAAGTGAGCTGAGATGGGCTGGACTTATTGTTGTTGCTGCTGTTGTTGTTAAAGTCCAATAGCATTTCAGCCCAGGTAGTGGTTGGAGCTGATAGGAGTGGTGATGTCACATGGGTCCCTTTCTCTGTCCCAGTCTGGTCAGGACATCCCTTGGGATCAGGACAAATATTGTCCAGGGTCCCAGGAGATGGTGGGGGTGGCAACCTTGTGAAGTTCACTCCAGTATCCTCCAGCTGTTCTTCCTCTCCATTCTTCTTTCTCTCCATCTGTTCTTTCATATCCTACCCCCAGTCTCTTACTTTAAGGATCCAAAACAGGGAATTGTGGGTGGAATAGTCCATTCCCACATTATTTTGTCCACCAATTAGACCTAGTTTCCAACACAACAATTTTGGTTAATTAATTTCTGG
The DNA here is from genome assembly GCF_016161935.1 of Mauremys reevesii. Lineage (NCBI taxonomy): Eukaryota > Metazoa > Chordata > Testudines > Geoemydidae > Mauremys > Mauremys reevesii. The sequence continues at coordinate 15,062,141 of NC_052634.1, read as the reverse complement.
TTTTATATTTTCTGTTTTTACCAAGCTCGATTTCAACACTGTCCTTGAGTTATATCAGGTGGCCTTTCTGTTTAGTCTAAGGGCTTGTCCACGCTGCACCAGTGCTGTTGTGATGCTCAGTGAAGATGCTAAGTATGCCAACTGGAGAGGTTCTCTGGGTGGTGTAGGTACTCCACCTCCCTCAGAGGCAGTAGCTATGTCGAGGGGAGAATTCTTCTTTCGACCTAGTGCGAGTCTACATTGGGGACTGGGTCGGTATAGCTGCGTCTCTCAAGGATGTGGATTTTTCACACCTAGTGAAACTTCTAGTGTAGACCAGACCTAATTCAGTCTGTCTCCCTTTTGTACCTTTTCCCATCACCATTTGTTGTTATTGGGTATTGTGACTTTTTATGAACTTTCATATAATTTTTAATGCTGAGCTCACAGTTAGGGTAAATAGACCTAAGCATGTGCTTAAATTTAAACATGTGCTTAAGAGACTTTTCCTGAGCCATAGTGGCAGAGTCTTGGGCTTGGGCAGGATTGGAAACATCATGAGATAATATCAAACTCTTGTGTGATTCCAATCCTGCCTAAAACCAAAGTGTGGTTAAGTGAGGAAGCTGTAAAAGGGAATGCACTGCACAACTTCACCAACTTTTACATACCAAAACAAAAGAACAAAGTTTCCAGTTACAATTTGGTGCAAGTGTTGGAGGAAAAGATTCAAGTTGGCTGTTATTTCACTTGAACTGAGTTTCTCATCCCTTAGTTAGGGGAACAGCACATGGATGGTAAGCCTGAATATATTCCTACAATTGGATGCATTTAAGCAGGTGTCATCCTTAAGCATTTCTTGACAGGCGCTTGGAAACATAATGGGATGTGGGTTCTATTTCCTTTCTCTTACTGAAAGGCAAAGCTCTGTTTTCAAAAGAATATGCTAGTGTTTAAAGCTGTTTTGTTAGAATGAATGATAATGTAGTCAACACAAGGGCCTCATCTCCCCTTGAACTATGCATGTGTTTAATTCCCATTCACCTTAACGCATACGTGTCAACCTGGCAAATAAACCTTACACATGCCTTGCTTGAATGTGTCTTGCTGGAGATTTTGGTCCCAGAGGAAGCCAGGGAAGAAGTGAATGATATTCCCTTCTACTGACTAACAACAAGGTGGACATGAGACCTACCCTAGACTAGAGCTAACTAATTGAACTCGTATTTAATTCAAGTGCTAGAGGCTTTCGGAGCTGAAATTCCAGCTTTCTAGTTCAATAACTGAAATAGGTTCTGTTCACAAAATCTGTGCTCAGTTCCTTGGTCTGCCACAGGCTTCCTGTATGACTGTGGTAAGTCAATTAGTCTCTCCATGCCTCAGTTTCCCATCTGTAAAATGGGAAGATAAATGGATTAAGAATGTGTAAGATGCTCAGGGGCCACAGAAGTACCTTAGATAGATTCTTCTCTGTGAGATTGTGACTGAATGCATCCCTGTATTCACACCATACACACTATTGTAATAATCTTTGTACAAAATATGCCCTGTGAGGTATCATTCGAACACTAATAACCCACTAGTCAATAATATTATAATGAAATGTGTGTACCAATATTAAATGTAAAGTTATGAACATACACTGAAATCATAACTGAAGTGTGTTTACCAGACAGGTCTGGGGAGTTGGTAAACCTCTTTTTCAAAGACAAAGGAAGATGTCAAGGGGGAGGGATAGCTCGGTAGTTTGAGCATTGGCCTGCTAAAGCCAGGGTTGTCAGCTCAATCCTTGAGGGGGCCATTTAGGGAACTTGGGTAAAAAACTGTCTGGAGATTGGTCCCTCTTTGAGCAGGGGTGTGTGACTAGATGATCTCCTGAGGTCCCTTCCAACTCTGATATTCTATGACACCTGGCCAGGTGTCATCAAAGCTGATGACCATTGCCTTTCAAGTAGCCATTCTTTAGCAAGAAAAGGGGCAGGAACAAACACATCTGAATCTTAGCAAATAACTTAGCAAACCTCCCTCCTCCCAGGCTCCATGTTGCCTTGCTCTCAGCTGGAAAGAACTTTATCAAGGGAAGAGGCATTTCAAAGTGTGTCTGAACTATACAAGTGAGAGGAAAAAACAAACTAAGTTAGCTCTCACTATCCATCTCTCTTGAATTTAACAAGACAAAAGAATTCAGCTTATTGACTTCAGGATGGATCCTGACCTGAAGATTGGCCAATAACACCGTGGGAAACATGTAATAAGAATTTCGCCTTGAGCCAAGCCTAGTTTGTAAAGTTTTCATACTAGGAAGCATTTATTCTTTATTTTTCTTGTAACCATTTCTGACTTTAATGCCTTGATACTTGCACTCACTTAATATCTCTCTCTTCATAGTTAAACCAACATTTTTGTTCTTTGACTAAAATTAATCCAATATTGTGAACTGTGTGGGTAACTCCCTTTAAGGTGCCAAGTTGTTGTATATTATTCCTTTACAGGGGCAACAGACCTTGTTATCTGAGCTGTCCAGGAAGGGGCTGGGCAGTGCAGTACAGAATACACACTTTCTGGGGGAGGCGGGGAAATCCAGGACTGGAAGTATGTTGGGCGTCACTCTGAATGTGGTAACCAAGGCTGGTGAAAGCCAGAATGTGACTGGAGTGTGCTGGCAGGCTGCAGTCACACACACACACACACACACACACACACGGTGTGACTTGCATGCTGGCAGGCAGTTTGTGAGCAGCCCAGATGGGAGCTACAGCAGCAAGGCATTGCAAGGCACACAAGGTTGCAGGGCCAGAGTGACAGTCCCCCACACATAGAATCAAAGAATATTAGGGTTGGAAGAGACCTCAGGAGGTCATCTAGTCCAATCCCCTGCTCAAAGCAGGACCCACACTAACTAAATCATCCCAGCCATGCTTTGTCAAGCCGGGCCTTAAAAACCTCTAAGGATGGAGATTCCACCACCTCCCGAGGTAACCCATTCCAGTGCTTTACCACCCTCCTAGTGAAATAGTGTTTCCTAATATCCAACTTAGACCTCCCCCTACTGCAACTTGAGATTTGCTCCTTGTTCTGTCATCTGCCACCACTGAGAAAAGCCTAGCTCCCTTCTCTTTGGAACCCCCTTTCAGGTAGTTGAAGGCTACTATCAAATCCCCCCTCACTCTTTTCTTCTGTAGACTAAATAAGCCCAGTTCCCTAAGCCTCACCTGATAAGTCATGTGCCCCAGCCCCCTAATCATTTTTGTTGCCCTCTGCTGGACTCCCTCCATTTTGTGCACATCCTTTCTATAGTGGGGAGCCCAAAATTGGACGCAGTACTTCAGATGTGGCCTCACCAGTGCCAAAAAGAAGGAAATAATCACTTCCCTTGATCTGCTGGCAATGCTCCTACTAATGCAGCCCAATATGCTGTTAGCCTTCTTGTCAACAAGGGCACACTGTTGATTCATATCCAGCTTCTCATCCACTGTAATCCCCAGGTCTTTTTCTGCAGAGCTGCCGCTTAGCCAGTTGGTCCTCAGCCTGTAGCAGTGCATGAGATTCTTCCGACCTAAGTGGAGGACTCTGCTCTTGTCCTTGTTGAACCTCATCTGATTTCTTTTGGCCCAATCCTCCAATTTGTCTAGGTGTCATTGGACCCTATCCCTACCCTCCAGCATATCACCTCTCCCCCAAGATTAGTGTCATCTGCAAACTTGCTGAGGGTGCAATACATCCCATCATCCAGATCATTAATGAAGATGTTGAACATAACCGGCCTCAGGGCCGACCCCTGGGGCACTCTGCTTGACACCAGCTGCCAACTAGACATCGAGCCACTGATCACTACCAGTTGAGCCTGATGATCTAACCAGTTTCTATCCACTGGTCTGGAATGCACCTGAAATGTCATAGAGATGTGTATAATAATTGTGCCTCTTGCACATGGATTCATTATAACATCTGGGCCATACCTAACATACAACCCACTGACAGATTGAGAAACAAGTATGTCTCATGGTTAAGAGATTATAAGGGGATCAATTCTGTTGTTTCAGTTTCTCCATTTCATTAGCTATGGATCAGGATGTGTCAAGCCCCATTTTCCAAGAGCCAGACTTGTAAACAAGAGGTCATTACCGAAGCAGAACTGCAAGCGTTCAGAAATAGTTGTGGGATCGGAATGTGATTAATACATTTCAAAATAATTCAGCTACTTATGTTAGCTGGACAAAGGCTTTTGAAAAGCCCTGTGGAGGAGGAATGAATCTTCCAAATTCCTAAGGCTCTGCAGTCCTATCTGACAGGCAACAGGTAGGACATTATCATGGGTCTGTGCCTAATTTTAATTACACACACACACACACACACACACACACACACACACACACAGATTGATTCACCTGAATTGATGCTCAACGGGTTTCCAATTTTTAAAAAAAAATTCAATGCAAAATGACAGTTTTTAACAAAATGTTTGAAAAAATTTCCATTTAATCCTGCCCCATCAGTGGCAGAGTCAGGAAAAGAAGCCAGGAGTCCTGGCTCCAACATCTGAGCTCTGACCTCTAGATACGCTTCCTAAGGAAATCTGTGGTGGCATGTGGACCCTTCCACCTCTAGGTCACCAGTTTACATCCAGCCAGGTCAGAAAGGACTTAAAATCATTGCCAGCTGATGGCTCTTTCATTGCTTATGTCGGCTATTCAAGTTGCCCAACATGGCCTCAGTGAACAAATGTCTGTCAGTTATATGTTTTGTGATATGGACAATACAGAACATGGGGTCTCGACTCTGGGGTTATGACCCCAATGCAGGTCACCAACAGGTTTCAGGAGGTCAACATAACCCTCCCTTTCTTTATGGCAGTGGTTCTCAAACTATTTCTCATTGTGGGCCACATATGCAGCTCTCTATATGTTAGGAGGCCCACATCCACACAATATATATACTACCTGTATGGCCTTGAGGATGTCACATGGGCCACAGCTGCATGGTGATTGGGTCGCAAGATGCCCTTAGGCCACAGGTTGAGATACACTGCTTTATGGCTAGATAGGAAGAGGGGACCCTGAGATTTTGTCTCGTAACAGGGAGACATGATATGGCAAAGACTGAGAATGGCTGATCTACACATAAACACATCTTTTCCCCCTCAGAGCAGCAGGAAAGCGAAGGGTTGAATGAACCAATGGAGCAAATAACCAAAACCAAAATATGATCCAAATACTAGACCAGCACCTAAAATCCCACTAGACAACTCACTGGGAAGAACAAACCACAGCCAGCTACAAGATGAACTGTTACAGCTCTGTGCACAGAACATCTGCCCCAGCAGGTAGTGCATCACTCTGACATGTGTAAAATCAAGGCAGACAGACCCTCTCCAAATAAAGCACCTGTAACCCCAAACTAGAAGTGGAAATTGACATTAAGCCATCTGAACCCAGAGATGAGTGACTGTGACCTTAGTGTGACAGAGGAGAGACTGAGACAGAGAGATCTTTCTGATTCATTGTCCCAGTAGGAGGGAGTCTGAGAAAGATGTGTCCTCATATTGTCAGGGACCATAAAGACATCTCATCACAAAGTGACAAGGAAAAACTGAAGCCAACCCTGGGAGAAAAGAGAGCGATGGTGTCGCTCTAGAGAGCAACCTGCCAAGGAATTAAGAACAGACACTAATGGCAAATGGACACAGGGGATCAAACTCCAAATGCAGCCTGTAACCATATCCTGGTGGGTCATGCCTCATCCTGATAGTCATCTGAGGGTTCATCTGGCAACATCTGTACAGCTTTTTATGCCAAGGAAGTCTAACTGGCTGAACTGGAATTAAAGTCTCATTGAGCCATGGAGATTGACCTGCCCTCTGACCATTTGAAATGGCCTCTTGAGGACCATTGGCTGGATGGCTTAGGAGGAGCTAAAATTTGCACATACAGTTTTGAATATCGAGGACATCAGCCCTGTGGCTGCCAATCCAGCTTCTTTCATGGTCACTAAAATTCATCTGGAAAAGGGGAAAAAAAGAGGTATTTTAATTGGAGACTACAACATTCCTTGTAAAACAGAGAGAAAGATTCGTGAAAAGGAGAATGGAGAGAGCCGTTTTGATATCTGAATGCTAATGACTCCGTGGCATCCCCATTTGTTATGTATCTGCTTTCGAAATGTCATGGTTGACTCTAGTGGTAATTACTGAATTTCAACATTTATAGAAAACAGCACATACAGTACGGCGATAATTGCCCAGTTGGATATTTATGAAGGATCTTGTTTTTTCCCGTTGATAAATACAAAAAAAAATTGGTAATTATCACTAGAGCTAGTTGTTAAAAAAGCAGAACGCAGGTAAACAACAAACACCAATGTAGATTTTTCATTATAATTCAAAAAACACATTATCACGTTGATCTTAAAATGACAAACTACTGCCTCTTGCGGAAAAGCACGGTTACAAAGCAGTGGCAACATTTAGCATTGCTCTAAACCACAGTACAATAGGTTTCCACCAGGTGATTGCTGTGCAATAAACACTACTGCACTGCATTTACAGGTAAATCAATACATAACCCAGCTTTTTCCAGCTGTGATGATGAGACCACAAAGATTCATGAGGTTTGGTCTTGTTCAGATACACCTCTACCTCGATATAACGCTGTCCTTGGGAGCCAAAAAATCTTACCATGTTATAGGTGAAACTGTGTTACACTGAACTTGCTTTGATCCACCGGAGTGCACAGTCCCACTCACTCGGAGCGCTGCTTTACCGCGTTATATCCAAATTTGTGTTATATCAGGTGGCGTTATATCGAGGTAACGGTGTATTAACTCCAAAGTGGGGATAGCTATTCATACTATCTGAACCTACTGAGTCTGTGGGTTTTGAGGAACAAGCTGTCTTGGAAGACTTCGGATATTTCCTGCTTGTTTCCCTGTCAGAAATATTATAGGAACAGCCTCTCGCACAGCTTTTCTGCACACTTTCAGGACAAAGGGTCTAGATGTATGGAACAGGGCTACAAACTGGAGATCTCTGGAGCTCCGCTTCCATCTCTGCCAATGACTGAACTCAGAAATATTTTACATCTATATAGCCCTTTATAAACATTGTCAATTCACCTCTTCTGGAAAGAGATGGAGAAACTGAGGCACGGAGGGGTGATGGAACTTGCCCAAGGTCACCAAGCGGGCCAGTATCAGGACAGAGATGCATTAATACTAATTTTTTGCTTGGCATATATATCTCCCGCAGTCAGCGGCTGGCATCCAAAGCCGATATGTGGACCACAACACAAAATTAATATCCAGCTTTCAAACAGCCCAAGGTTCAGAGGGTTTCAGATCTGGGATTTTGGTTCTTCTCCATCTCTAATCAAAAGCACACATAAAGAAAACATATTTGCTTAATGGGAGAGCGGGTTGTATTAGAAGAGGGAGAGAAGGTAAACATGGTGGTATATAATTAAAGGAGCAAAGAAAGAAGGCTAGCAAGGAAGAATCACCCAGCATTTAAACTAATAGTAAAGAAAAAGTCCATTATATATACACAGCAGATAAGTGGATACAGTGAGTTAGCCTACATAAGAACAACAGAGGGAAATTGGAGGCAGAGGAGGATAAGGAGCTGACACTGACACTACTAACAACATTTACTTTTGCATCAGTCTTTGCAAATGAGGAGGATGAGGATTTGCCCTAAGTCAGGGACCAGATCTCCAGGGAGAACAAATGAGGAATTAAGGAGTGTGAGGATAAATGAGAAATGGTCAATCAAAGCTTAGAGGAACTTAAAAGTGACATAAAAGCATTAGGGTCCAGGTGACAATCTGCACACATGGGACTTAAAGTACATCGGGTAGTAGTGACAAGGCAAGAGACTTTGTTCAGTCTCAGAGATGCCCCTTAAAATGGTCTGGGGAGAGAACACTGAGGGATGAGGATGGGTGGACTGGGAGAAACATGCAAGAGGCACCAGGCATCTCAGAAGGAAGCTGGTTGATGTGGACTGCCCATCCTGGTTTCACAGGCTAAAGAGATCTGGGTGGTTTGGCAAAGTCGCCAAAGACTACGTTTTCATAAATGTCCACTAATTTGGGGTGCCCTGTTATTTGGGTGCTCATGCTGAAATTCCTTGCACCTGATTTTCAGCAGAGCTGAGCACCTACCACTCCCATTGACTTCATTTCTGAAAAATCAGGCACTAGGTGTCTCCAGCTGGGGCTAAGGTTGCCAATTTTGGTTGGACGTATTCATGAATGTTTCATCACATGACATAATCTTTAATTAAAGATTAATCTTTAATTCCTGGAGACTCCAGGACAATCCTAGAGGGTTGGCAACCCTAACTGGGGCCCCAAACACAGAAGCACTCAAAATTAGAGGATGCTTTGGGAAGTGGGGGCACAAACCTGTTTTTCAAAAGTTAAGCCCTTGTTCAGGGTCCATCTTGATTCAGGATTGAACTTAGTTAAAGTCTTAAGTCTCATTGGAGTTATAGGGATGCCCTACCGAATTGAGATCTTGATGCATATCCGGGATGTGCAGACGCAGCAGGTGAGTCAGCTGCCCGTCAGCTGTGAGAAGAGTATTTATTTGGAAGCCAATTTTTAAGGGGAAGAAAAGGCTTGAAAGTGTCTAGGTTGATTAAGAACAGTCCACATGATCTCGGGGAAGGGAGATCAATCCTTATTAACTTGTTAGAATTCTTTGGAGAGATTACTAGCTTGGTAGACAAGTGAGATGCAATTGGCATGAGTATCTCAGATGGGCAGGGAGCATTTGACAAAGTTCAACATGTGAGGATAATATTAATGGCAAGGACTGGAAGTCACTGAAAAAGAAGAAAATGAGCCAGTTAGCTACAAGGTGGTGGGGGGGGGGCAGGGGAAGGATAGTAGGAATATGTTGCATGGAAAAGGGATCTGTCCAGGAATGGCATATAAGGATCCAAAGCAGAGTGACAGGCCAGGCTAGTGGATTGGGTAATCGAAGGAAAAAGATTATATTCTATTCCCAGTTCTGCTACTAACTTGGGTAAATCCTCTTTGCCTCAGATTTAATCTCTCTGTGCCTTGTTTTCTCCCATTTATTCAACTGGGATCATACTGGGCCTAGATTTTTAAAAGGGACTAGTGATTTAGAGGACTCTAATTTGGGGGTTCCCAAACTTGGGACATTTAAAGTGTCCAGAAACCACTGAACAATTGAATGCTGTGAAAATCAGGCACCTGTAATTTCTCTCATGTTGGGCACCCAAAAATGACTGGTCACTTTTCAGATTCCACCATGGTAGTAACGTCCCTTTTAAAAAATGTTTTGAAATCTGTAGCTGGAGATGGAGCACAGCAGAAATGCAAAGTAGAGGTTTATTGATATAAATAGGTGAAAGTGAGCAGTGCAATATAATTTACTGAATTTTCTTTTCTATACTATAATACCACACTAACATTACTGTAGTGTTTGGGGCTTGCATTGTAGGATATTGTAGCAATTTTTAATGAGCCTATGCTAACAAACAATAAGTAAGGTAAAGCTCTGGTAAAGCTATGACCAGACAGACTCAGAAAGCCTTGAGAGTTTTAAGAAAGAGCAGGAGAATCAATCACAGAAGCACATGGTCAAATCTCAATGTCCTTGTTTGAATGTGACTCTCTGAAGTCGCTGGACCTGAGGAAGGCTGATGGATTTGGCCCATAGGTAATAGTGGTGAAGACCAATTTTCCGTCCCCATTAAGGACTGCTTTTAGGTGGTTGGGCTGCCTCAGACCAGATAGCAAATGGCCATCACTTATCAGCCCCACGACCTACAACCAAAACTGTTGCTGGCCTTTTTGCTACCCAGCATGGCCACCCTGTTCTCTTTGTACAGTAGAGCTAGCCCTCCTCCAGCTAATGCAGTATTGTTCCCTTTACTACATTTTCCAGGTGTTTGTCTTACCCAGATCTTAGGCAATGAGATGCCCTCGTGAGATCGGTCAATCTTCTTATTCTTCCCCTTATCCCCACATCATCAGGGGTTGAACTGTCATGCAAGAACCTGCCATCTTTGTCTGTCCAAGGTGGTGCTAAGGCCTACCTGCTAACCATCCATTGCTTCCTTGGCTTTCCTCAGGATCTCTTTCCCACCACCCCCTCCTGCCATGCTATCTTTACCAGGACCTCTTCATTCATCCTGGTCAGCCTGAGCACCAACTCCTGATCCCATTGAAGTCAACGGTAAAATGCCCAGTGAATTAATGGGATCCACTGACCCTAACACAATCTATCTCACTGTTGGGAAGAGAGTAGCTAGGATACTATGTGGGGAGGAGAAGATTCTTGTTGCTGATGCCCCTTGTCTTGGTATCACCAGTTTGTCTCATTGACCTCATGGCGGAGAATGGAAATGTGTTCTATTGCTACTACAGGAGAGGGAGGCAAAGACAATATTTGGAAATATGATAATCAAATAACATTGCAGAGAGTTAATATCACTTAGCCGTCATTAAGAACAAACACTATCCATATTCAGCAGTGTAACAGGATAATGAGGTGTGCAGAGAAGGAGTCTGGGAGCCTGCCAGCCTGTGGGAGGATGCCATTTCCTCTAATTTTTCATTGGCTGAATTGATAGATGGTGTTTCCAGGCTCTCTCCCAATTAAACAGGGTTGTATCAATCCTGATTAAAAGAAACGTCACCAATCTCCTCAAGTAACCCAAGCGGCACAATTTACAGACCACAACCCCACTGAGGATAGAATATATGCTCCCACCAGGACTATGCTGAAGCTTACATTTCTTGTACATGGGTGTCTAGATACCACGATAGCCTCTAGATTAGCCAACGCTGTGGCAGACTCACCATCCTAGAGCATCTCCTCAGGACGAGACCCACCCCTGCAGCTCCTCTGCCTCACCCTTGTCCTCTGGTGGTCTAGGCAGTGACGTGGCTTTCTGGCCAGATCATACTAAGAGCCGCACCCCTTCCAGGGCAACAACATGCAACTCACAAGAACAAAGTCGCCCAACCCTGCCCGGCTCAATCCTCTGCAAGTCCTTCACCCCTTTCCCAGGCTCTGCAGAGTTCTTCCTCACTTCATTACAGAGTGTGGCCTCCCAGGGCTTTCTCCCTGGAGACCTGGTGGCTCCTGAGCAGCTGACCCTCAGGGCTTCTTCCCTGAAGTCTCTTCCCCCAGGCCTGCTTTAGGATCTTCCAGTCCTTCCTTTATATAAACCACAAAGTCTGGATCACCCCAACTGGGTCTAATCCTTAATTATCTGCCTGCTCGCCAGGTGCCACAGAATGGGCTAACTGGGCTCTCTGTACACCCCATCACAAGTTCTCTGCTCTAATGTCCCATGGGATAAATGATGCCAATACATTGGAACAACCTGGAACTTTTTTTTTTTTAGTCCCTTATGCATTTCACCAATCAATCCATCCCTTCCAGGGTTATGAAATCCAACAGGACTCCATCCAAATGCTGTCTCCACACAGTTTCAGCCCCAACTCAGGCCCTCTGTGCCACTAAAGCAGTGGTTGGCAGGGGAACCTGGGCCTGCCCACTACACTGGGTTCCAGGCCAGGGACCCTACAACCAGCAGCCCTGGTCTGCTCAGTCCCCATCCCTGTTTCCCTGGGCTCCTTCCTGCCCAGCCTCTCTTTTGTCTGTTTATGGGTTTACCACTGGAGCTTTCTCTACTCACTGTGGCTACTTCACCTCTTCACTCCTTGCTCCAAGGCAGGATCCCATAGTTTATTTGCCCCCTGGACTTCTTTCTTGTCCCTGCTGGCTTCCCTCTCCCCAGAGACTGACTGCAGCCTCCTTCCCCTGCATCCCTCTCCTATTCTCAGCTTCTTGGCTTTATAGCTCTGGCCAGGCTTCACTCTCAGTGAACCCTGGCCCTCCTCTCAGATGAGACCAGGTGACCTAATTGGCCTCTCAGGCCCTTGTTAAGCTTGTCCAGGCTGGTGTGGGTGCATACCCCACCACATGCCACCTTTCACTCAGAAGCACAGGAAATTGGAGGGAAATGTTAGCAAGATTCTTGTTTTCATATTCTCTGGTGTAAGGCAAAAAAAACAAACAATTTTTACTAGATTTTTTTTTTTGCTGGAGTGATTCTGATTATAAAAATGTTCCGGGTATTAACAGGAAAGAACTTGGGCTTTAGGCAGGGGGAACAGGACTAGGACATTTTTCAGAGAAAGGAGTTACTTGGCACTCACAGGACCTATCTCCTGCATGGAGGCACAGAAAACTTGTTTGAAGGCCAATGGGACATTCATTTGGTAGTGTCTCAGTCTGGTTCTTACAGGAACAAGTGTCTACCTCCCCAAAATAGCATGTAATCTAGTGCCACCACATGTCTCTATGACCAAGAGTTTAGGAAGATTCCAACTGGACATTTGCATAGATGATGAGAAAATCTGGAGTCAGAACAGTTGATGCTAAAAATAAAAAAAAAGTTTGGAAGGAAGATAAAACCTCAGATTTTGGGCCTTAAATTGATCTCTATTAAGGATCAAGAAGAGACCTTCGCAGGAGGGGGGAAAAGGAGGGGGGGCGAAGGGTGCCAAATTATCCCACCTCTGCTAAAGGAGGGGTTTCTTGCACCTTTCTTTGAAGTATCTGATGCTGGCCACTATCAGTACTGGACTACATGGACCTTGAGTCTGAGCCAGTCTGGCAATGCCTATGTAGCATCACAGCTAATACCAACTGGCATTGTTGCTAGTAATCTCAGCAGAGAGGGTTAAGGATTGAACAGACCATGGAGTCTGAACACCAGGCTGCTCCCCTGCTATGGCTCCCAGCCTGGACAAGGAGTATGGGGGCAATATCCCAGGATATATTGATGCTGGAGACGAGGTCAGTTTCGGTATGAAATTATTTTTTTTAAAAAAGGAAGAAAATTGATTTGAAATGAGAAGAAAATACCCTCCTGCCTCCTGTGTTAATACATGGAGGTAAAATGTTTGTCCCATGTTATATGACTCCACGTCATCCACCCTTTGTGCAATTAGCTTTGGGAAAGATTTGGCCAGGATGCGCAGCAGTGAATAGCTGGTGGGGGCCTCCTCTGGGAATACCTGCAGGTAATGTTTTTTTGTTTAATATCTGCACTTCTCTAAAAATAAAATCAACTTGACATTGATTAAAACTGAAAAACCCCACCAGCCCCACTCTCCATGCGCTTGGCTCCAGGGCCCCTTGATCAAATTGTTTTCCTTTCCCTTGCTGATCCTCATGAACTCCTCTGCTCAGCTTGCTTCACCCGTGGGCGACAGGGCTGGAAATGGAAGCACAGGTTTCCCCTCGGCACCAAACTGTCAGAACCTACTCCACGAACATTGTTTCTGCTCCTGCTCCACATGTGTCGAGACAGAGCTTTGGAGAGGGAAACAGAAAAGACATATTTCCCCTCTGTGAGCCAAATTTCTTGTGCTTCATTTAAATGGAGAGAAGGGAGAAAACTCTGAATATAATGAGAATGGGATCTAGCTGGATCAGACCAGTGATCCAGCTAGACCAGTATCCAGTCTCTGGGACAGCCAGTACCAGATGTTTCAAAGGAAGGTGCAAAGAACCGTGAACTGGACAATCATGGACTAACCTGCCCATCAGGTATACTGCTACCTGACCCTCCATCAATTAGCAGGTGGTTGAAGCATGAAGGCTTATATCCATCTGAAATGCACTGTTTGGCCTATCTAGTGTAATTGCCAGTATTCTCTTTAACCATAAAAGCCTTTGTTTAACTCTAGGACTTCTACCCCCTAAACAACTTTTCAACCATTGTTAGCACTGGTGGGAGCACTAGAAAGAGTACTAGGGTATAAACATGCCAACACAGGCTCACAGAATGCTTAATTACTATGACAAAAGCATAACACCCCCCCCCCCCAGTTATACTGGGCATTATGCAAGCATGAAAGCCACCCTCTTGGCTGACACTGCAGGAACTGAACCAGGGAGGTCTAGAGCTAGAAAACTGAACTCCTACAGCGTGAACTAAAGAGTCCAGGTCTGTATCACAGGGCATAAAGGGGCCTGTAACACACTCACTTGTGGGCTAGACAACCACATAGAAACAGTTCCTTCCCCAGACAGCTTACAGTTTAAACAGGAACAGAAAATAGGAAGGATCGTCTAGTGGTTAGGACATTGCTCTGCAGTAGATTCCCTGTGGGGGCAAGTCACTTCACCTCTCTGTATCTGTTCCCCACCTGTCACATGGGGCTATGAGTACCACACAATCTCATAGGGTACTGGGAGGACAAATACACTAAAATACTCTTAGGTGCCCAGATACCAAAGTAATAGGTCTCAGCTGAATACCATAGAAAGGAAGATGTATTAGCCGACGTTGCACATAGCGGGACTGATACGCAAGAGTTTAATTGATTTGCCCAAGGTCTCATAGGGAGTCAGTAGCAGAGCAATGAACTGAGTCCCAAATCCAGTGCCTTCCTCACTTCTTCTCAGCCACTGTACGGTAGTAAAGCTTTTTATTTTATATTTTTACTATTATTATTAATGCTGCATAAAGTCTATTACCCTCCAAAATTCCCAGATCCCCACACTCTCCCAGTAAGAATCCAGGAGGGACACATCAGCTTTCACTGTGTCCTTCATAAATTGGAAAAACTCCATCAAGTACTTCATTAAGTTCTTTTTCTTTCGAGGCTGAACAGCCTTTGGTCGTAAAAGAGGTGAGTAGCTGCAACAGTTGCTGTTTTATTAGCTCAGGCTTCCAGTTTTTCTTTCGGGGGGAAGAAGAGAAGAAATAATGCATTTTGCAGCCTCTGGAAATCAAATTACTTTGTGGCTTGTGTGCAAAGCCCGTTCATGAATTAACAACCTCTTGCTAATCACTCCTAGTTGATATTTATCACAGGTACATTTTACAAGATGAAGCCTGTCACGGTGCTGGCAGACGGTCACCAAGTCCCACCAGCAGCTGCAAATATTCATTAATAATCTTTTGTTGTTGTTTTGTTCTGGCTCTGGACTGCCACTTCCCATCCTCCCGCTTGGTAAGTCTGGAACAGGATCATTATCGAGCGGCGTGCGCAAAAGGCAGCTAAGAAATTTTAAATGAAACCAGATGTTGAGAAATGCTATTATCCAGTGCGTGCTACAATAAAGAGCATTAGCATTTCTAAGTGACGGGCCCTGGAAAATTGGACGATGGGGGCGACGCATTTACAATTAAGCTGAGGGACTTCTCTGCAGGCAGCCTGGGATTCTACAAGTGGCTGGTGATGGTCTAGGGCAGTTTCAACCCAAGGTACCAGTGGGGGTCTGTAACGAGATACACTGCTGCCAGCTGCATTCATTGTCCACCAGCTGACTGGATGCCAAGCTAACTAAGTGCAGAAGCTGAAGTTTGAGAGCCCTTGAAATTATTATTTCCTACACTGCCTGCAGTGCTTTGTGCCAACACACAGCTGCCAAGGAGCTCCCTGCAGGCAGACTAAGTCCACCAAACTAGATCCTCAACTCCAACCCCTGAAGTGAAGGGTTGGGATTGAATTCCTTAGAACTGACCTTGGCCCCTGTGGCTTTTGTACCAGGACAGACCTATGGAGGAGGAGAGAGCCCATGGGGAAAAGCTATTAAAGGGTTAACCCAGAAGGGGCTCCCACTTATATCAAACATCTCCCCTGAAATATTACAGGAAGCCCCAAGGCAGAAGGGGGAAAAATGACTGCAGAGAGCACATTCCTTCTGCCTCCATATTCCAATCTGCAGTACAGCATTAGGAGGCACACAGCACATACGCATGCTAGCCAGATGGACCATCTGAGCACACGGGAGCTGAGAAGCAGAAGCATGGGGTGCCAACACCAGATGTGACAGCCATCCTCTTGGGTGACCCCAGGGACTGAAACAGGGACCCCCAGAGATAAAAGATGAGTTATTAGATCTAGAGGAGGCAGCTCTGGTGTGAAGGGCTGTAACAGAGCATAGCCTCAGTGGATGAGGAAAGTCTAACATGTACTGACGAGTGGGTCACCCAATGAGCTGTGCGATCCAAGGCTATGCACACCCAGCCAAGCTTTCTGACTAATGAATATCAAACATTCACAGTTTGGGCTGGCATCTAGTAAGGAGCCAAGATTTCAGATGCTTCTCTAGGCTACCTGTCTAGGCACTTATTTAGCCATAAGCACCATTGCATGTGAGTTCCGCACAATTGATAATGGATTTTCTCCTCTATAAGACCATAAACTAGGATCCCCATTCTACAGATTGGAATCTGAGGAACAGGATAGAAAAAAGCTGTGACTGAGCTGAGACCTGAACCAGTTCTACTGAATTACAAGCCACTGCTCTAGCCACCAGCCCATCCTCCCTCCCATCTCCTTGGAGGCTGCATTGGCTTGAGACTAGGCTCTCCTGTTGGATTTCTGACCGATCCATTATTTCTGTGAGCCCAGATCATCAACTGGTGTAAACTGGTATTGGTCCACTGTGGAGTGATACAGATTGTCCCCACTTGAGGAACTGGTGCAACCAGAATGGTTCTCAGTGTGTTTTGGTATCTCAGGGTTTTATTCCTGGCTGGAATATGCATGAAAATAATAATAAAAATATGTAGGGAAAGGGAAGCTAAGGCCGCCCGATGTCCATTCACAATGGTTAGGCAGATTTTGCTGGATATTGGATCTGTATCCAAAGGCTTTTCTCTAGTAAAGGGCTGAATCAAATGGACTTTGGGGAAAGCCTGGATCTGAGCTTTGTGGCTCGGACTCCTCCTAACCCTGTCAGCAGGTCTCCATCGCTGAAGGCTTTGCTGTTTGCTACAAGAGAGAGCCTTCATGCAATGGATCAATTCTTTTATCAGGTCAACTCTCTGTTCTTCCCTCAGTGCTCTGGAAGTTCATGCTTTCAGTAGGCTGCATTCCTTTACGGTGTGTTTTATTATTAAGGCCTTCAGTGTATTTCTTTGTGTGTGTTTTGTAGCTGGTGGATGGAGCAGCATCACTTTTAACAGGGATTTGTTCGAGTGGCCTCAACTGCAATACCCTGAACAAGCTCTGTTAAGAGTCTAAATTAAACCAAGCAAAGCCTGGAAATTCAGGGTTTAAAGCCACCACACCACCTTTAAATCAAATTAATGTTTCTGTGTGCAGCCAGGTACAGTCTCTTCCCGCTGCTGTTATTCTGATAATAGGATCATTCAAAAGGGCTCTTATCAAGTCTCCTGGATGCTCTGTTCTGATGGTTTTAAACAGGAACAATTTGTCACACCGCACCCTTCCCTTCAAAACAGTGGCAAGAAAGTACTTGCGAGGCTCAGTACCTTCCCTTTCCCCTCCACGAGCACTTGCTCTGGGGACCTGGGTTTGTGCAATTGGTGTGATGAGTGCACATCAGAGGGGACAGCTGTACTCTATAGAAATGCATCTCTGAAAGTACTGCCTGGGCCAATGGGAGGTGTATTCCCCAAGACACATACCTGTTAACAGCTTAGAGACTCCCACCGTGTAATGCTGAAGTAAACAGACCTTGACTGATGTAGGAAGGAATGGAATCTTCCTCACAACTGATGGGTAAGGCACAGCCCAACACTGCAGCTGCTCTGCAGCCCAGCATGGGGCTTTTAGCTGAACCCAGGTTTTTGTGGGCCCATGTCCCATGCCCTGCCCCTCAACCTTGTCACTTTTCATCCCTCTCTGCCGTGATGACTTCCAACATTCCACACCGCTCCGGAGAGCCCCATTTGATCAGTTTTTCAGTAGCACCTTACGGGCCCTAACTGAAATCGCAGGGGGACTTGTGCTACGTGCTGGACAAACACATAGTGAGAGAGTGTCCCTGCCAAGGGAGAGCTTGCAATGTAAACAGACAATAGATGCTATCGCTCAAACAGAAGTTACATGCTTGATCCAGAATCTATTGGGTGAGGCTCTCTGCCCCATAGGTTAGACTAGATGATCAGAATGCCCCCGTCTTACCTTAAAATTGATGAATCTATGAAGAGAAGTGATGGGTGAGAGGGAAAAAGAGAGTCACAGAAAGAGGAAGTGACTTGCCAAGGACACATAGCAAAGCATCAAATAGAGTCCAGGTGTCCTGGATCTTAGTCTGGTGCCCTATCCTCTATGCCAAGGTACTTTCCCCCCCTTTTCTTTCATATCAGCCAGCCACAAAAGTGTTTCCTCTCCACTCACATTTTAAAGATGTGGAAACTGTGGCAGAGAGAGAGAGAGGTGACTAGCCCTAGGTCAAACCAGGTGATCAGTGGTAGAGATGGGACCACAACTCAGGTCTCCTGAGTCCCATGCTTGTGCCTTCACCACTCTATTCTAAGCCAGCTGGTGCACTTGTGATCATTGTTAGAAGGGTTGGTTGGAGCAGTTTTTGTTGACATTTCAATCAAATTTCAAATTCTGCAATTCAAAAAAATAATCAGGAACTTTGTATGTGTGAGAGAAAGACCCCCACTCCCCACCCCCCACCCCCAGGTAAAGAGCTGGCTGAAATTCCTTGGACTTCTGAATGTCTACAGGCAGGGGGAGAAGAAGGGGTGGGTGAGTCACAACATATTTTCTCTTTGTCTTCTAATAGCCCTAGCAAGTGCTTTGTGCTGCGCAGATGGCAGGTGCTGCAGAAGTGTTATGAAACAGGCTCTCCAAGGAGCTCTCCATGGTGCTAAACCAGAATTTCTGTTTCCTACTATAATAATAGCCCCATTCAGCTTATACAGCTCTTGATCTCCAAGGCATGGGCCACCCTGAACTCCAGGTGAACTCCTTGCTGAATCAGTGCTGTAGTTCTCCTCATGCTAATTCATCTTCATGCCCCTGTTATATACAGTAAGTGTTAACATCCCCATTTTACAGATGGGGAACCAGGCAGGGAGGTTAATTAATTTCCCCAAGGCCACACATGGATTTAAGTGTCAGCTTAGGAGGCCCCAACTCCTAGTTTCGGGCACACACCCCAGGAAGGGCAGAGCACTAATTATAATAGCCATATTTGAGAGAGAGAGAGAGAGAGAGAGAGAGAGAGAGAGAGAGAGAGAGAGATCAGTCTTAGCTGCCCATTTTATCTTTGGTCCTGTCTGCTGATTTTTCTAACAAGGGGACCAGTTGGTTACAATTGCAATGGTGAGTTTTGCAAGATGCATGTGTGTCACCTGGGGATAAGTCTAAGACTTGTCAAACTCATGTCACCCATCATCAGTCACTAGGGGTGAAATAAACCTCTGTGCAGAGAACCAGCATAAGGCTTTTACCGCATTTCACTCCCATGGATGAATTTTATCCTAGGTCACTACTAACTTGGTGTAGCAAGCATTTTGTTATTGCAAAGCATGCACATGCACACACACACACACTCCAGAACCAATGATTGACATAAACACCCAACATTAAAGCTGATCACTAAAAATTGTTGTGTGTCATGCAGAATTCCAATGGTTTATGTTGATGTCCCCACACACCCTCTCACACTACCTCCTTCCCCAAATTGCCTCCTACTATTTTTCTATACAGATGGTAATAATAAAAATAACCATGTGGACAATCATGAGGCTGAAAAGCAATAAGAAACAATGGCTCCAGTGACTGGAATGAAGGAGAAAGATGATTAATGAAATAAACATCCCCACCAACATGTTTTAAATTAATCCACAGAAGCAATTTAAAGAGCTGATCCTGTCATCATGTTTAAAATACATCTATTTCTTCTGCTTCATTTTTTGTTTTTAAATTTCTAGGTTTAACACACACACACACACACACTTTCTTGGGTTCAGAGCAGGAACTTGTAGAAAGAAAAATCTATTGAGACACAGAACTGAAGTAACTCCAATGACAGAGTGCCCCATTTAGAAAATTCCTAATAAATCATCAAAAACAACTGCTGCCCCAATATCGCATCTGACAAATGGAAAATAAATTGTGCCAACTCCATGGGAGCCAGAATGGCCCAGTTCAATATTTTCTCCCTAATACATTCATAGGTGGGGGGGAATCTTAAAAACAAACAAACACACACATCTGATTAACTGTCTGTTCCTTCCAAATATATCTATAAATAAAGCAAAGACTGAGTTCAGTGATCCTATATAAGTACACGTGTCTTTTACTTTATATATTTGTGTGTGTACGATCCCTGCTGGCATCTGTGCCTCTCCTATTGTTCAAAAAACACTATTAGAAATTCTATTTTTAAGTAAAATACTTTGAGAAAACCATTTAGAAACTCTCCAATTTTGTATATTAAAACTGGAGGATGGATGGATGGATAGCTTCATCTTTAATTGTGGTCAGAATCTAACTTCTTATTACAGGCACATTTATTGTTGAGTGCGTGCATATACATAACTGTGTAACATTATTGGTATCATAGTTCTATAGTTATCTATCATTACTATTTATCATTTGTATGACTGTAGCACTTAGAGGTCGCATTTCAGATCACAGCCCAACTGTGCTAAGCACTGTTCACACATATAACAAGAATAAAGTCCTCCAGTCAACACTTCCCCCCACAGTCCCTATCCCCACTGGCTTCCAGTCCCAGTCTCCCTACCTGGGCTCCTTGTCCAACCTCAGTGTTTTCCCCCTCTCTCCAGCAAACTGTCTCTTTGCCAGGCCAGTCCCAGTTTCCCAATCCCCAGCTCCTCATCCAATCTCAGTTTCCCCCACACCTATTGGCTTCTAATCCCCACTTCCATTTCCCTCCTGAGTCCTAGTCTTCTTTTCCAGCCAGTCACACTTCTCTCTCCAGTTCCCAGACACAGTTTCTTTGCCCAGCCAGTCCCAGTCTCCCCTTCCAACTCCCAGTCTCTTTGCCTAAGTAGCTTCAATCTTCACCCCACTCCAATTCCCAGTCCCCCCACCCCTGCTCTCAGTTCTTCTGGCCAGACCCAGACCCGACACAGCTCCACAGCATCCCAGAGCAGCAATGTTGGGAACATCCTGCTTCAACCCCATATTGAAGCATGTCCAGTGCAGAGAAAACTTTTGGAGAATTTGTCTGCTAAAACCTAAGATGTCTCAACTGAGCATGTGTGAAATATCATTTTTTAAAAGCTTACAACCTGGCCAAATTTGAGCAGATTTTCACAAGGATGGCAAAAGGCCCATCCCTGGCACAAAAGCTACCCCCTGCCAAATTTCAAGCCCCTGCACCAAACCAAGGGGCACTAGAACTTTTCAAAGAAAAGGTCTCCAGAATTTTGAGAGAGACAAGGTGAGTAAGGTAATATCTTTCATTTTATTTAATATTTTTGCATCTGTTGATTTTTAACGTGGACAAAACAACATGTAGGTCCCTAGCCTTGTTCTCAGAAAGAGATGAGCCATTTTGACTGAAATGTTCCAAAATAATTGAGCCTGACATTGAAAATTCCAGCCCTGACCATTAAAATTTGGCAAAGGTATAAGTAGCTGAAAACAGGGTTTATGGTGGGAAGTGTCAGAAAATCTTAATAATAAGGGGTGCTACCAAGCCTACCTATAAAACAGACCTGGATACAAAGAGATGCACGCTATTTTATGCATGCAGGAACAGTCTAGGTGTGCATATTTACCTCATGCTTTAGATGCATTCATGCTTTATATATATTATATACAGATAAATTCTAACTTGAACCAGATAACAGGCAAGCAATCTCCTACTGCCCTAAAAAGGGCTCCTAACAGTGCAAAAGTTACCGCATTCTGGCCAAGACTAGTCCTATTGCATATTTCATCCCTTAGGGATAACTGCTGCAAGGAGCTGTGCATAGGGTCATTTGCCTGCAAGGGGCACCACAAGGACCGCTGTGTTCTGCAAGCCATGCCTCCTTTAGCCTTTGTCCATAACACACTATGCCCCTTATGGAGGACCAGTGGAGTGCTTTATCCCAGGAGGTAGAATCTGGGCTGCCAGCTCCTTCCTTGTGCCCAGAGCCTCTTGGAGAATCCATCCCCTTAGCTCTATTTAATTCTGAGAAATATTATCTGGGAGTGAGTGTAAATGGGATTTTTGCAGGCAGTGAATTTTCCATCTTATCAGCTGTCAAGGTGTGTGGGGGGGGAGAATATACAGCTGCAATAAGGGGAGGGAGGGGGGCTATGCCATCCACAAATAAAGAGAAACTGAGCCAGTTTGACATTATAAAGTTTGAAGGCCCTCAGGTAACCCAGGTTCAACAAATTCCCCTCTCTGATCCATCCCCATTCTGATCCCTGCCTCTCTCTTGCTCTCCTCTGCCACTAAGTGCATCCAGCCAGCTCTGCTGCTGTGCGTGAAGCAGAGGGTTTCCTTCCCTTTCCTGCTTTAGTTCTTTGTCATTCTGGCACAGCAGAGAGCAGGGCTGACAGCGGGAGGTGACAGCAACTTGGGGACTGTTATATTTTTCGGTTGTCATTGCTCTGAATAGTGCCAAGCCAGCCCGGGCTGCAGGAGGAGAGATCATGCAAAGTTGCAAGATGGTGTCTATAAATACCGTCTGGTTGTTTATCTATGGCTCTGTGAACAGAGCTAAGGCGTCAATGCCACTGACAAACCCAGGAGAGGGCTGCAAGGCAAACACTTGAGGGGGGAAGAAAAACTTGGGAAGCCTGATTCTCCTCTCCCCTATGCTGGGAGGACTCCACTTATTTCAGCGGAGTGACTCCCAATATACAGCAGCATGAGGGATGTGTCAGGTCCTGGGAGTCCTCAGCTACTTGTGAAATATGCCAGCAATACAACCCTTCTGGAAGGGCTAAGAAATCAGAAGACAAGGCCTGATCCTGAAATCCCCTGTGCAGATGTAAGGGCTCAGTCCTGCAAGGTGTGGAGCACTTGGGCCCAATTCAACAACAGCACTTAAGCACATGCTGAACTTGAAGAATGTGTACCCACTGACTTCCATGGGGGTAGATCAGGGCTAGGGTGCTCATCCGGGATGGAGCATGACAAACAAAGTAACTTCATTCAAATCAATGGAATTACACTGTTATAAGGGAGATCAGAATCCAGCCTGCTGGGGAGTTGACATTCAGGATCAGACCCCTGCTCCATCTAGTCCTTCGCCAACCAGTGGACAACACCAGAGGCTTCAGAGAAAGATTAAAAAGCCCACAACACAGCTGGCCAGATGTGCAATGCTGCAGATATGAGGGTCTAGGCCAGGAAAGTCTTTTCTAATGTACTAAGCATGAGATTTGATTAACCCTCGCAACCACTATTACTTCCGGGGTTTGAAATTCTGGAGCCCTTTCTATATCTAGGTACAATATACACCATTAAATCTCTCACAGGTCCTTATCATGGAAGGAGCAGAACCCAGGAGCCCTGACTCTGCCCCTGGTCTGTTTTTTAGATCACATCCTTTCCATAAATGCCAAGATTAAACAGCTGCGAAAGATTCTGTGATGCATCGGAATGGATGTTGCTATGCCATGACATGTGAGTATGCATTGTCTAATCCATCACATAGAGGAGAGAGGACTGTTCCAGGAGCTCCAGTATGGAACCAGTCCAGATCCAAACAAAACCAGTGGTAAAACTCCCACTGACTTCAGTAAACAAGATCAAGCCTTTAGAAGAGGATTGTGAGTCAGCGTTGCAAATGGTGCCAGCAAAGGACTTCCGAATAACGATGGCTCACACACTAAGAAATTGGGTTCCATGGTGACCCTGTTAAAAAGATGTGCCTCTTCCATTATGGGAACCATAATTCTGAATCAGTGCATCCCAAGCAACAATCCTTTGCAATTGTATTTGTCTCTCTACTCAGGGTAAGAAATTAGTTATCTCTCTAAAACAAGCAGGCAGTTTCAAATGCAGTATTTGTGTAATTTGCATGCCTCAATAATGTTTTATGTATTATGCTGCTTATAAGCTAAAATGTACATGCACGCTCCTGCAAATTTAGGTAAATTATGAATAAATTAAATCTTATCTAAATAAACAAGTGTCTTTTTTAACAGAAATGCAAGCTGTCATGAATATTTAAGTGGACAAGGATAAATCCTCTTCATACAGTGTTACTTCAAAGAGGATTTTCTAGCTTCCTGATTTTTAGTTATAGGAAAAGACTGAGGGGGCGGGGGGACTTAGGCCCCACTATTATCTGGGGGAAACTATCATTGAGAAATCTGGCACTGCAGAACTGGGAAGCAAGAACACTTTTTTGGGTATCTGTCAAAGTAATTTTCTGCAAACTTGGAGGAATCTGTGCAAGCCCCCGGGTGAGTTTTGTAGCAAGGGAGTTTGGTTAAAAGATCAGGAGAGTTGGGACAGACACCATGTGTGGGCGGGTGAGGTTGAAGCCAGGAGAGTCAGAGATGGAAACTTTCAGGGTAGGGTTGCAATTAATGCAATATTTATGTGTGTATTTTTGTGACACGTGTGTTCAGTGGCTAGACGGAGGCACTGATGGGCTCTGTTCATGACTCTCCACGGGGCTGATTTGTAACACTGGGCAAGTTGCTGAACTTCTGAGCCTCACTTTCCATATCTGAGAAGTGGAGATAACCATGAAAATTAGAGTTTGGAGAAGACCTGTTAGATCTTCCCCTTGCCAGAGCACCACTGTTCCTTACAGTACCTCTATAAGTGGTTAGTCTAGCACTTACCTATAACATCAAGGCACGGTGAGGGTTAATTAACAGAATATCTGTAAAGGGCTCTGAGATCCTTGGAGAAAAGGAGCTATAGAAGGGGAAAGTATTGTTATCAGCAGGAAATAAACCCTAGATTATCTCTCATCTAGAATTGGATGTTTCTTAAGAATATCCCTTCAGTACTGCAGTAGGCCTGATTAAACCCCGTCTGGTGCATCAATGAAGCAACATAAGTTGTCCGGAGAAAAGGAGACATGAGGCACAGCAGCAGCTTTAGTTTAATAATTTCTAGCCCATCTCTCAGCACTCACTGTCTTTAGTGTGAGAAATCCAGCTCCTCCCACCACAACCTGCAAAATATCTCTGCAGAAAAGGGGGGAATGTTGAGGTGGGAAAAAAAATGTTTTCCAAATTTCAGACAGTGAGCAAAATGTCATTAGGTAATTGTGATGATCAGCCTATAAATTGACGGATGTAGTGAAATTAAGTCATCACTCTCCCCTGCTACAGGGCATATTCTGTTAGCAGTGCTCAGGGGTTGGCTGGGCGATCCCAATTACTTTGTTTAAGATAATGAGCCAGCTAATTACCACATACATTAATTGGACTGTATGGACCTCTTTAATCAGAAGGAGAACTTCATCACTTAGTTGATTGTCACAGGATGAAGAGCCTTTTACCCCTAGGGTCAAATCCATTCTGGATCAGTAATGACCAGAAGCCGTTAGCCTTCTGATGGCTGTGCACTGGCCACTATGAAAGATTTTTGGTGGTCTCAGTCCAACTCCCAGACAAAATGGTTTCCACATAAAAACAAGTGCCTCAATGGATGCCATGTTCACAGGCACCTGTGAAGGATCTAAGGTGGGTAAGATGGAGAGAAAAGACAGTTATCTCGAAGAACATCAGTTATGGAAAAGGTGTGTTGCTCATGTCTATTCCACAATAGGTGTGCGTGCTCGCCAAATGCACTGGTGCTGGAAGTTTTTCCCCTAGCAGTACCCATAGGGGAATGCCCCTAGCAACCCCTGGAGTGATGCTTCCATGGCGTGGTATAAGGGGCACTGCACACTCCCCCCACCCTCAGTTCCTTCTTGCCAGACAACTCCGACAGATGGGAAGGAGGGCGGGATGTTGAATAGACATGAGCAACACATCTCGAAGAACACCAGTTACGGAAAAGGTAACTGTCTTTTCTTCTTCAAGTGATTGCTCATGTGTATTCCACAATAGATGATTCCAAATTATATCTGTTGGAGGTGGGTAGGAGTTCACAAATTCTCAGGATGGAGCACAGCCCTGCTGAACCCGGCGTCCTCCCTGGTTTGGGAGACGATTGCATAATGTGAGGTAAAAGTGTGAACTGAAGACCACGCAGCAGCCCTACCAATGTCCTGGATGAGGTCATGGGCCAAAAAGGCAGCCAACAAGGTCTGCACCCTAGTAGAGCGGGCCCTCACAATTTACGGCAGGGGAAATCCCGCCCGGCCGTAATAGGTACGGATGCACGATATGATCCAGTTGGAGAGCCACTGAGTGGAGATCAGCTGACCCTTCAGGCGTTCAACCGAGGCGATGAACAGCTGCAAGGACTTTCTGAATGGTTTTATCTGTTCCATTTTCTGACCAGATCTACTTAAATCTTCTATCCTGAGTCCCATTCCAATGCCCTGCTCACCACCGCCTTGCTATATGATAGATAAACCAGATCGTCACAGGTATAAGTCAGAGGAACTGCACTGATGTTAACGGAGCTCTGCTAATTCACACAGATCTGACCTTGCAGCTCCTTTGAAGTCAATGGAGAAAGGCCAACCTGCACAAGATGAGCAGTCGCAATCAGGATCCAGTCCTCTAAATCCAGTACTTCCTTTAATTCACATCTACTAATAATGTGCTTATGGGCATTTATCAGTTTTTCCCATTAGTGTTCTGAGTATCTCATTTTTATGTGTCCACAAGTGACCTTGTGTTTGTGTCATGGAAGTCTATGGGGGTTACCCAAATGGGCCCCCGTGAGTCACTGGTGTCGCACTGGAGTTCTGTGTACTGAGCGACTGTGTATTGCAGGTGTATCATTTAAACGTGTGTAACATGCACTGTTATAATTAATGCATGTGTTATTAGGAGATAATGTCTGCACCACACGAGTATATGGTGCAGAAACAGGTGCCATTTGGGGATGGTAAAATGCCGACACAACACTGAGCCACTTAATGAATCGCAAAAGCCATTTGCTGGAAGTGTACCCTGGTGCCAAAGACATTAGTTCTGTGCACTGCTGAGAGAACAACTCCCACCAAGGACAACCAATGCGGGAAAGCTTCCTGTCTGGGAAGATTTGGAACTGTCATCACCCTCCCAGCAGGGGGCGATGTGGGGGTAGACATTCAGGGTTGCAGTCTATGCTGTGGCTAAACATCAGGGCTGTCATTCTGGGGCTTTTCTCCATTACCAAATTCACTAAACATACATAAATATTTATAAAGTGTGGTTTTTGGTATCTATAAAGCAGTGATAGTCAGACCTCAGTGGTTCAGGAGCCAAATTAGGGATCAACATTACCCAAAAGAGCCACTGTAATGTAAATTCATTGTTTCATTTACTATGGTTTAGCTGGTGTTGGTCCTGCTTTGAGCAAGGGATTGGACTAGATCATTGGTTCCCAAACTAGGGCTGCTGCTTGTTCAGGGAAAGCCCCTGGCGGGCTGGGCCGGTTTGTTTACCTGCCGCGTCTGCAGGTTCGGCCGATCACAGGTGCTGCTATTTAGTCCCATAAATAGCCCCTCTGAAGCCAAGAGGTCTGATCAGGAGAATAGAAACATGCCCATCAGTGCTCTGCCTGACATCACACAGAAAACAGGTGGTAGAGCTGATAACTGAAGCCAGATCGCCTTGGCTACTTGTCCAGCACTTAGGCCACTAACCAACCTTCCTTCCACTTCTCCAGCCTGTCCCAGCTACTCTTCCTACTAGGCTCTGTAATGAGACAGCATATTCGTTCCCTTGTCAACATGCTTCATTATTACACACCCAAGCAGATCACTTTGCTGTAGGATGGAGCAGGAGAAGGCAATGGGTGACAGGAGTTGAAAAAGAAAAAAAAATCCTATTCAAACCACAATGTTCTGAAAAAAACCACCAAGGGGTGGCAGAAAAAGCCTGGCCGAATGAATTGATGCTCCCCCCGCCCTCTTTTTTTTTTTTTAAAACAAATGTTCTCTTCTTTCAGGTTTGTTCCAATGTGAAAGTAAAAGAGGAGGGAGAAAAAAAAAGAGAGAGAAATCCTTCTTTAAGGTCTATTGCTTGTCAGATTTTAGCCTTTAAATCAAAGCGATTTTTGGAGTCGTGCTAGAGCAAAGAGGCTTATGAAATTGGTACAATTGGATTTTTTTTCCCTTTTGGTTCATTCATATAACTTACAAAATGTGGAATGTGTTATTTTCTCAGGTTGAGACATGGGGTACCAAGACCAGAGCCTCTCAGTCCGACTCCACTGAAGTTCATAGAGCTTTACTCCAAGTAGGAACTCAGGTGAAACTATTCACACTTTGGATTCTATAGCCCCTCTCTCCACAGAAACTGGGCATCTGGCATACACTAATGAATGTCTCTCCAAAGAGCCCCTGGGTGGTTGGGAAGCATCATTATCCCCATTTTGCAGATGAAGAAACTGAGCTGGTCTTTGTAGGAACACTCAGGGCATGTCTATATTTAAAATGCTGCAGTGATGCAGTTGCGCTGCTGTAGCACTTTAATGAAGATGCTCTAAGCCGATGGGAGAGCACTCTCCCATTGGCATGGTTAAACCATCTCCCCAAAAGGTGATGCTCTCCCACCACCCAGTGCTGTCTACATATGGGGTAGGGCAGTATAACTGCATTGCTCAAGGGTGTGGATTTTTTACACCCCTGAGGGATATAGTTATACCAATATAGATCTGTAGTGTAGACCAGATTTGAGTAATGTTAATTTAAATTAAGGATGTGAATTTGAAGTGCATTAGTTAAACTGCATTGAACTCCTGTGTAAACACCCTCATTGCGATATGCCTACACTACAAGTGCTGCAGCTACACCGCTGTAGCACTAGTGTAGACACTTACTAAGGTGACAGAAAGGCTCTTTCCTTCATTCTAATAACTCCCCTCCCCCAAAGAGCAGTAGCTAGGCCAACAGGAGAATTCTTCTGTTGACTTAGCTGCATCTCCAATGGGAGCTCTTTTTGAGAACCCAGGCCTAAGTGACTAATCCTAGGCCACACAAACATTAAGGGGGTGAACCAACATTCCCAGACCTGCAGCACAAGAACACCCTGCCACAGAAGCTGAGCTGATAATAGGTGTCTAAACTGAGAATACAACATGTGCCTATGGGAGGGCATAAAAAGGGCAAGGCACTGGGCTGTGCTTGCAGGGAGCGTGACTGCATGCAAAAGTGTCTGAGCATGCACAATTGCTCATCTCACATACACAGTCACAAATGGTACATGTGTGTGATTCATGAACATAGTTAACTCTTTGCAACCTTCCGAATGCATATTCTGCAGTCACACAATGAAAGGTGCCGACATTGGAAGAAGTAGCCCCATCTACCCCCTTTCCGCCTGGAGGAGATTTTTTTTTCTTTTATCAGTTGGCAATTTCCATCCATAAACCCCAAGGAAATGAAGTCTGATAATGAAAGTGCTGACACAACCATAGCAATAGAGTGGTACCGTCAGGAGCGGTGGAATGGGTCTCTCAGGAAAGCAGTTTAGATCGTTCCTTCTTATCCGTTTTTGTCCCCCGTGACATTTAATCAATCAAGCTAAGTTGGGAGCGGGCTCTGAGAAAATTCTTAAAGATGCCTTCCATTTACTCACTGCTGCCATGAAAAACAAATTTAAGCAGTGGGGAGGGAGGGCAAGGGAAAACGAATGAAATAGGTTAAGAGGGGGAAATGAGCAACCCAAATAAGAATAGCCTTTATTTAAAAATATCTACTTGAGAAGTCTAATCACAGAGCACTCAGCTGTGAGGTCTATCCATTATCAAGAGACTGACAACACATACTAGTAGCCAGTCTGGGAACTTTACTTAATAAATCAAAGCTGACAAGCTCTCCCAAACTGATATAAAAAGGCTCTTTAATGTCTGTGACCTGCATAAGTTTTATTCATTTTACTTTCTGAAATAATAGATGAATAGCAATCGAAAACAATCTACTCTCCTCAAGTGGGAGCCATATGTCTTTATTTTTCAAGAGGGGTAGAGAGGTTGGGGCTGAAGGAGCAATTCCCTGAGCGTGGGAGCACATGGAGGACGGGCTATATGCAGATTCCAGATGTGAGGAGGGTAGGGCTGTAAATGAATACATCCTCCTGAGTGGGCAGGTGCAAACTGATGCATTTATATGCAAGAAGGCCTATACCAAGTACATCTGTGAGAAAGAATGGCTTGGTGGTAAAAGAACTGGATGCAGAAGACCTAGGTTCAATTCTTGGCTCTTCCAGACTTCATCTGGCTAAGTTAGCTAGTCTCTCTACTTTCCCAGGGATGGTTACCTCCTACCACTGAGGGACATTGTGATGTGCTCCCACAAAGGGATGAGAGTCATGTAGCTTGTCTCTTTCACCAACAGAAGTTGGTTCAATAAAATATATTACCTCATCCACCTCCTCTCTCTTTCATGCTGATACCTAGGTAGACTGATAGAAAGCCACAAACTCTGAGTAGTTCATTGCCTTAGGAAATCTCACTCTCTCTCCAATCATCTATTGGATGAACTTCTACCTGACAGCCACCATATTTACATTTCTACATAATCTAAACTGCAATAAAGATGTCATTCCTTCCCCAAAGAGAAGAATCCTTGGATGTTTTCCTCACTCAGTTCAGGGTATGTGTATGTGAGGAATAGGCTAGGAATGTTAATTTTAGTTTCCTAAATATCATCAAATGTGCACCCTTAACTTCTAGAGATGGGTCTTTCGCAATCTGGTCTACAGAGTCCCTACACCATGTAGGCTCCAAACTCACCCCTTCTGAGGGTTTGGCTTTGTTAAACAAAAATAAGATCACAACATTTCATTAAAACCATCTCCCTTGATGCGGCTGCTCCTAGGGCTCCTCCCTCAACCCTGCTTAGCACACACCTTAGATCCTCTTCCCAGAGACCCATTTACCCAACCTTATATCCAGGTGAGGTAATGAACTACCTGCCTCAATGAGTCACTTAACCCTTGCTTAGCATGATAAGCAGCTACTAACAGGGTGGGTTGTTCTCTGTTCCAGGGTCTGAATTACACCCCTGGATCTGCACATTGTAGAGCTTTATAGATGTTTGATTTCAGATTTGAACTTCACTGATGCTCTTCTGTGTGTTCTGCTCAGAATCAAAACCCTGGATCCACACATGCTCATAGTTTTCGGATGTGGATTCAAATCTGCAACTCTACCAGCTCTTTGGTAACCAGCCTTTGCTGACTTCACGTGGAAATTCATTACCTGCACTAACACAGTCTGTTAATGTGACAAAATGTATCCATGTCCACATCCTATGTACTATTGTAAACATTTTTGTACAAAGTATGCCTGTGAGGTATGATTTGAAAACTCATAATTTGCTGGTCATTATTGTCCTGGTTAAATATGTGTGGCAATCTTGCCTGTGAAGTTATAAAATACCCCTGTATAATGTTATTAACTACGTCCTAAAACCCACAGCCTTGCCCAAACAGAAGTTGGCAAACATGTCTGTCCTAAACAAAGGAATGCGTACTCTGCTTAATTTGCACTGAAGCAGTAAACAGAGTCATTAAGTGGTAAGGGAAACTAAGAAATCTCAAACAGGTGAGGAAAAAACAGCAAGGAGTATCCTTCCACACAGATTGTGTGTCTCCTGGTGCCCAGCTGGACATGTTTTTCAAGAAGGGGACTGAAACTATAAAAAGGAGGGAAAAGCACCCCAATGCACCCCCCTACCTCTCCCTGCCAATTGTCTTCCCTGTACCTGAAGCAACAAAGGAAGTCTTCACTGGATTCTGGGAGAGGGGTCCTGACATACAGAGTTTGGCCAGAAAGATTGCTGAAAGCATGTGGTGAGAAACTTTGCTTGAATCTGATATAGTTTGTTTGTTAAGCTAGATATTAGTTTCAGAGTAGCAGCCGTGTTAGTCTATATCTGCAAAAAGAACAGGAGTACTTGTGGAAGGTGCTACAAGTACTGCTGTTCTTTTTGCTAGATATTAGTAAATATCTTATATTTATTTTTCTTATAACCATTTCTGACTTGTATGCCTCATTACTTGTACTCACTTAAAATCTCTCTCTTTGTAGTTAATAAATTTGTTTTATTGTTTTATCTAATCCAGTGTGTATAAATTGAAGAGTCTGGGAAACTCCACTTGGGGTGACAAGTTGTATGCATATTATTCTTTTAAAGACATAATGGATTTAATATAATTTGTATTGTCCAGAAGATGGCTGGGCAGTACAGGCCAAATATTTCTAAGGAAAAATCTAAGACTGGAAGTGTGTTGGGGTCACTCTGCAGTGTAACCAAGGCTAGTGACAGCCAGAGTGTTACCCAAGTGTGGCCGGCAGGCTGCAGTTACACCCAGACACTCAGGGTAGGGTTTGCATGCTGGGAGTCTCTTTGTAAGTGGTCCAGATGGGAGCTACTTCAGCAAGGCATTGAAAGGCACCCAGGGTTACAGCTGCTCATTAGTCTGGATTGTACTTTGGTATGTCACAGTTAACCATTCTCATTGTGTGAAGAAAGCGCTCTACCACTTGAATTTGTCAATGATTCCAAGTGGCCTTGGGGAATTGTCAGACTCTGCTCAGGAATCCCTGCCAATGGGCATCTCTCACTCTCTTTGGAAAGGGGCTTTTACATTCAGCCTTTTCATGAGGGATTCTACAAAGTTCCTATGAAAGGGGAACTGAACTTTAGCTAAGGTGATAAGAGTTTCCGGGGCACAGATAATTCCAGGCACACCGCAAAAGGCCTGCATAGTAAATGAAGACTCTCCATCTAATTAGGGGCATTATTCTTAGGAAAGACTTAGCAAGCACTGCTTTAAAGTTAGTAGAAACCCCCTGGCAACACGAACTAACAGTATCCCTGGCATTGTTGTTAGTTTTTTAAAAAGTTTTTCAACTGCTATCATTTCTGATCAAATTATGTATATTGCACAATGGCAAAAAGGAGGCTTAAACTGCTCCATATGCGTCTCTGCTCCTACCTCAGCTCTCGGCTTTCAGAAGAAATAAGGTTTGATCTTTTCAAATGTAAATTAAGCAATTTGCAAAATATGTATTTTGGCATATAGGCAAGTTGGCGTTAAAAACAAACTGGGGGTTTATTGAATTCCATGAACCACCATCTAACAGAGTTATCAGAGGCCCATAATTTTCAGCTTTAATGAGAAGGAACGCTTTTCACTTACGGTAACAATGGCCACTCTCCTATGGTTTGAGCCAGGCATCTTTCTCCCATCGCTTCCTGGCAGGCTGGGATCAGCAGGAATAGAAAGGCAGAGGCTTGTTTCCAAAGGTCTGACCAACCAAATCCCATTGAAATGAACAGAAGCTTTTCGATTGATTTCAGAGGGTATTGGATCAGTTCCTGGATGCAGGAGGTTGGTGTGGCTGGTTTGCATTAAATAGGAATCTTCACCTAAAACTCTAATCAAGCCAAAACTGAACTTTCTTTTGAGGTTCGAAAAGAAAATTGTGGATAATTTTATATTCCATATTATTTTTCTATGGCCTTCTGCAAGCTTTAGCTCTGGGAGCAACAGTGCTAAAATGCTGACTGCAGTACTTTTCATCTGCACAGCACCTATAAACATTAATTAAACCCCCTCCTCTACACCTCTGAGAGAGAGGCTGCCAGACCTGTTTAACAGTCAAGAAAGCAGAGGCAGGAAGGAATTTGCCCAGGACTAGGGTACGTCTGCACTGCAATAAAACACCCGCAGTGTCAGCTGACTCAGACTAGCAGGTTTGGGAGCTATACAATTGCAAGTGTAGACATCCAGGCTTGGGCTGGAACCAAGGCTCTGTGAACTGCCGCCCATCATGGGGTCCCAGAGCTCTGATATCTCCCCTGCAATTTTATAGCCCCCACAGCCCAAGTCCAAGTCAGATGACACAGGCCAACCATGGGTGTTTGACTGCAGTGTAGACATACCCCCACTGACCATATGAGGATCTCAACACCTAAATGAACTGACTCTCACAGAACCTCTCCTAGGTAGGTGTCATTCCCTTCATGTTACAGATGGGGAACATCTGGCACAGAGAAGTTCCAAGACTCGCTCAAGGCAGTAGCAGGACCAGAAAAAGACATTAGCAGTCCTAACTTTCAGTCCCTTGCTGTAACCAGTGGTTGTAACGGTTACACTGAAAGCAATGTCCAAATGACTCCTCATTGCTCTTGACGATGAGTTTTGATATTCCCACCACGCCACCCCACCCTGATTTGCCAAGGGCGGAATCCTTGCCTCATCACTACAGAGTCACTGCACTTATTTCTTTACAGAAACTGCTACTGGAGGTTTAAGGAGATTTGTCATAAGCTCGAAAGGGAATCCTGCCTAGTCTTTGGATGGAAAAAATGGCTGCTGTGCGATACAAGATGCTCTGAGGGAAAGAGTCTCGTGTCAGAGCCTCCACCCCCCAAGAAGTGGTCCACAGCCATTTCTGCTACAGCAAGGACGTATACAAGGGTAGCTCAGAGGAATCCAAAAGTGTTTCCCCACTGCTAGCCCTTGTGGAGAGAGGGGAGTTATTCTTTTCCCCCCTACTAGTGCTACGAGGACAGGTGGTAGGGGATGAGGAGTCAGGCACGACAGGGTGGCTTGGTTTAAACAGTTGTATGCTGTTACCAACGAGACAAGGGTGAGGTAAAATCTTGTACTGGACCAACCTCCGCAGGTGAAGGAGACAAGCTTTTGAGCTTACACAGGGCTCTTCTTCAGGTCTGGGAAAGGTCTGAGAGCTCTGCGGAGCTCGAAAACTTGTCTCTTCACTTACAGAAGTTAATCTAATAAAAGACATTACCTCCCCTATATGGTGACCAGATGTCCCAATTTTATAGGGACAATCCCGATATTTGGGGCTTTTTCTTATATAGGCGCCTGTTACCCCCTCACCCCCATCCCAATTTTTCACACTTGCTGTCTGGTCACCCTACTCCCCTACCTTGTCTCTCTAATATCCTGGGACTGACATGACTACAACAACACTGCAAATTGCTAACAGAGGTACTTTCCATCTCATCACAAAAGGGATCCATTTTAGCAGCTGCAATTGGGTTTCTAGGGTTCTGCTGTTCAGCGACTCTACCAGCTCCGTCCTGCTTCCTGGGTCATTTGATCTCTTGGCTCTTACCTCAAATAAGATCAACATAATCAGGGGAAGAAAAGCAAAGGCAGGGGTGTTATGCACTGGTGGGCCTGCTAGATGGATATGGTGCACTGCCTGTGTTTCAGGGATAGACTGCCTCCCCACTGAACTGCAGACAGGAAATTGGGCTGCCTGATGACAGCTGAGATGCAGAGCTTTATTAAACACAATACCAGGAGGTATTGTATCTCCTAAACCATCTCAATTACTGAGTTATTTATAGGAGCGGATTGCAGCCTTCCTCCGGTGACGCGCTGCTCAGATGGAAGGCACTGGCTTTCCCTCTGGTGAGTGCTCCAGGCACTCGCAGCCGTACAGCACACAGTGATGCTGCTGACTGGAAAATTAGCTGCAGCTGCAGACTTGAATGGCCTGGCTGAGAGTCTCTGAATAGCTTATGCATCCCATGGGGACCTAGGGTGAAAGATCAAAGCAAGGAACACAACTCCACACTGCATCTAGCAGGGACCATCAACACTGCCAGCATCAGACTCTCTATAGGGGGACGGAGAGGAGAAGCCATCCACTGTTTCTCCAGCGCCAGCCAGCAGAGGGCATCACACCTTCTTTGGGGCAGAGTGGCAACTCCCAACGTCTGCACTCCCAATGTCTGCAGGAGGCACCATCTTTCCTGGGAGCTTCATCTGTCTCTGACCGTTCCCATCTTGGAGTTGCAGCTGTAGGCTCCAGTCCAGTCCTTCCCCAGCAATTGGCTTACAAGGAAACAGAGCCATGCACCAGGCTTGCTAACCAGCTTGAGGCACCAGGTTGGTCTGCTGTACCGGACACATTTTATTTCTCCTTCACGCAGTCTGCTCACACCTGGTGCAAGTGCCTTTCCCTCTGCACCCCACACTACCTGGCACAGCCTCCGTAATCTCTTCATGTCATGGATGCCACAACAGCCCTTTCAAAATCAGATCTGAAAATCCATCCTCCTTTCCCTTCCACCCTTCACTGCCTGTACAAAAGCTGTGGGGCAAGAAGCATTAGAATGTGCACTGCAAAGCTCAACTGCAACCTGGCGCGTCTACTGCATCTTCCACCCAAAGATCCTGAGGCACCCCAGAGAAAGGCACCATTGTCCCCATTAAATACATGGGGAACCCAAGCCACAGAGAGGCCAAGTGCCAAGTCCAGGGTCACACAGAAACTCAGATACAGCTAGTATAAAAGAGGTTTTGCTGGAAAGTGCATTTTTAGCTCATCGGTGACATGTGGCTTCGTAAAACGTGCCGTGGAGAGAATCAGGCAGACGCGGCCAGGGAGAGAAGGAGATTAGCAGGTAAGATTTTGAGGATGGAGATTCAGTGGCTCAGCAGAGGGGAGGATTTCTAAATAAGGAAGCCAAACAAAAATGGAAGAGCTCCTGACACCATCGTTCCTTGCAAGGCAGAATCTCAGAGAGGGGCAGGGATGATGCCAAGATTAGAGGAGCAACTCAGAATTGCTGAGGGGCTGGGGGTTATGAAGACAGGAAAAGAGAGGACCCAAACATCTGTGTAATGCCATAACTTTGTTCCAATAAGTGTAAAGCTAAATCATGTAAAGAAGGAATGGGAAGGGGAAAGGCCCAGGAGCTAAACTCTGGGGTAATGTCAGGGGATATAAGTTAGATACCCTCAGACTCCCTTAGGCTTACGTACCCCCACCGACTCATGTGAAAAGGGGAATAAGATGAGGGAACACAGGCTATGTCCATTGTACAAGCACTACAGCAGCACAGTTTCAGTGATGTCAGCCTCTGTACCTGAGCAATGGTAGCTAGGTTGATGGAAGAATTCTTCCATTGATCCAGCAATGTCCAGACAAGAGTTAGGTTGGCTTAACTATGGTGCTCA
Organism: Mauremys reevesii; assembly: GCF_016161935.1. Taxonomy (NCBI): domain Eukaryota; kingdom Metazoa; phylum Chordata; order Testudines; family Geoemydidae; genus Mauremys; species Mauremys reevesii. Next base: position 15,025,392 of record NC_052634.1, on the reverse strand, counting down.
GGGGCGTGATTTTTTTCACGTAACCGAACGGTGTAGCTATGATGACCTAAATGTTAAGATTAGACCTGGCTTTATGCCCTGAGGAGCCAGATAGAGGTGCAAGGAGCTGCAGGTTGTGAAAGAGAGATGAGGCTAATTTATTGGAAATAGTCTTATACCCTCCTATCAGATGCTTTCCTTGCTGCCCTCCTCCCACCTGTCCCTTCTGTGCTAGCCCAACCTAGGCTCCATTAGACTCTCTGGATGACATTGAGAAGGGATGTGTAAGGGGTGTGTCTGTACAGTTACACGTTCCCAACAGGGTGTGACTGGTGAGACTTACCAGGAGGAGAGGGGGAAAGGGGTGAGCGACACAGACTCAGACACGTGGATTTTGGCTCTATGTCTATGGCACAATTGAGAGAGCCTATGAAAAGTCCAGACCCCAGGAGAGCAGGTATAGATGGGTAGGGAGCCAGTCAGAGTGATGGAGCACAGAGAGAGGGGATGTGCCATTCCTGGAGCGAGTCACACAGCAGCAGTTTTCTTTCAGGAGTGAGCACCATTTTCAGGCTGGATGAGGTAACAACCTGGCTTAATTCCACACCAAAAAGATCCTTAAGGTCAGATGTGAACCATCAGGACTATGGAGAGCTGCTGGCACTGTGAACCTATACACACGGGAAGCTATTTTAAGCCAGGCCCCATTAGCATTGCCCTTGATACTCCCAGATCTCTTCAATAGTAAAATGAATATCAATAAAGCATTAATGAGTGATTTTCCCAGCTCCACGGAGTCTTACTGGAAATAAAACCTGACATCTCTTATGGCATTGATGACCTCTCATTTACCAGCTCACGCACACTGACAGATAACCAATAGTATCTGCCTTCCACTCGCCTCCCGAAATAGATGGATTTCTCCAGGGTTGTTAAGCCATGTCTGGGTTTCAGCTCACATTTTAGACAGTCTCCAAAGGCTTTGAATCCTGGCAAAGGATTATTCAAGCCCTTTCCATTTTTGCTATCTAGAGAGATGGCTAATGCTTGCCGACTGAAGTCCTGGAATGCAAGGGCAGAAGTCAGACCAAGGCAGTGCTGTCACAGGTGGAAAGGGGACCACAGATAAACAAGTATTGTGGCCTACTGAACTCCACTACCTTGGAGGTCTAATTTTGCTCACTGCATGTTGTTCCAGTCTGTGCTGCCTATGTCTTCTGCACTAGCAGTGAATGGTGGTTACTACAGCTCACAGGGCTGTGTGGTAAAATCCATTTGCATAGCCAGAGAGTAGCCTGCCATGATCTCCCAAACCTGTGTGGAGCCCTACATCTCAATACATGCAACTCACCGGACACTTAGTTTGATTCTGCTCTCCAAATTTCCCCCCACTCACCTCACTCTTTCTTTAACCCTCCCCAGGTTGCTCTCCGATATTAGCAAAGAATTAGTGGTCCCAATGCACAATAAAGCACAGGAAAAACAACAGGTGAAACCCTTGTCTATCAAAGTCAATGGGAGTTTTGCTGTTGGCTTCAATGGGACCTGGATTTCATCCCACGCATCAAAACTGAGCCAACACCAGGGAACGGCTGTTACTCCAAGCATGCATGTAGAATGGAAAAGCTGGGAGCAAGATCCCAAATATCATGCTGAATATAGAACAGGGGTAGGCAACCTATGGCCCGGGTGCCGAAGGCGGCACGTGAGCTGATTTTCAGTGGCACTCACACTGCCCAGGTCCTGGCCACCAGTCTGGGGGGCTCTGCATTTTAATTTAATTTTAAATGAAGCTTCTTAAACATTCTGAAACCTTATTTACTTTACATACAATGATAGTTTAGTTATATATTATAGACTTATAGGAAGAGACCTTCTAAAAAGGTTTAAAATGTATTATTGGCACACGAAACCTTAAATTAAAGTGAATAAACGAAGACTCGGCACACCACTTCTGAAAGGTTGCTGACCCCTGATATAGAACAAGTGAAGTAACAGACAAAGAGTGAAGAACATTGAGTGCAGACTACAAGTCCTGAGAGCTTGGATAATTATCTTATCAGCCAAGACCAAAGACCCATCTGCCAAAATGCATTTGAAGACTAAGCAGGCTCTCAGGCTATGGGTGACCCAAGCCCACAGTAATCAGGGCTTTACCAAGAAGTGTGAAACATGCAGGTTGTTTTCTCTCTGCACGTTGCTGAACCCCAGGCATTGCCAGTTACTGATGCTTCTAGTGAAAACTTTAGCTTTCCTCCAATCCACAGCACCACTGCCCACTTGTGTGGGGTGATGTTGTGAAGGGAAAAAAGTCCTTCTCCAACACTTCAGGGTAGTAACTTCTGGTGGTTATGGAAGGAAGGTTGATCTTAGGGCTATGGCACTGTTGGCAGTCAAGGCATGACCCAGGCTGGCTGTGCAGGTCAAGCTTTCCTGACTTGTGGGGGGAGGCGTGTATAACCCATACCAACTCACTGTGCCTCTTTTACCACTCTAGTGGTTAGTGCGCAGACAGCAGTTTCTGATGCTGGTAGTAGATTTAGCTCTGGAGGTCACAGGTTCAATCCCTTTTCTAGGGAAGTCACAACAAAGAGATCTAGGCTCTGCTCCTGCCTCTGTCATATGCTTCCTCTGTGACCTGGGGCAAGTCACCTTAGCCCCTCTGTACATTAGTCTCCCCTTCTATAAAATGGGGGTGATGATAGATCCCAGGCCTCAGCAATTGGCAGGAGAGTCATTTACTCAGTTTTTGTGTGTGTTCTCAGCTGAAAGAATGTACAGAGTGCATTTTATTATGAAGAACTTGCAGGCCTAGAACTGATATTCGGAATAAGGCATTTGTACTTAGAAGATTCCTTTCATCTTTCCCATTTTCACTCCCCTAGCTACTTCTACCCAGCAATCTCAAAGCTCTGATACATAAGAGACATGTAAAAATAATTTCACCAGCCAGTGACATGGAGTCAGCTCTGGGGGAAACCCAGCAGTGGTTTAAGAGCGTACAGAAACACCAAACAGATGAAGACAAGAAGTGAGGAAGATTATTTTTTTCCCATTGGAAATGCATGGAGATAGAATGTAATTGCATTGTGAATTGGAATTGGGCTAAAACATTGCTTCGTTCTAGACGCAGGAACAAGTACCTCAACCACCCCTGCAGAGGAGTCCATGAAGGTCTCCAATCCAAGCATAAACTCTTTGCTTGGGAGTTAGGAAACGATCACAGGGCAAAGTGTTATAAGCACAAAAGTGGGCATCCTAAAAACAACGGGGAAAAGGCCTTAGGCTTTGATGGAATCCTTGATCATGGGGGTTTTTTTTATTTGGAACCATTGACTGTGTATGAAATGTTTCTTTGACCCAAATGTGTAAGCCTGAGTTGAGGAAGGATGGGGAGCAGGTTAAGGGGGAACCCTAGGGAAGTAAGAAAGGAAAAAATGAGATGATGGTGATTTTCATCTTTGGGAGTCGAAGATTTCTGACCTCTGAGCTTTCCAGGCTGTATCATTAGAGTACAGGAGAGAGACTTCCCAGTGCACTGTAGAGCCTCTACCTGCTCCCAGGGACTTTTCATTTCATACATCATTTACAACCTGCTGCAGCAATTTCCCAGTGTTAGTTCATCTCCTTCTAAACAAAGCAAAGGAAACAACTACATCTGCATGTGTTGTTGTTTCCTGGAGAGTCAGGCATCTTGGGCCTGGATTTCCCAGCCACATCCCAACCTGAAGTGACAGCACAGAAGCTGCAGATCTTCAGCACTAAAAAGGGAAGGAAAACCATGGACTGGATCCTTAACTAGTGTAAACTAGAGCAGCTCTACCAGAGTCAATAGAACTGCATCAACTTATATCAGCTGAAGATCTGGCCTGATATCTTTTGTTGCTGTTAGAAGGCTCTGACTATCTACCATTCCTAAACTTTCCTGATGCCTCACTTGAATTATTAATACATAGGCCTGGCCTACACAGAGAGGTGTGCCAGTTTAGCCAGTGCAACTTTGCACTTGGACCCTCTTATATTATTGTAAACCTGCCTTACACTGGTGAATGTAAACCAAATGTGAGTTGCGTTTAAACTGATGTCAAGTGGCCACACCCAACGTGGCACTGATTTAACCAGCTTGGTGCAACCTGACACCTGTAGTGAAAATGGGGCAATTGTGAGCAGACCAGCCCTTCGTCCAAATATTATTCTTCATTAAAAGCGGGTCAGTACCATCATCACCATTTTATAGATGGGGAAACTAAGGCACAGAGAGAGGAAGATGTGCATTTTCAAGTGTGGCCTCTAATTTTGTGTGCCTCCATTTTTTGTTGTCCAGATGTAGGCATGGAGAGGCAGGTTCCCACAGGCGCTGAGAACCCATAACTTCAAAGGACGTCAACCTCTGCAGATAAAGTCCAAGGTTTCTCAGGCTGAGCACCCAAAGTTGGGAGTCATTTCTGAAAATGCGGCCTGACACAATTTGCTCATTACCCCCCACTGAGTCAACAGCAGAGCCAGGAGTAGGAACCTCATCTCCAATGTCCCAGTGCACTGCACCACCCTCTGTCCCAAAACTATTTCACTGACCAAGAAATATTAGTTAAACTACTTCAATGGCCCATACACCATATCCCTTCTACCAATATCCTACACCTAAATCAGAGTAGCAAACAAGGTGCTGGGGAAAATTTTCAAAAGCACCTAAATGAGGAATCAAAGTCCTATTTAAAAAAAAAAAAAAAACCTGGGGCACTATGGCCAGATTTTCAAAAGAGCTTACAACCCAACATGCTTAGCTTTTTTGAAAATTGGGCCACTTATTGTGGTGCCTAACTGAGTGATAGGCCCTCTTGAAGATCTTGTTCTTAGAAGCCTACATCTCATTGAGTTTCAATAAGACAGTCTCCTAAGTGCCTAAATCACTTTGGAAAGGGACTTAAGCTCCTAGATCACTGATGGCTTGTCTAAACAGGGAGACTCAGGAAAATTAATCTGAATTAACAGAAGATGTGTGAATTTAAAGTGCATCAATTGAACTGCATTAAACCCGTGTGGGCAAATTCATTCAGAATTAAATTAGCTTAGTTCACTTTGGGTTTGTCTACAGGAGCTAGTGGACTAGATTAAAGCAGTCTAACAAACAGCTAACACATGTCAGCAGGGTGCACAGGGAGAGTTAGATTGCAGCAGGCGAGTGGGACAGATTCACACCCAGTTTGTGATCTAATTGTGTAGACCGTCCCAAACTGAATTAAACTAAACTGAATTAAGGCCACTTAAATTCTTAATGAGTGTCCCAACAGGGTTTTAATGCAGATCAACTTAGCCACTTTTAAATACACCATTTTTTGTTAATTCAGATTCATTTTCCTGAGTGTCGCAGTGTGGATCTTAGGCACTTTTGAAAGGGTCACCAACTGTAACTATACTTTCAGAATTGCCTTCAGTCACTGCCAACCAAGAAGCAAAAATTTCATCCTCCCTGTCTCAATTCCCCATCCAGTCCCCCATCTGTAGGCTTCCTTCATCCAAGGAGAGCCATAACATTGTTGACTTTTTTTTAATAGGAAGAAAACAACTTGCTGGAAATGCTAGCTGAGGTGGGAGGTTCATATAAAACAGCTCCAGCTCATTGCAATTCTGAGTCCTATATGCTGAACCTCTTCTGGAACCCCAAAGAGCCACACATGCCAGCACGGGCAAGCCAACAATCGAGCAGACAGATGTTTGCTTCACCTTACTGACAATTTAGCTAACAGCCTCCCATCTATCGGAACCCATCATCCAGGAAGCTGCTGGCAATTTAATGAGCGTATAAACTGTTGCTTATCCATACATCTCTTGCTATTAAACAGGAGGAAAAGGACTGGGCAAATCCTAGGAGACACTGCTATAGCCAGCATTGGCACAAAACCTTGGCTTCAGAGTTGCCTTCCAATTCCAGATTCCATGGAAAGTTTGAAAGCGAAGAACAGATAAGCCTTTTACTTCCAGGTCATTGGTTCAAACCAGATGGCCAGTAGGGACTTAGTGTCGTTAACACCCAATGGCTACTTAGCAGCAAAACACTATGGGAAATGAGCTGGTGGCTTCACTCTTCTTTTTAGAGTCTGTGTGCTGGGGTGTTCACCCCACACTATCCTGGGAAGGGTTAATTAGGCTGAGAAGAGGCCAATTAAGAACACTGAACAGAAAAAACAGAAAATGTAAGAATAACCATACCCAGTCAGACTAATGGTCCACCTAGCCCAGTCTCCTGTCTTTGGACAGTGGCCAACGCCAGATGCTTCAGAGGGAATGAACAGAACAGGTAATCATCAAGTGATCCAACAGGTAATCATCAAGACAGGTCACACTTAAGGGGAATTAGGCAGCCTAAATAACCCCAGATTGATGATGGAGCCCAGCAGAGAAGGAACGGGGAGGGCTAGTATAAAACCAGGAAGCTGGCAGCAGATGAGGGCTGCAGTGAGGGAGTCTGTAGCCACTCTCTGGATGTTAGTGAAAGACAGAGAGAAGGAAGGAAGGAAGGAAGGAAACCAACCAACCAACCAACCAACCCACCCACCCCATGAGAGAGTAGACCAAGCTCTGAAGGAGGGGCTTGTCCCGAAGGCCTGAGAGAGGTGGAGTAGGAAAAGGCTCAGGGAAACAGAAGCAAGATGGGATGTTGTAGACTTTGGCTGCTGAGCTGAGGGCCCCTAAGCTGGAACCTGCAAGAGATAGCAGGCCCAGGTTTCCCTATTAGCCACTGGGAAAGTGGCACAGTCTGAGTAGTGAATGGGAAGACTGTTGGAGACAGTTTGTATGGAGAGCCTTTGAGACTCCCGGAAGGGGAAAACACATAGTGACCTCGCCAGAGGCCCAAGCCACGAAGAGAGAGCACCTGAGTTGCAGAGAAAGAGGCGGCAGGGTCCACAAATGAGTGACAGAAGGTGGTGCTGGAACTGGAATTGCTGATCCCCAGAGCAGACAGAAAGAGATGACCTAGCATTGAGAGGTATCCCATTACAGTCTGGCTTCAGTGAGGAGTTAACTTGGGCTCTTACACAACAGCCTGTGAGGCAGGGCAGTGTTATTATCCCCATTGTACAGATGGGGAAGTGAGGCACAGAAAGGCTAAGTGACATGCCCCAGCTCCCAAACTAACTTCAACAACTAAACAATCTTTGTTTAAGCATGTGCTTAAAAGTAAGCATGTGTTTAAGTGCTGTGCTAATTGAGACCTTCCTGATTGTAGGATTAAGCTCTGTTGGGTGATCTTAAGTGGGCTACGCAGAGGAGGTGTTAGTAGACATGAGATGAATGCTGCAAAAAGTAAAAGGTGAACTTCCTGTATATCAGCATAACAGTCTTAATTACTCTGCATATAGGGTAATCACCCCTCTCCAGTTGTTCTCAACTGCAACCCAAACCAGCCCAGGAATGCCTGCTTTCAGTACGTGTAAGCATCCTGTCTAATAATCGCCCGGCTAGCAAATTAAAGCTAGAAAGCTTTGTCAATGAATAAGCATTCCAAAACAGTAAATTAATACATTTCCCCTGAATCCACAATAGATACATCTTTGTTAAGCCACACAATTTTGAGATAAATTGTAGCTTTTTAGAACTGCACTGTCAAAAGAAGAATATATCACTAACGAGCGTATACAGAGTTCAAAAGTACATATAATAATATAATTAAGATAGCTTGACAAGAATGTATTTTAAAAGAGTAAAATACCTACAGGTATAATGGCTTCATAAAGTCTGTCAGATTTACTTCTGCTGTGAAGAAATTTAAAATGTTTTACTTTAATGCAATGCAAATTAAGCCAAGGATATTCATATAACACAGCCCTGAAATAAAAAAGGTGGAAAGAGAGAAAAGAATAAGAAGTCAAGAACAGACCAAACAAGACATTCAACTTTCCAGGTGACTTGGCTGATAGATCAAACAAACAGATTGTGGAGGGATGTTTACTGAACCAGCCAATTTCAAATGGGTTTCTTTCCCAAAACCTGCAGGAAGGTAAGCTAAATTAATGTCACTCGCTATATATATTTCTTCTTATTCAAAAGCTCCTGATACAATATTTAAGCAAGAGCAATTTTTATGTAATTGGTGTGTGGAAAACGGTTCTCTCTTTTCCAGTGTGCTAAAATGTTCGAAAGAAAGGGATGAGGGAAATCAGAACTTGCAGAAGTTTAATCAGTACCTTCTCCTCCCAACCATTGTTCAAGCAGCACCATCACAGGCCCTAATCTGAGCCTGCCATAGTAACAAGCCCCTATGGGTCATTTGCAGAGTTTCAACCCCAGAACTTTCAGCACCGCAGCACAGAATGCTACCACTTAAATGTCTAAGGAGTCCCTGTAAAGGTAGCTACAACATTGAAAGGCAGAACTAATGGAGCATGTTATGGAAGAGGCACACACACTGTGCTCTCCTACTTACACGTACACATGAAGACAAGGCTTTTATTTTTTCCCTTCATTGAAAGTTTCTCATTCTGAGAGTACAGGATGGTTCTTTGAGTACAGAAAATACATCATTACCTGACTGCCACATTCAAGTCAATGTTTTTATTTTTGAAGTCTGAAAAAAGTGTAATAAAACCTTTAATATTAATTTATTAATATTATGATTATTATTTTATTCACTGTATTGTGGAAATGCCTAGGAGCCCTAGTCATGGACCAGGACTTCATTGTGTTAAGCACTGTACAAACAAAACAAAAAGACAGGTCCCTGCACCCATTTAAATCAATGTTTTCCTAGCTTCTGGAAGGGACAGGAGTCAAAGTATCAATAATAAATAATAAAATACTTTTAAATTTTTAAAGTCCCTTCCTTCCAATGGATACCCCTTCAGCACTACTGTGAGGTAGGGAAGTATTATCCCCATTTAATAGAAAGGGAAACTGAGGCAAAGCACAGCAAGATGAGTTGCCTACAATCACACACAGTGAATCTGTAGCAAAGCCAAGGATAGAAGCATATTTCCTGCCTCTTTTGGTTTAACCTTAGGTCCAAAGTTAGTATCCAAATCAGGGAACCATCCTTCCTTTCTTTCATGGCTCACCTCTGATTACATGGATCAGAGGTTGGTGGCTGACCTGTGATTCTTGCCTCTATCTTGCTTTGCACCATCCAACACAGTATGAGATGTGAAGCTGTTTGCAACAGACAGGGAGGGAATGCATGTGTCCCTGCACCAGGTGTTAGCAGCCATAGCAAGGAGGCATTCTAAGTCACAAGAAACAAAGATGTCAACAGTCTATGGGGAAAAGTGCTGGGACAGAAATCAAGACATTTTCGAGTCTATGCCAGGTGGAAAACAGAACTGAGCTGATGAAATCTGCTCTCACATCAGGTGTGGAAAGGGCTCCCTCCATCTGTTAGCTCACCAAAGAATCCCTTGGCTGGTACTCCAACCTGGCTTAGCTTTGCCAGTTACAGGGTAACACTGATTGTCCCAGAGATATGTGTGCATGCATGTCTTCTCTGTCTTCAGAAACAACTCCCTCATCTAGGAACCTTGGCAAATCCAAGGGTTGAAGAATGAGAGGGAGTGTTGAGCGAGCCACTGGGTGTTAACATCCTGTGGTCCTATTCCCAAGAACGAGTGGATGAGGTCTATGGTCTGTGTTCAGCAGCAGACAGACCAGATGACCACAATGGTCCCTTTTGGCCTTACAATCTGGGGATTTATGTCGCCTCGCTTGAATCCCTTCTGTGCTTCAATTTTTCATGTGCAAAGCGGGCGGAATAATAGTTGCCTTCCCCCCAGGGCTGCAGAGGATACATTAATGGCTTGCAGGGTGCTCTAAAGTTCTTTGGAGAGATGCTTCTCTACAAGCAAACAGTATTGAACTTCATCTACAGAAAGCTAGGGACTCTGGCATCTGTAAAGTGAGCACAGACCTGGAAAGACAAAATCCCACCAGGTGACAGAGGGGGAGCACCATCGAATGGGATAACACTAAGTTCCATCACAAGAATATTCCTGCTCCACACATCATAAGTGCAATACTATTCAATGCATGCTATACTCCTCCTTTGTCTTTGTCTCTTTCTTAGGATCAGCGTGCAATTCACAGTAAGATATTAGATGCAACTCTTTTTCTTTTATCAAATTATTAAGATGCTACCAAAGGATTTATCAAGAACAGACCAGAAATATACTATTTATGTCCAAGGGTCTTTTCTGCTGAGCGCTCAGTCCGACAGCACGTTCTATGAGGGTTAAAGCTAAGAAATGCTTTCCTGTATTTCAGCCTTTATTGGCAATCCATTCTCATTAAACCTAATGCATTTGTCTTCATAATGTGTACTTCACAATTACAATATCAGAGGGTTTGTATCTACATAATAAAAATGATCTATAGAATGATACAAGGGGAAAACATCATAATGTAATGTGGTTATTAATGAAGCACCTG